>NC_068969.1:4817550-6067550 GCF_026419915.1 Harpia harpyja
GCGCTGCCAAACCAGGGGCCGGGCACCAGGCAGCAAGACACGGAGAAGAAGCCTTCTGCCAGGTGAGACCCTTGTGGGAAGGGATGAGAGGCACTCTTGCGCCCACGTAGGAGAGACATCCCCTTTGGAGACTCCGGCTGTAGGGACTCGGGAAGGTCCCTGACACGTGCCCCACGGTTTTTACGAGCTTGTGTGCCCCATCGCAGACCCCTTAGTGGGGAAGGCAGCGGAGGTTGAGTGCACCCCACGTTACTTTGCTTGCTCCTACAGCAGACCTGAGGTGCAGTCCTCTCCCATCCATCTGATGGGGCTCAGGAAAGGCCCCCCCTTGCCATGGGAAAGGGTCCCACCTCCACCGCTTCTTCTGCCAGCCTGGGGAGCTTTGATAGCAGACGGAGAGCATGGGGCACCCACCTGCCCCACGCTCACGCCGACTCCTCCTGGTGTCTCTTTGCAGTCTGCTCCCACCATGTCCAGGCAGCTCCCCCAGGACGAAGGAGGCAAGCAGGCAGGAGCCAGCTCCTCCAGCCAGGCCCACCGCTGCGCTCCCGTCTTCTGAAGGCTGCAAGAGAGCGCTGCAGGTACGTGCTCTGCCTTGCTGTAACTACCGTGCTGTTCGAGACTCGGCAAAAGCCTCTTTGTGCAGAGAGCCGTCCTGAAAGGGTCCCGTGGCCTGCGTTCATCGTCACCTCCTTCGGATCTTCTTCAGGAAAAGGAAGGTGCTGCACACCCTTCCCGCCTGCTGTTGCCCCCGGGTTGTCATGAAACACTTCTTCTTCTGGCCGGGGGCTATGGAAAACGTACAAGTCCTTTCTAGGTCGTTGACAGTGGAGGTCTTTGGTCACTCCGCTGTGTTTGCCGTGAGTTGAGGAGCCTGGCGTGACTCCACGGCCCCTGATCTGTTAGGGGCAAAGCGCTGCCGACCGACCGGCTGAGGCAAGGGGCACCGACACGGGTCAGACCCGCAGGAAGCCCCGCCGGGAGCTGGGACTAATCCTGCCTGCTGCTGCGCTTCTGTCCCCTCCAGGAGGTCTGGCAGCTGTCTGCAGAGTGGGAGCGAGTGAAGACCCGGTGGGAAGAGCGGCGACAGCAAGCAAAGGCAGAATGGGCGGCGTGGGAGGCCTGGTCTGCAGGGGAGGACCGACAACCGCCCCAGGTACGGGGCAGCGATTGACACCGCTGAGAGCAGCAGCGGCCCTCTCCGTCGGGGCGGCAGGTCTCCAGGGGGGTGGGAGCGGGACTGACACCCGGCCGCAGGGCAGGGGTTTGCCCGCTCATCCCCGTGAGGGAGAGGTTGGCAGCAGGACCCGAGGGGCAAAAGCAGCCGTCAGCCGCGATGACGGGCACGCTGGTGCTGAGCCTCCCGGCTCCCAGGTCCCGCTGCAGGCTCCTTTTGAGAGGTCCTCTGGGAAACGGCACCTCTCTTTGCCGTCTGGTTTGCTGAGAGCGTCTCCTCCTCGGCAGGCGCTCGGCACTGGAGGCATTCAGGCTCCCCACCCTCCAGGCCAGCCCAGGAGAAAGGAGGTCGGCGGGAGGTGGAGGAAGGCTGAAAACCCTCTCCCAGCAGAGGAGATGGCAGCAGCCGCCCAGCTGGAGAGACTCCAGCCCGAGTAAGTGTGCGCCGGCTCCGGCCGCAGCCTGGGGGCACTCGAGCGGCCGTGACCCCGCAGGGATGTCCGGGTCCCCCGTCCCTGCGTCCTGGGGTTGCGTAGGACACCTTCCGACGTCTCCTAACGCGGGCATGACCTGGGTTACCCCCGCAGCTAAGACCCAAAGCTCACCGCAGGGTGAAGGGCTGAGCACACGCGGCACCGGGTGGGTGCAGGGGCTGTGCGAGGGCAGAGGCAGACGGGGTCTCCGGCAGAGGCTGAGGGATGACGTTTCCCTGTTGTTGCAGCCACCTTTCCCCACGAGCGGCCCAGGTCCTCAGAAGGCTGGAGCCGCATCAAGGACGGAGGACCATCTTCAGGCACGTCACCGAGAACAACCGGCGGAAGCTGGAGCAGCAGAGGCAGCTCCCCTGGTAACTATCTCCAAAGAGGGATGGTGCTTCCCCAGCTGCGAGGCCCATCCCTCCACCGAGGGCAGCCCTGGGGGAAAGAGGGCATTTCTCTGACACCCCTGGTGAGACAGAAGCAGGTTCTGGAGGCTGGCTTTGGGCTGGACCTCCCTGACAGCCAAGGGGGCTGCCTGGGCACCTGGAGTTGGCTTTCCATGTGGGACGTGAAAGTCCTGGCTGAAGACAGAGGGATCCCTCCGATGGCTGCCTCTCCCCGTTCCAAACCAGAGAGCACGTCCTTCCCTCGCAGAGTCCTGCCCCAAGACACCTTGCCCCGAGGGGGACCCCTGTACGGGACCCCCAGCGTCTCTGCCCCACTTGACTCAGCCCCAGGCTCATCAGCTGCACCTGGGCCCTTCTCATGGCCTTGGGCATCAGGGGTCTCCCCCTCTTCATCGACAGCTTGAGGCTTCGTCGCAAGCAGATCCCATCACTGGTGGCCTGAGCGACGCCTGCAGGATTTCTCTGCCTTCTCCCTGTCCACACGGTCACAGGCTTGCTTTCTTCCTCCCTAGCACACGATGCTGGTACCGCAGCGGAGGAGAAGGTGCCGGAGGCGGCGGCTGTAGCAGCGGCTGTTAGCAAAAGGGGGCTGGGAGGCTTCTCAGCTTCTCAGATCCACCTAAAAATACAAAATAAAGAGCTCTGGGGCTGTTCCCAGCTGGACTGACTGGTCTGTGCCTGGTGATGGTCTAAAGGGGTTACACCCCCGCCCCGTGCGTGATCCCAGAACGGCTCGTAGGGGCAGGAGGGAGTAAAGTCCACGCATACCCCACAGCGCGAACACGTGCAGCCCCTCTCCCGCACATCCCAACACAGAGGCAGCACGATGGAGGAGGCTCTCGTCCCCTTCCCGGGGAAAGCAGCACAGCTGGTGCTTCCCTGAAGTGCCTGCACGCTCCCGCACGCAGCGTGGAGAACCACTGGCAGGGCCAGAATCTGCGTGGGATGACAGGGCTGTGACCACGCTGGGACCACGGAGGTGTGGTGGGTAGATGGCACCGTGGGAGGGCTGCGGTGGACGGACGCGGGCTCGTCGGAAAGGACCGGCCGGGAAGGCGAGGAGGTGGAGTTGCCTCCTGCTTGGGGTGGGACAGGAGCCAGCCTGTGGGTCAGGGTCAGCAGACAGACCAAGGTGGCTGCCGTGTTAGCAGGGATCTGCTAGAGACCTCCTGTTCAGGAGGAAGATGTTGACGAGGCCTTCTTCAAACAAGTGAAGAAGGAAGCCTCACGTTCACAGGCCCTGGTCCTCGTGGGGGACCTGAACCACCCTGGTACCTGCTGGAAGGACAGTCCAGCAGGGCTCAGGCAATCTAGGAGGCTTCTAGAGTGCAGTTGCTGGCACGGGTGATGGAGGAACCAAGAAGGAGATGGAGGAACCCAGAGGAGATGGAGGAACCCAGAAGGAAAGGTGCTCTGCTGGACCTGGCGCTGGTGAACAAGGAGGAACCGGTTGGGGATTTGAGTCAGCAGCAGCCTTGGCTGCAGTGACCCTGAGGTGGTGGAGCTGAGGATGCCGAGGGGAGGGAGCAGGGCGAAAAGCCAAGACCACAGCCCGGCCTTCCAGGAGAGCGGACCGGGCCCAGCCTTGGGAACCAGCTGGTGGCAGCAAGGAGACCTAACAAGGCGGGGGAAGAGCGGGGTGGGGAAGGCACGGCCCTAGTTCTGGCTGGGCTCCGGGACAGCATTCCCAGAAAAAGCCACGGACGTCACTGCGTGGATCCATCCGTCCATCTTCGCCAGCGGCGGGGGGCAGCTCTGTGAGGAGAGGCCTCGGCTGCCCCTGCCGGCCTGGCAACAGCTGCGCCATTGGCCACAGCTGAGCCAATCAGCGGAGCCGGAGGCGGCCTGTCAGTCACAGAGAGAAGGGGCGGGAGGCTGAGCAGCCTGAGGAGAAATGGAGGAGAGAGGGGCTGGGGGCAGCCGGGGCGAGCAGGGGGATAGGGATAGGGATAGGGATAGGGATAAGGATAAGACCAGGACCAGGCGCAGGGGCAGGTATCTCCCAGCGTGGACGGGTCTGGGGGGGACCTGGATTCCTCACGGCCCACGGGCCCTTCCGTGGTCGCCAGCCCTGGGCCCGAGTGCTCAGCCCCAGGGACAACCCCACAACCAAGGTCGGAGCGGTTCCTGCGGCTGCCCCGAGGGTCGCCAGCCCCCAGTCAGCCCTGAGTATCTGAGCTGGGGTGAGGTGGAAGAGACTGGAAAACAGTTGATGGAGAGGAGGCGATGGCAGCAGGTACAGGGCCTGTGGCTCCTGGGATTAACTGACACTGTTACTGTTAAGTCAGCACTTCAGAAACGCTCTAAGGCTCAGTTTTGGAGTTTTAGAAAGCAGGCATTCTTTATTGCAGCGCTGGATGGACGGGGGGATCGTTCCGCCTATCTGACAATTCCTGGTGCCGGAAGGTGAGTGCTGTATCCCCACCTGTGAGTGAGATGAAGGTGCTGATGCAGGGGCAAGCACCGTGCTTTGCCGATGCCTGCCTCAGCGCTGGAGAGAGGACGGTCAAATCCTGCCTTGCCGTAGGGCCCCCCCATGTGTCCCCGTCCCATCCCTGTCCCCATCCCCCCCCTCCCCCCCACCTTGCAGCAGGGACACCCCCCAGGCCACGTCCTGCCCGTAGGAGCTCCGCACCAGCCCCCAGCCATGCTCGAACTGGCAGCGCCGCAACCCCCCCGCCACTGCTCTGCAAACTGCCGCTCCAGCACCTGCGTGGCAGTGGACGGGGGGGTCAACGGGGGTCGGGGGTGTTGAGACTGAGGGGGATGGGGGTCACTGGGAGCAGTGGGGGAGTACCGGAGGGGCACTGGGAGGGCACTGGGTGGCACCATATGACAGCATGGCGAGTACTGCGGAGTGGTGATGGTGACAGTGACGTGGTGACGGTGGCACGGTGACAGTGCCGCCATCCATCAGCAGGATGGTGATGGTGACACACTGACACTGATGGTGTGCCCATTCCCAGAGGGCCAAGTACCGCATGGTGGGGTCGGTGACATTGCGATGGTGACATGGTGACGGTGACACAGCGATGGTGATGGTGACGGTGACACAGCGATGGTTACACGGTGACTGTGATGGTGACATGGTGACGGTGACACAGCGATGGTGCCATGGTGCCGGAGATGGTGACACAGTGCTGGTGATGGTGACAAGGAGACACGGTGACTGTGACACAGTGATGGTGACAAGGTGACTGTTGCGTTAAAGCGTAACGAAGTTTGGCAGAAAATAAACCCCCTTGCGTTCCAGCTTGTCCTCAGATATCAGAGGGGCTGGGGGTGGCCAGGCTTAGATTCAGAGTGATGCCCAATTCAGCACTCTAAGTGCGGCCACGTTCGATATATTGAACTATCACGATTACAGATGCACTAATAGTGCACTGTACTTTCAGTTTAGTCACGTTCAACGAGCTATCACGGCTAGATTTTAATGAATAGTACAGTTTATTAAAGCAAGAGGAGTACAGGTTCTTTTGGATTGCCGGTGGTAGGTACACTGTCTGCAAAGCACGTGCAAATAATAACGCCGTCGACTACAAGCACGCTAAATTATGGAAAAACTCTACAGAGATTTCTGAGTTTCCCGGGGAAGCACTCGGTATAACTGAGGGTCCGAATCTCACCCAGTAGGCATCTCCATGGTGGGGGGGTGTAGCAGGGAACCATCTGGAGACGTGAGCCGAGTAACAACAGGACACCGATACGGTTAAAGTTGCTCTCCCTTTATTGCCCAAATAGCGTGCTTATATACCTTGTCAAGCTAAACATCAGCTGTCCACGCGCCATAAGCTAAAATATAATTGGTTATACTAACTCTGTACATGCGCATAAACATAGGACACAATTGGTTATACTAACTAAAACGCGCGAAACTTGTCTCAGTCTAATGGGTCAAGATAAACTGCCGAATTGAGGTTCTTCGTGCCAAGTTCCCTTTATCGTGGAATGCGCACCTGTGTTCTTCTAACTGGCATCTTTCTTTTTTTTTGTCTTCTTGTTTATTCTGTTCAAGGCCTTCTAAAGGCGTCTGGAATGCTCTTGCGACCGTTAGCTAAATATGTGTCCGCAACAGGGGGGGAAGAGACGTTCAGCCCCTCGACTGATCCCAGAAGTCAGCAATGTCCTCCCAACTTGCCTATGGTGGTATCTTCCCCAGCGTTCCTCCTCTCTTAAGCCCTTTTATACTATTTTCTTATTTTTAGGTGGAGCTTGAGTGACTCTAGTCATACATACCTTTATTATGATTGGTGTAAAATCTCCTCGCTTTACTTTTAAAGGTGTACGCTACAGAAAATTCAGAGCGCATGCTCAGCGAGGGGTAGTTGCACCTTAGAGGCGGGTAGCTTTTGGGACAGAGGTGTGTTTTGCTATTATAATGAGCAAAGTTCCATGTCAGTACTCCAGAACTGGGCACTTATGATATAAATCAGAAGTAAGACAACAGCGTTGACAGAACCCCGTTGTTTCACCTCGTTGCTTCAGTGGATTTAGTGCAGGGGCCTTCCATTGCTGTTCCTATGGTTCCGGTTCCCCATCCCTGCGGTGATTTCGCAGAGCGTGGCCGCGGCGTCTCCGCTCTGCTCCGCCCTCCGTGTTGTTTCTCAGAGTCAGCACACCAAGCTCCCCTCGTGTTGCTGACATCTAAGGTTGCAGGTTATGTTGCTTAGGGAATTATTATGGAACAGATTCCTTGCATATCCACTGTATTCCACCCTGGAGGTTCACCTTCCCTTAAGAGAGGCGGGGGGACATATCAATAAGTCACCTCCAGCAATTATTCCACACTGGGCTGGCATTCTTCTGAAGTTACCTCGTTCTCTTGGAATCGTTGCCTTGGTCGTCTTCATTCTGCTCGCATCTGCCAGTTTCAGCTAGGTGTGTGTTAGCAGCATTAGCTTTATCAAAAAGTTGACTCTGGCTCAGCTCTTGCGGCCTGAGGCTTCAACTGCTTTAGCTTCTAGTGCTAGAGCCAGGCGATTAATCCTAACGATTCCCAGCACAGGTAACGGCAAGCTCTACCGGAGCAACTCGGAGAGAACGGGGGTGAGTGCTTCCCAGGACAAGAAGGGAAATCCATCTCCTCTCTCCCCAGCTGCGCCGGCTCCCTGCTGGCGCCATAATGCACCTTCAGAGGATGCAGGCTGATGTCACAGGGGGCTGCCCCGCATCCCAGGGAGGTCTCCCCAGCGCTGCCGGCACTTCCCAGCGAGGCTTGGGCGCTGCTGGGCACTGCTCAGGGGCTCCCCACTGCTGCCCTTCGGAGCTGCTCCACAGCCAGGAGCGGGATCGGGAGGCAGCGGGGCTGCGCTGGGGGGACCCGTTGTGACCGGCAGAGGAGCAGGGGCACGTCGGAGAGGAGTTTTGGGCGAGGAGCTGCGAAGAGCATCCCTTTCCCTGAGCGGAGGGCAAGCGGCAGGCGCGATGGAGGGCTGCTGCACCGTGGCCATCAGCTTGGAGCTCAGCAGCTTGTTCCCCACGCTCCTGCAGCTCTCCACCAAGGGTAAGGGGTTTGGGAATTCCTTCCCGAGGGGTCGCACCGGGGCTGGCCTCTGGAAAAAGCTGCAGCTGCCGGGCTGTGGGGGTGACTGGACAGGGCTGGGGGCTGCTGCGAGAGCCCTGCCTGGGGGTCCCACTGGACTCGGGGGACGATGTGGCAACCAGGTCCTGGTGCTGCCCGGAGCCCCGAGGCTCCCATGGGAATGGCTCCGTCCCCTTGCGAGGGGGGCCATCCAGGGCCCGCTTTCCCTGGGAGCTGGCCCCTCGTGGGGTTCTGGCTCTGGGATGAAAAGGGCTCCTGCGTCCCGGGGGCTGGGGGGGACAGCTACGGCTCCCACAGGGCTCTCGCGAGCCGGCTGGAAATGCCTGTGCTGTAAATCAGCCCTTTCCCTTGAACAAGACTCCTCTGGGAGAACCTCTCGTCCTCCTCGTGGGACCCCCTTGTGCCACCAGGCTGGCAGATCACGTCCTGGGCTCTGGGGTGCCAAGGCTTTCTGGGGGTTAGATGGCCACAGCCCCGGTCCTGAGCCCTTCCCACATCCCCGTTTCTACCCCAGCCCTGCCCCAGGAGCAGAGTAAGGCTGGCAGTCGGAAATTGGGGCACAGCCCAGCTCCGCAGCCGTGGCCGCGTTTGTCTGGGCTGTTTGCGGACACCGGCATCTGTCAACCCCTGGGCGAGGAGCTGGCCGAGAGGCTGTGAGCTGGCTGGCCCGGAGCCCGACACCTCTTTCCTTTGCTTTCCAGAGGTTGTGGCTATTTGGGATGCTGTGTCTGCGTACATCCTGGGACAGCTGAAGCAGGACAAGGTGGGCTGGCGTCTTGGTCCCCCTTTGCCCCGGAGGGCCTGGACCCCGGGAAGCGATCCCTCCCTGAGCATCGTGGCGGCACACCGAGGCAAGCCCGTGTGCCCAGAGCGGCTTCTTGGTCAACCAGGAGAGCAACCAAGTCCAGATCTAGTCTGAGAAAGCATTCAGCACGCGGTAGGGCTTCACCCTTCGCTGTGGTCAGAGCGGAGAGACCGAGCAGAGAGGCAGGCGATTATGCTGGTGCCATGCCAAGGATAATCGCTGGGAATCAGTCCCAGGGGTATTCCCTCCCTGTGCTGGAATTGCCTGGGATCTTCTCTAGCCAAGGCATGTTAGCAAATATTTTGAGGAGGGCAAGAAAACAAATGGAGAACACGGGCCTTTTCCTAAGCTTTCACTTTTCCCATCTCTGAAGTACTCGCTCATCAGCCTTTTTGTCTTTTTCCCGGGCAGGGCGTCCTGGTCGCAGGACTCGGGACCTTCGCTATGGTCCAAGAGCAATTCCAGGGCAGAGAAGAGGTGTATGTGGTTCGAAGACCCGTCTTCCGACTGGAGCTTGATGTGTTATGCCTGCAGGAGCTCGCGTTCCCCACAGTGGTTATCCCCGGTGAGAAAGCAGCGGCCACCCTCCGCTTTCCCCCTCCATGTCTGGGGGGGGGAATGTGTGCTCTCGGCTCTTTGGGAAGGGCTGGGAGAAGTAGAGAACTGCCTCTAAAGGTCAGGGGGTGGCTTGAGCTCCCCCAAAACTAACCGCTCCCCAAGGGCTGTTTCTGTGAGCACCCTTCCCTCTGGCATTTTGTTATGAATCTTAGGTGGAAATTTGGCCTGCTGTGACAGTGACCACGTTCCTCCTCCTCGCAGGCAATGTCAAGATCAAGCCGCTGAACTACAAGCGGCTGTCGCGAGCCACCTCCTTCCCACGGCACGTGGTGAAGGACTGCGTGCAAGAGACCATCCTCTTGTACTCTTCCCAACTGAAGAACGGGCAGCGCCTCTCCTTCGCCTTCAAGGACATTGGTGTCCTGTCCTGCAAAGACGACCTCCTGTGCATGCGGTTCTATTCTGACTGCGTCACAGGGCTGGAGAGCAAGGCCAGCCGGATTGCGCTGCTTCGCACTGTAAGTTGCTGGAGGTTTTGAGGGCTGCTTCCGTGTCTTTGGGAAGCCTAATGAAGGGTGAGCAACCCGGTCGCCGTTGGCCAGCCTGGACGTGGCAGGACAGTCAAACACCTTTCCCCGTGCTTGCCCCCGCTGACTTCTCCGTTAGCAAAGGCAGTTTCTTCTGGGTCCTTGCCCTACAAAAAGCCCAGCGGTCTTATTGCGCGGCCTCAGTGTTGGCTGTGCAGCTTCTCCAGAGCAGAGCAAGGGCTAACGCTGATGGAGGAGGATTTGGCAGAGAGCTTTTGGAGTGGGAGACAGGTCTGCTTCCTTTGGGAGCCAAGAGGAAACTGCCTTGGAAACCTTCTAACAGCTCTGTGTCACTTTGCAGAGGCTGTGGAGGCCAGGGGCAGCTGTCTCCGGTGGAGCGACCGCCGCCGCTCAGGAGATGCAGGCTGCTGCTGCCCACGCGTTCCCGAGGTGAGTGCTTTTCCTCTGCAGCCCTTGACCGGCCGAGCGGGCGGCTTCCCAGCTCCTGCTCAGGAGCACGCGTTGTCAGGGCTTGACATTTGGCATCGAGTCAGGGATCAGTTGTGACGCGACTGGTTTCTGGTTAACTAATGCTGAGCTGGCACTACGCG
Organism: Harpia harpyja; assembly: GCF_026419915.1. Taxonomy (NCBI): domain Eukaryota; kingdom Metazoa; phylum Chordata; class Aves; order Accipitriformes; family Accipitridae; genus Harpia; species Harpia harpyja. The sequence continues at coordinate 4,827,656 of NC_068969.1, forward strand.
TGTATTCTCCTGGAGCGACCCGGCATCGTGATCGTGTTTCTCACGCCCAGCCTGTTGTCCTTCCCATCAGAGAGAACCAACTGCACGTGGTGAGGCAGCGTTGGGTTGGGGGAGATTGCCGATAAAACCTGTGCAGGGCCACAAAGGAAAAGGGATGCGACGCCTCGCACGACAGTCGGGAGGATTAGTGCTGGCAAGCTGCAGAGGGTAGGAGGTCACCGTTCTTCAAGCCTGTGTCATCATTCGCGTTCCAGGTTTCAGCTCCTGGTGATCAGCAGATCGGCGTCCAAGGCTTTCTCCACCTGGCACAAGAAGGTTGCAGAAAAGCACAGGGTCAGAAGAGGTACGGGAAGGGGTCCCTGCTGTCCAGAGCCCGGTTCAAACGCACTCCCCACGGGGCTGCTCTGAAGAGCTTCCTCCTTTCCCAGGTACAGAGGGAAGCCAGGTGCCTGACAAGCTGCTGCAGAGGCGGGTGAAGTATTCCCTCCCCGCGCTGCCAAACCAGGGGCCGGGCACCAGGCAGCAAGACACGGAGAAGAAGCCTTCTGCCAGGTGAGACCCTTGTGGGAAGGGATGAGAGGCACTCTTGCGCCCACGTAGGAGAGACATCCCCTTTGGAGACTCCGGCTGTAGGGACTCGGGAAGGTCCCTGACACGTGCCCCACGGTTTTTACGAGCTTGTGTGCCCCATCGCAGACCCCTTAGTGGGGAAGGCAGCGGAGGTTGAGTGCACCCCACGTTACTTTGCTTGCTCCTACAGCAGACCTGAGGTGCAGTCCTCTCCCATCCATCTGATGGGGCTCAGGAAAGGCCCCCCCTTGCCATGGGAAAGGGTCCCACCTCCACCGCTTCTTCTGCCAGCCTGGGGAGCTTTGATAGCAGACGGAGAGCATGGGGCACCCACCTGCCCCACGCTCACGCCGACTCCTCCTGGTGTCTCTTTGCAGTCTGCTCCCACCATGTCCAGGCAGCTCCCCCAGGACGAAGGAGGCAAGCAGGCAGGAGCCAGCTCCTCCAGCCAGGCCCACCGCTGCGCTCCCGTCTTCTGAAGGCTGCAAGAGAGCGCTGCAGGTACGTGCTCTGCCTTGCTGTAACTACCGTGCTGTTCGAGACTCGGCAAAAGCCTCTTTGTGCAGAGAGCCGTCCTGAAAGGGTCCCGTGGCCTGCGTTCATCGTCACCTCCTTCGGATCTTCTTCAGGAAAAGGAAGGTGCTGCACACCCTTCCCGCCTGCTGTTGCCCCCGGGTTGTCATGAAACACTTTTTCTTCTGGCCGGGGGCTGTGGAAAACGTACAAGTCCTTTCTAGGTCGTTGACAGTGGAGGTCTTTGGTCACTCCGCTGTGTTTGCCGTGAGTTGAGGAGCCTGGCGTGACTCCACGGCCCCTGATCTGTTAGGGGCAAAGCGCTGCCGACCGACCGGCTGAGGCAAGGGGCACCGACACGGGTCAGACCCGCAGGAAGCCCCGCCGGGAGCTGGGACTAATCCTGCCTGCTGCTGCGCTTCTGTCCCCTCCAGGAGGTCTGGCAGCTGTCTGCAGAGTGGGAGCGAGTGAAGACCCGGTGGGAAGAGCGGCGACAGCAAGCAAAGGCAGAATGGGCGGCGTGGGAGGCCTGGTCTGCAGGGGAGGACCGACAACCGCCCCAGGTACGGGGCAGCGATTGACACCGCTGAGAGCAGCAGCGGCCCTCTCCGTCGGGGCGGCAGGTCTCCAGGGGGGTGGGAGCGGGACTGACACCCGGCCGCAGGGCAGGGGTTTGCCCGCTCATCCCCGTGAGGGAGAGGTTGGCAGCAGGACCCGAGGGGCAAAAGCAGCCGTCAGCCGCGATGACGGGCACGCTGGTGCTGAGCCTCCCAGCTCCCAGGTCCCGCTGCAGGCTCCTTTTGAGAGGTCCTCTGGGAAACGGCACCTCTCTTTGCCGTCTGGTTTGCTGAGAGCGTCTCCTCCTCGGCAGGCGCTCGGCACTGGAGGCATTCGGGCTCCCCACCCTCCAGGCCAGCCCAGGAGAAAGGAGGTCGGCGGGAGGTGGAGGAAGGCTGAAAACCCTCTCCCAGCAGAGGAGATGGCAGCAGCCGCCCAGCTGGAGAGACTCCAGCCCGAGTAAGTGTGCGCCGGCTCCGGCCGCAGCCTGGGGGCACTCGAGCGGCCGTGACCCCGCAGGGATGTCCGGGTCCCCCGTCCCTGCGTCCTGGGGTTGCGTAGGACACCTTCCGACGTCTCCTAACGCGGGCATGACCTGGGTTACCCCCGCAGCTAAGACCCAAAGCTCACCGCAGGGTGAAGGGCTGAGCACACGCGGCACCGGGTGGGTGCAGGGGCTGTGCGAGGGCAGAGGCAGACGGGGTCTCCGGCAGAGGCTGAGGGATGACGTTTCCCTGTTGTTGCAGCCACCTTTCCCCACGAGCGGCCCAGGTCCTCAGAAGGCTGGAGCCGCATCAAGGACGGAGGACCATCTTCAGGCACGTCACCGAGAACAACCGGCGGAAGCTGGAGCAGCAGAGGCAGCTCCCCTGGTAACTATCTCCAAAGAGGGATGGTGCTTCCCCAGCTGCGAGGCCCATCCCTCCACCGAGGGCAGCCCTGGGGGAAAGAGGGCATTTCTCTGACACCCCTGGTGAGACAGAAGCAGGTTCTGGAGGCTGGCTTTGGGCTGGACCTCCCTGACAGCCAAGGGGGCTGCCTGGGCACCTGGAGTTGGCTTTCCATGTGGGACGTGAAAGTCCTGGCTGAAGACAGAGGGATCCCTCCGATGGCTGCCTCTCCCCGTTCCAAACCAGAGAGCACGTCCTTCCCTCGCAGAGTCCTGCCCCAAGACACCTTGCCCCGAGGGGGACCCCTGTACGGGACCCCCAGCGTCTCTGCCCCACTTGACTCAGCCCCAGGCTCATCAGCTGCACCTGGGCCCTTCTCATGGCCTTGGGCATCAGGGGTCTCCCCCTCTTCATCGACAGCTTGAGGCTTCGTCGCAAGCAGATCCCATCACTGGTGGCCTGAGCGACGCCTGCAGGATTTCTCTGCCTTCTCCCTGTCCACACGGTCACAGGCTTGCTTTCTTCCTCCCTAGCACACGATGCTGGTACCGCAGCGGAGGAGAAGGTGCCGGAGGCGGCGGCTGTAGCAGCGGCTGTTAGCAAAAGGGGGCTGGGAGGCTTCTCAGCTTCTCAGATCCACCTAAAAATACAAAATAAAGAGCTCTGGGGCTGTTCCCAGCTGGACTGACTGGTCTGTGCCTGGTGATGGTCTAAAGGGGTTACACCCCCGCCCCGTGCGTGATCCCAGAACGGCTCGTAGGGGCAGGAGGGAGTAAAGTCCACGCATACCCCACAGCGCGAACACGTGCAGCCCCTCTCCCGCACATCCCAACACAGAGGCAGCACGATGGAGGAGGCTCTCGTCCCCTTCCCGGGGAAAGCAGCACAGCTGGTGCTTCCCTGAAGTGCCTGCACGCTCCCGCACGCAGCGTGGAGAACCACTGGCAGGGCCAGAATCTGCGTGGGATGACAGGGCTGTGACCACGCTGGGACCACGGAGGTGTGGTGGGTAGATGGCACCGTGGGAGGGCTGCGGTGGACGGACGCGGGCTCGTCGGAAAGGACCGGCCGGGAAGGCGAGGAGGTGGAGTTGCCTCCTGCTTGGGGTGGGACAGGAGCCAGCCTGTGGGTCAGGGTCAGCAGACAGACCAAGGTGGCTGCCGTGTTAGCAGGGATCTGCTAGAGACCTCCTGTTCAGGAGGAAGATGTTGACGAGGCCTTCTTCAAACAAGTGAAGAAGGAAGCCTCACGTTCACAGGCCCTGGTCCTCGTGGGGGACCTGAACCACCCTGGTACCTGCTGGAAGGACAGTCCAGCAGGGCTCAGGCAATCTAGGAGGCTTCTAGAGTGCAGTTGCTGGCACGGGTGATGGAGGAACCAAGAAGGAGATGGAGGAACCCAGAGGAGATGGAGGAACCCAGAAGGAAAGGTGCTCTGCTGGACCTGGCGCTGGTGAACAAGGAGGAACCGGTTGGGGATTTGAGTCAGCAGCAGCCTTGGCTGCAGTGACCCTGAGGTGGTGGAGCTGAGGATGCCGAGGGGAGGGAGCAGGGCGAAAAGCCAAGACCACAGCCCGGCCTTCCAGGAGAGCGGACCGGGCCCAGCCTTGGGAACCAGCTGGTGGCAGCAAGGAGACCTAACAAGGCGGGGGAAGAGCGGGGTGGGGAAGGCACGGCCCTAGTTCTGGCTGGGCTCCGGGACAGCATTCCCAGAAAAAGCCACGGACGTCACTGCGTGGATCCATCCGTCCATCTTCGCCAGCGGCGGGGGGCAGCTCTGTGAGGAGAGGCCTCGGCTGCCCCTGCCGGCCTGGCAACAGCTGCGCCATTGGCCACAGCTGAGCCAATCAGCGGAGCCGGAGGCGGCCTGTCAGTCACAGAGAGAAGGGGCGGGAGGCTGAGCAGCCTGAGGAGAAATGGAGGAGAGAGGGGCTGGGGGCAGCCGGGGCGAGCAGGGGGATAGGGATAGGGATAGGGATAGGGATAGGGATAGGGATAAGACCAGGACCAGGCGCAGGGGCAGGTATCTCCCAGCGTGGACGGGTCTGGGGGGGACCTGGATTCCTCACGGCCCACGGGCCCTTCCGTGGTCGCCAGCCCTGGGCCCGAGTGCTCAGCCCCAGGGACAACCCCACAACCAAGGTCGGAGCGGTTCCTGCGGCTGCCCCGAGGGTCGCCAGCCCCCAGTCAGCCCTGAGTATCTGAGCTGGGGTGAGGTGGAAGAGACTGGAAAACAGTTGATGGAGAGGAGGCGATGGCAGCAGGTACAGGGCCTGTGGCTCCTGGGATTAACTGACACTGTTACTGTTAAGTCAGCACTTCAGAAACGCTCTAAGGCTCAGTTTTGGAGTTTTAGAAAGCAGGCATTCTTTATTGCAGCGCTGGATGGACGGGGGGATCGTTCCGCCTATCTGACAATTCCTGGTGCCGGAAGGTGAGTGCTGTATCCCCACCTGTGAGTGAGATGAAGGTGCTGATGCAGGGGCAAGCACCGTGCTTTGCCGATGCCTGCCTCAGCGCTGGAGAGAGGACGGTCAAATCCTGCCTTGCCGTAGGGCCCCCCCATGTGTCCCCGTCCCATCCCTGTCCCCATCCCCCCCCTCCCCCCCACCTTGCAGCAGGGACACCCCCCAGGCCACGTCCTGCCCGTAGGAGCTCCGCACCAGCCCCCAGCCATGCTCGAACTGGCAGCGCCGCAACCCCCCCGCCACTGCTCTGCAAACTGCCGCTCCAGCACCTGCATGGCAGTGGACGGGGGGGTCAACGGGGGTCGGGGGTGTTGAGACTGAGGGGGATGGGGGTCACTGGGAGCAGTGGGGGAGTACCGGAGGGGCACTGGGAGGGCACTGGGTGGCACCATATGACAGCATGGCGAGTACTGCGGAGTGGTGATGGTGACAGTGACGTGGTGACGGTGGCACGGTGACAGTGCCGCCATCCATCAGCAGGATGGTGATGGTGACACACTGACACTGATGGTGTGCCCATTCCCAGAGGGCCAAGTACCGCATGGTGGGGTCGGTGACATTGCGATGGTGACATGGTGACGGTGACACAGCGATGGTGATGGTGACGGTGACACAGCGATGGTTACACGGTGACTGTGATGGTGACATGGTGACGGTGACACAGCGATGGTGCCATGGTGCCGGAGATGGTGACACAGTGCTGGTGATGGTGACAAGGAGACACGGTGACTGTGACACAGTGATGGTGACAAGGTGACTGTTGCGTTAAAGCGTAACGAAGTTTGGCAGAAAATAAACCCCCTTGCGTTCCAGCTTGTCCTCAGATATCAGAGGGGCTGGGGGTGGCCAGGCTTAGATTCAGAGTGATGCCCAATTCAGCACTCTAAGTGCGGCCACGTTCGATATATTGAACTATCACGATTACAGATGCACTAATAGTGCACTGTACTTTCAGTTTAGTCACGTTCAACGAGCTATCACGGCTAGATTTTAATGAATAGTACAGTTTATTAAAGCAAGAGGAGTACAGGTTCTTTTGGATTGCCGGTGGTAGGTACACTGTCTGCAAAGCACGTGCAAATAATAACGCCGTCGACTACAAGCACGCTAAATTATGGAAAAACTCTACAGAGATTTCTGAGTTTCCCGGGGAAGCACTCGGTATAACTGAGGGTCCGAATCTCACCCAGTAGGCATGTCCATGGTGGGGGGGTGTAGCAGGGAACCATCTGGAGACGTGAGCCGAGTAACAACAGGACACCGATACGGTTAAAGTTGCTCTCCCTTTATTGCCCAAATAGCGTGCTTATATACCTTGTCAAGCTAAACATCAGCTGTCCACGCGCCATAAGCTAAAATATAATTGGTTATACTAACTCTGTACATGCGCATAAACATAGGACACGATTGGTTATACTAACTAAAACGCGCGAAACTTGTCTCAGTCTAATGGGTCAAGATAAACTGCCGAATTGAGGTTCTTCGTGCCAAGTTCCCTTTATCGTGGAATGCGCACCTGTGTTCTTCTAACTGGCATCTTTCTTTTTTTTTGTCTTCTTGTTTATTCTGTTCAAGGCCTTCTAAAGGCGTCTGGAATGCTCTTGCGACCGTTAGCTAAATATGTGTCCACAACAATTCCCCCTTTTTTGTTTTTCGTCAATTAACACCTGCTGTATTGCCCTTTGCAAAAATCTATGAACACAGTTAATTAAACACGGCAAAAGCAACATTGTACCTAATAAAATACATAAGAATAAAAGACTGTTCAGGTAATGCCAATGACACCCAAAAAGAGGTTTGATTAATAGCTTTAGCCAGTGTCACCCAAACATTCTTACTGTCCCACGGTGTTAAACGATGTGGATGAATCACCGGTGCCACTGTCATGCTGCTTACTACAGTCAGCGTGTCCCATATCAATCTCAGCATAAGGTTTCGTCCGTTTAGTTGGAATCCACTTTGGCCCATCTTCAGTCATGACACAAGCATAACCTCGGCCCCACGTTATTATCAGTGCTTCTTTGGCATCAGCATTATCTATCTGCTTTTCAATAGCATCTCGCAGACGATCAATAAAGGACATAGAAGGCTCCGTATTACCCTGCCTTATACTTGTCAATGATTGTTCTGGCTCTCCAACTTCAGGCAAGGTTACCATTGCCGTTGTGCCTTTCATGGGGCGCTGGTGTCCGATCCCAAAAAATGTGGCCAGTCGACGGGGCTTTGGGGGTGCTGCAGCGGTAGGTGCGGCAACGGCAGCTTGTGGCTGCAAAGCAGCAAGGGCTGCGGCAGCCGCTGTCCTTTCTGCTTTCATGGCATTTAAGGTATTTATTACATCTTTCCACACTGGTCCCAGCTCCCGGGCTGTCTTACCCTCCTTGCCACCTTCAATCGTGTCAGCCCAGAGTAAATCCCCAACCTCTCGCCATTCTTGCGGACTGAAGAAAAGCGGAGCTGACTGGCACCGTCCCTTCTCTCGGGCCCACTTAACAAGGGCTTGAATCCCTTTAATATCTGCCTCGAGCCCTCTCTTTGAGAGGATGCTTGCGAGGAGTCGAACCGCCGCCTCATCTTCCATGACGGTTCTTACCTTCGCAGAGGGTCGCTCAGCTGCGCGAACTCCAGGCTCCGACGCTTTGCTTTCGGCTCGTGCCCACCTCTGCTTCTCACATCCCCAGCCTCCCGGTATCACTTTTCTGCGATGCTTTGGAGGTTTCAGCAAGCTGTCAGGTCCAGCCTCCCGGTATCACTTTTCTGCGATGCTTTGGAGGTTTCAGCAAGCTGTCAGGTCCCTGTTCGGGCGCCACTTGTAGCAGGGAACCATCTGGAGACGTGAGCCGAGTAACAACAGGACACCGATACGGTTAAAGTTGTTCTCCCTTTATTGCCCAAATAGCGTGCTTACATACCTTGTCAAGCTAAACATCAGCTGTCCACGCGCCATAAGCTAAAATATAATTGGTTATACTAACTCTGTACACGCGCATAAACATAGGACACGATTGGTTATACTAACTAAAACACGCGAAACTTGTCTCAGTCTAATGGGTCAAGATAAACTGCCGAATTGAGGTTCTTCGTGCCAAGTTCCCTTTATCGTGGAATGCGCACCTGTGTTCTTCTAATTGGCATCTTTCTTTTTTTTTGTCTTCTTGTTTATTCTGTTCAAGGCCTTCTAAAGGCGTCTGGAATGCTCTTGCGACCGTTAGCTAAATATGTGTCCGCAACAGGGGGGGAAGAGACGTTCAGCCCCTCGACTGATCCCAGAAGTCAGCAATGTCCTCCCAACTTGCCTATGGTGGTATCTTCCCCAGCGTTCCTCCTCTCTTAAGCCCTTTTATACTATTTTCTTATTTTTAGGTGGAGCTTGAGTGACTCTAGTCATACATACCTTTATTATGATTGGTGTAAAATCTCCTCGCTTTACTTTTAAAGGTGTACGCTACAGAAAATTCAGAGCGCATGCTCAGCGAGGGGTAGTTGCACCTTAGAGGCGGGTAGCTTTTGGGACAGAGGTGTGTTTTGCTATTATAATGAGCAAAGTTCCATGTCAGTACTCCAGAACTGGGCACTTATGATATAAATCAGAAGTAAGACAACAGCGTTGACAGAACCCCGTTGTTTCACCTTGTTGCTTCAGTGGATTTAGTGCAGGGGCCTTCCATTGCTGTTCCTATGGTTCCGGTTCCCCATCCCTGCGGTGATTTCGCAGAGCGTGGCCGCGGCGTCTCCGCTCTGCTCCGCCCTCCGTGTTGTTTCTCAGAGTCAGCACACCAAGCTCCCCTCGTGTTGCTGACATCTAAGGTTGCAGGTTATGTTGCTTAGGGAATTATTATGGAACAGATTCCTTGCATATCCACTGTATTCCACCCTGGAGGTTCACCTTCCCTTAAGAGAGGCGGGGGGACATATCAATAAGTCACCTCCAGCAATTATTCCACACTGGGCTGGCATTCTTCTGAAGTTACCTCGTTCTCTTGGAATCGTTGCCTTGGTCGTCTTCATTCTGCTCGCATCTGCCAGTTTCAGCTAGGTGTGTGTTAGCAGCATTAGCTTTATCAAAAAGTTGACTCTGGCTCAGCTCTTGCGGCCTGAGGCTTCAACTGCTTTAGCTTCTAGTGCTAGAGCCAGGCGATTAATCCTAACGATTCCCAGCACAGGTAACGGCAAGCTCTACCGGAGCAACTCGGAGAGAACGGGGGTGAGTGCTTCCCAGGACAAGAAGGGAAATCCATCTCCTCTCTCCCCAGCTGCGCCGGCTCCCTGCTGGCGCCATAATGCACCTTCAGAGGATGCGGGCTGATGTCACAGGGGGCTGCCCCGCATCCCAGGGAGGTCTCCCCAGCGCTGCCGGCACTTCCCAGCGAGGCTTGGGCGCTGCTGGGCACTGCTCAGGGGCTCCCCACTGCTGCCCTTCGGAGCTGCTCCACAGCCAGGAGCGGGATCGGGAGGCAGCGGGGCTGCGCTGGGGGGACCCGTTGTGACCGGCAGAGGAGCAGGGGCACGTCGGAGAGGAGTTTTGGGCGAGGAGCTGCGAAGAGCATCCCTTTCCCTGAGCGGAGGGCAAGCGGCAGGCGCGATGGAGGGCTGCTGCACCGTGGCCATCAGCTTGGAGCTCAGCAGCTTGTTCCCCACGCTCCTGCAGCTCTCCACCAAGGGTAAGGGGTTTGGGAATTCCTTCCCGAGGGGTCGCACCGGGGCTGGCCTCTGGAAAAAGCTGCAGCTGCCGGGCTGTGGGGGTGACTGGACAGGGCTGGGGGCTGCTGCGAGAGCCCTGCCTGGGGGTCCCACTGGACTCGGGGGACGATGTGGCAACCAGGTCCTGGTGCTGCCCGGAGCCCCGAGGCTCCCATGGGAATGGCTCCGTCCCCTTGCGAGGGGGGCCATCCAGGGCCCGCTTTCCCTGGGAGCTGGCCCCTCGTGGGGTTCTGGCTCTGGGATGAAAAGGGCTCCTGCGTCCCGGGGGCTGGGGGGGACAGCTACGGCTCCCACAGGGCTCTCGCGAGCCGGCTGGAAATGCCTGTGCTGTAAATCAGCCCTTTCCCTTGAACAAGACTCCTCTGGGAGAACCTCTCGTCCTCCTCGTGGGACCCCCTTGTGCCACCAGGCTGGCAGATCACGTCCTGGGCTCTGGGGTGCCAAGGCTTTCTGGGGGTTAGATGGCCACAGCCCCGGTCCTGAGCCCTTCCCACATCCCCGTTTCTACCCCAGCCCTGCCCCGGGAGCAGAGTAAGGCTGGCAGTCGGAAATTGGGGCACAGCCCAGCTCCGCAGCCGTGGCCGCGTTTGTCTGGGCTGTTTGCGGACACCGGCATCTGTCAACCCCTGGGCGAGGAGCTGGCCGAGAGGCTGTGAGCTGGCTGGCCCGGAGCCCAACACCTCTTTCCTTTGCTTTCCAGAGGTTGTGGCTATTTGGGATGCTGTGTCTGCGTACATCCTGGGACAGCTGAAGCAGGACAAGGTGGGCTGGCGTCTTGGTCCCCCTTTGCCCCGGAGGGCCTGGACCCCGGGAAGCGATCCCTCCCTGAGCATCGTGGCGGCACACCGAGGCAAGCCCGTGTGCCCAGAGCGGCTTCTTGGTCAACCAGGAGAGCCACCAAGTCCAGATCTAGTCTGAGAAAGCATTCAGCACGCGGTAGGGCTTCACCCTTCGCTGTGGTCAGAGCGGAGAGACCGAGCAGAGAGGCAGGCGATTATGCTGGTGCCATGCCAAGGATAATCCCTGGGAATCAGTCCCAGGGGTATTCCCTCCCTGTGCTGGAATTGCCTGGGATCTTCTCTAGCCAAGGCATGTTAGCAAATATTTTGAGGAGGGCAAGAAAACAAATGGAGAACACGGGCCTTTTCCTAAGCTTTCACTTTTCTCATCTCTGAAGTACTCGCTCATCAGCCTTTTTGTCTTTTTCCCGGGCAGGGCGTCCTGGTCGCAGGACTCGGGACCTTCGCTATGGTCCAAGAGCAATTCCAGGGCAGAGAAGAGGTGTATGTGGTTCGAAGACCCGTCTTCCGACTGGAGCTTGATGTGTTATGCCTGCAGGAGCTCGCGTTCCCCACAGTGGTTATCCCCGGTGAGAAAGCAGCGGCCACCCTCCGCTTTCCCCCTCCATGTCTGGGGGGGGGAATGTGTGCTCTCGGCTCTTTGGGAAGGGCTGGGAGAAGTAGAGAACTGCCTCTAAAGGTCAGGGGGTGGCTTGAGCTCCCCCAAAACTAACCGCTCCCCAAGGGCTGTTTCTGTGAGCACCCTTCCCTCTGGCATTTTGTTATGAATCTTAGGTGGAAATTTGGCCTGCTGTGACAGTGACCACGTTCCTCCTCCTCGCAGGCAATGTCAAGATCAAGCCGCTGAACTACAAGCGGCTGTCGCGAGCCACCTCCTTCCCACGGCACGTGGTGAAGGACTGCGTGCAAGAGACCATCCTCTTGTACTCTTCCCAACTGAAGAACGGGCAGCGCCTCTCCTTCGCCTTCAAGGACATTGGTGTCCTGTCCTGCAAAGACGACCTCCTGTGCATGCGGTTCTATTCTGACTGCGTCACAGGGCTGGAGAGCAAGGCCAGCCGGATTGCGCTGCTTCGCACTGTAAGTTGCTGGAGGTTTTGAGGGCTGCTTCCGTGTCTTTGGGAAGCCTAATGAAGGGTGAGCAACCCGGTCGCCGTTGGCCAGCCTGGACGTGGCAGGACAGTCAAACACCTTTCCCCGTGCTTGCCCCCGCTGACTTCTCCGTTAGCAAAGGCAGTTTCTTCTGGGTCCTTGCCCTACAAAAAGCCCAGCGGTCTTATTGCGCGGCCTCAGTGTTGGCTGTGCAGCTTCTCCAGAGCAGAGCAAGGGCTAACGCTGATGGAGGAGGATTTGGCAGAGAGCTTTTGGAGTGGGAGACAGGTCTGCTTCCTTTGGGAGCCAAGAGGAAACTGCCTTGGAAACCTTCTAACAGCTCTGTGTCACTTTGCAGAGGCTGTGGAGGCCAGGGGCAGCTGTCTCCGGTGGAGCGACCGCCGCCGCTCAGGAGATGCAGGCTGCTGCTGCCCACGCGTTCCCGAGGTGAGTGCTTTTCCTCTGCAGCCCTTGACCGGCCGAGCGGGCGGCTTCCCAGCTCCTGCTCAGGAGCACGCGTTGTCAGGGCTTGACATTTGGCATCGAGTCAGGGATCAGTTGTGACGCGACTGGTTTCTGGTTAACTAATGCTGAGCTGGCACTACGCGTGTATTCTCCTGGAGCGACCCGGCATCGTGATCGTGTTTCTCACGCCCAGCCTGTTGTCCTTCCCATCAGAGAGAACCAACTGCACGTGGTGAGGCAGCGTTGGGTTGGGGGAGATTGCCGATAAAACCTGTGCAGGGCCACAAAGGAAAAGGGATGCGACGCCTCGCACGACAGTCGGGAGGATTAGTGCTGGCAAGCTGCAGAGGGTAGGAGGTCACCGTTCTTCAAGCCTGTGTCATCATTCGCGTTCCAGGTTTCAGCTCCTGGTGATCAGCAGATCGGCGTCCAAGGCTTTCTCCACCTGGCACAAGAAGGTTGCAGAAAAGCACAGGGTCAGAAGAGGTACGGGAAGGGGTCCCTGCTGTCCAGAGCCCGGTTCAAACGCACTCCCCACGGGGCTGCTCTGAAGAGCTTCCTCCTTTCCCAGGTACAGAGGGAAGCCAGGTGCCTGACAAGCTGCTGCAGAGGCGGGTGAAGTATTCCCTCCCCGCGCTGCCAAACCAGGGGCCGGGCACCAGGCAGCAAGACACGGAGAAGAAGCCTTCTGCCAGGTGAGACCCTTGTGGGAAGGGATGAGAGGCACTCTTGCGCCCACGTAGGAGAGACATCCCCTTTGGAGACTCCGGCTGTAGGGACTCGGGAAGGTCCCTGACACGTGCCCCACGGTTTTTACGAGCTTGTGTGCCCCATCGCAGACCCCTTAGTGGGGAAGGCAGCGGAGGTTGAGTGCACCCCACGTTACTTTGCTTGCTCCTACAGCAGACCTGAGGTGCAGTCCTCTCCCATCCATCTGATGGGGCTCAGGAAAGGCCCCCCCTTGCCATGGGAAAGGGTCCCACCTCCACCGCTTCTTCTGCCAGCCTGGGGAGCTTTGATAGCAGACGGAGAGCATGGGGCACCCACCTGCCCCACGCTCACGCCGACTCCTCCTGGTGTCTCTTTGCAGTCTGCTCCCACCATGTCCAGGCAGCTCCCCCAGGACGAAGGAGGCAAGCAGGCAGGAGCCAGCTCCTCCAGCCAGGCCCACCGCTGCGCTCCCATCTTCTGAAGGCTGCAAGAGAGCGCTGCAGGTACGTGCTCTGCCTTGCTGTAACTACCGTGCTGTTCGAGACTCGGCAAAAGCCTCTTTGTGCAGAGAGCCGTCCTGAAAGGGTCCCGTGGCCTGCGTTCATCGTCACCTCCTTCGGATCTTCTTCAGGAAAAGGAAGGTGCTGCACACCCTTCCCGCCTGCTGTTGCCCCCGGGTTGTCATGAAACACTTTTTCTTCTGGCCGGGGGCTATGGAAAACGTACAAGTCCTTTCTAGGTCGTTGACAGTGGAGGTCTTTGGTCACTCCGCTGTGTTTGCCGTGAGTTGAGGAGCCTGGCGTGACTCCACGGCCCCTGATCTGTTAGGGGCAAAGCGCTGCCGACCGACCGGCTGAGGCAAGGGGCACCGACACGGGTCAGACCCGCAGGAAGCCCCGCCGGGAGCTGGGACTAATCCTGCCTGCTGCTGCGCTTCTGTCCCCTCCAGGAGGTCTGGCAGCTGTCTGCAGAGTGGGAGCGAGTGAAGACCCGGTGGGAAGAGCGGCGACAGCAAGCAAAGGCAGAATGGGCGGCGTGGGAGGCCTGGTCTGCAGGGGAGGACCGACAACCGCCCCAGGTACGGGGCAGCGATTGACACCGCTGAGAGCAGCAGCGGCCCTCTCCGTCGGGGCGGCAGGTCTCCAGGGGGGTGGGAGCGGGACTGACACCCGGCCGCAGGGCAGGGGTTTGCCCGCTCATCCCCGTGAGGGAGAGGTTGGCAGCAGGACCCGAAGGGCAAAAGCAGCCGTCAGCCGCGATGACGGGCACGCTGGTGCTGAGCCTCCCGGCTCCCAGGTCCCGCTGCAGGCTCCTTTTGAGAGGTCCTCTGGGAAACGGCACCTCTCTTTGCCGTCTGGTTTGCTGAGAGCGTCTCCTCCTCGGCAGGCGCTCGGCACTGGAGGCATTCGGGCTCCCCACCCTCCAGGCCAGCCCAGGAGAAAGGAGGTCGGCGGGAGGTGGAGGAAGGCTGAAAACCCTCTCCCAGCAGAGGAGATGGCAGCAGCCGCCCAGCTGGAGAGACTCCTGGAGAGACTCCAGCCCGAGTAAGTGTGCGCCGGCTCCGGCCGCAGCCTGGGGGCACTCGAGCGGCCGTGACCCCGCAGGGATGTCCGGGTCCCCCGTCCCTGCGTCCTGGGGTTGCGTAGGACACCTTCCGACGTCTCCTAACGCGGGCATGACCTGGGTTACCCCCGCAGCTAAGACCCAAAGCTCACCGCAGGGTGAAGGGCTGAGCACACGCGGCACCGGGTGGGTGCAGGGGCTGTGCGAGGGCAGAGGCAGACGGGGTCTCCGGCAGAGGCTGAGGGATGACGTTTCCCTGTTGTTGCAGCCACCTTTCCCCACGAGCGGCCCAGGTCCTCAGAAGGCTGGAGCCGCATCAAGGACGGAGGACCATCTTCAGGCACGTCACCGAGAACAACCGGCGGAAGCTGGAGCAGCAGAGGCAGCTCCCCTGGTAACTATCTCCAAAGAGGGATGGTGCTTCCCCAGCTGCGAGGCCCATCCCTCCACCGAGGGCAGCCCTGGGGGAAAGAGGGCATTTCTCTGACACCCCTGGTGAGACAGAAGCAGGTTCTGGAGGCTGGCTTTGGGCTGGACCTCCCTGACAGCCAAGGGGGCTGCCTGGGCACCTGGAGTTGGCTTTCCATGTGGGACGTGAAAGTCCTGGCTGAAGACAGAGGGATCCCTCCGATGGCTGCCTCTCCCCGTTCCAAACCAGAGAGCACGTCCTTCCCTCGCAGAGTCCTGCCCCAAGACACCTTGCCCCGAGGGGGACCCCTGTACGGGACCCCCAGCGTCTCTGCCCCACTTGACTCAGCCCCAGGCTCATCAGCTGCACCTGGGCCCTTCTCATGGCCTTGGGCATCAGGGGTCTCCCCCTCTTCATCGACAGCTTGAGGCTTCGTCGCAAGCAGATCCCATCACTGGTGGCCTGAGCGACGCCTGCAGGATTTCTCTGCCTTCTCCCTGTCCACACGGTCACAGGCTTGCTTTCTTCCTCCCTAGCACACGATGCTGGTACCGCAGCGGAGGAGAAGGTGCCGGAGGCGGCGGCTGTAGCAGCGGCTGTTAGCAAAAGGGGGCTGGGAGGCTTCTCAGCTTCTCAGATCCACCTAAAAATACAAAATAAAGAGCTCTGGGGCTGTTCCCAGCTGGACTGACTGGTCTGTGCCTGGTGATGGTCTAAAGGGGTTACACCCCCGCCCCGTGCGTGATCCCAGAACGGCTCGTAGGGGCAGGAGGGAGTAAAGTCCACGCATACCCCACAGCGCGAACACGTGCAGCCCCTCTCCCGCACATCCCAACACAGAGGCAGCACGATGGAGGAGGCTCTCGTCCCCTTCCCGGGGAAAGCAGCACAGCTGGTGCTTCCCTGAAGTGCCTGCACGCTCCCGCACGCAGCGTGGAGAACCACTGGCAGGGCCAGAATCTGCGTGGGATGACAGGGCTGTGACCACGCTGGGACCACGGAGGTGTGGTGGGTAGATGGCACCGTGGGAGGGCTGCGGTGGACGGACGCGGGCTCGTCGGAAAGGACCGGCCGGGAAGGCGAGGAGGTGGAGTTGCCTCCTGCTTGGGGTGGGACAGGAGCCAGCCTGTGGGTCAGGGTCAGCAGACAGACCAAGGTGGCTGCCGTGTTAGCAGGGATCTGCTAGAGACCTCCTGTTCAGGAGGAAGATGTTGACGAGGCCTTCTTCAAACAAGTGAAGAAGGAAGCCTCACGTTCACAGGCCCTGGTCCTCGTGGGGGACCTGAACCACCCTGGTACCTGCTGGAAGGACAGTCCAGCAGGGCTCAGGCAATCTAGGAGGCTTCTAGAGTGCAGTTGCTGGCACGGGTGATGGAGGAACCAAGAAGGAGATGGAGGAACCCAGAGGAGATGGAGGAACCCAGAAGGAAAGGTGCTCTGCTGGACCTGGCGCTGGTGAACAAGGAGGAACCGGTTGGGGATTTGAGTCAGCAGCAGCCTTGGCTGCAGTGACCCTGAGGTGGTGGAGCTGAGGATGCCGAGGGGAGGGAGCAGGGCGAAAAGCCAAGACCACAGCCCGGCCTTCCAGGAGAGCGGACCGGGCCCAGCCTTGGGAACCAGCTGGTGGCAGCAAGGAGACCTAACAAGGCGGGGGAAGAGCGGGGTGGGGAAGGCACGGCCCTAGTTCTGGCTGGGCTCCGGGACAGCATTCCCAGAAAAAGCCACGGACGTCACTGCGTGGATCCATCCGTCCATCTTCGCCAGCGGCGGGGGGCAGCTCTGTGAGGAGAGGCCTCGGCTGCCCCTGCCGGCCTGGCAACAGCTGCGCCATTGGCCACAGCTGAGCCAATCAGCGGAGCCGGAGGCGGCCTGTCAGTCACAGAGAGAAGGGGCGGGAGGCTGAGCAGCCTGAGGAGAAATGGAGGAGAGAGGGGCTGGGGGCAGCCGGGGCGAGCAGGGGGATAGGGATAGGGATAGGGATAGGGATAGGGATAGGGATAAGACCAGGACCAGGCGCAGGGGCAGGTATCTCCCAGCGTGGACGGGTCTGGGGGGGACCTGGATTCCTCACGGCCCACGGGCCCTTCCGTGGTCGCCAGCCCTGGGCCCGAGTGCTCAGCCCCAGGGACAACCCCACAACCAAGGTCGGAGCGGTTCCTGCGGCTGCCCCGAGGGTCGCCAGCCCCCAGTCAGCCCTGAGTATCTGAGCTGGGGTGAGGTGGAAGAGACTGGAAAACAGTTGATGGAGAGGAGGCGATGGCAGCAGGTACAGGGCCTGTGGCTCCTGGGATTAACTGACACTGTTACTGTTAAGTCAGCACTTCAGAAACGCTCTAAGGCTCAGTTTTGGAGTTTTAGAAAGCAGGCATTCTTTATTGCAGCGCTGGATGGACGGGGGGATCGTTCCGCCTATCTGACAATTCCTGGTGCCGGAAGGTGAGTGCTGTATCCCCACCTGTGAGTGAGATGAAGGTGCTGATGCAGGGGCAAGCACCGTGCTTTGCCGATGCCTGCCTCAGCGCTGGAGAGAGGACGGTCAAATCCTGCCTTGCCGTAGGGCCCCCCCATGTGTCCCCCGTCCCATCCCTGTCCCCATCCCCCCCCTCCCCCCCACCTTGCAGCAGGGACACCCCCCAGGCCACGTCCTGCCCGTAGGAGCTCCGCACCAGCCCCCAGCCATGCTCGAACTGGCAGCGCCGCAACCCCCCCCGCCACTGCTCTGCAAACTGCCGCTCCAGCACCTGCGTGGCAGTGGACGGGGGGGTCAACGGGGGTCGGGGGTGTTGAGACTGAGGGGGATGGGGGTCACTGGGAGCAGTGGGGGAGTACCGGAGGGGCACTGGGAGGGCACTGGGTGGCACCATATGACAGCATGGCGAGTACTGCGGAGTGGTGATGGTGACAGTGACGTGGTGACGGTGGCACGGTGACAGTGCCGCCATCCATCAGCAGGATGGTGATGGTGACACACTGACACTGATGGTGTGCCCATTCCCAGAGGGCCAAGTACCGCATGGTGGGGTCGGTGACATTGCGATGGTGACATGGTGACGGTGACACAGCGATGGTGATGGTGACGGTGACACAGCGATGGTTACACGGTGACTGTGATGGTGACATGGTGACGGTGACACAGCGATGGTGCCATGGTGCCGGAGATGGTGACACAGTGCTGGTGATGGTGACAAGGAGACACGGTGACTGTGACACAGTGATGGTGACAAGGTGACTGTTGCGTTAAAGCGTAACGAAGTTTGGCAGAAAATAAACCCCCTTGCGTTCCAGCTTGTCCTCAGATATCAGAGGGGCTGGGGGTGTCCAGGCTTAGATTCAGAGTGATGCCCAATTCAGCACTCTAAGTGCGGCCACGTTCGATATATTGAACTATCACGATTACAGATGCACTAATAGTGCACTGTACTTTCAGTTTAGTCACGTTCAACGAGCTATCACGGCTAGATTTTAATGAATAGTACAGTTTATTAAAGCAAGAGGAGTACAGGTTCTTTTGGATTGCCGGTGGTAGGTACACTGTCTGCAAAGCACGTGCAAATAATAACGCCGTCGACTACAAGCACGCTAAATTATGGAAAAACTCTACAGAGATTTCTGAGTTTCCCGGGGAAGCACTCGGTATAACTGAGGGTCCGAATCTCACCCAGTAGGCATGTCCATGGTGGGGGGGTGTAGCAGGGAACCATCTGGAGACGTGAGCCGAGTAACAACAGGACACCGATACGGTTAAAGTTGCTCTCCCTTTATTGCCCAAATAGCGTGCTTATATACCTTGTCAAGCTAAACATCAGCTGTCCACGCGCCATAAGCTAAAATATAATTGGTTATACTAACTCTGTACATGCGCATAAACATAGGACACAATTGGTTATACTAACTAAAACGCGCGAAACTTGTCTCAGTCTAATGGGTCAAGATAAACTGCCGAATTGAGGTTCTTCGTGCCAAGTTCCCTTTATCGTGGAATGCGCACCTGTGTTCTTCTAACTGGCATCTTTCTTTTTTTTTGTCTTCTTGTTTATTCTGTTCAAGGCCTTCTAAAGGCGTCTGGAATGCTCTTGCGACCGTTAGCTAAATATGTGTCCGCAACAGGGGGGGAAGAGACGTTCAGCCCCTCGACTGATCCCAGAAGTCAGCAATGTCCTCCCAACTTGCCTATGGTGGTATCTTCCCCAGCGTTCCTCCTCTCTTAAGCCCTTTTATACTATTTTCTTATTTTTAGGTGGAGCTTGAGTGACTCTAGTCATACATACCTTTATTATGATTGGTGTAAAATCTCCTCGCTTTACTTTTAAAGGTGTACGCTACAGAAAATTCAGAGCGCATGCTCAGCGAGGGGTAGTTGCACCTTAGAGGCGGGTAGCTTTTGGGACAGAGGTGTGTTTTGCTATTATAATGAGCAAAGTTCCATGTCAGTACTCCAGAACTGGGCACTTATGATATAAATCAGAAGTAAGACAACAGCGTTGACAGAACCCCGTTGTTTCACCTCGTTGCTTCAGTGGATTTAGTGCAGGGGCCTTCCATTGCTGTTCCTATGGTTCCGGTTCCCCATCCCTGCGGTGATTTCGCAGAGCGTGGCCGCGGCGTCTCCGCTCTGCTCCGCCCTCCGTGTTGTTTCTCGGAGTCAGCACACCAAGCTCCCCTCGTGTTGCTGACATCTAAGGTTGCAGGTTATGTTGCTTAGGGAATTATTATGGAACAGATTCCTTGCATATCCACTGTATTCCACCCTGGAGGTTCACCTTCCCTTAAGAGAGGCGGGGGGACATATCAATAAGTCACCTCCAGCAATTATTCCACACTGGGCTGGCATTCTTCTGAAGTTACCTCGTTCTCTTGGAATCGTTGCCTTGGTCGTCTTCATTCTGCTCGCATCTGCCAGTTTCAGCTAGGTGTGTGTTAGCAGCATTAGCTTTATCAAAAAGTTGACTCTGGCTCAGCTCTTGCGGCCTGAGGCTTCAACTGCTTTAGCTTCTAGTGCTAGAGCCAGGCGATTAATCCTAACGATTCCCAGCACAGGTAACGGCAAGCTCTACCGGAGCAACTCGGAGAGAACGGGGGTGAGTGCTTCCCAGGACAAGAAGGGAAATCCATCTCCTCTCTCCCCAGCTGCGCCGGCTCCCTGCTGGCGCCATAATGCACCTTCAGAGGATGCGGGCTGATGTCACAGGGGGCTGCCCCGCATCCCAGGGAGGTCTCCCCAGCGCTGCCGGCACTTCCCAGCGAGGCTTGGGCGCTGCTGGGCACTGCTCAGGGGCTCCCCACTGCTGCCCTTCGGAGCTGCTCCACAGCCAGGAGCGGGATCGGGAGGCAGCGGGGCTGCGCTGGGGGGACCCGTTGTGACCGGCAGAGGAGCAGGGGCACGTCGGAGAGGAGTTTTGGGCGAGGAGCTGCGAAGAGCATCCCTTTCCCTGAGCGGAGGGCAAGCGGCAGGCGCGATGGAGGGCTGCTGCACCGTGGCCATCAGCTTGGAGCTCAGCAGCTTGTTCCCCACGCTCCTGCAGCTCTCCACCAAGGGTAAGGGGTTTGGGAATTCCTTCCCGAGGGGTCGCACTGGGGCTGGCCTCTGGAAAAAGCTGCAGCTGCCGGGCTGTGGGGGTGACTGGACAGGGCTGGGGGCTGCTGCGAGAGCCCTGCCTGGGGGTCCCACTGGACTCGGGGGACGATGTGGCAACCAGGTCCTGGTGCTGCCCGGAGCCCCGAGGCTCCCATGGGAATGGCTCCGTCCCCTTGCGAGGGGGGCCATCCAGGGCCCGCTTTCCCTGGGAGCTGGCCCCTCGTGGGGTTCTGGCTCTGGGATGAAAAGGGCTCCTGCGTCCCGGGGGCTGGGGGGGGACAGCTACGGCTCCCACAGGGCTCTCGCGAGCCGGCTGGAAATGCCTGTGCTGTAAATCAGCCCTTTCCCTTGAACAAGACTCCTCTGGGAGAACCTCTCGTCCTCCTCGTGGGACCCCCTTGTGCCACCAGGCTGGCAGATCACGTCCTGGGCTCTGGGGTGCCAAGGCTTTCTGGGGGTTAGATGGCCACAGCCCCGGTCCTGAGCCCTTCCCACATCCCCGTTTCTACCCCAGCCCTGCCCCGGGAGCAGAGTAAGGCTGGCAGTCGGAAATTGGGGCACAGCCCAGCTCCGCAGCCGTGGCCGCGTTTGTCTGGGCTGTTTGCGGACACCGGCATCTGTCAACCCCTGGGCGAGGAGCTGGCCGAGAGGCTGTGAGCTGGCTGGCCCGGAGCCCGACACCTCTTTCCTTTGCTTTCCAGAGGTTGTGGCTATTTGGGATGCTGTGTCTGCGTACATCCTGGGACAGCTGAAGCAGGACAAGGTGGGCTGGCGTCTTGGTCCCCCTTTGCCCCGGAGGGCCTGGACCCCGGGAAGCGATCCCTCCCTGAGCATCGTGGCGGCACACCGAGGCAAGCCCGTGTGCCCAGAGCGGCTTCTTGGTCAACCAGGAGAGCCACCAAGTCCAGATCTAGTCTGAGAAAGCATTCAGCACGCGGTAGGGCTTCACCCTTCGCTGTGGTCAGAGCGGAGAGACCGAGCAGAGAGGCAGGCGATTATGCTGGTGCCATGCCAAGGATAATCCCTGGGAATCAGTCCCAGGGGTATTCCCTCCCTGTGCTGGAATTGCCTGGGATCTTCTCTAGCCAAGGCATGTTAGCAAATATTTTGAGGAGGGCAAGAAAACAAATGGAGAACACGGGCCTTTTCCTAAGCTTTCACTTTTCTCATCTCTGAAGTACTCGCTCATCAGCCTTTTTGTCTTTTTCCCGGGCAGGGCGTCCTGGTCGCAGGACTCGGGACCTTCGCTATGGTCCAAGAGCAATTCCAGGGCAGAGAAGAGGTGTATGTGGTTCGAAGACCCGTCTTCCGACTGGAGCTTGATGTGTTATGCCTGCAGGAGCTCGCGTTCCCCACAGTGGTTATCCCCGGTGAGAAAGCAGCGGCCACCCTCCGCTTTCCCCCTCCATGTCTGGGGGGGGGAATGTGTGCTCTCGGCTCTTTGGGAAGGGCTGGGAGAAGTAGAGAACTGCCTCTAAAGGTCAGGGGGTGGCTTGAGCTCCCCCAAAACTAACCGCTCCCCAAGGGCTGTTTCTGTGAGCGCCCTTCCCTCTGGCATTTTGTTATGAATCTTAGGTGGAAATTTGGCCTGCTGTGACAGTGACCACGTTCCTCCTCCTCGCAGGCAATGTCAAGATCAAGCCGCTGAACTACAAGCGGCTGTCGCGAGCCACCTCCTTCCCACGGCACGTGGTGAAGGACTGCGTGCAAGAGACCATCCTCTTGTACTCTTCCCAACTGAAGAACGGGCAGCGCCTCTCCTTCGCCTTCAAGGACATTGGTGTCCTGTCCTGCAAAGACGACCTCCTGTGCATGCGGTTCTATTCTGACTGCGTCACAGGGCTGGAGAGCAAGGCCAGCCGGATTGCGCTGCTTCGCACTGTAAGTTGCTGGAGGTTTTGAGGGCTGCTTCCGTGTCTTTGGGAAGCCTAATGAAGGGTGAGCAACCCGGTCGCCGTTGGCCAGCCTGGACGTGGCAGGACAGTCAAACACCTTTCCCCGTGCTTGCCCCCGCTGACTTCTCCGTTAGCAAAGGCAGTTTCTTCTGGGTCCTTGCCCTACAAAAAGCCCAGCGGTCTTATTGCGCGGCCTCAGTGTTGGCTGTGCAGCTTCTCCAGAGCAGAGCAAGGGCTAACGCTGATGGAGGAGGATTTGGCAGAGAGCTTTTGGAGTGGGAGACAGGTCTGCTTCCTTTGGGAGCCAAGAGGAAACTGCCTTGGAAACCTTCTAACAGCTCTGTGTCACTTTGCAGAGGCTGTGGAGGCCAGGGGCAGCTGTCTCCGGTGGAGCGACTGCCGCCGCTCAGGAGATGCAGGCTGCTGCTGCCCACGCGTTCCCGAGGTGAGTGCTTTTCCTCTGCAGCCCTTGACCGGCCGAGCGGGCGGCTTCCCAGCTCCTGCTCAGGAGCACGCGTTGTCAGGGCTTGACATTTGGCATCGAGTCAGGGATCAGTTGTGACGCGACTGGTTTCTGGTTAACTAATGCTGAGCTGGCACTACGCGTGTATTCTCCTGGAGCGACCCGGCATCGTGATCGTGTTTCTCACGCCCAGCCTGTTGTCCTTCCCATCAGAGAGAACCAACTGCACGTGGTGAGGCAGCGTTGGGTTGGGGGAGATTGCCGATAAAACCTGTGCAGGGCCACAAAGGAAAAGGGATGCGACGCCTCGCACGACAGTCGGGAGGATTAGTGCTGGCAAGCTGCAGAGGGTAGGAGGTCACCGTTCTTCAAGCCTGTGTCATCATTCGCGTTCCAGGTTTCAGCTCCTGGTGATCAGCAGATCGGCGTCCAAGGCTTTCTCCACCTGGCACAAGAAGGTTGCAGAAAAGCACAGGGTCAGAAGAGGTACGGGAAGGGGTCCCTGCTGTCCAGAGCCCGGTTCAAACGCACTCCCCACGGGGCTGCTCTGAAGAGCTTCCTCCTTTCCCAGGTACAGAGGGAAGCCAGGTGCCTGACAAGCTGCTGCAGAGGCGGGTGAAGTATTCCCTCCCCGCGCTGCCAAACCAGGGGCCGGGCACCAGGCAGCAAGACACGGAGAAGAAGCCTTCTGCCAGGTGAGACCCTTGTGGGAAGGGATGAGAGGCACTCTTGCGCCCACGTAGGAGAGACATCCCCTTTGGAGACTCCGGCTGTAGGGACTCGGGAAGGTCCCTGACATGTGCCCCACGGTTTTTACGAGCTTGTGTGCCCCATCGCAGACCCCTTAGTGGGGAAGGCAGCGGAGGTTGAGTGCACCCCACGTTACTTTGCTTGCTCCTACAGCAGACCTGAGGTGCAGTCGTCTCCCATCCATCTGATGGGGCTCAGGAAAGGCCCCCCCTTGCCATGGGAAAGGGTCCCACCTCCACCGCTTCTTCTGCCAGCCTGGGGAGCTTTGATAGCAGACGGAGAGCATGGGGCACCCACCTGCCCCACGCTCACGCCGACTCCTCCTGGTGTCTCTTTGCAGTCTGCTCCCACCATGTCCAGGCAGCTCCCCCAGGACGAAGGAGGCAAGCAGGCAGGAGCCAGCTCCTCCAGCCAGGCCCACCGCTGCGCTCCCGTCTTCTGAAGGCTGCAAGAGAGCGCTGCAGGTACGTGCTCTGCCTTGCTGTAACTACCGTGCTGTTCGAGACTCGGCAAAAGCCTCTTTGTGCAGAGAGCCGTCCTGAAAGGGTCCCGTGGCCTGCGTTCATCGTCACCTCCTTCGGATCTTCTTCAGGAAAAGGAAGGTGCTGCACACCCTTCCCGCCTGCTGTTGCCCCCGGGTTGTCATGAAACACTTTTTCTTCTGGCCGGGGGCTATGGAAAACGTACAAGTCCTTTCTAGGTCGTTGACAGTGGAGGTCTTTGGTCACTCCGCTGTGTTTGCCGTGAGTTGAGGAGCCTGGCGTGACTCCACGGCCCCTGATCTGTTAGGGGCAAAGCGCTGCCGACCGACCGGCTGAGGCAAGGGGCACCGACACGGGTCAGACCCGCAGGAAGCCCCGCCGGGAGCTGGGACTAATCCTGCCTGCTGCTGCGCTTCTGTCCCCTCCAGGAGGTCTGGCAGCTGTCTGCAGAGTGGGAGCGAGTGAAGACCCGGTGGGAAGAGCGGCGACAGCAAGCAAAGGCAGAATGGGCGGCGTGGGAGGCCTGGTCTGCAGGGGAGGACCGACAACCGCCCCAGGTACGGGGCAGCGATTGACACCGCTGAGAGCAGCAGCGGCCCTCTCCGTCGGGGCGGCAGGTCTCCAGGGGGGTGGGAGCGGGACTGACACCCGGCCGCAGGGCAGGGGTTTGCCCGCTCATCCCCGTGAGGGAGAGGTTGGCAGCAGGACCCGAAGGGCAAAAGCAGCCGTCAGCCGCGATGACGGGCATGCTGGTGCTGAGCCTCCCGGCTCCCAGGTCCCGCTGCAGGCTCCTTTTGAGAGGTCCTCTGGGAAACGGCACCTCTCTTTGCCGTCTGGTTTGCTGAGAGCGTCTCCTCCTCGGCAGGCGCTCGGCACTGGAGGCATTCGGGCTCCCCACCCTCCAGGCCAGCCCAGGAGAAAGGAGGTCGGCGGGAGGTGGAGGAAGGCTGAAAACCCTCTCCCAGCAGAGGAGATGGCAGCAGCCGCCCAGCTGGAGAGACTCCAGCCCGAGTAAGTGTGCGCCGGCTCCGGCCGCAGCCTGGGGGCACTCGAGCGGCCGTGACCCCGCAGGGATGTCCGGGTCCCCCGTCCCTGCGTCCTGGGGTTGCGTAGGACACCTTCCGACGTCTCCTAACGCGGGCATGACCTGGGTTACCCCCGCAGCTAAGACCCAAAGCTCACCGCAGGGTGAAGGGCTGAGCACACGCGGCACCGGGTGGGTGCAGGGGCTGTGCGAGGGCAGAGGCAGACGGGGTCTCCGGCAGAGGCTGAGGGATGACGTTTCCCTGTTGTTGCAGCCACCTTTCCCCACGAGCGGCCCAGGTCCTCAGAAGGCTGGAGCCGCATCAAGGACGGAGGACCATCTTCAGGCACGTCACCGAGAACAACCGGCGGAAGCTGGAGCAGCAGAGGCAGCTCCCCTGGTAACTATCTCCAAAGAGGGATGGTGCTTCCCCAGCTGCGAGGCCCATCCCTCCACCGAGGGCAGCCCTGGGGGAAAGAGGGCATTTCTCTGACACCCCTGGTGAGACAGAAGCAGGTTCTGGAGGCTGGCTTTGGGCTGGACCTCCCTGACAGCCAAGGGGGCTGCCTGGGCACCTGGAGTTGGCTTTCCATGTGGGACGTGAAAGTCCTGGCTGAAGACAGAGGGATCCCTCCGATGGCTGCCTCTCCCCGTTCCAAACCAGAGAGCACGTCCTTCCCTCGCAGAGTCCTGCCCCAAGACACCTTGCCCCGAGGGGGACCCCTGTACGGGACCCCCAGCGTCTCTGCCCCACTTGACTCAGCCCCAGGCTCATCAGCTGCACCTGGGCCCTTCTCATGGCCTTGGGCATCAGGGGTCTCCCCCTCTTCATCGACAGCTTGAGGCTTCGTCGCAAGCAGATCCCATCACTGGTGGCCTGAGCGACGCCTGCAGGATTTCTCTGCCTTCTCCCTGTCCACACGGTCACAGGCTTGCTTTCTTCCTCCCTAGCACACGATGCTGGTACCGCAGCGGAGGAGAAGGTGCCGGAGGCGGCGGCTGTAGCAGCGGCTGTTAGCAAAAGGGGGCTGGGAGGCTTCTCAGCTTCTCAGATCCACCTAAAAATACAAAATAAAGAGCTCTGGGGCTGTTCCCAGCTGGACTGACTGGTCTGTGCCTGGTGATGGTCTAAAGGGGTTACACCCCCGCCCCGTGCGTGATCCCAGAACGGCTCGTAGGGGCAGGAGGGAGTAAAGTCCACGCATACCCCACAGCACGAACACGTGCAGCCCCTCTCCCGCACATCCCAACACAGAGGCAGCACGATGGAGGAGGCTCTCGTCCCCTTCCCGGGGAAAGCAGCACAGCTGGTGCTTCCCTGAAGTGCCTGCACGCTCCCGCACGCAGCGTGGAGAACCACTGGCAGGGCCAGAATCTGCGTGGGATGACAGGGCTGTGACCACGCTGGGACCACGGAGGTGTGGTGGGTAGATGGCACCGTGGGAGGGCTGCGGTGGACGGACGCGGGCTCGTCGGAAAGGACCGGCCGGGAAGGCGAGGAGGTGGAGTTGCCTCCTGCTTGGGGTGGGACAGGAGCCAGCCTGTGGGTCAGGGTCAGCAGACAGACCAAGGTGGCTGCCGTGTTAGCAGGGATCTGCTAGAGACCTCCTGTTCAGGAGGAAGATGTTGACGAGGCCTTCTTCAAACAAGTGAAGAAGGAAGCCTCACGTTCACAGGCCCTGGTCCTCGTGGGGGACCTGAGCCACCCTGGTACCTGCTGGAAGGACAGTCCAGCAGGGCTCAGGCAATCTAGGAGGCTTCTAGAGTGCAGTTGCTGGCACGGGTGATGGAGGAACCAAGAAGGAGATGGAGGAACCCAGAGGAGATGGAGGAACCCAGAAGGAAAGGTGCTCTGCTGGACCTGGCGCTGGTGAACAAGGAGGAACCGGTTGGGGATTTGAGTCAGCAGCAGCCTTGGCTGCAGTGACCCTGAGGTGGTGGAGCTGAGGATGCCGAGGGGAGGGAGCAGGGCGAAAAGCCAAGACCACAGCCCGGCCTTCCAGGAGAGCGGACCGGGCCCAGCCTTGGGAACCAGCTGGTGGCAGCAAGGAGACCTAACAAGGCGGGGGAAGAGCGGGGTGGGGAAGGCACGGCCCTAGTTCTGGCTGGGCTCCGGGACAGCATTCCCAGAAAAAGCCACGGACGTCACTGCGTGGATCCATCCGTCCATCTTCGCCAGCGGCGGGGGGCAGCTCTGTGAGGAGAGGCCTCGGCTGCCCCTGCCGGCCTGGCAACAGCTGCGCCATTGGCCACAGCTGAGCCAATCAGCGGAGCCGGAGGCGGCCTGTCAGTCACAGAGAGAAGGGGCGGGAGGCTGAGCAGCCTGAGGAGAAATGGAGGAGAGAGGGGCTGGGGGCAGCCGGGGCGAGCAGGGGGATAGGGATAGGGATAGGGATAGGGATAGGGATAGGGATAAGACCAGGACCAGGCGCAGGGGCAGGTATCTCCCAGCGTGGACGGGTCTGGGGGGGACCTGGATTCCTCACGGCCCACGGGCCCTTCCGTGGTCGCCAGCCCTGGGCCCGAGTGCTCAGCCCCAGGGACAACCCCACAACCAAGGTCGGAGCGGTTCCTGCGGCTGCCCCGAGGGTCGCCAGCCCCCAGTCAGCCCTGAGTATCTGAGCTGGGGTGAGGTGGAAGAGACTGGAAAACAGTTGATGGAGAGGAGGCGATGGCAGCAGGTACAGGGCCTGTGGCTCCTGGGATTAACTGACACTGTTACTGTTAAGTCAGCACTTCAGAAACGCTCTAAGGCTCAGTTTTGGAGTTTTAGAAAGCAGGCATTCTTTATTGCAGCGCTGGATGGACGGGGGGATCGTTCCGCCTATCTGACAATTCCTGGTGCCGGAAGGTGAGTGCTGTATCCCCACCTGTGAGTGAGATGAAGGTGCTGATGCAGGGGCAAGCACCGTGCTTTGCCGATGTCTGCCTCAGCGCTGGAGAGAGGACGGTCAAATCCTGCCTTGCCGTAGGGCCCCCCCCATGTGTCCCCGTCCCATCCCTGTCCCCATCCCCCCCCTCCCCCCCACCTTGCAGCAGGGACACCCCCCAGGCCACGTCCTGCCCGTAGGAGCTCCGCACCAGCCCCCAGCCATGCTCGAACTGGCAGCGCCGCAACCCCCCCGCCACTGCTCTGCAAACTGCCGCTCCAGCACCTGCGTGGCAGTGGACGGGGGGGTCAACGGGGGTCGGGGGTGTTGAGACTGAGGGGGATGGGGGTCACTGGGAGCAGTGGGGGAGTACCGGAGGGGCACTGGGAGGGCACTGGGTGGCACCATATGACAGCATGGCGAGTACTGCGGAGTGGTGATGGTGACAGTGACGTGGTGACGGTGGCACGGTGACAGTGCCGCCATCCATCAGCAGGATGGTGATGGTGACACACTGACACTGATGGTGTGCCCATTCCCAGAGGGCCAAGTACCGCATGGTGGGGTCGGTGACATTGCGATGGTGACATGGTGACGGTGACACAGCGATGGTGATGATGACATGGTGACAGTGACACAGCGATGGTGATGGTGACAGTGACACAGTGATGGTTACACGGTGACTGTGATGGTGCCATGGTGCCGGAGATGGTGACACAGTGCTGGTGATGGTGACAAGGAGACACGGTGACTGTGACACAGTGATGGTGACAAGGTGACTGTTGCGTTAAAGCGTAATGAAGTTTGGCAGAAAATAACCCCCCTTGCATTCCAGCTTGTCCTCAGATATCAGAGGGGCTGGGGGCGGCCAGGCTTAGATTCTGAGGGATGCCCAATTCAGCACTCTAAGTGCGGCCACGTTCGATATGTTGAACTGTCACGATTACAGATGCACTAATAGTGCACTGTACTTTCAGTTTAGTCACGTTCAACGAGCTATCACGGCTAGATTTTAATGAATAGTACAGTTTATTAAAGCAACAGGAGTACAGGTTCTTTTGGATTGCCGGTGGTAGGTACACTGTCTGCAAAGCACGTGCAAATAATAACGCCGTCGACTACAAGCACGCTAAATTATGGAAAAACTCTACAGAGATTTCTGAGTTTCCCGGGGAAGCACTCGGTATAACTGAGGGTCCGAATCTCACCCAGTAGGCATGTCCATGGTGGGGGGGTGTAGCAGGGAACCATCTGGAGACGTGAGCCGAGTAACAACAGGACACCGATACGGTTAAAGTTGCTCTCCCTTTATTGCCCAAATAGCGTGCTTATATACCTTGTCAAGCTAAACATCAGCTGTCCACGTGCCATAAGCTAAAATATAATTGGTTATACTAACTCTGTACACGCGCATAAACATAGGACACGATTGGTTATACTAACTAAAACACGCGAAACTTGTCTCAGTCTAATGGGTCAAGATAAACTGCCGAATTGAGGTTCTTCGTGCCAAGTTCCCTTTATCGTGGAATGCGCACCTGTGTTCTTCTGCTTGGCATCTTTCTTTTTTTTGTCTTCTTGTTTATTCTGTTCAAGGCCTTCTAAAGGCGTCTGGAATGCTCTTGCGACCGTTAGCTAAATATGTGTCCGCAACAGGGGGGGAAGAGACGTTCAGCCCCTCGACTGATCCCAGAAGTCAGCAATGTCCTCCCAACTTGCCTATGGTGGTATCTTCCCCAGCGTTCCTCCTCTCTTAAGCCCTTTTATACTATTTTCTTATTTTTAGGTGGAGCTTGAGTGACTCTAGTCATACATACCTTTATTATGATTGGTGTAAAATCTCCTCGCTTTACTTTTAAAGGTGTACGCTACAGAAAATTCAGAGCGCATGCTCAGCGAGGGGTAGTTGCACCTTAGAGGCGGGTAGCTTTTGGGACAGAGGTGTGTTTTGCTATTATAATGAGCAAAGTTCCATGTCAGTACTCCAGAACTGGGCACTTATGATATAAATCAGAAGTAAGACAACAGCGTTGACAGAACCCCGTTGTTTCACCTCGTTGCTTCAGTGGATTTAGTGCAGGGGCCTTCCATTGCTGTTCCTATGGTTCCGGTTCCCCATCCCTGCGGTGATTTCGCAGAGCGTGGCCGCGGCGTCTCCGCTCTGCTCCGCCCTCCGTGTTGTTTCTCAGAGTCAGCACACCAAGCTCCCCTCGTGTTGCTGACATCTAAGGTTGCAGGTTATGTTGCTTAGGGAATTATTATGGAACAGATTCCTTGCATATCCACTGTATTCCACCCTGGAGGTTCACCTTCCCTTAAGAGAGGCGGGGGGACATATCAATAAGTCACCTCCAGCAATTATTCCACACTGGGCTGGCATTCTTCTGAAGTTACCTCGTTCTCTTGGAATCGTTGCCTTGGTCGTCTTCATTCTGCTCGCATCTGCCAGTTTCAGCTAGGTGTGTGTTAGCAGCATTAGCTTTATCAAAAAGTTGACTCTGGCTCAGCTCTTGCGGCCTGAGGCTTCAACTGCTTTAGCTTCTAGTGCTAGAGCCAGGCGATTAATCCTAACGATTCCCAGCACAGGTAACGGCAAGCTCTACCGGAGCAACTCGGAGAGAACGGGGGTGAGTGCTTCCCAGGACAAGAAGGGAAATCCATCTCCTCTCTCCCCAGCTGCGCCGGCTCCCTGCTGGCGCCATAATGCACCTTCAGAGGATGCGGGCTGATGTCACAGGGGGCTGCCCCGCATCCCAGGGAGGTCTCCCCAGCGCTGCCGGCACTTCCCAGCGAGGCTTGGGCGCTGCTGGGCACTGCTCAGGGGCTCCCCACTGCTGCCCTTCGGAGCTGCTCCACAGCCAGGAGCGGGATCGGGAGGCAGCGGGGCTGCGCTGGGGGGACCCGTTGTGACCGGCAGAGGAGCAGGGGCACGTCGGAGAGGAGTTTTGGGCGAGGAGCTGCGAAGAGCATCCCTTTCCCTGAGCGGAGGGCAAGCGGCAGGCGCGATGGAGGGCTGCTGCACCGTGGCCATCAGCTTGGAGCTCAGCAGCTTGTTCCCCACGCTCCTGCAGCTCTCCACCAAGGGTAAGGGGTTTGGGAATTCCTTCCCGAGGGGTCGCACCGGGGCTGGCCTCTGGAAAAAGCTGCAGCTGCCGGGCTGTGGGGGTGACTGGACAGGGCTGGGGGCTGCTGCGAGAGCCCTGCCTGGGGGTCCCACTGGACTCGGGGGACGATGTGGCAACCAGGTCCTGGTGCTGCCCGGAGCCCCGAGGCTCCCATGGGAATGGCTCCGTCCCCTTGCGAGGGGGGCCATCCAGGGCCCGCTTTCCCTGGGAGCTGGCCCCTCGTGGGGTTCTGGCTCTGGGATGAAAAGGGCTCCTGCGTCCCGGGGGCTGGGGGGGACAGCTACGGCTCCCACAGGGCTCTCGCGAGCCGGCTGGAAATGCCTGTGCTGTAAATCAGCCCTTTCCCTTGAACAAGACTCCTCTGGGAGAACCTCTCGTCCTCCTCGTGGGACCCCCTTGTGCCACCAGGCTGGCAGATCACGTCCTGGGCTCTGGGGTGCCAAGGCTTTCTGGGGGTTAGATGGCCACAGCCCCGGTCCTGAGCCCTTCCCACATCCCCGTTTCTACCCCAGCCCTGCCCCGGGAGCAGAGTAAGGCTGGCAGTCGGAAATTGGGGCACAGCCCAGCTCCGCAGCCGTGGCCGCGTTTGTCTGGGGCTGTTTGCGGACACCGGCATCTGTCAACCCCTGGGCGAGGAGCTGGCCGAGAGGCTGTGAGCTGGCTGGCCCGGAGCCCGACACCTCTTTCCTTTGCTTTCCAGAGGTTGTGGCTATTTGGGATGCTGTGTCTGCGTACATCCTGGGACAGCTGAAGCAGGACAAGGTGGGCTGGCGTCTTGGTCCCCCTTTGCCCCGGAGGGCCTGGACCCCGGGAAGCGATCCCTCCCTGAGCATCGTGGCGGCACACCGAGGCAAGCCCGTGTGCCCAGAGCGGCTTCTTGGTCAACCAGGAGAGCAACCAAGTCCAGATCTAGTCTGAGAAAGCATTCAGCATGCGGTAGGGCTTCACCCTTCGCTGTGGTCAGAGCGGAGAGACCGAGCAGAGAGGCAGGCGATTATGCTGGTGCCATGCCAAGGATAATCCCTGGGAATCAGTCCCAGGGGTATTCCCTCCCTGTGCTGGAATTGCCTGGGATCTTCTCTAGCCAAGGCATGTTAGCAAATATTTTGAGGAGGGCAAGAAAACAAATGGAGAACACGGGCCTTTTCCTAAGCTTTCACTTTTCCCATCTCTGAAGTACTCGCTCATCAGCCTTTTTGTCTTTTTCCCGGGCAGGGCGTCCTGGTCGCAGGACTCGGGACCTTCGCTATGGTCCAAGAGCAATTCCAGGGCAGAGAAGAGGTGTATGTGGTTCGAAGACCCGTCTTCCGACTGGAGCTTGATGTGTTATGCCTGCAGGAGCTCGCGTTCCCCACAGTGGTTATCCCCGGTGAGAAAGCAGCGGCCACCCTCCGCTTTCCCCCTCCATGTCTGGGGGGGGAATGTGTGCTCTCGGCTCTTTGGGAAGGGCTGGGAGAAGTAGAGAACTGCCTCTAAAGGTCAGGGGGTGGCTTGAGCTCCCCCAAAACTAACCGCTCCCCAAGGGCTGTTTCTGTGAGCGCCCTTCCCTCTGGCATTTTGTTATGAATCTTAGGTGGAAATTTGGCCTGCTGTGACAGTGACCACGTTCCTCCTCCTCGCAGGCAATGTCAAGATCAAGCCGCTGAACTACAAGCGGCTGTCGCGAGCCACCTCCTTCCCACGGCATGTGGTGAAGGACTGCGTGCAAGAGACCATCCTCTTGTACTCTTCCCAACTGAAGAACGGGCAGCGCCTCTCCTTCGCCTTCAAGGACATTGGTGTCCTGTCCTGCAAAGACGACCTCCTGTGCATGCGGTTCTATTCTGACTGCGTCACAGGGCTGGAGAGCAAGGCCAGCCGGATTGCGCTGCTTCGCACTGTAAGTTGCTGGAGGTTTTGAGGGCTGCTTCCGTGTCTTTGGGAAGCCTAATGAAGGGTGAGCAACCCGGTCGCCGTTGGCCAGCCTGGACGTGGCAGGACAGTCAAACACCTTTCCCCGTGCTTGCCCCCGCTGACTTCTCCGTTAGCAAAGGCAGTTTCTTCTGGGTCCTTGCCCTACAAAAAGCCCAGCGGTCTTATTGCGCGGCCTCAGTGTTGGCTGTGCAGCTTCTCCAGAGCAGAGCAAGGGCTAACGCTGATGGAGGAGGATTTGGCAGAGAGCTTTTGGAGTGGGAGACAGGTCTGCTTCCTTTGGGAGCCAAGAGGAAACTGCCTTGGAAACCTTCTAACAGCTCTGTGTCACTTTGCAGAGGCTGTGGAGGCCAGGGGCAGCTGTCTCCGGTGGAGCGACCGCCGCCGCTCAGGAGATGCAGGCTGCTGCTGCCCACGCGTTCCCGAGGTGAGTGCTTTTCCTCTGCAGCCCTTGACCGGCCGAGCGGGCGGCTTCCCAGCTCCTGCTCAGGAGCACGCGTTGTCAGGGCTTGACATTTGGCATCGAGTCAGGGATCAGTTGTGACGCGACTGGTTTCTGGTTAACTAATGCTGAGCTGGCACTACGCGTGTATTCTCCTGGAGCGACCCGGCATCGTGATCGTGTTTCTCACGCCCAGCCTGTTGTCCTTCCCATCAGAGAGAACCAACTGCACGTGGTGAGGCAGCGTTGGGTTGGGGGAGATTGCCGATAAAACCTGTGCAGGGCCACAAAGGAAAAGGGATGCGACGCCTCGCACGACAGTCGGGAGGATTAGTGCTGGCAAGCTGCAGAGGGTAGGAGGTCACCGTTCTTCAAGCCTGTGTCATCATTCGCGTTCCAGGTTTCAGCTCCTGGTGATCAGCAGATCGGCGTCCAAGGCTTTCTCCACCTGGCACAAGAAGGTTGCAGAAAAGCACAGGGTCAGAAGAGGTACGGGAAGGGGTCCCTGCTGTCCAGAGCCCGGTTCAAACGCACTCCCCACGGGGCTGCTCTGAAGAGCTTCCTCCTTTCCCAGGTACAGAGGGAAGCCAGGTGCCTGACAAGCTGCTGCAGAGGCGGGTGAAGTATTCCCTCCCCGCGCTGCCAAACCAGGGGCCGGGCACCAGGCAGCAAGACACGGAGAAGAAGCCTTCTGCCAGGTGAGACCCTTGTGGGAAGGGATGAGAGGCACTCTTGCGCCCACGTAGGAGAGACATCCCCTTTGGAGACTCCGGCTGTAGGGACTCGGGAAGGTCCCTGACACGTGCCCCACGGTTTTTACGAGCTTGTGTGCCCCATCGCAGACCCCTTAGTGGGGAAGGCAGCGGAGGTTGAGTGCACCCCACGTTACTTTGCTTGCTCCTACAGCAGACCTGAGGTGCAGTCCTCTCCCATCCATCTGATGGGGCTCAGGAAAGGCCCCCCCTTGCCATGGGAAAGGGTCCCACCTCCACCGCTTCTTCTGCCAGCCTGGGGAGCTTTGATAGCAGACGGAGAGCATGGGGCACCCACCTGCCCCACGCTCACGCCGACTCCTCCTGGTGTCTCTTTGCAGTCTGCTCCCACCATGTCCAGGCAGCTCCCCCAGGACGAAGGAGGCAAGCAGGCAGGAGCCAGCTCCTCCAGCCAGGCCCACCGCTGCGCTCCCGTCTTCTGAAGGCTGCAAGAGAGCGCTGCAGGTACGTGCTCTGCCTTGCTGTAACTACCGTGCTGTTCGAGACTCGGCAAAAGCCTCTTTGTGCAGAGAGCCGTCCTGAAAGGGTCCCGTGGCCTGCGTTCATCGTCACCTCCTTCGGATCTTCTTCAGGAAAAGGAAGGTGCTGCACACCCTTCCCGCCTGCTGTTGCCCCCGGGTTGTCATGAAACACTTTTTCTTCTGGCCGGGGGCTATGGAAAACGTACAAGTCCTTTCTAGGTCGTTGACAGTGGAGGTCTTTGGTCACTCCGCTGTGTTTGCCGTGAGTTGAGGAGCCTGGCGTGACTCCACGGCCCCTGATCTGTTAGGGGCAAAGCGCTGCCGACCGACCGGCTGAGGCAAGGGGCACCGACACGGGTCAGACCCGCAGGAAGCCCCGCCGGGAGCTGGGACTAATCCTGCCTGCTGCTGCGCTTCTGTCCCCTCCAGGAGGTCTGGCAGCTGTCTGCAGAGTGGGAGCGAGTGAAGACCCGGTGGGAAGAGCGGCGACAGCAAGCAAAGGCAGAATGGGCGGCGTGGGAGGCCTGGTCTGCAGGGGAGGACCGACAACCGCCCCAGGTACGGGGCAGCGATTGACACCGCTGAGAGCAGCAGCGGCCCTCTCCGTCGGGGCGGCAGGTCTCCAGGGGGGTGGGAGCGGGACTGACACCCGGCCGCAGGGCAGGGGTTTGCCCGCTCATCCCCGTGAGGGAGAGGTTGGCAGCAGGACCCGAGGGGCAAAAGCAGCCGTCAGCCGCGATGACGGGCACGCTGGTGCTGAGCCTCCCGGCTCCCAGGTCCCGCTGCAGGCTCCTTTTGAGAGGTCCTCTGGGAAACGGCACCTCTCTTTGCCGTCTGGTTTGCTGAGAGCGTCTCCTCCTCGGCAGGCGCTCGGCACTGGAGGCATTCGGGCTCCCCACCCTCCAGGCCAGCCCAGGAGAAAGGAGGTCGGCGGGAGGTGGAGGAAGGCTGAAAACCCTCTCCCAGCAGAGGAGATGGCAGCAGCCGCCCAGCTGGAGAGACTCCAGCCCGAGTAAGTGTGCGCCGGCTCCGGCCGCAGCCTGGGGGCACTCGAGCGGCCGTGACCCCGCAGGGATGTCCGGGTCCCCCGTCCCTG
Source organism: Harpia harpyja (assembly GCF_026419915.1). Classification (NCBI taxonomy): domain Eukaryota; kingdom Metazoa; phylum Chordata; class Aves; order Accipitriformes; family Accipitridae; genus Harpia; species Harpia harpyja. The sequence continues at coordinate 4,863,259 of NC_068969.1, forward strand.
CGTCCTGGGGTTGCGTAGGACACCTTCCGACGTCTCCTAACGCGGGCATGACCTGGGTTACCCCCGCAGCTAAGACCCAAAGCTCACCGCAGGGTGAAGGGCTGAGCACACGCGGCACTGGGTGGGTGCAGGGGCTGTGCGAGGGCAGAGGCAGACGGGGTCTCCGGCAGAGGCTGAGGGATGACGTTTCCCTGTTGTTGCAGCCACCTTTCCCCACGAGCGGCCCAGGTCCTCAGAAGGCTGGAGCCGCATCAAGGACGGAGGACCATCTTCAGGCACGTCACCGAGAACAACCGGCGGAAGCTGGAGCAGCAGAGGCAGCTCCCCTGGTAACTATCTCCAAAGAGGGATGGTGCTTCCCCAGCTGCGAGGCCCATCCCTCCACCGAGGGCAGCCCTGGGGGAAAGAGGGCATTTCTCTGACACCCCTGGTGAGACAGAAGCAGGTTCTGGAGGCTGGCTTTGGGCTGGACCTCCCTGACAGCCAAGGGGGCTGCCTGGGCACCTGGAGTTGGCTTTCCATGTGGGACGTGAAAGTCCTGGCTGAAGACAGAGGGATCCCTCCGATGGCTGCCTCTCCCCGTTCCAAACCAGAGAGCACGTCCTTCCCTCGCAGAGTCCTGCCCCAAGACACCTTGCCCCGAGGGGGACCCCTGTACGGGACCCCCAGCGTCTCTGCCCCACTTGACTCAGCCCCAGGCTCATCAGCTGCACCTGGGCCCTTCTCATGGCCTTGGGCATCAGGGGTCTCCCCCTCTTCATCGACAGCTTGAGGCTTCGTCGCAAGCAGATCCCATCACTGGTGGCCTGAGCGACGCCTGCAGGATTTCTCTGCCTTCTCCCTGTCCACACGGTCACAGGCTTGCTTTCTTCCTCCCTAGCACACGATGCTGGTACCGCAGCGGAGGAGAAGGTGCCGGAGGCGGCGGCTGTAACAGCGGCTGTTAGCAAAAGGGGGCTGGGAGGCTTCTCAGCTTCTCAGATCCACCTAAAAATACAAAATAAAGAGCTCTGGGGCTGTTCCCAGCTGGACTGACTGGTCTGTGCCTGGTGATGGTCTAAAGGGGTTACACCCCCGCCCCGTGCGTGATCCCAGAACAGCTCGTAGGGGCAGGAGGGAGTAAAGTCCACGCATACCCCACAGCGCGAACACGTGCGGCCCCTCTCCCGCACATCCCAACACAGAGGCAGCACGATGGAGGAGGCTCTCGTCCCCTTCCCGGGGAAAGCAGCACAGCTGGTGCTTCCCTGAAGTGCCTGCACGCTCCCGCACGCAGCGTGGAGAACCACTGGCAGGGCCAGAATCTGCGTGGGATGACAGGGCTGTGACCACGCTGGGACCACGGAGGTGTGGTGGGTAGATGGCACCGTGGGAGGGCTGCGGTGGACGGACGCGGGCTCGTCGGAAAGGACCGGCCGGGAAGGCGAGGAGGTGGAGTTGCCTCCTGCTTGGGGTGGGACAGGAGCCAGCCTGTGGGTCAGGGTCAGCAGACAGACCAAGGTGGCTGCCGTGTTAGCAGGGATCTGCTAGAGACCTCCTGTTCAGGAGGAAGATGTTGACGAGGCCTTCTTCAAACAAGTGAAGAAGGAAGCCTCACGTTCACAGGCCCTGGTCCTCGTGGGGGACCTGAACCACCCTGGTACCTGCTGGAAGGACAGTCCAGCAGGGCTCAGGCAATCTAGGAGGCTTCTAGAGTGCAGTTGCTGGCACGGGTGATGGAGGAACCAAGAAGGAGATGGAGGAACCCAGAGGAGATGGAGGAACCCAGAAGGAAAGGTGCTCTGCTGGACCTGGCGCTGGTGAACAAGGAGGAACCGGTTGGGGATTTGAGTCAGCAGCAGCCTTGGCTGCAGTGACCCTGAGGTGGTGGAGCTGAGGATGCCGAGGGGAGGGAGCAGGGCGAAAAGCCAAGACCACAGCCCGGCCTTCCAGGAGAGCGGACCGGGCCCAGCCTTGGGAACCAGCTGGTGGCAGCAAGGAGACCTAACAAGGCGGGGGAAGAGCGGGGTGGGGAAGGCACGGCCCTAGTTCTGGCTGGGCTCCGGGACAGCATTCCCAGAAAAAGCCACGGACGTCACTGCGTGGATCCATCCGTCCATCTTCGCCAGCGGCGGGGGGCAGCTCTGTGAGGAGAGGCCTCGGCTGCCCCTGCCGGCCTGGCAACAGCTGCGCCATTGGCCACAGCTGAGCCAATCAGCGGAGCCGGAGGCGGCCTGTCAGTCACAGAGAGAAGGGGCGGGAGGCTGAGCAGCCTGAGGAGAAATGGAGGAGAGAGGGGCTGGGGGCAGCCGGGGCGAGCAGGGGGATAGGGATAGGGATAGGGATAGGGATAGGGATAGGGATAGGGATAGGGATAAGGATAAGACCAGGACCAGGCGCAGGGGCAGGTATCTCCCAGCGTGGACGGGTCTGGGGGGGACCTGGATTCCTCACGGCCCACGGGCCCTTCCGTGGTCGCCAGCCCTGGGCCCGAGTGCTCAGCCCCAGGGACAACCCCACAACCAAGGTCGGAGCGGTTCCTGCGGCTGCCCCGAGGGTCGCCAGCCCCCAGTCAGCCCTGAGTATCTGAGCTGGGGTGAGGTGGAAGAGACTGGAAAACAGTTGATGGAGAGGAGGCGATGGCAGCAGGTACAGGGCCTGTGGCTCCTGGGATTAACTGACACTGTTACTGTTAAGTCAGCACTTCAGAAACGCTCTAAGGCTCAGTTTTGGAGTTTTAGAAAGCAGGCATTCTTTATTGCAGCGCTGGATGGACGGGGGGATCGTTCCGCCTATCTGACAATTCCTGGTGCCGGAAGGTGAGTGCTGTATCCCCACCTGTGAGTGAGATGAAGGTGCTGATGCAGGGGCAAGCACCGTGCTTTGCCGATGCCTGCCTCAGCGCTGGAGAGAGGACGGTCAAATCCTGCCTTGCCGTAGGGCCCCCCCATGTGTCCCCGTCCCATCCCTGTCCCCATCCCCCCCCTCCCCCCCACCTTGCAGCAGGGACACCCCCCAGGCCACGTCCTGCCCGTAGGAGCTCCGCACCAGCCCCCAGCCATGCTCGAACTGGCAGCGCCGCAACCCCCCCGCCACTGCTCTGCAAACTGCCGCTCCAGCACCTGCGTGGCAGTGGACGGGGGGGTCAACGGGGGTCGGGGGTGTTGAGACTGAGGGGGATGGGGGTCACTGGGAGCAGTGGGGGAGTACCGGAGGGGCACTGGGAGGGCACTGGGTGGCACCATATGACAGCATGGCGAGTACTGCGGAGTGGTGATGGTGACAGTGACGTGGTGACGGTGGCACGGTGACAGTGCCGCCATCCATCAGCAGGATGGTGATGGTGACACACTGACACTGATGGTGTGCCCATTCCCAGAGGGCCAAGTACCGCATGGTGGGGTCGGTGACATTGCGATGGTGACATGGTGACGGTGACACAGCGATGGTGATGGTGACGGTGACACAGCGATGGTTACACGGTGACTGTGATGGTGACATGGTGACGGTGACACAGCGATGGTGCCATGGTGCCGGAGATGGTGACACAGTGCTGGTGATGGTGACAAGGAGACACGGTGACTGTGACACAGTGATGGTGACAAGGTGACTGTTGCGTTAAAGCGTAACGAAGTTTGGCAGAAAATAAACCCCCTTGCGTTCCAGCTTGTCCTCAGATATCAGAGGGGCTGGGGGTGGCCAGGCTTAGATTCAGAGTGATGCCCAATTCAGCACTCTAAGTGCGGCCACGTTCGATATATTGAACTATCATGATTACAGATGCACTAATAGTGGACTGTACTTTCAGTTTAGTCACGTTCAACGAGCTATCACGGCTAGATTTTAATGAATAGTACAGTTTATTAAAGCAACAGGAGTACAGGTTCTTTTGGATTGCCGGTGGTAGGTACACTGTCTGCAAAGCACGTGCAAATAATAACGCCGTTGACTACAAGCACGCTAAATTATGGAAAAACTCTACAGAGATTTCTGAGTTTCCCGGGGAAGCACTCGGTATAACTGAGGGTCCGAATCTCACCCAGTAGGCATGTCCATGGTGGGGGGGTGTAGCAGGGAACCATCTGGAGACGTGAGCCGAGTAACAACAGGACACCGATACGGTTAAAGTTGCTCTCCCTTTATTGCCCAAATAGCGTGCTTATATACCTTGTCAAGCTAAACATCAGCTGTCCACGCGCCATAAGCTAAAATATAATTGGTTATACTAACTCTGTACATGCGCATAAACATAGGACACAATTGGTTATACTAACTAAAACGCGCGAAACTTGTCTCAGTCTAATGGGTCAAGATAAACTGCCGAATTGAGGTTCTTCGTGCCAAGTTCCCTTTATCGTGGAATGCGCACCTGTGTTCTTCTAACTGGCATCTTTCTTTTTTTTTGTCTTCTTGTTTATTCTGTTCAAGGCCTTCTAAAGGCGTCTGGAATGCTCTTGCGACCGTTAGCTAAATATGTGTCCGCAACAGGGGGGGAAGAGACGTTCAGCCCCTCGACTGATCCCAGAAGTCAGCAATGTCCTCCCAACTTGCCTATGGTGGTATCTTCCCCAGCGTTCCTCCTCTCTTAAGCCCTTTTATACTATTTTCTTATTTTTAGGTGGAGCTTGAGTGACTCTAGTCATACATACCTTTATTATGATTGGTGTAAAATCTCCTCGCTTTACTTTTAAAGGTGTACGCTACAGAAAATTCAGAGCGCATGCTCAGCGAGGGGTAGTTGCACCTTAGAGGCGGGTAGCTTTTGGGACAGAGGTGTGTTTTGCTATTATAATGAGCAAAGTTCCATGTCAGTACTCCAGAACTGGGCACTTATGATATAAATCAGAAGTAAGACAACAGCGTTGACAGAACCCCGTTGTTTCACCTCGTTGCTTCAGTGGATTTAGTGCAGGGGCCTTCCATTGCTGTTCCTATGGTTCCGGTTCCCCATCCCTGCGGTGATTTCGCAGAGCGTGGCCGCGGCGTCTCCGCTCTGCTCCGCCCTCCGTGTTGTTTCTCAGAGTCAGCACACCAAGCTCCCCTCGTGTTGCTGACATCTAAGGTTGCAGGTTATGTTGCTTAGGGAATTATTATGGAACAGATTCCTTGCATATCCACTGTATTCCACCCTGGAGGTTCACCTTCCCTTAAGAGAGGCGGGGGGACATATCAATAAGTCACCTCCAGCAATTATTCCACACTGGGCTGGCATTCTTCTGAAGTTACCTCGTTCTCTTGGAATCGTTGCCTTGGTCGTCTTCATTCTGCTCGCATCTGCCAGTTTCAGCTAGGTGTGTGTTAGCAGCATTAGCTTTATCAAAAAGTTGACTCTGGCTCAGCTCTTGCGGCCTGAGGCTTCAACTGCTTTAGCTTCTAGTGCTAGAGCCAGGCGATTAATCCTAACGATTCCCAGCACAGGTAACGGCAAGCTCTACCGGAGCAACTCGGAGAGAACGGGGGTGAGTGCTTCCCAGGACAAGAAGGGAAATCCATCTCCTCTCTCCCCAGCTGCGCCGGCTCCCTGCTGGCGCCATAATGCACCTTCAGAGGATGCGGGCTGATGTCACAGGGGGCTGCCCCGCATCCCAGGGAGGTCTCCCCAGCGCTGCCGGCACTTCCCAGCGAGGCTTGGGCGCTGCTGGGCACTGCTCAGGGGCTCCCCACTGCTGCCCTTCGGAGCTGCTCCACAGCCAGGAGCGGGATCGGGAGGCAGCGGGGCTGCGCTGGGGGGACCCGTTGTGACCGGCAGAGGAGCAGGGGCACGTCGGAGAGGAGTTTTGGGCGAGGAGCTGCGAAGAGCATCCCTTTCCCTGAGCGGAGGGCAAGCGGCAGGCGCGATGGAGGGCTGCTGCACCGTGGCCATCAGCTTGGAGCTCAGCAGCTTGTTCCCCACGCTCCTGCAGCTCTCCACCAAGGGTAAGGGGTTTGGGAATTCCTTCCCGAGGGGTCGCACCGGGGCTGGCCTCTGGAAAAAGCTGCAGCTGCCGGGCTGTGGGGGTGACTGGACAGGGCTGGGGGCTGCTGCGAGAGCCCTGCCTGGGGGTCCCACTGGACTCGGGGGACGATGTGGCAACCAGGTCCTGGTGCTGCCCGGAGCCCCGAGGCTCCCATGGGAATGGCTCCGTCCCCTTGCGAGGGGGGCCATCCAGGGCCCGCTTTCCCTGGGAGCTGGCCCCTCGTGGGGTTCTGGCTCTGGGATGAAAAGGGCTCCTGCGTCCCGGGGGCTGGGGGGGACAGCTACGGCTCCCACAGGGCTCTCGCGAGCCGGCTGGAAATGCCTGTGCTGTAAATCAGCCCTTTCCCTTGAACAAGACTCCTCTGGGAGAACCTCTCGTCCTCCTCGTGGGACCCCCTTGTGCCACCAGGCTGGCAGATCACGTCCTGGGCTCTGGGGTGCCAAGGCTTTCTGGGGGTTAGATGGCCACAGCCCCGGTCCTGAGCCCTTCCCACATCCCCGTTTCTACCCCAGCCCTGCCCCGGGAGCAGAGTAAGGCTGGCAGTCGGAAATTGGGGCACAGCCCAGCTCCGCAGCCGTGGCCGCGTTTGTCTGGGGCTGTTTGCGGACACCGGCATCTGTCAACCCCTGGGCGAGGAGCTGGCCGAGAGGCTGTGAGCTGGCTGGCCCGGAGCCCGACACCTCTTTCCTTTGCTTTCCAGAGGTTGTGGCTATTTGGGATGCTGTGTCTGCGTACATCCTGGGACAGCTGAAGCAGGACAAGGTGGGCTGGCGTCTTGGTCCCCCTTTGCCCCGGAGGGCCTGGACCCCGGGAAGCGATCCCTCCCTGAGCATCGTGGCGGCACACCGAGGCAAGCCCGTGTGCCCAGAGCGGCTTCTTGGTCAACCAGGAGAGCAACCAAGTCCAGATCTAGTCTGAGAAAGCATTCAGCATGCGGTAGGGCTTCACCCTTCGCTGTGGTCAGAGCGGAGAGACCGAGCAGAGAGGCAGGCGATTATGCTGGTGCCATGCCAAGGATAATCGCTGGGAATCAGTCCCAGGGGTATTCCCTCCCTGTGCTGGAATTGCCTGGGATCTTCTCTAGCCAAGGCATGTTAGCAAATATTTTGAGGAGGGCAAGAAAACAAATGGAGAACACGGGCCTTTTCCTAAGCTTTCACTTTTCCCATCTCTGAAGTACTCGCTCATCAGCCTTTTTGTCTTTTTCCCGGGCAGGGCGTCCTGGTCGCAGGACTCGGGACCTTCGCTATGGTCCAAGAGCAATTCCAGGGCAGAGAAGAGGTGTATGTGGTTCGAAGACCCATCTTCCGACTGGAGCTTGATGTGTTATGCCTGCAGGAGCTCGCGTTCCCCACAGTGGTTATCCCCGGTGAGAAAGCAGCGGCCACCCTCCGCTTTCCCCCTCCATGTCTGGGGGGGGGAATGTGTGCTCTCGGCTCTTTGGGAAGGGCTGGGAGAAGTAGAGAACTGCCTCTAAAGGTCAGGGGGTGGCTTGAGCTCCCCCAAAACTAACCGCTCCCCAAGGGCTGTTTCTGTGAGCGCCCTTCCCTCTGGCATTTTGTTATGAATCTTAGGTGGAAATTTGGCCTGCTGTGACAGTGACCACGTTCCTCCTCCTCGCAGGCAATGTCAAGATCAAGCCGCTGAACTACAAGCGGCTGTCGCGAGCCACCTCCTTCCCACGGCACGTGGTGAAGGACTGCGTGCAAGAGACCATCCTCTTGTACTCTTCCCAACTGAAGAACGGGCAGCGCCTCTCCTTCGCCTTCAAGGACATTGGTGTCCTGTCCTGCAAAGACGACCTCCTGTGCATGCGGTTCTATTCTGACTGCGTCACAGGGCTGGAGAGCAAGGCCAGCCGGATTGCGCTGCTTCGCACTGTAAGTTGCTGGAGGTTTTGAGGGCTGCTTCCGTGTCTTTGGGAAGCCTAATGAAGGGTGAGCAACCCGGTCGCCGTTGGCCAGCCTGGACGTGGCAGGACAGTCAAACACCTTTCCCCGTGCTTGCCCCCGCTGACTTCTCCGTTAGCAAAGGCAGTTTCTTCTGGGTCCTTGCCCTACAAAAAGCCCAGCGGTCTTATTGCGCGGCCTCAGTGTTGGCTGTGCAGCTTCTCCAGAGCAGAGCAAGGGCTAACGCTGATGGAGGAGGATTTGGCAGAGAGCTTTTGGAGTGGGAGACAGGTCTGCTTCCTTTGGGAGCCAAGAGGAAACTGCCTTGGAAACCTTCTAACAGCTCTGTGTCACTTTGCAGAGGCTGTGGAGGCCAGGGGCAGCTGTCTCCGGTGGAGCGACCGCCGCCGCTCAGGAGATGCAGGCTGCTGCTGCCCACGCGTTCCCGAGGTGAGTGCTTTTCCTCTGCAGCCCTTGACCGGCCGAGCGGGCGGCTTCCCAGCTCCTGCTCAGGAGCACGCGTTGTCAGGGCTTGACATTTGGCATCGAGTCAGGGATCAGTTGTGACGCGACTGGTTTCTGGTTAACTAATGCTGAGCTGGCACTACGCGTGTATTCTCCTGGAGCGACCCGGCATCGTGATCGTGTTTCTCACGCCCAGCCTGTTGTCCTTCCCATCAGAGAGAACCAACTGCACGTGGTGAGGCAGCGTTGGGTTGGGGGAGATTGCCGATAAAACCTGTGCAGGGCCACAAAGGAAAAGGGATGCGACGCCTCGCACGACAGTCGGGAGGATTAGTGCTGGCAAGCTGCAGAGGGTAGGAGGTCACCGTTCTTCAAGCCTGTGTCATCATTCGCGTTCCAGGTTTCAGCTCCTGGTGATCAGCAGATCGGCGTCCAAGGCTTTCTCCACCTGGCACAAGAAGGTTGCAGAAAAGCACAGGGTCAGAAGAGGTACGGGAAGGGGTCCCTGCTGTCCAGAGCCCGGTTCAAACGCACTCCCCACGGGGCTGCTCTGAAGAGCTTCCTCCTTTCCCAGGTACAGAGGGAAGCCAGGTGCCTGACAAGCTGCTGCAGAGGCGGGTGAAGTATTCCCTCCCCGCGCTGCCAAACCAGGGGCCGGGCACCAGGCAGCAAGACACGGAGAAGAAGCCTTCTGCCAGGTGAGACCCTTGTGGGAAGGGATGAGAGGCACTCTTGCGCCCACGTAGGAGAGACATCCCCTTTGGAGACTCCGGCTGTAGGGACTCGGGAAGGTCCCTGACACGTGCCCCACGGTTTTTACGAGCTTGTGTGCCCCATCGCAGACCCCTTAGTGGGGAAGGCAGCGGAGGTTGAGTGCACCCCACGTTACTTTGCTTGCTCCTACAGCAGACCTGAGGTGCAGTCCTCTCCCATCCATCTGATGGGGCTCAGGAAAGGCCCCCCCTTGCCATGGGAAAGGGTCCCACCTCCACCGCTTCTTCTGCCAGCCTGGGGAGCTTTGATAGCAGACGGAGAGCATGGGGCACCCACCTGCCCCACGCTCACGCCGACTCCTCCTGGTGTCTCTTTGCAGTCTGCTCCCACCATGTCCAGGCAGCTCCCCCAGGACGAAGGAGGCAAGCAGGCAGGAGCCAGCTCCTCCAGCCAGGCCCACCGCTGCGCTCCCGTCTTCTGAAGGCTGCAAGAGAGCGCTGCAGGTACGTGCTCTGCCTTGCTGTAACTACCGTGCTGTTCGAGACTCGGCAAAAGCCTCTTTGTGCAGAGAGCCGTCCTGAAAGGGTCCCGTGGCCTGCGTTCATCGTCACCTCCTTCGGATCTTCTTCAGGAAAAGGAAGGTGCTGCACACCCTTCCCGCCTGCTGTTGCCCCCGGGTTGTCATGAAACACTTCTTCTTCTGGCCGGGGGCTATGGAAAACGTACAAGTCCTTTCTAGGTCGTTGACAGTGGAGGTCTTTGGTCACTCCGCTGTGTTTGCCGTGAGTTGAGGAGCCTGGCGTGACTCCACGGCCCCTGATCTGTTAGGGGCAAAGCGCTGCCGACCGACCGGCTGAGGCAAGGGGCACCGACACGGGTCAGACCCGCAGGAAGCCCCGCCGGGAGCTGGGACTAATCCTGCCTGCTGCTGCGCTTCTGTCCCCTCCAGGAGGTCTGGCAGCTGTCTGCAGAGTGGGAGCGAGTGAAGACCCGGTGGGAAGAGCGGCGACAGCAAGCAAAGGCAGAATGGGCGGCGTGGGAGGCCTGGTCTGCAGGGGAGGACCGACAACCGCCCCAGGTACGGGGCAGCGATTGACACCGCTGAGAGCAGCAGCGGCCCTCTCCGTCGGGGCGGCAGGTCTCCAGGGGGGTGGGAGCGGGACTGACACCCGGCCGCAGGGCAGGGGTTTGCCCGCTCATCCCCGTGAGGGAGAGGTTGGCAGCAGGACCCGAGGGGCAAAAGCAGCCGTCAGCCGCGATGACGGGCACGCTGGTGCTGAGCCTCCCGGCTCCCAGGTCCCGCTGCAGGCTCCTTTTGAGAGGTCCTCTGGGAAACGGCACCTCTCTTTGCCGTCTGGTTTGCTGAGAGCGTCTCCTCCTCGGCAGGCGCTCGGCACTGGAGGCATTCGGGCTCCCCACCCTCCAGGCCAGCCCAGGAGAAAGGAGGTCGGCGGGAGGTGGAGGAAGGCTGAAAACCCTCTCCCAGCAGAGGAGATGGCAGCAGCCGCCCAGCTGGAGAGACTCCAGCCCGAGTAAGTGTGCGCCGGCTCCGGCCGCAGCCTGGGGGCACTCGAGCGGCCGTGACCCCGCAGGGATGTCCGGGTCCCCCGTCCCTGCGTCCTGGGGTTGCGTAGGACACCTTCCGACGTCTCCTAACGCGGGCATGACCTGGGTTACCCCCGCAGCTAAGACCCAAAGCTCACCGCAGGGTGAAGGGCTGAGCACACGCGGCACTGGGTGGGTGCAGGGGCTGTGCGAGGGCAGAGGCAGACGGGGTCTCCGGCAGAGGCTGAGGGATGACGTTTCCCTGTTGTTGCAGCCACCTTTCCCCACGAGCGGCCCAGGTCCTCAGAAGGCTGGAGCCGCATCAAGGACGGAGGACCATCTTCAGGCACGTCACCGAGAACAACCGGCGGAAGCTGGAGCAGCAGAGGCAGCTCCCCTGGTAACTATCTCCAAAGAGGGATGGTGCTTCCCCAGCTGCGAGGCCCATCCCTCCACCGAGGGCAGCCCTGGGGGAAAGAGGGCATTTCTCTGACACCCCTGGTGAGACAGAAGCAGGTTCTGGAGGCTGGCTTTGGGCTGGACCTCCCTGACAGCCAAGGGGGCTGCCTGGGCACCTGGAGTTGGCTTTCCATGTGGGACGTGAAAGTCCTGGCTGAAGACAGAGGGATCCCTCCGATGGCTGCCTCTCCCCGTTCCAAACCAGAGAGCACGTCCTTCCCTCGCAGAGTCCTGCCCCAAGACACCTTGCCCCGAGGGGGACCCCTGTACGGGACCCCCAGCGTCTCTGCCCCACTTGACTCAGCCCCAGGCTCATCAGCTGCACCTGGGCCCTTCTCATGGCCTTGGGCATCAGGGGTCTCCCCCTCTTCATCGACAGCTTGAGGCTTCGTCGCAAGCAGATCCCATCACTGGTGGCCTGAGCGACGCCTGCAGGATTTCTCTGCCTTCTCCCTGTCCACACGGTCACAGGCTTGCTTTCTTCCTCCCTAGCACACGATGCTGGTACCGCAGCGGAGGAGAAGGTGCCGGAGGCGGCGGCTGTAACAGCGGCTGTTAGCAAAAGGGGGCTGGGAGGCTTCTCAGCTTCTCAGATCCACCTAAAAATACAAAATAAAGAGCTCTGGGGCTGTTCCCAGCTGGACTGACTGGTCTGTGCCTGGTGATGGTCTAAAGGGGTTACACCCCCGCCCCGTGCGTGATCCCAGAACAGCTCGTAGGGGCAGGAGGGAGTAAAGTCCACGCATACCCCACAGCGCGAACACGTGCGGCCCCTCTCCCGCACATCCCAACACAGAGGCAGCACGATGGAGGAGGCTCTCGTCCCCTTCCCGGGGAAAGCAGCACAGCTGGTGCTTCCCTGAAGTGCCTGCACGCTCCCGCACGCAGCGTGGAGAACCACTGGCAGGGCCAGAATCTGCGTGGGATGACAGGGCTGTGACCACGCTGGGACCACGGAGGTGTGGTGGGTAGATGGCACCGTGGGAGGGCTGCGGTGGACGGACGCGGGCTCGTCGGAAAGGACCGGCCGGGAAGGCGAGGAGGTGGAGTTGCCTCCTGCTTGGGGTGGGACAGGAGCCAGCCTGTGGGTCAGGGTCAGCAGACAGACCAAGGTGGCTGCCGTGTTAGCAGGGATCTGCTAGAGACCTCCTGTTCAGGAGGAAGATGTTGACGAGGCCTTCTTCAAACAAGTGAAGAAGGAAGCCTCACGTTCACAGGCCCTGGTCCTCGTGGGGGACCTGAACCACCCTGGTACCTGCTGGAAGGACAGTCCAGCAGGGCTCAGGCAATCTAGGAGGCTTCTAGAGTGCAGTTGCTGGCACGGGTGATGGAGGAACCAAGAAGGAGATGGAGGAACCCAGAGGAGATGGAGGAACCCAGAAGGAAAGGTGCTCTGCTGGACCTGGCGCTGGTGAACAAGGAGGAACCGGTTGGGGATTTGAGTCAGCAGCAGCCTTGGCTGCAGTGACCCTGAGGTGGTGGAGCTGAGGATGCCGAGGGGAGGGAGCAGGGCGAAAAGCCAAGACCACAGCCCGGCCTTCCAGGAGAGCGGACCGGGCCCAGCCTTGGGAACCAGCTGGTGGCAGCAAGGAGACCTAACAAGGCGGGGGAAGAGCGGGGTGGGGAAGGCACGGCCCTAGTTCTGGCTGGGCTCCGGGACAGCATTCCCAGAAAAAGCCACGGACGTCACTGCGTGGATCCATCCGTCCATCTTCGCCAGCGGCGGGGGGCAGCTCTGTGAGGAGAGGCCTCGGCTGCCCCTGCCGGCCTGGCAACAGCTGCGCCATTGGCCACAGCTGAGCCAATCAGCGGAGCCGGAGGCGGCCTGTCAGTCACAGAGAGAAGGGGCGGGAGGCTGAGCAGCCTGAGGAGAAATGGAGGAGAGAGGGGCTGGGGGCAGCCGGGGCGAGCAGGGGGATAGGGATAGGGATAGGGATAGGGATAGGGATAAGACCAGGACCAGGCGCAGGGGCAGGTATCTCCCAGCGTGGACGGGTCTGGGGGGGACCTGGATTCCTCACGGCCCACGGGCCCTTCCGTGGTCGCCAGCCCTGGGCCCGAGTGCTCAGCCCCAGGGACAACCCCACAACCAAGGTCGGAGCGGTTCCTGCGGCTGCCCCGAGGGTCGCCAGCCCCCAGTCAGCCCTGAGTATCTGAGCTGGGGTGAGGTGGAAGAGACTGGAAAACAGTTGATGGAGAGGAGGCGATGGCAGCAGGTACAGGGCCTGTGGCTCCTGGGATTAACTGACACTGTTACTGTTAAGTCAGCACTTCAGAAACGCTCTAAGGCTCAGTTTTGGAGTTTTAGAAAGCAGGCATTCTTTATTGCAGCGCTGGATGGACGGGGGGATCGTTCCGCCTATCTGACAATTCCTGGTGCCGGAAGGTGAGTGCTGTATCCCCACCTGTGAGTGAGATGAAGGTGCTGATGCAGGGGCAAGCACCGTGCTTTGCCGATGCCTGCCTCAGCGCTGGAGAGAGGACGGTCAAATCCTGCCTTGCCGTAGGGCCCCCCCATGTGTCCCCGTCCCATCCCTGTCCCCATCCCCCCCCTCCCCCCCACCTTGCAGCAGGGACACCCCCCAGGCCACGTCCTGCCCGTAGGAGCTCCGCACCAGCCCCCAGCCATGCTCGAACTGGCAGCGCCGCAACCCCCCCGCCACTGCTCTGCAAACTGCCGCTCCAGCACCTGCGTGGCAGTGGACGGGGGGGTCAACGGGGGTCGGGGGTGTTGAGACTGAGGGGGATGGGGGTCACTGGGAGCAGTGGGGGAGTACCGGAGGGGCACTGGGAGGGCACTGGGTGGCACCATATGACAGCATGGCGAGTACTGCGGAGTGGTGATGGTGACAGTGACGTGGTGACGGTGGCACGGTGACAGTGCCGCCATCCATCAGCAGGATGGTGATGGTGACACACTGACACTGATGGTGTGCCCATTCCCAGAGGGCCAAGTACCGCATGGTGGGGTCGGTGACATTGCGATGGTGACATGGTGACGGTGACACAGCGATGGTGATGGTGACGGTGACACAGCGATGGTTACACGGTGACTGTGATGGTGACATGGTGACGGTGACACAGCGATGGTGCCATGGTGCCGGAGATGGTGACACAGTGCTGGTGATGGTGACAAGGAGACACGGTGACTGTGACACAGTGATGGTGACAAGGTGACTGTTGCGTTAAAGCGTAACGAAGTTTGGCAGAAAATAAACCCCCTTGCGTTCCAGCTTGTCCTCAGATATCAGAGGGGCTGGGGGTGGCCAGGCTTAGATTCAGAGTGATGCCCAATTCAGCACTCTAAGTGCGGCCACGTTCGATATATTGAACTATCATGATTACAGATGCACTAATAGTGGACTGTACTTTCAGTTTAGTCACGTTCAACGAGCTATCACGGCTAGATTTTAATGAATAGTACAGTTTATTAAAGCAACAGGAGTACAGGTTCTTTTGGATTGCCGGTGGTAGGTACACTGTCTGCAAAGCACGTGCAAATAATAACGCCGTTGACTACAAGCACGCTAAATTATGGAAAAACTCTACAGAGATTTCTGAGTTTCCCGGGGAAGCACTCGGTATAACTGAGGGTCCGAATCTCACCCAGTAGGCATGTCCATGGTGGGGGGGTGTAGCAGGGAACCATCTGGAGACGTGAGCCGAGTAACAACAGGACACCGATACGGTTAAAGTTGCTCTCCCTTTATTGCCCAAATAGCGTGCTTATATACCTTGTCAAGCTAAACATCAGCTGTCCACGCGCCATAAGCTAAAATATAATTGGTTATACTAACTCTGTACATGCGCATAAACATAGGACACAATTGGTTATACTAACTAAAACGCGCGAAACTTGTCTCAGTCTAATGGGTCAAGATAAACTGCCGAATTGAGGTTCTTCGTGCCAAGTTCCCTTTATCGTGGAATGCGCACCTGTGTTCTTCTAACTGGCATCTTTCTTTTTTTTTGTCTTCTTGTTTATTCTGTTCAAGGCCTTCTAAAGGCGTCTGGAATGCTCTTGCGACCGTTAGCTAAATATGTGTCCGCAACAGGGGGGGAAGAGACGTTCAGCCCCTCGACTGATCCCAGAAGTCAGCAATGTCCTCCCAACTTGCCTATGGTGGTATCTTCCCCAGCGTTCCTCCTCTCTTAAGCCCTTTTATACTATTTTCTTATTTTTAGGTGGAGCTTGAGTGACTCTAGTCATACATACCTTTATTATGATTGGTGTAAAATCTCCTCGCTTTACTTTTAAAGGTGTACGCTACAGAAAATTCAGAGCGCATGCTCAGCGAGGGGTAGTTGCACCTTAGAGGCGGGTAGCTTTTGGGACAGAGGTGTGTTTTGCTATTATAATGAGCAAAGTTCCATGTCAGTACTCCAGAACTGGGCACTTATGATATAAATCAGAAGTAAGACAACAGCGTTGACAGAACCCCGTTGTTTCACCTCGTTGCTTCAGTGGATTTAGTGCAGGGGCCTTCCATTGCTGTTCCTATGGTTCCGGTTCCCCATCCCTGCGGTGATTTCGCAGAGCGTGGCCGCGGCGTCTCCGCTCTGCTCCGCCCTCCGTGTTGTTTCTCAGAGTCAGCACACCAAGCTCCCCTCGTGTTGCTGACATCTAAGGTTGCAGGTTATGTTGCTTAGGGAATTATTATGGAACAGATTCCTTGCATATCCACTGTATTCCACCCTGGAGGTTCACCTTCCCTTAAGAGAGGCGGGGGGACATATCAATAAGTCACCTCCAGCAATTATTCCACACTGGGCTGGCATTCTTCTGAAGTTACCTCGTTCTCTTGGAATCGTTGCCTTGGTCGTCTTCATTCTGCTCGCATCTGCCAGTTTCAGCTAGGTGTGTGTTAGCAGCATTAGCTTTATCAAAAAGTTGACTCTGGCTCAGCTCTTGCGGCCTGAGGCTTCAACTGCTTTAGCTTCTAGTGCTAGAGCCAGGCGATTAATCCTAACGATTCCCAGCACAGGTAACGGCAAGCTCTACCGGAGCAACTCGGAGAGAACGGGGGTGAGTGCTTCCCAGGACAAGAAGGGAAATCCATCTCCTCTCTCCCCAGCTGCGCCGGCTCCCTGCTGGCGCCATAATGCACCTTCAGAGGATGCGGGCTGATGTCACAGGGGGCTGCCCCGCATCCCAGGGAGGTCTCCCCAGCGCTGCCGGCACTTCCCAGCGAGGCTTGGGCGCTGCTGGGCACTGCTCAGGGGCTCCCCACTGCTGCCCTTCGGAGCTGCTCCACAGCCAGGAGCGGGATCGGGAGGCAGCGGGGCTGCGCTGGGGGGACCCGTTGTGACCGGCAGAGGAGCAGGGGCACGTCGGAGAGGAGTTTTGGGCGAGGAGCTGCGAAGAGCATCCCTTTCCCTGAGCGGAGGGCAAGCGGCAGGCGCGATGGAGGGCTGCTGCACCGTGGCCATCAGCTTGGAGCTCAGCAGCTTGTTCCCCACGCTCCTGCAGCTCTCCACCAAGGGTAAGGGGTTTGGGAATTCCTTCCCGAGGGGTCGCACCGGGGCTGGCCTCTGGAAAAAGCTGCAGCTGCCGGGCTGTGGGGGTGACTGGACAGGGCTGGGGGCTGCTGCGAGAGCCCTGCCTGGGGGTCCCACTGGACTCGGGGGACGATGTGGCAACCAGGTCCTGGTGCTGCCCGGAGCCCCGAGGCTCCCATGGGAATGGCTCCGTCCCCTTGCGAGGGGGGCCATCCAGGGCCCGCTTTCCCTGGGAGCTGGCCCCTCGTGGGGTTCTGGCTCTGGGATGAAAAGGGCTCCTGCGTCCCGGGGGCTGGGGGGGACAGCTACGGCTCCCACAGGGCTCTCGCGAGCCGGCTGGAAATGCCTGTGCTGTAAATCAGCCCTTTCCCTTGAACAAGACTCCTCTGGGAGAACCTCTCGTCCTCCTCGTGGGACCCCCTTGTGCCACCAGGCTGGCAGATCACGTCCTGGGCTCTGGGGTGCCAAGGCTTTCTGGGGGTTAGATGGCCACAGCCCCGGTCCTGAGCCCTTCCCACATCCCCGTTTCTACCCCAGCCCTGCCCCGGGAGCAGAGTAAGGCTGGCAGTCGGAAATTGGGGCACAGCCCAGCTCCGCAGCCGTGGCCGCGTTTGTCTGGGGCTGTTTGCGGACACCGGCATCTGTCAACCCCTGGGCGAGGAGCTGGCCGAGAGGCTGTGAGCTGGCTGGCCCGGAGCCCGACACCTCTTTCCTTTGCTTTCCAGAGGTTGTGGCTATTTGGGATGCTGTGTCTGCGTACATCCTGGGACAGCTGAAGCAGGACAAGGTGGGCTGGCGTCTTGGTCCCCCTTTGCCCCGGAGGGCCTGGACCCCGGGAAGCGATCCCTCCCTGAGCATCGTGGCGGCACACCGAGGCAAGCCCGTGTGCCCAGAGCGGCTTCTTGGTCAACCAGGAGAGCAACCAAGTCCAGATCTAGTCTGAGAAAGCATTCAGCATGCGGTAGGGCTTCACCCTTCGCTGTGGTCAGAGCGGAGAGACCGAGCAGAGAGGCAGGCGATTATGCTGGTGCCATGCCAAGGATAATCGCTGGGAATCAGTCCCAGGGGTATTCCCTCCCTGTGCTGGAATTGCCTGGGATCTTCTCTAGCCAAGGCATGTTAGCAAATATTTTGAGGAGGGCAAGAAAACAAATGGAGAACACGGGCCTTTTCCTAAGCTTTCACTTTTCCCATCTCTGAAGTACTCGCTCATCAGCCTTTTTGTCTTTTTCCCGGGCAGGGCGTCCTGGTCGCAGGACTCGGGACCTTCGCTATGGTCCAAGAGCAATTCCAGGGCAGAGAAGAGGTGTATGTGGTTCGAAGACCCATCTTCCGACTGGAGCTTGATGTGTTATGCCTGCAGGAGCTCGCGTTCCCCACAGTGGTTATCCCCGGTGAGAAAGCAGCGGCCACCCTCCGCTTTCCCCCTCCATGTCTGGGGGGGGGAATGTGTGCTCTCGGCTCTTTGGGAAGGGCTGGGAGAAGTAGAGAACTGCCTCTAAAGGTCAGGGGGTGGCTTGAGCTCCCCCAAAACTAACCGCTCCCCAAGGGCTGTTTCTGTGAGCGCCCTTCCCTCTGGCATTTTGTTATGAATCTTAGGTGGAAATTTGGCCTGCTGTGACAGTGACCACGTTCCTCCTCCTCGCAGGCAATGTCAAGATCAAGCCGCTGAACTACAAGCGGCTGTCGCGAGCCACCTCCTTCCCACGGCACGTGGTGAAGGACTGCGTGCAAGAGACCATCCTCTTGTACTCTTCCCAACTGAAGAACGGGCAGCGCCTCTCCTTCGCCTTCAAGGACATTGGTGTCCTGTCCTGCAAAGACGACCTCCTGTGCATGCGGTTCTATTCTGACTGCGTCACAGGGCTGGAGAGCAAGGCCAGCCGGATTGCGCTGCTTCGCACTGTAAGTTGCTGGAGGTTTTGAGGGCTGCTTCCGTGTCTTTGGGAAGCCTAATGAAGGGTGAGCAACCCGGTCGCCGTTGGCCAGCCTGGACGTGGCAGGACAGTCAAACACCTTTCCCCGTGCTTGCCCCCGCTGACTTCTCCGTTAGCAAAGGCAGTTTCTTCTGGGTCCTTGCCCTACAAAAAGCCCAGCGGTCTTATTGCGCGGCCTCAGTGTTGGCTGTGCAGCTTCTCCAGAGCAGAGCAAGGGCTAACGCTGATGGAGGAGGATTTGGCAGAGAGCTTTTGGAGTGGGAGACAGGTCTGCTTCCTTTGGGAGCCAAGAGGAAACTGCCTTGGAAACCTTCTAACAGCTCTGTGTCACTTTGCAGAGGCTGTGGAGGCCAGGGGCAGCTGTCTCCGGTGGAGCGACCGCCGCCGCTCAGGAGATGCAGGCTGCTGCTGCCCACGCGTTCCCGAGGTGAGTGCTTTTCCTCTGCAGCCCTTGACCGGCCGAGCGGGCGGCTTCCCAGCTCCTGCTCAGGAGCACGCGTTGTCAGGGCTTGACATTTGGCATCGAGTCAGGGATCAGTTGTGACGCGACTGGTTTCTGGTTAACTAATGCTGAGCTGGCACTACGCGTGTATTCTCCTGGAGCGACCCGGCATCGTGATCGTGTTTCTCACGCCCAGCCTGTTGTCCTTCCCATCAGAGAGAACCAACTGCACGTGGTGAGGCAGCGTTGGGTTGGGGGAGATTGCCGATAAAACCTGTGCAGGGCCACAAAGGAAAAGGGATGCGACGCCTCGCACGACAGTCGGGAGGATTAGTGCTGGCAAGCTGCAGAGGGTAGGAGGTCACCGTTCTTCAAGCCTGTGTCATCATTCGCGTTCCAGGTTTCAGCTCCTGGTGATCAGCAGATCGGCGTCCAAGGCTTTCTCCACCTGGCACAAGAAGGTTGCAGAAAAGCACAGGGTCAGAAGAGGTACGGGAAGGGGTCCCTGCTGTCCAGAGCCCGGTTCAAACGCACTCCCCACGGGGCTGCTCTGAAGAGCTTCCTCCTTTCCCAGGTACAGAGGGAAGCCAGGTGCCTGACAAGCTGCTGCAGAGGCGGGTGAAGTATTCCCTCCCCGCGCTGCCAAACCAGGGGCCGGGCACCAGGCAGCAAGACACGGAGAAGAAGCCTTCTGCCAGGTGAGACCCTTGTGGGAAGGGATGAGAGGCACTCTTGCGCCCACGTAGGAGAGACATCCCCTTTGGAGACTCCGGCTGTAGGGACTCGGGAAGGTCCCTGACACGTGCCCCACGGTTTTTACGAGCTTGTGTGCCCCATCGCAGACCCCTTAGTGGGGAAGGCAGCGGAGGTTGAGTGCACCCCACGTTACTTTGCTTGCTCCTACAGCAGACCTGAGGTGCAGTCCTCTCCCATCCATCTGATGGGGCTCAGGAAAGGCCCCCCCTTGCCATGGGAAAGGGTCCCACCTCCACCGCTTCTTCTGCCAGCCTGGGGAGCTTTGATAGCAGACGGAGAGCATGGGGCACCCACCTGCCCCACGCTCACGCCGACTCCTCCTGGTGTCTCTTTGCAGTCTGCTCCCACCATGTCCAGGCAGCTCCCCCAGGACGAAGGAGGCAAGCAGGCAGGAGCCAGCTCCTCCAGCCAGGCCCACCGCTGCGCTCCCATCTTCTGAAGGCTGCAAGAGAGCGCTGCAGGTACGTGCTCTGCCTTGCTGTAACTACCGTGCTGTTCGAGACTCGGCAAAAGCCTCTTTGTGCAGAGAGCCGTCCTGAAAGGGTCCCGTGGCCTGCGTTCATCGTCACCTCCTTCGGATCTTCTTCAGGAAAAGGAAGGTGCTGCACACCCTTCCCGCCTGCTGTTGCCCCCGGGTTGTCATGAAACACTTTTTCTTCTGGCCGGGGGCTATGGAAAACGTACAAGTCCTTTCTAGGTCGTTGACAGTGGAGGTCTTTGGTCACTCCGCTGTGTTTGCCGTGAGTTGAGGAGCCTGGCGTGACTCCACGGCCCCTGATCTGTTAGGGGCAAAGCGCTGCCGACCGACCGGCTGAGGCAAGGGGCACCGACACGGGTCAGACCCGCAGGAAGCCCCGCCGGGAGCTGGGACTAATCCTGCCTGCTGCTGCGCTTCTGTCCCCTCCAGGAGGTCTGGCAGCTGTCTGCAGAGTGGGAGCGAGTGAAGACCCGGTGGGAAGAGCGGCGACAGCAAGCAAAGGCAGAATGGGTGGCGTGGGAGGCCTGGTCTGCAGGGGAGGACCGACAACCGCCCCAGGTACGGGGCAGCGATTGACACCGCTGAGAGCAGCAGCGGCCCTCTCCGTCGGGGCGGCAGGTCTCCAGGGGGGTGGGAGCGGGACTGACACCCGGCCGCAGGGCAGGGGTTTGCCCGCTCATCCCCGTGAGGGAGAGGTTGGCAGCAGGACCCGAGGGGCAAAAGCAGCCGTCAGCCGCGATGACGGGCACGCTGGTGCTGAGCCTCCCGGCTCCCAGGTCCCGCTGCAGGCTCCTTTTGAGAGGTCCTCTGGGAAACGGCACCTCTCTTTGCCGTCTGGTTTGCTGAGAGCGTCTCCTCCTCGGCAGGCGCTCGGCACTGGAGGCATTCGGGCTCCCCACCCTCCAGGCCAGCCCAGGAGAAAGGAGGTCGGCGGGAGGTGGAGGAAGGCTGAAAACCCTCTCCCAGCAGAGGAGATGGCAGCAGCCGCCCAGCTGGAGAGACTCCAGCCCGAGTAAGTGTGCGCCGGCTCCGGCCGCAGCCTGGGG
Source organism: Harpia harpyja (assembly GCF_026419915.1). Classification (NCBI taxonomy): domain Eukaryota; kingdom Metazoa; phylum Chordata; class Aves; order Accipitriformes; family Accipitridae; genus Harpia; species Harpia harpyja. The sequence goes on from NC_068969.1 coordinate 4,884,425, forward strand.
GCACTCGAGCGGCCGTGACCCCGCAGGGATGTCCGGGTCCCCCGTCCCTGCGTCCTGGGGTTGCGTAGGACACCTTCCGACGTCTCCTAACGCGGGCATGACCTGGGTTACCCCCGCAGCTAAGACCCAAAGCTCACCGCAGGGTGAAGGGCTGAGCACACGCGGCACCGGGTGGGTGCAGGGGCTGTGCGAGGGCAGAGGCAGACGGGGTCTCCAGCAGAGGCTGAGGGATGACGTTTCCCTGTTGTTGCAGCCACCTTTCCCCACGAGCGGCCCAGGTCCTCAGAAGGCTGGAGCCGCATCAAGGACGGAGGACCATCTTCAGGCACGTCACCGAGAACAACCGGCGGAAGCTGGAGCAGCAGAGGCAGCTCCCCTGGTAACTATCTCCAAAGAGGGATGGTGCTTCCCCAGCTGCGAGGCCCATCCCTCCACCGAGGGCAGCCCTGGGGGAAAGAGGGCATTTCTCTGACACCCCTGGTGAGACAGAAGCAGGTTCTGGAGGCTGGCTTTGGGCTGGACCTCCCTGACAGCCAAGGGGGCTGCCTGGGCACCTGGAGTTGGCTTTCCATGTGGGACGTGAAAGTCCTGGCTGAAGACAGAGGGATCCCTCCGATGGCTGCCTCTCCCCGTTCCAAACCAGAGAGCACGTCCTTCCCTCGCAGAGTCCTGCCCCAAGACACCTTGCCCCGAGGGGGACCCCTGTACGGGACCCCCAGCGTCTCTGCCCCACTTGACTCAGCCCCAGGCTCATCAGCTGCACCTGGGCCCTTCTCATGGCCTTGGGCATCAGGGGTCTCCCCCTCTTCATCGACAGCTTGAGGCTTCGTCGCAAGCAGATCCCATCACTGGTGGCCTGAGCGACGCCTGCAGGATTTCTCTGCCTTCTCCCTGTCCACACGGTCACAGGCTTGCTTTCTTCCTCCCTAGCACACGATGCTGGTACCGCAGCGGAGGAGAAGGTGCCGGAGGCGGCGGCTGTAGCAGCGGCTGTTAGCAAAAGGGGGCTGGGAGGCTTCTCAGCTTCTCAGATCCACCTAAAAATACAAAATAAAGAGCTCTGGGGCTGTTCCCAGCTGGACTGACTGGTCTGTGCCTGGTGATGGTCTAAAGGGGTTACACCCCCGCCCCGTGCGTGATCCCAGAACGGCTCGTAGGGGCAGGAGGGAGTAAAGTCCACGCATACCCCACAGCGCGAACACGTGCAGCCCCTCTCCCGCACATCCCAACACAGAGGCAGCACGATGGAGGAGGCTCTCGTCCCCTTCCCGGGGAAAGCAGCACAGCTGGTGCTTCCCTGAAGTGCCTGCACGCTCCCGCACGCAGCGTGGAGAACCACTGGCAGGGCCAGAATCTGCGTGGGATGACAGGGCTGTGACCACGCTGGGACCACGGAGGTGTGGTGGGTAGATGGCACCGTGGGAGGGCTGCGGTGGACGGACGCGGGCTCGTCGGAAAGGACCGGCCGGGAAGGCGAGGAGGTGGAGTTGCCTCCTGCTTGGGGTGGGACAGGAGCCAGCCTGTGGGTCAGGGTCAGCAGACAGACCAAGGTGGCTGCCGTGTTAGCAGGGATCTGCTAGAGACCTCCTGTTCAGGAGGAAGATGTTGACGAGGCCTTCTTCAAACAAGTGAAGAAGGAAGCCTCACGTTCACAGGCCCTGGTCCTCGTGGGGGACCTGAACCACCCTGGTACCTGCTGGAAGGACAGTCCAGCAGGGCTCAGGCAATCTAGGAGGCTTCTAGAGTGCAGTTGCTGGCACGGGTGATGGAGGAACCAAGAAGGAGATGGAGGAACCCAGAGGAGATGGAGGAACCCAGAAGGAAAGGTGCTCTGCTGGACCTGGCGCTGGTGAACAAGGAGGAACCGGTTGGGGATTTGAGTCAGCAGCAGCCTTGGCTGCAGTGACCCTGAGGTGGTGGAGCTGAGGATGCCGAGGGGAGGGAGCAGGGCGAAAAGCCAAGACCACAGCCCGGCCTTCCAGGAGAGCGGACCGGGCCCAGCCTTGGGAACCAGCTGGTGGCAGCAAGGAGACCTAACAAGGCGGGGGAAGAGCGGGGTGGGGAAGGCACGGCCCTAGTTCTGGCTGGGCTCCGGGACAGCATTCCCAGAAAAAGCCACGGACGTCACTGCGTGGATCCATCCGTCCATCTTCGCCAGCGGCGGGGGGCAGCTCTGTGAGGAGAGGCCTCGGCTGCCCCTGCCGGCCTGGCAACAGCTGCGCCATTGGCCACAGCTGAGCCAATCAGCGGAGCCGGAGGCGGCCTGTCAGTCACAGAGAGAAGGGGCGGGAGGCTGAGCAGCCTGAGGAGAAATGGAGGAGAGAGGGGCTGGGGGCAGCCGGGGCGAGCAGGGGGATAGGGATAGGGATAGGGATAGGGATAGGGATAGGGATAGGGATAGGGATAAGACCAGGACCAGGCGCAGGGGCAGGTATCTCCCAGCGTGGACGGGTCTGGGGGGGACCTGGATTCCTCACGGCCCACGGGCCCTTCCGTGGTCGCCAGCCCTGGGCCCGAGTGCTCAGCCCCAGGGACAACCCCACAACCAAGGTCGGAGCGGTTCCTGCGGCTGCCCCGAGGGTCGCCAGCCCCCAGTCAGCCCTGAGTATCTGAGCTGGGGTGAGGTGGAAGAGACTGGAAAACAGTTGATGGAGAGGAGGCGATGGCAGCAGGTACAGGGCCTGTGGCTCCTGGGATTAACTGACACTGTTACTGTTAAGTCAGCACTTCAGAAACGCTCTAAGGCTCAGTTTTGGAGTTTTAGAAAGCAGGCATTCTTTATTGCAGCGCTGGATGGACGGGGGGATCGTTCCGCCTATCTGACAATTCCTGGTGCCGGAAGGTGAGTGCTGTATCCCCACCTGTGAGTGAGATGAAGATGCTGATGCAGGGGCAAGCACCGTGCTTTGCCAATGCCTGCCTCAGCGCTGGAGAGAGGACGGTCAAATCCTGCCTTGCCGTAGGGCCCCCCCATGTGTCCCCGTCCCATCCCTGTCCCCATCCCCCCCCTCCCCCCCACCTTGCAGCAGGGACACCCCCCAGGCCACGTCCTGCCCGTAGGAGCTCCGCACCAGCCCCCAGCCATGCTCGAACTGGCAGCGCCGCAACCCCCCCGCCACTGCTCTGCAAACTGCCGCTCCAGCACCTGCATGGCAGTGGACGGGGGGGTCAACGGGGGTCGGGGGTGTTGAGACTGAGGGGGATGGGGGTCACTGGGAGCAGTGGGGGAGTACCGGAGGGGCACTGGGAGGGCACTGGGTGGCACCATATGACAGCATGGCAAGTACTGCGGAGTGGTGATGGTGACAGTGACGTGGTGACGGTGGCACGGTGACAGTGCCGCCATCCATCAGCAGGATGGTGATGGTGACACACTGACACTGATGGTGTGCCCATTCCCAGAGGGCCAAGTACCGCATGGTGGGGTCGGTGACATTGCGATGGTGACATGGTGACGGTGACACAGCGATGGTGATGATGACATGGTGACAGTGACACAGCGATGGTGATGGTGACAGTGACACAGTGATGGTTACACGGTGACTGTGATGGTGCCATGGTGCCGGAGATGGTGACACAGTGCTGGTGATGGTGACAAGGAGACACGGTGACTGTGACACAGTGATGGTGACAAGGTGACTGTTGCGTTAAAGCGTAATGAAGTTTGGCAGAAAATAACCCCCCTTGCATTCCAGCTTGTCCTCAGATATCAGAGGGGCTGGGGGCGGCCAGGCTTAGATTCTGAGGGATGCCCAATTCAGCACTCTAAGTGCGGCCACGTTCGATATATTGAACTATCACGATTACAGATGCACTAATAGTGCACTGTACTTTCAGTTTAGTCACGTTCAACGAGCTATCACGGCTAGATTTTAATGAATAGTACAGTTTATTAAAGCAAGAGGAGTACAGGTTCTTTTGGATTGCCGGTGATAGGTACACTGTCTGCAAAGCACGTGCAAATAATAACGCCGTCGACTACAAGCACGCTAAATTATGGAAAAACTCTACAGAGATTTCTGAGTTTCCCGGGGAAGCACTCGGTATAACTGAGGGTCCGAATCTCACCCAGTAGGCATCTCCATGGTGGGGGGGTGTAGCAGGGAACCACCTGGAGACGTCCTGCGCTGTCCTGCGGTTTGTCACTCCAGTAAGGTGGTCTGGAGTTCTGAGAAGCCCCGTTGGAAGGGGGAGATGCTTAAGGGCTGGTTGTTGCAAAGCAGGGGAGCAGATTTGGGCAGGCTGCCTTACCTTGCCCGGGCAGTAGTCTGCCGGTCCTGGCTTCACTGTTTTGTCGCCTCCAATTCCACTTTTGCTTCCCATCCTGTACATGGGAGCCTTTTTTTTGTAGGTGTCCACTTCCACCTTGGGGAATGCAGCAGGACCTGGCGTCTGTAAGAGAGGCAGGGAGGTTGTTGGGTACAAAAGGCAGCAAACAAGAACAACAAAAGTTGATTCTTGCCGGGTGCCCACGTGGGCTGCGCTAGTTGAGCTGGCTGGCCAGAGAAGTGGCGTGAGAGGCATGGAGCGATTGGAACAAGGGCCCCTCCTGCTCCCCTGCAGAGAGGCAGATTTCGCAGAGGAGAAGGAGATTCCCATTAGTGCCGATGAGTTTTGCCCCACCAAAACTGCTAGTGTTGGAAAGCGAGGGATGGCGGGTGTCGGTGTTGCTGTTGGCAGCAGGAGAGCCACGGGACCCATGGCTTCTTGGGTTTTGCTGCTGGTGCCGGGAAGCGGTCGTGAAGAGAGGCTGCAGCAGGCGTCGGAGCCCTTTGGCCCTGAGGAGAGCAGCTGCGAGACAGCAGAGAAGCGTAGCTCACCTTGGCGAGGTCTTCAGCAAAGCCGTTGTGCTTACTCTTCCCTTTCATGGAGTAGCAGGGGCTGGCGTGGGTGTAGGCTGTGTTGGGTCCCACCAGCCTGGGCAGGGTGTAGGTGCCAGGACCTGGAAGGGGAACGGGAAGAGAGCGTGTGTGAGTCTGGCGGGGAGAGGAGCAGCGCCTGGGTGGGAGAGAAGCAGCCTGCCAAGCCTGCTGCGAGGAGCTTGAAGGATGTCGCGCCCCTCTCCCAACGCCCCCGTCTTCTGTCGCACGCGGCGTGTGTCGGCAGCTCCAAGCCCGAGTTGCCCGTTCTTTTGTGGGATGGCAGAAGCTGGTGCTCCGGGACATCAAGCGAGTTCGTCAAGAGACCCTTGCGCCCTGCTGTGTAGGCTTTTCGCTAGGCCTGTCAAAAAAGCTGCCCGGCAGGTTTTCCCTGGAGGACGTGCGGGCTGCAAGCGTGTGTATTTCCCCGAGTTCCCTTACCTGGAGTTTCGTTGGTTTTGACGGCCTTGTGCCGGAAGGCCATGGACGGCGCCGGTGCGCATTTGTAGAGGTGTTGATTGGCCTTGTCGGTGGAGTAGTCACCTAGGGAGAAGCAGAGAAAAGCAGGGAAGCTGGGCTCTCTTCCTCAAGCCAAAGAGGAAAGGTCAGGAGGAGGTGCTCAGCCATGTTTGCCTTCTGTCTGGAAACCTCTGAAGCTCCTTCGGGACGCGAGCTGATGGTTTTGTGCCCCGGTAGCACAGGGCAAAATGGCAGGCGTGCTTGTGTCGCCTGGAAGAAGTGCTGGAGAAACGGTACTCACTTGGTCCAGGGGTGACCTCGGCCGTTATCTTGGGAAGTCCGCCCATGTGCTGTGCCGGAGCCACGTACTTCCCGTTCCTGGTGATGGAGGGCTGGACGTAGTACCGAGGGCCCGGAGAGCAACAGTCTGTGCCGGGAGGTTTGGCCCTTTGAAAAGTGTACGCAGGGGCTTTGGTTTTGGTGGGATTGTGAACCAGGTAACCTAGGAAGAAAAGCCTGTGAAAGGACACCTGCCTGCAACTCCATATTTAAAGCTAGTTTCTAAGTGGAGTAGCTGGAGTTGCCGGCCTCAAGAATTTCCCTTCCTGTGTGGTTTTTGTCCTCCAAGAATGATACCGGCAGGCCAATACAATGGTACAATGACTTCCAGCAAGAACAGTGTAGGCACTGTGCAATTAATCAGAATAGCACCAAAATGCAACTGTTATGAAGTATGAAATCCCCAAACAGTTGCTACGCTAACTTAAAGCAAATGTAAAGATTGCCTCTGTCACGTTTTGCTTTCCCGCAGCCCCAGTGGGAAAGAAATTGAAACCTTACTGCTATTATGGAGGAGGAGGAGAAGAAGAAGGTGGTGAAGGAGAAGGTGGTGGTGAAGGAGAAGAAGAGAAGATGAAAACGGGGGAGAAGAATAGGAAGAGAAGATGAAGTAGAATAGGAGAAGATGAAGAAGGAGGAGAAGAAGAGGAGAAGAGGAGGAGGAGAAGAAGAAAAAGAAGAGAAGAAGAAAAGGATGAGGTGGGAGCAGCAAGTTCGGACCAAAGACAGAGAAGCAGCTTCCTCCTGTGCTGCTACAGCCACCTCTGTGCTCAGCAGAGTCTGGCAGCTCTTTTCCCGGGCTTTCCCCAGAGCAGCCTGAGCCTTCCTCTGGCCCGCCAGCGTCCTTGCTGCAGCTGAGAGCATGGAGGCTTGGAGCAACGGGGAACGGAGCCGTGGCTGCTTGTCCCCCGGAGGCAGCGGATGTGGTGCACCCCACTTGTGACGGTGGTTTTACCTGTTGTCCCGGGGATCGAGTACTTGGGTCCCGGGCTGGTGAACTGGGCCATGATGGGGCTGCGTGGGCGATGAGGTCTCCAGGTGCCCACCCAGGCTCCGTCCATGTCGGAGGTGGCTACCGAGCCTACGGCAAGAGCGGGAGAGTTGCTGAGGGGCTTCCCTGGCGGAGACCCAGCATGAAACCTCCCTGGGAGGAGCAGCAACGCTTCACCTTTCTCCGCCTTGGCCATCGGACTGGGTGCGGATGAGCTTGTCGGCCGCTGCAGCTCTCGGTCGCAGAGCACGGCGAGAGCGACGGCAGGCAGCGATCACACAGGAGAGGTTGCGGTCTCGGCTGCCATGTGGCCTTGGGGAGAGGCCTCGGCTCGTCACGGAGATGCCCGGTGACGTCATAGAGCTCCGGGCGCCTGTCGTATGGGCTGTTGCATCATACGGCTGACGGGGAGCTGGGGACGTCCAGCTGGCAGGGCCAGACCTTGATGAGGTCTGCACGGCAGAAACATGCAACGAGGGAAAAACTGATGTGATTTCTGTGTTTAATCTGGCAGCCTTGTGTTCTTATACTGTTGGGCTGACATAATAATATGAATGTAGCTTTGAACACCTGGAACTTCTTTTTCGTGTCCTATTTTCCAGGCGTCCCTTAATCTACAGTTTTCGTCCTAGGGAGGGTGAGTCGGGCCCGGTGTTAGTCAGCAGAATTTGCTGCCGGGGGCTCTCAGTTAGCGAGGTTTAGGAATACCTCTATGGTGCTGCTTTTGGGAGTTTCTCCTTGGAAATTGAGGCAAGAGAGCCCTTTCCCAAGGTGCAGAAGAAACTGCGTAGACTTGTGTGGACTTTCTAGGTCATGCAAGTAAAGCAAGATGCCAGCCAGAGATCGGGAGTGTTTTCACATTTCTCCCCGATAAGTCAAATGCCCTATTTTTCATGGGTTTCTCATAGGAATAAGAATTGTGAGCGGGCACAGAAGGGTTTCTGTACTGGGCCTGGCTGGGATACAGGTAATTTTTTTGTCATCGCAGCCTGCACAGTGCTGTTTTCAGCGTTGGTAGCACACCAATGTTTAGCTACTGCTGAGCAGTGCTTATGCAGAACCAAGGTCTTCTCTGTTTCTCACTCTGCTGCCCCAGCGAGCTGGCTGGGAGGGGACACAGCAGAGACAGCTGCCCCGAGCTGACCGAAGGGGTACCACGGTCCATACCATGTAGTGTCATGCTCAGCAAGAAAACCAGGACTGGGGGAGTCTTTCCAAGGCAGCCATTGCACCAAGATGGCTGGGCATCTGCCTGCTGGTGAGAGGTGGTCGGTGGTTTCTGTCACATCCATTGGTTTCCTTTTTTATTCCCTGCACTTGTTAAACTGTCTTTATCTTGACTCCCTTAGGTCATAGCCTAAGGAAACTAGAGCTTCCTGGGTCTCGGAGTAATTCTAGAGCTAAAGTGGCGACAGACATCAACTCTAGATCAGATAGTACATGCCAACGCTCATCACTGACCCAAGAAGACATGCTCCTCCTGTCCTACCCAAGGGTTTAAAATCCAACACACTTTCTTCCTAAAGCAGGACACTACCTTATTTACTTGTAACACCATTCCTACGTTCCTTGAGGTGGGGCTAGAGGTAGGTTACGCAAGCCATCAAGCCACTGTTTGGAAGCACCAGAGCCTTTTGGGTACTGTTTGTCACCACGGTTTGCGTGAGAAGGAAACTAAAACACAGAATAGACAGCGAGAAATTTAACCTGCCATGGAGATAGCTACAGTGAACAAGTACGATTTTGTGCTTTACAAAGCATCATTTTTAAAATTCAACCCTGAGTTTTTCTAGTGTAAACCCTTATTTTTATAATGCAAGCCTCAATGTTAGGGCAAAAAGCATAAATTTAAAAGACCAAAGCCTACTTTTGGGGGTGCAAACAGTCATTTTTAAGGTCCAGACCCACATATACGGAGTACAAAAACTAATTTATTAGTTCCAAGCTCCATGTTTAAGGTTCAGAGACTCATTTTAAGGGCCCAGAGCATCATTTTTAAGCCCCAAAGTCTGATCTGGAAGGACCAAAGCCTCATTTGTAGAGTCTAAATCTGAATTTATACAGTCCAAAGCGTTATTTTTACTTTCCAAACTCTTAGTTTTGCCTTCCAAAGCCTCATTTTAGTTTCCAAAACCTTCATTTTTAGGGTGCAAAGGCTCAGTGTTAGTTTGCATAGTCTCATTTTCAGGGTCCAAAGCCTCTTTTTTAGGATCCAGACAGGCATTTTTAGGGTGCAAGCTGCATCTGGAGTGTCCAAACCCTCATTTGGAGGGTCCAAAGCCCACTTTTAGGGCTCAAAGCCTCAGGGTTAGGTCCCAAAGCCTCATATTTAGGGTCCAAAGCTTTGATTCTAGGATTGAAAGACTTCAATTGTAGGGTCCCAACCCTCATTTTAAGGTACAAACTCCTCGCTTAGGGCTCAAAGCCTCATTTCCTTAATGTCCGAGGCATATAATGAGCATCCAAAGACCCATTTGTCGGGTCCAAAGCCCCATTTTAGGGCCAAAATCCTTGGTTTTAGGCTTTAAAAATGGCCCTTTGGAAATGCTGGCTCATACGGGCCCTAGCAATATGAAAGAGGGGGTCTCAGCATCCCTGGGCCCCCACTGCCTGTGGCTGTCTGAACCTCTCCCAGCTCTGGCTGGGAGACCGGAATTGCCAGGGGGAAGGGGGGTACTGGGAGGAGGTACTGGTCCGGCCAACTTGGGAGGGTCCGTACCAGTCCCTGTGCCCTTGTGCTCTCTCTAGTTAGTGCACAACAAGAAGAGGGTGGAAGAAGACCTCTGGCAGAGCCTGCTGTACCTGCAGGACACTCAAGCCACCTTGCTAGAGGTGGCCATCAGGTTCATCGGTGGGCCACAGTCCCCAGGGTCCCTCTTCTGCCAGCCTGGCCCCAGTCCCCACCACCGCATTGGCAGCAAGGTCTTGCCGCATGGCACCCGAGGAACCTGAGCAGGCAGAAGCTGTGGGATATCTGCGATGGCAAGTAGGGGCTGGTGGGGCAGGGGACGGGGCCTGGGAAGGGTGCCATGGTCTGGAGGGGACTCCTGGGGGTCTCTGCAGGCAGTGGGGGGTCATGTCTGCTCTGCTTCCTTCTCTTGCAGCCCTTCTGCCCTTGGTGAAAGACCCTGAACTCTCGGTCAGGATTCTCGCAGCGGAGGCGATCTTCATCCTGATAAGAGAGATGCCAAGATCAGGATGGAGCCTGCAGTCACTGTGCTCCTGGCCCCTGGTGAGCCCTGAAGAACTGAAATCCTCCTCTGGAAAACAGCTGTATTTTAATAAATTATTTTTTTTAATAAAGCTGTAACAACAAGCCCAGTCCCATGCTGTCCTTCCCATGGAGAACACCCAGAGCGTGCTGAGCAGACAGTGTCATTCCTGGCTTGTGCTGCTGCCTGCAGGACAGCAGACCGGGACCCAGGGTGTCCTTGCGGCAAAGCCCCAGCTGCTCCACTAGACCACAGAACCCGGAGAGGAGGAGGAGGAGGAGAAGCTTTAGCCCAGCCTGCCTCGCCTGAGACATCTCAGGGCACCCGTGCTATGCCAAGCTGGCAAATTGTCATTTGTCCTGGCATCAAAACCCTCTCTTTTACAGGGGAGGTGTGCTGGTTTGGGCTGGGATAGAGTTAATTTTCTTCACGGTAGCTGACATGGGGCTATGTTTTGAGCGGGAACAAGGGGTTATACCAGATGTCCCGAGTGGGGACAGCCCAAAACTACATAAGCCAAGTGGGGCAGGAGCAAAACTGCCTCCAGTCACCTCGAGTGGGAATCAGGCAAAGCTGTGGCTGATAGAAAGCTGACAAACCCTGGAAGCAGGAGAAAAGTTGGGTCACAAGTGGTGTTCCCCAGGGCTGAGTATTGCGGCCAGGTCTGTTTAATATCTTTATCAATGATCTGCATGAGGGGATCGAGTGCACCCTCAGCAAGTTTGCTGACGACACCAAGTTGGGAGGGAGGGTTGGTCTGCTGGAGGGTAGGAAGGCTCTATGAGGGATCTGGACAGGCTGGATCGATGGGCCGAGGCCAATTGTATGAGGTTCAACGAGGCCAAGTGCCGGGTCCTGCACTTTGGTCACAGCAACCCCACGCAGCACTACAGGCTTGGGGAAGAGTGGCTGGAAAGCTGCCCGGCAGAGAAAGACCTGGGGGTGCTGGTTGACAGGCGGCTGAATATGAGCCAGCAGTGTGCCCAGGTGGCCAAGAAGGCCGACGGCATCCTGGCCTGTATCAGAAACAGTGTGGCCAGCAGGAGCAGGGAGGTGATCGTTCCCCTGTATTCGGCACTGGTGAGGCCGCACCCCGAGTCCTGTGTTTAGTTTTGGGCCCCTCACTACAGGAAACACATGGAGATGCTGGAGCATGTCCAGAGAACGGCAACCAAGCTGGTGAGGGGCCTGGAGCACATGTCTTACGAGGAGCGGCTGAGGGAACTGGGGCTGATTAGTCTAGACAAAAGGAGGCTGAGGGGAGACCTTATCGCTCTCCACAACTAACTGAAAGGAGACTGTAGTGAGGTGGGTGCTGGTCTCTTCTATCAAGTAACTTGTGATAGGACAAGAAGAAACTTGTCCACTGGACAAGCCCACCGGGACTGGACCCCTCGGCTGACCGGACACCTCGGCTGACTGAACCAACGCTGGACGGCCCCAGGACCGGTGAAATCTTTCCCTCTTCCTTTTTCTCTCTCTGTCTTCCTCTCTCTTTCCTTTTCCTTTGCCACAATCCCTACACCTCATCCGTTTCAAGATAGAAACCGCTGACCAAGTCAGAGACTAAGAGTAGATGCAGCCGCCCCGGGCCCTTCTCTGAGGAGGAGTCTGGAAAGCAAGGGGGTCTGCTCTGAACCTCCTGACTCAACGGGAGGGATCTCCCTGAATTCACGTATATGGTTACACGGTTTACAGAAGCAGTCTTATGCCAATTCCCGTTGTGAGAAACCCTGCCACCTACTACCACGCCTCCCCAGTTCAGTTGGCTTCTGTCATGAATAAAATCTTTAACCGATCGTTTGGTGTCGTTTCACCTTAATTTAGCCCAAGGGAATTTCGAATTAAACACAACTCCCTGGTCTGTCCAGTCTGGGTCATGACAGGCCCTCACGGCTCGCCCCCCAAAATCACGCGCCCCGGCCCCAGTGACTTTTGACACGCTTCAACTCTCTCTCCTTCTTGACAAGGCTATAACCCATTGCCCATCCTCGTTGCCCAGGTGAGTGAGAATCGGGGCAAAGCGGCAAAGCTCCTTTTCTTGGAAAGCTGAGGTCGGTGTCACGTCTGTCTTTGTGACATGAAGAATTCTGCAGCTCGTGTTTCTACAGTAGCCAAAGGCCACTCCCCGTTCCCCAGCTCCGGGTCCTGTTCTCCAACGTGATTGCTGCTGCTGCACCAACTGAAGGCTTCCTTCCTGCAGAACAAGCCAAGACATCCCTTTTAAGAGAGACTGCAAACACCTGGTCAGGGACGTACTCCTCAGAGTTGAGGAGAGCCAGAGCAGTACCTGTTACTGAGGGCTTGAGTCCCGTCACGTGCCCTTTAGAGCAAAAAACCCACACGTGCTCTACGGCAAGGTAACAGGGGGCCTGGGAAATGTCAGTCATCCAAAAGGATTTCCCTCCCGTTGGAGACCAGCAAGTACCTTTCTAGTGCAGGAAGGAGAAGAGATTTGGTTGCAGAGTGACGGCTGAACAGCTCCGCGGAAGTTGGCGGAGAGCTGGAAGGCTGAATCAAAGAATAACGGTGACCAAAGCGCAAAGAGAATCCCCTGGGCTGGCTGTACAGATGTGAACAACCCTCTGCTCTTCAGGCAAACTACAGCTGGTCTTACGGTGTGTGCATTGAGCGCCTCCCTGACAGGCCTTGACGCAGCATGCGAGTCGATTCACTACAGTAGGGAGCAGCTGTCCTCTCTGAGGAAGGCAGGGGAACCCGGGAGACCCGATGGGCTTTCCTGCCAGCAAAGAGGCAATGAGGAAGGAAAGGAGGTAGAGAGGGTCCAAAAGAGAACTCGGTGGCAGCGCTTTGTCCTTCTGCTCTTGCCTGCCGTGACTGGGAAGACGTGAGGTCTAGACACGGCCGGAGCAGGCAGTGCTCTTCAGGGGGATTGCCATGTGAGCTCCCAGGCAGTCCCGAGCAACGGAGCTCAAAGGGAGCTGCCCCAAGCGCTGTGGTCGTGCACGGCCTCGCTCCGAACCGAGGTGCTTGTTCCCTGGCACCGCTCGCCTCTGTCGGCATCTAGCGAACGGAGCTCCGTAACGCCCTGGCGTCGGAAGGCCGAGCAAAATCTCAGAAAGCCTGCTGAGAAGGAAACCCTGAGGACCGGCGTTTGGCTTGGAAGGTGGCTGGCAGAAGAAGGTGGCTGAGGACACTCTAAAAGCAGCAGCTGAAGGAGGCAGCCTGGGAAGCCTCCAGTGCCTCTCAGCAGTGTCAGCCCGCTAGTATCGCAGAAGGGCTTCTGGGGGTTCCGGGTTTCTATCCTCGTCCCGAATTGCATTTCGGACCTGGGTTCTCCAGTCCTGGACTTGGCATTCCTTTTCGCCTGCTCTGGTTGGGCCTGAGACACCCTCTGGTTTTCGTCCTGGTGTCACGGGTGAATTAGTCAGAGAAGTCATCGCCGTGGGCTTAACTCGGAGGGTTTTATTAACGATGAAGCGATGATCAAGTGGTAATCAATCGATGATCGAATGAAGATCACGTGGTCATCAAGTGGTGATTAAGCGATAACTGAATGGTAATTAGAATCACAGCATCATTTAGGTTGGAAAAGACCCTTAAGATCATCGAGTCCAACCGTTAACCTAACACTGCCAAGTCCACCGCTAACCCGTGTCCCTAAGCGCCACACCTACACGTCTTTTCGACGCCTCCGGGGATGGCGACTCAACCGCTTCCCTGGGCAGCCCGTTCCAGCGCTTGACAAGCCTCGGCCCATCGATCCAGCCCGTCCAGATCCCTCTGGAGAGCCTTTCCAGCCTCCAACAGATCAACGCTCCCACCCACCACCTCCGAAGCTGCCCCACAGCCACTCGCAGTTTCCTACCCCACCACGGAAAGGCTCACGCTGACTCTGAAAGGCAGTTCCTTGCCACGGAAAAAGGCCATTTCCGCCGTGACTCCCCAGCTTGCGGTCCCACCGCCAGAAAGTGCCGGAGGCAGCACATCGCCGAAGCGCTAAGGAGTCCTCAGGCCCTTGTTGGGCCGCCTTAGACCTTAGGCCCTTGTTGGGCCACCTGCGACTCTGAGGTGCCGCCCTGAGGTCCCGTGCTGTGCCCCGGCCACCCACCGCCTCTGAGCGGATGGCACGTGTGAGCCCAGGCCAGGCTCCAAGGTCGCTCCTGTCCCCTGTGCCGGGGAGCCCGGCACCGGAGGCAGTACTTGCGACGCAGCCTTACCGGCGCGGCGCAGAGGGGAAGGATCACCTTCCCCGACCTGCTGGCAGCGCTCCCCGTGCCGGGGGCAGGAGCACAGAGTTCCCTCGGCCAGGGCTGGAGCCCTGGAGTCGCGCTGCCCCAACAGCACCTTTCGGCCAACAGCGTCCCCCTCGACGGCTGCCCCGGGGGACCCGGCATCGGACTCTGCACTCGCTGCAGGAGCAGCCGCCCCGGTGACGTGGGTGCCGAGGGCTCGGGCCCCCGCCTCGGCATGTCGCAGCCACCCCTGTGAGGCGGTGGCCGCCTCAGAGCGGGCGGCGGGTGGCCGAGGGCGTCCCTGCCCGTAGTTGGGGCGCACGCAGGCCAGCGGTGCTGATGTCACAGTGGCCACCGTGACCCGCGGGGGCAAGCCCACAAAAAGGAGCGCTGGGCACAGGCCGTCCGTCAGTGCGACCTGGCGAGGTGAGGAGAGGGCAGGGGAGGGACGGGGCTTGTGCGGGGCTGCCGAGGGAGGAGGGGGGCCCCAGGCCTCGGGGCGCTGGGCCTGCGCTGCAAGCTCACCCGCCTCTGGCTTCTCCCTCGCCCGCGCCCTGCTTCTCCCTCAGAGTCAGCAGAGGAGCATTTGGAGGAGACGCCCGGCGTTGCTGGGACAGGGACTCTCCAGACGCTCGCCGTTGACGTGCGCCATGTCCGCGAGGAAGCAGAAGGCCCCCGGCTCGATGGAGCAGGGTGAGAGCAAAGTAGCCCTCCCGCAGCGTAGCAGAGGGCTTGTCGGGGCGGTCAGCGTGGGGCCGAGAGCGGTGGCAGGGGGAGGCAGGAGCTCCCCGACGACCACCCCGGGGCAGGGCCCCTCCTGTCCTCAGCCAGCGGGGCCCAGGCTGGGCAGTGGGCACCTGCTGGGACCCCCGTGCCTGCAATGCCCCCTTCCTCTCCAAGGCCTCCAGCCCTGCCCATCAGCCGGCTCGGCAGGGGCAGAGCAGGCCCTTGGGGGCAATCCCTCAGGGACGCTTCCCCCGGCCCCGCAGAGGTGCTCATTCCCAGTGGCGTTTGCTCTCTCCCCTCCAGCATGCCTGCTGTGTCGCCGGGCAGAGGCTGACCCGGCTGTCTGCGGGGCCAAACTGGAGAAGCAAGGGCTCTGTGCCCATGTGTTTTGCCTGGTGAGTTACGCCGGGGCTCCCTCCAGCTTTCCGACAGGCAGTCCCTGCCACGCTCTCCTCAGCAGCTCCTCCTCTTTTCTCTACTGCAGCTTTTTGCCAACGAGCTTTTTCAGCAAGGGGGCAGGGAAGTAGGACTCATGGGATTTCTCCCCGAGGATATTCGACGTGCAGTCGCGCGGGCAGCGCGGAAGGTGAGCACCTGACAAGGCCGGGGAGATCTGTGCCGGGAGAGGTTTGCGGGAGCCTAGCCCAGACCCGAGAGAGAAATCCCAGCCCTTCCAGCCGGCTCTGGGACAGGAGTCTTGCTCCCAGCAGCTCCACAGAGGCTCCAGCACAGGAGCCTCGTCTGACAGGCGCATCTGCGGGGTGTGACCCGGCAGCGGCCACATCCTGCGCCCTGCCCGGAGGCGTGGGGCTGGCCGTGGCGGCCCTGAGGCTGCCGCTGATGGGGGCTGCTCTGCTCTTTCCAGCACTGCTTCGTCTGTGGCGAGAGCGGGGCCGCCATCTCCTGCTGGCAGAGGAGCTGCGACCGCAGCTTCCATCTCCCCTGTGCCGCGGAGGGTGGATGCGTCACCCAGTACGCTCTTCAGTACAGGTACCTCCTCTCCCCTCCTCGCTGCCACCCGGGGAAGGAGCCAGCGCTTCTCACCTCGCCCATCCCTTTCCTCTTGCCCCCAGCGCCTTCTGCTGGCAGCACCGCCCAGAGCAGGCAGTGGAGGCGGCTCCGGAGGAGAACACCACCTGCCTCATCTGCCTGGACCTTGTGGAGGAGAGAAAGTCCTACGGCACCATGGTGTGCCCAGCGTGCAAACACGCCTGGTTCCACAGGGGCTGCATCCAGGCAGGAGCCGTTCCCTCGCCCCCGGGGTTCCCTCGCCCCCGGCGCACGGCAGGCGCTCGGCAGCACCAGGGCCTCGCTCATGCTCCTTATGTTTCTCCTCCTGCAGGGACAGGCTCTGTGCGCCGGCATTTCTTGCTTCCAGTGCCCCCTCTGTAGAGATAAGGAGCTATTTCTCTTGGAAATGCTCACCATGGGGATCCGAATCCCCTCCAGGTCGGTGCCCTTCTGGCCGGCTCACAAGACAGGAGGCTGCAAGCGCTGTGCCGCCCGCGCCAGGGGCTGCCCCAGCAGTCCTTCCTGGCCCTCCGCTGTCCCGCGAGTCTGGGCTTCAGCTTCACGGGGGAGCTGGAAACAGGGCAGGGCAGAGGGGGCGAGCAGGGACGCCCTGCATCTCCCTTATGCCGGGGCAGCAGGGGCTCATCCATTTTCCTTTCTCCATCAGACTGCCATCGTGGGAGAACAGGCGTGCATACGCAGCACTAAGTGAGAGGCACAGCCGCTGCGATGCCAGGGAGTGCCTTTGTCCAGGAGGCAGGGAGCAGGCAGAGGAAGAGGGGTAAGTTGCCAAAGCTGCACCCCGGGGCTCTGTACGGGAAGCCTGTCTCGCCAAGGGCTCGAAGCGCAAGGACTGAGACCGAGAGCTCGGCCGGACAATCCCGTGCTGCGGTCACTTTGTCCTCACAGCCATGAACCCCTTTGCTTCCCCAGGCCCTGGCAACTGCTCCTGTGCTGCTCCTGCGCTGCCGAGGGCACCCACAGACGCTGCTCCGACTTGAGGAGCAGCACGGCCAGCTGGGAGTGCGACGCGTGTGCTGGCCTGGGCACCGGTAAGAGGCAAAGCACCCGCCTGCCCCTGGGCTGGGGCCAGGGGCCAGGCAAGGCCTGGCAGCGGGAGCCCGGGGTGGGCCTGGCAGAGCCTCTCTGCTCTAGGAGGGCTGGGGGCACCGCTCTGGCCTATCCTGCCCCGGGCCTGGGGGCCGTGCCCTTGACCTTCCTGCTTCCCCTTACAGCCTCCAGTGCCAGCTCGGAGCTCGCCGGCCCCAGCACTGCCAGCCAGGCAGGATCGGGGCCTTCCCACGGCTCGCCGGCACCCGACGCCAGCAGCCCCAGCACCGCCAGCCAGCTGCCAGCGGGGTCCTCCTGCGGCTCCCCACCGCCGGAGACCAGCAGCCCCGGCACCGCCAGCCAGGCGGCATCAGGGTTCTCCTGCGGCTCCCCGCCACTTCAGGGCAGCAGCCGCTCCAGCCCCCCTGGGCCCGTGCGGATGCGAGACCGCTCCCGCTTGCAACGCCGGGAGCAACATCCCTACAGCCGGCCCGGAAGACGCCGTGACAGGAGCCGTGCGCCAGCACCAAGTGCCGAGAGCAGCACCCCCAGCCAGGCGGCGCTGGGGCCGTCCCACAGCTCCCCAGCACCCGACGCCAGCAGCCCCAGCACCGCCAGCCAGCTGCCAGCGGGGTCCTCCTGCGGCTCCCCACCGCCGGAAACCAGCAGCCCCAGCACTGGGAGCCAGGCGGCGTTCGGGCCACCCCACGGCTCCCTGGCACCGCAGACCAGCAGCCCCGCCGATGCGGCATCAGGGCCGTCCCAAGGCTCCCCAGTGCTTCAGGGCAGCAGCCGCGCCAGCCCCCCTGGGCCCGACCGCGTGCGAAACAGCTCCCGCTTGCGACGCCGGGCCCAACATCCCTACAGCCGGCCCGGAAGACGCCGTGACAGGAGCCGTGCGCCAGCACCAAGTGCCGAGAGCAGCACCCCCAGCCAGGCGGCGCTGGGGCCGTCCCACAGCTCCCCGGCACCCGAGACCAGCAGCCCCAGCACCGCCAGCCAGCTGCCAGCGGGGTCCTCCTGCGGCTCCCCAGCGCTCGAGAGCAGCAGAAGCTCCAGCCCCCCTGGGCCCGTGCGGATGCGAGACCGCTCCCGCTTGCAACGCCGGGCCCAACATCCCTACAGCCGGCCCGGACGCCGCCGCGGGACCAGCCGTGCGCCATCCCCGAGCGCTGGTCCTGATCCCCCTCCACCCGTACAATAAAGCTGGCCGTTAATCTCTGCGCTGGGACATTCCACGCTCATTCGTCGGCTTCCTCCTCCTCCACCTCTCCCTTTCTTGGGGGGCAGCCTTAGGGGCTGGGTCCAGAGCGTCGTCTTCTCCCTGGCGGTTGGCAGCACCTTCCCCAGACCTCCCTCCTCGCGGGCTGGCCTTGGCCGGCTGCCCCGCGCCATGGCCGTGGGCTTCGGGTCTCTGCCCCCACCCCCGGGAGGGTGGCCCGGCACGGCCCAGTCGGCGCCACCGCCCGTCTCCGGCAACGTGGGCTGTGCCCCCCCCAGACGGCACGGCCCTCACGGCTCGCCCCCCAAAATCACGCGCCCCGGCCCCAGCGACTTTTGACACGCTTCATCTCTCTCTCCTTCTCGACAAGGCTATAACCCATTTCCCATCCTCGTTGCCCAGGTGAGTGAGAATTGGGGCAAAGTGGCAAAGCTCCTTTTCTTGGAAAGCTGAGGTCGGTGTTGTGAGAGACTGAAAGGGTTAATGTCTCAAACGTTGTGGTGGGGCAAGTTCTGCTTAAAGACAAACCCTGCACAGCAAGGAACCAAGGTGAAAAGCCCATCAGCTCAGACATCAGCAACAGGAGGGGGAGGGCGTGCTGGAGGGTGCGCAGCTCCCTCTTCTGATAAGCTCTTCTGATACAAAGATCAAACAATGGCAGTGTCTGCAGGGAAGGAGAAGTTACTCCACAAACGACCCCCAAGCCCAAAGGCTCACAGCCTGCTCATTAACCTGGCCAGTTCGGGTGCCCGCCCGAAGGAGGGGCAACGATGATAAAAGGACACAAACTGAAGCCCCGGGTGCGCAAGCCCACCGGGACTGGACCCCTCGGCTGACCGGACCCCTCCGCTGACTGAACCAACGCTGGACGGACCCAGGACCGCTGAAATCTTTCTCTCTTCCTTTTTCTCTCTCTCTCTTCCTCTCTCTTTCCTTTTCCTTTGCCACAATCCCTACACCTCATCCGTTTCAAGATAGAAACCGCTGACCAAGTCAGAGACTAAGAGTAGATGCAGCCGCCCCGGGCCCTTCTCTGAGGAGGAGTCTGGAAAGCAAGGGGGTCTGCTCTGAACCTCCTGACTCAACGGGAGGGATCTCCCTGAATTCACGTATATGGTTACACGGTTTACAGAAGCAGTCTTATGCCAATTCCCGTTGTGAGAAACCCTGCCACCTACTACCACGCCTCCCCAGTTCAGTTGGCTTCTGTCATGAATAAAATCTTTAACCGATCGTTTGGTGTCGTTTCACCTTAATTTAGCCCAAGGGAATTTCGAATTAAACACAACTCCCTGGTCTGTCCAGTCTGGGTCATGACAGGCCCTCACGGCTCGCCCCCCAAAATCACGCGCCCCGGCCCCAGTGACTTTTGACACGCTTCAACTCTCTCTCCTTCTTGACAAGGCTATAACCCATTGCCCATCCTCGTTGCCCAGGTGAGTGAGAATCGGGGCAAAGCGGCAAAGCTCCTTTTCTTGGAAAGCTGAGGTCGGTGTCACGTCTGTCTTTGTGACATGAAGAATTCTGCAGCTCGTGTTTCTACAGTAGCCAAAGGCCACTCCCCGTTCCCCAGCTCCGGGTCCTGTTCTCCAACGTGATTGCTGCTGCTGCACCAACTGAAGGCTTCCTTCCTGCAGAACAAGCCAAGACATCCTTTTTAAGAGAGACTGCAAACACCTGGTCAGGGACGTACTCCTCAGAGTTGAGGAGAGCCAGAGCAGTACCTGTTACTGAGGGCTTGAGTCCCGTCACGTGCCCTTTAGAGCAAAAAACCCACACGTGCTCTACGGCAAGGTAACAGGGGGCCTGGGAAATGTCAGTCATCCAAAAGGATTTCCCTCCCATTGGAGACCAGCAAGTACCTTTCTAGTGCAGGAAGGAGAAGAGATTTGGTTGCAGAGTGACGGCTGAACAGCTCCGCGGAAGTTGGCGGAGAGCTGGAAGGCTGAATCAAAGAATAACGGTGACCAAAGCGCAAAGAGAATCCCCTGGGCTGGCTGTACAGATGTGAACAACCCTCTGCTCTTCAGGCAAACTACAGCTGGTCTTACGGTGTGTGCATTGAGCGCCTCCCTGACAGGCCTTGACGCAGCATGCGAGTCGATTCACTACAGTAGGGAGCAGCTGTCCTCTCTGAGGAAGGCAGGGGAACCCGGGAGACCCGATGGGCTTTCCTGCCAGCAAAGAGGCAATGAGGAAGGAAAGGAGGTAGAGAGGGTCCAAAAGAGAACTCGGTGGCAGCGCTTTGTCCTTCTGCTCTTGCCTGCCGTGACTGGGAAGACGTGAGGTCTAGACACGGCCGGAGCAGGCAGTGCTCTTCAGGGGGATTGCCATGTGAGCTCCCAGGCAGTCCCGAGCAACGGAGCTCAAAGGGAGCTGCCCCAAGAGCTGTGGTCGTGCACGGCCTCGCTCCGAACCGAGGTGCTTGTTCCCTGGCACCGCTCGCCTCTGTCGGCATCTAGCGAACGGAGCTCCGTAACGCCCTGGCGTCGGAAGGCCGAGCAAAATCTCAGAAAGCCTGCTGAGAAGGAAACCCTGAGGACCGGCGTTTGGCTTGGAAGGTGGCTGGCAGAAGAAGGTGGCTGAGGACACTCTAAAAGCAGCAGCTGAAGGAGGCAGCCTGGGAAGCCTCCAGTGCCTCTCAGCAGTGTCAGCCCGCTAGTATCGCAGAAGGGCTTCTGGGGGTTCCGGGTTTCTATCCTCGTCCCGAATTGCATTTCGGACCTGGGTTCTCCAGTCCTGGACTTGGCATTCCTTTTCGCCTGCTCTGGTTGGGCCTGAGACACCCTCTGGTTTTCGTCCTGGTGTCACGGGTGAATTAGTCAGAGAAGTCATCGCCGTGGGCTTAACTCGGAGGGTTTTATTAACGATGAAGCGATGATCAAGTGGTAATCAATCGATGATCGAATGAAGATCACATGGTCATCAAGTGGTGATTAAGCGATAACTGAATGGTAATTAGAATCACAGCATCCTTTAGGTTGGAAAAGACCCTTAAGATCATCGAGTCCAACCGTTAACCTAACACTGCCAAGTCCACCGCTAACCCGTGTCCCTAAGCGCCACACCTACACGTCTTTTCGACGCCTCCGGGGATGGCGACTCAACCGCTTCCCTGGGCAGCCCGTTCCAGCGCTTGACAAGCCTCGGCCCATCGATCCAGCCCGTCCAGATCCCTCTGGAGAGCCTTTCCAGCCTCCAACAGATCAACGCTCCCACCCACCACCTCCGAAGCTGCCCCACAGCCACTCGCAGTTTCCTACCCCACCACGGAAAGGCTCACGCTGACTCTGAAAGGCAGTTCCTTGCCACGGAAAAAGGCCATTTCCGCCGTGACTCCCCAGCTTGCGGTCCCACCGCCAGAAAGTGCCGGAGGCAGCACATCGCCGAAGCGCTAAGGAGTCCTCAGGCCCTTGTTGGGCCGCCTTAGACCTTAGGCCCTTGTTGGGCCACCTGCGACTCTGAGGTGCCGCCCTGAGGTCCCGTGCTGTGCCCCGGCCACCCACCGCCTCTGAGCGGATGGCACGTGTGAGCCCAGGCCAGGCTCCAAGGTCGCTCCTGTCCCCTGTGCCGGGGAGCCCGGCACCGGAGGCAGTACTTGCGACGCAGCCTTACCGGCGCGGCGCAGAGGGGAAGGATCACCTTCCCCGACCTGCTGGCAGCGCTCCCCGTGCCGGGGGCAGGAGCACAGAGTTCCCTCGGCCAGGGCTGGAGCCCTGGAGTCGCGCTGCCCCAACAGCACCTTTCGGCCAACAGCGTCCCCCTCGACGGCTGCCCCGGGGGACCCGGCATCGGACTCTGCACTCGCTGCAGGAGCAGCCGCCCCGGTGACGTGGGTGCCGAGGGCTCGGGCCCCCGCCTCGGCACGTCGCAGCCACCCCTGTGAGGCGGTGGCCGCCTCAGAGCGGGCGGCGGGTGGCCGAGGGCGTCCCTGCCCGTAGTTGGGGCGCACGCAGGCCAGCGGTGCTGATGTCACAGTGGCCACCGTGACCCGCGGGGGCAAGCCCACAAAAAGGAGCGCTGGGCACAGGCCGTCCGTCAGTGCGACCTGGCGAGGTGAGGAGAGGGCAGGGGAGGGACGGGGCTTGTGCGGGGCTGCCGAGGGAGGAGGGGGGCCCCAGGCCTCGGGGCGCTGGGCCTGCGCTGCAAGCTCACCCGCCTCTGGCTTCTCCCTCGCCCGCGCCCTGCTTCTCCCTCAGAGTCAGCAGAGGAGCATTTGGAGGAGACGCCCGGCGTTGCTGGGACAGGGACTCTCCAGACGCTCGCCGTTGACGTGCGCCATGTCCGCGAGGAAGCAGAAGGCCCCCGGCTCGATGGAGCAGGGTGAGAGCAAAGTAGCCCTCCCGCAGCGTAGCAGAGGGCTTGTCGGGGCGGTCAGCGTGGGGCCGAGAGCGGTGGCAGGGGGAGGCAGGAGCTCCCCGACGACCACCCCGGGGCAGGGCCCCTCCTGTCCTCAGCCAGCGGGGCCCAGGCTGGGCAGTGGGCACCTGCTGGGACCCCCGTGCCTGCAATGCCCCCTTCCTCTCCAAGGCCTCCAGCCCTGCCCATCAGCCGGCTCGGCAGGGGCAGAGCAGGCCCTTGGGGGCAATCCCTCAGGGACGCTTCCCCCGGCCCCGCAGAGGTGCTCATTCCCAGTGGCGTTTGCTCTCTCCCCTCCAGCATGCCTGCTGTGTCGCCGGGCAGAGGCTGACCCGGCTGTCTGCGGGGCCAAACTGGAGAAGCAAGGGCTCTGTGCCCATGTGTTTTGCCTGGTGAGTTACGCCGGGGCTCCCTCCAGCTTTCCGACAGGCAGTCCCTGCCACGCTCTCCTCAGCAGCTCCTCCTCTTTTCTCTACTGCAGCTTTTTGCCAACGAGCTTTTTCAGCAAGGGGGCAGGGAAGTAGGACTCATGGGATTTCTCCCCGAGGATATTCGACGTGCAGTCGCGCGGGCAGCGCGGAAGGTGAGCACCTGACAAGGCCGGGGAGATCTGTGCCGGGAGAGGTTTGCGGGAGCCTAGCCCAGACCCGAGAGAGAAATCCCAGCCCTTCCAGCCGGCTCTGGGACAGGAGTCTTGCTCCCAGCAGCTCCACAGAGGCTCCAGCACAGGAGCCTCGTCCGACAGGCGCATCTGCGGGGTGTGACCCGGCAGCGGCCACATCCTGCGCCCTGCCCGGAGGCGTGGGGCTGGCCGTGGCGGCCCTGAGGCTGCCGCTGATGGGGGCTGCTCTGCTCTTTCCAGCACTGCTTCGTCTGTGGCGAGAGCGGGGCCGCCATCTCCTGCTGGCAGAGGAGCTGTGACCGCAGCTTCCATCTCCCCTGTGCCGCGGAGGGTGGATGCGTCACCCAGTACGCTCTTCAGTACAGGTACCTCCTCTCCCCTCCTCGCTGCCACCCGGGGAAGGAGCCAGCGCTTCTCACCTCGCCCATCCCTTTCCTCTTGCCCCCAGCGCCTTCTGCTGGCAGCACCGCCCAGAGCAGGCAGTGGAGGCGGCTCCGGAGGAGAACACCACCTGCCTCATCTGCCTGGACCTTGTGGAGGAGAGAAAGTCCTACGGCACCATGGTGTGCCCAGCGTGCAAACACGCCTGGTTCCACAGGGGCTGCATCCAGGCAGGAGCCGTTCCCTCGCCCCCGGGGTTCCCTCGCCCCCGGCGCACGGCAGGCGCTCGGCAGCACCAGGGCCTCGCTCATGCTCCTTATGTTTCTCCTCCTGCAGGGACAGGCTCTGTGCGCCGGCATTTCTTGCTTCCAGTGCCCCCTCTGTAGAGATAAGGAGCTATTTCTCTTGGAAATGCTCACCATGGGGATCCGAATCCCCTCCAGGTCGGTGCCCTTCTGGCCGGCTCACAAGACAGGAGGCTGCAAGCGCTGTGCCGCCCGCGCCAGGGGCTGCCCCAGCAGTCCTTCCTGGCCCTCCGCTGTCCCGCGAGTCTGGGCTTCAGCTTCACGGGGGAGCTGGAAACAGGGCAGGGCAGAGGGGGCGAGCAGGGACGCCCTGCATCTCCCTTATGCCGGGGCAGCAGGGGCTCATCCATTTTCCTTTCTCCATCAGACTGCCATCGTGGGAGAACAGGCGTGCATACGCAGCACTAAGTGAGAGGCACAGCCGCTGCGATGCCAGGGAGTGCCTTTGTCCAGGAGGCAGGGAGCAGGCAGAGGAAGAGGGGTAAGTTGCCAAAGCTGCACCCCGGGGCTCTGTACGGGAAGCCTGTCTCGCCAAGGGCTCGAAGCGCAAGGACTGAGACCGAGAGCTCGGCCGGACAATCCCGTGCTGCGGTCACTTTGTCCTCACAGCCATGAACCCCTTTGCTTCCCCAGGCCCTGGCAACTGCTCCTGTGCTGCTCCTGCGCTGCCGAGGGCACCCACAGACGCTGCTCCGACTTGAGGAGCAGCACGGCCAGCTGGGAGTGCGACGCGTGTGCTGGCCTGGGCACCGGTAAGAGGCAAAGCACCCGCCTGCCCCTGGGCTGGGGCCAGGGGCCAGGCAAGGCCTGGCAGCGGGAGCCCGGGGTGGGCCTGGCAGAGCCTCTCTGCTCTAGGAGGGCTGGGGGCACCGCTCTGGCCTATCCTGCCCCGGGCCTGGGGGCCGTGCCCTTGACCTTCCTGCTTCCCCTTACAGCCTCCAGTGCCAGCTCGGAGCTCGCCGGCCCCAGCACTGCCAGCCAGGCAGGATCGGGGCCTTCCCACGGCTCGCCGGCACCCGACGCCAGCAGCCCCAGCACCGCCAGCCAGCTGCCAGCGGGGTCCTCCTGCGGCTCCCCACCGCCGGAGACCAGCAGCCCCGGCACCGCCAGCCAGGCGGCATCAGGGTTCTCCTGCGGCTCCCCGCCACTTCAGGGCAGCAGCCGCTCCAGCCCCCCTGGGCCCGTGCGGATGCGAGACCGCTCCCGCTTGCAACGCCGGGAGCAACATCCCTACAGCCGGCCCGGAAGACGCCGTGACAGGAGCCGTGCGCCAGCACCAAGTGCCGAGAGCAGCACCCCCAGCCAGGCGGCGCTGGGGCCGTCCCACAGCTCCCCGGCACCCGAGACCAGCAGCCCCAGCACCGCCAGCCAGCTGCCAGCGGGGTCCTCCTGCGGCTCCCCAGCGCTCGAGAGCAGCAGAAGCTCCAGCCCCCCTGGGCCCGTGCGGATGCGAGACCGCTCCCGCTTGCAACGCCGGGCCCAACATCCCTACAGCCGGCCCGGACGCTGCCGCGGGACCAGCCGTGCGCCATCCCCGAGCGCTGGTCCTGATCCCCCTCCACCCGTACAATAAAGCTGGCCGTTAATCTCTGCGCTGGGACATTCCACGCTCATTCGTCGGCTTCCTCCTCCTCCACCTCTCCCTTTCTTGGGGGGCAGCCTTAGGGGCTGGGTCCAGAGCGTCGTCTTCTCCCTGGCGGTTGGCAGCACCTTCCCCAGACCTCCCTCCTCGCGGGCTGGCCTTGGCCGGCTGCCCCGCGCCATGGCCGTGGGCTTCGGGTCTCTGCCCCCACCCCCGGGAGGGTGGCCCGGCACGGCCCAGTCGGCGCCACCGCCCGTCTCCGGCAACGTGGGCTGTGCCCCCCCCAGACGGCACGGCCCTCACGGCTCGCCCCCCAAAATCACGCGCCCCGGCCCCAGCGACTTTTGACACGCTTCATCTCTCTCTCCTTCTCGACAAGGCTATAACCCATTTCCCATCCTCGTTGCCCAGGTGAGTGAGAATTGGGGCAAAGTGGCAAAGCTCCTTTTCTTGGAAAGCTGAGGTCGGTGTTGTGAGAGACTGAAAGGGTTAATGTCTCAAACGTTGTGGTGGGGCAAGTTCTGCTTAAAGACAAACCCTGCACAGCAAGGAACCAAGGTGAAAAGCCCATCAGCTCAGACATCAGCAACAGGAGGGGGAGGGCGTGCTGGAGGGTGCGCAGCTCCCTCTTCTGATAAGCTCTTCTGATACAAAGATCAAACAATGGCAGTGTCTGCAGGGAAGGAGAAGTTACTCCACAAACGACCCCCAAGCCCAAAGGCTCACAGCCTGCTCATTAACCTGGCCAGTTCGGGTGCCCGCCCGAAGGAGGGGCAACGATGATAAAAGGACACAAACTGAAGCCCCGGGTGCGCAAGCCCACCGGGACTGGACCCCTCGGCTGACCGGACCCCTCCGCTGACTGAACCAACGCTGGACGGACCCAGGACCGCTGAAATCTTTCTCTCTTCCTTTTTCTCTCTCTCTCTTCCTCTCTCTTTCCTTTTCCTTTGCCACAATCCCTACACCTCATCCGTTTCAAGATAGAAACCGCTGACCAAGTCAGAGACTAAGAGTAGATGCAGCCGCCCCGGGCCCTTCTCTGAGGAGGAGTCTGGAAAGCAAGGGGGTCTGCTCTGAACCTCCTGACTCAACGGGAGGGATCTCCCTGAATTCACGTATATGGTTACACGGTTTACAGAAGCAGTCTTATGCCAATTCCCGTTGTGAGAAACCCTGCCACCTACTACCACGCCTCCCCAGTTCAGTTGGCTTCTGTCATGAATAAAATCTTTAACCGATCGTTTGGTGTCGTTTCACCTTAATTTAGCCCAAGGGAATTTCGAATTAAACACAACTCCCTGGTCTGTCCAGTCTGGGTCATGACAGGCCCTCACGGCTCGCCCCCCAAAATCACGCGCCCCGGCCCCAGTGACTTTTGACACGCTTCAACTCTCTCTCCTTCTTGACAAGGCTATAACCCATTGCCCATCCTCGTTGCCCAGGTGAGTGAGAATCGGGGCAAAGCGGCAAAGCTCCTTTTCTTGGAAAGCTGAGGTCGGTGTCACGTCTGTCTTTGTGACATGAAGAATTCTGCAGCTCGTGTTTCTACAGTAGCCAAAGGCCACTCCCCGTTCCCCAGCTCCGGGTCCTGTTCTCCAACGTGATTGCTGCTGCTGCACCAACTGAAGGCTTCCTTCCTGCAGAACAAGCCAAGACATCCCTTTTAAGAGAGACTGCAAACACCTGGTCAGGGACGTACTCCTCAGAGTTGAGGAGAGCCAGAGCAGTACCTGTTACTGAGGGCTTGAGTCCCGTCACGTGCCCTTTAGAGCAAAAAACCCACACGTGCTCTACGGCAAGGTAACAGGGGGCCTGGGAAATGTCAGTCATCCAAAAGGATTTCCCTCCCGTTGGAGACCAGCAAGTACCTTTCTAGTGCAGGAAGGAGAAGAGATTTGGTTGCAGAGTGACGGCTGAACAGCTCCGCGGAAGTTGGCGGAGAGCTGGAAGGCTGAATCAAAGAATAACGGTGACCAAAGCGCAAAGAGAATCCCCTGGGCTGGCTGTACAGATGTGAACAACCCTCTGCTCTTCAGGCAAACTACAGCTGGTCTTACGGTGTGTGCATTGAGCGCCTCCCTGACAGGCCTTGACGCAGCATGCGAGTCGATTCACTACAGTAGGGAGCAGCTGTCCTCTCTGAGGAAGGCAGGGGAACCCGGGAGACCCGATGGGCTTTCCTGCCAGCAAAGAGGCAATGAGGAAGGAAAGGAGGTAGAGAGGGTCCAAAAGAGAACTCGGTGGCAGCGCTTTGTCCTTCTGCTCTTGCCTGCCGTGACTGGGAAGACGTGAGGTCTAGACACGGCCGGAGCAGGCAGTGCTCTTCAGGGGGATTGCCATGTGAGCTCCCAGGCAGTCCCGAGCAACGGAGCTCAAAGGGAGCTGCCCCAAGAGCTGTGGTCGTGCACGGCCTCGCTCCGAACCGAGGTGCTTGTTCCCTGGCACCGCTCGCCTCTGTCGGCATCTAGCAAACGGAGCTCCGTAACGCCCTGGCGTCGGAAGGCCGAGCAAAATCTCAGAAAGCCTGCTGAGAAGGAAACCCTGAGGACCGGCGTTTGGCTTGGAAGGTGGCTGGCAGAAGAAGGTGGCTGAGGACACTCTAAAAGCAGCAGCTGAAGGAGGCAGCCTGGGAAGCCTCCAGTGCCTCTCAGCAGTGTCAGCCCGCTAGTATCGCAGAAGGGCTTCTGGGGGTTCCGGGTTTCTATCCTCGTCCCGAATTGCATTTCGGACCTGGGTTCTCCAGTCCTGGACTTGGCATTCCTTTTCGCCTGCTCTGGTTGGGCCTGAGACACCCTCTGGTTTTCGTCCTGGTGTCACGGGTGAATTAGTCAGAGAAGTCATCGCCGTGGGCTTAACTCGGAGGGTTTTATTAACGATGAAGCGATGATCAAGTGGTAATCAATCGATGATCGAATGAAGATCACGTGGTCATCAAGTGGTGATTAAGCGATAACTGAATGGTAATTAGAATCACAGCATCATTTAGGTTGGAAAAGACCCTTAAGATCATCGAGTCCAACCGTTAACCTAACACTGCCAAGTCCACCGCTAACCCGTGTCCCTAAGCGCCACACCTACACGTCTTTTCGACGCCTCCGGGGATGGCGACTCAACCGCTTCCCTGGGCAGCCCGTTCCAGCGCTTGACAAGCCTCGGCCCATCGATCCAGCCCGTCCAGATCCCTCTGGAGAGCCTTTCCAGCCTCCAACAGATCAACGCTCCCACCCACCACCTCCGAAGCTGCCCCACAGCCACTCGCAGTTTCCTACCCCACCACGGAAAGGCTCACGCTGACTCTGAAAGGCAGTTCCTTGCCACGGAAAAAGGCCATTTCCGCCGTGACTCCCCAGCTTGCGGTCCCACCGCCAGAAAGTGCCGGAGGCAGCACATCGCCGAAGCGCTAAGGAGTCCTCAGGCCCTTGTTGGGCCGCCTTAGACCTTAGGCCCTTGTTGGGCCACCTGCGACTCTGAGGTGCCGCCCTGAGGTCCCGTGCTGTGCCCCGGCCACCCACCGCCTCTGAGCGGATGGCACGTGTGAGCCCAGGCCAGGCTCCAAGGTCGCTCCTGTCCCCTGTGCCGGGGAGCCCGGCACCGGAGGCAGTACTTGCGACGCAGCCTTACCGGCGCGGCGCAGAGGGGAAGGATCACCTTCCCCGACCTGCTGGCAGCGCTCCCCGTGCCGGGGGCAGGAGCACAGAGTTCCCTCGGCCAGGGCTGGAGCCCTGGAGTCGCGCTGCCCCAACAGCACCTTTCGGCCAACAGCGTCCCCCTCGACGGCTGCCCCGGGGGACCCGGCATCGGACTCTGCACTCGCTGCAGGAGCAGCCGCCCCGGTGACGTGGGTGCCGAGGGCTCGGGCCCCCGCCTCGGCACGTCGCAGCCACCCCTGTGAGGCGGTGGCCGCCTCAGAGCGGGCGGCGGGTGGCCGAGGGCGTCCCTGCCCGTAGTTGGGGCGCACGCAGGCCAGCGGTGCTGATGTCACAGTGGCCACCGTGACCCGCGGGGGCAAGCCCACAAAAAGGAGCGCTGGGCACAGGCCGTCCGTCAGTGCGACCTGGCGAGGTGAGGAGAGGGCAGGGGAGGGACGGGGCTTGTGCGGGGCTGCCGAGGGAGGAGGGGGGCCCCAGGCCTCGGGGCGCTGGGCCTGCGCTGCAAGCTCACCCGCCTCTGGCTTCTCCCTCGCCCGCGCCCTGCTTCTCCCTCAGAGTCAGCAGAGGAGCATTTGGAGGAGACGCCCGGCGTTGCTGGGACAGGGACTCTCCAGACGCTCGCCGTTGACGTGCGCCATGTCCGCGAGGAAGCAGAAGGCCCCCGGCTCGATGGAGCAGGGTGAGAGCAAAGTAGCCCTCCCGCAGCGTAGCAGAGGGCTTGTCGGGGCGGTCAGCGTGGGGCCGAGAGCGGTGGCAGGGGGAGGCAGGAGCTCCCCGACGACCACCCCGGGGCAGGGCCCCTCCTGTCCTCAGCCAGCGGGGCCCAGGCTGGGCAGTGGGCACCTGCTGGGACCCCCGTGCCTGCAATGCCCCCTTCCTCTCCAAGGCCTCCAGCCCTGCCCATCAGCCGGCTCGGCAGGGGCAGAGCAGGCCCTTGGGGGCAATCCCTCAGGGACGCTTCCCCCGGCCCCGCAGAGGTGCTCATTCCCAGTGGCGTTTGCTCTCTCCCCTCCAGCATGCCTGCTGTGTCGCCGGGCAGAGGCTGACCCGGCTGTCTGCGGGGCCAAACTGGAGAAGCAAGGGCTCTGTGCCCATGTGTTTTGCCTGGTGAGTTACGCCGGGGCTCCCTCCAGCTTTCCGACAGGCAGTCCCTGCCACGCTCTCCTCAGCAGCTCCTCCTCTTTTCTCTACTGCAGCTTTTTGCCAACGAGCTTTTTCAGCAAGGGGGCAGGGAAGTAGGACTCATGGGATTTCTCCCCGAGGATATTCGACGTGCAGTCGCGCGGGCAGCGCGGAAGGTGAGCACCTGACAAGGCCGGGGAGATCTGTGCCGGGAGAGGTTTGCGGGAGCCTAGCCCAGACCCGAGAGAGAAATCCCAGCCCTTCCAGCCGGCTCTGGGACAGGAGTCTTGCTCCCAGCAGCTCCACAGAGGCTCCAGCACAGGAGCCTCGTCCGACAGGCGCATCTGCGGGGTGTGACCCAGCAGCGGCCACATCCTGCGCCCTGCCCGGAGGCGTGGGGCTGGCCGTGGCGGCCCTGAGGCTGCCGCTGATGGGGGCTGCTCTGCTCTTTCCAGCACTGCTTCGTCTGTGGCGAGAGCGGGGCCGCCATCTCCTGCTGGCAGAGGAGCTGCGACCGCAGCTTCCATCTCCCCTGTGCCGCGGAGGGTGGATGCGTCACCCAGTACGCTCTTCAGTACAGGTACCTCCTCTCCCCTCCTCGCTGCCACCCGGGGAAGGAGCCAGCGCTTCTCACCTCGCCCATCCCTTTCCTCTTGCCCCCAGCGCCTTCTGCTGGCAGCACCGCCCAGAGCAGGCAGTGGAGGCGGCTCCGGAGGAGAACACCACCTGCCTCATCTGCCTGGACCTTGTGGAGGAGAGAAAGTCCTACGGCACCATGGTGTGCCCAGCGTGCAAACACGCCTGGTTCCACAGGGGCTGCATCCAGGCAGGAGCCGTTCCCTCGCCCCCGGGGTTCCCTCGCCCCCGGCGCACGGCAGGCGCTCGGCAGCACCAGGGCCTCGCTCATGCTCCTTATGTTTCTCCTCCTGCAGGGACAGGCTCTGTGCGCCGGCATTTCTTGCTTCCAGTGCCCCCTCTGTAGAGATAAGGAGCTATTTCTCTTGGAAATGCTCACCATGGGGATCCGAATCCCCTCCAGGTCGGTGCCCTTCTGGCCGGCTCACAAGACAGGAGGCTGCAAGCGCTGTGCCGCCCGCGCCAGGGGCTGCCCCAGCAGTCCTTCCTGGCCCTCCGCTGTCCCGCGAGTCTGGGCTTCAGCTTCACGGGGGAGCTGGAAACAGGGCAGGGGGGGCGAGCAGGGACGCCCTGCATCTCCCTTATGCCGGGGCAGCAGGGGCTCATCCATTTTCCTTTCTCCATCAGACTGCCATCGTGGGAGAACAGGCGTGCATACGCAGCACTAAGTGAGAGGCACAGCCGCTGCGATGCCAGGGAGTGCCTTTGTCCAGGAGGCAGGGAGCAGGCAGAGGAAGAGGGGTAAGTTGCCAAAGCTGCACCCCGGGGCTCTGTACGGGAAGCCTGTCTCGCCAAGGGCTCGAAGCGCAAGGACTGAGACCGAGAGCTCGGCCGGACAATCCCGTGCTGCGGTCACTTTGTCCTCACAGCCATGAACCCCTTTGCTTCCCCAGGCCCTGGCAACTGCTCCTGTGCTGCTCCTGCGCTGCCGAGGGCACCCACAGACGCTGCTCCGACTTGAGGAGCAGCACGGCCAGCTGGGAGTGCGACGCGTGTGCTGGCCTGGGCACCGGTAAGAGGCAAAGCACCCGCCTGCCCCTGGGCTGGGGCCAGGGGCCAGGCAAGGCCTGGCAGCGGGAGCCCGGGGTGGGCCTGGCAGAGCCTCTCTGCTCTAGGAGGGCTGGGGGCACCGCTCTGGCCTATCCTGCCCCGGGCCTGGGGGCCGTGCCCTTGACCTTCCTGCTTCCCCTTACAGCCTCCAGTGCCAGCTCGGAGCTCGCCGGCCCCAGCACTGCCAGCCAGGCAGGATCGGGGCCTTCCCACGGCTCGCCGGCACCCGACGCCAGCAGCCCCAGCACCGCCAGCCAGCTGCCAGCGGGGTCCTCCTGCGGCTCCCCACCGCCGGAGACCAGCAGCCCCGGCACCGCCAGCCAGGCGGCATCAGGGTTCTCCTGCGGCTCCCCGCCACTTCAGGGCAGCAGCCGCTCCAGCCCCCCTGGGCCCGTGCGGATGCGAGACCGCTCCCGCTTGCAACGCCGGGAGCAACATCCCTACAGCCGGCCCGGAAGACGCCGTGACAGGAGCCGTGCGCCAGCACCAAGTGCCGAGAGCAGCACCCCCAGCCAGGCGGCGCTGGGGCCGTCCCACAGCTCCCCGGCACCCGAGACCAGCAGCCCCAGCACCGCCAGCCAGCTGCCAGCGGGGTCCTCCTGCGGCTCCCCAGCGCTCGAGAGCAGCAGAAGCTCCAGCCCCCCTGGGCCCGTGCGGATGCGAGACCGCTCCCGCTTGCAACGCCGGGCCCAACATCCCTACAGCCGGCCCGGACGCTGCCGCGGGACCAGCCGTGCGCCATCCCCGAGCGCTGGTCCTGATCCCCCTCCACCCGTACAATAAAGCTGGCCGTTAATCTCTGCGCTGGGACATTCCACGCTCATTCGTCGGCTTCCTCCTCCTCCACCTCTCCCTTTCTTGGGGGGCAGCCTTAGGGGCTGGGTCCAGAGCGTCGTCTTCTCCCTGGCGGTTGGCAGCACCTTCCCCAGACCTCCCTCCTCGCGGGCTGGCCTTGGCCGGCTGCCCCGCGCCATGGCCGTGGGCTTCGGGTCTCTGCCCCCACCCCCGGGAGGGTGGCCCGGCACGGCCCAGTCGGCGCCACCGCCCGTCTCCGGCAACGTGGGCTGTGCCCCCCCCAGACGGCACGGCCCTCACGGCTCGCCCCCCAAAATCACGCGCCCCGGCCCCAGCGACTTTTGACACGCTTCATCTCTCTCTCCTTCTCGACAAGGCTATAACCCATTTCCCATCCTCGTTGCCCAGGTGAGTGAGAATTGGGGCAAAGTGGCAAAGCTCCTTTTCTTGGAAAGCTGAGGTCGGTGTTGTGAGAGACTGAAAGGGTTAATGTCTCAAACGTTGTGGTGGGGCAAGTTCTGCTTAAAGACAAACCCTGCACAGCAAGGAACCAAGGTGAAAAGCCCATCAGCTCAGACATCAGCAACAGGAGGGGGAGGGCGTGCTGGAGGGTGCGCAGCTCCCTCTTCTGATAAGCTCTTCTGATACAAAGATCAAACAATGGCAGTGTCTGCAGGGAAGGAGAAGTTACTCCACAAACGACCCCCAAGCCCAAAGGCTCACAGCCTGCTCATTAACCTGGCCAGTTCGGGTGCCCGCCCGAAGGAGGGGCAACGATGATAAAAGGACACAAACTGAAGCCCCGGGTGCGCAAGCCCACCGGGACTGGACCCCTCGGCTGACCGGACCCCTCCGCTGACTGAACCAACGCTGGACGGACCCAGGACCGCTGAAATCTTTCTCTCTTCCTTTTTCTCTCTCTCTCTTCCTCTCTCTTTCCTTTTCCTTTGCCACAATCCCTACACCTCATCCGTTTCAAGATAGAAACCGCTGACCAAGTCAGAGACTAAGAGTAGATGCAGCCGCCCCGGGCCCTTCTCTGAGGAGGAGTCTGGAAAGCAAGGGGGTCTGCTCTGAACCTCCTGACTCAACGGGAGGGATCTCCCTGAATTCACGTATATGGTTACACGGTTTACAGAAGCAGTCTTATGCCAATTCCCGTTGTGAGAAACCCTGCCACCTACTACCACGCCTCCCCAGTTCAGTTGGCTTCTGTCATGAATAAAATCTTTAACCGATCGTTTGGTGTCGTTTCACCTTAATTTAGCCCAAGGGAATTTCGAATTAAACACAACTCCCTGGTCTGTCCAGTCTGGGTCATGACAGGCCCTCACGGCTCGCCCCCCAAAATCACGCGCCCCGGCCCCAGTGACTTTTGACACGCTTCAACTCTCTCTCCTTCTTGACAAGGCTATAACCCATTGCCCATCCTCGTTGCCCAGGTGAGTGAGAATCGGGGCAAAGCGGCAAAGCTCCTTTTCTTGGAAAGCTGAGGTCGGTGTCACGTCTGTCTTTGTGACATGAAGAATTCTGCAGCTCGTGTTTCTACAGTAGCCAAAGGCCACTCCCCGTTCCCCAGCTCCGGGTCCTGTTCTCCAACGTGATTGCTGCTGCTGCACCAACTGAAGGCTTCCTTCCTGCAGAACAAGCCAAGACATCCCTTTTAAGAGAGACTGCAAACACCTGGTCAGGGACGTACTCCTCAGAGTTGAGGAGAGCCAGAGCAGTACCTGTTACTGAGGGCTTGAGTCCCGTCACGTGCCCTTTAGAGCAAAAAACCCACACGTGCTCTACGGCAAGGTAACAGGGGGCCTGGGAAATGTCAGTCATCCAAAAGGATTTCCCTCCCGTTGGAGACCAGCAAGTACCTTTCTAGTGCAGGAAGGAGAAGAGATTTGGTTGCAGAGTGACGGCTGAACAGCTCCGCGGAAGTTGGCGGAGAGCTGGAAGGCTGAATCAAAGAATAACGGTGACCAAAGCGCAAAGAGAATCCCCTGGGCTGGCTGTACAGATGTGAACAACCCTCTGCTCTTCAGGCAAACTACAGCTGGTCTTACGGTGTGTGCATTGAGCGCCTCCCTGACAGGCCTTGACGCAGCATGCGAGTCGATTCACTACAGTAGGGAGCAGCTGTCCTCTCTGAGGAAGGCAGGGGAACCCGGGAGACCCGATGGGCTTTCCTGCCAGCAAAGAGGCAATGAGGAAGGCAAGGAGGTAGAGAGGGTCCAAAAGAGAACTCGGTGGCAGCGCTTTGTCCTTCTGCTCTTGCCTGCCGTGACTGGGAAGACGTGAGGTCTAGACACGGCCGGAGCAGGCAGTGCTCTTCAGGGGGATTGCCATGTGAGCTCCCAGGCAGTCCCGAGCAACGGAGCTCAAAGGGAGCTGCCCCAAGAGCTGTGGTCGTGCACGGCCTCGCTCCGAACCGAGGTGCTTGTTCCCTGGCACCGCTCGCCTCTGTCGGCATCTAGCGAACGGAGCTCCGTAACGCCCTGGCGTCGGAAGGCCGAGCAAAATCTCAGAAAGCCTGCTGAGAAGGAAACCCTGAGGACCGGCGTTTGGCTTGGAAGGTGGCTGGCAGAAGAAGGTGGCTGAGGACACTCTAAAAGCAGCAGCTGAAGGAGGCAGCCTGGGAAGCCTCCAGTGCCTCTCAGCAGTGTCAGCCCGCTAGTATCGCAGAAGGGCTTCTGGGGGTTCCGGGTTTCTATCCTCGTCCCGAATTGCATTTCGGACCTGGGTTCTCCAGTCCTGGACTTGGCATTCCTTTTCGCCTGCTCTGGTTGGGCCTGAGACACCCTCTGGTTTTCGTCCTGGTGTCACGGGTGAATTAGTCAGAGAAGTCATCGCCGTGGGCTTAACTCGGAGGGTTTTATTAACGATGAAGCGATGATCAAGTGGTAATCGATCGATGATCGAATGAAGATCACGTGGTCATCAAGTGGTGATTAAGCGATAACTGAATGGTAATTAGAATCACAGCATCCTTTAGGTTGGAAAAGACCCTTAAGATCATCGAGTCCAACCGTTAACCTAACACTGCCAAGTCCACCGCTAACCCGTGTCCCTAAGCGCCACACCTACACGTCTTTTCGACGCCTCCGGGGATGGCGACTCAACCGCTTCCCTGGGCAGCCCGTTCCAGCGCTTGACAAGCCTCGGCCCATCGATCCAGCCCGTCCAGATCCCTCTGGAGAGCCTTTCCAGCCTCCAACAGATCAACGCTCCCACCCACCACCTCCGAAGCTGCCCCACAGCCACTCGCAGTTTCCTACCCCACCACGGAAAGGCTCACGCTGACTCTGAAAGGCAGTTCCTTGCCACGGAAAAAGGCCATTTCCGCCGTGACTCCCCAGCTTGCGGTCCCACCGCCAGAAAGTGCCGGAGGCAGCACATCGCCGAAGCGCTAAGGAGTCCTCAGGCCCTTGTTGGGCCGCCTTAGACCTTAGGCCCTTGTTGGGCCACCTGCGACTCTGAGGTGCCGCCCTGAGGTCCCGTGCTGTGCCCCGGCCACCCACCGCCTCTGAGCGGATGGCACGTGTGAGCCCAGGCCAGGCTCCAAGGTCGCTCCTGTCCCCTGTGCCGGGGAGCCCGGCACCGGAGGCAGTACTTGCGACGCAGCCTTACCGGCGCGGCGCAGAGGGGAAGGATCACCTTCCCCGACCTGCTGGCAGCGCTCCCCGTGCCGGGGGCAGGAGCACAGAGTTCCCTCGGCCAGGGCTGGAGCCCTGGAGTCGCGCTGCCCCAACAGCACCTTTCGGCCAACAGCGTCCCCCTCGACGGCTGCCCCGGGGGACCCGGCATCGGACTCTGCACTCGCTGCAGGAGCAGCCGCCCCGGTGACGTGGGTGCCGAGGGCTCGGGCCCCCGCCTCGGCACGTCGCAGCCACCCCTGTGAGGCGGTGGCCGCCTCAGAGCGGGCGGCGGGTGGCCGAGGGCGTCCCTGCCCGTAGTTGGGGCGCACGCAGGCCAGCGGTGCTGATGTCACAGTGGCCACCGTGACCCGCGGGGGCAAGCCCACAAAAAGGAGCGCTGGGCACAGGCCGTCCGTCAGTGCGACCTGGCGAGGTGAGGAGAGGGCAGGGGAGGGACGGGGCTTGTGCGGGGCTGCCGAGGGAGGAGGGGGGCCCCAGGCCTCGGGGCGCTGGGCCTGCGCTGCAAGCTCACCCGCCTCTGGCTTCTCCCTCGCCCGCGCCCTGCTTCTCCCTCAGAGTCAGCAGAGGAGCATTTGGAGGAGACGCCCGGCGTTGCTGGGACAGGGACTCTCCAGACGCTCGCCGTTGACGTGCGCCATGTCCGCGAGGAAGCAGAAGGCCCCCGGCTCGATGGAGCAGGGTGAGAGCAAAGTAGCCCTCCCGCAGCGTAGCAGAGGGCTTGTCGGGGCGGTCAGCGTGGGGCCGAGAGCGGTGGCAGGGGGAGGCAGGAGCTCCCCGACGACCACCCCGGGGCAGGGCCCCTCCTGTCCTCAGCCAGCGGGGCCCAGGCTGGGCAGTGGGCACCTGCTGGGACCCCCGTGCCTGCAATGCCCCCTTCCTCTCCAAGGCCTCCAGCCCTGCCCATCAGCCGGCTCGGCAGGGGCAGAGCAGGCCCTTGGGGGCAATCCCTCAGGGACGCTTCCCCCGGCCCCGCAGAGGTGCTCATTCCCAGTGGCGTTTGCTCTCTCCCCTCCAGCATGCCTGCTGTGTCGCCGGGCAGAGGCTGACCCGGCTGTCTGCGGGGCCAAACTGGAGAAGCAAGGGCTCTGTGCCCATGTGTTTTGCCTGGTGAGTTACGCCGGGGCTCCCTCCAGCTTTCCGACAGGCAGTCCCTGCCACGCTCTCCTCAGCAGCTCCTCCTCTTTTCTCTACTGCAGCTTTTTGCCAACGAGCTTTTTCAGCAAGGGGGCAGGGAAGTAGGACTCATGGGATTTCTCCCCGAGGATATTCGACGTGCAGTCGCGCGGGCAGCGCGGAAGGTGAGCACCTGACAAGGCCGGGGAGATCTGTGCCGGGAGAGGTTTGCGGGAGCCTAGCCCAGACCCGAGAGAGAAATCCCAGCCCTTCCAGCCGGCTCTGGGACAGGAGTCTTGCTCCCAGCAGCTCCACAGAGGCTCCAGCACAGGAGCCTCGTCCGACAGGCGCATCTGCGGGGTGTGACCCGGCAGCGGCCACATCCTGCGCCCTGCCCGGAGGCGTGGGGCTGGCCGTGGCGGCCCTGAGGCTGCCGCTGATGGGGGCTGCTCTGCTCTTTCCAGCACTGCTTCGTCTGTGGCGAGAGCGGGGCCGCCATCTCCTGCTGGCAGAGGAGCTGCGACCGCAGCTTCCATCTCCCCTGTGCCGCGGAGGGTGGATGCGTCACCCAGTACGCTCTTCAGTACAGGTACCTCCTCTCCCCTCCTCGCTGCCACCCGGGGAAGGAGCCAGCGCTTCTCACCTCGCCCATCCCTTTCCTCTTGCCCCCAGCGCCTTCTGCTGGCAGCACCGCCCAGAGCAGGCAGTGGAGGCGGCTCCGGAGGAGAACACCACCTGCCTCATCTGCCTGGACCTTGTGGAGGAGAGAAAGTCCTACGGCACCATGGTGTGCCCAGCGTGCAAACACGCCTGGTTCCACAGGGGCTGCATCCAGGCAGGAGCCGTTCCCTCGCCCCCGGGGTTCCCTCGCCCCCGGCGCACGGCAGGCGCTCGGCAGCACCAGGGCCTCGCTCATGCTCCTTATGTTTCTCCTCCTGCAGGGACAGGCTCTGTGCGCCGGCATTTCTTGCTTCCAGTGCCCCCTCTGTAGAGATAAGGAGCTATTTCTCTTGGAAATGCTCACCATGGGGATCCGAATCCCCTCCAGGTCGGTGCCCTTCTGGCCGGCTCACAAGACAGGAGGCTGCAAGCGCTGTGCCGCCCGCGCCAGGGGCTGCCCCAGCAGTCCTTCCTGGCCCTCCGCTGTCCCGCGAGTCTGGGCTTCAGCTTCACGGGGGAGCTGGAAACAGGGCAGGGCAGAGGGGGCGAGCAGGGACGCCCTGCATCTCCCTTATGCCGGGGCAGCAGGGGCTCATCCATTTTCCTTTCTCCATCAGACTGCCATCGTGGGAGAACAGGCGTGCATACGCAGCACTAAGTGAGAGGCACAGCCGCTGCGATGCCAGGGAGTGCCTTTGTCCAGGAGGCAGGGAGCAGGCAGAGGAAGAGGGGTAAGTTGCCAAAGCTGCACCCCGGGGCTCTGTACGGGAAGCCTGTCTCGCCAAGGGCTCGAAGCGCAAGGACTGAGACCGAGAGCTCGGCCGGACAATCCCGTGCTGCGGTCACTTTGTCCTCACAGCCATGAACCCCTTTGCTTCCCCAGGCCCTGGCAACTGCTCCTGTGCTGCTCCTGCGCTGCCGAGGGCACCCACAGACGCTGCTCCGACTTGAGGAGCAGCACGGCCAGCTGGGAGTGCGACGCGTGTGCTGGCCTGGGCACCGGTAAGAGGCAAAGCACCCGCCTGCCCCTGGGCTGGGGCCAGGGGCCAGGCAAGGCCTGGCAGCGGGAGCCCGGGGTGGGCCTGGCAGAGCCTCTCTGCTCTAGGAGGGCTGGGGGCACCGCTCTGGCCTATCCTGCCCCGGGCCTGGGGGCCGTGCCCTTGACCTTCCTGCTTCCCCTTACAGCCTCCAGTGCCAGCTCGGAGCTCGCCGGCCCCAGCACTGCCAGCCAGGCAGGATCGGGGCCTTCCCACGGCTCGCCGGCACCCGACGCCAGCAGCCCCAGCACCGCCAGCCAGCTGCCAGCGGGGTCCTCCTGCGGCTCCCCACCGCCGGAGACCAGCAGCCCCGGCACCGCCAGCCAGGCGGCATCAGGGTTCTCCTGCGGCTCCCCACCACTTCAGGGCAGCAGCCGCTCCAGCCCCCCTGGGCCCGTGCGGATGCGAGACCGCTCCCGCTTGCAACGCCGGGAGCAACATCCCTACAGCCGGCCCGGAAGACGCCGTGACAGGAGCCGTGCGCCAGCACCAAGTGCCGAGAGCAGCACCCCCAGCCAGGCGGCGCTGGGGCCGTCCCACAGCTCCCCGGCACCCGAGACCAGCAGCCCCAGCACCGCCAGCCAGCTGCCAGCGGGGTCCTCCTGCGGCTCCCCACCGCCGGAAACCAGCAGCCCCAGCACTGGGAGCCAGGCGGCGTTCGGGCCACCCCACGGCTCCCTGGCACCGCAGACCAGCAGCCCCGCCGATGCGGCATCAGGGCCGTCCCAAGGCTCCCCAGTGCTTCAGGGCAGCAGCCGCGCCAGCCCCCCTGGGCCCGACCGCGTGCGAAACAGCTCCCGCTTGCGACGCCGGGCCCAACATCCCTACAGCCGGCCCGGAAGACGCCGTGACAGGAGCCGTGCGCCAGCACCAAGTGCCGAGAGCAGCACCCCCAGCCAGGCGGCGCTGGGGCCGTCCCACAGCTCCCCGGCACCCGAGACCAGCAGCCCCAGCACCGCCAGCCAGCTGCCAGCGGGGTCCTCCTGCGGCTCCCCAGCGCTCGAGAGCAGCAGAAGCTCCAGCCCCCCTGGGCCCGTGCGGATGCGAGACCGCTCCCGCTTGCAACGCCGGGCCCAACATCCCTACAGCCGGCCCGGACGCCGCCGCGGGACCAGCCGTGCGCCATCCCCGAGCGCTGGTCCTGATCCCCCTCCACCCGTACAATAAAACTGGCCGTTAATCTCTGCGCTGGGACATTCCACGCTCATTCGTCGGCTTCCTCCTCCTCCACCTCTCCCTTTCTTGGGGGGCAGCCTTAGGGGCTGGGCCCAGAGCGTCGTCTTCTCCCTGGAGGTTGGCAGCACCTTCCCCAGACCTCCCTCCTCGCGGGCTGGCCTTGGCCGGCTGCCCCGCGCCATGGCCGTGGGCTTCGGGTCTCTGCCCCCACCCCCGGGAGGGTGGCCCGGCACGGCCCAGTCGGCGCCACCGCCCGTCTCCGGCAACGTGGGCTGTGCCCCCCCCAGACGGCACGGCCCTCACGGCTCGCCCCCCAAAATCACGCGCCCCGGCCCCAGCGACTTTTGACACGCTTCATCTCTCTCTCCTTCTCGACAAGGCTATAACCCATTTCCCATCCTCGTTGCCCAGGTGAGTGAGAATTGGGGCAAAGTGGCAAAGCTCCTTTTCTTGGAAAGCTGAGGTCGGTGTTGTGAGAGACTGAAAGGGTTAATGTCTCAAACGTTGTGGTGGGGCAAGTTCTGCTTAAAGACAAACCCTGCACAGCAAGGAACCAAGGTGAAAAGCCCATCAGCTCAGACATCAGCAACAGGAGGGGGAGGGCGTGCTGGAGGGTGCGCAGCTCCCTCTTCTGATAAGCTCTTCTGATACAAAGATCAAACAATGGCAGTGTCTGCAGGGAAGGAGAAGTTACTCCACAAACGACCCCCAAGCCCAAAGGCTCACAGCCTGCTCATTAACCTGGCCAGTTCGGGTGCCCGCCCGAAGGAGGGGCAACGATGATAAAAGGACACAAACTGAAGCCCCGGGTGCGCAAGCCCACCGGGACTGGACCCCTCGGCTGACCGGACCCCTCCGCTGACTGAACCAACGCTGGACGGACCCAGGACCGCTGAAATCTTTCTCTCTTCCTTTTTCTCTCTCTGTCTTCCTCTCTCTTTCCTTTTCCTTTGCCACAATCCCTACACCTCATCCGTTTCAAGATAGAAACCGCTGACCAAGTCAGAGACTAAGAGTAGATGCAGCCGCCCCGGGCCCTTCTCTGAGGAGGAGTCTGGAAAGCAAGGGGGTCTGCTCTGAACCTCCTGACTCAACGGGAGGGATCTCCCTGAATTCACGTATATGGTTACACGGTTTACAGAAGCAGTCTTATGCCAATTCCCGTTGTGAGAAACCCTGCCACCTACTACCACGCCTCCCCAGTTCAGTTGGCTTCTGTCATGAATAAAATCTTTAACCGATCGTTTGGTGTCGTTTCACCTTAATTTAGCCCAAGGGAATTTCGAATTAAACACAACTCCCTGGTCTGTCCAGTCTGGGTCATGACAGGCCCTCACGGCTCGCCCCCCAAAATCACGCGCCCCGGCCCCAGTGACTTTTGACACGCTTCAACTCTCTCTCCTTCTTGACAAGGCTATAACCCATTGCCCATCCTCGTTGCCCAGGTGAGTGAGAATCGGGGCAAAGCGGCAAAGCTCCTTTTCTTGGAAAGCTGAGGTCGGTGTCACGTCTGTCTTTGTGACATGAAGAATTCTGCAGCTCGTGTTTCTACAGTAGCCAAAGGCCACTCCCCGTTCCCCAGCTCCGGGTCCTGTTCTCCAACGTGATTGCTGCTGCTGCACCAACTGAAGGCTTCCTTCCTGCAGAACAAGCCAAGACATCCTTTTTAAGAGAGACTGCAAACACCTGGTCAGGGACGTACTCCTCAGAGTTGAGGAGAGCCAGAGCAGTACCTGTTACTGAGGGCTTGAGTCCCGTCACGTGCCCTTTAGAGCAAAAAACCCACACGTGCTCTACGGCAAGGTAACAGGGGGCCTGGGAAATGTCAGTCATCCAAAAGGATTTCCCTCCCGTTGGAGACCAGCAAGTACCTTTCTAGTGCAGGAAGGAGAAGAGATTTGGTTGCAGAGTGACGGCTGAACAGCTCCGCGGAAGTTGGCGGAGAGCTGGAAGGCTGAATCAAAGAATAACGGTGACCAAAGCGCAAAGAGAATCCCCTGGGCTGGCTGTACAGATGTGAACAACCCTCTGCTCTTCAGGCAAACTACAGCTGGTCTTACGGTGTGTGCATTGAGCGCCTCCCTGACAGGCCTTGACGCAGCATGCGAGTCGATTCACTACAGTAGGGAGCAGCTGTCCTCTCTGAGGAAGGCAGGGGAACCCGGGAGACCCGATGGGCTTTCCTGCCAGCAAAGAGGCAATGAGGAAGGAAAGGAGGTAGAGAGGGTCCAAAAGAGAACTCGGTGGCAGCGCTTTGTCCTTCTGCTCTTGCCTGCCGTGACTGGGAAGACGTGAGGTCTAGACACGGCCGGAGCAGGCAGTGCTCTTCAGGGGGATTGCCATGTGAGCTCCCAGGCAGTCCCGAGCAACGGAGCTCAAAGGGAGCTGCCCCAAGAGCTGTGGTCGTGCACGGCCTCGCTCCGAACCGAGGTGCTTGTTCCCTGGCACCGCTCGCCTCTGTCGGGATCTAGCGAACGGAGCTCCGTAACGCCCTGGCGTCGGAAGGCCGAGCAAAATCTCAGAAAGCCTGCTGAGAAGGAAACCCTGAGGACCGGCGTTTGGCTTGGAAGGTGGCTGGCAGAAGAAGGTGGCTGAGGACACTCTAAAAGCAGCAGCTGAAGGAGGCAGCCTGGGAAGCCTCCAGTGCCTCTCAGCAGTGTCAGCCCGCTAGTATCGCAGAAGGGCTTCTGGGGGTTCCGGGTTTCTATCCTCGTCCCGAATTGCATTTCGGACCTGGGTTCTCCAGTCCTGGACTTGGCATTCCTTTTCGCCTGCTCTGGTTGGGCCTGAGACACCCTCTGGTTTTCGTCCTGGTGTCACGGGTGAATTAGTCAGAGAAGTCATCGCCGTGGGCTTAACTCGGAGGGTTTTATTAACGATGAAGCGATGATCAAGTGGTAATCAATCGATGATCGAATGAAGATCACGTGGTCATCAAGTGGTGATTAAGCGATAACTGAATGGTAATTAGAATCACAGCATCATTTAGGTTGGAAAAGACCCTTAAGATCATCGAGTCCAACCGTTAACCTAACACTGCCAAGTCCACCGCTAACCCGTGTCCCTAAGCGCCACACCTACACGTCTTTTCGACGCCTCCGGGGATGGCGACTCAACCGCTTCCCTGGGCAGCCCGTTCCAGCGCTTGACAAGCCTCGGCCCATCGATCCAGCCCGTCCAGATCCCTCTGGAGAGCCTTTCCAGCCTCCAACAGATCAACGCTCCCACCCACCACCTCCGAAGCTGCCCCACAGCCACTCGCAGTTTCCTACCCCACCACGGAAAGGCTCACGCTGACTCTGAAAGGCAGTTCCTTGCCACGGAAAAAGGCCATTTCCGCCGTGACTCCCCAGCTTGCGGTCCCACCGCCAGAAAGTGCCGGAGGCAGCACATCGCCGAAGCGCTAAGGAGTCCTCAGGCCCTTGTTGGGCCGCCTTAGACCTTAGGCCCTTGTTGGGCCACCTGCGACTCTGAGGTGCCGCCCTGAGGTCCCGTGCTGTGCCCCGGCCACCCACCGCCTCTGAGCGGATGGCACGTGTGAGCCCAGGCCAGGCTCCAAGGTCGCTCCTGTCCCCTGTGCCGGGGAGCCCGGCAC
Organism: Harpia harpyja; assembly: GCF_026419915.1. Classification (NCBI taxonomy): domain Eukaryota; kingdom Metazoa; phylum Chordata; class Aves; order Accipitriformes; family Accipitridae; genus Harpia; species Harpia harpyja. The sequence continues at coordinate 4,928,226 of NC_068969.1, forward strand.
CGGAGGCAGTACTTGCGACGCAGCCTTACCGGCGCGGCGCAGAGGGGAAGGATCACCTTCCCCGACCTGCTGGCAGCGCTCCCCGTGCCGGGGGCAGGAGCACAGAGTTCCCTCGGCCAGGGCTGGAGCCCTGGAGTCGCGCTGCCCCAACAGCACCTTTCGGCCAACAGCGTCCCCCTCGACGGCTGCCCCGGGGGACCCGGCATCGGACTCTGCACTCGCTGCAGGAGCAGCCGCCCCGGTGACGTGGGTGCCGAGGGCTCGGGCCCCCGCCTCGGCACGTCGCAGCCACCCCTGTGAGGCGGTGGCCGCCTCAGAGCGGGCGGCGGGTGGCCGAGGGCGTCCCTGCCCGTAGTTGGGGCGCACGCAGGCCAGCGGTGCTGATGTCACAGTGGCCACCGTGACCCGCGGGGGCAAGCCCACAAAAAGGAGCGCGACCTGGCGAGGTGAGGAGAGGGCAGGGGAGGGACGGGGCTTGTGCGGGGCTGCCGAGGGAGGAGGGGGGCCCCAGGCCTCGGGGCGCTGGGCCTGCGCTGCAAGCTCACCCGCCTCTGGCTTCTCCCTCGCCCGCGCCCTGCTTCTCCCTCAGAGTCAGCAGAGGAGCATTTGGAGGAGACGCCCGGCGTTGCTGGGACAGGGACTCTCCAGACGCTCGCCGTTGACGTGCGCCATGTCCGCGAGGAAGCAGAAGGCCCCCGGCTCCATGGAGCAGGGTGAGAGCAAAGTAGCCCTCCCGCAGCGTAGCAGAGGGCTTGTCGGGGCGGTCAGCGTGGGGCCGAGAGCGGTGGCAGGGGGAGGCAGGAGCTCCCCGACGACCACCCCGGGGCAGGGCCCCTCCTGTCCTCAGCCAGCGGGGCCCAGGCTGGGCAGTGGGCACCTGCTGGGACCCCCGTGCCTGCAATGCCCCCTTCCTCTCCAAGGCCTCCAGCCCTGCCCATCAGCCGGCTCGGCAGGGGCAGAGCAGGCCCTTGGGGGCAATCCCTCAGGGACGCTTCCCCCGGCCCCGCAGAGGTGCTCATTCCCAGTGGCGTTTGCTCTCTCCCCTCCAGCATGCCTGCTGTGTCGCCGGGCAGAGGCTGACCCGGCTGTCTGCGGGGCCAAACTGGAGAAGCAAGGGCTCTGTGCCCATGTGTTTTGCCTGGTGAGTTACGCCGGGGCTCCCTCCAGCTTTCCGACAGGCAGTCCCTGCCACGCTCTCCTCAGCAGCTCCTCCTCTTTTCTCTACTGCAGCTTTTTGCCAACGAGCTTTTTCAGCAAGGGGGCAGGGAAGTAGGACTCATGGGATTTCTCCCCGAGGATATTCGACGTGCAGTCGCGCGGGCAGCGCGGAAGGTGAGCACCTGACAAGGCCGGGGAGATCTGTGCCGGGAGAGGTTTGCGGGAGCCTAGCCCAGACCCGAGAGAGAAATCCCAGCCCTTCCAGCCGGCTCTGGGACAGGAGTCTTGCTCCCAGCAGCTCCACAGAGGCTCCAGCACAGGAGCCTCGTCCGACAGGCGCATCTGCGGGGTGTGACCCGGCAGCGGCCACATCCTGCGCCCTGCCCGGAGGCGTGGGGCTGGCCGTGGCGGCCCTGAGGCTGCCGCTGATGGGGGCTGCTCTGCTCTTTCCAGCACTGCTTCGTCTGTGGCGAGAGCGGGGCCGCCATCTCCTGCTGGCAGAGGAGCTGCGACCGCAGCTTCCATCTCCCCTGTGCCGCGGAGGGTGGATGCGTCACCCAGTACGCTCTTCAGTACAGGTACCTCCTCTCCCCTCCTCGCTGCCACCCGGGGAAGGAGCCAGCGCTTCTCACCTCGCCCATCCCTTTCCTCTTGCCCCCAGCGCCTTCTGCTGGCAGCACCGCCCAGAGCAGGCAGTGGAGGCGGCTCCGGAGGAGAACACCACCTGCCTCATCTGCCTGGACCTTGTGGAGGAGAGAAAGTCCTACGGCACCATGGTGTGCCCAGCGTGCAAACACGCCTGGTTCCACAGGGGCTGCATCCAGGCAGGAGCCGTTCCCTCGCCCCCGGGGTTCCCTCGCCCCCGGCGCACGGCAGGCGCTCGGCAGCACCAGGGCCTCGCTCATGCTCCTTATGTTTCTCCTCCTGCAGGGACAGGCTCTGTGCGCCGGCATTTCTTGCTTCCAGTGCCCCCTCTGTAGAGATAAGGAGCTATTTCTCTTGGAAATGCTCACCATGGGGATCCGAATCCCCTCCAGGTCGGTGCCCTTCTGGCCGGCTCACAAGACAGGAGGCTGCAAGCGCTGTGCCGCCCGCGCCAGGGGCTGCCCCAGCAGTCCTTCCTGGCCCTCCGCTGTCCCGCGAGTCTGGGCTTCAGCTTCACGGGGGAGCTGGAAACAGGGCAGGGCAGAGGGGGCGAGCAGGGACGCCCTGCATCTCCCTTATGCCGGGGCAGCAGGGGCTCATCCATTTTCCTTTCTCCATCAGACTGCCATCGTGGGAGAACAGGCGTGCATACGCAGCACTAAGTGAGAGGCACAGCCGCTGCGATGCCAGGGAGTGCCTTTGTCCAGGAGGCAGGGAGCAGGCAGAGGAAGAGGGGTAAGTTGCCAAAGCTGCACCCCGGGGCTCTGTACGGGAAGCCTGTCTCGCCAAGGGCTCGAAGCGCAAGGACTGAGACCGAGAGCTCGGCCGGACAATCCCGTGCTGCGGTCACTTTGTCCTCACAGCCATGAACCCCTTTGCTTCCCCAGGCCCTGGCAACTGCTCCTGTGCTGCTCCTGCGCTGCCGAGGGCACCCACAGACGCTGCTCCGACTTGAGGAGCAGCACGGCCAGCTGGGAGTGCGACGCGTGTGCTGGCCTGGGCACCGGTAAGAGGCAAAGCACCCGCCTGCCCCTGGGCTGGGGCCAGGGGCCAGGCAAGGCCTGGCAGCGGGAGCCCGGGGTGGGCCTGGCAGAGCCTCTCTGCTCTAGGAGGGCTGGGGGCACCGCTCTGGCCTGTCCTGCCCCGGGCCTGGGGGCCGTGCCCTTGACCTTCCTGCTTCCCCTTACAGCCTCCAGTGCCAGCTCGGAGCTCGCCGGCCCCAGCACTGCCAGCCAGGCAGGATCGGGGCCTTCCCACGGCTCGCCGGCACCCGACGCCAGCAGCCCCAGCACCGCCAGCCAGCTGCCAGCGGGGTCCTCCTGCGGCTCCCCACCGCCGGAGACCAGCAGCCCCGGCACCGCCAGCCAGGCGGCATCAGGGTTCTCCTGCGGCTCCCCGCCACTTCAGGGCAGCAGCCGCTCCAGCCCCCCTGGGCCCGTGCGGATGCGAGACCGCTCCCGCTTGCAACGCCGGGAGCAACATCCCTACAGCCGGCCCGGAAGACGCCGTGACAGGAGCCGTGCGCCAGCACCAAGTGCCGAGAGCAGCACCCCCAGCCAGGCGGCGCTGGGGCCGTCCCACAGCTCCCCGGCACCCGAGACCAGCAGCCCCAGCACCGCCAGCCAGCTGCCAGCGGGGTCCTCCTGCGGCTCCCCACCGCCGGAAACCAGCAGCCCCAGCACTGGGAGCCAGGCGGCGTTCGGGCCACCCCACGGCTCCCTGGCACCGCAGACCAGCAGCCCCGCCGATGCGGCATCAGGGCCGTCCCAAGGCTCCCCAGTGCTTCAGGGCAGCAGCCGCGCCAGCCCCCCTGGGCCCGACCGCGTGCGAAACAGCTCCCGCTTGCGACGCCGGGCCCAACATCCCTACAGCCGGCCCGGAAGACGCCGTGACAGGAGCCGTGCGCCAGCACCAAGTGCTGAGAGCAGCACCCCCAGCCAGGCGGCGCTGGGGCCGTCCCACAGCTCCCCGGCACCCGAGACCAGCAGCCCCAGCACCGCCAGCCAGCTGCCAGCGGGGTCCTCCTGCGGCTCCCCAGCGCTCGAGAGCAGCAGAAGCTCCAGCCCCCCTGGGCCCGTGCGGATGCGAGACCGCTCCCGCTTGCAACGCCGGGCCCAACATCCCTACAGCCGGCCCGGACGCCGCCGCGGGACCAGCCGTGCGCCATCCCCGAGCGCTGGTCCTGATCCCCCTCCACCCGTACAATAAAGCTGGCCGTTAATCTCTGCGCTGGGACATTCCACGCTCATTCGTCGGCTTCCTCCTCCTCCACCTCTCCCTTTCTTGGGGGGCAGCCTTAGGGGCTGGGCCCAGAGCGTCGTCTTCTCCCTGGCGGTTGGCAGCACCTTCCCCAGACCTCCCTCCTCGCGGGCTGGCCTTGGCCGGCTGCCCCGCGCCATGGCCGTGGGCTTCGGGTCTCTGCCCCCACCCCCGGGAGGGTGGCCCGGCACGGCCCAGTCGGCGCCACCGCCCGTCTCCGGCAACGTGGGCTGTGCCCCCCCCAGACGGCACGGCCCTCACGGCTCGCCCCCCAAAATCACGCGCCCCGGCCCCAGCGACTTTTGACACGCTTCATCTCTCTCTCCTTCTCGACAAGGCTATAACCCATTTCCCATCCTCGTTGCCCAGGTGAGTGAGAATTGGGGCAAAGTGGCAAAGCTCCTTTTCTTGGAAAGCTGAGGTCGGTGTTGTGAGAGACTGAAAGGGTTAATGTCTCAAACGTTGTGGTGGGGCAAGTTCTGCTTAAAGACAAACCCTGCACAGCAAGGAACCAAGGTGAAAAGCCCATCAGCTCAGACATCAGCAACAGGAGGGGGAGGGCGTGCTGGAGGGTGCGCAGCTCCCTCTTCTGATAAGCTCTTCTGATACAAAGATCAAACAATGGCAGTGTCTGCAGGGAAGGAGAAGTTACTCCACAAACGACCCCCAAGCCCAAAGGCTCACAGCCTGCTCATTAACCTGGCCAGTTCGGGTGCCCGCCCGAAGGAGGGGCAACGATGATAAAAGGACACAAACTGAAGCCCCGGGTGCGCAAGCCCACCGGGACTGGACCCCTCGGCTGACCGGACCCCTCCGCTGACTGAACCAACGCTGGACGGACCCAGGACCGCTGAAATCTTTCTCTCTTCCTTTTTCTCTCTCTCTCTTCCTCTCTCTTTCCTTTTCCTTTGCCACAATCCCTACACCTCATCCGTTTCAAGATAGAAACCGCTGACCAAGTCAGAGACTAAGAGTAGATGCAGCCGCCCCGGGCCCTTCTCTGAGGAGGAGTCTGGAAAGCAAGGGGGTCTGCTCTGAACCTCCTGACTCAACGGGAGGGATCTCCCTGAATTCACGTATATGGTTACACGGTTTACAGAAGCAGTCTTATGCCAATTCCCGTTGTGAGAAACCCTGCCACCTACTACCACGCCTCCCCAGTTCAGTTGGCTTCTGTCATGAATAAAATCTTTAACCGATCGTTTGGTGTCGTTTCACCTTAATTTAGCCCAAGGGAATTTCGAATTAAACACAACTCCCTGGTCTGTCCAGTCTGGGTCATGACAGGCCCTCACGGCTCGCCCCCCAAAATCACGCGCCCCGGCCCCAGTGACTTTTGACACGCTTCAACTCTCTCTCCTTCTTGACAAGGCTATAACCCATTGCCCATCCTCGTTGCCCAGGTGAGTGAGAATCGGGGCAAAGCGGCAAAGCTCCTTTTCTTGGAAAGCTGAGGTCGGTGTCACGTCTGTCTTTGTGACATGAAGAATTCTGCAGCTCGTGTTTCTACAGTAGCCAAAGGCCACTCCCCGTTCCCCAGCTCCGGGTCCTGTTCTCCAACGTGATTGCTGCTGCTGCACCAACTGAAGGCTTCCTTCCTGCAGAACAAGCCAAGACATCCTTTTTAAGAGAGACTGCAAACACCTGGTCAGGGACGTACTCCTCAGAGTTGAGGAGAGCCAGAGCAGTACCTGTTACTGAGGGCTTGAGTCCCGTCACGTGCCCTTTAGAGCAAAAAACCCACACGTGCTCTACGGCAAGGTAACAGGGGGCCTGGGAAATGTCAGTCATCCAAAAGGATTTCCCTCCCGTTGGAGACCAGCAAGTACCTTTCTAGTGCAGGAAGGAGAAGAGATTTGGTTGCAGAGTGACGGCTGAACAGCTCCGCGGAAGTTGGCGGAGAGCTGGAAGGCTGAATCAAAGAATAACGGTGACCAAAGCGCAAAGAGAATCCCCTGGGCTGGCTGTACAGATGTGAACAACCCTCTGCTCTTCAGGCAAACTACAGCTGGTCTTACGGCGTGTGCATTGAGCGCCTCCCTGACAGGCCTTGACGCAGCATGCGAGTCGATTCACTACAGTAGGGAGCAGCTGTCCTCTCTGAGGAAGGCAGGGGAACCCGGGAGACCCGATGGGCTTTCCTGCCAGCAAAGAGGCAATGAGGAAGGAAAGGAGGTAGAGAGGGTCCAAAAGAGAACTCGGTGGCAGCGCTTTGTCCTTCTGCTCTTGCCTGCCGTGACTGGGAAGACGTGAGGTCTAGACACGGCCGGAGCAGGCAGTGCTCTTCAGGGGGATTGCCATGTGAGCTCCCAGGCAGTCCCGAGCAACGGAGCTCAAAGGGAGCTGCCCCAAGAGCTGTGGTCGTGCACGGCCTCGCTCCGAACCGAGGTGCTTGTTCCCTGGCACCGCTCGCCTCTGTCGGCATCTAGCGAACGGAGCTCCGTAACGCCCTGGCGTCGGAAGGTCGAGCAAAATCTCAGAAAGCCTGCTGAGAAGGAAACCCTGAGGACCGGCGTTTGGCTTGGAAGGTGGCTGGCAGAAGAAGGTGGCTGAGGACACTCTAAAAGCAGCAGCTGAAGGAGGCAGCCTGGGAAGCCTCCAGTGCCTCTCAGCAGTGTCAGCCCGCTAGTATCGCAGAAGGGCTTCTGGGGGTTCCGGGTTTCTATCCTCGTCCCGAATTGCATTTCGGACCTGGGTTCTCCAGTCCTGGACTTGGCATTCCTTTTCGCCTGCTCTGGTTGGGCCTGAGACACCCTCTGGTTTTCGTCCTGGTGTCACGGGTGAATTAGTCAGAGAAGTCATCGCCGTGGGCTTAACTCGGAGGGTTTTATTAACGATGAAGCGATGATCAAGTGGTAATCAATCGATGATCGAATGAAGATCACGTGGTCATCAAGTGGTGATTAAGCAATAACTGAATGGTAATTAGAATCACAGCATCATTTAGGTTGGAAAAGACCCTTAAGATCATCGAGTCCAACCGTTAACCTAACACTGCCAAGTCCACCGCTAACCCGTGTCCCTAAGCGCCACACCTACACGTCTTTTCGACGCCTCCGGGGATGGCGACTCAACCGCTTCCCTGGGCAGCCCGTTCCAGCGCTTGACAAGCCTCGGCCCATCGATCCAGCCCGTCCAGATCCCTCTGGAGAGCCTTTCCAGCCTCCAACAGATCAACGCTCCCACCCACCACCTCCGAAGCTGCCCCACAGCCACTCGCAGTTTCCTACCCCACCACGGAAAGGCTCACGCTGACTCTGAAAGGCAGTTCCTTGCCACGGAAAAAGGCCATTTCCGCCGTGACTCCCCAGCTTGCGGTCCCACCGCCAGAAAGTGCCGGAGGCAGCACATCGCCGAAGCGCTAAGGAGTCCTCAGGCCCTTGTTGGGCCGCCTTAGACCTTAGGCCCTTGTTGGGCCACCTGCGACTCTGAGGTGCCGCCCTGAGGTCCCGTGCTGTGCCCCGGCCACCCACCGCCTCTGAGCGGATGGCACGTGTGAGCCCAGGCCAGGCTCCAAGGTCGCTCCTGTCCCCTGTGCCGGGGAGCCCGGCACCGGAGGCAGTACTTGCGACGCAGCCTTACCGGCGCGGCGCAGAGGGGAAGGATCACCTTCCCCGACCTGCTGGCAGCGCTCCCCGTGCCGGGGGCAGGAGCACAGAGTTCCCTCGGCCAGGGCTGGAGCCCTGGAGTCGCGCTGCCCCAACAGCACCTTTCGGCCAACAGCGTCCCCCTCGACGGCTGCCCCGGGGGACCCGGCATCGGACTCTGCACTCGCTGCAGGAGCAGCCGCCCCGGTGACGTGGGTGCCGAGGGCTCGGGCCCCCGCCTCGGCACGTCGCAGCCACCCCTGTGAGGCGGTGGCCGCCTCAGAGCGGGCGGCGGGTGGCCGAGGGCGTCCCTGCCCGTAGTTGGGGCGCACGCAGGCCAGCGGTGCTGATGTCACAGTGGCCACCGTGACCCGCGGGGGCAAGCCCACAAAAAGGAGCGCTGGGCACAGGCCGTCCGTCAGTGCGACCTGGCGAGGTGAGGAGAGGGCAGGGGAGGGACGGGGCTTGTGCGGGGCTGCCGAGGGAGGAGGGGGGCCCCAGGCCTCGGGGCGCTGGGCCTGCGCTGCAAGCTCACCCGCCTCTGGCTTCTCCCTCGCCCGCGCCCTGCTTCTCCCTCAGAGTCAGCAGAGGAGCATTTGGAGGAGACGCCCGGCGTTGCTGGGACAGGGACTCTCCAGACGCTCGCCGTTGACGTGCGCCATGTCCGCGAGGAAGCAGAAGGCCCCCGGCTCGATGGAGCAGGGTGAGAGCAAAGTAGCCCTCCCGCAGCGTAGCAGAGGGCTTGTCGGGGCGGTCAGCGTGGGGCCGAGAGCGGTGGCAGGGGGAGGCAGGAGCTCCCCGACGACCACCCCGGGGCAGGGCCCCTCCTGTCCTCAGCCAGCGGGGCCCAGGCTGGGCAGTGGGCACCTGCTGGGACCCCCGTGCCTGCAATGCCCCCTTCCTCTCCAAGGCCTCCAGCCCTGCCCATCAGCCGGCTCGGCAGGGGCAGAGCAGGCCCTTGGGGGCAATCCCTCAGGGACGCTTCCCCCGGCCCCGCAGAGGTGCTCATTCCCAGTGGCGTTTGCTCTCTCCCCTCCAGCATGCCTGCTGTGTCGCCGGGCAGAGGCTGACCCGGCTGTCTGCGGGGCCAAACTGGAGAAGCAAGGGCTCTGTGCCCATGTGTTTTGCCTGGTGAGTTACGCCGGGGCTCCCTCCAGCTTTCCGACAGGCAGTCCCTGCCACGCTCTCCTCAGCAGCTCCTCCTCTTTTCTCTACTGCAGCTTTTTGCCAACGAGCTTTTTCAGCAAGGGGGCAGGGAAGTAGGACTCATGGGATTTCTCCCCGAGGATATTCGACGTGCAGTCGCGCGGGCAGCGCGGAAGGTGAGCACCTGACAAGGCCGGGGAGATCTGTGCCGGGAGAGGTTTGCGGGAGCCTAGCCCAGACCCGAGAGAGAAATCCCAGCCCTTCCAGCCGGCTCTGGGACAGGAGTCTTGCTCCCAGCAGCTCCACAGAGGCTCCAGCACAGGAGCCTCATCCGACAGGCGCATCTGCGGGGTGTGACCCGGCAGCGGCCACATCCTGCGCCCTGCCCGGAGGCGTGGGGCTGGCCGTGGCGGCCCTGAGGCTGCCGCTGATGGGGGCTGCTCTGCTCTTTCCAGCACTGCTTCGTCTGTGGCGAGAGCGGGGCCGCCATCTCCTGCTGGCAGAGGAGCTGCGACCGCAGCTTCCATCTCCCCTGTGCCGCGGAGGGTGGATGCGTCACCCAGTACGCTCTTCAGTACAGGTACCTCCTCTCCCCTCCTCGCTGCCACCCGGGGAAGGAGCCAGCGCTTCTCACCTCGCCCATCCCTTTCCTCTTGCCCCCAGCGCCTTCTGCTGGCAGCACCGCCCAGAGCAGGCAGTGGAGGCGGCTCCGGAGGAGAACACCACCTGCCTCATCTGCCTGGACCTTGTGGAGGAGAGAAAGTCCTACGGCACCATGGTGTGCCCAGCGTGCAAACACGCCTGGTTCCACAGGGGCTGCATCCAGGCAGGAGCCGTTCCCTCGCCCCCGGGGTTCCCTCGCCCCCGGCGCACGGCAGGCGCTCGGCAGCACCAGGGCCTCGCTCATGCTCCTTATGTTTCTCCTCCTGCAGGGACAGGCTCTGTGCGCCGGCATTTCTTGCTTCCAGTGCCCCCTCTGTAGAGATAAGGAGCTATTTCTCTTGGAAATGCTCACCATGGGGATCCGAATCCCCTCCAGGTCGGTGCCCTTCTGGCCGGCTCACAAGACAGGAGGCTGCAAGCGCTGTGCCGCCCGCGCCAGGGGCTGCCCCAGCAGTCCTTCCTGGCCCTCCGCTGTCCCGCGAGTCTGGGCTTCAGCTTCACGGGGGAGCTGGAAACAGGGCAGGGCAGAGGGGGCGAGCAGGGACGCCCTGCATCTCCCTTATGCCGGGGCAGCAGGGGCTCATCCATTTTCCTTTCTCCATCAGACTGCCATCGTGGGAGAACAGGCGTGCATACGCAGCACTAAGTGAGAGGCACAGCCGCTGCGATGCCAGGGAGTGCCTTTGTCCAGGAGGCAGGGAGCAGGCAGAGGAAGAGGGGTAAGTTGCCAAAGCTGCACCCCGGGGCTCTGTACGGGAAGCCTGTCTCGCCAAGGGCTCGAAGCGCAAGGACTGAGACCGAGAGCTCGGCCGGACAATCCCGTGCTGCGGTCACTTTGTCCTCACAGCCATGAACCCCTTTGCTTCCCCAGGCCCTGGCAACTGCTCCTGTGCTGCTCCTGCGCTGCCGAGGGCACCCACAGACGCTGCTCCGACTTGAGGAGCAGCACGGCCAGCTGGGAGTGCGACGCGTGTGCTGGCCTGGGCACCGGTAAGAGGCAAAGCACCCGCCTGCCCCTGGGCTGGGGCCAGGGGCCAGGCAAGGCCTGGCAGCGGGAGCCCAGGGTGGGCCTGGCAGAGCCTCTCTGCTCTAGGAGGGCTGGGGGCACCGCTCTGGCCTATCCTGCCCCGGGCCTGGGGGCCGTGCCCTTGACCTTCCTGCTTCCCCTTACAGCCTCCAGTGCCAGCTCGGAGCTCGCCGGCCCCAGCACTGCCAGCCAGGCAGGATCGGGGCCTTCCCACGGCTCGCCGGCACCCGACGCCAGCAGCCCCAGCACCGCCAGCCAGCTGCCAGCGGGGTCCTCCTGCGGCTCCCCACCGCCGGAGACCAGCAGCCCCGGCACCGCCAGCCAGGCGGCATCAGGGTTCTCCTGCGGCTCCCCGCCACTTCAGGGCAGCAGCCGCTCCAGCCCCCCTGGGCCCGTGCGGATGCGAGACCGCTCCCGCTTGCAACGCCGGGAGCAACATCCCTACAGCCGGCCCGGAAGACGCCGTGACAGGAGCCGTGCGCCAGCACCAAGTGCCGAGAGCAGCACCCCCAGCCAGGCGGCGCTGGGGCCGTCCCACAGCTCCCCAGCACCCGACGCCAGCAGCCCCAGCACCGCCAGCCAGCTGCCAGCGGGGTCCTCCTGCGGCTCCCCACCGCCGGAAACCAGCAGCCCCAGCACTGGGAGCCAGGCGGCGTTCGGGCCACCCCACGGCTCCCTGGCACCGCAGACCAGCAGCCCCGCCGATGCGGCATCAGGGCCGTCCCAAGGCTCCCCAGTGCTTCAGGGCAGCAGCCGCGCCAGCCCCCCTGGGCCCGACCGCGTGCGAAACAGCTCCCGCTTGCGACGCCGGGCCCAACATCCCTACAGCCGGCCCGGAAGACGCCGTGACAGGAGCCGTGCGCCAGCACCAAGTGCCGAGAGCAGCACCCCCAGCCAGGCGGCGCTGGGGCCGTCCCACAGCTCCCCGGCACCCGAGACCAGCAGCCCCAGCACCGCCAGCCAGCTGCCAGCGGGGTCCTCCTGCGGCTCCCCAGCGCTCGAGAGCAGCAGAAGCTCCAGCCCCCCTGGGCCCGTGCGGATGCGAGACCGCTCCCGCTTGCAACGCCGGGCCCAACATCCCTACAGCCGGCCCGGACGCCGCCGCGGGACCAGCCGTGCGCCATCCCCGAGCGCTGGTCCTGATCCCCCTCCACCCGTACAATAAAGCTGGCCGTTAATCTCTGCGCTGGGACATTCCACGCTCATTCGTCGGCTTCCTCCTCCTCCACCTCTCCCTTTCTTGGGGGGCAGCCTTAGGGGCTGGGCCCAGAGCGTCGTCTTCTCCCTGGCGGTTGGCAGCACCTTCCCCAGACCTCCCTCCTCGCGGGCTGGCCTTGGCCGGCTGCCCCGCGCCATGGCCGTGGGCTTCGGGTCTCTGCCCCCACCCCCGGGAGGGTGGCCCGGCACGGCCCAGTCGGCGCCACCGCCCGTCTCCGGCAACGTGGGCTGTGCCCCCCCCAGACGGCACGGCCCTCACGGCTCGCCCCCCAAAATCACGCGCCCCGGCCCCAGCGACTTTTGACACGCTTCATCTCTCTCTCCTTCTCGACAAGGCTATAACCCATTTCCCATCCTCGTTGCCCAGGTGAGTGAGAATTGGGGCAAAGTGGCAAAGCTCCTTTTCTTGGAAAGCTGAGGTCGGTGTTGTGAGAGACTGAAAGGGTTAATGTCTCAAACGTTGTGGTGGGGCAAGTTCTGCTTAAAGACAAACCCTGCACAGCAAGGAACCAAGGTGAAAAGCCCATCAGCTCAGACATCAGCAACAGGAGGGGGAGGGCGTGCTGGAGGGTGCGCAGCTCCCTCTTCTGATAAGCTCTTCTGATACAAAGATCAAACAATGGCAGTGTCTGCAGGGAAGGAGAAGTTACTCCACAAACGACCCCCAAGCCCAAAGGCTCACAGCCTGCTCATTAACCTGGCCAGTTCGGGTGCCCGCCCGAAGGAGGGGCAACGATGATAAAAGGACACAAACTGAAGCCCCGGGTGCGCAAGCCCACCGGGACTGGACCCCTCGGCTGACCGGACCCCTCCGCTGACTGAACCAACGCTGGACGGACCCAGGACCGCTGAAATCTTTCTCTCTTCCTTTTTCTCTCTCTCTCTTCCTCTCTCTTTCCTTTTCCTTTGCCACAATCCCTACACCTCATCCGTTTCAAGATAGAAACCGCTGACCAAGTCAGAGACTAAGAGTAGATGCAGCCGCCCCGGGCCCTTCTCTGAGGAGGAGTCTGGAAAGCAAGGGGGTCTGCTCTGAACCTCCTGACTCAACGGGAGGGATCTCCCTGAATTCACGTATATGGTTACACGGTTTACAGAAGCAGTCTTATGCCAATTCCCGTTGTGAGAAACCCTGCCACCTACTACCACGCCTCCCCAGTTCAGTTGGCTTCTGTCATGAATAAAATCTTTAACCGATCGTTTGGTGTCGTTTCACCTTAATTTAGCCCAAGGGAATTTCGAATTAAACACAACTCCCTGGTCTGTCCAGTCTGGGTCATGACAGGCCCTCACGGCTCGCCCCCCAAAATCACGCGCCCCGGCCCCAGTGACTTTTGACACGCTTCAACTCTCTCTCCTTCTTGACAAGGCTATAACCCATTGCCCATCCTCGTTGCCCAGGTGAGTGAGAATCGGGGCAAAGCGGCAAAGCTCCTTTTCTTGGAAAGCTGAGGTCGGTGTCACGTCTGTCTTTGTGACATGAAGAATTCTGCAGCTCGTGTTTCTACAGTAGCCAAAGGCCACTCCCCGTTCCCCAGCTCCGGGTCCTGTTCTCCAACGTGATTGCTGCTGCTGCACCAACTGAAGGCTTCCTTCCTGCAGAACAAGCCAAGACATCCTTTTTAAGAGAGACTGCAAACACCTGGTCAGGGACGTACTCCTCAGAGTTGAGGAGAGCCAGAGCAGTACCTGTTACTGAGGGCTTGAGTCCCGTCACGTGCCCTTTAGAGCAAAAAACCCACACGTGCTCTACGGCAAGGTAACAGGGGGCCTGGGAAATGTCAGTCATCCAAAAGGATTTCCCTCCCGTTGGAGACCAGCAAGTACCTTTCTAGTGCAGGAAGGAGAAGAGATTTGGTTGCAGAGTGACGGCTGAACAGCTCCGCGGAAGTTGGCGGAGAGCTGGAAGGCTGAATCAAAGAATAACGGTGACCAAAGCGCAAAGAGAATCCCCTGGGCTGGCTGTACAGATGTGAACAACCCTCTGCTCTTCAGGCAAACTACAGCTGGTCTTACGGCGTGTGCATTGAGCGCCTCCCTGACAGGCCTTGACGCAGCATGCGAGTCGATTCACTACAGTAGGGAGCAGCTGTCCTCTCTGAGGAAGGCAGGGGAACCCGGGAGACCCGATGGGCTTTCCTGCCAGCAAAGAGGCAATGAGGAAGGCAAGGAGGTAGAGAGGGTCCAAAAGAGAACTCGGTGGCAGCGCTTTGTCCTTCTGCTCTTGCCTGCCGTGACTGGGAAGACGTGAGGTCTAGACACGGCCGGAGCAGGCAGTGCTCTTCAGGGGGATTGCCATGTGAGCTCCCAGGCAGTCCCGAGCAACGGAGCTCAAAGGGAGCTGCCCCAAGAGCTGTGGTCGTGCACGGCCTCGCTCCGAACCGAGGTGCTTGTTCCCTGGCACCGCTCGCCTCTGTCGGCATCTAGCGAACGGAGCTCCGTAACGCCCTGGCGTCGGAAGGCCGAGCAAAATCTCAGAAAGCCTGCTGAGAAGGAAACCCTGAGGACCGGCGTTTGGCTTGGAAGGTGGCTGGCAGAAGAAGGTGGCTGAGGACACTCTAAAAGCAGCAGCTGAAGGAGGCAGCCTGGGAAGCCTCCAGTGCCTCTCAGCAGTGTCAGCCCGCTAGTATCGCAGAAGGGCTTCTGGGGGTTCCGGGTTTCTATCCTCGTCCCGAATTGCATTTCGGACCTGGGTTCTCCAGTCCTGGACTTGGCATTCCTTTTCGCCTGCTCTGGTTGGGCCTGAGACACCCTCTGGTTTTCGTCCTGGTGTCACGGGTGAATTAGTCAGAGAAGTCATCGCCGTGGGCTTAACTCGGAGGGTTTTATTAACGATGAAGCGATGATCAAGTGGTAATCAATCGATGATCGAATGAAGATCACGTGGTCATCAAGTGGTGATTAAGCAATAACTGAATGGTAATTAGAATCACAGCATCATTTAGGTTGGAAAAGACCCTTAAGATCATCGAGTCCAACCGTTAACCTAACACTGCCAAGTCCACCGCTAACCCGTGTCCCTAAGCGCCACACCTACACGTCTTTTCGACGCCTCCGGGGATGGCGACTCAACCGCTTCCCTGGGCAGCCCCTTCCAGCGCTTGACAAGCCTCGGCCCATCGATCCAGCCCGTCCAGATCCCTCTGGAGAGCCTTTCCAGCCTCCAACAGATCAACGCTCCCACCCACCACCTCCGAAGCTGCCCCACAGCCACTCGCAGTTTCCTACCCCACCACGGAAAGGCTCACGCTGACTCTGAAAGGCAGTTCCTTGCCACGGAAAAAGGCCATTTCCGCCGTGACTCCCCAGCTTGCGGTCCCACCGCCAGAAAGTGCCGGAGGCAGCACATCGCCGAAGCGCTAAGGAGTCCTCAGGCCCTTGTTGGGCCGCCTTAGACCTTAGGCCCTTGTTGGGCCACCTACGACTCTGAGGTGCCGCCCTGAGGTCCCGTGCTGTGCCCCGGCCACCCACCGCCTCTGAGCGGATGGCACGTGTGAGCCCAGGCCAGGCTCCAAGGTCGCTCCTGTCCCCTGTGCCGGGGAGCCCGGCACCGGAGGCAGTACTTGCGACGCAGCCTTACCGGCGCGGCGCAGAGGGGAAGGATCACCTTCCCCGACCTGCTGGCAGCGCTCCCCGTGCCGGGGGCAGGAGCACAGAGTTCCCTCGGCCAGGGCTGGAGCCCTGGAGTCGCGCTGCCCCAACAGCACCTTTCGGCCAACAGCGTCCCCCTCGACGGCTGCCCCGGGGGACCCGGCATCGGACTCTGCACTCGCTGCAGGAGCAGCCGCCCCGGTGACGTGGGTGCCGAGGGCTCGGGCCCCCGCCTCGGCACGTCGCAGCCACCCCTGTGAGGCGGTGGCCGCCTCAGAGCGGGCGGCGGGTGGCCGAGGGCGTCCCTGCCCGTAGTTGGGGCGCACGCAGGCCAGCGGTGCTGATGTCACAGTGGCCACCGTGACCCGCGGGGGCAAGCCCACAAAAAGGAGCGCTGGGCACAGGCCGTCCGTCAGTGCGACCTGGCGAGGTGAGGAGAGGGCAGGGGAGGGACGGGGCTTGTGCGGGGCTGCCGAGGGAGGAGGGGGGCCCCAGGCCTCGGGGCGCTGGGCCTGCGCTGCAAGCTCACCCGCCTCTGGCTTCTCCCTCGCCCGCGCCCTGCTTCTCCCTCAGAGTCAGCAGAGGAGCATTTGGAGGAGACGCCCGGCGTTGCTGGGACAGGGACTCTCCAGACGCTCGCCGTTGACGTGCGCCATGTCCGCGAGGAAGCAGAAGGCCCCCGGCTCGATGGAGCAGGGTGAGAGCAAAGTAGCCCTCCCGCAGCGTAGCAGAGGGCTTGTCGGGGCGGTCAGCGTGGGGCCGAGAGCGGTGGCAGGGGGAGGCAGGAGCTCCCCGACGACCACCCCGGGGCAGGGCCCCTCCTGTCCTCAGCCAGCGGGGCCCAGGCTGGGCAGTGGGCACCTGCTGGGACCCCCGTGCCTGCAATGCCCCCTTCCTCTCCAAGGCCTCCAGCCCTGCCCATCAGCCGGCTCGGCAGGGGCAGAGCAGGCCCTTGGGGGCAATCCCTCAGGGACGCTTCCCCCGGCCCCGCAGAGGTGCTCATTCCCAGTGGCGTTTGCTCTCTCCCCTCCAGCATGCCTGCTGTGTCGCCGGGCAGAGGCTGACCCGGCTGTCTGCGGGGCCAAACTGGAGAAGCAAGGGCTCTGTGCCCATGTGTTTTGCCTGGTGAGTTACGCCGGGGCTCCCTCCAGCTTTCCGACAGGCAGTCCCTGCCACGCTCTCCTCAGCAGCTCCTCCTCTTTTCTCTACTGCAGCTTTTTGCCAACGAGCTTTTTCAGCAAGGGGGCAGGGAAGTAGGACTCATGGGATTTCTCCCCGAGGATATTCGACGTGCAGTCGCGCGGGCAGCGCGGAAGGTGAGCACCTGACAAGGCCGGGGAGATCTGTGCCGGGAGAGGTTTGCGGGAGCCTAGCCCAGACCCGAGAGAGAAATCCCAGCCCTTCCAGCCGGCTCTGGGACAGGAGTCTTGCTCCCAGCAGCTCCACAGAGGCTCCAGCACAGGAGCCTCGTCCGACAGGCGCATCTGCGGGGTGTGACCCAGCAGCGGCCACATCCTGCGCCCTGCCCGGAGGCGTGGGGCTGGCCGTGGCGGCCCTGAGGCTGCCGCTGATGGGGGCTGCTCTGCTCTTTCCAGCACTGCTTCGTCTGTGGCGAGAGCGGGGCCGCCATCTCCTGCTGGCAGAGGAGCTGCGACCGCAGCTTCCATCTCCCCTGTGCCGCGGAGGGTGGATGCGTCACCCAGTACGCTCTTCAG
The DNA here is from genome assembly GCF_026419915.1 of Harpia harpyja. Taxonomy (NCBI): domain Eukaryota; kingdom Metazoa; phylum Chordata; class Aves; order Accipitriformes; family Accipitridae; genus Harpia; species Harpia harpyja. The sequence goes on from NC_068969.1 coordinate 4,945,235, forward strand.
TACAGGTACCTCCTCTCCCCTCCTCGCTGCCACCCGGGGAAGGAGCCAGCGCTTCTCACCTCGCCCATCCCTTTCCTCTTGCCCCCAGCGCCTTCTGCTGGCAGCACCGCCCAGAGCAGGCAGTGGAGGCGGCTCCGGAGGAGAACACCACCTGCCTCATCTGCCTGGACCTTGTGGAGGAGAGAAAGTCCTACGGCACCATGGTGTGCCCAGCGTGCAAACACGCCTGGTTCCACAGGGGCTGCATCCAGGCAGGAGCCGTTCCCTCGCCCCCGGGGTTCCCTCGCCCCCGGCGCACGGCAGGCGCTCGGCAGCACCAGGGCCTCGCTCATGCTCCTTATGTTTCTCCTCCTGCAGGGACAGGCTCTGTGCGCCGGCATTTCTTGCTTCCAGTGCCCCCTCTGTAGAGATAAGGAGCTATTTCTCTTGGAAATGCTCACCATGGGGATCCGAATCCCCTCCAGGTCGGTGCCCTTCTGGCCGGCTCACAAGACAGGAGGCTGCAAGCGCTGTGCCGCCCGCGCCAGGGGCTGCCCCAGCAGTCCTTCCTGGCCCTCCGCTGTCCCGCGAGTCTGGGCTTCAGCTTCACGGGGGAGCTGGAAACAGGGCAGGGGGGGCGAGCAGGGACGCCCTGCATCTCCCTTATGCCGGGGCAGCAGGGGCTCATCCATTTTCCTTTCTCCATCAGACTGCCATCGTGGGAGAACAGGCGTGCATACGCAGCACTAAGTGAGAGGCACAGCCGCTGCGATGCCAGGGAGTGCCTTTGTCCAGGAGGCAGGGAGCAGGCAGAGGAAGAGGGGTAAGTTGCCAAAGCTGCACCCCGGGGCTCTGTACGGGAAGCCTGTCTCGCCAAGGGCTCGAAGCGCAAGGACTGAGACCGAGAGCTCGGCCGGACAATCCCGTGCTGCGGTCACTTTGTCCTCACAGCCATGAACCCCTTTGCTTCCCCAGGCCCTGGCAACTGCTCCTGTGCTGCTCCTGCGCTGCCGAGGGCACCCACAGACGCTGCTCCGACTTGAGGAGCAGCACGGCCAGCTGGGAGTGCGACGCGTGTGCTGGCCTGGGCACCGGTAAGAGGCAAAGCACCCGCCTGCCCCTGGGCTGGGGCCAGGGGCCAGGCAAGGCCTGGCAGCGGGAGCCCAGGGTGGGCCTGGCAGAGCCTCTCTGCTCTAGGAGGGCTGGGGGCACCGCTCTGGCCTGTCCTGCCCCGGGCCTGGGGGCCGTGCCCTTGACCTTCCTGCTTCCCCTTACAGCCTCCAGTGCCAGCTCGGAGCTCGCCGGCCCCAGCACTGCCAGCCAGGCAGGATCGGGGCCTTCCCACGGCTCGCCGGCACCCGACGCCAGCAGCCCCAGCACCGCCAGCCAGCTGCCAGCGGGGTCCTCCTGCGGCTCCCCACCGCCGGAGACCAGCAGCCCCGGCACCGCCAGCCAGGCGGCATCAGGGTTCTCCTGCGGCTCCCCGCCACTTCAGGGCAGCAGCCGCTCCAGCCCCCCTGGGCCCGTGCGGATGCGAGACCGCTCCCGCTTGCAACGCCGGGAGCAACATCCCTACAGCCGGCCCGGAAGACGCCGTGACAGGAGCCGTGCGCCAGCACCAAGTGCCGAGAGCAGCACCCCCAGCCAGGCGGCGCTGGGGCCGTCCCACAGCTCCCCGGCACCCGAGACCAGCAGCCCCAGCACCGCCAGCCAGCTGCCAGCGGGGTCCTCCTGCGGCTCCCCACCGCCGGAAACCAGCAGCCCCAGCACTGGGAGCCAGGCGGCGTTCGGGCCACCCCACGGCTCCCTGGCACCGCAGACCAGCAGCCCCGCCGATGCGGCATCAGGGCCGTCCCAAGGCTCCCCAGTGCTTCAGGGCAGCAGCCGCGCCAGCCCCCCTGGGCCCGACCGCGTGCGAAACAGCTCCCGCTTGCGACGCCGGGCCCAACATCCCTACAGCCGGCCCGGAAGACGCCGTGACAGGAGCCGTGCGCCAGCACCAAGTGCCGAGAGCAGCACCCCCAGCCAGGCGGCGCTGGGGCCGTCCCACAGCTCCCCGGCACCCGAGACCAGCAGCCCCAGCACCGCCAGCCAGCTGCCAGCGGGGTCCTCCTGCGGCTCCCCAGCGCTCGAGAGCAGCAGAAGCTCCAGCCCCCCTGGGCCCGTGCGGATGCGAGACCGCTCCCGCTTGCAACGCCGGGCCCAACATCCCTACAGCCGGCCCGGACGCCGCCGCGGGACCAGCCGTGCGCCATCCCCGAGCGCTGGTCCTGATCCCCCTCCACCCGTACAATAAAGCTGGCCGTTAATCTCTGCGCTGGGACATTCCACGCTCATTCGTCGGCTTCCTCCTCCTCCACCTCTCCCTTTCTTGGGGGGCAGCCTTAGGGGCTGGGCCCAGAGCGTCGTCTTCTCCCTGGCGGTTGGCAGCACCTTCCCCAGACCTCCCTCCTCGCGGGCTGGCCTTGGCCGGCTGCCCCGCGCCATGGCCGTGGGCTTCGGGTCTCTGCCCCCACCCCCGGGAGGGTGGCCCGGCACGGCCCAGTCGGCGCCACCGCCCGTCTCCGGCAACGTGGGCTGTGCCCCCCCCAGCCGGCACGGCCCTCACGGCTCGCCCCCCAAAATCACGCGCCCCGGCCCCAGCGACTTTTGACACGCTTCATCTCTCTCTCCTTCTCGACAAGGCTATAACCCATTTCCCATCCTCGTTGCCCAGGTGAGTGAGAATCGGGGCAAAGTGGCAAAGCTCCTTTTCTTGGAAAGCTGAGGTCGGTGTTGTGAGAGACTGAATGTCTCAAACGTTGTGGTGGGGCAAGTTCTGCTTAAAGACAAACCCTGCACAGCAAGGAACCAAGGTGAAAAGCCCATCAGCTCAGACATCAGCAACAGGAGGGGGAGGGCGTGCTGGAGGGTGCGCAGCTCCCTCTTCTGATAAGCTCTTCTGATACAAAGATCAAACAATGGCAGTGTCTGCAGGGAAGGAGAAGTTACTCCACAAACGACCCCCAAGCCCAAAGGCTCACAGCCTGCTCATTAACCTGGCCAGTTCGGGTGCCCGCCCGAAGGAGGGGCAACGATGATAAAAGGACACAAACTGAAGCCCCGGGTGCGCAAGCCCACCGGGACTGGACCCCTCGGCTGACCGGACCCCTCCGCTGACTGAACCAACGCTGGACGGACCCAGGACCGCTGAAATCTTTCTCTCTTCCTTTTTCTCTCTCTCTCTTCCTCTCTCTTTCCTTTTCCTTTGCCACAATCCCTACACCTCATCCGTTTCAAGATAGAAACCGCTGACCAAGTCAGAGACTAAGAGTAGATGCAGCCGCCCCGGGCCCTTCTCTGAGGAGGAGTCTGGAAAGCAAGGGGGTCTGCTCTGAACCTCCTGACTCAACGGGAGGGATCTCCCTGAATTCACGTATATGGTTACACGGTTTACAGAAGCAGTCTTATGCCAATTCCCGTTGTGAGAAACCCTGCCACCTACTACCACGCCTCCCCAGTTCAGTTGGCTTCTGTCATGAATAAAATCTTTAACCGATCGTTTGGTGTCGTTTCACCTTAATTTAGCCCAAGGGAATTTCGAATTAAACACAACTCCCTGGTCTGTCCAGTCTGGGTCATGACAGGCCCTCACGGCTCGCCCCCCAAAATCACGCGCCCCGGCCCCAGTGACTTTTGACACGCTTCAACTCTCTCTCCTTCTTGACAAGGCTATAACCCATTGCCCATCCTCGTTGCCCAGGTGAGTGAGAATCGGGGCAAAGCGGCAAAGCTCCTTTTCTTGGAAAGCTGAGGTCGGTGTCACGTCTGTCTTTGTGACATGAAGAATTCTGCAGCTCGTGTTTCTACAGTAGCCAAAGGCCACTCCCCGTTCCCCAGCTCCGGGTCCTGTTCTCCAACGTGATTGCTGCTGCTGCACCAACTGAAGGCTTCCTTCCTGCAGAACAAGCCAAGACATCCCTTTTAAGAGAGACTGCAAACACCTGGTCAGGGACGTACTCCTCAGAGTTGAGGAGAGCCAGAGCAGTACCTGTTACTGAGGGCTTGAGTCCCGTCACGTGCCCTTTAGAGCAAAAAACCCACACGTGCTCTACGGCAAGGTAACAGGGGGCCTGGGAAATGTCAGTCATCCAAAAGGATTTCCCTCCCGTTGGAGACCAGCAAGTACCTTTCTAGTGCAGGAAGGAGAAGAGATTTGGTTGCAGAGTGACGGCTGAACAGCTCCGCGGAAGTTGGCGGAGAGCTGGAAGGCTGAATCAAAGAATAACGGTGACCAAAGCGCAAAGAGAATCCCCTGGGCTGGCTGTACAGATGTGAACAACCCTCTGCTCTTCAGGCAAACTACAGCTGGTCTTACGGTGTGTGCATTGAGCGCCTCCCTGACAGGCCTTGACGCAGCATGCGAGTCGATTCACTACAGTAGGGAGCAGCTGTCCTCTCTGAGGAAGGCAGGGGAACCCGGGAGACCCGATGGGCTTTCCTGCCAGCAAAGAGGCAATGAGGAAGGCAAGGAGGTAGAGAGGGTCCAAAAGAGAACTCGGTGGCAGCGCTTTGTCCTTCTGCTCTTGCCTGCCGTGACTGGGAAGACGTGAGGTCTAGACACGGCCGGAGCAGGCAGTGCTCTTCAGGGGGATTGCCATGTGAGCTCCCAGGCAGTCCCGAGCAACGGAGCTCAAAGGGAGCTGCCCCAAGAGCTGTGGTCGTGCACGGCCTCGCTCCGAACCGAGGTGCTTGTTCCCTGGCACCGCTCGCCTCTGTCGGCATCTAGCGAACGGAGCTCCGTAACGCCCTGGCGTCGGAAGGCCGAGCAAAATCTCAGCAAGCCTGCTGAGAAGGAAACCCTGAGGACCGGCGTTTGGCTTGGAAGGTGGCTGGCAGAAGAAGGTGGCTGAGGACACTCTAAAAGCAGCAGCCGAAGGAGGCAGCCTGGGAAGCCTCCAGTGCCTCTCAGCAGTGTCAGCCCGCTAGTATCGCAGAAGGGCTTCTGGGGGTTCCGGGTTTCTATCCTCGTCCCGAATTGCATTTCGGACCTGGGTTCTCCAGTCCTGGACTTGGCATTCCTTTTCGCCTGCTCTGGTTGGGCCTGAGACACCCTCTGGTTTTCGTCCTGGTGTCACGGGTGAATTAGTCAGAGAAGTCATCGCCGTGGGCTTAACTCGGAGGGTTTTATTAACGATGAAGCGATGATCAAGTGGTAATCAATCGATGATCGAATGAAGATCACGTGGTCATCAAGTGGTGATTAAGCGATAACTGAATGGTAATTAGAATCACAGCATCCTTTAGGTTGGAAAAGACCCTTAAGATCATCGAGTCCAACCGTTAACCTAACACTGCCAAGTCCACCGCTAACCCGTGTCCCTAAGCGCCACACCTACACGTCTTTTCGACGCCTCCGGGGATGGCGACTCAACCGCTTCCCTGGGCAGCCCCTTCCAGCGCTTGACAAGCCTCGGCCCATCGATCCAGCCCGTCCAGATCCCTCTGGAGAGCCTTTCCAGCCTCCAACAGATCAACGCTCCCACCCACCACCTCCGAAGCTGCCCCACAGCCACTCGCAGTTTCCTACCCCACCACGGAAAGGCTCACGCTGACTCTGAAAGGCAGTTCCTTGCCACGGAAAAAGGCCATTTCCGCCGTGACTCCCCAGCTTGCGGTCCCACCGCCAGAAAGTGCCGGAGGCAGCACATCGCCGAAGCGCTAAGGAGTCCTCAGGCCCTTGTTGGGCCGCCTTAGACCTTAGGCCCTTGTTGGGCCACCTGCGACTCTGAGGTGCCGCCCTGAGGTCCCGTGCTGTGCCCCGGCCACCCACCGCCTCTGAGCGGATGGCACGTGTGAGCCCAGGCCAGGCTCCAAGGTCGCTCCTGTTCCCTGTGCCGGGGAGGCCCGGCACCGAGGCAGTACTTGCGACGCAGCCTTACCGGCGCGGCGCAGAGGGGAAGGATCACCTTCCCCGACCTGCTGGCAGCGCTCCCCGTGCCGGGGGCAGGAGCACAGAGTTCCCTCGGCCAGGGCTGGAGCCCTGGAGTCGCGCTGCCCCAACAGCACCTTTCGGCCAACAGCGTCCCCCTCGACGGCTGCCCCGGGGGACCCGGCATCGGACTCTGCACTCGCTGCAGGAGCAGCCGCCCCGGTGACGTGGGTGCCGAGGGCTCGGGCCCCCGCCTCGGCACGTCGCAGCCACCCCTGTGAGGCGGTGGCCGCCTCAGAGCGGGCGGCGGGTGGCCGAGGGCGTCCCTGCCCGTAGTTGGGGCGCACGCAGGCCAGCGGTGCTGATGTCACAGTGGCCACCGTGACCCGCGGGGGCAAGCCCACAAAAAGGAGCGCTGGGCACAGGCCGTCCGTCAGTGCGACCTGGCGAGGTGAGGAGAGGGCAGGGGAGGGACGGGGCTTGTGCGGGGCTGCCGAGAGAGGAGGGGGGGCCCCAGGCCTCGGGGCGCTGGGCCTGCGCTGCAAGCTCACCCGCCTCTGGCTTCTCCCTCGCCCGCGCCCTGCTTCTCCCTCAGAGTCAGCAGAGGAGCATTTGGGAGGAGACGCCCGGCGTTGCTGGGACAGGGACTCTCCAGACGCTCGCCGTTGACGTGCGCCATTGTCCGCGAGGAAGCAGAAGGCCCCCGGCTCGATGGAGCAGGGTGAGAGCAAAGTAGCCCTCCCGCAGCGTAGCAGAGGGCTTGTCGGGGCGGTCAGCGTGGGGCCGAGAGCGGTGGCAGGGGGAGGCAGGAGCTCCCCGACGACCACCCCGGGGCAGGGCCCCTCCTGTCCTCAGCCAGCGGGGCCCAGGCTGGGCAGTGGGCACCTGCTGGGACCCCCGTGCCTGCAATGCCCCCTTCCTCTCCAAGGCCTCCAGCCCTGCCCATCAGCCGGCTCGGCAGGGGCAGAGCAGGCCCTTGGGGGCAATCCCTCAGGGACGCTTCCCCCGGCCCCGCAGAGGTGCTCATTCCCAGTGGCGTTTGCTCTCTCCCCTCCAGCATGCTGCTGTGTCGCCGGGCAGAGGCTGACCCGGCTGTCTGCGGGGCCAAACTGGAGAAGCAAGGGCTCTGTGCCCATGTGTTTTGCCTGGTGAGTTACGCCGGGGCTCCCTCCAGCTTTCCGACAGGCAGTCCCTGCCACGCTCTCCTCAGCAGCTCCTCCTCTTTTCTCTACTGCAGCTTTTTGCCAACGAGCTTTTTCAGCAAGGGGGCAGGGAAGTAGGACTCATGGGATTTCTCCCCGAGGATATTCGACGTGCAGTCGCGCGGGCAGCGCGGAAGGTGAGCACCTGACAAGGCCGGGGAGATCTGTGCCGGAGAGGTTTGCGGGAGCCTAGCCCAGACCCGAGAGAGAAATCCCAGCCCTTCCAGCCGGCTCTGGGACAGGAGTCTTGCTCCCAGCAGCTCCACAGAGGCTCCAGCACAGGAGCCTCGTCCGACAGGCGCATCTGCGGGGTGTGACCCGGCAGCGGCCACATCCTGCGCCCTGCCCGGAGGCGTGGGGCTGGCCGTGCGGCCCTGAGGCTGCCGCTGATGGGGTTCTGCTCTGCTCTTTCCAGCACTGCTTCGTCTGTGGCGAGAGCGGGGCCGCCATCTCCTGCTGGCAGAGGAGCTGCGACCGCAGCTTCCATCTCCCCTGTGCCGCGGAGGGTGGATGCGTCACCCAGTACGCTCTTCAGTACAGGTACCTCCTCTCCCCTCCTCGCTGCCACCCGGGGAAGGAGCCAGCGCTTCTCACCTCGCCCATCCCTTTCCTCTTGCCCCCAGTGCCTTCTGCTGGCAGCACCGCCCAGAGCAGGCAGTGGAGGCGGCTCCGGAGGAGAACACCACCTGCCTCATCTGCCTGGACCTTGTGGAGGAGAGAAAGTCCTACGGCACCATGGTGTGCCCAGCGTGCAAACACGCCTGGTTCCACAGGGGCTGCATCCAGGCAGGAGCCGTTCCCTCGCCCCCGGGGTTCCCTCGCCCCCGGCGCACGGCAGGCGCTCGGCAGCACCAGGGCCTCGCTCATGCTCCTTATGTTTCTCCTCCTGCAGGGACAGGCTCTGTGCGCCGGCATTTCTTGCTTCCAGTGCCCCCTCTGTAGAGATAAGGAGCTATTTCTCTTGGAAATGCTCACCATGGGGATCCGAATCCCCTCCAGGTCGGTGCCCTTCTGGCCGGCTCACAAGACAGGAGGCTGCAAGCGCTGTGCCGCCCGCGCCAGGGGCTGCCCAGCAGTCCTTCCTGGCCCTCCGCTGTCCCGCGAGTCTGGGCTTCAGCTTCACGGGGGAGCTGGAAACAGGGCAGGGCAGAGGGGGCGAGCAGGGACGCCCTGCATCTCCCTTATGCCGGGGCAGCAGGGGCTCATCCATTTTCCTTTCTCCATCAGACTGCCATCGTGGGAGAACAGGCGTGCATACGCAGCACTAAGTGAGAGGCACAGCCGCTGCGATGCCAGGGAGTGCCTTTGTCCAGGAGGCAGGGAGCAGGCAGAGGAAGAGGGGTAAGTTGCCAAAGCTGCACCCCGGGGCTCTGTACGGGAAGCCTGTCTCGCCAAGGGCTCGAAGCGCAAGGACTGAGACCGAGAGCTCGGCCGGACAATCCCGTGCTGCGGTCACTTTGTCCTCACAGCCATGAACCCCTTTGCTTCCCCAGGCCCTGGCAACTGCTCCTGTGCTGCTCCTGCGCTGCCGAGGGCACCCACAGACGCTGCTCCGACTTGAGGAGCAGCACGGCCAGCTGGGAGTGCGACGCGTGTGCTGGCCTGGGCACCGGTAAGAGGCAAAGCACCGCCTGCCCCTGGGCTGGGCCAGGGGCCAGGCAAGGCCTGGCAGCGGGAGCCCAGGGTGGGCCTGGCAGAGCCTCTCTGCTCTAGGAGGGCTGGGGGCACCGCTCTGGCCTATCCTGCCCCGGGCCTGGGGGCCGTGCCCTTGACCTTCCTGCTTCCCCTTACAGCCTCCAGTGCCAGCTCGGAGCTCGCCGGCCCCAGCACTGCCAGCCAGGCAGGATCGGGGCCTTCCCACGGCTCGCCGGCACCCGACGCCAGCAGCCCCAGCACCGCCAGCCAGCTGCAGCGGGGTCCTCCTGCGGCTCCCCACCGCCGGAGACCAGCAGCCCCGGCACCGCCAGCCAGGCGGCATCAGGGTTCTCCTGCGGCTCCCCGCCACTTCAGGGCAGCAGCCGCTCCAGCCCCCCTGGGCCCGTGCGGATTGCGAGACCGCTCCCGCTTGCAACGCCGGGAGCAACATCCCTACAGCCGGCCCGGAAGACGCCGTGACAGGAGCCGTGCGCCAGCACCAAGTGCCGAGAGCAGCACCCCCAGCCAGGCGGCGCTGGGGCCGTCCCACAGCTCCCCAGCACCCGACGCCAGCAGCCCCAGCACCGCCAGCCAGCTGCCAGCGGGGTCCTCCTGCGGCTCCCCACCGCCGGAAACCAGCAGCCCCAGCACTGGGAGCCAGGCGGCGTTCGGGCCACCCCACGGCTCCCTGGACCGCAGACCAGCAGCCCCGCCGATGCGGCATCAGGGCCGTCCCAAGGCTCCCCAGTTGCTTCAGGGCAGCAGCCGCGCCAGCCCCCCTGGGCCCGACCGCGTGCGAAACAGCTCCCGCTTGCGACGCCGGGCCCAACATCCCTACAGCCGGCCCGGAAGACGCCGTGACAGGAGCCGTGCGCCAGCACCAAGTGCCGAGAGCAGCACCCCCAGCCAGGCGGCGCTGGGGGCCGTCCCACAGCTCCCCGGCACCCGAGACCAGCAGCCCCAGCACCGCCAGCCAGCTGCCAGCGGGGTCCTCCTGCGGCTCCCCAGCGCTCGAGAGCAGCAGAAGCTCAGCCCCCCTGGGCCCGTGCGGATGCGAGACCGCTCCCGCTTGCAACGCCGGGCCCAACATCCCTACAGCCGGCCCGGACGCCGCCGCGGGACCAGCCGTGCGCCATCCCCGAGCGCTGGTCCTGATCCCCCTCCACCCGTACAATAAAGCTGGCCGTTAATCTCTGCGCTGGGACATTCCACGCTCATTCGTCGGCTTCCTCCTCCTCCACCTCTCCCTTTCTTGGGGGGCAGCCTTAGGGGCTGGGCCCAGAGCGTCGTCTTCTCCCTGGCGGTTGGCAGCACCTTCCCCAGACCTCCCTCCTCGCGGGCTGGCCTTGGCCGGCTGCCCCGCGCCATGGCCGTGGGCTTCGGGTCTCTGCCCCCACCCCCGGGAGGGTGGCCCGGCACGGCCCAGTCGGCGCCACCGCCCGTCTCCGGCAACGTGGGCTGTGCCCCCCCCAGCCGGCACGGCCCTCACGGCTCGCCCCCCAAAATCACGCGCCCCGGCCCCAGCGACTTTTGACACGCTTCATCTCTCTCTCCTTCTCGACAAGGCTATAACCCATTGCCCATCCTCGTTGCCCAGGTGAGTGAGAATCGGGCAAAGTGGCAAAGCTCCTTTTCTTGGAAAGCTGAGGTCGGTGTTGTGAGAGACTGAATGTCTCAAACGTTGTGGTGGGGCAAGTTCTGCTTAAAGACAAACCCTGCACAGCAAGGAACCAAGGTGAAAAGCCCATCAGCTCAGACATCAGCAACAGGAGGGGGGAGGGCGTGCTGGAGGGTGCGCAGCTCCCTCTTCTGATAAGCTCTTCTGATACAAAGATCAAACAATGGCAGTGTCTGCAGGGAAGGAGAAGTTACTCCACAAACGACCCCCAAGCCCAAAGGCTCACAGCCTGCTCATTAACCTGGCCAGTTCGGGTGCCCGCCCGAAGGAGGGGCAACGATGATAAAAGGACACAAACTGAAGCCCCGGGTGCGCAAGCCCACCGGGACTGGACCCCTCGGCTGACCGGACCCCTCCGCTGACTGAACCAACGCTGGACGGACCCAGGACCGCTGAAATCTTTCTCTCTTCCTTTTTCTCTCTCTCTCTTCCTCTCTCTTTCCTTTTCCTTTGCCACAATCCCTACACCTCATCCGTTTCAAGATAGAAACCGCTGACCAAGTCAGAGACTAAGAGTAGATGCAGCCGCCCCGGGCCCTTCTCTGAGGAGGAGTCTGGAAAGCAAGGGGGTCTGCTCTGAACCTCCTGACTCAACGGGAGGGATCTCCCTGAATTCACGTATATGGTTACACGGTTTACAGAAGCAGTCTTATGCCAATTCCCGTTGTGAGAAACCCTGCCACCTACTACCACGCCTCCCCAGTTCAGTTGGCTTCTGTCATGAATAAAATCTTTAACCGATCGTTTGGTGTCGTTTCACCTTAATTTAGCCCAAGGGAATTTCGAATTAAACACAACTCCCTGGTCTGTCCAGTCTGGGTCATGACAGGCCCTCACGGCTCGCCCCCCAAAATCACGCGCCCCGGCCCCAGTGACTTTTGACACGCTTCAACTCTCTCTCCTTCTTGACAAGGCTATAACCCATTGCCCATCCTCGTTGCCCAGGTGAGTGAGAATCGGGGCAAAGCGGCAAAGCTCCTTTTCTTGGAAAGCTGAGGTCGGTGTCACGTCTGTCTTTGTGACATGAAGAATTCTGCAGCTCGTGTTTCTACAGTAGCCAAAGGCCACTCCCCGTTCCCCAGCTCCGGGTCCTGTTCTCCAACGTGATTGCTGCTGCTGCACCAACTGAAGGCTTCCTTCCTGCAGAACAAGCCAAGACATCCCTTTTAAGAGAGACTGCAAACACCTGGTCAGGAACGTACTCCTCAGAGTTGAGGAGAGCCAGAGCAGTACCTGTTACTGAGGGCTTGAGTCCCGTCACGTGCCCTTTAGAGCAAAAAACCCACACGTGCTCTACGGCAAGGTAACAGGGGGCCTGGGAAATGTCAGTCATCCAAAAGGATTTCCCTCCCGTTGGAGACCAGCAAGTACCTTTCTAGTGCAGGAAGGAGAAGAGATTTGGTTGCAGAGTGACGGCTGAACAGCTCCGCGGAAGTTGGCGGAGAGCTGGAAGGCTGAATCAAAGAATAACGGTGACCAAAGCGCAAAGAGAATCCCCTGGGCTGGCTGTACAGATGTGAACAACCCTCTGCTCTTCAGGCAAACTACAGCTGGTCTTACGGTGTGTGCATTGAGCGCCTCCCTGACAGGCCTTGACGCAGCATGCGAGTCGATTCACTACAGTAGGGAGCAGCTGTCCTCTCTGAGGAAGGCAGGGGAACCCGGGAGACCCGATGGGCTTTCCTGCCAGCAAAGAGGCAATGAGGAAGGCAAGGAGGTAGAGAGGGTCCAAAAGAGAACTCGGTGGCAGCGCTTTGTCCTTCTGCTCTTGCCTGCCGTGACTGGGAAGACGTGAGGTCTAGACACGGCCGGAGCAGGCAGTGCTCTTCAGGGGGATTGCCATGTGAGCTCCCAGGCAGTCCCGAGCAACGGAGCTCAAAGGGAGCTGCCCCAAGCGCTGTGGTCGTGCACGGCCTCGCTCCGAACCGAGGTGCTTGTTCCCTGGCACCGCTCGCCTCTGTCGGCATCTAGCGAACGGAGCTCCGTAACGCCCTGGCGTCGGAAGGCCGAGCAAAATCTCAGCAAGCCTGCTGAGAAGGAAACCCTGAGGACCGGCGTTTGGCTTGGAAGGTGGCTGGCAGAAGAAGGTGGCTGAGGACACTCTAAAAGCAGCAGCCGAAGGAGGCAGCCTGGGAAGCCTCCAGTGCCTCTCAGCAGTGTCAGCCCGCTAGTATCGCAGAAGGGCTTCTGGGGGTTCCGGGTTTCTATCCTCGTCCCGAATTGCATTTCGGACCTGGGTTCTCCAGTCCTGGACTTGGCATTCCTTTTCGCCTGCTCTGGTTGGGCCTGAGACACCCTCTGGTTTTCGTCCTGGTGTCACGGGTGAATTAGTCAGAGAAGTCATCGCCGTGGGCTTAACTCGGAGGGTTTTATTAACGATGAAGCGATGATCAAGTGGTAATCGATCGATGATCGAATGAAGATCACGTGGTCATCAAGTGGTGATTAAGCGATAACTGAATGGTAATTAGAATCACAGCATCCTTTAGGTTGGAAAAGACCCTTAAGATCATCGAGTCCAACCGTTAACCTAACACTGCCAAGTCCACCGCTAACCCGTGTCCCTAAGCGCCACACCTACACGTCTTTTCGACGCCTCCGGGGATGGCGACTCAACCGCTTCCCTGGGCAGCCCGTTCCAGCGCTTGACAAGCCTCGGCCCATCGATCCAGCCCGTCCAGATCCCTCTGGAGAGCCTTTCCAGCCTCCAACAGATCAACGCTCCCACCCACCACCTCCGAAGCTGCCCCACAGCCACTCGCAGTTTCCTACCCCACCACGGAAAGGCTCACGCTGACTCTGAAAGGCAGTTCCTTGCCACGGAAAAAGGCCATTTCCGCCGTGACTCCCCAGCTTGCGGTCCCACCGCCAGAAAGTGCCGGAGGCAGCACATCGCCGAAGCGCTAAGGAGTCCTCAGGCCCTTGTTGGGCCGCCTTAGACCTTAGGCCCTTGTTGGGCCACCTGCGACTCTGAGGTGCCGCCCTGAGGTCCCGTGCTGTGCCCCGGCCACCCACCACCTCTGAGCGGATGGCACGTGTGAGCCCAGGCCAGGCTCCAAGGTCGCTCCTGTCCCCTGTGCCGGGGAGCCCGGCACCGGAGGCAGTACTTGCGACGCAGCCTTACCGGCGCGGCGCAGAGGGGAAGGATCACCTTCCCCGACCTGCTGGCAGCGCTCCCCGTGCCGGGGGCAGGAGCACAGAGTTCCCTCGGCCAGGGCTGGAGCCCTGGAGTCGCGCTGCCCCAACAGCACCTTTCGGCCAACAGCGTCCCCCTCGACGGCTGCCCCGGGGGACCCGGCATCGGACTCTGCACTCGCTGCAGGAGCAGCCGCCCCGGTGACGTGGGTGCCGAGGGCTCGGGCCCCCGCCTCGGCACGTCGCAGCCACCCCTGTGAGGCGGTGGCCGCCTCAGAGCGGGCGGCGGGTGGCCGAGGGCGTCCCTGCCCGTAGTTGGGGCGCACGCAGGCCAGCGGTGCTGATGTCACAGTGGCCACCGTGACCCGCGGGGGCAAGCCCACAAAAAGGAGCGCTGGGCACAGGCCGTCCGTCAGTGCGACCTGGCGAGGTGAGGAGAGGGCAGGGGAGGGACGGGGCTTGTGCGGGGCTGCCGAGGGAGGAGGGGGGCCCCAGGCCTCGGGGCGCTGGGCCTGCGCTGCAAGCTCACCCGCCTCTGGCTTCTCCCTCGCCCGCGCCCTGCTTCTCCCTCAGAGTCAGCAGAGGAGCATTTGGAGGAGACGCCCGGCGTTGCTGGGACAGGGACTCTCCAGACGCTCGCCGTTGACGTGCGCCATGTCCGCGAGGAAGCAGAAGGCCCCCGGCTCGATGGAGCAGGGTGAGAGCAAAGTAGCCCTCCCGCAGCGTAGCAGAGGGCTTGTCGGGGCGGTCAGCGTGGGGCCGAGAGCGGTGGCAGGGGGAGGCAGGAGCTCCCCGACGACCACCCCGGGGCAGGGCCCCTCCTGTCCTCAGCCAGCGGGGCCCAGGCTGGGCAGTGGGCACCTGCTGGGACCCCCGTGCCTGCAATGCCCCCTTCCTCTCCAAGGCCTCCAGCCCTGCCCATCAGCCGGCTCGGCAGGGGCAGAGCAGGCCCTTGGGGGCAATCCCTCAGGGACGCTTCCCCCGGCCCCGCAGAGGTGCTCATTCCCAGTGGCGTTTGCTCTCTCCCCTCCAGCATGCCTGCTGTGTCGCCGGGCAGAGGCTGACCCGGCTGTCTGCGGGGCCAAACTGGAGAAGCAAGGGCTCTGTGCCCATGTGTTTTGCCTGGTGAGTTACGCCGGGGCTCCCTCCAGCTTTCCGACAGGCAGTCCCTGCCACGCTCTCCTCAGCAGCTCCTCCTCTTTTCTCTACTGCAGCTTTTTGCCAACGAGCTTTTTCAGCAAGGGGGCAGGGAAGTAGGACTCATGGGATTTCTCCCCGAGGATATTCGACGTGCAGTCGCGCGGGCAGCGCGGAAGGTGAGCACCTGACAAGGCCGGGGAGATCTGTGCCGGGAGAGGTTTGCGGGAGCCTAGCCCAGACCCGAGAGAGAAATCCCAGCCCTTCCAGCCGGCTCTGGGACAGGAGTCTTGCTCCCAGCAGCTCCACAGAGGCTCCAGCACAGGAGCCTCGTCCGACAGGCGCATCTGCGGGGTGTGACCCGGCAGCGGCCACATCCTGCGCCCTGCCCGGAGGCGTGGGGCTGGCCGTGGCGGCCCTGAGGCTGCCGCTGATGGGGGCTGCTCTGCTCTTTCCAGCACTGCTTCGTCTGTGGCGAGAGCGGGGCCGCCATCTCCTGCTGGCAGAGGAGCTGCGACCGCAGCTTCCATCTCCCCTGTGCCGCGGAGGGTGGATGCGTCACCCAGTACGCTCTTCAGTACAGGTACCTCCTCTCCCCTCCTCGCTGCCACCCGGGGAAGGAGCCAGCGCTTCTCACCTCGCCCATCCCTTTCCTCTTGCCCCCAGCGCCTTCTGCTGGCAGCACCGCCCAGAGCAGGCAGTGGAGGCGGCTCCGGAGGAGAACACCACCTGCCTCATCTGCCTGGACCTTGTGGAGGAGAGAAAGTCCTACGGCACCATGGTGTGCCCAGCGTGCAAACACGCCTGGTTCCACAGGGGCTGCATCCAGGCAGGAGCCGTTCCCTCGCCCCCGGGGTTCCCTCGCCCCCGGCGCACGGCAGGCGCTCGGCAGCACCAGGGCCTCGCTCATGCTCCTTATGTTTCTCCTCCTGCAGGGACAGGCTCTGTGCGCCGGCATTTCTTGCTTCCAGTGCCCCCTCTGTAGAGATAAGGAGCTATTTCTCTTGGAAATGCTCACCATGGGGATCCGAATCCCCTCCAGGTCGGTGCCCTTCTGGCCGGCTCACAAGACAGGAGGCTGCAAGCGCTGTGCCGCCCGCGCCAGGGGCTGCCCCAGCAGTCCTTCCTGGCCCTCCGCTGTCCCGCGAGTCTGGGCTTCAGCTTCACGGGGGAGCTGGAAACAGGGCAGGGCAGAGGGGGCGAGCAGGGACGCCCTGCATCTCCCTTATGCCGGGGCAGCAGGGGCTCATCCATTTTCCTTTCTCCATCAGACTGCCATCGTGGGAGAACAGGCGTGCATACGCAGCACTAAGTGAGAGGCACAGCCGCTGCGATGCCAGGGAGTGCCTTTGTCCAGGAGGCAGGGAGCAGGCAGAGGAAGAGGGGTAAGTTGCCAAAGCTGCACCCCGGGGCTCTGTACGGGAAGCCTGTCTCGCCAAGGGCTCGAAGCGCAAGGACTGAGACCGAGAGCTCGGCCGGACAATCCCGTGCTGCGGTCACTTTGTCCTCACAGCCATGAACCCCTTTGCTTCCCCAGGCCCTGGCAACTGCTCCTGTGCTGCTCCTGCGCTGCCGAGGGCACCCACAGACGCTGCTCCGACTTGAGGAGCAGCACGGCCAGCTGGGAGTGCGACGCGTGTGCTGGCCTGGGCACCGGTAAGAGGCAAAGCACCCGCCTGCCCCTGGGCTGGGGCCAGGGGCCAGGCAAGGCCTGGCAGCGGGAGCCCAGGGTGGGCCTGGCAGAGCCTCTCTGCTCTAGGAGGGCTGGGGGCACCGCTCTGGCCTGTCCTGCCCCGGGCCTGGGGGCCGTGCCCTTGACCTTCCTGCTTCCCCTTACAGCCTCCAGTGCCAGCTCGGAGCTCGCCGGCCCCAGCACTGCCAGCCAGGCAGGATCGGGGCCTTCCCACGGCTCGCCGGCACCCGACGCCAGCAGCCCCAGCACCGCCAGCCAGCTGCCAGCGGGGTCCTCCTGCGGCTCCCCACCGCCGGAGACCAGCAGCCCCGGCACCGCCAGCCAGGCGGCATCAGGGTTCTCCTGCGGCTCCCCGCCACTTCAGGGCAGCAGCCGCTCCAGCCCCCCTGGGCCCGTGCGGATGCGAGACCGCTCCCGCTTGCAACGCCGGGAGCAACATCCCTACAGCCGGCCCGGAAGACGCCGTGACAGGAGCCGTGCGCCAGCACCAAGTGCCGAGAGCAGCACCCCCAGCCAGGCGGCGCTGGGGCCGTCCCACAGCTCCCCAGCACCCGACGCCAGCAGCCCCAGCACCGCCAGCCAGCTGCCAGCGGGGTCCTCCTGCGGCTCCCCACCGCCGGAAACCAGCAGCCCCAGCACTGGGAGCCAGGCGGCGTTCGGGCCACCCCACGGCTCCCTGGCACCGCAGACCAGCAGCCCCGCCGATGCGGCATCAGGGCCGTCCCAAGGCTCCCCAGTGCTTCAGGGCAGCAGCCGCGCCAGCCCCCCTGGGCCCGACCGCGTGCGAAACAGCTCCCGCTTGCGACGCCGGGCCCAACATCCCTACAGCCGGCCCGGAAGACGCCGTGACAGGAGCCGTGCGCCAGCACCAAGTGCCGAGAGCAGCACCCCCAGCCAGGCGGCGCTGGGGCCGTCCCACAGCTCCCCGGCACCCGAGACCAGCAGCCCCAGCACCGCCAGCCAGCTGCCAGCGGGGTCCTCCTGCGGCTCCCCAGCGCTCGAGAGCAGCAGAAGCTCCAGCCCCCCTGGGCCCGTGCGGATGCGAGACCGCTCCCGCTTGCAACGCCGGGCCCAACATCCCTACAGCCGGCCCGGACGCCGCCGCGGGACCAGCCGTGCGCCATCCCCGAGCGCTGGTCCTGATCCCCCTCCACCCGTACAATAAAGCTGGCCGTTAATCTCTGCGCTGGGACATTCCACGCTCATTCGTCGGCTTCCTCCTCCTCCACCTCTCCCTTTCTTGGGGGGCAGCCTTAGGGGCTGGGCCCAGAGCGTCGTCTTCTCCCTGGCGGTTGGCAGCACCTTCCCCAGACCTCCCTCCTCGCGGGCTGGCCTTGGCCGGCTGCCCCGCGCCATGGCCGTGGGCTTCGGGTCTCTGCCCCCACCCCCGGGAGGGTGGCCCGGCACGGCCCAGTCGGCGCCACCGCCCGTCTCCGGCAACGTGGGCTGTGCCCCCCCCAGCCGGCACGGCCCTCACGGCTCGCCCCCCAAAATCACGCGCCCCGGCCCCAGCGACTTTTGACACGCTTCATCTCTCTCTCCTTCTCGACAAGGCTATAACCCATTGCCCATCCTCGTTGCCCAGGTGAGTGAGAATCGGGGCAAAGTGGCAAAGCTCCTTTTCTTGGAAAGCTGAGGTCGGTGTTGTGAGAGACTGAATGTCTCAAACGTTGTGGTGGGGCAAGTTCTGCTTAAAGACAAACCCTGCACAGCAAGGAACCAAGGTGAAAAGCCCATCAGCTCAGACATCAGCAACAGGAGGGGGAGGGCGTGCTGGAGGGTGCGCAGCTCCCTCTTCTGATAAGCTCTTCTGATACAAAGATCAAACAATGGCAGTGTCTGCAGGGAAGGAGAAGTTACTCCACAAACGACCCCCAAGCCCAAAGGCTCACAGCCTGCTCATTAACCTGGCCAGTTCGGGTGCCCGCCCGAAGGAGGGGCAACGATGATAAAAGGACACAAACTGAAGCCCCGGGTGCGCAAGCCCACCGCGACTGGACCCCTCGGCTGACCGGACCCCTCCGCTGACTGAACCAACGCTGGACGGACCCAGGACCGCTGAAATCTTTCTCTCTTCCTTTTTCTCTCTCTCTCTTCCTCTCTCTTTCCTTTTCCTTTGCCACAATCCCTACACCTCATCCGTTTCAAGATAGAAACCGCTGACCAAGTCAGAGACTAAGAGTAGATGCAGCCGCCCCGGGCCCTTCTCTGAGGAGGAGTCTGGAAAGCAAGGGGGTCTGCTCTGAACCTCCTGACTCAACGGGAGGGATCTCCCTGAATTCACGTATATGGTTACACGGTTTACAGAAGCAGTCTTATGCCAATTCCCGTTGTGAGAAACCCTGCCACCTGCTACCACGCCTCCCCAGTTCAGTTGGCTTCTGTCATGAATAAAATCTTTAACCGATCGTTTGGTGTCGTTTCACCTTAATTTAGCCCAAGGGAATTTCGAATTAAACACAACTCCCTGGTCTGTCCAGTCTGGGTCATGACAGGCCCTCACGGCTCGCCCCCCAAAATCACGCGCCCCGGCCCCAGTGACTTTTGACACGCTTCAACTCTCTCTCCTTCTTGACAAGGCTATAACCCATTGCCCATCCTCGTTGCCCAGGTGAGTGAGAATCGGGGCAAAGCGGCAAAGCTCCTTTTCTTGGAAAGCTGAGGTCGGTGTCACGTCTGTCTTTGTGACATGAAGAATTCTGCAGCTCGTGTTTCTACAGTAGCCAAAGGCCACTCCCCGTTCCCCAGCTCCGGGTCCTGTTCTCCAACGTGATTGCTGCTGCTGCACCAACTGAAGGCTTCCTTCCTGCAGAACAAGCCAAGACATCCCTTTTAAGAGAGACTGCAAACACCTGGTCAGGGACGTACTCCTCAGAGTTGAGGAGAGCCAGAGCAGTACCTGTTACTGAGGGCTTGAGTCCCGTCACGTGCCCTTTAGAGCAAAAAACCCACACGTGCTCTACGGCAAGGTAACAGGGGGCCTGGGAAATGTCAGTCATCCAAAAGGATTTCCCTCCCGTTGGAGACCAGCAAGTACCTTTCTAGTGCAGGAAGGAGAAGAGATTTGGTTGCAGAGTGACGGCTGAACAGCTCCGCGGAAGTTGGCGGAGAGCTGGAAGGCTGAATCAAAGAATAACGGTGACCAAAGCGCAAAGAGAATCCCCTGGGCTGGCTGTACAGATGTGAACAACCCTCTGCTCTTCAGGCAAACTACAGCTGGTCTTACGGTGTGTGCATTGAGCGCCTCCCTGACAGGCCTTGACGCAGCATGCGAGTCGATTCACTACAGTAGGGAGCAGCTGTCCTCTCTGAGGAAGGCAGGGGAACCCGGGAGACCCGATGGGCTTTCCTGCCAGCAAAGAGGCAATGAGGAAGGAAAGGAGGTAGAGAGGGTCCAAAAGAGAACTCGGTGGCAGCGCTTTGTCCTTCTGCTCTTGCCTGCCGTGACTGGGAAGACGTGAGGTCTAGACACGGCCGGAGCAGGCAGTGCTCTTCAGGGGGATTGCCATGTGAGCTCCCAGGCAGTCCCGAGCAACGGAGCTCAAAGGGAGCTGCCCCAAGCGCTGTGGTCGTGCACGGCCTCGCTCCGAACCGAGGTGCTTGTTCCCTGGCACCGCTCGCCTCTGTCGGCATCTAGCGAACGGAGCTCCGTAACGCCCTGGCGTCGGAAGGCCGAGCAAAATCTCAGCAAGCCTGCTGAGAAGGAAACCCTGAGGACCGGCGTTTGGCTTGGAAGGTGGCTGGCAGAAGAAGGTGGCTGAGGACACTCTAAAAGCAGCAGCCGAAGGAGGCAGCCTGGGAAGCCTCCAGTGCCTCTCAGCAGTGTCAGCCCGCTAGTATCGCAGAAGGGCTTCTGGGGGTTCCGGGTTTCTATCCTCGTCCCGAATTGCATTTCGGACCTGGGTTCTCCAGTCCTGGACTTGGCATTCCTTTTCGCCTGCTCTGGTTGGGCCTGAGACACCCTCTGGTTTTCGTCCTGGTGTCACGGGTGAATTAGTCAGAGAAGTCATCGCCGTGGGCTTAACTCGGAGGGTTTTATTAACGATGAAGCGATGATCAAGTGGTAATCGATCGATGATCGAATGAAGATCACGTGGTCATCAAGTGGTGATTAAGCGATAACTGAATGGTAATTAGAATCACAGCATCCTTTAGGTTGGAAAAGACCCTTAAGATCATCGAGTCCAACCGTTAACCTAACACTGCCAAGTCCACCGCTAACCCGTGTCCCTAAGCGCCACACCTACACGTCTTTTCGACGCCTCCGGGGATGGCGACTCAACCGCTTCCCTGGGCAGCCCGTTCCAGCGCTTGACAAGCCTCGGCCCATCGATCCAGCCCGTCCAGATCCCTCTGGAGAGCCTTTCCAGCCTCCAACAGATCAACGCTCCCACCCACCACCTCCGAAGCTGCCCCACAGCCACTCGCAGTTTCCTACCCCACCACGGAAAGGCTCACGCTGACTCTGAAAGGCAGTTCCTTGCCACGGAAAAAGGCCATTTCCGCCGTGACTCCCCAGCTTGCGGTCCCACCGCCAGAAAGTGCCGGAGGCAGCACATCGCCGAAGCGCTAAGGAGTCCTCAGGCCCTTGTTGGGCCGCCTTAGACCTTAGGCCCTTGTTGGGCCACCTGCGACTCTGAGGTGCCGCCCTGAGGTCCCGTGCTGTGCCCCGGCCACCCACCGCCTCTGAGCGGATGGCACGTGTGAGCCCAGGCCAGGCTCCAAGGTCGCTCCTGTCCCCTGTGCCGGGGAGCCCGGCACCGGAGGCAGTACTTGCGACGCAGCCTTACCGGCGCGGCGCAGAGGGGAAGGATCACCTTCCCCGACCTGCTGGCAGCGCTCCCCGTGCCGGGGGCAGGAGCACAGAGTTCCCTCGGCCAGGGCTGGAGCCCTGGAGTCGCGCTGCCCCAACAGCACCTTTCGGCCAACAGCGTCCCCCTCGACGGCTGCCCCGGGGGACCCGGCATCGGACTCTGCACTCGCTGCAGGAGCAGCCGCCCCGGTGACGTGGGTGCCGAGGGCTCGGGCCCCCGCCTCGGCACGTCGCAGCCACCCCTGTGAGGCGGTGGCCGCCTCAGAGCGGGCGGCGGGTGGCCGAGGGCGTCCCTGCCCGTAGTTGGGGCGCACGCAGGCCAGCGGTGCTGATGTCACAGTGGCCACCGTGACCCGCGGGGGCAAGCCCACAAAAAGGAGCGCTGGGCACAGGCCGTCCGTCAGTGCGACCTGGCGAGGTGAGGAGAGGGCAGGGGAGGGACGGGGCTTGTGCGGGGCTGCCGAGGGAGGAGGGGGGCCCCAGGCCTCGGGGCGCTGGGCCTGCGCTGCAAGCTCACCCGCCTCTGGCTTCTCCCTCGCCCGCGCCCTGCTTCTCCCTCAGAGTCAGCAGAGGAGCATTTGGAGGAGACGCCCGGCGTTGCTGGGACAGGGACTCTCCAGACGCTCGCCGTTGACGTGCGCCATGTCCGCGAGGAAGCAGAAGGCCCCCGGCTCCATGGAGCAGGGTGAGAGCAAAGTAGCCCTCCCGCAGCGTAGCAGAGGGCTTGTCGGGGCGGTCAGCGTGGGGCCGAGAGCGGTGGCAGGGGGAGGCAGGAGCTCCCCGACGACCACCCCGGGGCAGGGCCCCTCCTGTCCTCAGCCAGCGGGGCCCAGGCTGGGCAGTGGGCACCTGCTGGGACCCCCGTGCCTGCAATGCCCCCTTCCTCTCCAAGGCCTCCAGCCCTGCCCATCAGCCGGCTCGGCAGGGGCAGAGCAGGCCCTTGGGGGCAATCCCTCAGGGACGCTTCCCCCGGCCCCGCAGAGGTGCTCATTCCCAGTGGCGTTTGCTCTCTCCCCTCCAGCATGCCTGCTGTGTCGCCGGGCAGAGGCTGACCCGGCTGTCTGCGGGGCCAAACTGGAGAAGCAAGGGCTCTGTGCCCATGTGTTTTGCCTGGTGAGTTACGCCGGGGCTCCCTCCAGCTTTCCGACAGGCAGTCCCTGCCACGCTCTCCTCAGCAGCTCCTCCTCTTTTCTCTACTGCAGCTTTTTGCCAACGAGCTTTTTCAGCAAGGGGGCAGGGAAGTAGGACTCATGGGATTTCTCCCCGAGGATATTCGACGTGCAGTCGCGCGGGCAGCGCGGAAGGTGAGCACCTGACAAGGCCGGGGAGATCTGTGCCGGGAGAGGTTTGCGGGAGCCTAGCCCAGACCCGAGAGAGAAATCCCAGCCCTTCCAGCCGGCTCTGGGACAGGAGTCTTGCTCCCAGCAGCTCCACAGAGGCTCCAGCACAGGAGCCTCGTCCGACAGGCGCATCTGCGGGGTGTGACCCGGCAGCGGCCACATCCTGCGCCCTGCCCGGAGGCGTGGGGCTGGCCGTGGCGGCCCTGAGGCTGCTGCTGATGGGGGCTGCTCTGCTCTTTCCAGCACTGCTTCGTCTGTGGCGAGAGCGGGGCCGCCATCTCCTGCTGGCAGAGGAGCTGCGACCGCAGCTTCCATCTCCCCTGTGCCGCGGAGGGTGGATGCGTCACCCAGTACGCTCTTCAGTACAGGTACCTCCTCTCCCCTCCTCGCTGCCACCCGGGGAAGGAGCCAGCGCTTCTCACCTCGCCCATCCCTTTCCTCTTGCCCCCAGCGCCTTCTGCTGGCAGCACCGCCCAGAGCAGGCAGTGGAGGCGGCTCCGGAGGAGAACACCACCTGCCTCATCTGCCTGGACCTTGTGGAGGAGAGAAAGTCCTACGGCACCATGGTGTGCCCAGCGTGCAAACACGCCTGGTTCCACAGGGGCTGCATCCAGGCAGGAGCCGTTCCCTCGCCCCCGGGGTTCCCTCGCCCCCGGCGCACGGCAGGCGCTCGGCAGCACCAGGGCCTCGCTCATGCTCCTTATGTTTCTCCTCCTGCAGGGACAGGCTCTGTGCGCCGGCATTTCTTGCTTCCAGTGCCCCCTCTGTAGAGATAAGGAGCTATTTCTCTTGGAAATGCTCACCATGGGGATCCGAATCCCCTCCAGGTCGGTGCCCTTCTGGCCGGCTCACAAGACAGGAGGCTGCAAGCGCTGTGCCGCCCGCGCCAGGGGCTGCCCCAGCAGTCCTTCCTGGCCCTCCGCTGTCCCGCGAGTCTGGGCTTCAGCTTCACGGGGGAGCTGGAAACAGGGCAGGGCAGAGGGGGCGAGCAGGGACGCCCTGCATCTCCCTTATGCCGGGGCAGCAGGGGCTCATCCATTTTCCTTTCTCCATCAGACTGCCATCGTGGGAGAACAGGCGTGCATACGCAGCACTAAGTGAGAGGCACAGCCGCTGCGATGCCAGGGAGTGCCTTTGTCCAGGAGGCAGGGAGCAGGCAGAGGAAGAGGGGTAAGTTGCCAAAGCTGCACCCCGGGGCTCTGTACGGGAAGCCTGTCTCGCCAAGGGCTCGAAGCGCAAGGACTGAGACCGAGAGCTCGGCCGGACAATCCCGTGCTGCGGTCACTTTGTCCTCACAGCCATGAACCCCTTTGCTTCCCCAGGCCCTGGCAACTGCTCCTGTGCTGCTCCTGCGCTGCCGAGGGCACCCACAGACGCTGCTCCGACTTGAGGAGCAGCACGGCCAGCTGGGAGTGCGACGCGTGTGCTGGCCTGGGCACCGGTAAGAGGCAAAGCACCCGCCTGCCCCTGGGCTGGGGCCAGGGGCCAGGCAAGGCCTGGCAGCGGGAGCCCAGGGTGGGCCTGGCAGAGCCTCTCTGCTCTAGGAGGGCTGGGGGCACCGCTCTGGCCTATCCTGCCCCGGGCCTGGGGGCCGTGCCCTTGACCTTCCTGCTTCCCCTTACAGCCTCCAGTGCCAGCTCGGAGCTCGCCGGCCCCAGCACTGCCAGCCAGGCAGGATCGGGGCCTTCCCACGGCTCGCCGGCACCCGACGCCAGCAGCCCCAGCACCGCCAGCCAGCTGCCAGCGGGGTCCTCCTGCGGCTCCCCACCGCCGGAGACCAGCAGCCCCGGCACCGCCAGCCAGGCGGCATCAGGGTTCTCCTGCGGCTCCCCGCCACTTCAGGGCAGCAGCCGCTCCAGCCCCCCTGGGCCCGTGCGGATGCGAGACCGCTCCCGCTTGCAACGCCGGGAGCAACATCCCTACAGCCGGCCCGGAAGACGCCGTGACAGGAGCCGTGCGCCAGCACCAAGTGCCGAGAGCAGCACCCCCAGCCAGGCGGCGCTGGGGCCGTCCCACAGCTCCCCAGCACCCGACGCCAGCAGCCCCAGCACCGCCAGCCAGCTGCCAGCGGGGTCCTCCTGCGGCTCCCCACCGCCGGAAACCAGCAGCCCCAGCACTGGGAGCCAGGCGGCGTTCGGGCCACCCCACGGCTCCCTGGCACCGCAGACCAGCAGCCCCGCCGATGCGGCATCAGGGCCGTCCCAAGGCTCCCCAGTGCTTCAGGGCAGCAGCCGCGCCAGCCCCCCTGGGCCCGACCGCGTGCGAAACAGCTCCCGCTTGCGACGCCGGGCCCAACATCCCTACAGCCGGCCCGGAAGACGCCGTGACAGGAGCCGTGCGCCAGCACCAAGTGCCGAGAGCAGCACCCCCAGCCAGGCGGCGCTGGGGCCGTCCCACAGCTCCCCGGCACCCGAGACCAGCAGCCCCAGCACCGCCAGCCAGCTGCCAGCGGGGTCCTCCTGCGGCTCCCCAGCGCTCGAGAGCAGCAGAAGCTCCAGCCCCCCTGGGCCCGTGCGGATGCGAGACCGCTCCCGCTTGCAACGCCGGGCCCAACATCCCTACAGCCGGCCCGGACGCCGCCGCGGGACCAGCCGTGCGCCATCCCCGAGCGCTGGTCCTGATCCCCCTCCACCCGTACAATAAAGCTGGCCGTTAATCTCTGCGCTGGGACATTCCACGCTCATTCGTCGGCTTCCTCCTCCTCCACCTCTCCCTTTCTTGGGGGGCAGCCTTAGGGGCTGGGCCCAGAGCGTCGTCTTCTCCCTGGCGGTTGGCAGCACCTTCCCCAGACCTCCCTCCTCGCGGGCTGGCCTTGGCCGGCTGCCCCGCGCCATGGCCGTGGGCTTCGGGTCTCTGCCCCCACCCCCGGGAGGGTGGCCCGGCACGGCCCAGTCGGCGCCACCGCCCGTCTCCGGCAACGTGGGCTGTGCCCCCCCCAGCCGGCACGGCCCTCACGGCTCGCCCCCCAAAATCACGCGCCCCGGCCCCAGCGACTTTTGACACGCTTCATCTCTCTCTCCTTCTCGACAAGGCTATAACCCATTTCCCATCCTCGTTGCCCAGGTGAGTGAGAATCGGGGCAAAGTGGCAAAGCTCCTTTTCTTGGAAAGCTGAGGTCGGTGTTGTGAGAGACTGAATGTCTCAAACGTTGTGGTGGGGCAAGTTCTGCTTAAAGACAAACCCTGCACAGCAAGGAACCAAGGTGAAAAGCCCATCAGCTCAGACATCAGCAACAGGAGGGGGAGGGCGTGCTGGAGGGTGCGCAGCTCCCTCTTCTGATAAGCTCTTCTGATACAAAGATCAAACAATGGCAGTGTCTGCAGGGAAGGAGAAGTTACTCCACAAACGACCCCCAAGCCCAAAGGCTCACAGCCTGCTCATTAACCTGGCCAGTTCGGGTGCCCGCCCGAAGGAGGGGCAACGATGATAAAAGGACACAAACTGAAGCCCCGGGTGCGCAAGCCCACCGGGACTGGACCCCTCGGCTGACCGGACCCCTCCGCTGACTGAACCAACGCTGGACGGACCCAGGACCGCTGAAATCTTTCTCTCTTCCTTTTTCTCTCTCTGTCTTCCTCTCTCTTTCCTTTTCCTTTGCCACAATCCCTACACCTCATCCGTTGCAAGATATCAACCGTTGACCAAGTCTGAGACTAAGAGCAGATGCAGCCGCCCCGGGCCCTTCTCTGAGGAGGAGTCTGGAAAGCAAGGGGGTCTGCTCTGAACCTCCTGACTCAACGGGAGGGATCTCCTTATTCCCTGAATTCATGTATATGTTTACACGGTTTACAGAAGCAGTCTTATGCCAATTCCCGTTGTGAGAAACCCTGCCACCTACTACCACGCCTCCCCAGTTCGGTTGGCTTCTGTCATGAATAAAATCTTTAACCGATCGTTTGGTGTCGTTTCACCTTAATTTAGCCCGAGGGAATTTCGAATTAAACACGACTCCCTGGCCTGTCCAGTCTGGGTCGTGACATTTTTTGGCGTAGTCGGCAGGATTCCCTGGGTGTTGCTAAAGCGATCGTTGGGACCAGGTCCTTACTGTGACCCCTCTCTGAGAGGAGTCATACCCAAGGGGAAATAGTCCTCAGAGGACTTAATAATCTGATTTGGTTGCGGTCTCCCTGGGAGGTCCGAGTGTAGAGACAGTCCTCATGTTGCCGAAATCCGGAATAAAACTCCTTAACAGCAATGAGAAGTTAAGAAGCAGGCACTCCTTTATTGCAGCGCTGGGCACACGGGGGATCGCTCCACCTACCGTGTGCACCTGTCTTGTCTAACGATACAGTTAAATACACACCTGTTATACATATTCATTAAGTTTCTGGGAAATGTTATACATAATCATCAACTTTCCAGTAAATCATTAGCATATGTATATGTCTCTTCACGCAGGCGCAGCAAAGGTCTCTGGTGGTCTTCAGAAGCCCTCTGGTGGTCTTTCATAGTCTTCCTCACTTGTCCGCTTCTTGACCTCCTTTAGCTGATTCTGCGCAGTATGATTCTCATCACTATCTATATTAGTTTGCATAAAAATGTATACTATGTTCTCTTTTGAAATCCAACCTTTTCAATGAGTGGTCTTCCAGTTTGTTATCAAAATGGGAAAGGTAGGGAGTTTCCAAGAAGCAGATCTTCTTGGCTTCTTAAAAGAAAATATAAGCCAACGATAATCAGCTAAAAGTGCAGTACTGCACATTCTTTAAGTTCTTTATCTACTATAGTTACACACCACAACTCTCTATTCCTAATATTTCAGCTGTAATCAGATTTGATTTCTTTTAAAATGTAACATTTCCCCCCTTTGAAAGTTTTGAAAGTCATTTCAATACTTTCACTATAATTTTACTGATCAGTTACTATATATTGGAGGAGGTTCTGGGATTATTTGTTCATTTTGTTGTTTTGCAACAGCTTGGACGATCATGTGATTAAAAGAAGTTTCACGAGTCAAACGTGTTAGCCGATTCATCATTCTCCAGGTTAGGATATATAATATTGCTGACAGAGTCAAACTGATCAACACCAATATCAAAAGAACCACGATGGGGTGACACAACTTGTTCAGGATGCCCGTAGCAGGAGGTGACCATCCGAAAAGTGTGTCCCACCATTTATGTTCTGCATCTTTTTGCACTCTTTCAAAAATTCGGTGTATTTCTTTCACATTGTTATGAACAGTTATTAAGGTTTTCTGTCCATTTTTCCTAATTTTTCCAAAATCTCAACTAAATCCTTGTGTTGTAGTAACTGTTTTACCAAAGCGAGATTCATTCCGATGGATATAGGTAGTAATTCATGAATCAACATGTAGTTAGATTGCAAAAGTTGGTGAGACGTGACCGGCGTCGAATAGGAAAAGTCACATCCAACAATCTTACACAGCCTTTGCCGATATATATAAGTACTGTTTCAGGGTTTTCATTAGGATGAATCTCAAAATGGCAAATATTTTGTTCAGTATCTAAACAAATATCTTGTGCCCCAATTGCATTACCTTCACAAACAAATCCTTGTTGTTCCCGTACAATGCGAGATTCCAAATTAACAGTTTGCCATTTTTCATTCACCTTTCGGGCCCATACTCTATGTTCAAAAGGATAGAGTATAGTTCCGTTGTGGTTCAACCTTAATGCAATAATGGGATAAACTGGGTATATGGTAGCATTATATACAGTAAGTACAAAAGTTGTAGCTGTGTTTGTAACGGGATCATAAGTAAAGTTTACCAGGTTCCACCAGGATTGGAGTTCCCTCTCAAAATCAGTGGTACTGTCCCAAATTATTTTCCGAATTTCAGTGAGGAGAATGCCTTCTTCACCTTCTCTTATAATTGAGGCGGCTACCGACTGCATCTATATTTGAGCCTGGATACAACTGAGAGCCAAAGAGAGGTTATTTTGGACCACCCCAAGTGCATCAGTAATCAATTCGTGGTCCCTTACATTTACCTCTTCCCATTTTGGTAATATATTGGACAACAGCCACTGGTTGGTCCCCAAAGCCAATAACGAGGATCGTAAAGGTTGTTGTCATTTGGCCAAATCACTAATTGAAATAGCCAACTTGTTCATTATTACTTCTGAGTCGATGCTATTTAAAACTCCCAATCCTGTTCCCAAAACACCGGTTAGGTCTCTCCGTGTTCTTCTCATGGAAAGAGGTTGTTTTTGCAGCCAGGTTGTCCATCCCTCGTAAGAAGTCTTTAGGAAAGGTGAGCAAGCTGGCTGAATGTCTGAAACATTGTTCTGCATCAACAATTCAACTCGTTTGAGAGACTATGTCGGGTTAAGTAACATTTGTTGTAGGCTCGTATTTCTGATCACATACGGTCCAATCTTAAAGATTTGGGGGTTAAGTACAACAACTGGTTGGGTAGTAGGTATTGTAACATCTATTTTAAATCCTCCTCAGTATTTAGTATTATTTTTACCACACATGACTTTCTAAGAATATTGTACAGTAGTTAAATTTAACCAACAGTCTAGATTTTGATTTTTACACAACAAAATAGGGTCATATGGTCCAATCCCATAACTATTTGTGGATTCAATGTGAGATTCAGTGATCAGTCTACATCTTATTGGGACGTTATCTCTTTGTATCACCGTAAAAGAGGGTATAACTTCATCTTTGTCAGTTAGCGGGAAGAGGGTATCTATGTCATTGTGCGTGACTGCTGCAACAAGCATCACTAGAGGCCTAGTTACAGCATTCATTTTGAATTTAAATGTTAGGCCTGATAGTTCTCCTATCGGTGGATTAGATCGCCAATTGCACACCACATAGACTGGTTTGGTCAAAGTGAAATTGTACCAACAATCTCCTTGTTCCTTTGGTAATGTAATAGTTTTTGTAGGAATTAATGCCATTTGTAGGGCATTCTTTTTGGCTGCTTCCTTAGTTGATTTATCTGCTAATCTGTTCCTTATAATCTCTTTTGTATTCCCTGATTGATGTGTTTTACAGTGCATGATTGCTACTGCAGTTGGTTTCCAAACTGCTTGTAATAAATGTAAAATCTCCTCTTTATATTTAATGTTGGACCCCTGAGAGGATAATAATCCTCTTTCCTTCCATAAAATCCCATGGACATGGACCACACCAAATGCATATTTCG
Source organism: Harpia harpyja (assembly GCF_026419915.1). NCBI lineage: Eukaryota > Metazoa > Chordata > Aves > Accipitriformes > Accipitridae > Harpia > Harpia harpyja. The sequence goes on from NC_068969.1 coordinate 4,974,881, forward strand.
AATCAGTCCAAATATTCACTTTCTTTTCTTCACTCAATTCTGGAGCCCTTGTCAAAGCCACTAATTCCGCCTTCTGAGCTGAAGCTGTGCTTGGCAAAGCATTGGCTTCTCTAACTGATTTTGCAGTTGTTACTGCATATCCTGCGTAGCGGATTCCATTTTCAACAAAACTGCTACCATCTGTGTACAATTCCCAGTCCGGATTGTCCATAGGTACATCCTTCAGATCCTCTCGACTGGAATATACATACTCAATGGTAGTCAGGCAATCATGTTCCAGTTGTCCTTCTTCCTGTACAGAACTCAAAAAGACTGCAGGATTAGTCAAATTAGTGGTTTTCACAAGTACATCATCTTGCTCCATCAAAATTACCTGATATTTCATCATTCTGCTTGGGGAGAGCCAATGGCCCCCCTTTTGCTCTAACACTGATATCACCATATGGGGTACATATACCACCATCGTCCTTCCCAAAGTCAATTTTCGGGCCTCCTGTATTATCATCGCAGTGGCTGCTACTGCTCTCAAACAAGCAGGCCAGCCTTTACTTACAAAGTCCAATTGTTTGGAAAAGTATCCAACCGGTCGCTTCCAACTTCCCATCTTCTGAGTCAGCACTCCCAGTGCAAGGTGTTGTTTCTCATGTACAAATAACTGGAAGTCTTTAGTCAGATCCGGAAGTCCCAGGGCTGGTGCTGTCATCAGGGCCTGTTTTAGATTCTTGAAAGCTCTCTGCTGATCTGGACCCCATTCAAATGGTGGACCTTTAAGAGCTTCATATAAAGGTTTAGCCAACAGACCATAGTTCGTTATCCATAGCCGACACCACCCAGTCATTCCCAAGAAGGTTCTCAATTCGTGGGTATTTCTCGGCTCCGGGATACTGCAAATTGCTTCTTTGCGGTCTGTTCCCAACTGTCTTTGCCCTTGTGAGATTTCAAAACCCAGATATATCACAGTCTGTTTTGCTATCTGGGCCTTAGTTCTAGAGACTTTGTATCCGCTTAACCCCAAAAAGTTTAAAAGATCAATTGTTACCTTTATACACGCTGGTCTCTCCTCTGTTGCTATCAATATGTCGTCTACATACTGTAGGAGCAAATGTCCAGGTTTGGGACCATCTCCTTTCCACATCTCAAGTTCTTTTGCTAATTGGCTCCCCAAAATTGTTGGACTGTTCTTGAATCCTTGCGGCCATCTTGTCCATGTCAGTTGTGGTTCTCGTCCTGTTTTTGGATTTTCTCACTTGAAAGCAAATAATTTTCGACTTCCTTCTTCCAGGGGTACACAAAAGAAAGCATCCTTTAAATCAAGCACTGTAAACCACTGGTAATTTTCCCCTAGAGCTGTTAAAAGTGTACATGGATTGGCCACTACAGGATGTATGTCTTTCACTATCTGATTTATCGCCCTCAGATCCTGTACTAATCTATATTCTCCTGATGGCTTTTTCACTGGTAAAATTGGAGTATTATATTCAGATTCACACTCTTCTAAGATTCCATATTCCAAAAATTTATCAATTAATTTCTTGATTCCCAATCTAGCCTCAGGTTTAACTGGATACTGCTTTAATCTCACTGGTCTCACATTTTCCTTCAGTTCTACTTTTACAGGCTGTGTCATTTTAGATTTTCCAGGTATCTCTGTGTTCCAAACTGTAGGGATCACAGCATCATCAACTTCTTGCGGCATCTCCTGAATCTTAACCTTCTCCTGTATCATCAATATTTCTCCTGTCTTTGATTCTGGTATTTTTAAAAGAATTTCTCCTCCCTCAAAAGCTATCTGTGCATTCACTTTGGATAACAAATCTCGACCCAACAGGGGTATCGGACATTCTGGTACACACAAAAATTCATGTGTAATTGCTTTATTTCCAAATTTGAAATCAAGGGGTTGAAAGGATGGTCTATTTTCCTGTTTCCCAGTCGTTCCAATTATGTTCGCTGTTTTATTTCCCAATTTCCTTTTATAAGTATTCAAAACAGAATATACTGCTCCCGTATCAACTAAAAATTCAACTTTATCATTTCTCAGCTTAATTGTAACCAGAGGTTCAGCTGGGTTCCCCTCCGGTCCCCTTCATTCATTTAAAGTCATCATTTTTGCAGCCTCTTGCTGACTTGTTTGCAGTTTAGGGTAATCCTTGTTCCAATGTCCATCCTCCTTACAATATGCACACCGATTCATTCCTAGGGGTGTATTAGGTTCCCAGTTACCAAAGTTTCTAAAACCTCCTCTTCCCTGAGCTCGTCTTCTTCCTCTTGTTGTATTCCCTGTTAAGACAGCTATTAATCTACTGTCTCTGATCTTTGTTTTTCTTTTTTTTTTTCTTTTCTTTGTTTTTCTTCCTTCTCTTAATTATTATAGACTTTCCATGCTGTTTCTAACATTTTATTTAAATTTCTTGAATCCTCTCCCTCCAATTTTTGGACTTTTTGCCTTATATCAGGTGCTGACTGCCTCATAAAAAAAATCAAAGCCAATTTTTGTTTTTCTGCCTCTGTCTCCAGTTTCAAATCAGTATATTTTCTAGCGGTTTCCTTCAATTTTTCCAAAAACACAGAGAGAGATTCATTTTTATCTTGCTTTATCTCATATAATTTAGACCAATTCAAAGCTTTCGGCATTGCATGCTTTATTTCATACAATACCTATTTTTGATATCGAGTTAACCTTCTCCTGTGTACAGGGTCATTTGGATTCCACTGGGGATCTCCCGAAGGAAAACTCAAAACTCTGTTCCAAAGTTCCAGAGAGCATTTCATTCATAAGTGCTGCCTCTGCTTGTGCTTTTCCAGTTTTATTACCATCTGTTTTTCAGTACTATCCAATAAATTATTCTCCCTGACTCAATACTCCTTTCCCGTGAATGTGAGGGAGAGAGATCCTGCTCCTTCCTTGGTGGGGTTATTTCTAATTCTAGTTCCATTTTATCTTCTTTTGGTACCGTACATTTAATGTATCTCTTTCCAATATCACAAGCTGAACAACAACTCTTAGTTTTCTTATTTTCTGAAGTTAATGTCATCACCAAATTGTCTCGACTAATTAACTTGCATTCTTTTTACCAATCCGTTTTCTGTCTCAAATAAAAGAACAGATCCACATATGGCACTTTACTCCATTTACCCTCTCTCCTACAAAATAACATTAACTGTAATATAGTATTATAACTTAAAGTTCCGTTCGTTGGGCATTTTTCCTGATCTTTCAAAACATACAAAGGCCACCGATGATTGCAATATTCAATCATTTGACTTTTACGTAAATCATCATGTAATTCACTCCAATGTGTCACTAAACTTCCCAATGGTGATGTTTTCGGTATCTTTTCATCAGTAGTTATATTTCCCATACTCTTACTCTTAAATAATTTGGCTAATGCCATTATACTTATATCAAATACCAAATGCACCAAATATCAACTATCAAAGTTCCAAATATTAATAACCAAATATCAAATATCAAATACCAAATACTAAATATCAAATACCAAATACCAAATACCAAATACCAAATATCAAATATCAAATATCAAATACCAAATATCAAATACCAAATACCAAACAAATGCAAATGACAATTGTCCCAAATACACAAATGTCCAACCCAGCAGTAGCTTTCGCTTATGACTTACGGGCAGACGCCTAGGCTTCTACACAAACGGGTACCTTCTGAGCCCCAACCCTGCGAAGCTTTCGCCGCGCCTTACGGGCAGGCTATCCAAACAAATTCCAAAGAAGAAGTGCCTTACCCTTTCTCCAGGGAACGTTGCGAGGAGCTTTAGGAGTCGAGAGCGATGGTTCCCCCCCGAGAATCCCTCGGTGCCGGCTGGAGTTCGATCACCACTCGATCTCGTCCAGTCTCACTCGCAAGGTCCCATCTGGGTCGCCAAAACTGTTGCCGAAATCCGGAATAAAACTCCTTAACAGCAATGAGAAGTTAAGAAGCAGGCACTCCTTTATTGCAGCGCTGGGCACACGGGGGATCGCTCCACCTATCGTGTGCACCTGTCTTGTCTAACGATACAGTTAAATACACACCTGTTATACATATTCATTAAGTTTCTGGGAAATGTTATACGTAATCATCAACTTAATCGTAAACACGACTCCCTGGTCTGTCCAGTCTGGGTCATGACAGGCCCTCACGGCTCGCCCCCCAAAATCACGTGCCCCGGCCCCAGCGACTTTTGACACGCTTCAACTCTCTCTCCTTCTCGACAAGGCTATAACCCATTTCCCATCCTCGTTGCCCAGGTGAGTGAGAATCGGGGCAAAGCGGCAAAGCTCCTTTTCTTGGAAAGCTGAGGTCGGTGTCACGTCTGTCTTTGTGACATGAAGAATTCTGCAGCTTGTGTTTCTACAGTAGCCAAAGGCCATTCCCCGTTCCCCAGCTCCGGGTCCTGTTCTCCAACGTGATTGCTGCTGCTGCACCAACTGAAGGCTTCCTTCCTGCAGAACAAGCCAAGACATCCTTTTTAAGAGAGACTGCAAACACCTGGTCAGGAACGTACTCCTCAGAGTTGAGGAGAGCCAGAGCAGTACCTGTTACTGAGGGCTTGAGTCCCGTCACGTGCCCTTTAGAGCAAAAAACCCACACGTGCTCTACGGCAAGGTAACAGGGGGCCTGGGAAATGTCAGTCATCCAAAAGGATTTCCCTCCCGTTGGAGACCAGCAAGTACCTTTCTAGTGCAGGAAGGAGAAGAGATTTGGTTGCAGAGTGACGGCTGAACAGCTCCGCGGAAGTTGGCGGAGAGCTGGAAGGCTGAATCAAAGAATAACGGTGACCAAAGCGCAAAGAGAATCCCCTGGGCTGGCTGTACAGATGTGAACAACCCTCTGCTCTTCAGGCAAACTACAGCTGGTCTTACGGTGTGTGCATTGAGCGCCTCCCTGACAGGCCTTGACGCAGCATGCGAGTCGATTCACTACAGTAGGGAGCAGCTGTCCTCTCTGAGGAAGGCAGGGGAACCCGGGAGACCCGATGGGCTTTCCTGCCAGCAAAGAGGCAATGAGGAAGGCAAGGAGGTAGAGAGGGTCCAAAAGAGAACTCGGTGGCAGCGCTTTGTCCTTCTGCTCTTGCCTGCCGTGACTGGGAAGACGTGAGGTCTAGACACGGCCAGAGCAGGCAGTGCTCTTCAGGGGGATTGCCATGTGAGCTCCCAGGCAGTCCCGAGCAACGGAGCTCAAAGGGAGCTGCCCCAAGAGCTGTGGTCGTGCACGGCCTCGCTCCGAACCGAGGTGCTTGTTCCCTGGCACCGCTCGCCTCTGTCGGCATCTAGGGAACGGAGCTCCGTAACGCCCTGGCGTCGGAAGGCCGAGCAAAATCTCAGCAAGCCTGCTGAGAAGGAAACCCTGAGGACCGGCGTTTGGCTTGGAAGGTGGCTGGCAGAAGAAGGTGGCTGAGGACACTCTAAAAGCAGCAGCTGAAGGAGGCAGCCTGGGAAGCCTCCAGTGCCTCTCAGCAGTGTCAGCCCGCTAGTATCGCAGAAGGGCTTCTGGGGGTTCCGGGTTTCTATCCTGGTCCCGAATTGCAGTTCTCCAGTCCTGGACTTGGCATTCCTTTTCGCCTGCTCTGGTTGGGCCTGAGACACCCTCTGGTTTTCGTCCTGGTGTCACGGGTGAATTAGTCAGAGAAGTCATCGCCGTGGGCTTAACTCAGAGGGTTTTATTAACGATGAAGCGATGATCAAGTGGTAATCGATCGATGATCGAATGAAGATCACGTGGTCATCAAGTGGTGATCAAGCGATAACTGAATGGTAATTAGAATCACAGCATCCTTTAGGTTGGAAAAGACCCTTAAGATCATCGAGTCCAACCGTTAACCTAACACTGCCAAGTCCACCGCTAACCCGTGTCCCTAAGCGCCACACCTACACGTCTTTTCGACGCCTCCGGGGATGGCGACTCAACCGCTTCCCTGGGCAGCCCCTTCCAGTGCTTGACAAGCCTCGGCCCATCGATCCAGCCCGTCCAGATCCCTCTGGAGAGCCTTTCCAGCCTCCAACAGATCAACGCTCCCACCCACCACCTCCGAAGCTGCCCCACAGCCACTCGCAGTTTCCTACCCCACCACGGAAAGGCTCACGCTGACTCTGAAAGGCAGTTCCTTGCCACGGAAAAAGGCCATTTCCGCCGTGACTCCCCAGCTTGCGGTCCCACCGCCAGAAAGTGCCGGAGGCAGCACATCGCCGAAGCGCTAAGGAGTCCTCAGGCCCTTGTTGGGCTGCCTTAGACCTTAGGCCCTTGTTGGGCCACCTGCGACTCTGAGGTGCCGCCCTGAGGTCCCGTGCTGTGCCCCGGCCACCCACCGCCTCTGAGCGGATGGCACGTGTGAGCCCAGGCCAGGCTCCAAGGTCGCTCCTGTCCCCTGTGCCGGGGAGCCCGGCACCGGAGGCAGTACTTGCGACGCAGCCTTACCGGCGCGGCGCAGAGGGGAAGGATCACCTTCCCCGACCTGCTGGCAGCGCTCCCCGTGCCGGGGGCAGGAGCACAGAGTTCCCTCGGCCAGGGCTGGAGCCCTGGAGTCGCGCTGCCCCAACAGCACCTTTCGGCCAACAGCGTCCCCCTCGACGGCTGCCCCGGGGGACCCGGCATCGGACTCTGCACTTGCTGCAGGAGCAGCCGCCCCGGTGACGTGGGTGCCGAGGGCTCGGGCCCCCGCCTCGGCACGTCGCAGCCACCCCTGTGAGGCGGTGGCCGCCTCAGAGCGGGCGGCGGGTGGCCGAGGGCGTCCCTGCCCGTAGTTGGGGCGCACGCAGGCCAGCGGTGCTGATGTCACAGTGGCCACCGTGACCCGCGGGGGCAAGCCCACAAAAAGGAGCGCTGGGCACAGGCCGTCTGTCAGTGCGACCTGGCGAGGTGAGGAGAGGGCAGGGGAGGGACGGGGCTTGTGCGGGGCTGCCGAGGGAGGAGGGGGGCCCCAGGCCTCGGGGCGCTGGGCCTGCGCTGCAAGCTCACCCGCCTCTGGCTTCTCCCTCGCCCGCGCCCTGCTTCTCCCTCAGAGTCAGCAGAGGAGCATTTGGAGGAGACGCCCGGCGTTGCTGGGACAGGGACTCTCCAGACGCTCGCCGTTGACGTGCGCCATGTCCGCGAGGAAGCAGAAGGCCCCCGGCTCGATGGAGCAGGGTGAGAGCAAAGTAGCCCTCCCGCAGCGTAGCAGAGGGCTTGTCGGGGCGGTCAGCGTGGGGCCGAGAGCGGTGGCAGGGGGAGGCAGGAGCTCCCCGACGACCACCCCGGGGCAGGGCCCCTCCTGTCCTCAGCCAGCGGGGCCCAGGCTGGGCAGTGGGCACCTGCTGGGACCCCCGTGCCTGCAATGCCCCCTTCCTCTCCAAGGCCTCCAGCCCTGCCCATCAGCCGGCTCGGCAGGGGCAGAGCAGGCCCTTGGGGGCAATCCCTCAGGGACGCTTCCCCCGGCCCCGCAGAGGTGCTCATTCCCAGTGGCGTTTGCTCTCTCCCCTCCAGCATGCCTGCTGTGTCGCCGGGCAGAGGCTGACCCGGCTCTCTGCGGGGCCAAACTGGAGAAGCAAGGGCTCTGTGCCCATGTGTTTTGCCTGGTGAGTTACGCCGGGGCTCCCTCCAGCTTTCCGACAGGCAGTCCCTGCCACGCTCTCCTCAGCAGCTCCTCCTCTTTTCTCTACTGCAGCTTTTTGCCAACGAGCTTTTTCAGCAAGGGGGCAGGGAAGTAGGACTCATGGGATTTCTCCCCGAGGATATTCGACGTGCAGTCGCGTGGGCAGCGTGGAAGGTGAGCACCTGACAAGGCCGGGGAGATCTGTGCCGGGAGAGGTTTGCGGGAGCCTAGCCCAGACCCGAGAGAGAAATCCCAGCCCTTCCAGCCGGCTCTGGGACAGGAGTCTTGCTCCCAGCAGCTCCACAGAGGCTCCAGCACAGGAGCCTCGTCCGACAGGCGCATCTGCGGGGTGTGACCCGGCAGCGGCCACATCCTGCGCCCTGCCCGGAGGCGTGGGGCTGGCCGTGGCGGCCCTGAGGCTGCCGCTGATGGGGGCTGCTCTGCTCTTTCCAGCACTGCTTCGTCTGTGGCGAGAGCGGGGCCGCCATCTCCTGCTGGCAGAGGAGCTGCGACCGCAGCTTCCATCTCCCCTGTGCCGCGGAGGGTGGATGCGTCACCCAGTTCGCTCTTCAGTACAGGTACCTCCTCTCCCCTCCTCGCTGCCACCCGGGGAAGGAGCCAGCGCTTCTCACCTCGCCCATCCCTTTCCTCTTGCCCCCAGGGCCTTCTGCTGGCAGCACCGCCCAGAGCAGGCAGTGGAGGCAGCTCCGGAGGAGAACACCACCTGCCTCATCTGCCTGGACCTTGTGGAGGAGAGAAAGTCCTACGGCACCATGGTGTGCCCAGCGTGCAAACACGCCTGGTTCCACAGGGGCTGCATCCAGGCAGGAGCCGTTCCCTCGCCCCCGGGGTTCCCTCGCCCCCGGCGCACGGCAGGCGCTCGGCAGCACCAGGGCCTCGCTCATGCTCCTTATGTTTCTCCTCCTGCAGGGACAGGCTCTGTGCGCCGGCATTTCTTGCTTCCAGTGCCCCCTCTGTAGAGATAAGGAGCTATTTCTCTTGGAAATGCTCACCATGGGGATCCGAATCCCCTCCAGGTCGGTGCCCTTCTGGCCGGCTCACAAGACAGGAGGCTGCAAGCGCTGTGCCGCCCGCGCCAGGGGCTGCCCCAGCAGTCCTTCCTGGCCCTCCGCTGTCCCGCGAGTCTGGGCTTCAGCTTCACGGGGGAGCTGGAAACAGGGCAGGGCAGAGGGGGCGAGCAGGGACGCCCTGCATCTCCCTTATGCCGGGGCAGCAGGGGCTCATCCATTTTCCTTTCTCCATCAGACTGCCATCGTGGGAGAACAGGCGTGCATACGCAGCACTAAGTGAGAGGCACAGCCGCTGCGATGCCAGGGAGTGCCTTTGTCCAGGAGGCAGGGAGCAGGCAGAGGAAGAGGGGTAAGTTGCCAAAGCTGCACCCCGGGGCTCTGTACGGGAAGCCTGTCTCGCCAAGGGCTCGAAGCGCAAGGACTGAGACCGAGAGCTCGGCCGGACAATCCCGTGCTGCGGTCACTTTGTCCTCACAGCCATGAACCCCTTTGCTTCCCCAGGCCCTGGCAACTGCTCCTGTGCTGCTCCTGCGCTGCCGAGGGCACCCACAGACGCTGCTCCGACTTGAGGAGCAGCACGGCCAGCTGGGAGTGCGACGCGTGTGCTGGCCTGGGCACCGGTAAGAGGCAAAGCACCCGCCTGCCCCTGGGCTGGGGCCAGGGGCCAGGCAAGGCCTGGCAGCGGGAGCCCGGGGTGGGCCTGGCAGAGCCTCTCTGCTCTAGGAGGGCTGGGGGCACCGCTCTGGCCTATCCTGCCCCGGGCCTGGGGGCCGTGCCCTTGACCTTCCTGCTTCCCCTTACAGCCTCCAGTGCCAGCTCGGAGCTCGCCGGCCCCAGCACTGCCAGCCAGGCAGGATCGGGGCCTTCCCACGGCTCGCCGGCACCCGACGCCAGCAGCCCCAGCACCGCCAGCCAGCTGCCAGCGGGGTCCTCCTGCGGCTCCCCACCGCCGGAGACCAGCAGCCCCGGCACCGCCAGCCAGGCGGCATCAGGGTTCTCCTGCGGCTCCCCGCCACTTCAGGGCAGCAGCCGCTCCAGCCCCCCTGGGCCCGTGCGGATGCGAGACCGCTCCCGCTTGCAACGCCGGGAGCAACATCCCTACAGCCGGCCCGGAAGACGCCGTGACAGGAGCCGTGCGCCAGCACCAAGTGCCGAGAGCAGCACCCCCAGCCAGGCGGCGCTGGGGCCGTCCCACAGCTCCCCGGCACCCCGACGCCAGCAGCCCCAGCACCGCCAGCCAGCTGCCAGCGGGGTCCTCCTGCGGCTCCCCACCGCCGGAAACCAGCAGCCCCAGCACTGGGAGCCAGGCGGCGTTCGGGCCACCCCACGGCTCCCTGGCACCGCAGACCAGCAGCCCCGCCGATGCGGCATCAGGGCCGTCCCAAGGCTCCCCAGTGCTTCAGGGCAGCAGCCGCGCCAGCCCCCCTGGGCCCGACCGCGTGCGAAACAGCTCCCGCTTGCGACGCCGGGCCCAACATCCCTACAGCCGGCCCGGAAGACGCCGTGACAGGAGCCGTGCGCCAGCACCAAGTGCCGAGAGCAGCACCCCCAGCCAGGCGGCGCTGGGGCCGTCCCACAGCTCCCCGGCACCCGAGACCAGCAGCCCCAGCACCGCCAGCCAGCTGCCAGCGGGGTCCTCCTGCGGCTCCCCAGCGCTCGAGAGCAGCAGAAGCTCCAGCCCCCCTGGGCCCGTGCGGATGCGAGACCGCTCCCGCTTGCAACGCCGGGCCCAACATCCCTACAGCCGGCCCGGACGCCGCCGCGGGACCAGCCGTGCGCCATCCCCGAGCGCTGGTCCTGATCCCCCTCCACCCGTACAATAAAGCTGGCCGTTAATCTCTGCGCTGGGACATTCCACGCTCATTCGTCGGCTTCCTCCTCCTCCACCTCTCCCTTTCTTGGGGGGCAGCCTTAGGGGCTGGGCCCAGAGCGTCGTCTTCTCCCTGGCGGTTGGCAGCACCTTCCCCAGACCTCCCTCCTCGCGGGCTGGCCTTGGCCGGCTGCCCCGCGCCATGGCCGTGGGCTTCGGGTCTCTGCCCCCACCCCCGGGAGGGTGGCCCGGCACGGCCCAGTCGGCGCCACCGCCCGTCTCCGGCAACGTGGGCTGTGCCCCCCCCAGCCGGCACGGCCCTCACGGCTCGCCCCCCAAAATCACGCGCCCCGGCCCCAGCGACTTTTGACACGCTTCATCTCTCTCTCCTTCTCGACAAGGCTATAACCCATTTCCCATCCTCGTTGCCCAGGTGAGTGAGAATTGGGGCAAAGTGGCAAAGCTCCTTTTCTTGGAAAGCTGAGGTCGGTGTTGTGAGAGACTGAATGTCTCAAACGTTGTGGTGGGGCAAGTTCTGCTTAAAGACAAACCCTGCACAGCAAGGAACCAAGGTGAAAAGCCCATCAGCTCAGACATCAGCAACAGGAGGGGGAGGGCGTGCTGGAGGGTGTGCAGCTCCCTCTTCTGATAAGCTCTTCTGATACAAAGATCAAACAATGGCAGTGTCTGCAGGGAAGGAGAAGTTACTCCACAAACGACCCCCAAGCCCAAAGGCTCACAGCCTGCTCATTAACCTGGCCAGTTCGGGTGCCCGCCCGAAGGAGGGGCAACGATGATAAAAGGACACAAACTGAAGCCCCGGGTGCGCAAGCCCACCGGGACTGGACCCCTCGGCTGACCGGACCCCTCCGCTGACTGAACCAACGCTGGACGGACCCAGGACCGCTGAAATCTTTCTCTCTTCCTTTTTCTCTCTCTGTCTTCCTCTCTCTTTCCTTTTCCTTTGCCACAATCCCTACACCTCATCTGTTTCAAGATAGAAACCGCTGACCAAGTCAGAGACTAAGAGTAGATGCAGCCGCCCCGGGCCCTTCTCTGAGGAGGAGTCTGGAAAGCAAGGGGGTCTGCTCTGAACCTCCTGACTCAACGGGAGGGATCTCCCTGAATTCACGTATATGGTTACACGGTTTACAGAAGCAGTCTTATGCCAATTCCCGTTGTGAGAAACCCTGCCACCTACTACCACGCCTCCCCAGTTCAGTTGGCTTCTGTCATGAATAAAATCTTTAACCGATCGTTTGGTGTCGTTTCACCTTAATTTAGCCCAAGGGAATTTCGAATTAAACACAACTCCCTGGTCTGTCCAGTCTGGGTCATGACAGGCCCTCACGGCTCGCCCCCCAAAATCACGCGCCCCGGCCCCAGTGACTTTTGACACGCTTCAACTCTCTCTCCTTCTTGACAAGGCTATAACCCATTGCCCATCCTCGTTGCCCAGGTGAGTGAGAATCGGGGCAAAGCGGCAAAGCTCCTTTTCTTGGAAAGCTGAGGTCGGTGTCACGTCTGTCTTTGTGACATGAAGAATTCTGCAGCTCGTGTTTCTACAGTAGCCAAAGGCCACTCCCCGTTCCCCAGCTCCGGGTCCTGTTCTCCAACGTGATTGCTGCTGCTGCACCAACTGAAGGCTTCCTTCCTGCAGAACAAGCCAAGACATCCCTTTTAAGAGAGACTGCAAACACCTGGTCAGGGACGTACTCCTCAGAGTTGAGGAGAGCCAGAGCAGTACCTGTTACTGAGGGCTTGAGTCCCGTCACGTGCCCTTTAGAGCAAAAAACCCACACGTGCTCTACGGCAAGGTAACAGGGGGCCTGGGAAATGTCAGTCATCCAAAAGGATTTCCCTCCCGTTGGAGACCAGCAAGTACCTTTCTAGTGCAGGAAGGAGAAGAGATTTGGTTGCAGAGTGACGGCTGAACAGCTCCGCGGAAGTTGGCGGAGAGCTGGAAGGCTGAATCAAAGAATAACGGTGACCAAAGCGCAAAGAGAATCCCCTGGGCTGGCTGTACAGATGTGAACAACCCTCTGCTCTTCAGGCAAACTACAGCTGGTCTTACGGTGTGTGCATTGAGCGCCTCCCTGACAGGCCTTGACGCAGCATGCGAGTCGATTCACTACAGTAGGGAGCAGCTGTCCTCTCTGAGGAAGGCAGGGGAACCCGGGAGACCCGATGGGCTTTCCTGCCAGCAAAGAGGCAATGAGGAAGGAAAGGAGGTAGAGAGGGTCCAAAAGAGAACTCGGTGCAGCGCTTTGTCCTTCTGCTCTTGCCTGCCGTGACTGGGAAGACGTGAGGTCTAGACACGGCCGGAGCAGGCAGTGCTCTTCAGGGGGATTGCCATGTGAGCTCCCAGGCAGTCCCGAGCAACGGAGCTCAAAGGGAGCTGCCCCAAGCGCTGTGGTCGTGCACGGCCTCGCTCCGAACCGAGGTGCTTGTTCCCTGGCACCGCTCGCCTCTGTCGGCATCTAGCGAACGGAGCTCCGTAACGCCCTGGCGTCGGAAGGCCGAGCAAAATCTCAGCAAGCCTGCTGAGAAGGAAACCCTGAGGACCGGCGTTTGGCTTGGAAGGTGGCTGGCAGAAGAAGGTGGCTGAGGACACTCTAAAAGCAGCAGCCGAAGGAGGCAGCCTGGGAAGCCTCCAGTGCCTCTCAGCAGTGTCAGCCCGCTAGTATCGCAGAAGGGCTTCTGGGGGTTCCGGGTTTCTATCCTCGTCCCGAATTGCATTTCGGACCTGGGTTCTCCAGTCCTGGACTTGGCATTCCTTTTCGCCTGCTCTGGTTGGGCCTGAGACACCCTCTGGTTTTCGTCCTGGTGTCACGGGTGAATTAGTCAGAGAAGTCATCGCCGTGGGCTTAACTCGGAGGGTTTTATTAACGATGAAGCGATGATCAAGTGGTAATCGATCGATGATCGAATGAAGATCACGTGGTCATCAAGTGGTGATTAAGCGATAACTGAATGGTAATTAGAATCACAGCATCCTTTAGGTTGGAAAAGACCCTTAAGATCATCGAGTCCAACCGTTAACCTAACACTGCCAAGTCCACCGCTAACCCGTGTCCCTAAGCGCCACACCTACACGTCTTTTCGACGCCTCCGGGGATGGCGACTCAACCGCTTCCCTGGGCAGCCCGTTCCAGCGCTTGACAAGCCTCGGCCCATCGATCCAGCCCGTCCAGATCCCTCTGGAGAGCCTTTCCAGCCTCCAACAGATCAACGCTCCCACCCACCACCTCCGAAGCTGCCCCACAGCCACTCGCAGTTTCCTACCCCACCACGGAAAGGCTCACGCTGACTCTGAAAGGCAGTTCCTTGCCACGGAAAAAGGCCATTTCCGCCGTGACTCCCCAGCTTGCGGTCCCACCGCCAGAAAGTGCCGGAGGCAGCACATCGCCGAAGCGCTAAGGAGTCCTCAGGCCCTTGTTGGGCCGCCTTAGACCTTAGGCCCTTGTTGGGCCACCTGCGACTCTGAGGTGCCGCCCTGAGGTCCCGTGCTGTGCCCCGGCCACCCACCGCCTCTGAGCGGATGGCACGTGTGAGCCCAGGCCAGGCTCCAAGGTCGCTCCTGTCCCCTGTGCCGGGGAGCCCGGCACCGGAGGCAGTACTTGCGACGCAGCCTTACCGGCGCGGCGCAGAGGGGAAGGATCACCTTCCCCGACCTGCTGGCAGCGCTCCCCGTGCCGGGGGCAGGAGCACAGAGTTCCCTCGGCCAGGGCTGGAGCCCTGGAGTCGCGCTGCCCCAACAGCACCTTTCGGCCAACAGCGTCCCCCTCGACGGCTGCCCCGGGGGACCCGGCATCGGACTCTGCACTCGCTGCAGGAGCAGCCGCCCCGGTGACGTGGGTGCCGAGGGCTCGGGCCCCCGCCTCGGCACGTCGCAGCCACCCCTGTGAGGCGGTGGCCGCCTCAGAGCGGGCGGCGGGTGGCCGAGGGCGTCCCTGCCCGTAGTTGGGGCGCACGCAGGCCAGCGGTGCTGATGTCACAGTGGCCACCGTGACCCGCGGGGGCAAGCCCACAAAAAGGAGCGCTGGGCACAGGCCGTCCGTCAGTGCGACCTGGCGAGGTGAGGAGAGGGCAGGGGAGGGACGGGGCTTGTGCGGGGCTGCCGAGGGAGGAGGGGGGCCCCAGGCCTCGGGGCGCTGGGCCTGCGCTGCAAGCTCACCCGCCTCTGGCTTCTCCCTCGCCCGCGCCCTGCTTCTCCCTCAGAGTCAGCAGAGGAGCATTTGGAGGAGACGCCCGGCGTTGCTGGGACAGGGACTCTCCAGACGCTCGCCGTTGACGTGCGCCATGTCCGCGAGGAAGCAGAAGGCCCCCGGCTCGATGGAGCAGGGTGAGAGCAAAGTAGCCCTCCCGCAGCGTAGCAGAGGGCTTGTCGGGGCGGTCAGCGTGGGGCCGAGAGCGGTGGCAGGGGGAGGCAGGAGCTCCCCGACGACCACCCCGGGGCAGGGCCCCTCCTGTCCTCAGCCAGCGGGGCCCAGGCTGGGCAGTGGGCACCTGCTGGGACCCCCGTGCCTGCAATGCCCCCTTCCTCTCCAAGGCCTCCAGCCCTGCCCATCAGCCGGCTCGGCAGGGGCAGAGCAGGCCCTTGGGGGCAATCCCTCAGGGACGCTTCCCCCGGCCCCGCAGAGGTGCTCATTCCCAGTGGCGTTTGCTCTCTCCCCTCCAGCATGCCTGCTGTGTCGCCGGGCAGAGGCTGACCCGGCTCTCTGCGGGGCCAAACTGGAGAAGCAAGGGCTCTGTGCCCATGTGTTTTGCCTGGTGAGTTACGCCGGGGCTCCCTCCAGCTTTCCGACAGGCAGTCCCTGCCACGCTCTCCTCAGCAGCTCCTCCTCTTTTCTCTACTGCAGCTTTTTGCCAACGAGCTTTTTCAGCAAGGGGGCAGGGAAGTAGGACTCATGGGATTTCTCCCCGAGGATATTCGACGTGCAGTCGCGCGGGCAGCGCGGAAGGTGAGCACCTGACAAGGCCGGGGAGATCTGTGCCGGGAGAGGTTTGCGGGAGCCTAGCCCAGACCCGAGAGAGAAATCCCAGCCCTTCCAGCCGGCTCTGGGACAGGAGTCTTGCTCCCAGCAGCTCCACAGAGGCTCCAGCACAGGAGCCTCGTCCGACAGGCGCATCTGCGGGGTGTGACCCAGCAGCGGCCACATCCTGCGCCCTGCCCGGAGGCGTGGGGCTGGCCGTGGCGGCCCTGAGGCTGCCGCTGATGGGGGCTGCTCTGCTCTTTCCAGCACTGCTTCGTCTGTGGCGAGAGCGGGGCCGCCATCTCCTGCTGGCAGAGGAGCTGCGACCGCAGCTTCCATCTCCCCTGTGCCGCGGAGGGTGGATGCGTCACCCAGTACGCTCTTCAGTACAGGTACCTCCTCTCCCCTCCTCGCTGCCACCCGGGGAAGGAGCCAGCGCTTCTCACCTCGCCCATCCCTTTCCTCTTGCCCCCAGCGCCTTCTGCTGGCAGCACCGCCCAGAGCAGGCAGTGGAGGCGGCTCCGGAGGAGAACACCACCTGCCTCATCTGCCTGGACCTTGTGGAGGAGAGAAAGTCCTACGGCACCATGGTGTGCCCAGCGTGCAAACACGCCTGGTTCCACAGGGGCTGCATCCAGGCAGGAGCCGTTCCCTCGCCCCCGGGGTTCCCTCGCCCCCGGCGCACGGCAGGCGCTCGGCAGCACCAGGGCCTCGCTCATGCTCCTTATGTTTCTCCTCCTGCAGGGACAGGCTCTGTGCGCCGGCATTTCTTGCTTCCAGTGCCCCCTCTGTAGAGATAAGGAGCTATTTCTCTTGGAAATGCTCACCATGGGGATCCGAATCCCCTCCAGGTCGGTGCCCTTCTGGCCGGCTCACAAGACAGGAGGCTGCAAGCGCTGTGCCGCCCGCGCCAGGGGCTGCCCCAGCAGTCCTTCCTGGCCCTCCGCTGTCCCGCGAGTCTGGGCTTCAGCTTCACGGGGGAGCTGGAAACAGGGCAGGGCAGAGGGGGCGAGCAGGGACGCCCTGCATCTCCCTTATGCCGGGGCAGCAGGGGCTCATCCATTTTCCTTTCTCCATCAGACTGCCATCGTGGGAGAACAGGCGTGCATACGCAGCACTAAGTGAGAGGCACAGCCGCTGCGATGCCAGGGAGTGCCTTTGTCCAGGAGGCAGGGAGCAGGCAGAGGAAGAGGGGTAAGTTGCCAAAGCTGCACCCCGGGGCTCTGTACGGGAAGCCTGTCTCGCCAAGGGCTCGAAGCGCAAGGACTGAGACCGAGAGCTCGGCCGGACAATCCCGTGCTGCGGTCACTTTGTCCTCACAGCCATGAACCCCTTTGCTTCCCCAGGCCCTGGCAACTGCTCCTGTGCTGCTCCTGCGCTGCCGAGGGCACCCACAGACGCTGCTCCGACTTGAGGAGCAGCACGGCCAGCTGGGAGTGCGACGCGTGTGCTGGCCTGGGCACCGGTAAGAGGCAAAGCACCCGCCTGCCCCTGGGCTGGGGCCAGGGGCCAGGCAAGGCCTGGCAGCGGGAGCCCAGGGTGGGCCTGGCAGAGCCTCTCTGCTCTAGGAGGGCTGGGGGCACCGCTCTGGCCTATCCTGCCCCGGGCCTGGGGGCCGTGCCCTTGACCTTCCTGCTTCCCCTTACAGCCTCCAGTGCCAGCTCGGAGCTCGCCGGCCCCAGCACTGCCAGCCAGGCAGGATCGGGGCCTTCCCACGGCTCGCCGGCACCCGACGCCAGCAGCCCCAGCACCGCCAGCCAGCTGCCAGCGGGGTCCTCCTGCGGCTCCCCACCGCCGGAGACCAGCAGCCCCGGCACCGCCAGCCAGGCGGCATCAGGGTTCTCCTGCGGCTCCCCGCCACTTCAGGGCAGCAGCCGCTCCAGCCCCCCTGGGCCCGTGCGGATGCGAGACCGCTCCCGCTTGCAACGCCGGGAGCAACATCCCTACAGCCGGCCCGGAAGACGCCGTGACAGGAGCCGTGCGCCAGCACCAAGTGCCGAGAGCAGCACCCCCAGCCAGGCGGCGCTGGGGCCGTCCCACAGCTCCCCGGCACCCGACGCCAGCAGCCCCAGCACCGCCAGCCAGCTGCCAGCGGGGTCCTCCTGCGGCTCCCCACCGCCGGAAACCAGCAGCCCCAGCACTGGGAGCCAGGCGGCGTTCGGGCCACCCCACGGCTCCCTGGCACCGCAGACCAGCAGCCCCGCCGATGCGGCATCAGGGCCGTCCCAAGGCTCCCCAGTGCTTCAGGGCAGCAGCCGCGCCAGCCCCCCTGGGCCCGACCGCGTGCGAAACAGCTCCCGCTTGCGACGCCGGGCCCAACATCCCTACAGCCGGCCCGGAAGACGCCGTGACAGGAGCCGTGCGCCAGCACCAAGTGCCGAGAGCAGCACCCCCAGCCAGGCGGCGCTGGGGCCGTCCCACAGCTCCCCGGCACCCGAGACCAGCAGCCCCAGCACTGCCAGCCAGCTGCCAGCGGGGTCCTCCTGCGGCTCCCCAGCGCTCGAGAGCAGCAGAAGCTCCAGCCCCCCTGGGCCCGTGCGGATGCGAGACCGCTCCCGCTTGCAACGCCGGGCCCAACATCCCTACAGCCGGCCCGGACGCCGCCGCGGGACCAGCCGTGCGCCATCCCCGAGCGCTGGTCCTGATCCCCCTCCACCCGTACAATAAAGCTGGCCGTTAATCTCTGCGCTGGGACATTCCACGCTCATTCGTCGGCTTCCTCCTCCTCCACCTCTCCCTTTCTTGGGGGGCAGCCTTAGGGGCTGGGCCCAGAGCGTCGTCTTCTCCCTGGCGGTTGGC
This sequence comes from Harpia harpyja, assembly GCF_026419915.1. NCBI lineage: Eukaryota > Metazoa > Chordata > Aves > Accipitriformes > Accipitridae > Harpia > Harpia harpyja. Next base: position 4,993,083 of record NC_068969.1, read on the forward strand.
AGCACCTTCCCCAGACCTCCCTCCTCGCGGGCTGGCCTTGGCCGGCTGCCCCGCGCCATGGCCGTGGGCTTCGGGTCTCTGCCCCCACCCCCGGGAGGGTGGCCCGGCACGGCCCAGTCGGCGCCACCGCCCGTCTCCGGCAACGTGGGCTGTGCCCCCCCCAGCCGGCACGGCCCTCACGGCTCGCCCCCCAAAATCACGCGCCCCGGCCCCAGCGACTTTTGACACGCTTCATCTCTCTCTCCTTCTCGACAAGGCTATAACCCATTTCCCATCCTCGTTGCCCAGGTGAGTGAGAATTGGGGCAAAGTGGCAAAGCTCCTTTTCTTGGAAAGCTGAGGTCGGTGTTGTGAGAGACTGAATGTCTCAAACGTTGTGGTGGGGCAAGTTCTGCTTAAAGACAAACCCTGCACAGCAAGGAACCAAGGTGAAAAGCCCATCAGCTCAGACATCAGCAACAGGAGGGGGAGGGCGTGCTGGAGGGTGTGCAGCTCCCTCTTCTGATAAGCTCTTCTGATACAAAGATCAAACAATGGCAGTGTCTGCAGGGAAGGAGAAGTTACTCCACAAACGACCCCCAAGCCCAAAGGCTCACAGCCTGCTCATTAACCTGGCCAGTTCGGGTGCCCGCCCGAAGGAGGGGCAACGATGATAAAAGGACACAAACTGAAGCCCCGGGTGCGCAAGCCCACCGGGACTGGACCCCTCGGCTGACCGGACCCCTCCGCTGACTGAACCAACGCTGGACGGACCCAGGACCGCTGAAATCTTTCTCTCTTCCTTTTTCTCTCTCTGTCTTCCTCTCTCTTTCCTTTTCCTTTGCCACAATCCCTACACCTCATCTGTTTCAAGATAGAAACCGCTGACCAAGTCAGAGACTAAGAGTAGATGCAGCCGCCCCGGGCCCTTCTCTGAGGAGGAGTCTGGAAAGCAAGGGGGTCTGCTCTGAACCTCCTGACTCAACGGGAGGGATCTCCCTGAATTCACATATATGGTTACACGGTTTACAGAAGCAGTCTTATGCCAATTCCCGTTGTGAGAAACCCTGCCACCTACTACCACGCCTCCCCAGTTCAGTTGGCTTCTGTCATGAATAAAATCTTTAACCGATCGTTTGGTGTCGTTTCACCTTAATTTAGCCCAAGGGAATTTCGAATTAAACACAACTCCCTGGTCTGTCCAGTCTGGGTCATGACAGGCCCTCACGGCTCGCCCCCCAAAATCACGCGCCCCGGCCCCAGTGACTTTTGACACGCTTCAACTCTCTCTCCTTCTTGACAAGGCTATAACCCATTGCCCATCCTCGTTGCCCAGGTGAGTGAGAATCGGGGCAAAGCGGCAAAGCTCCTTTTCTTGGAAAGCTGAGGTCGGTGTCACGTCTGTCTTTGTGACATGAAGAATTCTGCAGCTCGTGTTTCTACAGTAGCCAAAGGCCACTCCCCGTTCCCCAGCTCCGGGTCCTGTTCTCCAACGTGATTGCTGCTGCTGCACCAACTGAAGGCTTCCTTCCTGCAGAACAAGCCAAGACATCCCTTTTAAGAGAGACTGCAAACACCTGGTCAGGGACGTACTCCTCAGAGTTGAGGAGAGCCAGAGCAGTACCTGTTACTGAGGGCTTGAGTCCCGTCACGTGCCCTTTAGAGCAAAAAACCCACACGTGCTCTACGGCAAGGTAACAGGGGGCCTGGGAAATGTCAGTCATCCAAAAGGATTTCCCTCCCGTTGGAGACCAGCAAGTACCTTTCTAGTGCAGGAAGGAGAAGAGATTTGGTTGCAGAGTGACGGCTGAACAGCTCCGCGGAAGTTGGCGGAGAGCTGGAAGGCTGAATCAAAGAATAACGGTGACCAAAGCGCAAAGAGAATCCCCTGGGCTGGCTGTACAGATGTGAACAACCCTCTGCTCTTCAGGCAAACTACAGCTGGTCTTACGGTGTGTGCATTGAGCGCCTCCCTGACAGGCCTTGACGCAGCATGCGAGTCGATTCACTACAGTAGGGAGCAGCTGTCCTCTCTGAGGAAGGCAGGGGAACCCGGGAGACCCGATGGGCTTTCCTGCCAGCAAAGAGGCAATGAGGAAGGAAAGGAGGTAGAGAGGGTCCAAAAGAGAACTCGGTGCAGCGCTTTGTCCTTCTGCTCTTGCCTGCCGTGACTGGGAAGACGTGAGGTCTAGACACGGCCGGAGCAGGCAGTGCTCTTCAGGGGGATTGCCATGTGAGCTCCCAGGCAGTCCCGAGCAACGGAGCTCAAAGGGAGCTGCCCCAAGCGCTGTGGTCGTGCACGGCCTCGCTCCGAACCGAGGTGCTTGTTCCCTGGCACCGCTCGCCTCTGTCGGCATCTAGCGAACGGAGCTCCGTAACGCCCTGGCGTCGGAAGGCCGAGCAAAATCTCAGCAAGCCTGCTGAGAAGGAAACCCTGAGGACCGGCGTTTGGCTTGGAAGGTGGCTGGCAGAAGAAGGTGGCTGAGGACACTCTAAAAGCAGCAGCCGAAGGAGGCAGCCTGGGAAGCCTCCAGTGCCTCTCAGCAGTGTCAGCCCGCTAGTATCGCAGAAGGGCTTCTGGGGGTTCCGGGTTTCTATCCTCGTCCCGAATTGCATTTCGGACCTGGGTTCTCCAGTCCTGGACTTGGCATTCCTTTTCGCCTGCTCTGGTTGGGCCTGAGACACCCTCTGGTTTTCGTCCTGGTGTCACGGGTGAATTAGTCAGAGAAGTCATCGCCGTGGGCTTAACTCGGAGGGTTTTATTAACGATGAAGCGATGATCAAGTGGTAATCGATCGATGATCGAATGAAGATCACGTGGTCATCAAGTGGTGATTAAGCGATAACTGAATGGTAATTAGAATCACAGCATCCTTTAGGTTGGAAAAGACCCTTAAGATCATCGAGTCCAACCGTTAACCTAACACTGCCAAGTCCACCGCTAACCCGTGTCCCTAAGCGCCACACCTACACGTCTTTTCGACGCCTCCGGGGATGGCGACTCAACCGCTTCCCTGGGCAGCCCGTTCCAGCGCTTGACAAGCCTCGGCCCATCGATCCAGCCCGTCCAGATCCCTCTGGAGAGCCTTTCCAGCCTCCAACAGATCAACGCTCCCACCCACCACCTCCGAAGCTGCCCCACAGCCACTCGCAGTTTCCTACCCCACCACGGAAAGGCTCACGCTGACTCTGAAAGGCAGTTCCTTGCCACGGAAAAAGGCCATTTCCGCCGTGACTCCCCAGCTTGCGGTCCCACCGCCAGAAAGTGCCGGAGGCAGCACATCGCCGAAGCGCTAAGGAGTCCTCAGGCCCTTGTTGGGCCGCCTTAGACCTTAGGCCCTTGTTGGGCCACCTGCGACTCTGAGGTGCCGCCCTGAGGTCCCGTGCTGTGCCCCGGCCACCCACCGCCTCTGAGCGGATGGCACGTGTGAGCCCAGGCCAGGCTCCAAGGTCGCTCCTGTCCCCTGTGCCGGGGAGCCCGGCACCGGAGGCAGTACTTGCGACGCAGCCTTACCGGCGCGGCGCAGAGGGGAAGGATCACCTTCCCCGACCTGCTGGCAGCGCTCCCCGTGCCGGGGGCAGGAGCACAGAGTTCCCTCGGCCAGGGCTGGAGCCCTGGAGTCGCGCTGCCCCAACAGCACCTTTCGGCCAACAGCGTCCCCCTCGACGGCTGCCCCGGGGGACCCGGCATCGGACTCTGCACTCGCTGCAGGAGCAGCCGCCCCGGTGACGTGGGTGCCGAGGGCTCGGGCCCCCGCCTCGGCACGTCGCAGCCACCCCTGTGAGGCGGTGGCCGCCTCAGAGCGGGCGGCGGGTGGCCGAGGGCGTCCCTGCCCGTAGTTGGGGCGCACGCAGGCCAGCGGTGCTGATGTCACAGTGGCCACCGTGACCCGCGGGGGCAAGCCCACAAAAAGGAGCGCTGGGCACAGGCCGTCCGTCAGTGCGACCTGGCGAGGTGAGGAGAGGGCAGGGGAGGGACGGGGCTTGTGCGGGGCTGCCGAGGGAGGAGGGGGGCCCCAGGCCTCGGGGCGCTGGGCCTGCGCTGCAAGCTCACCCGCCTCTGGCTTCTCCCTCGCCCGCGCCCTGCTTCTCCCTCAGAGTCAGCAGAGGAGCATTTGGAGGAGACGCCCGGCGTTGCTGGGACAGGGACTCTCCAGACGCTCGCCGTTGACGTGCGCCATGTCCGCGAGGAAGCAGAAGGCCCCCGGCTCCATGGAGCAGGGTGAGAGCAAAGTAGCCCTCCCGCAGCGTAGCAGAGGGCTTGTCGGGGCGGTCAGCGTGGGGCCGAGAGCGGTGGCAGGGGGAGGCAGGAGCTCCCCGACGACCACCCCGGGGCAGGGCCCCTCCTGTCCTCAGCCAGCGGGGCCCAGGCTGGGCAGTGGGCACCTGCTGGGACCCCCGTGCCTGCAATGCCCCCTTCCTCTCCAAGGCCTCCAGCCCTGCCCATCAGCCGGCTCGGCAGGGGCAGAGCAGGCCCTTGGGGGCAATCCCTCAGGGACGCTTCCCCCGGCCCCGCAGAGGTGCTCATTCCCAGTGGCGTTTGCTCTCTCCCCTCCAGCATGCCTGCTGTGTCGCCGGGCAGAGGCTGACCCGGCTGTCTGCGGGGCCAAACTGGAGAAGCAAGGGCTCTGTGCCCATGTGTTTTGCCTGGTGAGTTACGCCGGGGCTCCCTCCAGCTTTCCGACAGGCAGTCCCTGCCACGCTCTCCTCAGCAGCTCCTCCTCTTTTCTCTACTGCAGCTTTTTGCCAACGAGCTTTTTCAGCAAGGGGGCAGGGAAGTAGGACTCATGGGATTTCTCCCCGAGGATATTCGACGTGCAGTCACGCGGGCAGCGCGGAAGGTGAGCACCTGACAAGGCCGGGGAGATCTGTGCCGGGAGAGGTTTGCGGGAGCCTAGCCCAGACCCGAGAGAGAAATCCCAGCCCTTCCAGCCGGCTCTGGGACAGGAGTCTTGCTCCCAGCAGCTCCACAGAGGCTCCAGCACAGGAGCCTCGTCCGACAGGCGCATCTGCGGGGTGTGACCCAGCAGCGGCCACATCCTGCGCCCTGCCCGGAGGCGTGGGGCTGGCCGTGGCGGCCCTGAGGCTGCCGCTGATGGGGGCTGCTCTGCTCTTTCCAGCACTGCTTCGTCTGTGGCGAGAGCGGGGCCGCCATCTCCTGCTGGCAGAGGAGCTGCGACCGCAGCTTCCATCTCCCCTGTGCCGCGGAGGGTGGATGCGTCACCCAGTACGCTCTTCAGTACAGGTACCTCCTCTCCCCTCCTCGCTGCCACCCGGGGAAGGAGCCAGCGCTTCTCACCTCGCCCATCCCTTTCCTCTTGCCCCCAGCGCCTTCTGCTGGCAGCACCGCCCAGAGCAGGCAGTGGAGGCGGCTCCGGAGGAGAACACCACCTGCCTCATCTGCCTGGACCTTGTGGAGGAGAGAAAGTCCTACGGCACCATGGTGTGCCCAGCGTGCAAACACGCCTGGTTCCACAGGGGCTGCATCCAGGCAGGAGCCGTTCCCTCGCCCCCGGGGTTCCCTCGCCCCCGGCGCACGGCAGGCACTCGGCAGCACCAGGGCCTCGCTCATGCTCCTTATGTTTCTCCTCCTGCAGGGACAGGCTCTGTGCGCCGGCATTTCTTGCTTCCAGTGCCCCCTCTGTAGAGATAAGGAGCTATTTCTCTTGGAAATGCTCACCATGGGGATCCGAATCCCCTCCAGGTCGGTGCCCTTCTGGCCGGCTCACAAGACAGGAGGCTGCAAGCGCTGTGCCGCCCGCGCCAGGGGCTGCCCCAGCAGTCCTTCCTGGCCCTCCGCTGTCCCGCGAGTCTGGGCTTCAGCTTCACGGGGGAGCTGGAAACAGGGCAGGGCAGAGGGGGCGAGCAGGGACGCCCTGCATCTCCCTTATGCCGGGGCAGCAGGGGCTCATCCATTTTCCTTTCTCCATCAGACTGCCATCGTGGGAGAACAGGCGTGCATACGCAGCACTAAGTGAGAGGCACAGCCGCTGCGATGCCAGGGAGTGCCTTTGTCCAGGAGGCAGGGAGCAGGCAGAGGAAGAGGGGTAAGTTGCCAAAGCTGCACCCCGGGGCTCTGTACGGGAAGCCTGTCTCGCCAAGGGCTCGAAGCGCAAGGACTGAGACCGAGAGCTCGGCCGGACAATCCCGTGCTGCGGTCACTTTGTCCTCACAGCCATGAACCCCTTTGCTTCCCCAGGCCCTGGCAACTGCTCCTGTGCTGCTCCTGCGCTGCCGAGGGCACCCACAGACGCTGCTCCGACTTGAGGAGCAGCACGGCCAGCTGGGAGTGCGACGCGTGTGCTGGCCTGGGCACCGGTAAGAGGCAAAGCACCCGCCTGCCCCTGGGCTGGGGCCAGGGGCCAGGCAAGGCCTGGCAGCGGGAGCCCGGGGTGGGCCTGGCAGAGCCTCTCTGCTCTAGGAGGGCTGGGGGCACCGCTCTGGCCTATCCTGCCCCGGGCCTGGGGGCCGTGCCCTTGACCTTCCTGCTTCCCCTTACAGCCTCCAGTGCCAGCTCGGAGCTCGCCGGCCCCAGCACTGCCAGCCAGGCAGGATCGGGGCCTTCCCACGGCTCGCCGGCACCCGACGCCAGCAGCCCCAGCACCGCCAGCCAGCTGCCAGCGGGGTCCTCCTGCGGCTCCCCACCGCCGGAGACCAGCAGCCCCGGCACCGCCAGCCAGGCGGCATCAGGGTTCTCCTGCGGCTCCCCGCCACTTCAGGGCAGCAGCCGCTCCAGCCCCCCTGGGCCCGTGCGGATGCGAGACCGCTCCCGCTTGCAACGCCGGGAGCAACATCCCTACAGCCGGCCCGGAAGACGCCGTGACAGGAGCCGTGCGCCAGCACCAAGTGCCGAGAGCAGCACCCCCAGCCAGGCGGCGCTGGGGCCGTCCCACAGCTCCCCAGCACCCGACGCCAGCAGCCCCAGCACCGCCAGCCAGCTGCCAGCGGGGTCCTCCTGCGGCTCCCCACCGCCGGAAACCAGCAGCCCCAGCACTGGGAGCCAGGCGGCGTTCGGGCCACCCCACGGCTCCCTGGCACCGCAGACCAGCAGCCCCGCCGATGCGGCATCAGGGCCGTCCCAAGGCTCCCCAGTGCTTCAGGGCAGCAGCCGCGCCAGCCCCCCTGGGCCCGACCGCGTGCGAAACAGCTCCCGCTTGCGACGCCGGGCCCAACATCCCTACAGCCGGCCCGGAAGACGCCGTGACAGGAGCCGTGCGCCAGCACCAAGTGCCGAGAGCAGCACCCCCAGCCAGGCGGCGCTGGGGCCCTCCCACAGCTCCCCGGCACCCGAGACCAGCAGCCCCAGCACCGCCAGCCAGCTGCCAGCGGGGTCCTCCTGCGGCTCCCCAGCGCTCGAGAGCAGCAGAAGCTCCAGCCCCCCTGGGCCCGTGCGGATGCGAGACCGCTCCCGCTTGCAACGCCGGGCCCAACATCCCTACAGCCGGCCCGGACGCCGCCGCGGGACCAGCCGTGCGCCATCCCCGAGCGCTGGTCCTGATCCCCCTCCACCCGTACAATAAAGCTGGCCGTTAATCTCTGCGCTGGGACATTCCACGCTCATTCGTCGGCTTCCTCCTCCTCCACCTCTCCCTTTCTTGGGGGGCAGCCTTAGGGGCTGGGCCCAGAGCGTCGTCTTCTCCCTGGCGGTTGGCAGCACCTTCCCCAGACCTCCCTCCTCGCGGGCTGGCCTTGGCCGGCTGCCCCGCGCCATGGCCGTGGGCTTCGGGTCTCTGCCCCCACCCCCGGGAGGGTGGCCCGGCACGGCCCAGTCGGCGCCACCGCCCGTCTCCGGCAACGTGGGCTGTGCCCCCCCCAGCCGGCACGGCCCTCACGGCTCGCCCCCCAAAATCACGCGCCCCGGCCCCAGCGACTTTTGACACGCTTCATCTCTCTCTCCTTCTCGACAAGGCTATAACCCATTTCCCATCCTCGTTGCCCAGGTGAGTGAGAATCGGGGCAAAGTGGCAAAGCTCCTTTTCTTGGAAAGCTGAGGTCGGTGTTGTGAGAGACTGAATGTCTCAAACGTTGTGGTGGGGCAAGTTCTGCTTAAAGACAAACCCTGCACAGCAAGGAACCAAGGTGAAAAGCCCATCAGCTCAGACATCAGCAACAGGAGGGGGAGGGCGTGCTGGAGGGTGCGCAGCTCCCTCTTCTGATAAGCTCTTCTGATACAAAGATCAAACAATGGCAGTGTCTGCAGGGAAGGAGAAGTTACTCCACAAACGACCCCCAAGCCCAAAGGCTCACAGCCTGCTCATTAACCTGGCCAGTTCGGGTGCCCGCCCGAAGGAGGGGCAACGATGATAAAAGGACACAAACTGAAGCCCCGGGTGCGCAAGCCCACCGCGACTGGACCCCTCGGCTGACCGGACCCCTCCGCTGACTGAACCAACGCTGGACGGACCCAGGACCGCTGAAATCTTTCTCTCTTCCTTTTTCTCTCTCTCTCTTCCTCTCTCTTTCCTTTTCCTTTGCCACAATCCCTACACCTCATCCGTTTCAAGATAGAAACCGCTGACCAAGTCAGAGACTAAGAGTAGATGCAGCCGCCCCGGGCCCTTCTCTGAGGAGGAGTCTGGAAAGCAAGGGGGTCTGCTCTGAACCTCCTGACTCAACGGGAGGGATCTCCCTGAATTCACGTATATGGTTACACGGTTTACAGAAGCAGTCTTATGCCAATTCCCGTTGTGAGAAACCCTGCCACCTACTACCACGCCTCCCCAGTTCAGTTGGCTTCTGTCATGAATAAAATCTTTAACCGATCGTTTGGTGTCGTTTCACCTTAATTTAGCCCAAGGGAATTTCGAATTAAACACAACTCCCTGGTCTGTCCAGTCTGGGTCATGACAGGCCCTCACGGCTCGCCCCCCAAAATCACGCGCCCCGGCCCCAGTGACTTTTGACACGCTTCAACTCTCTCTCCTTCTTGACAAGGCTATAACCCATTGCCCATCCTCGTTGCCCAGGTGAGTGAGAATCGGGGCAAAGCGGCAAAGCTCCTTTTCTTGGAAAGCTGAGGTCGGTGTCACGTCTGTCTTTGTGACATGAAGAATTCTGCAGCTCGTGTTTCTACAGTAGCCAAAGGCCACTCCCCGTTCCCCAGCTCCGGGTCCTGTTCTCCAACGTGATTGCTGCTGCTGCACCAACTGAAGGCTTCCTTCCTGCAGAACAAGCCAAGACATCCCTTTTAAGAGAGACTGCAAACACCTGGTCAGGGACGTACTCCTCAGAGTTGAGGAGAGCCAGAGCAGTACCTGTTACTGAGGGCTTGAGTCCCGTCACGTGCCCTTTAGAGCAAAAAACCCACACGTGCTCTACGGCAAGGTAACAGGGGGCCTGGGAAATGTCAGTCATCCAAAAGGATTTCCCTCCCGTTGGAGACCAGCAAGTACCTTTCTAGTGCAGGAAGGAGAAGAGATTTGGTTGCAGAGTGACGGCTGAACAGCTCCGCGGAAGTTGGCGGAGAGCTGGAAGGCTGAATCAAAGAATAACGGTGACCAAAGCGCAAAGAGAATCCCCTGGGCTGGCTGTACAGATGTGAACAACCCTCTGCTCTTCAGGCAAACTACAGCTGGTCTTACGGTGTGTGCATTGAGCGCCTCCCTGACAGGCCTTGACGCAGCATGCGAGTCGATTCACTACAGTAGGGAGCAGCTGTCCTCTCTGAGGAAGGCAGGGGAACCCGGGAGACCCGATGGGCTTTCCTGCCAGCAAAGAGGCAATGAGGAAGGCAAGGAGGTAGAGAGGGTCCAAAAGAGAACTCGGTGGCAGCGCTTTGTCCTTCTGCTCTTGCCTGCCGTGACTGGGAAGACGTGAGGTCTAGACACGGCCGGAGCAGGCAGTGCTCTTCAGGGGGATTGCCATGTGAGCTCCCAGGCAGTCCCGAGCAACGGAGCTCAAAGGGAGCTGCCCCAAGCGCTGTGGTCGTGCACGGCCTCGCTCCGAACCGAGGTGCTTGTTCCCTGGCACCGCTCGCCTCTGTCGGCATCTAGCGAACGGAGCTCCGTAACGCCCTGGCGTCGGAAGGCCGAGCAAAATCTCAGCAAGCCTGCTGAGAAGGAAACCCTGAGGACCGGCGTTTGGCTTGGAAGGTGGCTGGCAGAAGAAGGTGGCTGAGGACACTCTAAAAGCAGCAGCCGAAGGAGGCAGCCTGGGAAGCCTCCAGTGCCTCTCAGCAGTGTCAGCCCGCTAGTATCGCAGAAGGGCTTCTGGGGGTTCCGGGTTTCTATCCTCGTCCCGAATTGCATTTCGGACCTGGGTTCTCCAGTCCTGGACTTGGCATTCCTTTTCGCCTGCTCTGGTTGGGCCTGAGACACCCTCTGGTTTTCGTCCTGGTGTCACGGGTGAATTAGTCAGAGAAGTCATCGCCGTGGGCTTAACTCGGAGGGTTTTATTAACGATGAAGCGATGATCAAGTGGTAATCGATCGATGATCGAATGAAGATCACGTGGTCATCAAGTGGTGATTAAGCGATAACTGAATGGTAATTAGAATCACAGCATCCTTTAGGTTGGAAAAGACCCTTAAGATCATCGAGTCCAACCGTTAACCTAACACTGCCAAGTCCACCGCTAACCCGTGTCCCTAAGCGCCACACCTACACGTCTTTTCGACGCCTCCGGGGATGGCGACTCAACCGCTTCCCTGGGCAGCCCGTTCCAGCGCTTGACAAGCCTCGGCCCATCGATCCAGCCCGTCCAGATCCCTCTGGAGAGCCTTTCCAGCCTCCAACAGATCAACGCTCCCACCCACCACCTCCGAAGCTGCCCCACAGCCACTCGCAGTTTCCTACCCCACCACGGAAAGGCTCACGCTGACTCTGAAAGGCAGTTCCTTGCCACGGAAAAAGGCCATTTCCGCCGTGACTCCCCAGCTTGCGGTCCCACCGCCAGAAAGTGCCGGAGGCAGCACATCGCCGAAGCGCTAAGGAGTCCTCAGGCCCTTGTTGGGCCGCCTTAGACCTTAGGCCCTTGTTGGGCCACCTGCGACTCTGAGGTGCCGCCCTGAGGTCCCGTGCTGTGCCCCGGCCACCCACCGCCTCTGAGCGGATGGCACGTGTGAGCCCAGGCCAGGCTCCAAGGTCGCTCCTGTCCCCTGTGCCGGGGAGCCCGGCACCGGAGGCAGTACTTGCGACGCAGCCTTACCGGCGCGGCGCAGAGGGGAAGGATCACCTTCCCCGACCTGCTGGCAGCGCTCCCCGTGCCGGGGGCAGGAGCACAGAGTTCCCTCAGCCAGGGCTGGAGCCCTGGAGTCGCGCTGCCCCAACAGCACCTTTCGGCCAACAGCGTCCCCCTCGACGGCTGCCCCGGGGGACCCGGCATCGGACTCTGCACTCGCTGCAGGAGCAGCCGCCCCGGTGACGTGGGTGCCGAGGGCTCGGGCCCCCGCCTCGGCACGTCGCAGCCACCCCTGTGAGGCGGTGGCCGCCTCAGAGCGGGCGGCGGGTGGCCGAGGGCGTCCCTGCCCGTAGTTGGGGCGCACGCAGGCCAGCGGTGCTGATGTCACAGTGGCCACCGTGACCCGCGGGGGCAAGCCCACAAAAAGGAGCGCTGGGCACAGGCCGTCCGTCAGTGCGACCTGGCGAGGTGAGGAGAGGGCAGGGGAGGGACGGGGCTTGTGCGGGGCTGCCGAGGGAGGAGGGGGGCCCCAGGCCTCGGGGCGCTGGGCCTGCGCTGCAAGCTCACCCGCCTCTGGCTTCTCCCTCGCCCGCGCCCTGCTTCTCCCTCAGAGTCAGCAGAGGAGCATTTGGAGGAGACGCCCGGCGTTGCTGGGACAGGGACTCTCCAGACGCTCGCCGTTGACGTGCGCCATGTCCGCGAGGAAGCAGAAGGCCCCCGGCTCCATGGAGCAGGGTGAGAGCAAAGTAGCCCTCCCGCAGCGTAGCAGAGGGCTTGTCGGGGCGGTCAGCGTGGGGCCGAGAGCGGTGGCAGGGGGAGGCAGGAGCTCCCCGACGACCACCCCGGGGCAGGGCCCCTCCTGTCCTCAGCCAGCGGGGCCCAGGCTGGGCAGTGGGCACCTGCTGGGACCCCCGTGCCTGCAATGCCCCCTTCCTCTCCAAGGCCTCCAGCCCTGCCCATCAGCCGGCTCGGCAGGGGCAGAGCAGGCCCTTGGGGGCAATCCCTCAGGGACGCTTCCCCCGGCCCCGCAGAGGTGCTCATTCCCAGTGGCGTTTGCTCTCTCCCCTCCAGCATGCCTGCTGTGTCGCCGGGCAGAGGCTGACCCGGCTCTCTGCGGGGCCAAACTGGAGAAGCAAGGGCTCTGTGCCCATGTGTTTTGCCTGGTGAGTTACGCCGGGGCTCCCTCCAGCTTTCCGACAGGCAGTCCCTGCCACGCTCTCCTCAGCAGCTCCTCCTCTTTTCTCTACTGCAGTTTTTTGCCAACAACCTTCTTCAGCAACGGAGTAGGGATGGGGTTCGCCTTGAGGATATTCGACGTGCAGTCGCGCGGGCAGCGCGGAAGGTGAGCACCTGACAAGGCCGGGGAGATCTGTGCCGGGAGAGGTTTGCGGGAGCCTAGCCCAGACCCGAGAGAGAAATCCCAGCCCTTCCAGCCGGCTCTGGGACAGGAGTCTTGCTCCCAGCAGCTCCACAGAGGCTCCAGCACAGGAGCCTCGTCCGACAGGCGCATCTGCGGGGTGTGACCCGGCAGCGGCCACATCCTGCGCCCTGCCCGGAGGCGTGGGGCTGGCCGTGGCGGCCCTGAGGCTGCCGCTGATGGGGGCTGCTCTGCTCTTTCCAGCACTGCTTCGTCTGTGGCGAGAGCGGGGCCACCATCTCCTGTCGGGAAATGGGCTGCGACCGCAGCTTCCACCTCCCCTGTGCCGTGGAGGGTGGATGTGTCACCCAATTTTTTGGGCTGTACAGGTAAGGGCAGCTGGCCCCCACAGGGGAGGCTGCTTGTTTTCAATCCCCTTCCTGCCGGCATCAGCCAAACAGGGAAGGAACCTGCAGTGACATTTCACAGCAGCCAGTCTCAGGCATAGCCACAGCCAGGCAAGGTCTGGGGCTCCTTCACACCTCCTCTCCCCTCCTTGCCGCCACTGGGGAAGGACCCAGCCCTTCTCACCTCGCCCATCCCTTTCCTCTTGCCCCCAGGGCCTTCTGCTGGGAGCACCGCCCAGAGCAGGCAGTGGAGGCGGCTCCGGAGGAGAACACCACCTGCCTCATCTGCCTGGACCTTGTGGAGGAGAGAAAGTCCTACGGCACCATGGTGTGCCCAGCGTGCAAACACGCCTGGTTCCACAGGGGCTGCATCCAGAATCAGGCTATCCACGCTGGTTTCTCCTGCTTCCAGTGCCCACATTGTCAAAATGAATATCGATTTCTGATGGAAATGCTCACCATGGGGATCCGAATCCCCAGGAGGTTGGTATTTTTTTGTCACAGCTCAAAAGTGAGGAGGGTGCAAGCGCTGTGCCGCGCCAGGGGCTGCATCAGCAGTCCTGGCCCGCCACTGCCCTGTCAGTCTGGGCTTCAGCTTCACGGAGGGGCTGGAAACAGGGCAGGGGGGATGAGCAGGGACGCCCTGCATCTCCCTTATGCCGGGGCAGCAGAGGCTCATCCATTTTCCCTTCCTTCACCAATAGAGGACCATCATGGGAGGATGGTGGTGCCTATGAACAATTATATGAGAGGCACAGCCGCTGCGATGCCAGGGAGTGCCTTTGTCCAGGAGGCAGGGAGCAGGCAGAGGAAGAGGGGTAAGTTGCCAAAGCTGCACCCCGGGGCTCTGTACGGGAAGCCTGTCTCGCCAAGGGCTCGAAGCGCAAGGACTGAGACCGAGAGCTCGGCCGGACAATCCCGTGCTGCGGTCACTTTGTCCTCACAGCCATGAACCCCTTTGCTTCCCCAGGCCCTGGCAACTGCTCCTGTGCTGCTCCTGCGCTGCTGAGGGCACCCACAGACGCTGCTCTTTCATGAAGCATAGCACAACTAGCTGGGAGTGCGACACATGTGCTGGCCTGGGCACCGGTAAGAGGCAAAGCACCCGCCTGCCCCTGGGCTGGGGCCAGGGGCCAGGCAAGGCCTGGCAGTGGGAGCCCGGGGTGGGCCTGGCAGAGCCTCTCTGCTCTAGGAGGGCTGGGGGCACCGCTCTGGCCTATCCTGCCCCGGGCCTGGGGGCCGTGCCCTTGACCTTCCTGCTTCCCCTTACAGCCTCCAGTGCCAGCTCGGAGCTCGCCGGCCCCAGCACTGCCAGCCAGGCAGGATCGGGGCCTTCCCACGGCTCACCGGCACCCGACGCCAGCAGCCCCAGCACCGCCAGCCAGCTGCCAGCGGGGTCCTCCTGCGGCTCCCCACCGCCGGAAACCAGCAGCCCCAGCACTGGGAGCCAGGCGGCGTTCGGGCCACCCCACGGCTCCCTGGCACCGCAGACCAGCAGCCCCGCCGATGCGGCATCAGGGCCGTCCCAAGGCTCCCCAGTGCTTCAGGGCAGCAGCCGCGCCAGCCCCCCTGGGCCCGACCGCGTGCGAAACAGCTCCCGCTTGCGACGCCGGGCCCAACATCCCTACAGCCGGCCCGGACGCCGCCGCGGGACCAGCCGTGCGCCATCCCCGAGCGCTGGTCCTGATCCCCCTCCACCCGTACAATAAAGCTGGCCGTTAATCTCTGCGCTGGGACATTCCACGCTCATTCGTCGGCTTCCTCCTCCTCCACCTCTCCCTTTCTTGGGGGGCAGCCTTAGGGGCTGGGCCCAGAGCGTCGTCTTCTCCCTGGCGGTTGGCAGCACCTTCCCCAGACCTCCCTCCTCGCGGGCTGGCCTTGGCCGGCTGCCCTGCGCCATGGCCGTGGGCTTCAGCCCTCGCTGGCCCCGCAGCCTGCTCGGTTCCCTCGGGGGAAGTTCACGCCCACCCCCGTGACCGGGGGTCTCTGCCCCTGCCCCCGGGAGGTCGGCCCGGCCCGGGACGGCCTGAGCGCGGAGCGCGTCCCCCGGCGCGGCGCGGCACGGCCCGCCCGGCGCTGCCGCCCGTCTCCCGGCAACGCGGGCCGCGCCCGCCCGCCCGGCATGGCCCTCGCGGCTCGCCGTAGCTCGGCGGCGGCGGCGGCGGCGCGGCCGGGCCGGCGGTGAGTGCGGCGGCCGTCGGGCCTGGGCCGCTCCTGGCTCCCCCGTGCCCGGCCCCGGCCCCGGCCCCGGCAGCGCGGGGCCCCCACTGGGTCCGAGCCGGGGGGGCTGCCCCTTCCTCCGCGGGGCTGGGCGCCGGGCAGGGGGGGTCTCGGGGAGTGTCGCCCTGTTTTGGGGGGGAGGCGCCTGATTGGGGGTCCTTCCGCGCCGGGCAGGGCTGTCTGGGCTTTGGGGTTTGTGGGCAGGCGTAGGGGCGACCCGGGGTTTGGGGGTGTTTGTGGGGCATAGAGGGTGCCGTCAGGTTGGGGGGGGGGTGTCAGTGGCTGCGGGGAGTGCCGCCCAGTTTGGGGGGTGTTTCTGGGTTTGGGGGTGTCTCTGGGCTTGGGGCATGCCAGCAGCTTAGGGGGTGCTGGCGGCTGTGGGATGTGCCTGGTTTTAGGGTCGGTTCCTAGATTTGGGCTATGCTGCCCGGTATTTCTGGTTTGGGGGTGCTGCCAGGTTGGGGGTGCCACAGAGACCTGCGCTTGTGATTAACGCAGAGGAGTTTTCCGAGCGGCGCGGGGGCCTCTGCCGCCCGGCTGGCTGGCTGTCTCCCTGCCGGCTTCATCCCCGCTGCCCTGGCGAGAGCGGGAGGGCTCGGTCGGCGGCTGCCGGCCGAAGCTGTGTTTGCTGGCCCAGCTCTCGGCCTCCTCGCCTGCCTCCGGTCGGCTCAGTTTAAGATCTGGCTTTGCCCGTGTTGTTTATTCGGCCCTTCTGCTGGAAGCTGCTTGTCATTGCCCAGAGACAAGAGTTTAACCCGTGGCCCGGCGCAGAGCTGGGTGTCTTTGCCGGAGCTGCTGGCGCCAGTTTTGTGAATCGCGCATGGGAGCAACGAAGGGGCAGATGTGTGTCCCCCTGCTCTGCCCTTTCTCTGACCTGTTGAAAGCAGCATCTGCTCCAATGGAAAAAAACCCTGGCACTTCAGCAGTGCCAGCAGTGTATCTCGTACGGTGCCCGTGTGGCCGTGCTGCACTCTCTGCCTGGGCATTCAGGCTGTTTCAGCAGCTGCCAGGGCATTCAGGCTGTTTCAGCAGCACAGGTACCAGGCCGGGCACCCTTGGGAAGAGCTAGGGGCACTCCCCGCCATCCTTGGGCATTTTTAACTTGTGCTGACAGAGGTGAAATCATGTCTCTAGTATTTAGAGTACTTTTAGGGTAGTACACATTGTGCTGTCTGCTCCACTTTGGTAGTAAATGATGTGTTTCTCTTTATAGTTTAATTGTTTATTCCTTGTTTTGAGTCTCTGATGCAGATCGTTCAGGGCCATTGATCCAGGCTGTTTTTTGCTTTGTTCCTGTGGTTTCATTCGGCAGTGCTGCAGGAGGGACGCCGAGCAGCGCTGCTCCACTGCTGGATGCTGGGGTGGCCCCAAGAAAAGGGGCGTTAGGAAATCCTTTCCCGAGTCTAGGCGAAGCTCAAGTGATCTTCTGCCGGTGGAGTTGCCATGGCACTTGTGTCACTTAGCAAGTTCACTAACTTTTCTTGGGTTCACCTTAGTTTATGCTCTGTACAAGACTGCCAGCAAGCATTTAATTCCTGCAGTCGTTACTCATGTTGCATCTTCCTGTCGCAAAGCAGTTTGTCAGATGGCTGTCTAGTGAACGAGAGAGACTTCCAGTGATGGTCAGCTATTGGGACAATCAGAAGTAGAAGAGGGCTGTAACCTAACATTTTGAAGCTGGATGGAACTAGCAACTTGAATTTATTCTTTTTGTCCTGGCACATGTCAGATCAGGTCTGATAGCGTTCTTTGCATTCTAGTGATACCAGGAAGGGTCATGAATCTTTAGTCTCGTGGTAGGTTTTTACCTGTAAACACTTCTGCGTACTTCTACCTGCATCTGCTTTTATCCCTGTAAAACCGACAGTTGGCTCTTTTGCTTTGTAGTCAGTTATATTCTTTTGTAGTCCAGTTCATCTGCAATTGTCTCATTCCTTCTCCCTCTCTCTCTGTTTTGGATAGCGGAATAATCTAATAAACTTGTTAAACTGAAGATTAACCAGGTGCATATTCCTGTCTTAATGAATACAGCGTGGGAGAGAAAGGCAGACGTGTCTCATCAGGACATGAGTAGAAGTGCAATGTGGTTGCCTGTTTCGGCAGTGTTTGGCAGTGGTGGTAGCCATGGCCCTGTACTGGCTCAGTGTTTCTGGCTCAAACTCGGTGCAAAGGTTACCTGTGTTTCTGGCTTGGTTCTGCCTGTGCCTTTGGTTGGAGTGGGGTCTATGTGGTTGTCTGGAGTGTGGCTTAATGCCTTGTCTACTTTGGGAAGATTTTGAGCTGTTGGACAGGTGGGACTGAGAGCAGGGTTGGCAGGAAGTTGGCTTTGGGCTCTTGTATGATGTTGTTAACGCGAGGACTCTGGCTATTTTTTGGCTTCTCCTTGTTCAATCCAGGTACATCAACCTCCAAGAAAGGGAGAAGTCTAAAGGCAGCATCCTCCCCAGCAAGTTTTGTTTTAGGCGTTTGTCCGTCTTATGTCTGCTCTGGAAGTGGTGCCTGTGAAGAATGACGTCAAGAGGTGCTGGGACTACTTTCTCAAGGAAGAACTACAGGCTGAGCACCGAGCCAGAGAAGTCCAAGGTCACAGGTATGGGCCTGTATGTGCCGTGTAAAAGCAGGACTACTGTGGATCGGGTGAGCACCCCTTGCCTCACCTGAGATCAGCTCCCTTCCAGTTGCAGTTACCTTGCTGATGTGAGGTGTGGTGGGGCTGAAACTGAGTAAATCCCTGAACTGAGATGAGATTTTGGGAGGGATGTTCCTGTAGCACTAAGGACTCCAGAAGCTCACGTCTCAGTGCCCTTTCTTTGGCACACAGCCCTGCCTTGTGAGGCTGGAGAATGTCGTGTTGCCTGCCTTTGTCCCATCTGATTCAGGGAGTTCCCCTTCCAGGATTAACAGTTTGTCAAGTTCTCAGATTAATCCTTTTCTGGGAAATTTTGGTACCTGCTAGGCAGTCTGTTTCGTTTTGGGCTCGCTAATCCAGCAGAAGTGTGCTTATGAGACCATAAATCTGGCATTTGAGGGCACTGTTGCACCCAGAAATAAAGCATGCTGCATCAATGTGACACAGGATTGTTTTGCAAGATGAAAGCTAAAGTGAGGCATACATCATTAAAGAGGACTGTGGGTTAGATGACATGAGCTGCATCTGCAAACCTTTCTATTTCAGCATCTTATAGTGCAGTTAAGAGATGGAGGTACTTAAAATGTCCCAGGTATGAATAGGACATCAGGAATTGCAATAGTGGTAAGATTTTTTTTTTTTTTAAATGAAATTCGATTCCCACTTCCGGCTTTTGAAGCTACTTTATCTGGAAGTAGTACAGCAGGTTTCCTGAGGATGTAGTTCCACCTGTGGAGACCAATTTATAGCCTCCCATTTTCTATTGTAGAGCAGCTCAAATTGGAAAGAGCCCTTGTTGCGGAGATGCACCCCATAATGCTGGACTCTTGGGCTGCTAGTGAAGACAGTAAGATGATGAATGACTTCTTGAAGCTGTGTTTTCCACTGTATTGATCTGCAGACTTGAACGTCATCTTCCCATAGTTAACAGTTTCTTGCTTGTACATGAAATTAATGTTTGAGTTTACCTCCTGACTCCCTAAGCTTATTTCCTTTCTGTTTTTCACAAGGGATTGTGAACAGCAGGCTGCTGAATGATTATCTGCATCGTGTCTTTACCAATGCTGATGGGAACCAGCCTGCAGCTGCTTACAGGTATCGGGCTTCTTCTCATTCACTAGATGGCAAGCGATGCTGTATCAGTCGCCAGATATACAGCACTGCAGTGAAAGGAAAGATCTTTTAGTGCCACACAGTGATCTTTGTTAAAAGCACAGCAGCCCCGTGTTACAGAAATGACTCTTAGGTCTTGTCCTTTAATGGCTTTTCCAAATTGCAGGGCTTGCTAGGAAGGATTCTTCAGAATTTTTTGCATGAAAAACCCCATACACAAAATCACTAGGCAATATTTCTGAAATAAATAGGCAAGTAGGCGTTCACCTTATTATTCCTGTTCCCTCTTTACTTGTAAGGAAGTGCAAAATGCACAGGTTTTAGGTACAGGAATGAAAAATAGGTCATCAGTGCCCTGTAAGCTTAAAGCAAGGCTATTACTGATATATGGAATGTCATAAATTTCTCAGGCTGTGGAACTGTTAGTACTTTTATTATTACGAGTCACCAAAGGAAAAGAAACAGAAAGTTCCTGGTTAGTGTCTGTTTTCTTCTATTTGTTTTCAGTTCTCCGTCATCTTGTAGCCCAGAAACTTGTAGTTGTGGATGAGAAAAAATTTCCCTTGCATTTAGCTCTTTAGCCAGAGGCAAGTCAGACAGGTTCAGGGCAGGTACAAGTGTGGTAGAGCGAGGCAGGCGTGTAGCTCCTGCTGGTTGGAAGTGCTGCAGAGTGGCTGGGGTCACATTCCACGGGCTATACTTAGTACTGCCAGCTCAAATGTGAGCTCAGAGCTGCTAAAAATAGCTCTTGGCCCTCTCCGCTCTTGGTGAGCTAGGGTTATGGCAGGGGAGTGCAAAGTGGGTCGTGTTACTTTGCCACGAGCTCTCCTGCCAGCATGCCTTGGAATATTCCATCTACGTGAGCATTTTGGTTTTCAGTATTTCTAATTTCTTTGCCTGGTGATTAATGACTTAAAAGCACAGAATTGATAGTTTGTTGGACTGGTCTCTGTTTTTTCCCTGCCTTCCACCCTTTTCCCTGGACTTGGCTATTTGGTAGAAAGCCCAGCAGCAGTCAAATAGGTCTTGAAAATAACATTGGCCATATGAGAGCAACTTTTATGGTATGACATCTTGTCTTCGGAGGCCTAAATTCCTCATAGAGGAGCTCGCTGCAGACATCTCTCTGGCTGCCTCATGCTCTTCTAACCTCCTTCTAGAACTCCTCCTCCATGCTAGCTGCTGATTAAGCTGCTTTGCTGAACCCATCCTCTCTCATGCCAACCAAAACTGATTCTTTGATTCCACTTCTGTGCATCTTCACATCCATCAGGCTTTCAAAAGGTCTTTCACCACAGTCTTGGGGAAAACCCTAGTCCTGGAGAAGTGCGAAGTTGTTCCACAGATGGCTTTGGAAATGGGAAGCAGGGATAGGAACAACTAGCAACTCTTACAGTAAAAGGAGGTCCTGCTGGGGTCCCTCAAAGACCTGCAACACGACCTGTGTTGTTCTGTGTACCCTTGGGAGACTTGGAAAGGGAGAGAGCATGAGGGGGAAAGTTTGCTGCTGTTACAAAGCTATTTAGAGCAATGTAAGGGTAAGGTGGCTGTAACAGTGACTGGGTAGTGAAATGGTCTATGAAACTCAGTGTAGGGAAATGCAAAGTAATGTACTGAAAGGGGAACAGCCTCAACATTGTGCATAAAATGATGGGCCCTGGGCTGATTTTTACAGCATAGGAATGAGATTGGCGTGGGAATACTAAGTCAGAAAAAGAAAGTAGGAAGTTAGGAATTGTTGGGAAAGGCATGTACGATAAGGAAAATCGTTATGCCACTGAATAAATTTGTGGTTTACCTTCGTCTCGAGTATCATGTGGTTCTGGTCTTGCCAACTCCGAAAGGGTATTTAGGAGCTGCAGAGGTTTTGAGGAAGGGTAAGAGCAAGTCAGATGTATGAAATGGCTCTTGTACAAGAAACAGCTAAGTAAACTAGCTTTGGAAAGAGAGAACTAGCGGAGGGCAGTATGAGAAAGTTCTCTAAAATAGTGACCCAGAGGGTGTGCATGAGAGACTTCTCCTCAGTGTGAAAACAAAGTGGTTTTGGTTGTTGTCAGAGAGAAGATGCTGGGCTAGCCTGACCTTTGTCTGAACTGCTACAGCTGCTGGTATGGTCTTCTCTCTTCTTTTATATTATGAAATACTTGGGGGAAAAAAAGGATCCTGACTTATGCTGTGTTTGTATGATGCTGACTGCAGCGAAGTTGTGGTCCACAGTTGTTGGTAGTACAGCTGGTTTCTTACTGCCACTGTACCGCAGTACAGTTTTCTTACTGCCACAAAATACTCCTGAGCAGACTGAAGACTTTAAGATCCTTTGTTAACTACTTTGCTTATAGACACTATATTTGGTCCTTGGTTCATTCATTGGCCCAACACGCTGAGCAGCAAATTCCTCAGGTTCATGACAAGAAACACAGATCGACAGAACTTCATGGTTCATGTCTCACAGCACAGGACTGTGCGGACACATATGTCTGGGCTGAAACTCTTTAAAACTTGGAGATGGAGTTTTCTGAAGAGTTCCTGTGCATGTTTATTCCCTAGAAAGCACCTGACGTTCCAGAACCTGCAGGAGCACCTTGATCGATTGCTAGCAGAGGAGAATGGCTCCGAAGACAGTCGAGGTAGGAGGCACTGAGTGTCTGTCCAATTTTTGCTGCTGCTTGTGCTGCCTAATTGGGAGGACAAGTTGTATCATGAAAGGCAGTTCCCTGAGTGAGTGTTGTTCTGCCCTCCTGTGCTCTAATTTGTCGTACCTTTAAATCCTGCCTGTGAGGAGCTCATCAGTCAGCCCTGGAGCAGGTCTGCTTGCAGATGGAGGAGGCATATTTCCAGGCGAAAATGCCTGGAAAAGCAGGTTTGGGCCAAATGTTGGAGATATTTCACTGATAATGATATGCAGAGCCATTGCTGTGACCAGCAGTGTGAAGTGCTATCCTCAGTGGGAAATGCAGAGGCTTGTTGTCAATTTTTACATACTGGTCCCCACTGTAGGTATTCACTTTAGGCCTCAGGCTGTTGCCTGTACTCTTGCTAGCGTCCGTTTCCCTGAATGAGTCAGGATGTGGCAGGATACAACCTAGATCCTCTCCTAAAAAGAATAATTTTTCTTGCTGGCTGCAATCAAAGTGTGATATGTCAGCCAAACATTTGGCTCAGAGTTCAGTCTGGTCTTTGGATTTTGCGAAAGCAAAAGTTTCGGGCGATGTGGAAAACTTAACGTATGACCTGAATGCTGCCTAGCTAAGACCTTGTGTGTTGCTGTGAAAACTTCCTTTTAAATCTTGCTAGTGTCTCCTTTGCTGCGGTTCATATGGTGTAACATGGGTAACACTATTTTAGTCTTCCTCCACGGTAGCAGAATCCAGGTGCTGTTGTAGTCTAGCTGGAGGCGCTCATCAGGTGTACTGTTAAATCCTGCATAACTTTCCCTAACAGGTTTTCTGCAACTCTTGTTTCAGATCAGGTAGTAGAGGGCCGGCTTGGTCCCTCTACTGTGGTGTTGGACCACACGAGCGGTTTTGAGGGACTCCTGCTGGTCGATGATGACTTACTTGGGGTGAGTGTGATGCTGGGTGCAGCAGAAAGTGGTCTTTTGGGACTAAAAGCACTTTGGGCTTCTTGGTTTGTTCTTCATAGCAGATCCCTGTCACTGGCTTTGTAGCATGTTGTAAAGGGAGTCTACCCAGAAAGCTGCAGGATCCTGGAGGAAATGAGCTCTCCTGGGAAAAGGTCTAGCAGTACCCCTAAGTCTCAGCAAGCTCTGAGTGGAGCTGCGACGAAGTGAAAGGATTACCCTGGCCCAGGGGCTCACTGAAGAGCTTCGCTAAGCAGAGGAAAGGCCAGCAGCCAGCTTTCCTGTCCCTCCCTCCAGCAGACTGCCTCTTCCTTCCTTCCTTCTGGTCTTCTCTAATGGTGGCGAGAGACTGAAGCTGAGGCTTTCCTTTCTCCTTTGTTTCCCCTAGCTCCCTGCTTGCTCCTTAGCTGATGTTACTCATGCAGAAAATCAGCTGAAAGAGTCCACTGGAATTTAATGCTTTCCTACTTCAGTATTTTAATTTCTACACTCCTTTCACCCCTTCACTGAGCGTGCACATCCCATGCTCCTGTGCTCATTCCCTCCTTAATCTATGTATCCTTTTTTACCTCTACCAGAGGAGGCTGCCCTGGTCTCCCCTTTCCCGTTAACCACCCACTATAGCTTATCTTGGCTGTACCTAGAACTTACCTTCATATCGGATCAGACTGGCTGGCCTGTGAATTCCTTGTTGCTACCTTCATCTCTTCATGGTCTGTCCTGAGATTGAGAGAGTCAGGATTTAATAGGGTTCAGTTTCTGGACAGCATGTTACCTGCTAGTCCTGGGCTTTAGTCTGGGCACCCTGAATCTATAGTTTTGTTCTAACTTGTCCAGGATTCAGACATCTTTCCTATATGATAGTCACTTTTGTATACCTGTCACAATTCACTGGGAACCTGTCTGTCACCACGTTGCCTTTGTACTACTGTCGTGCTGCGTGCTTCACTGGGGTTTATCGAGTACAGATGAGCTGTGAGGAGGACCTGGATGGTTCCCCAGGGCCTGTTGGCTCCGAGTACAGCTGCTGGGATGGGGAAGATGTACTGCCTCTTCCCTACACTGTGCTTGTGAATAGCTCTCCATCTCGCTTTGGTTTTGAGGGCTAGGATGGAGGGAATGGGTAGAGCTGAGCAAAACTGTCTTTTGTCTGACTTTAAAATATCTTTTGTTTGTTGGTGCAGGTGATTGGCCACAGTAACTTTGGCTCCATCAGGGCTACAACATGTGTGTATAAAGGTAAGGAGAAAAGCAGGCGATGCTTTGAAAAAAGACCCCAGGAAGAGAGTGTGAAGAGTTACACAGCTAGAAAGTTCTTGAATGTGCTGTAGTTCCAGACCTTGAGCCCCCTCTTCCCCAGTTCATCCACTGGCTTTTTCAGGAAGTCAGAAGGATGAAGGATTGTGTGATGCCGGAGTAAAGAGGTGGGAGGGGAATGCTGGGGCTGTCCCAAAGCGCCTTTGTGTGCCACATTCTTTTCTGCTGGAGCAGTGGCAGGTTCTGCTTCTCTAACAGTGAGCCAGGTGGCAAAGATTTACTGTGTGGCATCTCTTTTTCTTTCAGGGAAGTGGATTTACGAGGTGCTCATCTCCTCCCAAGGACTCATGCAGATTGGCTGGTGTACTCTCAACTGCAGATTTAATCAGGAGGTAGTGTAACTGCTGCATGTGGCACAGGGCTGCTCTGTGTTCCTCCGCTGATTTTTAGGTCAGTGTGGAGCATCGCACTGGTGCCGTGCTCCTGCCCTGCTGGCATTTTGTGCCCAGCACACACACTGGAAATACCAGGTCTGCTGTTTTAAAAATCTTTGCTAGACTCTCTGGTCTGTGTTCACAGAATGGCGCACAGCGTGAAAGCCTTACACACTGGGTGCGTTGCTGTGCTCTTGCTGCATGTAGCCACTGCTATGTGTTGACTTTCAGCTGGCGTCTTCTCTGAAGAGTGTGTGGGTCTGCAGTGCTGGCAGCCCGTCTCTTGGGATGGCCCTCAGCAGCTGGTGCTACGGGGCTTTTTTGCCCAGGAGAGGCAGACCCAGGCCAGCTCTTCTCAGGCACTGGGTGGGATGTTTGATGCTGGGAAGGGATGTCAGCTGCAGAGTTTCACTAACTTGCCACTCTGCAACATGTGAGAGGGGAGGTGATGGGCATCCTGGGGGGCTGCTTTGACACAATTTGGAAGTGTAGGATGCCAGTACTCTTCTGACCAAAAATGAGTAGGGAGTGGTGTACTTCTCTGAATCAAAGATCACAGGCCACTGGATTCACTCCTAGAGTGAGGACTTCTCCCAGGCAGAGCATGCATGCTGTCAGCTGCTCTCCCTGTCTGCTGCTCTCCCCCTTAAAGCTGCTCTTGCAATGAGAGGGATGCTGTATGGTTGTTCTGGTCTGAGTCACCTCTTTCATACTTCGGTGCAGGAAGGAGTCGGAGATACGCCAGATTCATATGCGTATGATGGAAACAGAGTGCGCAAGTGGAACGTGACTACTACCAACTATGGCAAAGTGAGTAGCTGTCCTCCCAGGAGTGGGATGTAGAGTAAGGAGAAGAAAGCAGGTGGCTCCTTCTGCTCACTGGATTCTGCTGGGCCTTGTGAAATGCCCTCAAGCTGTCCTCCCTGCTTCAGTCTGTTCTTGGGGAGGCTGTGTGCCAGCAATTGTTTGTACTTTAGGGGTGCTGGACATGCTGTGTGGGTGCTTTGTTTAGCAGCCCCAGCAGACTAATTCCCAGCATAGTGCTGCTGTTGGTCTCTGGAAGGCTCTGGTTCTCTGTAGCATGTCAGAGGATGCTGCAGTGTTGGGACAAATACACGTTTGATCCTACGCATGTTCCTAGTGCTAGAGGGAAAAAAGATTTCTATCAGTGGCTTATGTGCAGCTTCCAGAAGTGTCTGAAAATGCTATGTGAGCTGCTGTGAGAATGAACTCTCTTCTTCAACCCTGAATCACAAGGGGTTGTTTGGGTTGCAGTGTTTCTTCTGATGTGGGAACACCCTGGATATATGTTTAACCTTTTCTCTCCCTTTACTGCAGTCTTGGGCAGCAGGAGACATCGTCAGCTGTCTGATAGACCTTGATGAGGGCACCATTGCTTTCTGCTTGTAAGCATCTTTGCCCAGTTCCCTGCTTTGTTGATGTCTGTGTGTAACATAAAGGTTTCCTCATTGTTCAGCAGGTTGCCGAGCCCTATTTCTGCCCTCTCCCCTTTAAGTTCCTTGGTAGTTCCAGCCTTTGCCTTTCTGCTTTGTGTTCAGAAACCATCTAAATGGGCTGTTGAGTCTCCTGAGTTCAGGTGAGAGCAATTGGCAGAATGACATTCAAGCTGCAAAGCCTGTGTAAACTTTGCTAGGATTTTGAAGGGGAGGGCATCTCGTGATGCTTAATACTACAGCTGGCTGAGCCACACATTGCTTTTGTGGTCAGTGTAGACCTCGCCTGTCCTAGATTGACAAGGAGCTGTGGAAAGGCCAATAAATCTCCAGCCTCCAACTGCTGTGCACAATGAGCAGAGGCCAGCCTGAATAGGAATTGTTCCCTGGCCCTAAACTACAGCCTGTGACAATTCAGCCAGAATGAAAAATTGTTAGATGCTCCATGTCATCTTTTAGAGATGAGTAGATTGAGAGCATTAACCTTCTATTTCCACCAACATCAAGTGGATGAGGCAAAAACTGTCCCCTGCCTTTAAAATGTCCTGCTGGTTAGTTATCCCGTAAGGATTTGGGTTGCCCTTGAAGCTGAGTAGGCTCTGCATGTTGTGCAGACTCCAGTGCCTTCCTGTGCTGTTGTATGAAAATGGGAGTGCTGCTGTGCTTCCCATGGCTGCTACTCAGCAAAGCTGTGATGTTTGCATCTGTGCCAGGTTAAGAGGGACAAAAGGCATGACTGACTGATGTGTCTGTGTTGGCAAGTTGCTGGGAGGGGAACGCAGATACCTGGATTGCCCAATTGACCTCAAAACCCTCCTACTGTGACTAAAGTCTTGTGGGTTTTTCTTCTTTCAGGAACGGCATATCTCTGGGAACTGCTTTTGATAACATCACACGGGGCGCTGGAATGGCTTACTTCCCTGCCATCAGCCTCTCATTCAAGGAGTCTGTTGCTTTTAACTTCGGAAGCCGCCCACTCCGATATCCTTTAGGTGTGAAGGGAAAAGAGCCTGTCCTGAGACCATCTTTGGAGGCTGTAGAATATACATACCTGACTGCAGTTCACTTTCTTCTGTTGGCACTTGTGTGCAGAGCAGGGTCAAGGAGAGAAGAACCAAATACCCTCTCAGCTGGAGTAGAACTGCAGGGCACACAAACATCAGTGCTGGTCCCTGATAGTTTCTGAAATGAAATTTGCTTTCAGCTCTGAATCAGCAGCTACTGCTGCAGCTGGGGGCTGCCTGTTGCCTGGCACTCAGATCCTGCAAAGATCTCAGTCTCCAGTTTTGGAAACCCCAATGCTGCCATGTTGCTGAGCCTCTTGGCCACTGGTCTCTTCTACCTCCAGCCGTATGGGACCTCTGACATGGTATTAGCGTTGCCTGCTGCATTCCTGTGTGAATGTGAAACCTGCAGCTCCTTGTCAGAGCAGTGCTGGGTGTGCCTGTTGATAGCTGTAGTGGAAGCTCCTGTCAGTCTTTCTGATGAGAGCAGAACTATGGTGTGAAATACTTGCTGCTTGCAATATTGAGGAAGTGGAGACAAGAGCTTGTGGCTTATCATCCATTTAGAAGGCACTGTGGCTTGAACTGCAAGGCACGCGTGGGTATAAAGTAAAATAGAGACACAGTCTTTTCCTTGCAGAAACAAAAGTCCTGAAAGGATCAGATTGCATTTTACCTTAACACTTGCCTACTTATCCAGTGGAAGGTTACCGCCCCTTGCAAGATCCTCCAGTTGCAGACCTAGTGAAGGCTCGAAAGCTGTTAGGCTACTTGAAGAATGTGATCCATATCGGAATAGATGTGACGGTAGGCTAATGTCACTGGGTGGATCTGTGGGGCACCATGCTGGGAAATGTGTTTCTGCACTTCTCAGCACATGCTGGCAGCTCAGATGTTTCCATACACCCGAGAGGCTAAATGCTTGCATGGTTTTGTATGGGGCGTGCATGTCCCTGGAGCTATTCGGCTCGCAAAATGGGATTCCTGATAGTTCCAGGACTTAATTTAAATCATACTGGGCTTTGTTGTTCTCAGTGCTATGAAGTTTCATTCCCAGTATGCAAGAGGTGATGTTTGTCAGGGTCAGAACTGCTGGAGTTGATTTTCCAGCCTTGAAAAAACCTTGTTCATATCCTAAACTTTTTACTGATGTCGTCGTGCAGTGATGAGATGAAATTCTGGCAGGTCTGCCTTGAGAACTGTCTTGGCTGTGGCACTGTTTGCTAGAAACCATTTTTTTCCACTAGGGTGAGAGATGATCTGTTTACACCCAAAGCATAGGGAACGCCATCTGCTATGGTCTTGACTTGAATGGAGGCCTGCTTTACTAGTTGACGTCCTCTGTAGGGATTCCCATTTACAAATTACCGTGTACACTTGAACCCTTTTGGAAAAACATTGTCAAGGTGCGTGCGTGCAGGTGGCTGATAGTAACTGACATCTGGACTGCACTACAGCTCTCCAGAGGCATGGGCCTGGCTGCTTCGCCATCCTAAATTCCCATGTTCAAGGTTTTTACTGAAATCAGGCATGGGACAGCAAACAGTGGCTGCTCCAGGCCTCTCGTTCATTCAGTCGTTGGTGTATGGCTGGATTGGGCTGGATCCAAGCTGTGTGTTTTCTGGGTTTGTCATTGCAGGAGGGGAAGCTGGTGGAGAAGGACACGTCCATGTGGCAGCTGCAGGGAGAACCCACAGTGTTGATTACATTAGCCCACATTTTCAACTATTTCTCCCCTCTTATGGTGAGTTTTGCCTTTGCAAGCTTCTGTAGGTGCTTTTTATGCTTGCAAGGGGAGGTAAACCTCAGCTTTCGCTGGGAGGTGAGTGTGTCTTGGAGGACTGTTGACGTGGCTCTCTGTCTTCAGTGCAAGGTGTACCTGGTGGAAGATGTGCTCATGACCTTCCTGTTGAGCATCCTTGAGCGAGGAGGGGCAGTGGAGGCCCATCCCCTTATTCAGCAGCTGCTGGATCTGATGTGGCTTCTTATGGAGGTGAGTTGCTAGGGTGCTGGTTCCTCCCCAGTGATCACAGGGAGACCCTGGGAGGTGCTGAGGACAGGAGCCTTCCCTAGAAAATGCAGGTAGTGATCAGCTTCTTTCCCTTTCTGGTGACAAGATCCCTTTTTTTGTGGTAGACTGCCCTCTCACCTAGCTCATCTGGCTGCTGCTTCACAGCCGGGGAATGAGGGTTGAATGCAGAGTAATTGGTAATGGTGACACTGGCAATGAGCTAACAAGGCATTTCTAAGCTTCTCCTGCTGCTAAAGGAACTCGTGATGTTGAATAACTTCCTGCTTCTGGGAACATCAAATTTATCAATAAGAAATGAGTTGGTATCTGGGATGTTGTTAATGCTTATGTGACTGTGGAGGTCTTAAGTGCTGCCATGTGCCCCAAGAGATCGATCAGAGTGTCCACGACTGGGGTGGAAATGAGCACTGCACTCTCGCCACCTCCAGCACTGCTGGGGAAAAAGCTCCTCCAACTTCCCATGCCCCTTCCTGTCCAAGCTGGATGAGGTCACTCCTTCCTGGGACACTTATTTGAGGCAGCCTTTGCTAGCCAGGGGGAAGCTGCTGCTGCTGGAGTGCTGGGGTGGTTACACAGAGCCAGTCACTGCCAGGGATCTGCTTGGAGACAGCATGTCTGTCCTTTGTGGTAACAATTAACAGATATGGGCACTGGCCCAGCCAGCTGTCACAAAAAGTTTAACTGAAAAATGTCGTGACCCCCTCAGGCCCTTCATCTTAGAAGTGAAGCTGAACACCTTGGTAGGACTGCTGTGTTTGTGGAAGAGTTGGCTCTCATCTTGCTGGTTGGCTATGAGTTGGACTCAAAAAGACAGACAGCTCTTCCATCATCACATTTACACAAGAGTAATTTCTTTCCTTTCTGAATTGGTTCTGCCAACACTGTGTGTTGCATAGGTTCAGGGGAGACGAGGATGGGTGACTCAGCCCAACTAAATAGGACCTGGGACTTTGGCTTTTTGTAGGTGACTTTTGGCTTGGTTTTACTCATCCAGAGACTTGTTTCCCTGTAGCAAAGCGATGGCACCAACTTCTGCTTGGACTCTCTCCTACGGAGTCAGATGGACAAACACTGTGGGTTCAGAGCACCTGCTTTTTCAGTTCAGAAGTAAATGCTTCCTTCCAAAGTCACACTCTGGGAACTATAGCTGTTCCTGACTCCATGCTGTTGCTGTTCAATGTGTTTCTTATTTTCTCAGGAGTATGAAGTGCATGAGTGCCTCAAGCAGCTATTGATGTCCCTGCTGCGGGCTTACAGGTTTTCCCCCATCATCCCAGACCTAGGATTACAAGTAAGTTGCACTTCTGAATCCCCAGGAATCTGTGACTAGCCAGCTTCTGTTATGTCCCCTTGTCCAAAGGTACACGATGTTTTGGATTTTGCAGTTGTTTGATCCAGAGATGGCAGTTCTGTCACATTGTACCTATGGGAGAGCCGTATCCTCTTCTGTAGGTGGAGTCACTTTTACTTCTCCTGTTTCCCTAGATTCACTACCTCCGGCTCACCATTGCAGTCTTGAAGCATGAGAAATCCAGGAAATACTTACTCAGCAATGTTCTGTATCCTTTGTGCCTACTCTAGTCTCAGTTCTCCCTGCCCTCAATAATGAAGCCGAGGAGACTTCAAGGATCTGCAGATCCTGGGAGGCAGAAGCCACCCTATCTTTGAGAGGTCATTTCTAATTTCTCAGGTCTCCTCTGTCTGCCTGACACCATTCTCTACAAAGTCCTGCTTTGAGGAGGGGGAGCAGTGTCGTGTAGTTCACATCCTACTAACACAAAGGACTTCATTTCTACCTGGCCTCTCTAATGTCCCTAGAGCAAAAACACTTTCAGAGCAGTCTAGCTGCGATGCTAGCATTTGGGCAGCTGCTGTGATAACTGCGTGGGGCTTCTCCCAGGAGAAGGGGGCTCTGGATCTTGCAGAACTTTGAGTGGTTGTTTGGAAAGGGGTCTCTCACTACAGCTCTGGAAACGTGCCCTGTCCTTTCTCCTGACATAGCTTCTGTGCTTGCTTTAACTTGGCCGCAGCTTCGATGTGCTCCGTTCGGTTGTGTTCTTCTACATTAAAAGCCCGCTGCGTGTGGAGGAGGCTGGTTTGCAGGAGCTCATTCCCACCACGTGGTGGCCAAACCGCTTCACCAAGGAGGTGAGTAAGGGCACATCCACTAAGAAGACTGAAGACATTTTGTGGCCTGCTGTCCCCATCGTTTTCTGGCTGAGGAAATTGGATGGTCCATGTTTCCAGCTGCGTTAGCACTGGTGGACCCTGCAGAGCTGTGTGAGAGCTGTAGCCTCTCCATTGCCGTGTCATCTTTATTGTCCCCTTAGAGGGGAAGTTTGGGGTGTGTTGTTCAGGACAGGGGAGGGGGACAGTTTTCTATGGCCACAAATTTGGAAGGGAACCTTACAGCATCTAAGGAATTACAGACTGACTTGAGTGTCCTCAGAAGATCTCCTGCCCTTACTCGTTACAAGGCCAGGGAAGGAAGGTTCAGGTGTGCTGCAAGCTGTGGTCACACGCTGGTCCATTGTTTCAGGGAGTTTCTGCTCTCCATTTGGCAAGACATTTTCCCTGTGCAGTGATCTCCTACTAATCAGTGTCTGTCCCCCAACCAGGGCAAAGAGAGTAAGGAGGCAAAGGAGGAGAGTGCTGAGGAGAGACTGAGGCGGCGGGCATATGAAAGAGGCTGCCAGCGGCTCAAGAAACGCATTGAAGGTCTGTGAGGAAGGAGGGAAATTGCCAAGATCCCATACCTTTTTTGCAGCCAGGGGGATCAACCCTTGAGCTGTTCCCAAATCCCCTTTATGACCTGAAGTCCAGCTGTGTTTCTGCCAGGACGGGCTGTGCTGCAGAGGCAGGGGCCACCCATGTCATTATCTGGTGGAGGGTTACAAGTGCTGGGACCCCACTGCACAGACCTGCAGCATCCCACCATGGGACATGAGCAAACCGAAACTCCTTTAGGGGCATTGTTTATTAGCTGTGGATGAATTTATTGCTAGGTGGCAGAGGAGAAAATTCTCAGTGATGGGATTAGCTTTTTACTGGCGCTGGTTCTTCCTGGGCCGTCTCTGCTGAGGAGGTAGCTTTTCTCCTGGGGATGGGATACTGCAGTCAGGGTTAATGTGGGTAGTTGCTCTCCAGTGCTTGTTTTCTGATGGCAGACATGTGTCCCCATTTTAGTGGTGGAAGGTCTTCAGGTTCAGATTCTGAAGCTGCTGCTGAACAACAAGGACAGAGGAGGGGTAAGTGCTCTGTGGATCTTTTGCTACAGTATCTCCACGTTACAGGATTTGTAAGGCATAGATTTACAACCTGCTTTTCCTCCTGCCAGGGGGAAGCCTCCAGATACATATTCCTAAACAAATTCCGCAAGTTTCTTCAGGAAAATGCTAGCAACAGAGGGGTAAGTCAGAGGGCCAGCCTTCCCGCAAGCTTTACCCTGAGAGCTCTTTGGCACCTTCAGTCTGGGAGCTCTGCCCTTTTGGCTGGGCTGCTTCCAGCAGTTGATCAGCTGAGGTCTAGATATGGCAGGGAGTGGGGAGGAGAGAGATCTGAGGCTAGAAACCAGGCAGCTTATCCAAGTCCTATGCAGTGATTTATAGGAAAGCGGTCCTTGGGAACAGCCTTAGGTGGGAGCTGAATGTCCTCCTAAAACCTCTCGGGGAGCACGGCTGTGGAGTGCTCTGCCACAGCTGGCCTGCTGGCTTTGGCATCCTCTTCACTGCCTGGGTGAGGACTGTTGTTCTGGCCCTGGATCAGGCTGTTGGCCTGCAGCTTTGGCAGACAGGCATCCACTGTTCCAGGAAACCCTTTCTTCAACTGCATCTCTCTGTTTAAGATCAGCCCCATCTTTTGTGGTAGAGCTCATGGTATCCATCCACTTCTGTCAGACCAGCTTGTCATTTCAGTGCCCAGGACTTTCTAGAGGTGGAAACTGCTGTCTACCATCAGGGCTGGGCTCTCTACCAGTGCTGGAAGCTAGAAATGCTGGCAAGGCTGAGAACACAAAGTTTCTGCCTGCCCCACATGGCCACTGGGACTAAGATGGACTTTCACACCTGCCGTGGTGACTGAATTCTCATTCTTGCCCTAGAACTTGACTGTGTTGTGCCCACCGGAGTACATGGTGTGCTTCCTGCACCGGCTTATCACTGCCCTGCGTTTCTTCTGGGATGGCCACAAGGCAAAGACCCCTGCTGCACTGAGCAGTGAAGGTAAGGTGTGGAGGAGAAGCTTTGAAGGCATTTCTGTGGTTAGGACAAGGTTTGCCTTTTGGCAGTGCTCTCCAGGATGCTGGAAATTTTGTGTTTCTCACAGGTGCTTGAGCCTTCTGTCACCCTGTGTCTGTAGTTCCCAGTCACTCTGGGAAATTCCTGTGTGCAGATCTATTCCAGTTAACACCCAGACCTGAGACTTGCAAAGGGGTATATGTACTGTTTATTATTTCACCCAGTATGCTCTGGAGCAGAGTCCGGTGTTGATTATGGGTCTGTAGAAGGGCAGCTCAGTGATCCCATAGTCAAAGTTTAAGGGAAGGTATTTGTCTGGTTTTGTGGTTCCCAGGCTGGGATTAAGGGGAAACCAAGTCAGTGCCAGTTGCTTTCCCACCCTCAGACCCCGCCTTGCCTGTCCTGCCATGATCTGCTTGGCCCTCCCTTTTCTTACTTTAGGCTGACCCTTTCTGTAGACTCAATAAGTGCCTTATGATCCCTGTGGGACTAAGTGACAGAGCTGGAGTAGCCACGTGGAGAGCTGCCGAGTTTTCTGATAATCCAGTTTCCCCCAGTGACTGTGGCTGGGAGGGAAGAAGTGCTGGGAGGCTTGTTGTCGATGGCCATTGGTTGCTCCTGTTTCTACATGGATCTAATGCTTGCTTCATTGTGGAAATCACTTCTGCCTTAATGGCTTGTGCTTTTAGGACAACAAAAGTTGTCACTAAATGTTAGTCCAGCCTGGGCCCTGGGGTCTGTCTTAGGAGGGCTTACATGTCTGTGTGGATCCTGTGCATGGCACTTGTGCAAAAAACAAATCTTCTTCTCTGCTTTAGAGGCATATATCCCTCCTCAACTCTTCTATAATGGGAAGGTGGATTATTTTGACCTTCAGCGACTTGGAGGTCTCCTGTCTCATCTAAAGAAGACTCTGAAAGGCAAGTGCTCTCATTTCCAATAGCTGCATCCAAGTCCTGGCTGGAGTTCACCCAAGAGACATCCCAGGGAGGGAGCTGTGGGTAATGAACTGTGATTAAATTTAAGGAGAGGAGACTTTAATTTTAATGAGGTGCAAGTTACATTGAAGAACAGACCATACCTCTTGGGTGGAGCATCCTTTAAGTTAACAGTTTACTGTTTATATCCCTGAATGGGGCCTGTAGCTGGTGGAGGGAAGGGGGTAGTCTGGAAATACCCTCTGGTGTGGTGCTCTTGCTGCATCACAGCCAAGGGCTGGGGGCTGTCAAAGCAATGACTGTCAGCCTGGCTTTGCTGGGTGAGAAGGATGTCCAGAATTTACTTGCTGTATACCACCTCGGGCAAGCAGTAGCAGCCCTGTGTATGTACTGCAGTTGTGTGTTTGTATGCAGCATGCTACTCTGGCAATAGACTTTCAAAGCCTCCGTTTTGGAAGGGTTAGAAACCCCTTGCTGTTCCATCAGACTTGGTTTGTCTCTCATTTCTGGCTAATGTGGCACTTGCCTTTGGCTCAGATCTCCTTCCCCAGTGTGTTTGCAAGATTAGGACCATTTTCCCTGTCTCAAGTTGATCCCTGGCTGTTCAAAATTAGATTACCTAACTTGAGAACCATGTAATCTCCTCTGGTCTCTTACCAAGGTCTTCCTGGCCAGCTTTAAAGAGAGGGCTATGGAGTAGAGGACAAGTTCAGGCTTTGTACAGCACGGCCATCAGCGCAGCCTTCCTCTGGGCTGAGAATGGTTTCTGGTCTGAGTCTCAGTCCTAGTGACTTGGGGACATATCATGGGACAGCATTGAAGAGCTGGATGCTTAAAAAACGGTCTCAGGCCCTGAGTTTCCTTCCCTACGCTAGTCCAGTTTGGCCCTGGTGGTTGTCTTCTGGTTCTTCAGTTATTCTGTTTGTTGCGGGTAGGAGCTGGAACAGAAATAGGTCCTGGGTGAGCAGCACCTGTCACTGCTTGGTCTCTGCTGTGTTAGCAAGGGCAGACCTATTCCACAGAAGGAAGCTGGGGGGAAGGTGGGCTTGTTCTGATGCAGCATCCAACTTCACTGGCTGCTTCTCTACTGCTGGGAAGCGGTGAAGAGGATGAGCCTAGGGCTGCCTCATGGGAAGCAAAGGGTGAGTCCTGCATTCACAGCTGCTTTGCTGTGCTCTGTGCAGATGACCTGGCTGCAAAAGCCAATGTCCTGATTGACCCTGCGGAGCTGCAGGCAGTGACTATGGATGATCTGGATGAAGATGAGGAATCAGCAACATCGGCAGCACAGGTGAGCCGTGTACTGTTATTCGTCTGCAGAGGCCCTGGTGCCAGGGCAGCAAGCTCAGCCTCTGGCTAGAAAAGCTTTGCTTTAGAGGAAGGCAGTGTCAGGGCCAGGACTGTAACCAGTCCATGGGCGACCAGGTGAACAGCTGCACTTGCATGAGGGTCACTGGAGATCGGCAAGGCCCTGGGTGCACCAAGTTTGAGCAGCCAAATTTTCTTTGCTCTGCTCTCTCACTACCCACTGCTCTGAATATGCCCCCTCCCCTCCATGGCAGCTCTTGGTGCTTGCATTTGAAAGGGTGCAAGGCAACGGCAGACAGAGCACCTTCTTGCTGTGCAGATCTGCTGCTTGTACCTGGCATGTGCACTTAGCAGAAGGAATATCCATTTGCTAACCTGGCACTGCTGACCCAGCCATGGTAGGAAGGGTACCTGCTCACCTTCCAGTGGACACTGTGCATCTATACCATCATCCCTGCAGGTACAAGGGAGGAATAGCAGGCAGCCAAACAGCTAGAACTGTTTCTCCCTTAATTTCTTTTCAGTCTCAGCGTCCCTCTGCTGCCCTGGCCATTGGTGGAGCTCTTGCCAGACCTGGCTGGCTCAGCTCCCCCACCCTGGGCCGTGCCAACCGATTCCTCAGCACGGCGGCTGTCAGCCTGATGAACCCGCGGCGGCCTCTTGGCACCCTGGAGAAGATCAAAGTGCGCACGCTAAGTGTGGAGCAGCGGACAGAGGAGGACAGTGAGTACTTCTGCTGAGTGCTAGCATGGCCCAGGTGGTCCCTGGGAGAATGGCGTCTTCCAGCTCCCAGTAGTCTCAGGAGGAATGCAATCTATTTACTGCCAGCATTGCTCCTTCCCATTCCCAGGGCATGCTGACACCCACAAGTCCACAGTTAACCACTTTGCCATTCTGAACATGACACCGGTGATGCTGTCACTCTCTGCGTTTAAGGAGATGCTGCCTTGGTTCCTGCAAGTGCAGTGAGACTTTGCAGGGTTGTAATTCAGAGGCAGCTGTAGCCAGGCTTGCTCTGAACATAGACCAGCCAGAGGATGATGTGTGCAGTAGCAGCACTGTTGCTGTTGGGTTGGGCCAGGCAGGCCTCTGAAGCATGTACAGGGCTTGAGGAAGCGGGACTTGCATGGCCTGGGTCTGTTGGAACAGATCTAGCAGGTCAACCTGATCCAGGCAGTGAGATGGGAATGGTGTGTTAGTGTATCCAGTGAATCACACAGGCTGGGAAGGAGCACTGTGTTACAGAGGCACAGCAGGGCTTTGGCTTCAGAGAGGTACAGGCAGAAGCTGAGGTGCCAAAATGCCTTGCTGAGAACTTCTCTCCTGTCTTGGGGATGCATTGCAGTTGAAGGCAGCCATGGAAATGAGGGTCTCTTACTGGGCAGACCCCCAGAGGAGCCGGAACAGCCCATCACAGAGAACTCCCTCCTGGAAGTCCTGGATGGGATAGTGATGATGTACAACCTCAGTGTCCACCAGCAGCTTGGGAAGGTAAGTGGCATGTGCTATGCAGAAATCCATTCCCCCAGCAGCCATGCTTCTACACTGAATCTCTGTTTTCTGCTTATTTAGTGACTGTGTGTACCCCTTCCTTCTCCCAACCCCTGTGGGGGATCTGATTGCATGCTTGTATGTCTAGGGAAAAAAATTATCCTCATTTATTGTTGGAATCTGCTGTTTTTCAGATGGTTGGTGTGTCAGATGATGTGAACGAATATGCCATGGCACTGAAAGACACGGAGGAAAAAATCAGCCGCTGCCCAAAGAGGGTAAGTGTCTCTGGACTCCCAGTGTCCTTCTCTGGTAGAGCCTCAGTATCTGGCAAAAAGGATGAAGCACAGTGGGTGATTTCTAGCCTTGGAGCAGCCAATATCTCAGATGGGGTAGTAACCCATGCCTGGAGCTGGCAGCCGCATTTCATACTCTGCCAGCCCATTGTACAACTGCCTCAAGGAACAGAGGGACTGAAGCAACCCCTTCGGCTTCTCCCAGACAAGCTGTGGCAGCTTGCAAACCTTCATGTGCTGCAGACACCTCGGAGCTGGTCTCCTGGGGTGGAGACTCTCCAGTGCTGGACCGGGGACACATCTGTCCTATTGCAGCTGCTGGAGACTGAGTGTATCTGATAATGCATTAAAAAAATATCTGACAGTAGTTGACCCTAAAGCTGCTGCCCACACTGGACCAGTGTCCGCATCAGGCCTTGTGGGCTGCAGCTGAGACTGATAAGTGCTCTTTATAGCACTGATTCACACTCCCTCTGCAGAAAGGCTGCTGACCACTTTCCCTCCTGCCAATACTCCCTAGCTAGCCCCAAGGTGGTATTTGCTTTTGCATTGTTTGTCCAGCTCTGAAAAAGGATGCTATAAATGCCAGTGACATCTGCCCTCACACCTCTGCACTCTTTTCAGAGGAGAGACATCCACGAGGAACTGCTGAAGAGCCAAAAGGTCTTCTCTGAGAAGCTCAATCACCTAAGCCGACGCCTCGCTTGGATAAACGTCACCATTTATTCAAAGGTGGGCAGGAGCATAATGTGGGCAGCTCAGAGGAGACCGAGCAAGTGTGCTTCTGTATCTGTGCTGCTTGGCTCATATGTCCCAGGTGTCATTTTCCCTGGTGTTGGAGCAATGCCAATGATCCCTGGGGCTTGTTTTTCCCTTCTTGTGCATCAGAGACTCCTTCCTAGGCCTGGACCCCTCCTGTCCCAGGCTTGGTCCCATAGCGTTTGTTAGGACACAGCCCAGTCTGTTCTGAGCTGTGCATGGTGCTGTAGGCTTTCCCTTGGGGCATCAGGCCTCTGCGCCGTGGACAGAGGGGTGCAGGTCAAAGGGATGTTCAGTTCTCAGGGCATGTCTAGAGGATAGAGGCTACTGTGAACCATTTCCCTGGGCTGTGCATCACAGGGGGCTCTCGCTAGTGCTGCTCTTCCTGAAATCTGCAGGATCCAAGCCTAGGGGGTTTTGTTCAGATGTTCCCCCCTTCTTCACTTGGTTCCCACGTAGAGAGAGTGCATTCTGCATTTAGTAACGCAGTGACTGTTTGCACAGGTTGTCCCTTTTTCCCTGCATTCACCGTTTTCCAGGACAAAGTCTCTGGTCTGTTTTCTCATGAGCAGTTTTGCTGTTATGCTCCGCTTATCTCCTCTTCCTGTCTTCCCTTACACATTGCCTTGCCCTATCTCTGCTTGTAGCTTTTATGTGCTGGGGAAAAAGACACATTTCCCTGAACATGCAGTGACAGCAGGGTCTCTGCATGTGTCCCGGGATGTAAACAGGAAGGGGAAGAGTGGTAGTTCCTGTGAACACGTCTGGCAGAGCTGCAGTGGCTGATCCTGACTCATGAGCTCTTTGCTTGTCCCCTCCTTCACTCCCAGAGCAGGACCGCAAGGCATAGTCGTGCGCTGCAGAAGCTCTCCAGCTGCTTTAGCATAGCCCGTGCTTGCCAGAAAACAAATGTTTCTTCCTGGACTGCTCTTGAAAGGCTGAGGGGCATTACCAGTGTGGCATTGCAGGTATTGCTGCGATGGCTCATGCAGAAACACTATTCGTGTCTCTAGATGATCTATTGTCATATTAAACGCAGGTGCCCGCCTCCCATCAGGAGTGCGGTGTCACCTTTCTGGATGAATCAGCAGCATCTGGGAATGAAGGTTACAGCCTTCCCCGCTTGTGCTCCTTCCTTGGTCTGCTTGGCCGGCAGGGAGAGCAGGTCACTAGCTGGCTCGGGCTGTGAAATGTGTCCCAGGAGCAGAGTGAGCTTGCTCTGGAGAGGAATGTGGCTGCACAGAGGAGCTTGTCCATACTGCCTGTACCTTCAGGGCTCCATCTCACAGCCGTCACAGATCCCTGCTGTTTCCCAGTGGAGACATCCACCCAGGGGACTCCTGCGTCCCTGGGACTTGTGTGCAATGGAGGGACACATCTGTATGAGTTGCAGGCACTGCTGATGCTGATGGAGAGAAAGAGACTAGCCCTGTCTAGAGGTGAAGTCCTGCTCTGTGCTGGGGTGTCAGAGCATGGGAGAAGCTGCTCCTTCCTCGGGGGAATTAGTCACTAGTTTATTCTGAGCTGAGGGATCCAAGGTTAGACAAAAGGGAGCACTACAGCTTAAAAACACTCTTAGTTTTAAAGTAGATAATCCTGCATTCAAAACATCCCTGTGGGAACACCATTTCAGCTTATTTTATTACAACGCTGTGTTTATCCATCACACTGTGGGTAATCACATCTTTGTATCCTCGTGGTGTAGGCTTTCTTCTAGCTTGGCAATACCTGAAATGACGTTTTGAGGTTATCAAGTCTTAATAAAACCAATGCAGCTTTCTTTACCTTAAAGTTGTCTGCACAATTGCTTTTTATCCTGAAAGCAACAGCTGAGCTGAGATGTGTGTCGGTGTTGAGATAAAGATGTCTTTTAGTCAGTTTAGTTGATTTGCACTAGTTCAGTCTAATTTACAGGACAAACCCATGTGAATCTCCTAAAGATGGGAGCGACATACTTTAGAAAAGCCATAAGTAAATGAAATCACTTATCTGCACCTCTGATTTTAAATTTTTTTTTTACTTAGAAGTGTAACTCTCCTCCATCTATTTTTAAGCAAATTGCTATTGCTTATGATATTTCTTGGTATTGCAGGATATGAAATAATATTTTCTCTTTTTATGGCTTTGTTGGTGCTGATTTTTATAGCTTAAAGGTATGTAGATGCCCTTAAATTTCCTGTTTTTAATTTAGGACCCCCTGAGTTTTGCTTAGAGAAGCAAGAGGCTGATGTTTCTCAGGACAGTAAATCTGGTTGAATGGCTGGCACAGAATCCGAAAGGCTGTGGCCGCTTATTGCAAAGTTCTGAGCTGGTATCAGCTTTCAGCCTGTTCCCATTTAATCCCTACAAAAGACCAGCTTTCTTTCCAGCAGATTTATGCTGGGTTTGCTAGTGCCTGCTTTCCTTCAGCCAGTGTACTTGGAATAAAAACTAGCACATTAGATTTTGTGATCAGGCCTGTGTGGTCAGATATGCCCTACCAAGGAGTAGTTCTTGGAGGGTTTCAAGGCTCACTGAGACAAAGCCACAGCTGATCTGATGTCATGTTGGTGATAGTCATGTTCTGAGCTTGAGGGTGGTGTAGAGATCTCTGATTGTTCCTTCCACCTGACACTTCCATGGCTCTGTGAAAAGACCGAATGGCACAGATCTCATTAATGAACTTAGAGTAGTGGTCTGAGGCACAACTCAGACATGGAGATGTTTCTGAGGTCTAAGACTGGTGCTGATTGTTGTGTTTCTCTGAAGAGAAGCTGGACAAAACTGAATGGGGATTGTTGTGTTCTCTCTGGCCAGGAGAAGATGCAGGATGTGTATTGGCTGCTGCGAGTGTGCATCCGCACCATCGAGCATGGCGACAGGACGGGCTCACTTTTCGCATTCATGCCAGAGTTCTACCTCAGCGTGGCTATGAACAGCTACAGCGCACTCAAGAACTACTTCAGCCCTGTAAACAGCATGGAGGAACTTCCAGGTAACGGGATGGGGATGCCTTTAATTCTGGCCTGATAAAGTCTAAAGCAAGCCACATCCTTATGGTGAAGTAGTGGTAGTTGGGCGTCATCCCTTCTGTGTCCTTTCCTGGTTGTGATGTGCTGCAGTATATTGTCTGTGTGCTGTGGAGCAGGCGCTGAGTGCTGTTCCTTGAGTAGGTACCCACTGGTGAGCCGTAGCCATTGCTGTGCTTGGGCAGGGAGCCCATACCTTGCCCAAAGCTATCACAGTGTTGGCTATAGTGAAAATCACTGGCAGCTATGGATTTTGTTTCCAAGGAGGTACCAGGAATGGGATGGGATGCTGGAAGATGTGATTGCCCCAGCAATGCATGCCACTGCCTGCTGGTTTCTGGGTGGGAGGAGATGTGCCATGAGTGCAGGAATTGGGACTGCTTTCATATCCCTCTGGGA
Source organism: Harpia harpyja (assembly GCF_026419915.1). Lineage (NCBI taxonomy): Eukaryota > Metazoa > Chordata > Aves > Accipitriformes > Accipitridae > Harpia > Harpia harpyja. The sequence goes on from NC_068969.1 coordinate 5,034,100, forward strand.
TTTGGATACATTCCTATGGAGATGACCACCCACTTGATGCCAAGAGTCTGTGTTTAGGTGGATTCCCTCTGAGCATGTTCTGTGCTTTTCCTCGCTAAGTGATCCCACTGAGCTCTTAGCAAATAGTTCTGTGCTTTCCAGAGCCCGCGGAGGTAAGAAGGGCTTCTGTTCCCACCAACAAGACATAGCTAAAGTGTTCACATCCATTAAGTGGGGGCTGTGCCTGCTGTTCTGAGAGCAGCAGAATTGAGCGGTAGCAGATTTCTTCAGGTCCTGCAGGCTGGACATGGCTTTTCTGCATAGATCTAGGGTGTTATTTGTGTTGCTCAGCCTCTTCTGCACTAGGCATCTCTCCCTTTCTGTCTGACTCAATTGCATGGTTTTATCTTTCTCTTGAGTAACTGTTTCAGACTCTGCAGACTGAGGTGAGAGGTTCTGTTGAAGATGAATGTGTTTTTCTAGCTGTCTGTTTTGACAACTAGACACAAAACAAAGCTGCAGTTAGCTGTAGCAGGAAAGAATTCCATGGCCTGTGCTGTGTCCACAGGAATGCTGGGACCACAGGGCTGCCCATCAGGCCATTGGCGTGACCCCTGCTCCCTCCTTCTCTTTGCAGGCTACGAAGAGACCCTGATGCGCCTCGCTGCCATCCTGGCCAAGCATTTTGCTGACTCAAGGATTGTGGGCACGGGTAAAGCTGCACTCCTCTCCTTTGGGGTGATAATGGTGCAGGTCTGGCTGGTCCCGCTGCCAGTGGCTCACCAGACTTCTGTTGAGATCTATCTGCTGAATCTGTTGAGTGCTTTACGCCTCCACATACAAAGAGAGGCTGGACACCGCCCTTGTCTGGTGTGTCCTGCTTATTCCAGGGTTAGATACATGACCTAGGATATACTTTTGAGAGCAGGACTCATGTCCCAGCTACTTGCATGTCCAGGCTGGGGTTACTCCTTAGCTGCCTGAGCATAAGCACGCGTTCCACATCAGCTGAGGGAGTGTGCCTCTCTAAGGGAGGGTCAGTCCCTCCAGCCTCTGCTGTTCAGATTCTCCCTGGTATGCTGCATGTCCTTGGGTGCCTGGCTTAGTCCCTTCTCATTCCTCCTCAGACATCCGTGACTCCCTGATGCAGGCGTTGGCCAGCTACGTCTGCTACCCCCACTCGCTGCGTGCTGTAGAGAGAATCCCAGAAGACCAGTAAGTGCTGCCCTGCGTGTTCCCAGCGAGCTGGGGCAGGGCTGGGGTGGTGGCAAGGCAGGGTGGGGGAGCAGGTGGGCTGCCAAGCACCACTGAGGGTCCAGCAGCTGCAGCAGGGTGCTGGAGTTGATTTGGGAGCTTTCTGTCACCCTTCTACCAGTGGCTTTGCTCTGCCCCAGCTCCATGGGTCCTACTGTGTGTCCTGTTTAATCCCCTGTCCCCAGATCCTTTGGGCTGACCTATGTCCTTGTCTGGCAGGCGGATCTCCATGATGAAGAACCTCCTGGCTCCCTATGAGCAGCGACCCTGGGCACAGACCAACTGGATCCTTGTCAGGCTGTGGCGGGTGAGCATCCTGCGTCCCTGCCCCTGTCAACGTCTGGGGCTGGTTGGACACTGAGCATTTCACTTTCCAGTAGCAGCAAACCCCAACTGTTTTCCAGCCTCTAAGGTCTTTCCTTATCACTTTTACCAGGGCTGTGGCTTTGGGTACAGATACACACGGCTTCCACACCTGCTGAAAACCAAGCCTGAGGATGCCAGCCTCCCCAGCCTGCAGAGTGAGTGGGGCAGGGCATGGACACTCGGGATTATGATGGGTGGTGAGGGAGGACCAGCCTCTTCCCTAGCAGTTGTCCTTACTTTGGGCCAGGCCAGGTGGTGAAATGGCTGCTGAAGTAGGGGGATCCTGGCCAAATATCCAGGCCTGATCTTTGCAGCCAGAATTTCCTTTCCTGGACATCCGCAGCCTCTCTGCACTGGCTGGTGACTCTTTTGTGTGCTGCTTGGTGGGTTAGATCCATCACGAGGAGGGCTTCTGCCCTTCAAAGGAGAGCAGAGAGGCCCAGGGCTGCATCCTTACCAGAGCTTTACCCCAAAATATAAGCCTGGGAGAAGGCTCTCTGATGTCTGCAGTGAGCAGCTGCTGTGGGGAAGAGTTGGCGAGTGTGCCAAGCAGTAGGTACCCTGTGAGAGGGAGAGGGTGCCCAAAGAGCAGGGTACTGGACAAGTTTGCAAGCAGGGAGTGTTTTAACCAGGCATCTCTGTCGGACCCTGTCAGAGCCTGTCCTGCCTTTGGCACTGCAGTTTGGTTCTCAGCACTGTCACCAAACTGAGGGGTTCCTCAGCTCTATTGTGGCTGAGAAAGACGTGGGGAGGAGAAGGTACCTTTCTTGAGCTGAAGAACACATCCCCAGCTTCACCCTTGAACAGTCTGGGCCTGTCCGGATACATTCCTGACCCCGCTCTGCTGTGGAAAGGCTTTGTGCCAGACCTTGCTCCTGGAGAGCTGCACGGGGATGGGGGACAGAAGGTGCTGCAGACTGACATGGCAGGTGGCATGTGGAGGTGTGCACTAAGCCCCATCCAGTGGGGAGAGCTGCCTGTCTCTGTTTTAACAGCATTCTTGTTCTCTTTCTCTCTCCTGCCTGTGGGTGCCCAGGAGATCTCTCTGTTGCTAGTTTCCAGAGTAAGTTTGTTGTGTGACCCTCTCTTGTCTGGTGAAGTAGCTTTAGAAAGCTCCCTCCTTCCCCTTTTCTGTCTAGAGAGAGCCTTCTTTGGGGGCAGAGGGCTTCACACAATGATCGTTTTTCCCAGTTCCATCCCTGGGAGATGCCAGGCAGGCTGGTGCCCATGGTAGTCTCTGAGGCTGCATCATAGACCCACTCTTGCACATGTTTTATCAGGGTTACCTCTGGGGTCACAGCCCTGCTGCAGGTGTGCCAGCCTTGGGTTCCTCTCATCCTTGGAGGATGATGGGGAAGCCCTGGTACACATGCAGGAGGGACCTCATGACTGTCCCCTCACCCTCCTACTGCACAAGCCCCCGAGTGGCTGCCACCAGTCCCATGGGGTGGTGACCGAGCTCCCCCCATCCTGGGGAGCTCTGGGGCAGGAGCAGAGTTCCTCAGCTTTCGAGGCCTCTCTCCATCCATATCCAGTGGCTCCACACAGTCTGAGCTCGGAGTGGGCTGGGCTGGCTACTGGGGACTTGCTCCTGGGATTGCTATTTTAAGGTGGAACCAAATCAATAATGAATGCTGATTTAATTGAAGAGGGACAGGGGAGTCAGAGGTGTCCTTGAGATGCTGCCCAGGGAAGGAGGAGGAGATGACCCCCCCATCCGTCCCACCCATCAGTCTTCACCTTGTTGCAATTTGAGCATTGGCAGGGACAATGGGACAAACTGCTGAGCTGAAGGAAATCCCTGTTTGTCTGGATCTGCTTCTGCAGGCCAGTCTGAAGGGAGCTTGGGCAAATGCCTTTTCTCTGGTGCTCTAGCCTTGTCCTGCTTTGGGGATGCTTCCTTGGAGGACTCTGCACAGGTGGGGAAGGCATGCTGGCGCTGCCTCTCAATATCCATAAAACACACAGAGCACAGACCGCCTGGTCTCCTACGCTGCCTTTTGCCTGTGCTCACCGATGGTGAGCAATGAGATGGCTGCCTGGGTTAGCCCAGGGAGGGGAAGAGGCTCAGAAAGGCCGCGTGTGTTCTTGCCTGCTCCCCGAGTTGTTCCTTAGCCTCACTGGCACCAAACAGCTCTTGTGCAGGCAGGGCTCTGCCTCCAGTTTGGCTCCTGAGAGCAGGCAGGGGCTCTCTTCAGAGGCGGGGGCAGTTCTGGTTGGTGGCTGCTGTAGGAACTTGTTTTGCTTTCATCATAGCTTGCAGGCAAGGCCGGGTGCTGTTACGGCATGCACACGGTGAGCAGAAGCAGTGGCCCTGTGCCAGGCCCAGCCTGTCTTGCTTTTACCAAGCTGCAGGGTGGCTTCAGGTTGCAGCACAGGGCTCCTCTGCTCCAGGCCTTCTGCCCACGCATCCATCAAGTGGTGGAGGGTAGGTGGATGGGACCATGAGATCATCTAGCTGAGCTGTTGTGCAATGTGAGCCAGAGAATTCACCCACGTCCCCTTCCCGAGTCCAGCAAATTGCCTAAGCTAAAGATGTCTTTCAGGAAGAAACCCCGTCTTGATCTGACAACACCAAAAGCATCAGCTGGTGGTAGTTGAACTGTCCAAGCCCTTCTGATGGTGGTTCCTCACCCTCAGAAATAAATCTTTCCTGATGGGAATGTACCTAACCTCATCTTGTCTTCCACTGCTGCTGCTCTGCCTTTCTCTGCTGGGTTAAACTCTGTGCATTAAAACATTTTATTCTTCAAAAGTGCTTGTGTACCGGGGTAAACTCACTTGGTCTTTTTAATGGTGAAAAGAAACTGCAGCCTCTGTCTCTTATTCAGGAAGGGGGTTTGCTTTTCTGTGAGCCCCGGTGTTCACCCTTCCCATGTTTTTAGCAGCCCCAGAGGTGCCAGTGTCATGCTGGCTGGAACACCTCCCTGATCTGCCAGTCACGGAGCCAAAACTTGCATTAGCCTGTTTGCCAGCACTTTGCTTTGGAGGCACACACTAGTCCCAAGCACGCACTGGGGCATCCTGATGCCGTGCACTCAGCCTTACTGATACCTCATCCCCTGAATGCTGCTTGCTTTCCTTCTGTCTCACCCTGCAGCGTTCTTTTTAGTCCTCTCTAAATACATCTTTGAACGAGTGCAGTTTACCGGTGATGTGGATTGCTGCATCCCCAGCTTGCCTCTTTCACTGCTGCTTCATCAGTCCAACAGCCACAGCTACTGAGCAGCAGCTGTTTCACATCTACATCCAGATCCTTTCAAAAAGTTCAGATTAGTGTTGGGTGGAACTGCTTTACTTCTGAATCTGGTCCATTTGGGGCTTTCCTCCTCTGCGCTCCTAACTCTACTGTAAATGCTGCAGCATCCAGAGTGCCCCTTGGGCTGCTGACCAAGAATTCTCACAAATAGCCCTGTTATAAATCTTCCTGGGTCGTTAGCGAACTATAAAGTACATAATTATCTTCCTGTGATGAAAGTACATGACCCTGCTTCTTTACAATTATCTAGTAGGAGCACTTATTGAAGGCTTCCACTTTGTCTGCTTTATTAATTTTTAACTCTGTCTATTAATGGGCCTCTGCTACTGTTAGACTTTCTCCCATTACTACTTTTTTTAATCTGCTAGAATTTTTTCCTATAGTTGAAGAAACTTTGCATGTAGCATGGTTACTCTTGGATGTTTCTTTTATGTCTTCTCCTTCTATTACCCCTTTTCTCCTTGTCTTCATCAACCACTGGCTATGTTTGATGATGTTCACTTTACCTTTTACATTTTAACTTATGTCTTTGCTTCATTCTGGTGTCAGTGAACCTTTTAACCCAAGTGCTTGCTGTAGCACTGGGACTTTCTGGCTGCCTAATAATATTCTTAAAGAACTCTGTGTTTTTATTCACTATTATTTCCCCCCCACCTAGATTTTTTTTTCCTCTGACTGTTTTGCTTATATTTTTGTGGGGAAGTTTCTGTTGTGGAAACATCGGATATATCTATAACCGCTTGGGGCCACGCTCTGTTGCCCACATTAAATGTATTGAGGTAATAATTTCTGGCCTTGGAAAACCACCGATTTCTGTTCCAGTGACTGATCTTTATCTGTCATAATGAAGGCTAAGCCAAGACCGAGTGGCTTTTGTATTAGGGAGTTACAAGTTTTAGAAACACTAATGACACGCTATTGCCAGGGTCAAGAAAGTAACCACATCAGTGAGTATCCACAGGCTCCCTATGAAATGACATCCCTGTCTGAAATGGCACACGTAAGGGCTGTGTCATTACCCAGGAGGGCAGTGGTGACTGGGATGTAAAGGAGGTGGGTGGAAATGCCTCAGCAAAGGTGAACATCTTGCAAATGAAGATGAACACAGCACCAGGGCTAGGTTTCTGGATACCACTAATGATTGCCCCATGGAGAACCTCATCTGGGAACTCATGCAAGGGACAAAGCTGCTCTTGCTGTATTCCAGGGCTGGTTCCTTATGTTGCTTTCAAAGAAAGAGTAGCAGTGATCTTTAGATTCAGAATCGTCTTGGGAGCAACAAAAGCCAAGGAAGACCACTGTTTCCTGGTATTAGCTTAAAACCTTAAAAAACCCCTACATAACTGTGGAGAAGTTTGACAAGAGGCACCACTTTTTAATGCTTTTATAGACTGGCACAGTCTTTGCCAGTAGCAGGGAAGGCATTTAAGAACTTAGAATTGGAGGTTTGGAGCAAATTCACACCACTTATTGGAAAAAGACCATGAGGAAATAGTCGTTGGCTAAAAATCAGGATAAAGCAAGTTATTACAAGCATAAGAGCATCCTTCAGAAAGCCAAAGCTGCCTTCAAATGAGGTGGACTTTGGCTGGGCGATTCATTTTGAGATCTGTCTTGACTTGAAATGTTGGTAAAAGAGGCTTTGGCAACAGACCAAGAGGACAACCCGCAGAGCTCATCCGTGAGGAGAGGTGATCCTTGCTTAGAGCTGCTTTGGTACTTGAAAGCTGGAAGGAGACTAATATGTCAGCAGTTTTAATAGTAAGCACTTTTTACACATTGAGGAGAGGCTGGGAAAAAGAAGACACAAAAAAATTAACCCTACAAAAGGACCTTTCAGTTCTGAATGACTGGAAGAGAAAACGTAGATGGAATTCAGCATCGCCAGGTGTAGAGTGGTGAATGTGAAGTGAAAATGCGATTAAAAATCAGTGGCTGCAAGCTGAGCATAACCCTTAGAGACAAGTTTGCAAGGGTGGGGTCGCTGGGACCTGTCTATGCACCCTTCTGAGAACAGAGCCACAGTATTTCAGGTGTGACCTCCCCAGGGCCAAGCAGAGGCGTAACACCTCCCCTTGATGTGCTGAGCACGTCCTCCTACCATCACCCACCTCTTGGTTGTAGTGAGAGCCCTCACCTGTCCCCTGTTCAAGCTGGTATCCTCCATAACCTCTTTAATGGTGCCCAGACCATTGTTTCCCAGCCAGGACTGATATTTGGAGTCATTCTCCCCCAGACGCAGAATTTTCTCCTTCTTGTTGAATATGATCAGGTTTTTTGTCCCAGTCCTCAAGTTTTTCAGGGTGCCTCTAGCACATCAGACAAAGGCCCTCGTTTAGTGTCATCTGCAAATTTGGTAAGGGTACGCTGTTCCCCATCATCCATCACTGACGGAGAAGACAACAAGGTGGGCTCCGGTGTTGACTCCTGGGCTTCTCCACTTGCGCCTTGCGACCAGCAAGTTCCTGAGGATCTTCAACTGTAATTCTTACAAAAGGGTTATCCTTGAACTGTCATCCTATTGTATTCTTTTGGAAAATATCAGCTTGATGCCCAGTCAAAGGAACAAATTGCACAACAGCAATTATGAGGAAAGGAAAACAGAACAAAACCAAAACCACATTATGCCTTTGTGCAAATCTGCCACGTGCTTGTGGTTTGGATGCTGCGTACACTTCTGATTCCACCTCTCCAAAGAAAATCTGGGAGAACCGGCAAGGCTCAGGGAGGGATGGCAAAGGGGACAAAGATGTGACAGTTCCTGTATGAGAAACTGCACAGGCTGTGGCTGTTCCCGTTTGAAAGACTATCATAAAGGTCTCAAATCATGGCTAGCTGGAAGAAGTGACTGGAGAGCAGCATCTTGCTGTCTCGCCCAGCAGAAAGAGGGGGTCGTAGAGAGTAAGTATCAAATAAAGCGAGTAGGATCCAAACTCAAATCCGAATTCCTCCCGCTGCACACAACTGAGCTGTGAAATGTTGCTCCAGGACATGTTCAATGCTAAAGGCTTACACAGTTTCAGGGGACACTGGGCAAGAAATCCACTGAGGACCACTAAATATGTAAAAAGGACATCTGGCTTGTGCAGTCCCTGAGCCACGTGTAGCCAAGGGCTGGGAAAGTACTTGCGGGTGGGAGTAGGACATCAAAGATGTTTGTTGTGATGAAATCCCTCCCAAAGATGTGCTTTTAGGCAGGATCAAAGCCAGGGCACTGGCCTGCCCAGAGGGATTACGCACTGAGACATCAGCATGTGTCCTCCATAACAACAGAAGCTGATTGCACTTGCTAGTGGGTATTTACAGAATAATTTATCCTGTTCCCATTTGAGCTGATGGTCTCCTGCCATCCTTCTCTAGCTTTGCTAATCCCAGCTAGCAATCTGCTTGTAGTTATGCCTTACTTCTCCATCTCTAGGGATGTGATGGAGGTCACCCTCTGTTTCCTTTGCCCGTGGTGGCCTTTTGAGCAGGCTGCCACCCCAAAGACCTGCAGTCACAGCACGGCTTGTTCCTCTGGGCACCGCAGTGCTGGTGCTGCCAGAGTTTCCATCTGCTTTTACTTACTAATAGCTTCTAGTAGAGGGAAAAGTAGATAGATTGGGGGTTTTCCCTATATTTGGTAAATCTGCTCAAGTTTCTTTCTCCAAGCACTGAATTTTAGCCTGTGGTTTGAACTCTGGTACCCTTCCCTCATAGTGTTGAATGCCTTTGTGAGCCTCTCACTGACAGTGGGTCCTTCTGCTCGTGAGAAGCGTCCATCCCATTTGTGCCCCCTTGCTTTCCCTGCCTGTCCGTGGGGACCAGTGCCCCACACAGCCCTGACTGTGTTTCCTGGCTGCTGCTGGGTTTGCTCCCATCTGGGCTCTCTATAGTGAAAAAGCCCAGAGGCAAGATGGCATGTACAGTGAGGATGTGTGTGTGCTTGGGCTGAACCTGGCTGGGGAACACGGGCAGCTCTGCCTGAGCCTGCCGAGGGCAGAGCCAGCCCCAGCTCCATGCAGAAGCCTCTCAGGAGTGGGATTTACTAGGTACCTTCTTCCTCAGATGCAGGCACACAGGCACGGCCACGTGAGGCCAGGGGTGACCATGCTGGCTCCGGGCAGCTGCTGCCACAGTGGTATCAGGAGCAATTAGTGCTGAGCTGACTGTGGGCCTCTGCAGATCTGAGCGGGAGGGATGCTGAGCTGCAGGGCAGCACTCCTGTGCACATGGACAGCAGCGAGCACGCAGGGCTCTTCCCTGGTTAATTCAGGCTGGCGTTGCAAAAAAGTGCTTGGAGGCCCGACAGGCGAGATCGCTGCTCAGAATAGTCCTTGCACCCTGGCTCCCAGTGCCCTGCCATCTCTGCTTACTGTAAGACTCAAGCCAACACTTACCAAGCCCAGGACTGGGCTTCCAGCCTGCCCTGGCCCCACACCCACGGCCGCTCCGGGACCAGGCCACTGATGCTGTCGCTGTCTGGTTTCAGAGCCATGTCCCTCCACCTTGCTGCAGCGGCACATGGCAGACCTGCTCCGCAGCGACCGCGACCTGGCCCCCAGCTTCCTCAACAGCGTCCTTAACCAGCTGAACTGGGCTTTCTCCGAGTTCATCGGCATGATTCAGGAGGTGAGTGTGCCACCCGGGGCTGCGGCGTCTGGCACTTGATGAGTGCCCATGTCCTACATGCAACGAGGTTCAAGACACAACTCTCGGGGCTGGGCGTGTAGCGGTTCCCTGGCATGCATGGGAGCTGAGCTGGGCTGGGGTTCACAGCCCTCCTTTCGGGAAGGGGCACCTTGTTAAGCTGTCTCCATTGCTTGGCAGATCCAACAGGCAGCAGAGCGCTTGGAGAGGAACTTCGTGGACAGCCGCCAGCTGAAAGTGTGCGCGACCTGCTTTGACCTGTCAGTAAGCTTGCTCAGGGTGCTGGAAATGACCGTTACGCTGGCACCGGAGATCTTTCTCGACTGGAATCGCCCGTCATCAGAGCTGCTCCTTCGGAGGCTTGCCCAGGTATCGTCCTTTAGTGGGGTGTGAAGAAGCATCCTCTGAAGGGGCGTGGGGGCTCCTCTGCCCTCTCTCCAAATGTGCTGTGAAGTGGGGGCTTCTGCTGCAAATGCTGTAGTACTTAAAGCTGCTACAGCAAACCCAGCTGCTGCAGAACAAGTGGTGCTCCCTAAAATCTCCACCTGTCAACTGCTCCCCTCCTTTGCAACTGGTCTGGCCACAGCTGATTTCTACCTCTACTGGGAGGGAGGATGATGGCTACTTAAATCTTCCTTCAGAGGGACTATGGCCAGTTTCTTCCGGTCAGTAAATGCTGAATTCTCCTGTGACAAGCAGTGCCGTGAAATCTGGAGAGGAGGTGTAGTACACCTGAGCAAAATGCTGTGGAGAGTATAGCTGGCTTCACAGGGAACATGCCCCAATGTTTGGGCAGGTGTCTTGGTCCTTTATCCCTCAGTCCTAGAGTATGGTACCAAATGTCTCCACTTCCCTGATGAGGTGACTGGAACAGCCCTGTTCCAACCCACAACACCCCTTAGGCTCCAGTAAATTAGTTTCTGTTCTAAAGCATGAGCAACTCTGGAAAGCCCTGAGGACAGGCTGCTCTTGTATGAGCCAGCCTGGTGGGGAGCAGTCATATATACCTTACCTATACCACAAGGGTTGGGTTGATCCAAGGGTTGAGGCTTGGGGCTATGAGCAGATGAGTCAAAGCAAGACATAGTGGGGTCTAGTACAGCAATCGTGAGGGAAGTTCTCAGCCTGGGATCCTGGCATTTCTGTAGGGATCACTGTGTGAGGAGGAAAGTGAGGGACCCTTAGCAGGTGCTTTAGGCAAGCTGGGGAACAGGCAGCAGAGAGCAGGGTGCTACAGCAATCCCCTCGCATCCTGGTGCTGCTATGAAGCCGTGCCGCACTGCTGAACGTGCTCACAGAGGGGTGCAGTGTTCTGCTCTTCATGCATGAGGGTGACGGGAAGAGGAATGCTGCATCTGAGAGACAGTGCTCAGCTTGCAGTGGTTGTGTCAAACCTGCTCATCCCGCTGGGAGTTTGGGTGAGAGCTAAATGCGGCTAGTTAAGTGTCTTTACAGTTGATTCCTTTTGTGCTGGTCATAGGCAGAAATCCTTGCCTGTGGTGATGCTCTGTCAAGCAGAGGAGCAGACTGTTCTCTGTGCTCATCCCGTGCTTCAGGGCTGGTAGGTCTGTCCTGCTGCCAGCTCCAGGCAGGGCAGGACCTGGACTGTGCTTCACCCTGCTGACACTGCTGTTGCCCACAGCTGCCAGCTCGCCCTTCCTAGGCTGTGGCTGTCCCAGGGACGGTAGCTGCTGCTTGCCAAGAGCTTTTATCCACAGAAGTAGCTTGGCTTCTGTAGGTGGGATTCAGATTTAGGTGGAAGATGCTAAGATTCAGGTGTCTTGGCCTCAGACTGACTCTCCCCTGGGAGGTTTGGGTCTGGTACAACCACTGTGGTGTGGTGCCACCTCCTTCTGTGCCACGGCCAAGCTAGGTCTGTGCTGTGAGCCTCCCTCTGTGCATCCACCAGCTCCCAGGGACCAAGCCCAAACTATAAGGACATGCTGCCCCAAAGTATGCTCTTTGGATGCTGCTCACAGGAAGGCCCATCCAGAAAATACAAACCCACTCTGCTTTTCCCTACACAGCTCTTGAACCAGGTGCTGAACCGTGTGACAGCTGAAAGGAACTTGTTTGACAGAGTGGTCAACCTCCGTCTGCCAGGTGAGTCCGTGTATTAATTCTTTGTCCCTCTCCATTGAAAACATGCTGGAGGCATGCCCTTGGGAAGCGATGGGTGGCTTGTACTGAAGGTTGATGCAGGGGCGTATGGGATCAGACTTCTAGCCTGCCACATCCCTGGCTGGGAAGCCAGTCTGGTCTCGGAGACTGGCACAGAAATGCTGTCTTCAGAAGACATGTAAATCCTCCAGGTGGATTTGAGCGTTGGTGCTCTTCCTAGGCCCTTAGCCTCTGTCTGCCCAGCAGCTCTGGTTCCCTCCAGGATCCCTGTCCTCACGAGGCAGCTGATGCATAAGGTCTGGCTGTCTGCCGTGGAAGTGGCAGCCGTGTTGTGCTTGGGTGGGGAGGTGTCTTGCTAGACACTGAGCTGACACAGCTTAGGTGGGAGCTGTTTGAAAGGCTCAAAGCCCTGGACAGATTGCAGTTTAGGTAGCAGGCTTGTTTGCTGTGCTCTGCATCGAGTAAAGTGTGCACTGAATTGCTGGGGGAAGCCGTTCTCAGCAACATCAGCTGTCTTCCTTGTGGAGGTGACTGTGGGCAACTGAGTTGGGCCTGTTAGCAGAGACTGTCTCCAGGTGCTGTGTTATGGACATCCTATATTTCCCGTACAACAGCTGATTTCCCTGCCTGCTTAGGAGGGGACAGACCACCTTCTCCTCTTGAGGTTTGGAAGAGGGGTGCTCCATCATGAGAGCAATGCCTGAGTCTGGGGTTTGCATTAGTGGGGAAGACTCCTCTGTCCTTCATGAAACCCATGGCCCCACCGGAGAACCCAAGTCATTGTGCCTACCTCCTGGACTGCTCTGCCACCAAGTCTGGAAGTAGCGGTGCAGCCCTGCTCTGCCTGTCATGAGGTGGCAGCGGCTCTATCTTTCTCTTTTGCTTCCATAGGGCTGGAGAGCGTGGACCATTACCCAATCCTTGTGGCCGTGACGGGGATACTGGTCCGGCTGCTTGTGGACACTGATGTTCAGGGGTGAGTGGCTTTTGACTTCCAAAGCATGGAGTCACTGCATGTGACATTGCTTTGGGCGCTGCAGTAGTCAGTGCCATGGGTGGTGTTGCAGGAGTGATGCGGGTGCGTGGGGACCAAAGCGAAGTGAGGTAGATGTGCATGGAGCAGGCAGAAGCCGAAGAGCCACATGTCCCTGCAGCAGCTGCATCCCAGTGCTACTGCTGGGTGCAAAACTCCTTCCTGTGGTGCAGGAAAGCCCTCGTGAGAGGTGGCTACGAGGTGCTGTACCGACAGCATATGTGCACCTTCCTCCTTGGAATGGGGTCTGGCATTCCAGGACAGCTGCTGTCAGAGGTTGTGAGTGCCACATGTAAAAGAGCTGTGCTGATGTGGTGATGCAGGCGAAGTGCTGCAGCACGCAGCGATGGGTGGAAGGGAGTTCATTAAAGCTCCTTCACTCTGAACCCATCTCAGGAAGGCATCAAAATGTGTGCAGAGCTCTCTGGCTTCCCAGACATGTGTCACAAGGGTGAGACAAATCCTGTCCAGGCACTTAGGTGATGCTGATTTTCAGATGAAGCAAATCTTGTCCTTATGGTAACCAGAGAGACAGCACTGGTGGTGGCTGAGCAAAGCCACAGCTGACCTGGTCATTTATGTGTGTCTGTGCCTGCTTGTACCGAGTCCTGCAAATAGGCTTATTCTGATACCCTCTGCAGCCCTGCCTTTGCTCTCTCCCAGTGTCATTCATGGGTGTCTTGCCCGGCCACTGTACCCTGTAGGGTGCTGTAGGAGATGGGGCTCTTCTGTCCGCACTGCACATCCTGCTTATTTTCATGTTTGGAGAACATGATAGTCTCTGGCTTTGCAGAGAGCAGAGCCCCATCTGGCCAAGCGGCTCAGCCCTGCAGCCAGTCTTTCAGCTTCTTCTCTCAAGGACTCAAAGATGTACACAAATATATCTAAGTATATCCTGCCTCCCATAGCTGTTGCACCAGTCGCACAGCCCCGAGTGTGACAGTGCCAAGAGCTTAGCACAAGGTCATTGATCAGTGGCCTTTTGGGACTGTGAACAGGGGGTGGATTTTGCTCACGCCCAGAATCCTGCTCTGTGGAAAGGGCAAACATCATGAATTTGATGCCACAACTAGACATTTCTTCCTGGAGGGAAGCAGGGAGGTGATAAAGCAGTTCCCTGCATGCCAGGCAGGCTGAGAAGTCCTTCCCTGGCTCCCTGTCCCTTGAACATCTGTCCCGGGCCAGGTCACTTGTAGAGTCAAAGAGGGGAAGGGATAAAGCTCTTTCTCTGGCCCTCAGTTTAGCAAACGCCAAAGAGCACTGGCAAGATGGTAGTGTGATGACAATCACATCCTTCCTAGCCTGCAGGGAGTCCTGGGGAGTAAAAAAGCTTCCAGACTGTGTCTCCTTTACCTGAAAAGCCAGCTGTGCTTGGGGTTAGTGAAACCCGGGCAGCCGGTGTCAAAGGGGCTGTACATAACCAAGTGGCACTGTCCCCTGTCTGCCAACAGCATCCTCCATGCCTTGGCCAGCAGCGGGCTACGTGGTCACAAACCAGAGGTGCCGTACCCTGTGGTGTGCGGTGAGGAAGCTGCCAGTCTGACTGATCTTCAGGGGCTTTGTAGTCACGTCCTTGGGCACTGGAAAGCAGAAATAAATACAAAACAGGGGAATGATGCAAGAAAAGCATCATGTCCTTATGGTGGACCTAGCTGAGCAGGAGAAGCACAAGGTGGTAACAGGAGGAAGCCCAGGGAAAAATGTCTATAAAACAAAATGCTTCTGTGTGACTTCGCAAAGCCCTGCACTAAATCTGAGATTTGACACATCACTGATTTATAAAAGGCAAGCAAACGTTTCAGGGGAGACATTGAGGTCAATCAAGACAAAAGAACTGAGGCTGGTGGCTTGGAGACCTTCTACCACTACCCAAGCAGAGGGGATGGGCAGCCTGATGGTAGAGATCAGCATGGCCACAGGCAGAGTACCTCACATGGAAGGGAAAACTGAGCCACCCACTCTCTTTGCAGCATTCTGAATTGAGGACAGGGGTGGGAGTGTTGTACCCCACTTACTTACTTACAGAGTGGTTCTGTTCCATGCAAGCACATTGAAAAACAGCAAACAGGGACGGGATGGAGAAAAACAGCAGGTATGAGAGGAAATGCAGAGACTTTTCTTCTGCCTTTGTGTTCCTCGAGGGTTCAGTCCTGGTTTGATCCTGTGTGCAAGTCTCTTGGCACCATCGCTACATGGTGCTGAAGACTGGGAGGTGCAGCTGGGGTGAGCAGAGCCCCATGAGGATCTCCTCCCAAAGTCACTCAAAAACCAGGGAGAGGGTGCAGGTCAACAACAGCTGGCCTGGAGCAGGGCGATAAGAAGCATCTGTCTCCAGGCACATGAGTAAGAGGATGGTCTGTGGAATGGAAAAGGAGAATTTAAACCTTCTTTGGGTCTGTACACTCCCATGGGAGATGATTGCCATGGGTTGTGTTACTGCAAGGAGTAACTGAAGAGATCTAAAGGATCCCATATGTAACCAGGCTCTCCAGAGCAGACCCGTTGATATGAACTCAAGAGGTGACGGCTTTCCTTTTTCCTTTTTCCCTTCCTCTCAGTGCAGTGAGCAGGATAACAGGACAGCTTTTTTCCTTCCTCGGAAGCACTCTGCTGGAAGCAGGTAGAAATCTCTTCCAGGTGCCATCTGGTAACTCCCAGACTGCCAAAAACCATTAACAGAGAGAGATTATCCAACCCACATTTGCACGTAGGAAGTTCTCTGTGGGAATTACCTGGGACACTAGCTGTTACCCTGACTGGCTCCCTGCAAGGAGGCTCTGCCCCTGAGGATGAGGACAGGGGATAGGACCTCGGGTGACTTCCTTGGCTTGGCTGTGTTTTTCCTGGTTGCCTCTAACCCGGCGAGCCAACGCTGTGCTAGGCACTTGGTTGGAGGGTACTGCAAGCTTTGCCCTGCGACAGAGAGGACAGGTTCATCCGGGAGTGGAGGAGTGAAGTCCCGTTTATGGGGCCAAAACTTTCCAGTGGGGAAGGGTGGGAGTAAGGAGAGCCAGGGCCCTGCCGACTCATCCAGCCACGTTATCAGGATGCAGTCGGATGCCTCAGCTGCTCCTCACCCAGCACAGGACGCTCAGCCAGGCATCAAGTCCTCTTGCTACGGACTCCTGGCATCAAACAGAGCCATTAAGCACAAGAAAAGGGAACATTGCCCAGGCTGGGATGTGATGAGACAGTTGATACATCGTACATCTTAGTCCCTGGATGGAGCGGGCTGTGCTTTTGAGAGAGAAGAAACGCATTTCCTTGTCAGGTCTGGCAGGACGGCTGGTGCTGCTCGTGGTGAACCAAAGCTTCAGTGCCCACCTCGTCCAGGCTTCCTGATCTTTGTAGCAGGGCCTGGGAATTTCATGGCTTGGCTCCCTCGCTGGATGTAATGAACTTTGCAAACAGGGGCAGAGGAGAATTAGTGCAGGGCAGAGGCGGGGAGCTGCTCGCTCAAGCTGGGGTCCCTCAGCAGAGGGTCTTTTAGTTCCCAGCAGAGCAGCTGCCTGTGCCTCGAGGGCTCGCTGGGAGGGAGCTAAACCTCGCCAGCAGGCGAGAGCGGGGCAGCCTGGCACTGTGGCTGGGCTCTCTCACCAGCAGGTGACAGCTCCTTGATTTAAAACTATTTTGGCCTCTGCAGTGTTGTTGTGGGACTGCTCGGGCCTCCTGACGTGCTGCCCCCTCCCAGCCCTCGGGTCTGGCAGCGGTTGGGCAGCACCTTCATTGCAGGGAGGCTCAGTGCCTGGCAGGGCTGAGGAGACAGGGATGCCCGTGTGCTGCCTGTTTGCCAGGCCCTAATGTCTCAGCCTTGGTTTTGTGGGGAGAGGGAAAGCAGGATCTGGCAGGCTGAGCCAGGAGTTGGGCTGAATCGTTGGGTCCGTGCCAGAGACCCTGGCTGCCTTCAGCTGGTATCATCCCCCCGTTTGTCTGCTAAATAATTGAGCAGATTTTCTATTAAGCCTCCTTCGGAGTGAGCTAATGGAGCAGTGTTGGCCAGAGCTTGTGTAAGGATCCTGGCACGAGAGGGTGGCAGGGGAAGGGGTGAGGCCCGAAGGTGAGGCTGTTGGTCCCCTGCGTGCGAGGGCACGTTGTAATTAGGACTGGGCATATAGGTTGGAACAGGCGTTGTGGAAAGTGAGCGGCCATCCCAGCGCGGAGGTGACCTGTGTTGTGCCAGGGTTTGGCCACCAGTCTGCTCCACAGGCTTGCCCCATGCACACCATCCCCTCAGAGGCAGGGGGAGTGAGGCCGGGCAGCGTGTTCCCCAGCCCTGCCTGCGGCTGATGCTCTCAGTGTGAGTCTGGAGGGTTAGGGCACGTGCAAGGAGCCAGCGAACCTGCCTGCAGTGCAACTGTACAAGAAAAGAGCTAAGCAGCCTTCAAGGTGGATCTCCCAGGGACTTCTGCCTGAAAGATGGAGAAGACAGAGGGAAGAGCACTGTAGTCACCGGGAACACGGTGGTACCAGCCAGCAGAGCACAGGACGGGGATCCTGGGCCAGAAACAACCATGCTGTGCCAGTGGGATGCTGAGCATGAGCCAGTGGGACCTGCCAGGAGGAGCAGCACTGGGCTGACGTGACGCTGGGGTAATTCTGGGCGATCTCCGCACTCCTCTCCTTTGCACAGTACAGATGGGTGCAGAGGGACAGACTGGCAGAAGGGAGGAGATGGAGATTTTCCCTGGGCAGAAGTAACATGTTGGTGAGCCGGAAAGTGAGGAGGCACGAGGCCAGGTGGGGAAGGCAGACTAAGCAGACTCTGTTCAATTGCTAGATGGTGTTGGGGTCACCTCCACTGGAAAAGTCACAGAAGATCCCAGTCTGCAGGTTCCTAAACTCAGCCTGGCCACCCACCCGCATGCTCGAGCACTGCTGGGACCCTGGGGATTTGTCTGGTCCCCGCTGGACATGGTAGTTCTCTGCAGTCTAATTACCGATCACTTAAACACTAATGCTCCTTCAGCACATATTGATGAGAGCGCTGTGGTGGAAGGAGGTGCAGGAATAGACATTTCATGGACCACTTAGTCTAAAGGAGTCCTTGTTACCTTGCTCTAAAAACTCAGAAAATGGGTGGTACTCAAGTCTTGCAGTGCGTAACATATCAGGCTGAGTGTGAGCCAGAGCACAGAGGAATAACTAGGTCAGACCTAGGTTTCACGGTTAAAAAAGGAGTCTGGCCTTACCGATCTTCGAGTTTTTACAAACTGCTAGCTCCAAACACTGCGTCCTGAGCAGTGGGACTGCCAAGGCTGGGATCTCCTGGCCCCCCGGGGCTGTTGGGCACTTGCTGGGAGGCAGGAGCAGGTGTTGTGCTGGCCAGCAACCAGACTTTGCTGCTTCGAGCTCTTTGGAAAACTGTGAGCATCATCATAAGGAAAGGATCCAGGTCCAACCATGTACATTGTGTGTCCAGCCCCAGCAGCAGGAGGACAGGAAGGGACTGGCATTCAGCGTGCCCACGTTGTGCTGGCTGAGATGTGAAGTGCCAGGGGAGACAGGAGTCAGCATTGGAGGCTGGTCCCCAAAGCTAGTCCTTACCCCCACGTGTGCAGGCACAGGTCTTTGCGTGCCGAGGACACCGTGCTTTGTGCTGACCCATTACTTTACCCTGTGGAGTCAAGGAGCAGGAGGCGGGTTTGGCAGCGAGCCAGGGCTGTAATGGTGCAGAGAGGCTGCTGAGTATTCCTGGGGGACCATCCATTATGTTTCCCAACTCCTGCCTGTCAGGGAGGCTGTGCTCCTGGCTATGTTTTTCCTTGCTGAGATGATTTGCCTTTCAGGCTGCTTAATCAACTGCTACGACAGTTCAAACTGCCTTGCCTTGCTTGTTGGAGCAGCAATGAGGTGTGGGGTCCTTTCGGAGCATCAGAAAGGTGTGAAACGCAGCAGCAGGATTTTCCTGGGTAAAGGCAGCGGGGAGCCCTTGGGGGCAGCACTGATACAAACCTCAGATATGCTGTCCCCGGTGTAGTGGGGCTCAGCCTTCCTGCAGGGATAGGAGAATTGCAGCCAGCCTAGCAGAGCTCTCCTGGGCTTCTCCAGGCTGCTGTGTTCCGGAGAGGCCCTCAGGAGCTTCTCTTACACTCCAGTTGGCCTGAGCTTTCCCTGAGCTTCAGTCATTAGCCTCAGCTGAGGATGCAGGTTTGCAGGAGCGCTAACGCCTGGGAAGCTGATGTTGGCACCGGAGAGAGGGAAGGTTTGCAAGGAGACCTACGAGGATGGCAACAGAAGAGCAGCGGGTGGGTAACACCCACTCCGAGTGCTGGAGCCCAGAGCAGCACTTCACTTTTCCTTTTGGAGGAAGATGCAATGCTTAGATGCGGCGTGTCCTCCGGCACGGGCTCGGCACCGTCTTGGCAGGCACGGGCCACGCTCGGGGCAGTGCCCTCATTGGGTTTGGACCTGGGCCCTCTCAGCTGGGTCTCTTCTCTTTCCCAGACATTCCCAGGGCAAATTCAAACCATCCTTCCCAGGGGATCCCTGCCTGGGTGCAAAGCCAGGGGATGGCATCACCTCAGCTCCATCCTCAAGGGGCAGGGTGCCACTCACCTATCCGTCCGACACCGAAGCACCTCATCACCCCCTGACAGCACCCCAGCATGACCAGCTCGGCATCCCGGGCTCATCAGGAGCGCTGCGCTAACGAGAGGCGACAGGGCCGGCAGCGGCGGGCGCGTGAGGAGCGAGGGCGCAGGCCGGCGGGGCCTGTCGCTCCGCATCCCGTCGCCTTCACCAGCCACCGAGCAGCAGCCGCAGGGTGCGCGGCAGCGGGGCACGTATCGCATGAAGCTGTGCGCAAGGTCGGTGTCAGGAGGGGTGCTGGGAGGCTGTGGTTGTCTCAGGATAGCTGCTCTCCCAAATGCTCTCCCCTCCTTGGATGGGTGGGGGGTTTCTGAAAAGTGCTTTGGGCATGGTTGACTTTTTGCTGGGAAAAAAGCTGCTTGTTTCCCAGCTGAAAAAGTTGAAAGGATGGGTGCTAGTGCTGTCCCAATGCCACAGGGACCTTCCCCTTCCACCAGTCGCAGGGCTGCCAGCAGCTCTTGGGGCCGGGGTGCACGGCCATGGGGGGCTGTGGGATGGGGGGCAGGTCTGCGAAGGGTCCTGGTCCCCGTTTGTGCTGCCCAGGTCGTGTCTGAGCTGTGCTCCTGCCAGCAGGGTGGCCTCGGCATCCCCTGCTCTGCAGGTGACAGCCACATGCTCCTGCTGCGAGCGGGGTGAAGGTGGCTGGCAGATGAGGGGACACCCTTATCCCTCTGCAGGATCAGGCAGGTGTTATGAGGGGGCAGAGCCCCTCTCTGTGCCAGGGTGAGGCAAGGGCTGGGTGCTGGAGAAAGCAGCGCAGGTATGCAGTGAGGTGGGGGCTGTGTCTGCAGAGGGGACTCAGCCAAAGACAGGACCAGCCCGATCCCAAGGGGGTCTCCCCAACGTGCCTCTACCCTGCTTCTAAGTCCTGCTCGTCCCTTTTGGGGGCTGGATGTGCCCTTGTGTCAGTTGGTGCTGCTCCCTCCCCAGCTCCCAGGCATCACTTTGGAGACCTGCCCTCCCAGGAACAAGCCACTGGATGCTCCTCTCATACAAGCCCCAGGCCACCAGGTCTGTCTCGGCACATTTAACCCCCTCGCCAAGGCCACCCTAACACTGTTTGATGCGAACAGAGGCTGCGAGCCTGGTGCAAATCGCCTGGCTCTGTGTGCCAGGCCAGTGGGAATTTGGGGCTCCCCCAGACTCCCAGTGCTGCACCCATGGGTTGCAGGGTGGTTGCACGTTGCTGCCCTGCAAGGGCAAGGAGACACTCAGCCCAGCATGAGCTTAAAAAAATAGGCATTTTTTTATTCCAATGTAACTAGAGAATTACAACCCAAGAGAGGAGAGGATTACTCACATTTATCGATAGGCTTATTAGATTACTGCCTACATAGCTGTGCTTTAGCAGCGCATTTGTCCGCCTCAAGGAGAAGCAGCAAAGGAGGGTGGTGCATCTGAGACCTCATCGTCCTTGGTGGCACGGGGAGCTCTGAGCAATGCGGGCCGGGGCGCTGTATCACATCACCTAATCCTGCCTGGACTATTTACAGCTTCTCAGGAAGCAAAAGCTTGTAATGTTTGCTTGGCTGCATTGCTGGTCAGGCACCGAGCTCCATCCCTCCTGCGTAGCCGTGTTTGGGGAGGGAGCACATACACACCCCCCCCGCCCTTGCAACAAGATCACACTCTGCCTGCTCCCAACCATGGCATGCTGATGGGGACTGGCATGGACTGGGAGAGGACGGTGGCATCGCCATCCCCGGGAGCCCCGGCATGAGCGAGGAGAGTGCCCCACTTGGCACGGCTATTCCTTGGCCTGGGGGGGTCTGCGGCGGTGGTGCCAGATTGGGTCTCGTGTGCCCGGGGACATGGCAGATCACCATCCCCAGTGTCACCGTTAGGGAGTTTGGGTGCCCAAATGAAATGGGGGTTTCTCAGGCGTGCCGGGTTCATCAGCGGTACCCATGTGCTAACGAGGCTGTTGCCAGTGGTTTACGCAAGGAGCTCTTGCCAGGCACCAACGTGCCCCCAGCCCAACACCCACCAGGAGCTCATGGCTGAAGCAGTTGTGGGTGATGCCGATCCCCCTCATGGGTCGCGGTCAAGCCGAGAATTCAGGGTGTCCCATAATCCTGCTGCTTCTAGCAGTGATGGAGGAGAACAGCTCTCGGGAGGCCCTGGCTCTGCTCCCAGCTCTGCCTCGCTACGACACAATGGGGGTGTCTGAAAAGACGGAGCTGATGGACTCTGAGTCTGACTTGAGCTGCAGGACCTTGGGATGCTTGGGGTCGGGGAAGTCCTCGCTGAGGGCCAGGCGGATCTTGCCATTCTGCGTCTCCCTGACGGGCTCGAGGAAGACCACGTGCTTGTTGGCGCTGACCTTGCGATTTGGCCCGTCAGTGGCGGGGGGAGTGGCACTGAGGATGGAGGACTGGGCGCTGCACTCCTGTGGAGGGCTGAGAGGAGCCGGCTTCTTGCAGCAGCTCAGGCAACGGCAGGGCGTGAGGTACAAGTACATGAGCACGAGCAGCAGGCTCACAATGCACCCCAGCAGGGTCGTGAGGCCAGTGCTGAAGGTCTCCCCATCTGGCTTGGGGTAGTGGACCGTCACGTTGACTTCGCACAGCCTGCTGAAATTGTGGGGGCTGTTGATGGCCAAGCCCACGTAGACCCCTGAGTGCCAGGGCTTGGCCGCCGTGATCTTCAGGCTGCCGTTGCGGTAGACCTCCAAGGAGCGGTTGCTGTTCCCCGGGTGTTTGATGGGCTCGTGGTGAGGGGAGATCCACATGTAGGTGGTGGCCGCGGCTGGCAGGCTGGTGTTGCAGGCGAGCAGGAGGGTCTGGCCCACCATCACGGGGAAGGGCACGGGGTGTGTGTCTTCAGGGCCCGCCGAGCAGTTCTCGAACATGTGGCTGTATTTGAGGAACTTGATCAGGGACCGGGGCACGTTGTCAGACACCTTGCAGGTGTGTTCCTCAAAGAAATCCTTCACAGAGCTGAAACCTCGCTGCTTCCAGCGCTGGAGCATCAGGTAGAGCGGGCAGCTGCACCTGATAGGGTTGTTGTGCAGGTACAAGCCGTTCCTGATGTTTTCGGGCAGAGCTGCCAGCTCTTCCACGGGGATGCTGCTCAGGCTGTTGGAGGAGAGGTCCAGCGTGCGGAGGCTGTAGTTTCCCAGCCCCTGCACCGAGTGGAAGGGGAAGGTGGTCAGGTTGTTCCAGCTCAGGTAGACTTTCCGCAGGCCGCTCAGCTTGGTGAAAGCGTTTTCATCCACTCGCGTGATGTGGTTGTTGTAGAGCAGCAGCTCCTCCAAGCTCACCAGCGCGTCGAAGTAGTGCGTCTCGACAGCGTGCAGGTGGTTGGAGGACATGTCGAGGTGCCGCAGGTAGGAGGCATTGTGGAAAGCCTGCGGAGAAAGGTCCTTAATCTGGTTGTGGCTGATGTGGAGGGCCTCGAGGTGCGGGAGGGCAGCCAGCCAGCGGTCGTGGAGCTGGGTGAGGGCGTTGTGGCTGAGGTCCAGCGTGGTGGCGGTGGGCGGCAGTGCCCGGGGCACGTGCTGCAGCGTCTGCCGGCTGCAGCTTAGCAGGTCAGAGGTGCAGATGCAGGCGGCGGGGCAGCTGCGGGGCAGCGAGGCGGCGCGGGGAGCGCGGCTGTGGGCGCACAGCTGGAGCAGCAGCAGCAGCTTCGCCACCCGTGGCCAGAGCGGGTCTGCAGGCACCTGCTGGGACATTGTGCCGGGCAGGAGCCTCTGGGCAGCCCGGCGGCACAGCCAGGCTCGACAAAACGCAAGAGAAAACGTGCCGCGGTCCTCCCCGGTCTCCCCCTGTGCTGTCTTTGGGGGGGGCCTCTACAAAGCATCCGCAGACACCCCTTCGCACCCTACAAAGGAGAATCCCGATTCCAGCCGTGGGGCTTGAGAAGAGTTAAAGGGCAGCATCACCCTGCCCAGCTCTGCCGCATCTCACGCGAGGTTGCCGCGTACCTGTGCTCTGGCCGGCCGTGGGCTGTCCGGCACCCGGTTGCAGGGAGGCAGATGGGAGCCGGTGTCCGGCATCAGGGGGCTGAGACGCTCCAGCGTTTCAGGGCTGTGTTTCGGACTTGGCAAACGCCTCGCTGCCTCCCGGAGCCGCGCGTTCCTGGAGCGTGAAGTGTCTCACGGCTCGGCGCTGCCACGGCGCATCCCCACGCTCCACTCCCTGGTGAGCCCCGTCCGGCGTCCGGCTCCTTCCTGGCGAGCATCTCCCGGAGAGCCGGGCTCGCTGCAGGAATGCGGTCCCACTTCTGCCTCTATTTACGCGCTGGCGGTGTGGGCCGGACGGGATCCCATTGGTCCCGGCGTGGGGAGTGGTGGCCACGGTGGTGGCCGTGGCCCTCCCTAGCCGTCCTGCGAGTGGGCAGGGCGATGCGCAGCTGGCACCGGCCCCGCGTGGTCGTTTGTCCCCGGGGTGCTCAGGGCCATTTCGCCGACCCTCCAGCCTTACCGGTGCGCAGCTGCCATCCCTCCCGCTGGAGAACGGCAACCTTGACCGGCTGTAATCCGTAAGGCAGCCACGCCGGCTGCTCCGCGACTGCCCAGCCGCTGGGAGGATGCTGGAATAAACCCGCCCCGCTGTCACCTCTGCGAGCCCCTCGTGTCCAATCCTGCACCCAGGCTGGGAGCGGGGATGGCGGTCGTCACCCCCCCTCGCTGCTTAGCACCCAGACCTTGTCCTTCCTGCTGCTCTCATCCTCACCACCCCCTGCATGAGCTGGCAGGGACCCCCCAGCACCTCCAGCCGTGGGGTAAGCAGGGCCGGCTGAGCCAGCGGGGTCCCCATGGCAGAGGGGGGGTGCTGCCGGCGGGGAGGGGGTGGCCACAGGGTGAAGGACGCGCAGGAATGTCATTACCCAGAGCCCGGGCGCCTTAGTGAGAAGCGGAAAGCTGGGCTGGGGAATTGGTTTCCATTAGGGCAGCAAAAAGCTAATTTGGCGGCTGCGGCTGCCGCGCATCAAGGGCCCGTTAACCCCCTGCGCCCCGGCCCAGGCTCAGCCTGCGCCGCCGGGCTTCTCCCTTGCCCCCGCTTGCCTCCTGCCGCTGGGGTGACAGTGGTTGCCCCAGGGCCGGCCACGGAGCCAGCTCTGCTCCTTGCCAAGGGCCGTGAACAGGCCACAGCACCGATGCCTGATGGAGATGCTCCCTAAGGTGCCCTTTATCTGTCCCGGCTGTTACCGCTGATGCTTGAAGCCAGGGAGCGAGTGCTCCCTCCTGCCTTGTGGGTGCACCCGCTTGCCCTGGGGGCACCTTGAACCGTCCCCTTGGTGCAGGGAGGGGGCCGTAGCCCTGGGCATGAGGCCGCTGCGTGGCATCTGCGGCCTCAGCAAGTGCTAATGCACCGTATCGATCCCCGGAGCCTCTGAGCGGCGGGGGGTGGCGGAAGAGGAGGCGGGTGCTACCCTTTGGCTGCATTTGAGCATGTTTTCCCCACGCTACCAGGAGTGGGGGGGGGGGGGGCCACCGGCTGGGGACGCAGCCAGGTGGCCCTGTGACCGCGGGGTGGGTTGTACTAGGTCAGAGGCCTGACCGTGTCCCTTTGCAGGGCCGAGCGTGCAACAGCGGTGCTGCTGGCGGACCCCTGCTTCCAGCTGCGCTCCATCCAGTACCTGCTGGGCCACGCCGAGCCCTCAGCCCTGGCAGCTGCCGCCCCGGCCACAGACAAGCGCCATTTCTCTCTGCACACCTGTAAGTGTTGGCACTGCACTGGGAGCTGGGCTGTGCTCGCCACAGCTGGGATGGGGGTACAGGGCTGCTGGCATCTGCGTCCCCTGCAACACGTCCCAGCCCCCTTAGCCTTGGGGACAAGGGGCCATGGCTCCCCCGCTGTCCCCCAGTGGTGGCACTTGGGATGGAGCTGTGTCCAGTGCCTGCTTTTGGCAGCAGTTTTTTTTTCCTTTGCGGTGCCCAACGTCCAGCTCGCTGCCCCCAGCATGGGGATCCCTGTGCCCAGCACCAGGCTCCCTGTCCTAGCTGGTCCCCAAGGGCAGCTGCGGCCCCCACTGCATCACCCAGCAGCCTCAGAGCAGCCCAAGGGTCACATTCATCCCACGCACACTTGGTTTTCCCCCACAGACACCGAGTACATCAGTGCGGAGGAGCTGGCAAAGGTGGACAAGATGCTGACCCACCTGAGCGAGGAGTCCAAACAGGCAGCTGCCACCACTCTGGTGAGTCTCCCCAGCCTGGTCCCCATGCTCACAGCAGCCCCAGCTCCTGGCACAGCTGTCCTGGGACGTGGGGTTTTTGCTGCCACCACTAACGGCCTGGTACCCCCCCCACAGCCCACCAGCGAGGAAGACCTGTGCCCCATCTGTTACGCACACCCCATCTCGGCCATCTTCAGACCCTGCTCCCACAAATCGTGCAAGTGAGTGGCTCGTATGCGCGACCCCCACCAGGGCTACTGGCAGCCCCTGGACCCCCCCCCCCATGCCATGCTGGGGGGAGCTCATGCTCTTTCCTCCTCTGTCCCAGAGCCTGCATCAACCAGCACCTGATGAACAACAAGGACTGCTTCTTCTGCAAGGCCACCATCACGGGGGTGGACGACTTCACCAAGCCAGCCAGCTCGTAGTACCCAGCCCCGCACCACGGGCTCCCCCAGCTGAGCAGGGTGGCCCCCCCGCCACACACTGGCTTCTCCCCAAATGTTTGCCCTGCCCAGGGCTGCGGGACCCTCGCCCATAGAGCCAGGACCCAGCACAGGGCTGCAGTGTGGGGCAGGGGGCTGCAGGGAGGGAGAGGCTGGCGGCGAGGGGGGAAGCCCAATGCCAGGCTCTGGGGCTAGCGTCCCCCTCACCCAGCGCCTGGGCCGCAGCAGCCTCTCTGCCCCACAGGCCATTCTCAGGGAGGGAAGCCCGAGGCCTCAGCTCTGCGGCAGCACTGGGAACGTGTGGCAGCACTGGGGCCGGGGCAGGGGGGCCGGGCTGGGCATTCGGGCTGTTAACTTGCCCCTGGCTGGGGGCTGACTTCATGAAATGCAGCATTAAATTATTCTTCCTTATGTGGTGCCATGAGACACGGGGAGGGGAAGCCAGGCCAGCCCTGGCGAGTGACCCAGCACTTGGGCCATGCTCAGATGATGCTCAGCAGTAGATGGAAATATAAATATTTAATCCAAGCAGAGCCAGGAGTGCAGGGCCCACCAGGGGCTGCTACATGATGATGCGCGGCTCTGGCACGGACTCGGCAATGGACTTGTGCGGCAGCACGTTGGCCCCGTTGAGGTAGAGCTCGTCGTTGACGATGACATCCTCGCCCAGCACTGTCACGTTCTCCATGCGCACCTGCCCCAGAGAGGCCCTATCACGCCTGCCCTGGCTCAGGGCTCAGTGCTACGCTCCTGCTCCTATCCCTCCATCCCTTCGGCCGCAGCCTGAGGAGGTGGGAGGGCAAGAGCTGAGCCCCAATTCCCCTGTGAGGGCACCCACATCCTCACCCACTGCCCCACGGAGCAGCTCCAGCCCACGATGCAGGACTCCAGCCAGGAGTGGGAGCGGATGCGGGCCCCCTTCAGCACAGTGCAGCGTTTGATGCGCACCCCGTCCTCCACCACCACGCCGGCCCCGATCGTCACGTTGGGGCCGATGACGCAGTTTGCCCCGATCTTGGCACTGGGGTCCTGGAAGGAAGAGGGGCTGCGCCGGGGCCGGGAGGGCAGCCAGAGCTCTCGGCACGGCCCGTGCCACTCAGCCAGCGCGGGGACAGGAGGGCACAGCTTGAGGACGGCAGTGAGGACAGCGGTGGGAGGACGCAGAGAGCCCGTGACGCATGCCCGGGGCCGGCGTGCTGGGGGCTGGCACTTACCACCAGCACATTCCCTACGACACCGGGCCCCGAATGCAGCTTCTCGGGGTGCTGAGCCCGCAGCGCCTGCAGGTACATGCACATGCCCGTAAGGAAGTCCTTTGGCTGCCCGATGTCCATCCAGAAGCCTGCGGGGACAGAGCTGCAGTGACAGCCCCCACCGCGGGGGTGGCAGTGCAGGCAAGACCCCCCCCATGCTGCCTGCACCGTGTGCGGGGCTTTACCCTGCAGCTCCATCGCGTAGAGCTGTCCGTCCTGCGCCATGGCTGGGAAGATCTCCTTCTCGATGGAGGTGGGGCGCAGCTGCGGGGACGGGGCACGGAGCTGAGCAGGGGGCCCGGACCCCCAGCCCGGCCCAGCCCAGGCCCCCGGCCCGTACCTGGATGCGTTGCAGGATGCCGGGGTTGAAGATGTAGAGCCCGGCGTTGATCTTGTTGGACACGAAGACGCGCGGTTTCTCCACGAAGCGGCAGATGCGGCCGGTGTCGGCCTCGCTCACCACCACACCGTACTTGGCTGGCTCCTCCACGCGGGTCACCACCAGCGAGCCCTCGCCGCCGTGCTGCCGGTGGAAACGGGCCAGCGCCGCGAAGGGGAACTCGCAGATCACGTCGCTGTTGAGGACAAAGAAGGGCTCCCCGCCCTCGGCCAGCAGGTCCCGCGCCAGCGCCAGCGGCCCCGCTGCCCGGCCGTGAGTGACGCCGCAGGGATGGGGTGAGCCCAGGGCAAGGGTCCTCCTGGCCCCACCCGTGCCCGTCCCAGCGTCCCTGCCCCTCCCAAGCCCCCAGTCTTCCTGGATCCTCACCCGGCCCCACTGTCCCTGGTCCTTCCTGTGCCTGTCCTGATGTCCCCGGTCCCCCTCATCCTGCCCATGCCCATCCCGCCATACCTCTCCTCCCGGTGTCCCTGGTCCCCCCCCAAGTCCTGCCCATCCACACCCACCCATCCTGCTGCCCATGCTGTCCCCCTCCCAGTGTCCCCCAGCCCTACCCATCCACACCCACCCTCCTACCCATGCTGTCCCCCTCCCAGCGTCCCCATCCGGGTGTGTGCCCCCCCCCCCCCCCGCAGCCCACCCCTGCCGTCCCCGGGCCTCCTCCGTGTCCCGCCTGCCCCCCCCCCCCCCCGCCCGCTGCCCGCACCCTACCTGTGCCCAGCGGCTCCTTCTCGTGGGACAGGGAGATGCGGATGCCGAGCTGCGGGCACAGGGTGAGCGGCAGGCGCGGGGGCAGGCGGGGGGGGGGTGTGGGGGGGTGTGGGGTCCTTACCCGCTGCTCCTGCTCCCTCATGGCAGCCTCCAGCGCCTCCGACATGTAGCTCACCGCCAGCACCACATGGCTGACCCCCGCCTGCGGGAGCGCGGGTCAGCCGGCGGCGGGGGGCGACCCCCGCCACCGCCTTCCCCCCCCCCCCCGCCGCCTCCAGCTCCCTCCCCACCTGCCGGAGAGCCTCCAGCTGGTGCAGCAGCAGCGCCTTGTTGCAGAACTCCACCAGCGGTTTCGGTCGGCTCAGGGTCAGCGGCCGCAGCCGCGTCCCGAAGCCGCCCACCAGGATCAGCGCCCGCATCCCCCCCCCCCCCGCCGCCCCAGCGCCCGCACCGACACGTCAGCGCCGCGCGCGCCTTCCGCGTCACCGACGACCGGCACGCCCCCGCCCCTCCTCCACACCCCGCCTCCCCGGTCCTACCGTCCGCCCCCGGGTCCTACCGCCCGCCGGCGGGATGCTGGGGGGAAAAGCAAAGCGGAGAGCAGCAGCGACAAGCGGGGGCAGCCGCCGCGCTGCGGGGGGGGGGGGGGGGGGGACGGGGACGGGGACGGGGGGGTCCCCGCTCGCCTCCCGCCCCGCCGCGGGAGCTGCAAGGCGGGGTCGTTGCTGCAGCCCACCGCAGCCTGCCCGGGGCCGGTGCTCTGCCCCGGGGTCGGCAGGGGTGAAGCCCACGGAGGGTGAAGTTCACGTCGCCTCCACGCCGGTCCCGCCGAGTCCCCCCGCGCCCCCCCCAAGCCCGGCTCTGCCTCCTCCCCGCCCCAGTCCCCGGGCTCCGACGGCGGGGAAGGCAGGCACGGCACACCACGGACAAAAACAGATCCTTTAATGGTTTTTGGTTCTCTGTGAAGCACAAACAGGGCGGTTATTCATGTAAAAACAAACGGGGGGGGGGGGCAAGGCTATATACAAGCTGGGGAGTCCCACCGCGGCGGCTCCCAGGCAGCGCGCCCCGTCCGTCCCCTGCCCGCGCCCGGCCTAGCGAGGAAGAGGAAGGGGGGACGCCGAGCTGCTCCCCAGGACGAAGGGCCCCGCTCCCGCCCCAGCGCAGCCCGCCGGGGACAAGGCCAGGGAGGGCAAGGCGGCCGTTCTCGGTACCTGGGGCATCTGCTCCCGCAGCTGCTCGACCAGCCCCGCTCCCTCCTTGCGAGCCCTGCCTGGCGGGGCAGCCACCCGCAAAAGCGATGGAGAAGTAACCCAGGGGAGGGTTACTCGTCAAAGGTCCTCGTCCAGAGAGCGGGAGGGTAAGGGCAAGCTTTAGAGTAGCTGGGAGACGGGCAGAGAGGTGCGGTCGAGGACAAAGCTGGCACGACCCCTGCCCCTTCCGCACGCAGTGCCGCAGACCTGCGCCCACACCGTGGCAGCTACGGCTGGCTGCCAGCCGAGCACCGACGCTTTCCAAGCAGACCGTGCACACACAGAGTCGGCACACATGCTACATGCGAGTATTCCCCAAACAAGCTTTCCTGAAGTATAAAAAAAAACAAAAACAAAAAAAAATACACCCGACCCTGGCTTTGCAGGTACCCAGGCAGTTTCTCAGGCAGCCAGGGTAATGGTAACGCCATGGAACAAGTCAGTGACACAGGGGAGGGAGCAACCAGGGGGTCCCAGCACAGAAAGGGGGGTGTGGGGGGGTGTGATGCAGAGCTGGGTACAGTTCGGTACCACCAGGCCACAGTATCAAACGCTAATGCCCTCATCAATGGAAGCCGTGGGTAAAGCACCGACGCCGGGGGGAGCCCCAGCAGCAGAGCACAGCCCAGCTGGCTGTTTCGTCCACAAACTGGTCATTTATTTTGGGCAACACTGACTCCATGAAGCAAAAGCTAAACAGTCAGGCGATGGCACTCACCGCTCAGCCAGGTCCCCCCTCACCTGCCCCCCCTGGAGACCCTCTCAGGGACAAGAAGGGGGGGGGTCACAGCCCTAACCCTTGGCCTCCCCTTCCACCATCCCCGTGCACGGACCTGCCGGGGGAGCAGGGGCTGTGGGGCAGAGGCCCGCCAGGGGAAGAGGGCAGCCTTACGCTGCAGGGACATACTCGCGTGCAACACGTGGGACCAACATTACATGACAGGAACGGTTGAAATGGTCCAAAACACCCCGCTGCACAGCTGGGGTCACGTTAACTGCTACAGATACTATTGCTAGCCCATGAGCCGAGTTCTTGCTTGGTCAGTGGTCCAGGGCAGAGTTACTCTCGCAGAGCCCAGTGCCTGCCCATACGCAGGCCTGCCCACACCACCCCGTCAGGGAGGGAGCAGGCCCCGGGCTCAAGCACAACTCCAGGCATGCGGCTTTCCCTCCTGGCCGCAGTTCTGCCAGGGGTTGCATTTGGTCATTTTATTTCCATGTTTGGGTTGGTTATTCACAGTACCCAAACAGCAGAAAAAGGCAGCATCAAAAGCAAAGCCCCATCGGCAAAACCCAGGGCAGAGCTAGCGCCACCGAACACAAGGACCAGCACCTGTGCTGCTCACCGTCAGCCCCACAGACACTGCTGACTGTTAGCTGAGCGCCCTTTCCAAATAACTCGGGAGAATTTCAAAGGGAAGGCTCTCCTGGGGGCTCCTGAGGCAGGAGGCTCCTCACGCCACAGCTCCAGCCCCCCGAAGAGCCCCAGGCTCTCCTGCTTTCTCTTCCCTACATCCAGGTCCTCCCTCCAGAACGCACACGTGATGAGCAAAGAACCGGGACACCCGACACCCAGCAGGCATCTACAGAGCCTCCTCCAGAAGGCAGAGCTAGCGCGGTCAGAACCGTCTGGTTGGCATGAGGAGCTCTTCCATCCTGCCTCCCCTCAGCTCTTCTATCCAAGTACATTTAAAAACAATGGAGCAATACAATTGTTTAAAACCAGAGTTGTCTGCTTTTTTTCCTGTGGTAGTAGGTGGTCGTGTCTGCTCCTGCCACCAGGACAAGAATAAGAGGCCGTAGCCCAGGGCTACTGGTTTTCCTCGCGCATCTGTTCCATGATGTTGATGAGGCTTTCCAGCCCAAATACATAACCCATGTCGGGTCCGTCATGCACAGTGGGGTCATCGCGAAAGCCTTTGAATGTGCTATGCGCAAAGTCAATCATACGCACGTCCACCTTGGGCTGGGCCGAGGAGCCGGGCTCCATGCTGCCGCCATCCTGAAGGCTCTCTGGGAGAGAGCTGTCTACCCGCTTCAGGCGCATCTCCGGCCGGCGCTCCACAAACATCCCTGCCCTGCTGTCCTTCCCATCGTAAATGATGAGAAGGGAGCTGGAGTAGAAGCGGTAGGAGGCCTGTCTCTCCAAAACCGCCTTCAGGCTTCGCAGTTTGGCGAGGACAGGCTCAAAGAGGTCCTTGCGCAGCTCAATGCCGTTGTGGAGATACTGGTAAAGGGCATTGCGGAAGCCCTCGATGGAAAGACCGCGTCCATAGTATTTATTCCTGCATAAGTAATGTCCTGTGTCCAGCTGGTAGACCTAGAACACCAAAGGAAATGCACATCAAGTGGGAGCAACAGGTTAAGTGCCCTGAGCTGTCCTGCACCGACAAGGCGGAGGGGACTTGTTCTGTCCCCACCACGCCCAAGAGCAAGCAGGAAACAGCTCTGCCTGTTCCCTGAATCCCAAAGCAGCTCATGGGTGCATCCCACAGGCACAGTCAGGGTGCCCAAGCAGTGGTTCTCTCCCAGGACACCCAAAAGGCAGCTCATCAGTCCAAGCATCCCCAAGAGGCATGGCATAACAGACCGCGAGGCTTAAAAAGCAAAGCTGACAGCAGCTGGGACAATCCTCTGGCAGTAGGAGCTGCCAGCATGTATTGCCGTTATTACGTGGCATGTGCTAATGAGGGGCCCTCATTTGCTTCCAAGTCTGTGGGCAGAGATCTGGATTACAAGATCCTTCTGTGGGTGGGGAAAGGAGTGACTATTGCACAACAGCACCAGCAGCAAATCCTTGTGTGCGGGGCTGAGCCGCAAGAGGAAAGCAACTTCTTAACTCTCAATACAGTACAGAAGCAAGTGTCAGCTGATGCTGGGACGGAAGGACACCCCCCCTCCCCAGGCACCATGATTCTAGCTGAACACTAAGCCACAAAAATCATTTTATCAGAAAATCCCCTCATTGTCTGTGAACAAAAAAGCTTCAGATAAAGCAGGCCATCTCAGAAGAAGCAGGTTCCTTTGTTCTAGGCTTAGAAATGAAGACAAAAATCAGGTAGCATGAACACTGGTGTACCTACCCGAACTGGAAGACACTGTAACTCAGTGCTCAGCAGAAAACACTAACTGGGAGGCCTAATGGGGCTGCAGAAAGGAATGTGCAGCACCTGCAGCCTTGGGATCCCTACCTGCATCCCACAAACGCGCACGCCCAAGGTGGCCGAAGTGCTCTGTTCACACTTCTTCATCTGCCGAGCAGCCTTCTCCTCGGATGCATCGTCTCCGTGCTGTCTGGTCCCCATCTTCAGATCAAGTACGCAGGGAAGCTTGAAGTGATGCACCACGTTCTCCAGCAAAAGGAACTCTGGGAGATGCGTCAAGGAGAGCTCACCTGTCAGAGACACCGCTCCCCTGGGCCACCACAGACAGGGACTTGGGCCAGCATGAGATAGGGTCAGGCAACAAACACACAGGAACCAAAGAACAGGTGGAATGAACTGTCTGGGGAGGTGAGGAAAAGGACAAAACGCAAACAGCGGTGCCCAGGCTTTGACTGTTGGTAGAAGAAGTGAGCCTGGCAAGCAGAATGGCCAACAGTAAGCAAGGAGGTCACACACAGGCATACTGGAAACTCAGCAGGGGGAACCGACGAGCAAAACGCTGGTGTCAGGAAAGACACGGTATGCCGGTAAGAATTGCTGATACGTTAAGGGAGAGCTTAAAGTCTAATCAAATTAGCAATTTAACTATATGGATCAACAATGCAATCCCCGCGGACCAAAAACTCAAGGCTCAAGTAATAGCACAGTACTGTGGCTATTGGCCTGCCCAGAAGAGCAAGACTGTGGGGAAACCGGGGAGGCTACAAAGGCAGGAAACAGAACAGTAATGGGAGCCTTCAATTACCAGCACGCACAATGGGCAAACCCTCCATTAGGGCACAGTGCTGAGAACAAACCCCAGACAATCAGTGCAGCAGCCTGTCCCAAAGGGGAAAACACAACCCTGAAGTTTGCCCTGCAGGGCACAGTTCAACATGTTACACTGAAATGGCAACCAGAGCACAGCTAGGTTAAACCTGCAAGGAAGTTTAACATTTCAAAAAAAAAAAAAAAAAAAAATTCTATCATCAATGATGTTTGATTTTGAAAGAGGAACTTCATAAAAATAAGGAAGTGTGATTAAAAAGAATAGGACAGCCAAAGAGAATTACTTCTCTGCAAGTGATGCAGGCTATTTAAAAATAAAAGCTGGAGGCTCAAAGCACACGTCTGAGAATAGGAAAAGGAAGCCTACGCAGTTAAAATGATGAAGAACACAGCTATTAAAAGTAACTTTGTTTCTATGTGAGGAAAACAGAATCAAGCTCCAGTAGGTGAAACAAAAAAACCCCACAAGCTGGCAAGTTCAGGACAAAAGCACGAGGAGTCATTTGTGAAGGCACAGAAAATAACAAATCCATCTTCAACCATATGAAGAAGCCAGTCAGACTGCCCAAAGAGTTTAAAGACAAAGTACAAAAGGAGCTACAGAGGAGGGGGTTGGCATGGGGGGGATGTGAAGAGACCCCCCTAAAAAGAGAAATAAGTTTAATATTTTGCTTCTTTGTTTACCAGGGAAAAGCTTACAGATTCCCAAGCAAGAACTCTCTGAGTTCAGAGAATTCTCAAACTGAAATGCCAAGAGAAGAGATCGCAGGCCAAACAGAAAATAAAGAGGTGTGCAAGTCATTTAACACTGCTTTAATACCAGGAGACTGAACAGCGGCTACCACAACACTGATTTGCGGAGATCTGGGAAACTACAAACTAGCCTGACTGGTCTTACAGCCAAAGTTGCCAGCAGGGTCTTTGTGTGGAGATCCATGCTGTTCAACAAGTGATCTATAAAAGCGAGTGAACAGCGAGATGACAAATTTGCTCAAAGTACCAAGCTACTCGAGGTTGCAAAAATGAGGAACAGTTACGAAAAACTCCACAAGGATCTTACAAGACTGACTTGGCCATTTGGCAGGCAAAATTCACTGAAGTTTACAGGCAAGATGATAAACATAAGGAGAAAAAGATTCTTAATGCATAAAGCAATGTATTTTGAGACAACTATTACCAGTCAGGAATGGCATCTTGGGGTAACGAAACAGCATTTAGAACAAGAGAGTTTGTTAGGAATTATGAGGGAGGGGAGAGGCAACAGCATTAAATCTCTGGTTCACCTGCATCTTCTGTATTGTCTGCAGCTCTGGTCACTGTCTCCAGAAGGATACAGCAGAACTGGAAGAGACTCAAGAAAGGTGACAAGGACAAACACAGCTCCCTCCCAAGGGATTACCAAACAGGGTAGACTTGCATCAGCTGCCAGACAAAGCCTGACATGAAGAACTACAGTTCAAAACACAAACCAACAAAGAGAAGGCCCAGAGAAGAAAGAAAACATGAGATCTAGTCAGAAACCTGGCTTCTCTGAGCATCAGGGTCAGACATTAGTGTCACTGTATGGGAAGCGGGAAGGAATAGTGAAAAGAAACATGTAATACAACTTTGGTTGTGTGAAGGATAGGAAAGCCAAAGGAAATGCAGGCCTAGCTGCCTCAGGCACAAACGTGTAAGGCTGGGGCAGAAGCAGCAACCTGACACACTCAGTTCTGCTTCCCAAAGGATACTGTAGAGTTTTCGGTCCTTGGATTCTGACCGCATGCGGCTCAGCTGCTGCTTATGACAGCGCAGGCTCCAGGGGTTATAGCTGATCTTTTCAGAGCTCAGACCGCTGTTCCCATCCAACATCTGAAATGGAACATCTGAATGGATGTGCAAGTCCACACGGGGACTCTTCGTTTCCTGGATGCTGCTGGTATAAAGACAGAACAAACTTGCCTGTTAGAATGCATGCATTCTCCAGATACTTATGACTGTCACATCCCCCCCTTGCACACAACTATCTCCTGTTCCTTCTCCTGCTGCACACTTCACACAATACAAACCTTCTTAACAGCAAATACTCACTAATACCCTGGGCTGTGGACCCATGCTCAAGGCTCCGGTCTATCTAACATCTCTGCTAGGTTGTACTGTAATTGACAGAGTAAGCAGGAACACTTGTTTCTCAGGGAGCTCTGGCTGCTGTGAGGAGGCAGAGACCCGTATTGAAAGTACCCTTGGAAGAAACCTCTGGATTAATAACCAGGTGGACTGAAGAGTGTTTCAATCTCCTCCACATGCTTTGGTTCCACGTCCAATAAACCGCCAAGGGTTATCCTGTGTCAGAAGCATTTCACATGGATGAGTTTTTCCTGAAGCCAGCAAAACTACTGAGACAGTTTGCAGTGCCATAGTGTGCCAGGCTAGCAAGTGCAGGACAGCCTGGTCACTGTATGGAAGCGCAAAATGTCCTCAACAAAGGGAGCACCAGAGCTGAAAGGGGAAGAGACTTCCTGCTCATCATATTGTCACTGGGCCCTTAAAGTTTTACCTTTCAGTGCTGTCACTGGCCAGGCCAGGCTTTTCCTCCTTGTGCTCAGTGCCGCTGCTTGATCTGTGAAGGCTCCGACGTGAGTGCTTGCGCCGTGGCTGGTCCCTCTCTGGCATATCATCTTGCTCCAGGGCCTCGTTCTCCACATAGGGATAGGCCACCAGGTTAATGTAGCCATCGCTGTCTCCCTCAAAACAGACAGATACCACACCTGCCAGAGAGAAGTGACATGTCAGTTCTGTTTCCCAGGGGAGGGAACACACAACCACTAGCACCCAGATGTTCAACAGGAGAGAGGAAAATGTAGGTCACAGAGCAGCAAAGCAAATCCAGAGCAATGAAAGGAGGTTCAAGACTACAAGAACCCAGATGTTGTTAGCACAGCAGAGAGGAGAAAACCCCAAATAGTGCTCTGTGTCGCTACCTGAGTGGACAGGCAGCAGCAGCAGGGTAAGCTCTGCCACCCACAGGAAATTGAGGACAAAAGTGCAGCTGGTAGGCTGAGGGGTGTGATTATTTCCTTCCATTCAGTCTTGCAGCAAATGTCGTCAAACTGGAGAAGGTCAAGCACAGTCAACCAAGATGTTGAGGGGGGCAAAGCATACAAAATATATATCTAGTTCATTTGGATAAGTATCAGCGTCCTGCGGAAGCATTCCTGTTGTTGACAAGGACATCGCTAGCCAAGGAGGAGCGTGCTTTCTCTGCTAATGGAGCTCTCCAGCATCTGAGCTATGATGTACAGAGCTCTGAAGCTGAGGTGACACCTGCCACTCTTCTCACAAGTCAGCCAGTCTTGCAGAAAAGGGATCTGCAAAGGTCCCAGGGCTTCCTAGCAACAAAAACAAGGGGCCCTGGAAATAAAACTACCTCAGCCAGGTGCAGGCAAAGTAGGACCATTTGTGTCCTGTCCCATTTGACCTTCTGAAGGCTCCTAGAAAGCACCATAGTCCAAGGGAAGGTATAGATCTTTCACAGCACAGACTCTAAATGTATCTAGCTGGCCAGCCACAGAGCAGGACAGCTGACACTTCTAGTTAGGGCTGACATCTTCATCTTTGGGACTCCCTCAGCCCTGAAAATGAGGCTATCAGCCCATCTCCTAACTTGCAATGACAAAAACCTTTCATTAGCTTGTCACTAGTATTGAGGAGCTGCCAGGAGTATCAGATGCTAGATGCACCGAATCAAATGATTCGCCACAAACGTGAGGAAACCTTGCACTGCTTAGTTGATGCAGGCCATCACATTACTGTCCCTCCTTTTTCCTTATTGCACATGACAATGCTAACAAGGTTCAGGCAGCTTAAGACAACTTCAGAGCAGTTGAGGACTCCAGCACGTCACTACATAAATGCCACTCCAAGTACTTTGGCTGCCTGGACACGGTCCTCAAGATATCTCTGTGAAAGGCCAATCTTACAGTAACATCCAAATGCTCATATAGGAAATATCATCCCCAATAGTCCTCTCCCCCAGATCAATAGGAACAATTTCTGGGACTGTCAGGAAACTGCACGGGATTCTCAGACGAAATCCCACACTGGGGTGGAGGTGCACACCTTATGCCTTTACACTACCAGGAAGTATCTGACTTCAAGATGACAAGTCTCCATCTGGACTATCAGTTTCATCACTTTTAAACACATCTCCCAAGGAAAGCCTGACACCATATCAATTCTAGTAACTACAGAGGCTTTAGCTGGGATTTCTGATGGGTCACTAGAGCACCATATGGCCCCAGAGTAGCTCAAGAGTACAAGAGGACCTGTCTGTTGGAGACTGTATCTTTCATTCATGACCTGCATACAGACACAGGTAGGTAAGCTGACACTGCTTTGAGACCTCAGGCTGCAGCCAGATCAAATGACAAGACCCTGAACAGACGGTGGTCCCAGCTGTCTGTGAAGCACCATCTTGCCAATGCCACACAGCGACAAAGAAGCAGAGGCAATAGGAACACTGAGTCCCCCAGAAGGCTACCTGAATACAAACACAGGGCAAAAAGCATATCAAGCTTCTGAAAGATACAGATGAGCTGCCAACCTCCTACAACGATACAGACACTGGAAAATTCCATTCCTTCAAAGCAGCTGGGGAATAAGGCTTCACCTCCGTGCTGGGTAAGAAACACTTCCTGCTTCAGCAGCTTTCTGATACGGGTCCATAAAAGAGATGGGATAAGGAAGCAATAAATTATGGGACTGGAATGTGCAAATGCTCAGTATACGATCTAACTTCATTTTCTCAAGGTCAAGGCTGTAATTGACAATAACATGGTAGTAAAATTACTTCAGTTACAGATCCATAACCTTAAGCTTCAGACTACAACTGTCACACTGCATATTCTCTATCTAGAAGGAGAAGCACATTGAACTCTGCATGCCTACAAAAAAAGACTTCCTCCTTTCCAAGTGCTCCTATCAAATTGCTAGCCTGCAAAAGAGAATTGAAAACAACAAATAAAATGACACCAAAAGACAGCAAGGCATCAATAGCTGCAGGAACATGAGAGGTCAGGTTTTTGAAGCACGTAACTGCATTCTGGAATGACAACAGGCCTCACCTTTGTATTCAGGTGTGAATTCCTTCATTTCCGGGGGCAGAGATTCATAGAAGCGCTGTTCTCTGGTAATGAGGGGCTTGCAGACAGTATGGTCATCATAGCGCATCATGCTGCTGTGGCCGCCCACCTGGTGAATGAAAGGCTCCAGCAGGACCCCCCGGTCTCCAGATCGAGTGGCATTCTTGCCATACTTGCCCACTTCCATGGTTTGACAAACACACATTGCGTTGGGCACCAGTTGCACTCTTGGAGCATGGGGAGAGCCACATGGGCTAGGAGGAGTAGCTCAGCAGCAGTCAGGCAGCCACAGGGGGTGAAGTCCTGGCAATCTGCTTCCTTACAATGATCTGAAAAAGAAAAGGAGATTCCTGTGAACAGAGGACCACTTGCATTCACTCCCTGTTGGTTCAGAAAAGTTTTTGGTATTTATTTATATCCATAACCGTTCCTCTTCTGTTCTCTGTTTACATCCCACTTGTTCCAGCATGCTCCTCACCACGTCTTTAATCCTGCAGGTAAACACACACTAATTCAGAGGCAGTCTCATCTAGAGCTTCTCCAATAGGGTTGACAGAGACAGGGAAAGGAGGAGGTATGAGTATTTTGAGCCTCCCATCTTTAGAAAATACTATTTCCTTCCTTTAGTTAATTTTATCAGTAAAGCAATGTGATAATGGAGCACCAACCCCAAGTTACAGCAAAATTAAAACCAAGCCCACACCGGCCTATCAGTAACGGTGACTGACACAGGCAGAACAAACATTTCAAGAATCTGAATTCCACTACCTTGTGCCTCTGCATTTTTAACCTCTAAATGACTAAATAATTCCTGCTTACCTCCTACTCTAACACTGTTTCCTCCTTTATTGACTCACTTCTCTTCAAGCTATGAAAGACCCTCGAAACAAGACAGTCATTCTGTCACTCTGCGTATGCTGTAAATGAATGGATCCCACTCAGATTCTCTCCTTTATTACTCTAAGCCCCTCAGGACAACAACTATTTCCTGATGCTTTCACAGCACCTACATGCACAACAGGTCCCTGATTTCTAGAGGTAGGCAAGAGAGATCACCAAATCCAAATGAGATTAAAGTGCTTTGGAGAAGACGGATGCTCTTTTGATGTTTGCAGAGTGCCCGGCACAGCCACAGGATGATGGAAAAGTAAAGCCATCCAAATTCTCTCCAGATGATTTGCCCTTTCCGGCTTAGAACATAGCTGCTCCTGAGGCTGCTGGGGAAACCACCACAGGATTTCCTCACAACAATGAGTTATCCAAAGTTTTCGGTTCAAGAACCATATGGTGACTACAGTTTCTGAATTTGCCAAACTTCTAGTTTCTTAGCACTGCCACAGCCAAGGGCAATAATTTAAGAACTGACAGATCTTGGAGGCCTGAACAAGGGACACAGTTCAGGCTGTTCCTCATCTAGCCACTGGATGTCTCCGCAGCTACACAACACTGCCAGGCTGGGGGAAGTTCGAGATGAAGACAGGCTCTTCTCCCTCCCCTCCAATTCAATCATGCAAGAGATGCAGCTCAAGAGATTCCAAAGGAGGGGCAATACTTCATAACATGTTTAACCCAACCTAACCCAAAAGCTTCCTGCAACAGGACAACGCTTCCTCTCCCTGTGCGCACGTTCCTGCTCGCTCCCTCGCACTGGATTTTGGGATAGTATGAGTGTACGTACATTTGAGTTGAATCATCTCACTGATCCAATGGAAAACATTTCCTTTTGTGGTTACATGACCACACAACTACATTCAGTGTCAGGGGAACAATGTGAATATTTAGCTGGCTTTTAAGGTGGGGGGCAGGGAATAGGAAGGAAAAAAAAGCCCAACAACACAGATGGTTCCTCTCTGTAGCAATTCATATCAAAGTCTCTTCAAAGTATCCTTCAAAGTCTCTGTCTCCTAAACTCACTCAGAGCCTAAGTCATATCAAAAAGACAAAAACATGCTGTGGATTTCTCTCCTCCCTCTTATTTGCTTTATTATCAAGAAGAAATTTCAGCAGCAGAGGCTTGCTTACATCACATATATTTTAGTTTGGTTTAATGATAGTTAATATCCGAGAACAAGCAAGGTGCCAGCATCTGCAACAGATCAGCACTTCATAGAATTCAGACAAATGCTTTACAGACTTAAATCTCCCCTTACTGACACTGCTTTGTCTTGGATTCAGTTTCTTTTGTTTTGCCAATGCCTAAAGCCGAGTTCTCAGTTATTCCAAACAATATAGGGGACAAGTTTAACTTCACACCTTCCTGTAGTTTAAACTTCACAGGACAAGAGAAATAAGAGATTCATCTGTGCGATAACAGTAGTTGCCATACTCAGGAGACATGCATATGATGCTCAGGTCTGGTACTAGTCCCAGTTTTCACTGAAAGCCAATCACAAAATGTCTCAGGGTCTCAGTTTTGACAGTGACAGAAGGAAGTACTATTATCCATACTTTAGAGAAGGGGGATTATCTAAGCTGACTCATTAGCCTCATACACCTTCACTAACTTCAGATGGAGATCACAAACACCCAGGCAGACACACCCCCTGCAAGGCCCACACAGGCTGTTCTCACCATCAGGAGTGCCTCACCTGCAGGCTACAGGCAGATTTCAGCCATCAGAGCAAGAGATTTGAACCCTTTGCCTACTTTCAGCAGCCTTTTTCCTAAACATGAGCAACAACAAAGCATATGCCACCTGAATTATTCTGAGGACAGCAGCCACCCACTCTGCAGAGTCCCTCAAGCCTTCTCCACTGCATGGCCTAGAGGTATCCATGAGATGACTGCAGTCATCCAAGGGCTCCTGGGAAAGTGGCAATGAAAAACAGGCTGCAGCCACCAAGACGTACCCCAGGCTCACTGCTAAGTACCCCACCGGTCCCAAGAAAACCCAATATGACAAGTTTCGGATGTGCAGGCACACTGGGAGTGACAGCCACAAAAAAAAAAACCAAAAAAAACCAACCACATTCTGTGGCTGTGACAGAAGAGGAGCCAGGCACCAGTTGGGGAGAGAGTCCAAACCCAGTTACAACTGCTCCGCATATTCATCCATGTGCTCTAAAGAAAACAGCAATATAGCCAATATTTTCCCACATACAAGTGAATGTGAGAAAAAATATTTTGTGGCAATTAGCATTTCAGAGAATATTTTTAAAGATGAAGCTGTCTACAGAGCTTGAAAAACAGACACTTTATAGCTTGGATACAGCTTAGTGTTTTTCATCAGACTAAATCAAAGTAAATGGTTATTACTAAACATGCACTCTATCCACAAAAAGACAGAAGAATCCCAGCAGTTTCAAACAAATATAAAGCAGAAAACTATCTGAAGGCCTAAATATTACTTATCCTTCCTCTATTACACAAAGGCATAGGTTCAACTATTTTACCTGGCTTATAAAATTCAGTCCTTCCAATTATACGGTAAAATGCAGTGCACAATTCACACAACAGCTTGAGGGTTCATCCAGGCAGATCCTTTGGTATCTTCAAATACCACCACTATAGCTCAAACAGCAGTAAAACATTCAGGCTAGTTTAGCATTCCCCCTTCCAACAGACTGAGCTATAGTCAGCAAGACAGATCACCCATCAAGCCAGACTCACAAGAAGTAGGGGGTGAGGTTCAGGAGCAGAGTTATTGGTGACTGCAGAAGGACATACCACATCCTATATTCCATTATCCTCCCCAGTACAAAATTCTTGTACTGGAAGAGAATTTGCTCTACAATATTTAAGTCTAGATGCCTATTAGTGTATCTGCTCTCAATTTGTACTGCATACGTCACTGTTCAAACACTTACTTTTTAGCAGGATGGGCATAAAGAAGAGCAATAAGCTGTATTTTCTGGTAGTAACACAAAATATTTCCAAACAAAAGTCAGGAATACACACAAGGTGACTCTGCTCTTCCTAACCATTAAGTGGGGTAAACCCTGCCCTCAATACCAACATTACCCTCCAGCAGGGAATACACACCTCCACAGAAACACTGCTGTGCTCTTGAAGACCCAGCCAGAGTACTCCTAAACATTACTGAACCCTGGCTGAAGACTACCAATGTCTTACCAGACCACCACCAGAATCAAGGAGATGCCTGCTCCTGCCAGTTCACAGCAGCAGAGCACTGCCACCTGAGGATGCCAGCAAAGGAACAAGGGAGTGGGAAGAGCAGGGATGTCTTCTTTGATGGTGTAACTTAAGGGGACAGGGAAACTAGCCTCAGAGGTCACCACACACTTGAAAGGTAGGGGCAGAGAGCTGCACTGCAGTGGGTGTGAGAACTACTGCAAACCGCTCCACGATGCTGACGTTCCCACTCTTTATAAGCCGTCTTGTATGGGAACACTGGCAATGCTTCATGACTCACTAGTAAAGCTATTTTCCAAAATAAAAAGCAGAACAAACATTTTAAATTGTGATGTATTACATGGTGAGAAAGCTGACTGCATGAAGCCCTGTTGACTCATGCCTTCACTGTAAGCAGCCTGCACGTCTGTCTTTCCAGCATCGCCTTGGTGTGGCTCCTAGGACCGCGGCCAGCCCTCAGGACCTGCGGTGATGAAGACTAAGGCAGATGGCCACTGACGATTCTGGAGCCAGGCCACAGGCAAGGGATAAATACTGACCTCAAGGTCACACTGACAAAAGTTTGACTTTCCCTTAACAACCCCAAAGCAGTCAGGAGCAAAGCACAGGAATACAAAATACCAGTACACCAGGCATCTGGACAACGGGTGCCTGGTGACTGCTTCTTGTGAGCTAGTCTTGTTAGCAAAGAAAAGCAGCAGCTAGCACCCATGCTGAAAAGCATGGTGTTTTCTAGTCACACTGGATTGGGTGACCCAACTTCTGCAGAAGAAAATCCAGTCTAAGAAAAAAAAAAAATCTCCCACTATGCTATGAGATCAGCTTCCCAGCACAACAGCTGACCCAGAGGCCTGAGATATGTCTGTCTAGTCAGCAGAAAACGGAGATGACCCCTGGGACCTGGGCAGAAAATGCAACTCTGCAAGAACCTGTGGCAACGTTTAGGACAACTAGAAACATTTGGCCAGCCTGGTATCCAGGAAGCTACAAACCCTCCCAGCCTGCTTGAGCACATAGCTTTGAATCCTGAGCCTTCCCCTGCATCTTGTCCAATGCTTGAACTATTACCAAATACAGCCCTTTTTGGACACACTGCCCTCACCAAGGCAAGTGTGGCTCTTCAGATCGAGGCCAGATAGTAGAATACAATCCGTATGCATGCATCAAAAGCAAAACAGAAGTCTTAGGAAAAGCTGCTGAAGAATGCCAGCTGA
Organism: Harpia harpyja; assembly: GCF_026419915.1. Taxonomy (NCBI): domain Eukaryota; kingdom Metazoa; phylum Chordata; class Aves; order Accipitriformes; family Accipitridae; genus Harpia; species Harpia harpyja. Next base: position 5,077,870 of record NC_068969.1, read on the forward strand.
AGAAGAGAATGCCAACAGTGAGGCTGGTGGAGGAACTGCAATAAACAAGGCCACTGGAGAGGACAATAACCACTAAAAAGGTGTGCTCCACCCTATGCCATGAGCTGAACAAAAGCATGCTTCCTTCGCCAATACTTTTCCTGCCTCAACAACAGGGCACAAATGCACCAACTGCCGAAGTGTGCACAAGTTAAGAGCCAAGCTCTACTTTAAGACAGAGCTTAACTGAACTTAGAGAAAGGACCACATGGAAAATAAAATCAAGCTTGTATTACAAATCCTTCAGCACATCCTATGCTTCTGTCTCCTAGAGATCTGAAGGAAGACTATTTGTGCCATACTTGATCACAGCAGTCAAAAAGCTTCAGCACCTCTGCCAGTAGCCTGCGAGACCAAGAATTTTCTCCTCTTCTCTTCCTAAGAAAGGAGCGGAAGCCAAGCCTCTTTAGCTCTTTCTGAAGAGAGAGAGGCTGTGCTATACACTTTTAACTATGGCTGGAATGCCTAAACCACTCGTTAAAACCAGTGCCTAGATCCGGAGTTAAAGGCGGCTTTTTTCTTGGAGGCCAGATTAGCAGGAATTGCAAAGGCCCTTCTGCTGTCACCTACGCATAAAGCATGGCATGCTTTCAAGGAGGGACGAGGTACTTCAAGTCCCTCTAGGGATCTAGACCCAGGGCACAGACAATACCTGTTTTCTCACACTGGCATGCTACAGTGGTAGCTTCCCCCTTTTTTTTTTTTTTTTTTTTTTTAAGCCAGGCCTTAGCACACAACAGTGCATAGGGACCGTCTGCCACGTTTATCAACATATGGAGCAAGTGCTTTGCAACACTTTGTGAACATCTGTCATGCAGCTGTCTGCAAGTGAGGGTAACCAAAGCCGGGGCTCAAACGGCCTCTTCCAGCTTGTATTCTTGTTCGGCCTGACGCTGCAAAACCTGGCACTACTGTGATAACATCAGGCTGGGGAGCAGGAGAGAACTGCACATAACAAGGATGATATAAGCTGATTTAATTCCCTTGCTGCTCTTTTCTCCAGGCTTCCCCTTCTTCACTGGAGAAATGCAGCACATTGGCAGGAGGACACAGGCTGCCTGGGGACCTGCCAGTCCTTGTCACCGCTATCAGTGTCACTGCAAAGGGGAGGCTGGAGGAAGGTCCAGCCCTGGTCTGGTCATCACCACTTTCCTCTCCAGTAGGCAGGGAGGATGAGCGAGAGGGAGCCAAGCTGCTGAATCCTGCTGCACCTCGCCACAAATATACCCTGCCTCAGTAGTAAAGGGCACCTTCCTTCTCTGTTCAAAAGCACTGGCTTCAGTCCAAGCCTGCGTTTCCATAGCAGCAAGACCTGATCGAATACATACGTACATTAACAAAGGTTGCTTTATCAGTACCAGCCCAGAAGATTTTCTTCCAAGCTTGTGCCTAGGAGAGCAGGGTCATCCAATATCAGCTTTGCATTTTATAGGAGAGATGAGAATGACACATGCCTTCTAGAGAAGAGCTTAGGGAAGATCAATGCTTGTGAGGCCTCATCGCTCAGCTTTCTGTGAGCTAATTTCTGGCTTCTCTTCATCTCATTTACAAAGAGGAAAAAAGTCTCTGCTGGATACAGGTTATTTTTAAACTATTCCAATGCAAATGCTGCTGTTCAGCACAGCTCTCAAATCCAACAGAGACAGTTAGAAAGCACCTTACTTTCAACAGTCACAAACCATAAGGAATCCACCTAACCCACCAAGACATTTCTTGAAGTCACACTAGTGAAGGGGCTCAGAAAACTCAACATGCTCATCAGCAGAAAACTAGTCCTTGCATTCATAGCAGGGAGGGGGGCAAGGAAAAAAAAATTTAAAAAAAAAATCACATCAATGCCATTGAAGAGGTTTGGCTCAAAAACTAACTTGGAAAGAATTTGTAACTCAACTAACAGACTGAATAAGCAGAGGGAACAACTTCACCTCCTGCCTCATGCTGGTAATAAAGCATACCTGCTCTTCAGTCACAGACCTTGCCCTTCTTGCCAACAGCGAGGCTTAAATAAGCCAGCCACATCCCTAAGGAAGTCCTGAAGCACTGCACAATCATCCAGGTAACTCCACCCAAATGCCTCCCCGGTAGGAAGATGATGGAATAACCATGCTGAGTTCAGCACAATGAGCAGTACGTTCAGAAACACTGCACTTTCATGTCAGCTGTGGGTACCAAATTCTACAACCTCAACAGCATCAGAAGGTGGACAGATGAGCAGGTAAATGCACCACGCTAATCTGCTGACACTAAGAGAATGAGTCAGAGCTGGCAATGCTTATGCTCAACCAGAGGACAAACACACCACACAGCAAGCCACTGGCAGAGAAAAGGAAGGTGCAATTTTTGTGGCAACATGCACAGAGCTTAGCCAGATGAATGGCACTGGGGAAGACTGCTCAGTGCCAGGGGCAGCACCACCCAACAGATGAAAATCCACTGCAATCAGGTGAGTGGCAGTCTCAGGTTTGTGCCACAACAGGGGTGAAGAGAACAACTGGCACCTCCTAAGTAAGTTCTTATCTCATCTTCTCCTAGTTAAAAATGCCCCAGAAGTCCTTGGTGGTGTCAAGGCCGGAGCCAAGGAAGACAGTTCAGCCTAATCACCTACAGAGTAACTGCTGGCCCCTGAGCCGGAAAGATGCTTTCGTCATACATGTGTGCAAGCACTTCTGGAGCTTGAGCTCCCACTCACACCTTCACACAGACTCGACAAGTAAAAAATGGTTGTGCACCTTAAGCTTGTGTCCCTCAGGGCTCCTAGCCAGTACAGACACCTGGAAGGCTGGTGGGAAGATGGGACAAGATCCTCCCAGCTTGCGTTAAGAACAAGAGGAAACCTCCAGCAAAAGCACCAAAATCCTAGAAAAGGGAAGTACTTGTGCAGCAATAAAATCAGTTTTCAGGCTTGAGGGGGTGGTTGACAGGAACTGAAAGGAACAGTCGATGTGCTGCATCTTACACCTGCCACACACAGAAAGCAAAGCACAGAGAGGCCAAAGTGAGGGTTCTGCAACAGGAAAAACAGTCAACTCCCCCAACTCAAGAGCAAGGGCACACACATACTCCACTTTCAGACCATATGTGGGCTGCCAAAGAAGAGAAAGAAGGGATGTTTTCTGGCTCTTCGCCCTCCACCATCTCATAATGAATCTTCAGAAGATAAGGGAAAAACAAAAGAGAAAAAAACAAGACCTAACCAGAAAAACAAAATATATAATCTATTTGAAATTAAAAGTCAAGCAAAAAAGTTTCATCTGCCTACACTTCATAATTTTTTTCTGCTTTCAGAATCTGTAAAAACATTGAATTAAGGAAGAAAACCTAGGTGAACAGCTAGGCCTCCAGCTCTCTCATAGGGAAATGACAGTCAAAAAACACATCAAAAGCTTGGCCTGCACAAGGAAAAAGTGCATGTTGATACTTTATTCATCCACCACGTTCTCTCTAGTTTGGTAAAACAGGGCAGATTTTAGGGTGGAGACAACCACTTGTCTTGGTTGCTCTTTAAAGTGATCCTCCACAATGAAGCAAACTCCATCCAAATGCCCGGCTTTAAAAAAAAAAAATCCAATATTATGTTCAGATTTCTTTCAGCACTGATGGAGCCAAATCAGTTTCTAATTCCTTCTTCAGTTATTTCTTCAGACCATGGTTACACAGGCAATCCTTTGATAGCTGCACCAGCATAAGCAGCACCCTCCCACTCAACTCTGCTGTGCTGGTACAACTGTTTGCAGTCTCACCATGAATCAAATTAGGAAACTGATCGCAGTTAAAAATAAACCAGCACTTTGTTTTGTTTTTTCTAAGGATTACTTTTCAACCCAGGTCAGATCCCCAATCTATTGTGCAGCTGTACAAACAGTTGTATCAGCACAAGGTGCCTGAATTGCTGATGGCTATCCTTGTGCCTAAAGCCAACGTTTGCATTCCCAGCTCACCTCTTATTTCATGGCTGCTGTAGAACAGGATTACTTACTAAACTGAACACGCAGGGTACTTTATTGCCACAGCTTGCAACCACGTGGAGGGTCTCTTTAATGAGACAAAATGAGGTCACACTGATGCGTATCCTACAAGTAAGGCATGGCTACTGAGCTCCCTTGAGCTGTTGCTTGTCCTATATTATATGTCATTTTTGCAGTCTGCATGCTGAAATAAATATAAAAACATGACTAACAAAGTCACTGATGCGAATGAACAGCTTTGGGCCAAGTTCTGAAACAAAACTCTCCTAGAAATTGCATAACCGTTAACTATGTTGGTGGTCTTCCATTCAAAAAACTCAAGCCTGTGTGATGCGCAGATTCCCACTGATTTGAAGACTGTGACATTGAAGGAGTGGGGATTCTATCTGGCAACTCTTCAACTGCAGCTGAATTTTTATTTTAACATGGAAATGCAAAAAGAAAGTGGAAAACCAAAATAAGCACTGGGCAATGATGACATGCTAGCATGCTTTAGAAATGACCATGACAAACAGACTGAAGGTTCTTTTCCCAAATTACTGGCTCAAATACTGTCTGAAACACAACCAACTGAAAATACTTCCTATTTGATGGCTGCCTGGCAACCTACTGGAAAGGACTTGCTTCTCAGTTCTTTGCTTTCAGCTGGTGACAGGTACCCACATCAGACACACACCATTATATAAGGCCTTCTCATTGAAAACAAGGCACAAAAGATTGAATAACCATTAAGATTTGACTTCTAGAACAGGGTAGGAGGCATGTTAATGAAACAGCTTCAGGAAAAAAGATTTCTACAGTTTCTGTTGTGTCTGCTCTAGAAGGCAAGAATCACAGTCTCTAAGCTGTTCAGCAGCCTTGTTTTGTAGATGTTGTCAAATCAATCCACGAGGACACACAATACTAACAAAATCGGTATTTGGTAAATCTTACCCTTCTTTCCTTAACAGGCATCTCAGGGTATAGTTCCATGACAGCTTAAATCAATCTAAGTCAGCATTCTTCCAACCCATCATCTCTCCTGAGTCAGCACTGGCACTCACCTGACCCTGCTCAGAAACAAGCCTGGCAAAAAAGTTAACCCAGAAAAAAAAAAAAGTAGTTGTTTTTGCCAATGTGGCTTCCTGAACTGGTTTAGTGCCAGTGCCCAACAAAAGTAAAAGGGAAGAATCATCCAGCAGGGCAAGAGCAGGCAGAAAAGTAGCAGGGCCAATTTCATTCAGCTTCAACTCTTCCGCAACCATGCAAGCAGAGAACTGTCTCACCCTGACTTTAGAGACATGAGTTGCTGCTCCCAGCGGAAAGATCATTCAACTTTTTCCCCCCTGTCTCCTGATGTCTTCTTTACACCAGCATCAGCACTCTTGCAGACAGCTAGATTAAGCACCCAATCTGGTAGGAAACTAAAACAGCAATATAAAAAAACCAAAACAAAAAGCCTTTAGTTTTCAGCTGGATCAGGTCCCTAACAGATCGGACCATGAGGTTCAACAATCCCCGTAGCATCAAAAGAAGGGAGACAGTGGGAACCTGTGACTAAAGGAAAAGAAAGAAAAGGCTAAAGTTCAACTTCAAGCAACTGCAAAGCTGCACTCTCACTCAACATAGACAACAACAGGACTATGTAATATTTATAAACAAAACCACTTCTGTGCAAAAGATTTAAATTGTACATTAAAAAATCAGCAATCTAATTCTTCATGTTTTAATTTTCCACAACACACCATTAGTACTTAAAATGCCGTATTTCCTCAAAAATAAATCTTTGTTACCAGCATTATTTTCAGAGCAAAGGAGCTACTAAAAATATATAGGGGAGAGCAAGAAACAGCCTGTTGTGATTAACTAGGGCATGACAAACAGCAGCAGCATGTGCAAGCAGTACCGGGGAGCAAAGCCAGAAGGAACAGTGACAACAACATTATACAAACAACATTGATTCACGAACAACAAAGAATTCTTAGAAACTGCTGCCTGGGTTATGTCCAAGGCTCTCCTTACCTTGGTTAAACTATTAAGAAAGTCACTTCAGAAAGCTGACTACTTCTGCACAACCAAGCTTTTTTGGAAGCAAGAGCTGATCCATGTAAAGGGCTTTATGTAGCAAACCGCTGCAACAGTTACTGTGAAGTGATCCATAATCAAACAGGTTTCAGCAGTAATGCATGCAACTGAAGTGCAGGTACTAGCCAGAGTAGTTGTCAATCAATATACCAGAGCTCCCTATGTGCTGTCATACTCAGAAAGGTGAAAGCCTCACCAGATGTGTTGCAGTGACACTAAAGGTGACATGAAGCTGGAACTAGTAATTTGTCCCCTGCCTCACCATGAAAACAGTCTTGTGCCATCACAGCTCCGAAAGCTGCATGTATGTACCCCTCATCTGCTGGAGACCGAACACTTCACCATTCACTGTGCACTGTGACACCTTAATGCTAGTGACCCTATAGGGTCTTCTCAGGACTTCTTCAGGACTGCATTCAGACACCTGAATTTCTCACAACTTTCCAATACAAGTAAAATATACATGCAACAAAATAAGGCAAAGGTGAAACTGCGGTGAAGCTGCAGAGTGTTAAGCAGAAGCATGTGGTCCCATTTAGATCAAAGAATGCTCTAAGTGTCTCATGAGTAATAGACTAGTATCTGTATAGAGTAAGACTTCATAACGCTGTCACATAAGATTATTAACCCACATACACACAGCTGTCTTCTGGCAGGTAGTCTCTGCTTGTGCAAACCTGAGGCAGTAGGAGCTTCACAGAGATCAAGACTCTTGCAGGATTCATCTAGATTTATTTTCCGCTGCTGTGAAGTGAAATATGAAAAAGGGAAATAAATTGATCAAAGAGGCAGAGCGTCACACAGGGATTGTTTCTCACCCCGCAAAAGGTGACCTCCCAAAGCCTCTTTGGCTCTCCTCTCCTTTAAGAGGATTATGAATCCTACCCTGGGGAGACCTCTGCTCAGCTACTGGCCCACTGATATTACACATTAATACTATGTCTTGTCTCTTTATTCTTATCAGCAGAGATATATGAGAAGAATTTAAGGTCACTGCTCAAAGATCAGGACTTTAAAATGGAACCTCTAATGCAAGCAGGGAAAGCCACAGCCAGCGGCGTTCGGTGGGGACTCTGCTTTGTGGCTGCCATATGTCCAGCTGCAGGTCTGCTTAGTGCAGACCAATTCAGCTTATTTGCACATGCATGCTACCGACTACCCTTGGAAGCAGTCATTTCATCAAGGAATAACTAAGAACCGGAGATCATCATATGCTAAAAAATTAGGGCAAGTCTAGTGAATGCGGTTCACATTCCACAGCTCATGCACGGACTATACCAAACCAAAGAGAAAGTCTCAGAGAGCACTAAGCTCAGGTGTATTTTCAAGAAGCGAGGAGCAGCAATGCACTACAAGTACACATTGGCATCTCAAATGGAAAGCGAAGGAGTAGACTGCAGCAAATTCAGTTACATAAATCTTTTTTTCACAGACACCATGAACTGAGAATTTGAGGACAATTTTTCCCCCATTCTTTTGGGTTTTGCACCTTCCAACAAGACACCATTTGGACACTTCCGAATGGAGTCTATGAAGCAAGTCCTGAATGATTGATCCCTAGACAACAGTAATCAAGAATCATTTCATTTGCCACTTAATAGCGCACAGATGTGAAGCAATCTATGCTGCCATGCAGGTGAACATATGCGGTTTTTCCTTCACAAAGTAAATCAAAGTTAAAATGCATTACGAATTCCATAGTTACAAAAACTGTAAAGACTAGACATGAAGAGAAACCTTAACAGGTAGGAACACAGCACCAGCAAGGATGCAGAATCTCTGTGGAAGGAGATTTAGGATGAGATTAGACACATATACAAGCTAATCCCAACAGATACAGTCAGTTTCAATTTGGGACAAATGGTAAAATGTTCAAGAAGGGGAAAAAAAAAGTATGTGGCTAACACAACAGAAGATCTTCTCAGATGCCTCTGTAAGAACACTCCATGGTTTTGGCTGTTTCAGACTACACAGTGCAACAGCTAAGTGAAGCCAAGAGTTCAGAGTTTTAACCAATAACTGTACAGACAAGCAGCTATAGGGTTAACCACAGAAGCACAAAAGCCACAAGGAGCTAAACCCATGAAGAATTATTACAAAAGCTGTAAATGCAGAGGAGCTCAAATTACATTCCTTAAGTAGTTTTGATAAAATAAGAATGATCTACAGCTTTCCAAGAGACCGCTAACTGAAAGACAAACATAAGCAGCTTGTGGTGAACTTGGTTTTTTAGTATCTGTTCTTAACTTCTGAATTATGATGCTTTTAAAAACAGAAAAAACCAGCTTTGATTAAAAAAATGTCAGTTGCTGCAGATAATTGATTTCCACAAAAAAATCCACAACTAGGACAGAACAGAACTTCTAATTGCTATTTTTAATTCTGCAGTGACAAAAAAACCTCAAGACAAACGTTATGTAAGACCATTAACCTCTTTGCTCAAAACTGGCACCTTAATTTAGCACGCTACCACACTAGATAGCTTAAACTGAATTCTTAATGCCAAAGTGTACCACTGGCTGCAGCAAGGCAGCAAGTGCAATAATGGAAAGGAAAAAAATTCCAAAGCAAGCATCATATACTGAATTTTGCAATTACAGTTCCTTGGGCACAAGCAGATATACCTGACCCTGCCCAGCTCAGAAGAAACAGTATGCTTTCAAGATTGATATTCCCAAAAGACTATCAGATGCTCCCTAGTATTTTAGGAACACTTAAAAGAAATTAAAGTACACAGTACATCTGCACTGATGGAAAACCTCCAGCTCACCTTCTATACTAGAATGTGGGTCAAACCCAAAGAGGCTGTAACCTGCTGAAAAGGAAATTACATTCTGAGTGACTGTTTTTCTTCTTTACAAACTAACCTCTCACCATTCCACACACATCCTCCAGGGCAGTTTAAGTCGGGTATGACTAAAACCTCCAAAATTGCCACGTATTGTACTTAACTGTAGTTCAGTGGCTATCACATATACACATACGACTGAGGGAAAAGCAAAACAAGGTAATCTTGAAGAACATTCATGTCAACCCCCGCACCCTTCCCCCAAGACAGATTAATCTTCTGCACTGATAATAAGAAAGACTGATGAATTTCAACCAGACAGCCTCTTAAATACTGTCTTCCATCCACTCTTATCACATTGTGGTAAAGAATGACGTTCAGGAGGAAAACTAAGACTGATTAAGAGCCTACTTTCAGAAGCTATCATCCTGCTGTGTGGAAAGAGCTCTCTCTATGAATCACCAGTTCATCCTCCTCTGATTCCACTTACTCTTCAGAATTCCCTGATGTGCTTGAATTCATGCTCTACCATCCAGACTGTAATGTCCCAACTTGCATGCAAGAATATTGTGGGAGACAGCATCAAAACACTCAGTAAACTTAAGTTAAATGGCCTCTAGTGCTCTTCCTCATCCACAAATCCAATTATTTTATCACAAAAGACAATAAGGTGGGTCAGACACAACTTACCTTTGGTAAATCCATACTGACTGTTCCCAGTCACATTGCTTCACATGCCCAGAAAGGTGTACCAAAAGGACCTGACCCACAACTGTCCCCAGGACTGAAGTGAGGCTGCCCAGCCTGTAGATCCCTGGATTACCCTTTGGGCCTATTCTGAAGACAAGTGCAACATTTGCCTTTGTCAACTTATCAGAGATATCCCAGCACCTCTGTGACTTTTCAAAGATGACCAAGACTGGCATCACTATGACACAGCCAGCTCGCCACCTTTGGGTACAGCCCATCAGGTCCCATAGACTCACACGGCTCAAGTTCTCTCAAGTAATCCCTCACTCTGTTTTCATTTGCTTCTGATTGCTGTTTCCTCTTTGAACCCTGCCTCTAAACACAGGGGCCCAGAAGACCTTACCGCTGAAGACTTGGGCATAAAAAGCACTGAATACCTCAAGCAAGTCTGTGCCAACTCATTCAGCGACCTCATTCAGCAGATTCTTTGTTCAGCCTTTTACTGCTGATGTAGAGGTAGAAGCTACATCACCATTATCAGGGATGTTGTAATAAGCACTGTCCTGAGAGAAAGTAGCTGTTTCCACAATTCAAAGACAGAAATGCAGACTACCAGAGCTGAGTTTGTTCTGTCTGTATTCCAGGTTGTCAAAGAAACCACAGGTCTCTTTGCAGGATGTAAAAACCAACTTGCTGGAGGGTTGCATGACCCCATTTCTAAAACATTTGGCAAAAAAGCCTCCCCCTCACTGTGAGCCAGGCTGAGTGAATTTAACAAAGGGAAGTCAGGTCTGTAAAGAGCAAACCTAGGCCCTCCTGAAAATCCCTAAGAAAGTTTCATGGAGAAGCTTCTTTTTGGCTTTAATTAAGAGAAAAATCTAGTCAATGGAATAAGCAACTAAGATTTTTACCCGGTTAGATGCCAACTAGCCAGACTGCTCTAGGTATAGAAAAGGAGATGCTTTATGATGACTCTATATTCTCATGGTTTTTATATGCATAATATCTCAGTTTATCAGACAAGGGGGAACAGCAAGAGAAAACTCAAAGCTGTTCTAATGCTCCCCAAGTGAAAGGAGAACCAAAGGACACAAAACGCTTGCAGCCTAGGTCACTGCTGCAGGCTTCTGGCATTGAGCAGGCATCTCATTGTGCCATGCTCACACTGCCAAAGTGACGGCAGTGCCTGCTGTGTCTGAAAGCTAGCACGGAAGTGTAACACAAGCAAACAAAAGTATGTTTTATCAGACTCCAGAACTCGCAAGTCTCCCCTGCCCCCTTCTGGGAACAAGGTGGATTTGAAAACTTCAATATCCATTTCCAATGACAAAATTGTTTACTTGGGCAAACAACCAAAAGAAAACCAGGATGAGGCTTTGCCTCAAGCAGGAGTCCCTTCAGGAAAGACATGGATATTATTAAGTACATGTCCTTCAGCAGCAGAGACAAACTCAAACTGGATTTTCTTTACCCGTACACTGAAGCCACTGACAGAAACTCAAGCCTCCCAGAAAATGGCCTGACAATTCACTACAGCTCAACTGTTGTGACTAAGCCGATTCATTTCTCAGGTCACGATGGAAATGTGCAATGCAGACTCCCTGTCCTTTACTCCCGTATCTCCACTACTTACTTCCCCCCCCTCAAAAAAAGAAAAAGATAGCAACTACAGCAAAACTTGCATGATATGCATTAACTGCTCATAACCTTCTCCACAAGTTACAGAAACCACTTAAGCTGCTGACTGAGACTTGACTCAAGCAAAAATCTCTTTGCAGTGACTTGCCACCCCACATATTTATGTTGAGATCTTAAATGCAAAAGACAAACAGACTTCATTAGGGCCAGGGGAAAACATTTTCCCACCTGCCTCTTCCTCCCACTGCTAACGAGGAAAACATTGTGCTACTGTTTGTCCATGCATTTTTGCATTTCCCAGCAGGGAAAAAAAAAAGTTGCACTTTCCTCTTCACCTCCAAAGTGCAGTCCTGCAATACTCTGCTACTCAGAAAACTTAAGCAGATAGTCAAACACTTTTCCTCTGTCTCTACTTTGTATGTGGGCTACTAAGGAGGAAAGCTAAGCAAAGACCCCACATCCCACTCCCAGCTGTGACAAGGAGAAGGGAATATCCAAAGGAATGGAGCACAGCTACTGTTAAGCAGCCATTTAGAATCTGCAAAGAGAAGTGGTTCTCATTTTGAAGGGACTGACCCCGCAGTAGAGATCCAGGAACTCTATCCAAAGAGCACATTGTGAGCAACAACACATTCCGTGCTCTCCCCTCCCTTTGCGAAGTCAGCTGGTAAGGAGCAGAAGCTGGCTCCAGTACTCAGGAAGCAGCACAAATGTTTTGTTTCCTAGGAATTAGGACAACATTTAGATTTAAACCTATCAACTCAGAGTTATGCGTCAAAGCCAAACACAAACTTGCCACGAAAAACCATCACAAGCAAGCTAATCTCACCCTTAAGGCCTTTCAAAACCAGCATTTAATTTGGTTCGCTTCAAGCTCACTGTAAAGCAGCTTTACAATTCCTGCGATATGCTGTGGGCTGTGACACCACTCTGATCCATCTCCTCCTCAGATCTATACATTGCCCTTTTTCTGAGCTGTCTGAGAATTAATTATATGGAAATGAACAGTGTTAGATAAAGGGATTCCAAGCAATTGGCTCTCTTAAAGGAACTGAGGACTACAGGATCTCTGCCTTCACGAAATCTGTACCAATGCCCATTCAGTACAACTCATGCTGTTAGAAAGAGACCGAGCTTAAAATCCAAACAAGCAAACATCAGTACTACACCCATCTTCTCACTTGTGGCCAGAAACAAACATATACTTAGCCATGGCATAGGTCCTACCTCTGCCTTGTCACCACTAGACCACATCAGAATAGCATCCTGACCTGAGGAAGATCTGCCAAATCTGCAGGTGATATACAAACAGCAGCTTTGAACAAAAAGATTAATACTCTGACTTCAATACATTGTCTGCATAAGCTCCTCCTACCCCTCCACGGAAAGCAAGGCAGTAACAGTAAGCTTCACAGCCTTATGTGATCTGGAATTTCACTACCCAAGAGGACTTTATCTCACATATGCAGGCAGAGATATACCGGGGCATTTCAACAGTCAGAACTGAGTTTGAGAGTGAATGGAGGGGCACATGCATTAGAATTTTCTCTGTCTTACTGTGAAGATAAAGCTGAACAAACATTTTGCTTCAGCTACCCTTTTCTTTTTCTACACAGGGAAGCTAACAACACTTTCATTTGGCAAGGCCCAAATGGCATCATGCGGTTTTACCGGACAGCCCAGCTTTTGTCTGAACACTGTTAAAACATTCGAAGCCAGGCAAAATACAGCAATTCTTGCATCTCTCCACTAAAGTTTAACATGTCAAAGCGCTCAGTTGATTTGGTTAAGAGATTTAGACAATCATAATCTGAGGTCATCCAAAGAAAGAGAAATCCATGGAAAGAAAAGAACTAGGAATAGGCTACTGATTTTGGTGCTTCCACTGAATGCTTCAGTGACCTCGGTCAAACCATTCAGTCCTGGTGTACTTTAGCCATCAGCAAAACAGCATTTCAGAAAGGAACAGCAGGATAGTCAAGTAAACTACCTATATACTGTTTTGAAAAGACTACAGTTTGGTGATCATTTTATTTTCCACGATCCCCTTGCACTCCATTTCAACTTAGTCTTACCTGATAATTAAATTCTCAAGATTTTAAGAATTTGTGTCCTAGTCCATCAACTGAATTGAGTTTGTTAATACAGACTCAAATTAGGGCACCTCTTAGGTGAATATGGTGCTTGTTTGGCTGAAGAACCAAACCCTTTAGCAACTTTTCTGCTCAAATGGCAGAAACAGAAAAGGACAATCAATCTAGGAGCACATCAGTTCCACAGAAAGACTTAAGAGCATAAAAGTAAGATTATCCAAACAAATTCACTTCACTCTAGTAAACAAATACTTGTGCCAAAAGCACAAGGAGCAGCTGTTATCTAATGGTTTCTTCTGCTAACACAGTTCTGAGACACTGACATTAAACAAAATTTGGGGCTTTCTTAAGCATCTGAAAAAGGTCAGAGAGGCAGAGAAATCCAAGACAGTCAGATGTACAGTATTCCAATTTATATCAATGCTCAGAACACAGCTTAAGTTATTGTATGAGAAAAGGGAACTGCAGGTTGCCCTGTGATGCCAAATAGACACCCATTCTGGAATAAGTAGAGCAAGATTTGTAGGGATAGGTAAAATCTTTTATTAGACCAACTGACAGAGGATGCCCTCCTCTCCTGCTGCAACCCCTTCTATATTTACACTGCTGATGAAAAAATTAATTCAGCTAGAAAAGACATATTTTGGGGCTCTACTTTTCTACCTAATCCTTCTTTCCTTGGAAAAAGCGCTAGTCACAATGACAAAAATAACTCACATCACTGACTACCTTCTCAATACCCCAGAAAAACAAGCTTTATTTTAAAAGTGCAGTTTTATCACTGTAACTGTATCTACATTAAGGGATTCCACTGGCAGAGCTGCACTAGGCAAGGATGAACATGCTGATTAATGCAGCTGTCCCAACCATTTGTAGCAGAAATGACCTTATAAGCACGTCCACAGGGAGTTAAAGCCACATAATCACATTGCAAATCCATGCCCCCTACTTGATATCAGTTTAATTTTCCTAAGCAGATGACCCTTAAGGGTCACAGGCAAGAAAACATGAGCTACAACTTCCCAACTTGACACTTCCTTATGATTTTTTCCATGAGAAAGTACCAAACAAAGGTACATTCTCATCTACTGTACATTCTCTTGTATGGTCCACCCACTAAAAAACAAAACCAAACCCAAACCACAAAAAAAACAAACACAGAGGAGAAGAAAAGAAAAATCTGAGCTCCATGTTAGGAAAAAAAAAAAATCTCAAGGTAGGTGCTGCAAGAAAGTAAATAATGCCATGGAAAAAGAGGGATAAAGTGCAACATTTTGGTTTTGAGGTTTTGAATAGGAAATAACAGAGTTTCTGTCATAATAAACATATTTTAGACAAAAACAGCACACTAAAGCTAGTACTTAAGTAAAATATATAATATAGTCTCTGATGGCCCTTAAAGCTAAGGTAGCAGATTTCATTTGAAACTAGCTACAACTCTTTCATAAAGAGAATTTCATACAAGGATACTCTCACATCCTTTGTGACATTAAAAAAACCGAATATGGCAACACATACATGACACACAACTCAGGGTCATGGAAGGGATTTTGATCTGGGCCTTTTGTTATCCTGTTAACTCTTCTGGGGATCAGCATAATCTGCAAGACTCTCAATCACTCATACTGAAAACCTTAAAGCTGTTAAAAATACCTCGGGGTTGTTTTGTGGCTTGCAGTATGCTCTGGAAGGTAAAAGGCAAAGAATTAACATGGATGCCCCCAGCCACTTGAGGGAAAATGAAACGCAATCTGAACCTGAGGTTATCTTCTCAGAAGATACATGAATTGGACAGCTAGTCACAGCTTCAAACTTGGCAAGATGCTATGCATTTTGAGGGGCAAAACCCAAAATTTGGCATTTAAAAATGTCTGCAAGATCATTTTACCCACCAGGAGCCAGCACTGCCATCCTTTGGTGCCGCCTTCTCTCAAACCTCACACCTCCAAGGGATCCAATGTAACTTTGGCTTTGCAAAAAGAAATACCCAAGCAGAAGGGAGCTCCTAGATGCCAAAGCAGCAGTCCCTGAACACAATTCACCCTACTGTATTTCTTAAGCTCCTTCCAAAGGAAAGGGACCTTTAATACTCAAAGTCTTTAATATTACTCTCCTTATATACTGACACTGGGCAGCAGGCCTCTTGGAATACTCTACCACACGAGCCAGTTCTGTTCTGAAGGTCTGAAACAAGAAACTCCTCCTTTTCAAATTAAGTGAAGAATCAGACAAACAAAGCCTATATTTAACTTCCCATTCACTGCAGCTGTTGCAAACAAGTTCTTGTAAACATTCTACAGGTCACAAATTTCCAATATCTTATCTGAATGTTAAGATGCTGAAGTAGAGCTCAAAGCTCTTTCCAACAGGCTTTCTAGAGTGTCACTTACTTAGCCAGTGGCCACAGTTGTTGTAACAGAGCTGTAAAGCCAAAGCAAAAAGAAAATAATTTGTTAAACCTGATCTATTGTCAAATTGGCTTGTGTCTAATTAAGTGCAGCACCTGCATGCATATATATATATAAAAATAAATTACTTTTTCCTCATATGCTAAAAAAAGCACGTCACACATTCATTTGGAAGACATACAGACTGTGGCAAGTTTGCTTTTAATAGCAGGTCCGTCTCAAGTGCATAAAAGCTACCTTGATTTTTCATACCTTCAACTCCTCTAAAGATACTGGAAGACTGTGTTGAAGCTTCTACAAAACATCAGTCTGCTAAGTCAGATGTATTCTCACAGCCATCTGGATTATAATACATCATGGGCCATATACAGCTAGGGAAAGCAAATTTACTGTTCCATTTTCTTCTCCAGTTCAAGACAGTATGATAACAGGTGCCAGAAGCATGCCCTCTCAGACTGAAAGACACAAACTAACAAGCATTATGGGTAGAAAATAACATGCAGTTATCTTCTTTGAGGATCGTAAGAAAACTGCAAATGATAGCAAACCTGAAACAATAGAAACTGCTTTGCACTCACGAAGAGTCAACCTGCCAAGCTCACTATCGCAAGACACCGACTGACCTTATCAAAATTTTTGAAGGGTTTTGAATTTTCTTCTGGTTGTCATGTCACAATAGGATGAAGTACAAAAACCACAACATTTGGAAACACTTCACAATCTAACTTGTAACCTTTAATTGCCAGGTTTTAGGAAGGTATTTTAACTGCAGTGAATAAAGAGCTTGGTTTACTTTTGGCTGGTGAATGATAAAATAACCTTAACTATTTTAAGTAAGAATATTTGAGTCAAGCTGCATTTACAAAGCAGAATTAATTTTTAAGATGACTGGGTTTTGTTATTAGGTGAACCAAGGTGTCAATAGGTTCACTGTATTCTCAACTGCTGAAATACATATGGAAGTGTCAGTCCTAACAATGCTACATGAATAATGAACAGACCACAGGAACAGAAATACCTGTGATCTTACTTAACTAAAGCTAAGAATAATTAAGGGGAAAAACAGAAACCCCAAGTGCTGCTATTACAGGGAAAAAAATACCAGCATGTATAGCACTTGAAGAGTGAAAACTATTCAGATTCCACATGGTGCACAACAATGGTACTTACTCAGTCTGACTAATGAAGTTAGAGGTTTTCTCTCAGTTCTGTAAAAAGAAAAGATGCATAAAGCATGCCTGATACTGCTTATTGGTTCAGATTTAGCTTACCTTCAAATTTTAGGAAGTGTATTCAGGTCAACACTTGTGATAAGAACTGCAAAATATTAAGACCTCAACTACATAAAGAAGATTTGTAGCCAATCAAAGAAAATGCCACTTGCACAGCATAAGAAAAACCACAATATTTGGTCCAAATGGGAAATAAAGCAAACCATTCCAATATTTGCAAAAGTAAGGGTATCCATAATCATTTTGTATATGGTCACTTTTAATCTAAGCAAAATCCACATATTCAAGATTAACCTGATGTGGGTTTTATTGTGGGAGGTGTGGGGGTGTTTAAGAAACTATCTAAAAAAACTGCATATGTAGTGTTTCAACAAAAACTGAGCTTCAGACTGCTTTAACAATTATTTTGGGACACACTCAAAATACTGAAGTTAAAAGGTCTTTCCCCCCTCCCCTACATTTGTGGGATGAGAAAGTCAACCCCCATGTATCTGACAGACACACTCTCCTCAGACCTGCCATGTAGCTTTGCACACAGACCACAGTTCGGAAAAGTGAAATATACCTTCCACCAGGCAGCAAGTGTTGTGAGGGCCTTCCAAAGCTCCAGGACTTTACCAGTTTTACTTACAGTCCACAACAGTACTCAAATCATCACAAGAGCACAGTTATACCTCATCTTCTGCAATAACTCCAACATTTTCATTGAAGTTACTCTTTGGTTCGATTCAGCCACTGACTAAGACACAGGACTACGTAGCCCCCTAGGCTTCTCTCCCAAATCCTTTCTGCTTTAAATAACTCACTGACATCTGCATTCACTGGTGCACTGATTTTGGTGCTCGAAGCTGCTTATCGCCTATAGTTAGCTGTAATGAGATCATGACTGCCTCCCCACACATGCTTAAGCTGCTTAGACAGTACTGTCAAAGGACACAGAACAAACAGCCAGCCCTATCTTCTCGCCCCTTTCTAAGATTTCTAAACTCACTTTTTGAAATGCTTGACAATACTTTGATACCAACAGTGGACAATGCAAATTGGAATTAAAGATCACATGATATTTTGCATAAACCCACTCTGGCAGTTTAAAAAAATGGGGAAAATGCAACAAGGGGGGGGGGGGGGCGGGAAGAGAAATGTCACAGCAGAATATGAGCTATACAATAGTTCACCTTTAGATTAGCACTTAAGTCAGCTGTGACAAAGACATAAGAGCATCCCCTGCCAAGAAGGCACCATATGTCTCCTCTCCCTACCCCAGGAAGGTAGTTGTGGAGCTCGGCATCTTTGGTCATTACCTGTTGCAATTCAAACTAGAAAAGACCATTAGTCACAGAGGTCAGGGGCCTCCCCACCAGAAAAGTGAACTGTGTGACACAACCACTGTTTAAACAAGCGGCGTCTCAAGAAAATTAGGTCATTCGAGTCTGCTGGCAAACGAACGCTTATACCATAGGTAATACTATTGAGTCATATACTTGTTGATAAAGAACTGGGGGAAAACAGGTATGCTAGAATCTCTTCCAAATTTAGAACAGCACAAAGTAACCCCTTTCAGCCTGGAAGACTATCAAGCCAGCCTATCATCTTTCAGCAAACTAACCTCATAATAGAAAGGAAAAAATAAAAACCAGACCATGACAGAGTTCTGAAATCATCACAAGATAATTCAGCTACCTAAGCGGCCAGAATTGCTAGAGCATAAGAGTTAGCCTCCAAATCTTGGAAGCTTAGTTCTTATTACAAAGAACTGACATCAATTTGACTAAAAGTTAACAAATATAAAACAGGACTGAGCTTTTCACTCTGTTCTAGAGCACTTACCTGGGAGCTCCTGTAGTATCCTCCAAAGATAAAAGCATACCTCCCACAAACCATATCTACATATACTTACTTGAAGGGTAAAATTACAAAGTGAGAGGCAAAAAGCAAGCAGCTTATTTCCCTTTGCATTATATTTAAGGTGGCTGCATATGTATTCTGGGCAAAACAGAAAAAAGTTACCTTACAGATGTCACCCAAGCTCTCTCTGTTGAGCAGTCACTGGAATATGGAGCCAACCTCTCACAATCAAGAGGGAGCAGGACGCCAGAAGCAAGTCAGCCTGCAAGATGTTGTATGGATACGAGTTAGCAAGCGCTAAATTAGCTTTTGTTTACATCTTTACTTGCTCATCAATTCAGAACTGCTTTCCCTCAAGTCTGGGACCAGAATTCACAGCAAGCTCCTTCCAGGATGCAAATGCTCTCACTCATTCCTCCGGGCTCTGACAGATGCTCTTTACCAAATGTACCACTGGGGCTGAGGGGACCACTGCCCCCAACTGCCTCCTCCAAACCTCAGCTGAAGATTACCAACCAGCGGGTGGAGCAAAACAGGATGCATGCCTGTTCTTCATCTGGCCTGGTTCACAAGACAATGATGGGTGTTAATGAAGAAAGGTTGAAGCATAGTATATTAAACTGTGGCAGCTGAACAGGCACTGCTGTAGGCCCTAATACGAGGGAGGTAGCATTTGGCAAAGAAGCAGGACAGCTGGTGGAGGAGATAACCTTTCTAACTATAAAAGCTAAATCAGAGACAGCTTATCTATCAGAGCTCTCAACCACGTGTAGTAACATCCTACCAGGACAGGCACATTACATCTCATAACCTTTTTTACTGCTTTTATCAGATTTGGTTGACACAGATCTTCTACTAATATAATTACAGCAGCTACGCCCATGTTATTTTTGAACAGAAACAATTGCACCAGTGTTAACTACCATAGATAGCATTATACAGATAGAGAGGCACCTCAGAGAAGGGGATAAAATCATTTGTTGTGAATGAAACTGACCACATACTGACAGGGGTTACGCAAAATAAAAGCAAGCTTAAAGAAGCTTGTCTTTTATACACAGTTAATGCCACTCAAAATGCATATAGACAAGCCTACAGGAATAAATGAAGGCAAATGACTTGCACCTTTGTACTATTTGCAGAGTAGTTCACACCAATGGGGACTATATAGGAAGCACACGCACACCAATTAAGAGAACCGCATCTATTAGAAAGTACATTTACACGAACAGCACACTGGGAAAGCCAAAAATAACAGCTGCTGCCACATCAGAACAGCACAGGCACTGCGTACAGGCAATGCCTGCAAAACAGAAACTAAGAAGCCATGCACAAACGCTTCCTCTTCCTCCCCCACCACCCCTACGACAGTAGCAACAAACCTGAGATTAAACACTCGCCAGCATCCTGCTCTGCATTCCTGTCACATCGGGAATATAAAAGAGGAAGACTGCTAGCTGCTCCTCCATATATCTGAGGGGTTCCTTCAGCTTACAGCAAGTAATACAAATACTTGACATGATTCTTGCAGAGGTTTGTGTTGCATTTTCTTCTTTTCTTTCACTCCTTTTCTCTAGCTCACCCATTTCAGAGCTCACTAGGGACCCCTTGTATTTACTAGGCTTGTTTTTGATGCATTCCTTCTCAAAGACTGACAAGTCAGAAATAAAAGCAGTTGTTCCTAGGCAAGTCACATTATATAAACAAGCAAGCACAGAGCCACAGCTCTACTGAGCTGCCACACATAAACTCTGCAAGTCAAGTTCAAATCTAAACCCTGCCCAGCACCAAGGCTGACAGCATGACACTGTCAAATGCAAGAGTAAACAAATCAGGCTGCAGTTTTCCGTCAATACTAACTTCTGAGACTGTAATTCCCAGCATCAATATTCAACTGTGATGCACATGTCTCAAACGGGTTACAAGCCAATTCCCGACAGGCAGGCTGGGCAAATCCGATGGCAGCAAGTGCCTGGGTCACAATGCAATGTCCAAGTAATTGCCCAAACAAGGCCTCTGTCAGATTTTCTATGGCTTCAAGATCTGCATTTCAACCACAGATGGAAGAAACATACCTCCTCTAAAGCACAGGCTGTGAATATTGAACTTCAAACTTACCACCTACATTTCTTATTCCAATGGAAGCCACAAGACAGTGCAACCCCATACCCCAGCGTGCCAGTCAGAACTCACCAGATCCACGACAACCTTCAGACAGAGAAATCAACTAAAAACTGAAATCTAAAAAGACAAGCGATCAAACCTTTTTACAAACATTTGGTGATACGTTGAACCAAAGAGACTGTGTCCTGTAAGCAGATGCTCAACAAACAGCTCCAAGCTTGTACAGGGCTTGTCATCTCGCACTAGTCAAGCTCAACAAGGTCACGTTTTCAGAGTTCGATAATTTTACCTGAAATGAATAACCTCCATACATGGGGCAGGGAAAAAGAAACAAACTAGACAGCTCAGATGGGATGAGAATAGCATGCAACTGCATGATTAAGAAGAAATCATAATGCTTGTTCAGAAGGCTAATTAGCTGATTAAGGGTGCAGGTACTACTTCAGCTTGGCATTTTTCGACCTCTGGCATGCTTGCTATTCTAACTTTGACTTCTCACTACGTGCAATGCAATACAGAATAACTTGCAAGTCAGTTAACTTACACAGTCTGCCATGAGAGGGGATCCCAAAGCACATCTAATTTTGCTTTCTAGAACATTGTTATAAGAAGGACATGCCCAATACTGTCATCCTGATGATGAAGCACTCAAATATACTATTCACAAAAGTAGTGGGAAAGAAGCATGGACACTACCGTTCCATTTAATTTTTAAATATATGTAAATATGTATTTTAAAATTATATTTTTATATAACTAAATATATAAAAACATGTTGTTGCTCTGTTTCACAGTCACAGTGCAGGTGACCCTGAACGAGAATAAGACTCCATTCCACCACCACTCCCGTGTTCCCACCGTTGCCCCTACACCAGCAAAATCATTTAAGCACCCACAAAGCTGGGGAGAAAAAAAAAAAAAAGTCAGTTTGTCTTCAGTTTGATCAGTTCATAAGTCAGGGAACTCTGATTCCCACCTGCACAAACACCCCAGCTGGCACCAGTGACAGGGCAAGAACCTCCTGTTAGTTGCGATCTATACTTCCATGAGCTTAAAGTGACTGTGAAGCTACACACAGAAGGTTGCAGAACCAAAACTCCTGGTGACTGGAAGTGGATCCTAGAAACTGTCCCCTTTCTCATCTCAACAGTGAACTGTGCTCACTGGCTCTTTTTCTATGTAAGAAACATGCAAAGCTGCCACAAGGTGCCTCCTGGATAACCAAAGTAGAAACTAAGCTAGGAAAGACACACGGACTGTTCGGAAGAGGGTCCTCCCAGCTTATCCTACTCTTTCTACCCCTGTGGTCATCAGAGATTCCTATGGTAACGACCTCGTATACATCAACTTCCCCCTCAAGGAGCCAAGGATCACCTTCCCTGCTCTCCCAAAAGTCCTTATTAGACAGGAAACAAAGGCAATGCCATGAAAAGGACACTTCAGATCCACCTAACAGGCTCTAACCAGGATGGCATAAGGCTGTTCATGCATGCACCTGGAAAGGGTTGTGCTGAAAAAGCCAGGGAGGGGATGAAACACTCTCTAATGCTATCAGAAGAAAAATTAGCATTAGGACAATTCAAAACATGGACAAAACAAGAATTTTACACAGTTGAAATAGCAACCCAATGTTATCTTGCTATATAGAGTTCACACTTAATCTCTTCACAACATACCCCATTCTTTCCAGCTCCAAAACAAAGCACTTACCTTAGGTCAGTGCTAAACTGACCCAGCCACAGAAAAATATTTCTCAATCTCAATAACAAGGAACTGTTACACAGCACAGGATTAGCATGCCCCTAATAGACCTACTTAGAGTTACAGTGACAACAACTAAGAACCGATATATCTAATTCTAAAACAATTCCAAGCTCCCGACAGAATTTCTGTAATAAGGAAATCAAAGTCTTAGTTCAGTGATAGATAACAAGCATACAGTATTTTTCTCCGTCAAAAATCTGATCATACGCACAGTCAGTATATCAGCTGCAGATGACAGTTCAATACAGAGACCTGCACAAGACATTATAGCATATTATTTTGTAAGACAAGCTACCAACTAAGTTTACACAAATAGGCCTACCATCTATAGAAATATTACATTAGGAACGAACAGAGACCCAAGCTCACACTGTTCTGGCACCATTCAGTGCTTCATTAGCAGAGGCCCCTTTTGGAATTCAGCTTCAGAAGCTCTGAATACCAAGTTAAGCCAGGTGAACCTGAGGGGAGGAAAAGCAGATGGAGCAGAAACACAGCAAGACAGGCTGAAATGAGAAAGGCAGCACATACTAAAGCACATTGCTGGCACGAAAAATGGGGGCCATGCTGATTCAGAGATGTAAGATGGAGGGACATGGAGCCTGGCACCAGTTTAAGTTCAGAGTAGCTGAAAACTGAACAGGAGTCAGTACCACCTCTCCTAATCCACATCCTACTTGGAAACCCCAGGGAAGGTTGGTTACGGTCCAGGTCTGCAGACCCATGAGCACATCTGCCTCCGGAGACTGCCAGGCACCTTCCGGTAACCGCTGGGGCTGCCAGCATTACCAGAGCCTGCCCACACCCCCTCCTCTGCAGGGGTGGCAGTACGTTGGGACGCAGGAAGGGCCCCCAACCCCACCAGCTTCCTCACCATGTTGGTTTCATGTTACCACCGCGGTTTGCCGAGTTCCTTCCTGTGCGCAGCTTCTGTAGAAGGGAAGGGCACAAAGGGAAGGGACGCTAGATCTGCTTGCCGGGCAGGGGCAGCACGGTCCTGCCCAGGCACCGTGCTGCCCACGGGGCTGCCCTTGCCGAGCCCAGCTCCCGGAGCTCTCCCCACGCTGGGGGACGGCCCCCCCGCCCCAGCTGTGCCCCATACGGGCCTCGCACGGCGAAGCACCGGGGTCTCACCCCCACACACACCCCGCAAACACCAGGACGCGCCAGGCTCCCCCCCCTTCCCCTCCTCACAGGACCGCGCCTGGACACCCCACCCCGGCACGGCGCTCGGTCCCCCACCTCACCCCGACTCTTCTCGGGGCCGCGCCTCTGTCCCCCCTCCCCGCGGGACCGCGCCGGGCTCTCCCCCCTCCTCAATCGGACCGCACCGGGCTCTCCGCCCTCGCATCCCCCCCCCTCCTCACGGGGCCGCGCCCGGTTCTCCCCTCAGGGCAGCGCACCCGGTTCTCGCTCCCTTCCCTCAGGGCAGCGTGCCCGACTCAGCCCTCCGCCCCTCAGCCTGCCCCGGGCCCTCGCCCGCTGTGGCTCACCGGGGCCGGCCCTGCCTGCCCAGCCGGGGGCTGGCGACACCGAGCCCCCAGCGCCGCCGCTCCCTGCCGCCCGCTCCCTGCCGTTCGAATCAACAACAAGATGGCGGCGGCCGAGGGGGCGGAGCCTCGATGCTGGCCGTCATAGCAACCGCGCCGTCCAAACCCCTCTTGCGGCAACTCAAAGCCGAGCCCCGCCCACCGGGCGCGCTCCGGAAGCGCTGATAGGTCAAAATCGCCGTCACTCAAGCGCAGAGCCGCTCCTCCCCTTTCCGTGCGCGGACTGCCTCCGGATGGCCGCGCACGTTAGGCACACGTGACGCCCTCCAGTACCCCGCCTCCCCGCGGGCTGCGCCTCCTCATTGGCTACCCGCGGGGGGGGCGCTCGCCCAATGGGCACGGGCCGCGGGCCCTGCGGGGCTGGGGCGGCCGTGTGAGGCGCGGCCTGGCGGGGATGCGGCTCCGCTCTCCCCGGGCCGGGGACCGGGACTCGGGACTCGGAGACGGCTCTCACGCCTCAGCCCGGCGTATCCGCCTTCCCCCGGGGCCTTGGGCGAGTGTGGCAGCCCCGGGGGGGCGGCACGGCCCGGCCCGCTTGGTGCGGTGCATCTTGCAGGGTCGGTCAGCCGGGCTAAACCCAGCTTCCCCCCCCCCCCCCCCCCCCCCAGGCGCTGCGGCCTGGCCTCAAACAGCTCCTCACGCTGGGCTGGCTCCCCGGAGCTGCGAGCGGAACGTGTTCACGCACCGGTCTGGTACAATAAAAGGTTTAAATCCTGAACGGGCACGGTTCCTGTGGGCTCAGGACAAGGGGGCCCCCAGGCAGAGTCACACAGGTGACCCCTCTTCACCGCGAAATTCCACGGCTGGCTCCTGCCATCCTCTTCCTCCTACTCCCCGAATTAGTCTCTTTCCTCTTATCCTGCCAGCGCTTCGTTTCCTTGGGAGGCATCCAGTGGCGCGCTCCTTTGAAATTCAAATAACCGGTTTCCCACCTCGCTGGGCTGACTGACTCCTTCAAAGCGCTCCCGCCTGTTCGCCAGGCCCTGCTAACTCTCCTGCAGCATGTCGCGCTTCCCTGCGTGCGCGCTAATTCACTTTTCCACCCAATTAACAAACGCAGCCCCTCTGCTGATCAGCTGCTTGTCCCACCCGCTTGCAGCTGGGAGTGCTCTGACAAGGGAGAGCTTGAGGTGAACATGGGACACGGCAAAAGTTTCTCAGAATTACCCGCGATTGAGTTTTCTTGCCCCAGATCACGGCTCTGCGGAGGACTGCCCCAGCTGGGTTACATCTAGAGGCTACAGAGACGCTGCTGTGACCGGAGCAGACCCCGCCAAAGCCCTCGGCACATTTTTTGCAGTGCCAACCCCAGCCCAGGGCTGGTGCTGCCTTAACTGCCATCCTGGTCCTGCGTCATGCCACCCACATCCCTGACTGAAGACGGCGCTAATGACAGCCACAGCAGGACAGCCACCGGCGAGACTGCTCGGACACAGCACTCCCTACAGCAATCACGGCAGCGGGTGCAATCTCTGCCACCATTTATTGGGTCTGTGCTGGCTGGGGCAGCTCAGGGGCTGGCTGCACCCCATGGGTGGCGAGTTCATCCACAGAGGAGGGTTCCCCTCCTCCTCCCAGGTCCGAGGGCTGCACCAGTGCTGCTGGCACCCGGTGCTTTGCCCGGCACGGCCCACAGGGAGCTGTGGGTCACGGGGATCCCCTCACTGAGTCAAGCCACTCAGATCCAGCGCCGTGCCCCAGTCACGCTGTTGAAGAGATAGTCCCTGCCAGTGCCTGAGATGGGAGACAGCGCTCAGCCATTGCCCTGCGGGTGCGGCCCAGGCATCGCTGCCCAGCGCCTGTCTCTCCCATCCCCCGGACCCCTCTGCCTCGAGGGACGCAGCCCGAGGCTGCCGGGGCTTTGGCATAGGGCACTCACGCGGGTCCTGGGCACGGCCGTCGAACTGCTCCTGTGTGGAGGAGAGATAGGAGAGGGTGCTGAGGGCCCCAGGGCTCCCTCCCACACCCCCGGCAGAGCACCCGCCCTCACCGTTAGGGTACACACTTACCAGGCTGCCGGCGTGGGGGTGGCCCCGCTCCTCCTCACCCCCGCTCTGCTCTGCCACGTCCCAGGAGCTGCAGAGGGAAGAGGGGGCAAGGGGGGACACGCTGTTGGTGATGGGCCCCCAGCCTCGACCCCGAGGGATGCTGCCAGGAACGGGTTGCCAGCCAGGCTTTGCGCTGCCAGCTGCGCCCCGTCGAGCCCGTCATCCACCTACCTGATCGTCCCTTACCCAGCCTGTGTGTCCCCTGGGCACTGAAGGGGATTGCGGCAGGGGCCGTGCTCCCCCAAGAACCACCACCTTTCTGTGATGCCCGAAAGCAGCAAGCTGGCCTGCCACCACATCCACTTGTTTCCCCACGTGCCGGCACGCATCATTCTTGTGCTCGGAGGATGCTGCGCTGGGGGAGCTGCAGCCCCGAAGTCCCTCCTGCTGTGAGGGCCACCTGCAGGGGCTGAGCCCGTCTTCTCCTTTGCCTGGCCACTACAGCCCCAGTGCCACCAAGCACTGTGTCCCCAACCTCACCAATGACCTTGGATCCAGCCGTGCATCACCCCGGGGCAGTTATGCCACTGGAGGTGGCTGTTATCCTGCCTGCAGGCTTGCCTGCCTCCTCCTCGCCGTGCAGACGCCCGGCACAGGCTGGGCCGGCTCCAGTGCCTCCTCAGGCTCTCCCCTCTGCTGCCCATCACCCCTCATTCATCCTCCCAGGGGTGTGCAGCCTGCTCACCTCCTCCCAGGGAGCTTTCCCTGTCAAATCAGGGCTCCCCTGGTGAGCCACAGCGGCCCCAGCCCCAGTGCCGGGACCCAGCCCTGTGGCGGGCAGCGGCGTCAGCGCTGTGCCATCCCACCCTGCCCGCTGCAGAGTTTGTGCGCCAGCTCGGCCACCGACATGGCTGTCCCCCGGCCAAATCGCCGTCTCTGCACCCATGGCTCTCATCAGTGCTGCACCCTTGCCCTGGGGCAGAGACGGGTCGCCGCCACAGCAACCCACGGACCACAGCCAGACACGGGGTACATTAAACACCTCCCACATGCTGCGTCTCCCCGGCTGCCTGCGAGGGCACTACGGGAGCCTGTGCCAACATGCACGGCTGCCCCTCGCTGCTGATACAACCGCCCCAGCCATGCAGCACTCACCTCTTGTCCAGGAGCAGCTTGCCAGAGTCTCGGTTGCTGCGGGAGGAGAAGGCAGCTGTGAGCCCCTAGTCTTGCTCGCCGTGCCGTGCCGTGCCGCAGGGCCAGGGCTCACCTGCACAGCAGGGTCCGGGCCATGCAGCCCAGGGCGGCCAGCAGCAGGGCGCCGGAGACAGTCAGCACGGCCACGAACCAGGCCGGCGGGTGCCACACCGCCTCTGTCCGCACAACAACCAGCGGCTCCTTCCGCAGCGTCTGCGGAGGCGGTGGGGTGAAGGGGCATGCGACAGCCGGGGGGCCTGATGGACCTGGGAGCCCTGCCTGGCCAACAGGCTCTGCCTACCGTGCACAGGGTGGTGGTGCTGGGTGGCACTGGGGTGCTCCGGGGGGTGACATGCACCACCAGTGCCACCGTGGTGCTGCGGCGGGGGGCACCGGGGCCTCCCCGTACCTCCACCAGCAGCACAAAAGTGCGGGGCTCGGCCAGGTCATCGGGGAGGTAGAAGAGGGTGTTTCCCTCCAGCTGAAAGCGCCCGTCCTCGTTGCCTGGACGAGAGGGTCTGCTCAGTGCCACGCCGCGGTGAGGGGCTGGGTTGTACCGTGGCTTGGCCGCTCCTCACCTCCAGTGATGGTGTATGACAGCACGGCACCGTTGGGGCTGCTCTGGCATGCCAGGCGGGTGACAGACTGGCGGCCGCCCGACCTGGCCGTGATCCGCAGCTCCTGCACCTCAGGGGTGCACACTGGCGCCTGGTCCGGCACGGCCTGCCGGGAGCGGGGGGAGGAAGTATGGCACCCGCGGTGCTTGCACCCACCATGGTTCACCTGATGGGCTTGCACTCACACCTGCAGGTGCACAGTCACATCGCACAGGCGGCTCCGCCGCTTTGCTGGGTCCAGGTCGTTGTGGATGTCCGTCAGCCGCACGGTCAGCCTGTAGCTCTTGTGCTGCTCAGAGTCGAGGGCTCCTACCACACGGATCTCGCCTGCGGGGCGGTGCGAGCTGCTGGGCACCCACGGGTGCCACAGGAGGTGGCGGGGGCTGGGGAAGGGGCTGGGCACTCACCGGTGCGCGTGTCAATGGAGAAAGGCTGCGCGGGGCTGGGGGCCCCCTCCAGGCTGTACTCGAGGCTGTCTGGTGGGTAGTCGCGGTCGGTGCCGGCCACACGCCCGACAGCGCTGCCAAAAGCCGCCGTCTCCGGCACGGTGAAGGTGGCACCGTTGGGGCACACCGGTGTGAATTCGTTGACGGGCGTCACCATCACGAGCACGGGCACGCGGGCTGTGGGGCACACAGCGGCTCAGCCACACTGGCACCAGCCTGCACCAGGCTGGGCATGCTCTCCGCTGGGCAGGCTGGGGGACACGGGGACGGTGGCACCACCCCTTGGGTGGCCATCTCTGGGGCAGCAGGGGAGGAACATTTCCTCTGTAATCTGCTGGTTTTGGGGTCAGGAAGGGGCTTTTCCCACCTCCCCGGTGACGTCTCCCATTGCACCCCCCCCCCGGGCACTCACTGCTCAGTGGGGGCTCCCCTCCTGTCGTCACAACGATGGTGGCCGTGAACTGGAAGCCCACAGCGGCCACGGCCTCCGAGTCATAGTCCAGGGTGGTGTTGACCTGCCGAGCCAGGGCAGGGGGGGTCAGGCAGAGCCAAGATGTTCCGCAAAGCTGGGGTATCCCGCAAAGCCGGGGTATCCCGCAAAGCTGCGATGCCAGGGGAACAGGAAGGAGCAAGGGGGGGCACAGGCAGGCCTTGGGGAGCGGAGGCCCCTGGGGAGCCCTGGCCCAGGACCCAGCATGATGGCACATGTCAGAGGGTCCCCACTGTCCCGCCGGACTCCCCCAGGTCTGGGCTTGCTGGTCGCCTGGACGCTGCCCACAGCCCCGCTCACCTGCAGCCGCGGCCCCTCCATGCGGAAGCGGGAGTGGGAGGCGGGGGGCCCCTCAAGGGCATAGTGCAGCCACCCCGCGGTGCTGGCGGAGTCGGCGCACCTCAGTGTCACCAGGGTGCTGCCAGGGGACACTGTCTCAGGCACCTGGGACCTGCGGTGGGGCAGCCAGCAGCTCAGCTCCTGTCCACCATGTCCTGGGCACGGCAGAGCATCGTCCACACCCCACTCCCCCCCCCCAAACCCTACACAGAGATGGCTGGGACGCAGCTCGGTGCCCGCCGGTCTGTCCCCTGCACGGTGACATTGAGCGTGGCGGTGGCGTGGTCGGCGGGGTGCAGCGCATTGTAAGCCCGGACGAGGAGGAGTGCATGGCCCACCTCCAGCCGGCGGGTGCTGCGGATCTCACCCGTCACTGTGGGAGAAGGCACGGCCTCACGCCAGGCACGGGGATGGGGACAGGGTGGCCCTGGGGACCCCCGCCATCCTGCTCACCCTCATCGATGGTGAAGAGTCTGGGTGCCACAGGAGCGAGAATGGCGTAGTGGACGTTGTCACCGCTGGCATGAACCCGTGTGACCACCTCCAAGGGGCCGGTGCCCTCCGGCACCGTCACGGCCCACTGCGGCTCGCTGCAGGCAAGGCAGGCAGTGTGGCATGGCCTGCTGCCACCAGCACCCCCTGCCCGGCCCGGCCCCACTCACGGGAAGGCGACACGGGGACGGTGTGATGGCAGCACCTCCACCCTCACGGTCCCGCTGCAGTTGTGCCCGTGGCGGTCCATCGCCTCGATCTCCAGCCTGAAAATCTGCAGGGCAGTGCCGGGGTGGCCGTGGGACAGCCCCGAGTGGCACCGGGGACAGGGATGGGGACAGGGGTGGGGACAGGAACAGGGACAGAGACAGGAAAGGGAAGGGGGACAGGGACTAGAATGGGGGTTGGAGCAGGAACAGGGATGGGAAGAGGGGTGGAGATGGAGATGAGGATGAGCTGGAGACTGGAATGGGGACGGGAATAGGGACAGGGATGAGGACTGGGACAGGAGTCAAGGTGCAGAAGGGGATGGAGCTTTGGATAAAGACAGGGCTGGAGCACTCCTGGGGCTGGGGGGAGACGGGAGCCCGATGGGAAGAGCAGGACGTGGAGAGCTGCAGGCAGTACCAGTGAGGGGCTAAGCCCAGGCATGCCGAGACGTGGCTGTGACAGCCTGAGGACGCTGGTGCCCACCTGAGTGTCATTGCTGGGGTCGAAGCCACCGACAGGCGCCAGCACCAGGCCCCGGCGGGTGAGCGTGAGTGGTGTGTCATGGTTTCGGAGCCTGAACTGCAGAGAGACGGGTGGTGGGAGGAGGGTGGGAACCCCTGTCCCTCTGCTCCACACCCAGGGTTCCACTGTCCCCAAGGCTGCTCCTGCTTGTGGGGCTGTGGGTCCCCGGGGCAGCCACCACTCACTGTCAGCCCAAGTGGCTGCGGCAGCACCGCATACAGGGGCGTCCGGGGTGCCACGTCCGCCAGCACCTGCACCACGTCTCCACCTGCGGCACAGCACGGCCGTGGGAGCCCAGTGCCGCTGGCACCCGCAGCCCCCGCCGCCCTGCACCCCCTGGCTCCTACCTGCGGTGGCGAAGGGGGTGTCACAGCGCAGCGCCTGCCCTGCTGTCACCTGGACGAAGAGCCGCTCTTCTACCTCGTCCTCGCCGGGACAAGCGGCCCGCAGGGTCAGGGTGTACTGGTTCACCTGACGGGCATCGAGCTCCACACCGGCACGCAGCGTCACCTGCCGCAGGGACACAGCGCTCAGCAGGGCGCCCACGGGCTCCTGTCCTGCTCCCTGTCCCCCAGCCGCACCTCTGCCTGAAATGTGGCGGGGGCCACGGGGTCAGCGCTGATGGCGATGGGGTTGAAGGGGTGGCCGGGCTCGATGCCGTGCAGGGTGACATTGGGGCTGCCGCTCACGTTGCTGCAGGACACGGTCAGCTTGGCCACGCAGGTGCCCGGCACCGCATCCTCGCTCAGGACCACCACGCGTGGCAGGTCAGGCAGGGCTGGCAGGAGACCCCGGGGACCAGCCTTGCACCCAGTCAGTGCCACCGACGCTTGCCCAGCCGTGCTTAGGGAGCTCTGCTCCTGCACCCAGGCACCCACACGGGCACGGTTCTCCCTGCTGGGTGCAGCGGGGCCCAGGGCACCCTGCTCTTACCTGCTGCTCTGACGAAAGTCCCTGCAAAGAAGAGAGCGTCACCCCAGCCTGCTGGGCGTGTCCTGCCAATGCCCTGGGGAAGCCCCAGAGGTGCCCCCATGATGCTCCAGAGATGCCTCAGTGGTGCCTGGGTATGCCCCGGCGATGCCCCAGCAATGCCCAGAGGACACCGTGGCAATGCCCTGAGGATGCCCCAGCGATGCCCGCTCCCTGCCCGAACCCAGCCAGGCAGCCGCCGGCCCCTCTGCCCATCCTGGGGTCAGCCCCGGGCACCTGGGGGCAACCGAGGGGATCCTGTCCCCTGTCCCCCTCCTCTCGGTCCCCACCCAGGCTCTGGCAAAGCGTGCCCCCAACGCTGCAAGCCTGAAGTGCCTACCTGGGGCACGGAGGCTGAGGAGGAGGAGGAGGAGGAAGGTGAGGCGTCCGTGCGTGCCCATGGCTCGTCGGCTGTTTGGGACAAGCTGGAGCGCGTTGCCAGGGGTGCTGGGCACCACCCCGGCCCAGCGTCACGCCGGCCACCCGTGGCTGCCCGCACGTCCCCGCCGCTCGCCATCCCCCGGCCGGTGCGGGGCAGGCGGGCAGCGATGCTCTGTGGGGTTTCGCTGCCGCGGCACGCTCGGGAACGGGGAAAATTAGCTGGGAGGTAATTTTTGGCCGTGTTCTCCTTCATTTGCAAGCCAGAGCCGCTTCTCCCGGAATTCCTATTAAGCGCTATTAGCTCCCAATTAATAGGCGGGGGCGGAGCGCGGCCCCTGCGGCCGGGGTCACCTTTCCCTCCTCCGACACTCAAACCCATTTTGGCAGCCCGGTGGCCGCGGGTGCCTCCGCCGGGGCCCTGTAACGGGGCCGCCCTCCTTCCTGCCGGGGCTTCCCGGCCCCGGGACCCCCGCTGCCCGCGGGGCCGGGGCGCTGCCCACCGGGGGCGGCGGGTCCTTCTCCTCCCCGGCCGGTGCCCCGGGGGTCCTGCCTCGCCCAGCGGGTGCCCGCCCCCGCGGTGCCCGGCGCGGTGCCCGGCGCGGGGCCCCGGGGCGGCGGGGCGGAGGCGGGGCGGGGCCCCGGGGCGGCGGTGCCGGTGCCGGTGCGGGCCGGGCTCACGTTACGGCGGCCCCATTGGCTGCGGCGGGGCGGGGCGGTGCCGCCCAGGCAGCGCCGGGAGGCGGCGGGGACGGCCGGGCGCCGCGCCGCGCTCCGCTGCTGCTCCGCCACCGGCACCGGCGGGACCGGGAGCGGGGCCGGGCCGGGCATGCACAGCGCCCGCCCGGACGCCTGCCCGGGCCAGCTCGGCGCCGACCGGGTGAGTGCCGCCGCGGGCACCGGGAGGGGACGGGGCCACCCTGCCCGCGCCCCGCCGCCCCGCCCGGGCATTGCCGTGATGTCAGGGCGCTGCCAGTGACATCAGCGCCGTGACATCACGAGCGAGGCCAAGGCGGCGCGGGGGACGCGGGCGTCCGGTGGGACGCGGATGGCGGTGGGGGGCGCGGGTGGCCGCGGGACGCGGGTGGCCAGGGGCCACGGCGTCCGGCCGTCGGGGTGCCAGCGGCACGGCCACCCCGCAGCTGCCACCCTCCCGCCCACCCGGGCTGCCCCGAGGGGACCGGCGGTGACAGGGTGGCCCAGCCGGCTCCCCTGGGCCTGCCACACGTCTACCCTGCTCCCCGCAACCGGGTGCGCCGGCGTCCCCGGCCAGCACCGGGATGGGCAGCTCGGAGCGGTGGCATGTCGCCAGCAGGGCTGGCTGAGAGGGTCCCGGCCAGCGGGGAGGGGGACGGGGACCGGGACGGGGACCGGAATGGGGACAGGGACAGCTTGGCCAGCAGCTCCGTCGGGGCAGGCCGGAGGGGGCTGGTTTACCAGGATGGGGGAGCGATCCCTCCTGCTCGCTCAGCTTCCCGAGGCTCCAGCGCGGAAAGGAAAGCGGACGTAACACCCTGCTTTTGGGTTCAGACAATAGGAATTCAAGAGCGAGGAGCGGCCCGGCTGCGGGAGCCAGCCGCCCCTTCCAGCGCCCGCCCGGCCATGCTCTGTTCAGCCCCGGCCGCCCCGGCCCCCCACGCTCCACGGCGCTTTGGGGGGGCCCTGGCCCCGGGGAACAGGCCTGGCTGCACCCTGACGTCACCCAGGGTGTCCCCGGCTGGAGGGCACAGGGTGGGTGGGGTGGCCCTGCCAACGCACGGGGGAGGGGGGGGAGAACCCCACCCTAGCACCCGTGGGTGCCCTGGGGCTGCAGCTGGCCCTGCGCCACCGAGCGGGGTCCCGCCAGTGGGGCGTCCTGGCTGGCCGTCCCGCCGGGGCGGGGGTAATTGGTGGGCCGGCGGGGGGACGGCAGGGCGCCCGGCTCCTACGTGCCGTGGCCCTGTGTCATTTCCCGCAGGCACGGCCGGGGCTGGGTGCCTGCTTGCTCACCCGACATGCCGCTGCACGCCGGCCGGCTCCGCGCAGGAGCCGCAGGAAAGCGGGGCCCGGGGCTGCAGACAAGCCGGGACCTGCGCCCCGCACCCCGCCGCACGCCCGGCTCTGCGAGCAAAGCCCCCCCGAGCCGGGGTTGGGGGGCACGGGGTGCCGGGGGGGGTGGGACGGGGGTTCGCAGCGCTGGCCGGGGCGAACGGGGACGACCACGCTGACCTGCCCTTTCCCCCCAGCGGTGCCGGCGGGAGGCAGGGGCGGCGCCGCGGACGCACATGCCCGGCACGCGGCAGGCACCGCACCACCCCGGAGGGGCGCCGGGGCCGGCCCCCCGCCCCGCGTGCCCCCCGCGCCCCGGCTCGGCGGCGGACTCGGCCTGCAGCCTGGAGCCGGGGGCTGAGGAGGAGGAGGGCGGGGGCCTGGCCGCCCGCTCTCCCCCAGCCAGCGAGCGCAGCCTGGAGTTCGACTCGGGGTACTCGGAGGCGTCGGGGGGCACGTGGCGGGAGGAGGAGGCGCCCGTGCGGCGCCGGCACCCGCCGCCCTGCCAGCGGGCGCACCGGCTCTCCGCCGGCCCCGCCGCCCCGCCGCCCGCCCCCGCCCGCCGCGCCCGCCCCAAATCCACCTCGGACGCCTGCCTGGAGCAGTGGCGGGCGCTAGAGCCAGCCGACACGCGGGACTGGACCGTGGCACTGCTGTCACAGAGCCGGAACCGGCAGCCCCTGGTGCTGGGCGACAACTGCTTCGCCGACCTGGTGGAGAACTGGATGGACCTGCCTGAGGTGGGAGCCGAACCCCGGCACCGAACCCCTGCCGAGCCCTCCCGCCGGCTGGCCAAGCCCCCCGCCTTCCTGCTCAGCCTTTCGGGCAACGTCCGCCGTAAGCTGGCCAACATGGCCCGGCCCCGGGGGGCTGAGGGTGCCCGGCCGGGGGGCCGTGAAGCCACCAAGCGTTTCTCCTGCCCGCTGGGGCTGGGGGGGCAGCCCAAGGGCGCCTGCTTCCACCAGTCCCACAGCAACATCGCCCAGCTGGCCACGGACTTCCACCGCTTCACCGCCCTCATGAACAGCCGCAGCCGCCAGCCCATCATCTGCAACGACGTTATCGGCTACATTTAGCCCTGCCCGCCGCTGCCTGCACCGTCCTCCGCTGTAAATAAACCCTGGTTTTGTACGGTATGGGTGCAGTGACATTTATCAAGGGGGGGGGGCCTGCCTGCACCCCGACTCCGGGCAGGGGGGGTTTTGCAACAAGGGTCAATGCATTCTGCAGCTTTTATTGCATGGGGTGGGGGGGTGCCAGCCCCTCACTCAGGGTAAGGAGCAGAGAAGAGGGGGACGATTATCTTCGGCTTCAGCATCCTCTCCCTCACACACATACAGCAGCTCCAGCTCCCGCTGCCGAGGCTCCCCGGCAGCCTCCAGGTTCTCCGATAACCTGTAGCAGGGAAAGGGGGTTGTGGGGATGCTGGCTTGTCCCCCGAGGCTGGCCGGGTGCCTCAGGGGGAGCCTTAGGCCCCTCTGGGGCACCCGGCCAGGCTGGGGAGACACAGGGGCCGGCAGCGAGGGGCCGGGCAGGGGTCCCGCCACGGGACGCGCTGCCGGCAGGATGTTTATCCAGCAGCTGGCTGGGAGCTGTGCTGCAGCTGGAGTGGCTCAGGATGGAGGGAGAGGGGTCTGGCAGCCCCAGCGGGGCAGGATTGGGCCCTGGAGCTGGAGACCTACCTCTGTACCCGCTGCCGGGCCCGTGTCTCTTCATCCTCCTCCCTGTCGTAGAGCAGAGTGTGGCCGCGCAGGAGCATGGTCACGGTCCAGCCGTGCGTCCTCTGCAAGAGTTGGGTGTCAGGATCCAGCCCCGCACCCCCCCCAGGGGGACCCGACTGGGTGCTGCCCGCGCCGGGCTCACCTGCAGCCAGTCCAGCACATCCTGTACCGTCATCTCCTGCCCGTCTGCGCCGACTGCCCGCATCTCCAGCCGGTCCCAGCAGCTCCATTCCCGCCCGCCGTACTGCAAGCGAGAAGCGTGGGGTAGCAACCGGTCCTGGCACCCCGCATCCCGGCTACCCAGCCCCATGGGGCAGGGACTGGCAGGGCACGAGGGCTGGGGTACAGCAGGGCTGGAAAAGGCACCGGTCTGGGGGCAGGGGGATGAGGGCACCGCAGGGGTCCGGGGCACTGGGGAGCACAGCCGTCTCCCTGGCCAGAGTTGGCGTGGGGCCGGCGCTGCCCCCAGCCCTGGGCCAGGAAGGGCGCACAAAGGGCCATTGAAGGGCTGTCCGGCCCCGCACAATCGCCTCTTCTCACACCCGTGGCCCCCCCGACCCCGGCTCTGGCCGGAGGGGGCCAACGAGACGCCGACCTCGGGGCCGAGCGCTGGATGCGGCCCCGCGCCGTCTGGCACGGCCGCCCTGCCATCTGCCCTCGCCGCAGGCAATGCCAGCCCCTGCCTTGTGCTGGCCCCGGCCCCGCTCGGGAAGGGGCGTTCGCACCTGGCCCCTCTCCCCTCCTGCCTTCTGCTGCCTGCACTTATCCCACCGGGGTGGAAAGCCCTTAACCCCATCCTCGCCGGGGCGGTGACCGCCCAGCGCAGAGGGCACGCCGCTGCTCGTCCCAGCGCCCCCGAAAGCGCAGCCTCGCCCCCGCCAAGGTGAGCTCCCCGGGCCCCTGTGGGAGCGCAGGTCACGCCAAGCGGGCCTGGGGGA
Organism: Harpia harpyja; assembly: GCF_026419915.1. Classification (NCBI taxonomy): domain Eukaryota; kingdom Metazoa; phylum Chordata; class Aves; order Accipitriformes; family Accipitridae; genus Harpia; species Harpia harpyja. Next base: position 5,114,402 of record NC_068969.1, read on the forward strand.
CACACGCTCCCACCACGGCCAAGCGGCCGGGCGCGAAACGTCGCGCCGGGCGTCCTCGCCGTGGGACGCGGAGGTGCCGGGTGCTGCTTCGGGGACGCGAGGACGCGGCCGGCCCCAGCGGCATCCTCCACCCCGGGGACGGTGCCAACGTGGGGGGGGCACGGCGGCCGGGACGGCACAGGGCCGGGCGGCCCGTGGGGCGCGATGGGGGGCCGTGGGGCGGCCGGGGAACCCAAAGCGGTGGCGGAGCCGGTGCGAGGCGGTGGAGGAGCCTCCCTCCCTCTCTTCCTGCCCCCGGCCCGGGGCCCCCCAGGCCAATCTGGTTCCAATCGGAGCTTCCTGCCGTGCCGGAAGGGCTGCCTCGCACGCCATAAACCCCCAGACAAAGGGGCCTCTATCGCCCAGACGGTCCCAATCTGGGCCTGCCCCCGCCCCCGCTCTCCCTCCCCAGCAAAGCGGCTGCGGCCTGGCCCCCCGCTGCCGGGACCCCCAGCCCCGCTCCCCCCCGGGCGGCCCTTCCCGGCCCGGTGCCAGCTTCTCTCCGGCTGCTGCAGCTGGTTTCCATAAGCCAGATGTGCACGGCCGCCACGGCCTCCTGCCCCCCGGCCGCGGGGCTCGCCGTGGGGCCCGCTGTGGGGCGGCGGGGCTGCCTCAGCCCCCACGGGCACCCCAGAGCACCTCGGTTGGGCCGAGCGGGATGGCGGCAGCGGGCCGGTGCCAGGGGGGCGGCCGCAGGAAGGAGCCGGTTCCTCGCCGCCCGGCGACGCGCCTGCTCCGCCGCGGCACCCGGCCCCGTTTCCGGAGCCCCACGGCCAGGGCTGCCCCCCCTGCGTGGCCACCTCCTTGCTCCTGGGTCCCCCTGGCATTGCGCCACGGCGGCTGCCACCGGGAGCTGGGTGGGACACCCCGAGACCCCTGGGGGTCCCCCACCTGCCCTGCCCCAGGGGAGCGGGTCCTACCCGGTAGGTGGGGGGTGGCAGGGGCTGGACGCGGAGCAGCAGGCAGTCGGACAGGCAGAGGTTGCTGTTGCGGTAGCAGCTGAGGTCCCGGCACCCCCACACCAGCTTGTAGACCTCCAGGCACGCCAGCCCGGCCACGGCCGCCGTGGTGGTGATGATGGCGGGCACGATCCGCCCGGCGATCCGCTTGCTCTGAGGACGGGAGGGGTGTCACCAGCTGCCCCACGTGGGACGGGGACCTGTGAGCCCGCGGGCTGCCCCCCTCACCGTCAGCCAGTCGGCGGGGGGGATGCCGTAGTTCTCCGCGCGCAGGTTGGACGCTGCCGTGATGAAGTCCACGTGGATGTTGTTGTCCTGCAAGGAAGAGCGCAGGGACATCAGCCTCTTGTGGGGACATCGGCGTCCTGTGGGGACTAGCAGCCACCAACCCCCAAGCTGAGCAGGGCCGCCTGCCCGGCCCCAGGTACCTTCTCGAAGTGGATGGGCTCCATCAGGGGCACTTGCGCCTCCTCACCCCCTACCAGCTCCTCTCTCCGCTGCACCAGGTCCTGGGTGAGCTCTGCCAGCCGCCCGCAGTCTGGGGGCACAGAGACCCCTGGGGTTGGACCCCTGCACCGTGGCACGGTGCCCGCCCTCTCGGTCCGGGTCCTCCCGGGTGCTGGGGCAGGGACGAGCAGCACTGCAGCCCCACCGCCACCAGGCTGGACCTGGGGACATGCCCTGGGGGACCCAGGGGCACAGGGAGCCTCACCCGCAGGCGCCTGTGCCTCCTCCTGCTCCTCCGCGAGGGAGATCTGGAGCCCCTCCTGGGGCGCGAAGGGCGGCAGGACCACGCTGCGGAGGATGGTCTGGGCGGCCGCCCGGTCGCTGCACGGTGGCACCTTGTGCGCTTGGGCAAAGAGGTGGGCAGCGGCCAGGATGTACTCCAGGTGGGCGTCCTGTGGGAGCAGAGGGTCCGGGCAGCCGGGGCGGTCCACGAGCCCACATGGCCAAAGGCTGCCCACTTTGCCCCGATGTGGAGATGGAGGTGCCTCTCTTCCTCCTGCAGCAGAGCATGCGTGGGCTGTCCCCAGCAGTGCCCCGGCCAACTAGGGGATGGGGACAGACCAAGCCCAAGACCTGGCAGCCCCGGACAGGCGGTAGCAGATGGAGCACGACTATGGTCCGGCATCTACCGTACCCCTAGCACAGACTCGGCTCTCCCCCCACCCACGCTGTCCCCGGTGGGGGGCCCCGCAGCTCTCCCCTGCACTCACGTTGTCGGGGTTGAACGTCAGCGGATGGGGACAGCTCCTGTCCCCTGCCCAGAAGGGGACACCCGGGCTGGTTTCCTGGCACAGAGGGAGAGCAGAGTCAGGCCTGGGGACACCGTCCCCATGACTGCGGTGGGGCAGCCGGCAGAGGGGAAAGGGGTGGCTGGCAGAGGGGAGAGGGCACGGGGGGGTGCCGGGCTCACGTGCTCCGGGGGGAAGGTGTGCAGCAGCTGGGCGATAGCATCGTGGTAGCGGCTCTGCCAGTGCCGGCGGGCCCAGCGCACGCAGTCCTGCCAGTCCCGTGGCCGCTCCCACAGGCTGCCCTGCACTTGCTCCAGGACCTCCAGGGCCTTCCCCGCCGGCAGCTGCTCTGGGAAAGCCGGGTCTCTGCAAAACCAGGCACCGCTGCTGCTGGCCCGGGAGCAATCCCGTGGGACACCCTGGGCGGGATGAGCAGTCCGTCCCCCTCTCCCCAACCCCGGCAGCAGCAGGCAGTGCCCCGGCAGGGCCGGCAGCCCCTCTCCCAGTGCCACTCTCCCAAGCCCACTCACTCCATGAACCGGTTGACGTGCTCCGCGGGCAGCTGGAAGAGCCCCTCAAACTCGTCACGGGCCCACTGTGGAGGGGGAGCAGGGGTTGAGCACTGGGACCCCCACCTTGTGGCCCCCGGGACCCCCAGCCCAAGCCCGGGAGAGGGCGAGGCTGTGCTGGGGCTGGCGGCAGAGCTTGGGCTCCCAGCAGGAAGCAGCTGGGGCCGCATCCTGCCCGTGGCCCGCTGCCGGGCCACGGCCGGAGGGGGAAATGGGAAAGGAAGACAAAGGTCCCAGTACCTCCTTGCTGGGTGCTGGGGCTGGCGCGGCACAGCCTACCTGCAGCGTGTGCTGGATGGTGCGCGGGAAGTACCGCAGGGTGCAGAGGGGGAAGGTGCCGTCCCCAGGGGCGCCGGCCGGCCCCAGCGGCTTGGTCAGGGGGGGCACCATGGCCAGCACGTTCCCCCGCGGCCCCTCCGTGCCTGAGTCCAGCAACGGCGTGAGGCAGCGCTGGCAGCGGCTCTCCAAGTAGGCACCTGTGGTGGGTCAGGGGTGCTGGGGAGCCGGGGGGACACGTCCCGGGGCTCAGCCCCTTTCCCCTCCCTAGCACTCACGGGCCTCCAGCGTGTCCAGGGCGCCGACGACACCGTCCAGGTGCCGGAAGAAGTCGTCCTCGTAGAGTGGCTCGGTGGCAGGTCCCACCTGGTTCTGGTGAGCCGTCACCCTGACGCTGGGGTTCATGCGCCGCACGGCCGCCGCGGCCACCACCGACTTCGGCTTCTGCCAGGACAGAGAGGGGTGGGCAGCTCTCCCCCACCCCGCGGCCCCGGGGAGCCCCCCGGGACAGCCAAGGTGCCCTTTAGGGGGAGCTCGGCCCCTGCCTCGCAGCACCTCACCGATATATCCGCCGAGCGGTAGAGGAGCTGCCTATGGAGGTTGGAGAGGGCGACGGTGTCCATGTCGGTGACGGTGAGGTCCCCGCCTGGCCCCGCTGCCAGCCCCATCACGGCAAAGTTTTTCAGCAGCTCGCAGCCGATGGCACCGGCTCCCACCTGCCGGGGCAGAGCCGCTGCAGCTCCCCGCGTGCTGGCCGGCTGCTCCGTAGCCTCTCCTGGCACCGCGGCGCCCGCCCCAGCTCACCACCAAGTACTTCTGGCGGCCCAGCTGCTCCTGGAAGGTGGCCCCGAAGACAGCAATCTGCCCATCGTAGCGAGAGCCCGTCTGCCGGGACGGAGGAGCCGCGTGAGCGCGGGTGGTTACGGCAGCCCCAGCGCCCAGGACGGGCTCGGCACGTGCTCTCACCGGGGCGCAGTCCTCCTCCGTCAGCCGCGTGGCCCCCTCCAGCGCCAAGCACTCCAGGGCGTCGAAGTACAACCACTGGTCCAGGGGCAGGAATTTCCTGGTGATGGCCTGGGGTGAACGGGACCCCGTCAGCTCCGTGGCCAGCGAGGTCCCCCTGTATCCCACCCCAGCCCTGCTGCCCGGCCCTGCACCTGGTCGCCAAGCGCTACCGGACAGCCATGAGGAGCATGACCGGCGGGACTCCAGGGCCCGGGACCCCTGTCCCACTCACCTTCAGCACCTCCTGGGCCGCCAGGGCCCCGACGATGGCGGCCACGGGGCACAGGTTCCCCGCGCTCACGCTGGCGAAGGCTCGCACGATGTCCTCATCCAGGGGACCCTGCTGTGCCCCCAGGCTCCGCGCCAGCTCCAGCACTCGCTCAGCATCTGCCTGCAAGCAGAGGGGGCGAGGGCAGCCCTGGGCAGGGTGATGGTGGGGCAGGCAGGGGCAGGACGGGGACTCACCAGCGCCCTGGGCCGGGGCAGGCGACCCTGCTCCCCACGGAAAGCGTGCAGGGCCTGGAAGGCAGCGTGCAGGCTGTGGCTTCGCGGCAGCTCCTCGTGACTCGCCACCCGGATCTTGGGCTCTGCCAGCGCTCGGCGCAGGGGCTCCTGCCGGCACAGCGCCAGGGCTCGGGCGAGCGCTTCCCCGGGGCTGGGGAACAGCACGGCATGGCACGGCGCTGCCCCAGCCCGGGCAGCAGCACCGCGGGGCTGAGGGCGGACTTACGTAGGAGTGCACCTGGGGCAGCCGCAGCTGCGAAACCAGGCCGCCACGACGGTAGGGCGAGAAGGAGCTGGTGTCGCCGATCTCCAGCCTGAAAGCATCTGGGGACGAGAGGGGGACGGACGTCACGGTCACCACTAAGGACCCGGTGAGTTCTCCAAACCTGGGCTGGGGCAGTTGGGAACCCCCGGGCGGCTCACCCAACACGCGCACGGGGACAGGCTCCCGGCTGTTCAGCTCCGTCATCCCCTCCACGCCAGAAAACGTCACCAGGTCACCGTCGCTGAAGAGGTGGCCGTGGCTGTCCTCTGCCCCCATGCATGTCACCACGCCTGGGTTGCCCTGAGGAGGGGAAGGGACGTGAGGGTGGGAGACCAGAACTGGGTGGCATAAAGCCACTGGAGGAGGCAGCAGTGTTTGGGGGGAGCTATCTGAGGCTACCCTGCTACCTGGGAGATGTGCTGCACGGCAGCACACACCAGGTCCCCTTCTGCCGGGTCGTCAACGACGAAGCGCTCCCCAAAGTCACAGAACAGCTGCCTGGAGAGAACCGATGGGGTCCACCTCACCAAGCTGCCCGAGCACTGGCAGGTCCTGCCTGGGCCAAGCAGCCCCACCAGCAGGACGGGGATGTGGCCCGCAGAGCAGAGCTGGGGGCTCTGGGGACAAGGTGACCCAGAGCCAGTGGCAGGACCCTGTGGCAGCGACCCCTTACCCCGCCAGTCCCTTGGCGTCAGCCACGATGAAGCAGATACCCTGGGCATGGCAGAAGTCCCCGATGCGGAGCTGCTCCTCTAGCGAGGACTCGGTCAGCACCACCACCTGCGCCGGGGCTGTCAGCGGGCACCGCCATCCCAGGGGGCCCCAGGGCACGGGGGCACGGGCTCACCTGGAAGGAGGTGAGGAAGTCCTCCGACAGCTCCCCGATGTGAGCTGCCACCGCCACGCGGGGGTTCAGCTCGGTCAGGGCCCGCTGGGACGCCTCGGCACGGTTCTGGCCTACATCGCTGTCCTCCAGGAGGAACTGCAGGGTGGGCACATGGCAGGGCACCCTGTGGGTTTGGGGTGCTGCTTGCCACAGCAGGGTGCTCCACGGTGCCCTGTCTGCACTGGTGAGGGCCCCTCTGCTGAGGACTATACCTGTGACATGGGACACCCCGTGGGCCCTACCTGTGACGATGAGGGGCACCCTGGGCCATACCCATCACAGGAACCTCCCATTCCACACTCCTTAGCAGGACCCCCAACCTGTGTCTGTTACTGGGAGCCCCCCACCCTGTACCCATACCTGCAACAGGGATCTCCCAGCTGCACCCAAACCATTGCTGTGACCTCCACCCACACCCGTACCTGGTACCGGGACCCCCACCTGCACCCGTACCCATTACCGGGACCCCTGTCTGTACCCATACCTATTACGGGGACCCCCACCCATACCTGTAGCCGCTACTGGGAACCCCATCTGTTCCCGTACCCATTCCCGGGACCCCTGCCCATACCTCTGCCCGTTACCGGGACCGCCACCCGCGCCCGTACCCATTACCAGGACCCCTGTCTGTACCTATTACCAGGATCCCCACCCATATCTGCACCCGCTACCGGCATCCCCGCTCGTACCCGTTACCGACACCCTCCCCGGTACCCGTACCCGTTCCGGGCCACCCCGCCCGGCCCCTCCGGTACCTGGTGGGCGCGGTCGGCGGTGCAGGCGGCGCCTCGGTCGTGCAGGACGACGCGCCCGGTCCCCGCCAGCACCAGCGCCGCCGCCACCTGCGCTCCCGTCCCGCGCAGCCCCGACACCAGCACCGCCGCCCCGGCCAGCCGCCGCGCACCGCCGCCCAGCACGTACCTACGGGGGCAGGGGCCGTCAGCGAGGCCCGGGGGTCCGCCCCGTCCCGTCCCGTCCCGGTCCCGGTCCCGGTCCCGGTCCCCGGTCCCCGCACGCACAGCTGCCGCGAGTACAGCCCCTCCTCGCCGCTGCCCGCCATGGCGGCCCCGCCCACCGCTCAGGCCCCGCCCCCACCCCCGCCTCCAGGAAGGGCCCATCCCCGAAGCCCCCGCCCCTCGTGGAGGCCCCGCCCACCGTTCAGGCCCCGCCCCCATCCCCGCCTCCGGGAACAGCCCATCCCCGAAGCCCCCGCCCCCCCCGCGGAGGCCACGCCCCTATCCTCGCCTCCGGGAAGGGCCCATCCCCGAAGCCCCCGCCCCTTGCGGAGGCCCCGCCCACCGTTCAGGGCCCCGCCCCCCATCCCCGCCTCCGGGAACAGCCCATCCCCGAAGCCCCCGCCCCCCCGCGGAGGCCACGCCCCTATCCTCGCCTCCGGGAAGGGCCCATCCCCGAAGCCCCCGCCCCCCCGGCGGAGGCCCCGCCCCCCCGGAAGCCCCCGCCCCGGCCGGCGCAGCCATGGCGGCGGCGGCGGCGGCGGCGGGCTGGCAGGCACCGTGGCGGGCCCTGGGCGCGCTGGGCCGGGAGCTGGCGGCCGAGTGGGCGGCACAGGACGTGCGGGCCGTGCTGTGCCAGCTGCTGCTGCTCTGGCTGGGCCTCAGCCTGCTGGGCGTCCGCCTGGCCTGGCGCGCCTACGGCGGGGCGGTGGCCGCGCTCTGCTACCGGACGGGGCCCGCCGCCCGCCGGCCCCCCGGCACCGGCCTGGGCCCCGGCACCGCCTCCGGCCCCGGCCCCGGCCCCGCGCCCGGTCGGCCCCGCGCACACTCCCTCTCCCCCGCCGGCCCGGCCGGACGCAACGGCGCCGCCGAGCGGCACTGCCCGCCCCGGTGAGTCCCGACCGCGACCGGGCCCGCGACCGCCGACCCCCCGGCCCGCTCGCCGCGGCCTCCCCGCGGCCCTGCCCGGCCCCGGCCCGCGCCTTCCCGGCTGCACCCCCGGCCCAGGGCACCCCAGCGAGCGCCCCGCCCCGCCCCGCCGGCCCGGTACGTCCCAGCGAGCCCCCTCCTGGCTGCAGCCCTGGACCAGTACAGCCCAGCGAGTGCCCCCCCCCCCTCCCTCCCCAGCCCAGTATGTCCCGGAGAGCGTCCTCCGGGTTGTGCCACCGGTCCAGTGCACCCCTGGGTGTGCCCTCCTGGCCACACCCCCTGACCAGTGCACCCCAGCAAGTGCCCCCCCTGGCTGCACCTCTGGACCAGTGTCCCCCAGCGAACACCCTTCCATCCGTGCCCCCAGATCAGTGTACCCCAGTGAGCATCCCCCCAGCTGCACCCCTGGACCAGTGTCCCCCAGCGAACACCTTCCCATCTGTGCCCTACACCACTGCACCCCAGTAAGCGCCCTGCAAGCTGCACCCCCAAACCAGTACGCCCCAGTGAACACCATCCCATCGATGCCCCCAAAACACTGCACCCCAGTGAGTGCCCCCCCAGCTGCACCCCCAAACCAGTGCACCCCAGTGAGCGCCCTGCCCTCCCAGCTCTGCCCTCAGACCAGTACGCCCCAGTATGTGCCGCCCCAGCCCTGCCTGCCCTGCACAGGTGGGTGGGTGCCCTCGCCCCACGCTGGGGTGCTGTGCCGGGGTGCCGTGCCAGCCCTGCTCACGCTGCCCCTCTCTTGCAGGGAGGGCCTGGCGGCGGAGCCAGCGAAGACGCACCGGGAGTGAGGAGCACCAGGACCGCTGGGCACTGCCCACACCATTAAAGCACTGTGCCCCAGCCACCGCCCTGTGCTTTGGCACCCACCGCCGTCACTGGAGAGGAGGCCAGGAGAGCGGGGCAGGGGCATTTATTGGGGCCGAGGTGGCAGGGGCTGGCCTCACTTGGCCATGTAGTACTGGGTGGGCACGAAGGGCATCTTGGTGACGAGGGCCGGGTGCTGCTTCTTCCGCACTTCGACGGTGAGCGCGGTGCCGGCCCGGCTATGCGCCGCCTCCACGTAGCCCATGGCGATGTTCTTGCCCAGGGAGGGAGAGGGGCAGCCGCTGGTCACCGTGCCTGAGGACGTGGGGACGCAGGGAGGTGAGCGGGGGCTGGCAGCCTCAACACCCTCGCCTGCCATGGGTGCAGCTCGGGGCCGTGCCCGCACCAGCCCCAGCCCCACTTCCCCCACCTACCCACAGGCATGCCCTCGGGGCCCAGGATGGCCGTGTGGGGACGGATGGGGGGTCCCACCGACGTCAGCCCCACGCGCTTGCGCTTCGGCTTCTCTTTCACTTGCGCCATGATGATGGCCGCGCCGGGGAAGTCCATGGCCACGCGCCGGCGCTTCCCTGCGGGGCAGAGATGGGCGAGGGTCAGCGATGCCCACCTGGTCCCCGTGGGGACGTGGGGCTGCCTTGCACCTCCGCCCGTCCCCCGGGCAGACGCGGCCCCGACCTACCCAAGGTCCACAGCAGCCCGGCCTCGACAGGCGTGGTGGTCTCGTCGATGTCGTTGCCGTAGAGGCAGAGCCCGGCCTCCAGGCGCAGGCTGTCCCTGGCTGCCAGCCCCGCCGGCCACACCTCGGGGACACCCAGCAGCCGCTCAGCCAGCTCCACCGCCCGCCCCGCGGGCACCGAGATCTGTGGGGGGACACGGGGAGGGTCAGCAGGGCACGGCCTTTCCCTCCCTCGGTACCGTGGTGGGGAGGTGCTGGCGCAGCTCCCAGGGTACCTCTACGCCATCCTCGCCGGTGTAGCCGCAGCGTGTGACCCGGCAGTCTGGCACACCGAAGACCGTCGTGGTGATGCTGTTCATGAAGGACAGCTTGGCCAGGTCATCCGACAGCCCCGCCTGCAGCACCCGTGCCATGGAGGGACCTGGGGAGGCAGGTGGCTCTGGGGGATGGCAGTGTCCGGGGAAGGGGGGGGACACGGGGATGGCACTGACATCTGTCGGGCAAGGACCCAGAGGAGGACAGGCCCAGGTGGGGCCCCTGCTACCTTGCAGGGCCAGCAGCGCGTTGTCCGACACCTCCAGGTGGACGTCGCCGCCAGCGGCCCGCAGCTCTGCCGCTCTGCCCTGCCAGGGTGACAGCGGGCTGCTAGCGTGGGGGCCGGGCTGGGGCCGGCCCCCGCGCGCGGCCACGGCCGCCTCGCCCCGTGCAGCCACGGACGTCACCGAAAGGTGGGAGGACTCATTCCCACCGCGCGTCCCCACCTCCCGCGGGGCTCGGGCGGCCCCGTACCCTCAAGATGGCCAAGTCCTTGTCAGCGCAGCCGGCGTTGGACACCACGTAGAGGTGATCTTCCAACGCGTTGGTGACGATGAGGTCGTCCACGATGCCGCCCCTCTCGTTGGTGAGCAGCGTCAAGGTGCCCTGCGGGACACGGCCCTTGGGAGCGTGGGCAGGCTGCCCACCCCCCCGCCCCCCCCCCCGGGGCATCCCTGAAGACCTTTGGCCTGGCTGGATGCTGGGGTTCCCCCCGCCCCGGTGCCCCGTACCTGTCCCGGCTTCAGCTCGGCGATGTCCCCCACCACCAGGCTCTCCACAAACCTGACGCGGTCCCGGCCGTACACCCGGGTCTGGAAGAGGCCGGGGGTGGGGGAGAGAGGTGTGAGGCGGTGTGAATGTGTGTGCGCGTCCCGGCCCCCCATCCCTCCCCGGCTACCTGCGGCATGTGGGAGACGTCGAAGAGGGAGCAGCGGCGGCGGGTGTGCAGGTGGGACTGGAGGTGGCCCTGCCCGTAGTGCAGCGGCAGGCTCCAGCCGGCGAACGGCACCATCCGCCCGCCGCGGGACCGGTGCAGGGCGTCCAGCGGCGTCCGTTTCAACCCCCCCTCCCCGGCCTCGGCTCCCCGCTCCCCCCCGACCCCGCTCAGCGGCGCGGAGCCCGGGGGGCGGCGGGGCAGCGCGGCTCGGCAGCCCGCCCGCAGCATCCTCCCTCCCTCCCTCCCTGGCACGGCCCGGTCCGGCCCCGGGGCGCCTGGGACATGGAGTCCGGCCGGCCCCCGCCCCGCTCCGCCCCCCGGCACCGCCTCCCCCGGGGAAGGGGAGGCGGAGGGGGGGGGGGAATGCCGGGTGCGGGTCCTGCCCGGGGACGGCCATCCCCCCCTTCAAGAGAGACAGGCGGGCACAGGCGGGACCAACGTAGCAGCTTTTAGTCGTGACCGAGGCTCTCCCCGCCGCCCCCCGGCAGCGAGCGCGGTGGGCACCGGCCCCAGCGCCCCTTTGTCTCCGCGGGAGCCCCGTCTTGCAGCGCAGGCAGGGCCAGGGTCCGCTCCCCGGGGCAGAGGTAGGGTGGGGGAACCGGGCTCTGCCCGCAGCAGCGAGCAGCGGCGTGGGACGTGCCGAGAGCAGAGCCACGGCGGCTGCGGGGCACCGGGGTGGGAGAGGCTCACGGGGGGGGGGGACTCCGGGGCAGCAGCGCTGCCCACCGCTGCCAGCCGGCGCAGGAGGAGTTGGGGAAGGGGCACGGGGAGGGCCTGGAAACCTCCCCGGGGCTGCAGGGACGCAGGCCGATGCGGGAGCGCAGGAGTCCGCTTGGGCCCTGGGAGCGCGGAGGAGCCAGCTCCCTCCGGCCGGCACCGGAGGGGCTCACGTGTAGGAAAGCAGGTTGATATCGTAGCAGCCGTCCACCTGGAAAAGAGCAACCGTCGGTCCCTGGCACAGCACCGTCGCTCTGCCGGGACAGCCCACCCCAAACCCCCACCCCATCCCGCCGGGAGCAGCCCCCGCCGGGAGGGATCCTCCAGCAATGTGGCGAGGCCGGAGCACCCACAAGCAGGATGGCGGGACTCACGTCGAAGCGCCCGATGCGGGCAGCTGCCTGGCGAGCCCGGATCACCTCTGTCAGCACCCACATTTGCTGGACCTCCGTCGACACCTTCTCCGGGTCAGGGAGCTCCTGGAAAGAAGCGGGCACAATGCTGCGGAGCGGGGATGGCCCAGATGGGCTGGGACACCCTGGGCTCAGGCAGCAGTGTGGCCAGATGGCTGTGCCCCCCGGGGAGCCGGGCACTATCGCGATGGTGCCCACACTCCCGACCTGCTGGTGGTTTCCCAACACGGGGCGAGCAGGGCCCCGCTCTAGGAAAACAGGCAGCTGGGGAAACGGGTGACCCTGAGGCCTGGGTGCCGTGGTGCCGACACAGCCCGTCTCTGCTGGCAGGCGTCCAGGGCAAGGACAGAAAGCAGATCACTGGCTAATGATTAAAAACCTAATCGCACAGTCCAGAGTTTCCCAACAGCCTCTCTTTGCCACGCTCCCTGGGCCAGGCAGCAGAAACCCCACGGCAGGCGCCGGTTCCCCGCAGGGACCTTTAGCCAGGCGGGACTTGCAGGCTCCGCAGCAGCTCTCCAGGCTGGGGCGAAGCTCCGCACCGCTTCTCCCCTGCCCCAGCGTCCCCCCAGACCACCCCTTGCCAAGGGCAATGTGATCCAAGCGATCATCAAGGGACCGGGGTGTCCTCCCGAGCCTGCCAGACAGCTGGGCAGGGACCAGAGCTCCCAGGCCTGTCGTGGCTGGCAGGAGCCTTGCCGCCAACGCAGCGTAAGCTCCGTAGCGCCAAAGCCTGGCGGCAGAACTGCCCCGGAGGTGCGGTGCAGTGTGGCCCCGCTCCTGGCCCAGCGCCCGTGGCTGATTCAGCAGATTTCCGTGGGCGAGCCAGCTGCCCGCCCCTGCCCTGCTCTGCCCGGACTTTGCTCACCGAAGGCCGCCAGAGAGGCAGATGTGGCTCGCAAGCTGTAAACATGTGCCATGGCTGTGACCTCCCTCCGCCTGCATGCCGCCCCCGCCGGGCGATGTGCTCCCCGGGGCGCACCCTCTGCAAAACACCGGGGACCAGCCAGGCCACCCCGTCCCCGCGCGTCCCACCTGCCGGCTGAGCGATGCTGCACACCCACCGCTCCCATGGGGACATTCCTGTCCCCAGACTAGAGGGCAGGTAGACTTAAGTGTCACCTCAAATCGCACATCCCCATGGAGATATTTTTCTTCTGAACACTGCAAACTACTTCCAGCACAAGGCGGGTTATTTTGGGGCTCTGCAGCTATTCCTGGTGGGGGTGTGGAGCCGACAGGGCAGGGATGGGGCCGGCAGCCTCACAGGGGACGCTCGTGCCCGTGGCCAGCACCCCACACAGGTCCCTCCTTCCCCCTAATACCTCAGCGAGGATCACTCACCCCGTGTAGGCTGGCTGGCTGCTCCGGAGGAGTCAACTGGGAGAGCCAGGAGGGGAAATCCTTCTGGGGGCTCTGAAACAGATCCAGAGGGTCACACAAGGGTGTCCCCGATCCCACCTCCATCCCCGCCTGGCAGGGAGGGCAGCACCGGCCCCCGCTCACCTTCTGTCCAGGAGGGAAAATCTGCAGCTCCTCAATGGTGAAGTGGAGCCAGACTGGGGAGGGCTGCCGCAGGATGAACCGCACCGCTGTCACCTGGTCCATGTCACACAGCATCTGCTGGGACGAGGACGAAGGGAGCTGTCACCGCAGGGGCTGGCCAGGCTGGCGCCGCTCCGGGGCAGCTTGTGGGATTTCCTCCAAAAAAGCCCGAACCCATCCCAGATGAAGGAGCCCAAGGGACGTGTCACCTCACGGTGGCTGGCTGGGCAGAGCCAGGCACGGGCCGGACCAGCACAGAGACCCTCGCTGCCGAGAAGGGCTGGCAGGGGCAGGAGAGCCGCTGCCGTGGGGGCATGGTGGGGCATCGGCACGGGGCCCCAGGGCCCGGGAGCCGTCCCGTGGTGTGGGCAAAGAGGGGCGAGCCCCAGAGGCGCGGGTGACGCCACGGTCACCGTCCGGCCGTGCCGACCTGGTGGCGGCGGAGGGAGAAGTAGTCCTGGGAGCCCTCCTCGGTGTGCGGGCAGGGCATCAGGCAGTAGTCCCGCAGGCAGGTCACCCACCGGCGGGAGCCGCTGGGGCCGGGGCGCTGCACCCGCATGCTCAGGAAGGCCGTGTAGAAGTTCCTGAAGACGATCTCCTGCACCTGCGGGACCGGCCACCTCAGCCCCCACACCGGCAGCCCCCCTCCCCGTACCGGGACCGCCACCCACACCGGCATCCCCCTCCCATACTGCTACTGGCACCGGCATCCCCCCCGCCCCGTACCGGTACCGGCACCGGCACCCGCATCCCAGGGAAGTGGTTGAGTCACCATCCCTGGAGATATTCAAAAAGCGAGTGGACAGGGTACTCCAGGGCATGGTTTAGGGGGCATGGTTAATGGTTGGACTCGATGATCTTGAAGGTCTTTTCCAACCGAAATGATTGATTCTATGATTCTATGATCCCTCCCCCCCTTCCCCTACTGGGACCGGCACCGGCATCCCTCCCCGCCCCGTACCGGTACTGGCGCTGGATCACCCCCCCGCCGTACCGGTACCAGCACCAGCATCCTCCCCCCTCCCCCCTACTGGGACCGGCACCGGCATCGCTCCCCCCATACCGGGTCCCGGACCGCCCCCAGCATCCCGCCCAACACCGGTACAGGTGCTGCCCCTGGTAACACCCCGGCACCGGCACCCACCCGGTACCGGCACCGCCCCCGGCATCCCCTCCCCATGCTGGGACCGTTGCCGCCCCCGACGTACCCCCTCCCGCACCGGGACCGGCACCCTCCCCCCCCCCCCCCCCCCCGGGACCTTCCCCGCTATGCCCCCCTCTCCACACCGGTACCGCCCCCGAGCACCCCCCGCCCCGGCCCGGCCCGGGGCCGCACTCACGTCGGCGGCGGCGCCGCGGGGGAAGCGGAGGTCGATGACGGCGACACCGGGCCTCGCCGGCTCGGCCCCCCCGGCCAGCTGGAGCGCGGCGGCGGGGCGGGGGGCGCAGGGCAGCGGGGAGCGGCCCTGCCCCGCGGGCGGCCCCGGCCCCGGCCCCGCCGCTCCCGACATGGCGGCGCAGCGCGGCCGCCCCTCCTGGGCGGAGCCGGGCCGTGCGCGGTGGCGTCACACGCCGCGGCCCACCGGAAGCGGGAACACCCACCCCTCCCGCTTCCGCCACCAGGGGGCGCCGCGCTCCCGCCGCGGGTCCGCCGGCGCCCGCCCGGTCCCGTCGCCGCGGCGGTGGCAGAGGCAGGGCCGTCGTAAAGCACACGGTTTATTGACTCGATAACGTTTTCTTTACACAACGCGGAAACCGACCCCCGCGACGCCGAAATCGCAGCGCCAGGCCGGGGAGAGGGACGGCGAGCGCCTCACCGGCGCTCCCCCCGCCCCCGGCCCATCGCCTTCCCTCATGGCCAGCACCGGGAGAGCCCCCCCCCCCCCGCCCCCGGTAAGCAGAGGCAGGGCCCCGGCCCACCCAGCCGCTCGCCCGGCCGCGACAGCGCACCATCCCCCGAGGGAGGGGGTGGGTATGGCTTCGGTGTGCGCTGGGACCCCCCCCCTGCCACACAGGGGTTACTTCTCCTCCCTCCCCAACGCACCCCAAAGAAGGCTGAGGGAAAACACAAAGTCAATCCATGCTTAAAATGATTTAGCGCGAAGGAGAGAAAAATAACAGCTATAAAGTGAAGGAAGAGGCAGCCGAGGGGCAGGAGGCGGCCCCCGAGAAGCGGGGCCTGAGCCGGGCGGCGGGGCCCAGGGAGCCGGCACTAGGAAGCTAAGCTCGTACAAACTGCTGGCAGCCGTACACCGGTTTTTAAGTCTTTTTTTAATAAAACAATTTGAGGCTGTATCAAAAATTTAGTAAAAAATTAGATTTTGAGAGTTCACTGATTTTTTTTTTGACTATCA
Source organism: Harpia harpyja (assembly GCF_026419915.1). NCBI lineage: Eukaryota > Metazoa > Chordata > Aves > Accipitriformes > Accipitridae > Harpia > Harpia harpyja. The sequence continues at coordinate 5,129,814 of NC_068969.1, forward strand.
ACTATTCCTGGCACTTTTTTTTTTTCTTGTTTTTTTCTTTTTCTTTTTTTTTCTTTTTTTTTTTTTTAACTTTTTATCTTTTCCAACAGCATCCGGGCACGGAGCAGCCGTGAAGAGGCATGCGGCCCAGAGCCAGGGGCTGGCCAGGCCGTTCCGGCACCGCTCTTAAGGAGGATTTGAGGCAAAGAGACAGCACCGTGCTACGGAGAAAACACCCCACCGTCGCCAAAACACCTTGCGGGGAGGGGGTTTTGCTTAAAAAAGACCACCCCAACCCCGGCGCTCGCTGGGAAGCAGAGAAGCCGTCGCGGCATGGGGCCCGGCTCACCCTCCCGCGAGCTCCCCCCCCAGCACAGCGCTGCACCCCGAGGTGCGGGCAGCTGCCCCCACGCTTAGCCATAGGTACCCCAAGCCAGTCTGACTCAACTGATGACTATTTTATGATGTGTGAGAAAAATAGGATTTCTTTGATTAAAAAAAAAAATAATAAAAAAATAAAAGAATCAAACCCCAAACCAAGAAGCCAATCCCCCCAAGGAGGAGGAGGAGGCTGGCTGTCGTCAAGGGCCTCCCCCTAGGCAGCCCCAAATCGCCCCTGGAGCTCACCTGCAGCACAGCACTGTCCTCCCCCTCCCCAAAACTACACATCCCAGTTTAGGTAAACAGCAGATTAAATGTAAAAACTTAAAACATCGACTTCAGAAAGTCCCTTGAATTTAATTATTTTTAGGCTACCTTTCATGTTACGTCCTGTAGCTAGACACACGTGAATAGAAAAAACAGTACAGTTAGTGTTAAAGGCAAACAGCGGAGACCCAGAGTGCTACCCCAGTGCTGCCTGCTCCTCCCGCCCCGTCCCATCCCGTCCCCCCTCCCTGCCCACCACCCCGGCCCCGGCCAGAAGCCCAGCCGCCGGGAAGGCGTGTTTGAGCCGAGAATTTTTTCTATGAATAAAATAAAACCAAAGCTTGTTAGGCAAAAATAAAACAAGTGTCCCCCCGAGTCCCACGAGCGCTCCAGTGCGGCGGGCGCAGCCGGGGAGGGCCTGCTGGGGAGTGGGCTGGGGTTTCGGGTTCCCGGCTGGCGAGGGGGCTGCCGGCCCACAGACAGCACTGGCGTGGAGCTGGAGGCCCCTTCTCCCCCGAGAGCCTCCCGTTCGTTAAGGGGGGACGTAGGGTGGCGGGGACCTGTACGGGGTCATGTTCTTCGGGCGGGAGCCCTTCCCCTCCATGGGTGCGGTGAAGGGGGGGGGAGGCTGGTAGGGCGGCGCGTTGGGGTCCTCGTCCCGCAGCGGCGTGTACTCCCCGATGGTGTCCTGGTTGAGCGGCGTGGTCTCCGGCATGCTCTGGTTGGGGTACTCCGGGGGGGGCAGCGGGGCTTTCTCCTCCTGGAGGATGAGGGGCATGCTGGAGGACGGCGGAGGCTTGGAGTCGTCCAGCTCGTCGGCGAAGATGATGGGCACGCCTTTCTTTATGAAGGTGGCCTGGTCTTCGATGGTCAGCTTCCCTTTCCTCTTCTTGCGGTAGCAGATCATGGCGATGATGCCGGCCACGAGGAGGATGGCGGCCACCACCACGGCAGGGATGACGGTGTGCAGGTACACGTCGTCCTCGCTGCTCTTCTCGGGGTCTTTGCCCGCCGCCACCGTCGGCGTCACCTCCGAGATCACCCTTCCGTCCTTTGTCACGGGGATGAACTGGATGTGCCTGCAGCTGCCAGAGCCGACCACCGACACGTTCAGAGGCTTGAACTCAGGCTGCAAGACGTTGGAGAAAGCCAGGCTCGGCCCACCGGAGTCATCCGCAATTTTTTTGCTCAAAGTCCGGATCTGCTCCCGGGGGCAGGGCTCCAGGGGCAGCGTGTTGTTCGTCCACTCCACTACTATGGAGCCTTTGGCGATGTCCTGCACTGTGATGGTGCTGCTGTTCCTGTCGCCGAATGCCAGAGCCAGCTTCTTCACCAGCATGATCTTCTTATTGATGTCGTTCACCACCGCGTTGTGGTCCCCTTCCAGCCTGGCCTTGAACTTCACCGGAGACTTGTCTCCATGCGGGCGTTTGTGCACGTGGATTTCAAAGGCATCCACAGCAAAAAGCCCGCCTTTGTCGGTCGCGTACATGAAGTACTCGTGCTTCCCGATGTGGTTGTGGTCCGGCATGCCGTACATGAGCTGGCTGGTGCTGTTGAACTGCACCCACGAATTCTCCTCTATCATCTGCTGCTCCTTCAGCTTCAAGGTCAGCTGCAGTTTGTCAGTGGTGGTATCTTCCTTGTCGTAGAAAGTATCCGAGGGTATTTTAACCTCAAAGTAAGTGCCCTCCCACGCGTCGACCCTGTCAATGTGGTTCGTCAGCTTGGGTGGCTCATTTGGCTCCCAGGGCCGGGGGATCCCACTAGCTGTGGTGCGTACACGGGTCGGCGGGGAGGCCGTTGTCAGCTTGGAGATGGGGGATCTGGTCGTGCTGGGAGGCTTCGTCGGACGGGGCGTTTTGGGTCTTCGAGTAGGCCTTCGCGTCGTCGCCGTGGAGGAATCCGTTGTGGACGGCGTGGCTGGCTTCAGAGTGGAGACTCTGGGTTTCTTGGTGGTAGTTGTGGGTGGCGTGATCACCGCTGTGGGCTCTACGTACCCAGGCATCGTGGGGCGAATTGGCACGGAGGCCGTGCCGGTGCCTTCTGCTACCCTGGTTGGCTGGATCGGTCCCAGAGTGGGCGTCTGGACGATGGGGCCCCTCGTTCTGATGGTGACCGTAGGCTTTCTTGGCAGCGGTATGGGCTCCCGGACAGGGGGTGCCGTCGTCTCCGTGGGAGGCGCGATGGCGGGCGACGTCGGGGTGGGGACGATCCTGGTTGGTGGTTCTTGTGCGGCAGTGGTGGGCGGCCCGATGGCAGTCAAAGGCGTAGGGGTGGCGTTGATCTGCCGCCGCATCCTCTTTGGGAGGTGAGGTTTCTTGTTAGCGATGTGCCAGCCAACAACAGGGTAGCCAAGGCGGGCAGACATGGTTCCTTCCTTAGCTGGAGCCTCCACCTTGCTGATGTTGGGGACACTGTTTTGGCTCAGAGAACATCCCAGTTTCCATGAGAGTAAGGCCCCATTTTCCACCACCTTCTTTGCATTTCCTGGTCCAGCCATGAAGGCTGACATGTCAAAGAGTCTGTTATTTACAACAGGAACCAACTTCATGTTATGAAGTTCCACCTCCGAGAAGCTTCTCATTCTGTTTAAGAGTTCAATCCTCTGCTTTGGTGTCATTTTTGTTAAGTCAGCATCCAAAATGACAGTCAGGATAGTGACCGGCTCTTCCGAGCCACACACAAATGGTGCTGCATCACCTGTATCCTGGACGGCTGCTCGCACCGACTGAGGCTCGTTGTGGTCTTCTTGGTGGACTTCCACAGAGAAGACATTTGCAGTCTGCGGCACGTAGCTCCCGTTTGGGAAGGGCTGCAGCGTGGTCACCGAGATGTAGTGGACGCCCTTGTCCGTGTCAAGGGGCAGCCCTTCCAGGGAGCTGCTCTCCATGTTCCAGTGTAACCAAGAAGGCAAGGAGTCCTTCCCAGCTTCGGAGATCTACCAAACAAAAAAAAGAACAAGGTGCTTTTAGAAGTACAGCATTAGGACAGGTTCTAGCAGCAATAACGCTTAACTTAAAGAATTAAAGAAAAAAAGTCTGAAGCATAACAGCTGGGGAAGGAACATCCTGGCCAGAGTGGGGCAGCCTGTCTCCTCCTCTGCATGGTGGCAAGGACGAGCTCAGCAGGGTGCAGTAGTCCCAAAGGGCTTAAGGAGCCATGGGAGGTCATGAAGTCCTGCAAAGGTCCCTCGCCTGAAGGCACTGGCTCTCTAGCACTTGCTGTGCAACTACTAAGCACAAGTGGTTCCTTTTCTCCAAGGGCAGAAGGGGAGTTTAAGTCACGGGGACGGCTACAAAGCTGAGCTGAAGTTACGCAGTACAGCAGAGACGATCTAACAACTGCCTTCCTCCCACTCCTTCCTCTCCCATCCCTGTTGTCTCGCTCCTTTCCTCACCTGATCACACCCTGCAAGCCCTTTGCTCCAGCAGCTGAGCAGAATGTACATCTTCTCTCTTAACTTTCAGCTTCATCCCGCTGCCCGCAGCAGCCAGGCTGAGCCAGAGGGGCCAGAAGCTGGCAAACTACGGCTCAGAATCCCCTGCCTAGTTGGAGCACACCAGCTCTCACAAAGCAGCAGCAAATCCCAAGAGCTATGCAGCCACTTAAAACACGGCGTCCTCCTGCGTTGCCAGAGGAACAGCAAGCCAGGGATGAAGAAGGGGAGCAAACCTGACATCTGGTCACCCCAGCATAGCACTGTGATGGCCAGTGCAGGCAGGCAGGGACATGGTGTGTGGGCTGGGGCACTGCTGGACATCACACAGGATGGCACACCAGCCTGGCTTTATATGCAGAGTTAGCTTAAAATGAAGAATTTCACTTACATATAATAACTTGCTTTTGCAGACTAGAAACAATGGGTGGCTTTGGCCCAGACCACAGTCACCTCAGAACTCCAACACGCTATTTACTACCTCTTTTAGGTCAACAGCAACACTTTTTTTTTTTTTTTAATGTGACTTGTGGTGCAGATTAGTGAAGCGCAGTCCAAGAGCACAAGCCTCCCCTTCAAACTGCGTGGCTCAACAGCAGGGGCAGTGCACTCAGTGGGGATTTCCATACGCTCCAGAGGAGGAGCGAGCCTGCAAGTAACCTCACCAGCTGCCTCCTCTTCCCAGTTTATCCATTTGTGCCTTTCCGAGCCCATCTTCCTCTTCCAACTTCACGTCTCCTTCCCAGCCAGCCTAGGTCCAGACCCTGCAGGTCTCCTGGCCATTTTGCTCATGCGGAGAAGACTCTGGTTCTCTCCAAAATGTCACCAGCATGGCTGACACCCCACCAAGGTGCTCCCCACCCCATGCAGGGGAAAGTCAGACGTATCAGAGCCCAGGGGACTCCTGCCTCCTGCCCCAGGCTGTAGCTGAGGGTCGATTCAAGCCCCCAAACCCCCCATTCCCAGCAGCTGACGTCCGCCCGTCCGCACTACAGCCGCTTGCTGATCACCAGGCACAGCAGAGCCGCTCAGGCTGCGTGGTGGAAGGGGTGACACTGCCAGCTTTGCGGGCTGTGACATTTCCCAGAGCTGTAGGCACTCCAGGACGAGTAACTTGAGCTTTGCCACCTCCCAGACTCAGAGGCATTTGGAAAGTGCCCTGGCTAGGCTTTCCAGAGCTCACCAAGAGGTATCTCCCTCCGCCCACTCAGAGGAAACAGGACGTTTTGGGGGCCATGGAGACACATTTAGCAGCCCAGTCAAGGCTTTGGGCTTGCTGCAGTCCGACGCAGAGCCACGCTCCAGCTCTTCTCCTGAAAGGGTGCTTTGGTTACTCTGCAATTCTGTAAATCTCATACATATTTCATAATTTATCAAACACAAAGCTGGGCAAGGAGCTTCACAAGGAAACCTGCCTGGCAGGAGTGCCCTCACATCCAGCAGCGGGTGCAGAGACGGGGCTGGACTCACCAGACCTGCCCAACCGCAGGTCCTGCTGGGGAAAGCCCCTGGGATGGACAGATGAAGAGCAATGCCCAGTGCTGCAGGGCTGGGCAGACCGCGAGTCCTGGGGTACCTCTCCCACCACCCCCTGCCAGCTGCAGGCAGGATTCAGGCAGCACACTGAAGGGCAGGGCAGCCAGGCTCACAGACTCCCCCCCCGCTGTGGGTTTCAGCACACTAAAGGGTTTGGATGCGCAGCTCCGCAAGGATAACATATGACCCGAAAGCTTTTGTGCAAGAGCTGCAAAGGGTTTTGGCCACGATCGTAAGGGCAACACCCTCATTCCTCTCTTCTGCAAAGGATCAGCCCCGCTTTCGGCCAGCCTGGACAAGCTGGAGCGCACATCGTGAGACACACACTGGGTACAGTTTATAGAGCAGAGTTTAAAGCTGTTAGCACGGCTTTTAGTTAACTCCTCAGCAGCAATATCCGAGAGCAGGAAATTAAGATTCCTGCTTACACCAGCTGGAGAAAGCCATCCCACAGGCCCTACACCCTGATGTATCCCACCTGAACCAAGGCACTGAGACATGAACAACCTTCCACTTGGCCTTGATGTTTACCCATGTGTCTGGCAGAAAACAGTGGGTTTTGGCAGGGCTGCTGCGTGCGCTCACCCCCCCACCGCAGCAAGAACAGGAGCTGCTTTTACCCCAGCTGGCCTCAAGGAAAAGCAGCCCTTCACCTGAGACGGGCACAGGGAGCAGAGCCTCCCTCCTGCGGGGACAAAGGACCAAATTGTCCTTCCTTGGCATCTCTGCTGCCAAGAGAGAACAAAGGCAGGGTCTGCTCCTGCCCAGCCAGTAGAAGGGCTGACCTGCACTTGTGTTCCTTTAAAAAAGTGCGATTTCATCACACCCTCTAAAAACTTGAGATGCCAATACAGTGCCCAGTGCAATCCAGCATTTACTTTAGTAGGACCTGGATGGTGCCGCTCTTTATCCCTTTGTGCCAAAATTAGCTGCTAACCTGCCCAACTGGGGAGGAGGAAGGACCAGGCTGGGCACACATTAGGAACAGAAACATAAGGAGGCAGGACAAAGCCACAGCGTTATTGAGGCTTACACAATCAAGAAGAATACAAACTTTAATAGGGAGTGGTTAAATGCACGCTGAATGTGTAATTTCAGGCTACATTTGGAACAAATCTTCCCCTTCCATCCACTCTGCAAAAGCCCTTAATTACAGGATCACACACTCCATACAGAGCTTTCCTGCGAGCTGGAGTTTTCTGCTGCTCCCCCCTCCCCGGGCATGGCCCATGACTTGAGGAGGAGACATAAAACAAGCGTTGCCTTTAATCTCACGTCACAAGGTAATTCTCTCTTCGATCATGTGTGCTCCTATGTTTGATAGCCAAACTCACTTAGGAAAAGTGGCCAACCCCACGTGCAAAAAGGACAGTGAGGGAGGCACAGGCCAGTCTGAGTATTTCTGCTTGGAAAACCATTTTTAACCTACAGTTTACATGTAAGCTCACGTTCGTAAGGGCCCACGCGAGAAAATGAAACCGCAGCTAGACAGATTCACACTGAAAACTAGGCTCTCCTGAAAAACAAAAACAGGCCAGGCAATCACCTACTGGGACAACTTGTTCTAGCAGGGATGTGACAGCTGCAAAACATTTATAAACCCACTTAAACTTGATTTAAAAAGAGCTGAGCTAGTTCAGCTGTATTCAACCTAGGAGGAGATGTGGACTGTTTCTACAGGTGCTGCAAGAGGTGATTAAGAAAATCAGATTTATGTGTATTACACCTATGAAACCTGTGAAGCTGCCTGTGCCTCCCCTAGGAAATCTTTGGGAAGGCAACAAGTCACAAGCATTCAATGCCACAGCTCTGCTTTAAACACAGCTACTGCCCTGGCCGCAGAATTCATCCATGTTTGCATGACAAAGGAAGACTCCAGCAAGATTAGAGTAGATAATCAAAGCAGTTATCGGGCTGGATAAAAATACTTGTTCCTAAATGAACACTAACCAGCGAAGCCCTCAGCATGGGTCTGTCCTGGTCACGGCCGTTGCTGTGTTCGTGGTGGCGTGAAACTGGGACTGGGGAACCCCGGACTCTGTTCTAGCGATGTTTCCTTCAAATATTGCTTCAAAGGGTATTTGTTAAGGCTATGCATAGTTAATGATTTGGGATCTCTAGTTTTCATGTTAAAAGTTTCCCAGTTTTCTATGGATGCATTAAATATCAGCCTTAAGCCCTGCCATTTCCCTCCAGGGGTCTGGTTTCAAAATAACTCTTCCGTTGCTCAAGAAAAAAAAGGCTGTCTTTGTTTTCCCATTATTTGAGATAATTGTAAATGAATGCTTATCGGCTAAAGATTACACAAGCCTGGCAGTGTACTGAAGACCATTAAAAAAATTAGCCATGTTTGCTATTTTAAATACATACAGTGGTCTGGCTGGTTTTGAAGACCTTGTTCACAAAGTCCTTTCAGATATACATGGCCTGTTATTTTTAGGCCAGCCAAGAGCAGTCAACTCATGAAAGAAGATAGCTCGGTTTCACTTGTTTTTTTAAACTTAGATCTTAAAGCCCTGTAGCCAACAAGACAAAGATAAGCAAAGGAACAGAGAGCAAAACTACTGCCTCTGAGGCAATTCAGGCAAAAAGCACATTCTTGCCTACAAGAGTGCCCTCTCATCCTCCAAGTATTTCATCCTCCTCCTCCTGATGAATCCTCCAAAAAGGAGGCAGTGAGTCCTTCAGCAGGAGACAGGTACCATAGGATCCTGCCGCAGGTCTCCCTTTGGTGCATCACTATGAAATCCTCCCGGCCCTGGAGGTATCCAATGGGATCTCCCCAGTCTATGCCACCAGACCTTCCTGTGGGCAGCAGCAGCCGCCAAGGACTCAGCTCCTTCCTGCAGCCTTTCAAATAACTCCTAAAAAATCCCTGACTGCTTTTGGGCAGGGGTGAGCATGGATACTCCTGCAGCTCTGCCAGATTTCCCACCACCCCCTTCTCCTCCCCATGTCCAGCTGTTCCTGAGAGACAGATGCCATGCCAGAGATTTCATCTGGAGTATAATTACTGCTGACAATTTACTGTACTACAGACTCCCCTTCTGGGTTGCTCCTTCAGCATTACCCTAACACAGACGGCCAATAATGAAAATACCCTGGCTGAGCCCTCTCTACATCTGAACAGAAGGCAAGCTGAACTGTGCTCAAGCTGACTGACCTAACCGATGTTAAACCAAGTCTGCAGCGCTCAGGCTTCTGCAAGCAATTAACCAGTGGGCAGGGGAAAGAAAATGGAAATTCAAATGCAATTCAAATGCAAATATAACTGCAGAGAAAGAGTAAAACCTAAGCTGTTTGCCTAAGCCTAAGCTTCATCTTAACCCCCTGCTAATGCAGCAGCACCGGGCAGTTTTGGCAGCAGAAGCAACAGGCAGTCTCAGCCCCAAATCAGATACACGGACAGGCATATTTTGGGCTGCCTTGTCCTGCACAGGCCAAACAAGGCGGTGGTAGAGACATCGGTTTCAGATCCACCACAGCACTGCTGGAACTGTGGGCACTGCAGTCATTCGTGGTGCTGGTACAGCCGACCAGGAGCCAAGAGAAGCAACAAGAACATGGGGCCTGCAGGCTCTGAGTCAGAGGATGGAGTCCTTGTTTTGGGAGGCAGGCTCTGGCTGTGGGTCCATCGGATGCGTTCCTCTTCTTCACTGACACAAAGATGGAGCCAGCGACTGCAGGTGTGGGGTGTGCGGGCAACCAAGCTGTCCGGGTACCAGTGCCCAGAACAGGTCCTGCAGCAGCAGAGGCTGCTGCACTGGGTCAGGGAACACGATGGCTCAAGGCAGGAGCTGGACAATCCTCAGACAACAACGGCCATGGGTCTTTGACCCCAAGGAACAGCCCTGACAGGGAGGCTTGCCTGTAGGCAACTAGATGACGATACAAGATGGAGCCCTCCTTACATCCCCCCTCCTTTCCCCAAATACATCAGAACTGCAAACTAGGACATCAGATGGGTCTTGCCTAAAAACATAAGGCCCAGAAAACAGTGGTGAAAGGAGGATGGGCACCTCTCAAGAGCCTTCTGCTTGTCGGGCACAGCAACGGTGCCACTGCACAGTGCTGTGCTATGGGAAAGCTCAGTCTGAAGAAAAGGAAAGTTGCATTTACTTGGCACAGTGAGCAGGGAGGAATCACAGCACACGCGTTTCCCTGCTGAGGGGACTGTGATACCTGCCAGAGCTTTTAGGTATCCTCGGCAGACTGCTCATCTGAGCTGTTGCATGCCTTGGACAAAAGGCGCAGAAACTCACAGACAAAACCAAGCTGCTCCAGGACATTTCAAGCAGATGCATCTGCCCCTGAAAGTCTAAAAACAGCCCAGAGACTTCACTGCCTCTCAGAAGTACGTCAGCCTTGGTGACCCGAGTCTTCATCACCAGCAGGAGCTCACCACCTCTGTTCAGAAAGCTATATGGGAACAGCCAGTAATTGGTGCTTCCTTTGTGCACAGGGTAGGTCAGGACAGTTAAACTAACTCTGCATTTCAGCTGGTCCCAGCTAAAGCCCTGCAAAGCTCTTCCTGCATGTCTCCATACGCTGAAGCTGTTGGCTTAGAAAAATCAAACCGTTCAGCTCAGAAAGCTAAGTTAAGGGACAGCAAGGCTGCAGAGGCTGTACGCAAGTCCTGGCTCTCAACTTCAAACTTCAGTCCCTGAAGGACTAGGTGGCAAAGCTGCCTGAAGTAGCAGCTCTACTTTTACATGCTCATGAAAACCCAAACGAGAAGTTTACATGTCTGCTGCTAATCTGCATTTTCCAGCCATCAAATGGGCAAGCAAAGCCTCACGCACAGCAAACAATCCTCCTCCTTTGCGGATGCAAACGGAGGGCTGTGTTGCATGGACGCAGCCTGCCTGCCCGAAGAGCGGTGCTTTGTCTCACCGATTTCTTTACGATCAGTAAAATGGCTTCACAACGGCGCAGGCTGGGCGGCTACGCCCAGCTCATGCCATCCTCGCATACTCCTACCATGACGGCTTCTTTTCCAGATGCGCCTCTGTGTTTGCTATAAGGGCACTATTCAGCGTCCCACTCGGCCTGGGCAAGGGAACACAACAGCTGTTTCACTGGGAGGTCACTACAAAACATTGAGTGTCCCAAGAAATCCTCCTTTCATCGGTCCATGCAAGCAGCTTGGAAGGATTTGTTTAGCCTTATTGTTGGAGCGGGAAGGCGCAGCCCGCCCGCACCAGGGCTGGGGTCAGCATGGGCTGCCCACACCCTGCTTTCTCCGTTGTTTGCGGGGTGAGCACGGGGCAGGAAAAGCCTCAAACAGCTTAAAAAAAAAAAAAGTTCAGTCGGGCTCTTCTTTCAGCGCGACTTTTTATAAGTGAAAGGCCAAAGGGAAGCAAAAATACCACACAGCAGGGATGCCAAGTGCTGGGGGTTTAGTGCTGCCGCTGCGCAGCTAACCAGCCCCGGCAATTTATTCCTGCCATCAGCAGATTGCTGGAAAGCTGGCATTCAAGATTGCGGCAAGGAAAGGCGAGCCAGATCCCGCAATCTCGGGTCAGCTCCTTCAGAGGATTCTCCTTACCATCGCACTCCTCAGTCTCCCCGGATGCTCAAAGCAACAATCCATAAGAGCAGGACAAAACAAGGAACTTCCCAGCCTGTCTGAAAAGCTAGTTTATAATTAGATTGAGTCACATTTTCCACTCTTCCAAATTCAGAGCTTGTTACTAAGCACGCACTGAAAATGCCAAATTCCCCGACTCGGTCTTGCTGCAGGAAGAAGATAAGCAGCCCCCTTGGCCCCCCAGCAGAAATCTTATCATCTCATCTTATCGCTAAGATTGCAGCATGGCAGCTAAGCAAAGCCTTGCCCAAGTCATCCTTTGCCTGGACCTGTTCCAGGTGCTGCCATTTATCCCTGCACACTCCCCCGTAAATAGCAGCTGTTGCTACACCTTCTGGTTAGTACAAGTCCAAGAAAACTGGGGACCCCAGGGATGAGGTGAAGCTCAAAGCTTCAACACAGAGAGCCTTTTAAGATACCCAACGTAATGACAGAGCCCCTCAGGAGCACTCTTTGCTTGTCTTCCTCCTTTGAGAAATGCCACTTTAATAAAATTCACGTTCAGTTAAAACTCTTTGGAAAAAAATCAGTATTTTGTGTTTTTCTTCCCTGAAACTGAAAGTGTCCTGGCACTGCAGGCTGGTTGCCAACATCCAGCCCTTTGCTTCAGGGTCAGAGCAGGGCTGAGGCGTGCAGCACAGCGCAGACAGTAGGTACTCGATGTCACAACTCCTGCAACCCAATCTCTGCAGATCCTGTTTACAGAACAAGGTCCCTGAAGTCTGATGAGAGCCACCAAAAAGTGGCCAATAAAAACCACTTCAGCAGATGGCAAATAGAACAACCATTGGAAAATCAGGGTCCTGCGGGGAAAGACAGACTCCTTTTTGCCCAGATTAATACCCAATGCTCCGATAACCCCACAAACCTGCTGCATAGCTGCACGGCGTAAATCAGCTACGTGAGTTAATTCAGTTGTTCTCATCACTTTGTCACCAGCTATGTTTGCATACAGTGATAGCTTCTTGGGGTCCCTGCTATGTTTCATCTGTCTTCCAAACAAAGCCCTGGTGAGACCGTGCACTTTAAAACCAAAAATAATCAGGAGCCAAGACACAGCCAAGAACGGTAAGAGCTGTGCTCACTTGAGAACTTCTCCTTAGCATCAGCTAACAAACCTACAGCAGATCTCCTCTGTGGGAGCCATCCCATACCTAACACTGCCAGGATGAAGGCAGATCAGCAGTTTTACATTATCTTCAAGGAAGACGCAGCAAATCACCTGCTTCCGCAGGGATGTGCCTTGGGAAGCAGCACACAACCAGGAGTTTCTCTCCTTCCAGCATGCTTTATAGACCCACCTTTAAACAAAAGCCATTAAAATGCATGTCTTTATGTACTGCGGGTATACACATTTAGGATATTGGACTGCGCAAGGGCTCAAATACCTTGTGGGCACACTTGTATTAATTAGAGGAAACTGGATTTATCCCTGCATCCCAAGGGAAAGAAGTAGGTATTGCTTCAGCAATGCCACTTTGTGACTGTATTTAATACTCAGACCCAAGTGCAGTGCCTGGTGTTTCTGGAGAGGCATTTGCAGCCCAGACGTCTCCTGTTCACTGCACCCAGCCTAGAGAAACACCCTTGCAGCCTCCAGCCCCCAGCTCAGGGTCACAAAGGCCTTCTCACAGACTTGGAGATGCTTTCTACTGCAGTTTCTGCACCAAGTCAGATCAAAGTCCTGCAGACAGGACAGAGGTAGTCACCACATAAATGCCCTCTTTGTGTGGTTTTTCTTTCATGGGCTAAGGCCCATGTCAGCTTTCCCAATTTGAGGCAGGGTATCATCGCTGGTGGGATGAGCTGAGAGCCATACTTACAGCAACAGCCACTGTCCCAAATGCTGACAGAGGTGCTATCAGTGTTAGTGCCACTGTCCTCACCTCATTATTAGTGTCATCACCTGGACAGCGATGGGAGGCTTAGGTTTTCATACAAGAAAAATGGGACAACCTTAGAGACGGGACTAGCAGACCTCATGGAGACCAAGATCAGCACTGCAAAAATCAATGATCATGCACCTCGGCCTAATGTCCTCTTTTGGGACCTCAACAACTGGAAGCAGAAATAAACTACAGACCTGGATATTTCAGCTGATGGCAAGACATCTGAGCCAAAGTGAGGCAGACATGAAAAAGCAAACAATTGTAGGATATATCAAACAAGGTTTTTTATAGAAGAGAAAAGGAAGTCTTGATGCCTTTATACAAGGCTCTGGTAAAATTTCATCTAGAGTATTTTCCATAGCTGTGGTCATGCAAACATAAGAAAAATAAACTCAAGCTAGAAGAGGTGCAGAAGACAGCTGCAAAGATGAGAAGAGGAAAAGAAAGCTTATTTTATGAAAAAGACTAAAGAGGCTGGCTTGCTTAACCTAATAAAATCAAGACAGGGGAATATGCCTGTCACTTATAAATACATAAAGGAAGTAAATATTATGAAGGTAGAACTGATTTAAGCTAAAGGGCAGCACATATAAATATTTCTAGCCATCTCTGAATTTAGGCTAGAAGCTGCATTTTTAATCAGAGCAGCCAAATTCTGAAGCAGCTTCAAATGGAAGTGGCAGGAACAGGAAATCCACCTGGTCTTTGGCCCAGGTATGATCTGTTCTTCAACAACAGGACACAGCTGAGAGGTAATGGGTCAGATTCCACGCAGTCTTTGGTGGAAATAGGGTAAGGAGATCATCAGGCCAATGGCAACTGATCATGGTGAGGGTACCAGCACCAACACCCACAGTTATCCAGCTCGCAGCCAGTGTCTGCCAGGAGACAGTGGGAACCTGTGCACCCTTGCACTGCCTGTCTGCATAGCAAGGGGGTTGTATCATATGTGGAGATTGGATGTTTTAACCCAACTCCTGTAAAAATGCCAAGGTTTTGGTGTCAAATGTGGCAGGAAGGGCTGCAAGGTGCCAAGCTGCTGTTAACCCTTTGGGGAAGGCACAGCAAAGAGTTTTCATTTCCAAGACACCTTCAGACACCAGGAGAGCAATCTTGCAGCGAGAAGCCTTGCTGCAGTGAGGAAGCTAGGCGACAGCACCTGGACTGAACTGCCACCAAATTCAACAGCTGAAATACATGCAAGCTGCAGCTGCCCTTCAGAGGACACATTTATGCCTGACCAAGGCACCTGCTCAGGAAGACAAGGCACAGAGGAAGGGGTTTTTTTAATTGCCAGCGGTGAGTTACAATGGCCACAAAGCCCTGCTGGCAGCTGGCTCTGAGCAACATAGAAACAAGACTCTGAAATTAAGACACAAGGTAGGTTTTTTACTTCTTTTCTAGGTGTCCACCTTTGCAGCTTGAGTGCATTAGAATAAACTTGCTTTTGTACTTAACTATAAAATCTCACCTGTTCTTAAGCAGCTTGGGGTTGGCAGGGAAATACTGGCGACTGCTCCCAGGAGCACATACCTGATTACGCACAGAGCCCACATATCTGTGCGGGAGTATGTGCCTGCAAGGCACTCCTCCACCACTCTGCAGATGCCTGGCGTTGTTTCCATCCCACAACCGAGTTTGCAGAGAAAAGTATTTTGTCTACAGCCGGCTGGAATCTGCTAACAAGCAGGGAAAGGATCTGAGAAGCAGCTTCACGGCGATCGCCACCACAATACAAACTGAGCCTAGAAATAATCATCGGGAATTATCTAGAAATGAAGCAATCACACCTTCTTCAGGCTCCAGATGGGAAGCTTCTGGGAGTTTGGGGACATCAACTGTCAGCTTTTTTAAAAAAAAAAAAAAAAAAAAAGACATTATAGCTAATTTCTTTGAAATTTAAGGGGACTAAGTATAGGCAACCACATCTTATTGTAAACTCTGACCCACTGTTACGTCTCAAAGGGCACAGCCCTTATTCTTTCTTATTAGGGTTTAAGTACACCAGTTAGCAAGATCCAGAAATACTACGTTTTTACTGCTCCAGCTAAGAAATGCAAGGCAGCCTGAGAAAAAGACCGGAGCAACTTGCCCTGAAACTTTCCAGTAAAACAAAAATGCACCCCAGCACCCAAAACTGCCTACGCAGTTCTCACTAGCCAGGAATCAAATCCCCGTAGCAAAGGTTGGCTGTGCTCAGCAGCCAACACGCATTCTCTGCAAGGGAGCAACCTTCCAGATACACTGGCTAAGCAAGGATGCTAACAGTGCCCCAGAGCCTGCTGCACTTTTAAAATCAATTTCAAGGTGAACAGATGCAACACGCACTTCGGCAAGCCCACGGACGAGCATGAAAATCGCTCCCAGCATTTGCTGAACTACACGCAACCAGCAACTGCTAAGTCCTGCTCCAGCCCAGTCCATTTGAAGCTCTTCAGGCAAGTGGCAGAGGTATTGTTCGAAGCTATCAGGTGGGTGGAAATAATCTATCAGGATTTTCCTGCAGCTACTAGAGCTATCACAGATGACTTTTGCGCCAGGAAAAGAACACAGAGGAAGCTGCAGTGTTATACACACTGAAAATTATTCTTGCCATCAAAGTAGCTATTAGACAACACCAGAGCAAGCCACTCTGATGCAAAGTCCCAAACCAAAGTTATCATTTCCATAACAGAAGATTCTGGGCTCACCGCACCCATCTGGACTCTTGCAGCGGAGTGCTATACAGGTGCCCCACGCTCAGAAAACAGGCTGTGGTTAAAGCAGGGCAGGCACCACCGCCTCCCATCCGAGCCAGTCTCCTCAGCCACAGTCAATTAAATGTCACAGCCTTTGCTTTGAAACCAGCCTGTCCCCTTCTTTGACTCCTCTAGCCGGGGGCTCACCCACCACCTTCCTCCTCCCCATCTGACCGTCTGTCGATAACAGATGCATTCTTCGGATTTTCTGCCTACCACTGGCACATCGCGGTCCCAGCACCCTCGCTGAAGCCAGCGAGATCACATATCTGGATTGAGATAATTGCGTGACAGTACGCAGAGCTATAACAAACCTGCCTTCAAGGAGAAGCTAAGATGTCAGACTTTCTCCCAACTTGTTCTCCATCTCCCTCTGATCTTCTGACACACACCAGAAGGTTGTCTTTTTATCATGTTTTCTAAAAATGGATTTTTACAACTATTTTTCAGTCTTACTCTCTGAAAAAAAATCCAAGATTGGAAGGTAACTCTGTTTTCCTTTAAAAACAGAAATTTCTGAACTCTCCCTGATCCAAGCAAGCAGATGCTAAGACGACAACTTCTCAGCACCTTCCCAGGAAGGGACTAAAGATAAGCAAGCATGTGCTTGGCAGTGTGCCTACCTCCTCTACTCCTCTAGGCTATTCTGACACTTTCTTGCCCTCAGGACCAATACCAAAACTCAGTTTTCAGGTGTCTGCAGTGCCAGTGGCATGAGGGTAAGTCAGATAAAGAGAAAGGCTCCCATCTTTCTCAAGAGGACTTCAGGACGAGGTCAGGAGAGACTATGTCAAAAGCAGCCCAGAGCCCTGCTGGCAGAACAAGGTCTCTATCTAGCAATGTTTTGTTATCACAGTGAAGCAAAATCCCTGAGCCTCAGAGCACCAGTCCCTGGGAATCTGTGGCTCCCCAGATCCCAAAGCAACGTCTCCTTAGGAATGTGCCCATCGTTCCAGGGGCAGAGTATCTCACAGTTTAAATACAACCAACAAATCCAATCAGTCATCCCTGAGGAGAGAAGTCTCCTCTCCATTATAGAAGAAAGGAACTTTGCAATGAAGTGAGGACTTTATTTGTTTATTTTTTAAAAAATTCTTCTCCCATAGTCCTACAAAACCTTAAGGCTGCCTCACAGCAACCCTCATGACTCAGCTTGTTAGTGGGGTGACTGCAAGAATATAACTGAAAACAACCCTCAGGGAATAGCATTTCTCACCTGGACAATTTCTCCATTGGAAGCAATTAAATCCGTGGGGATGGAGACTCTGAAGAAGCGTCCTACCACCGCAGAGCTGTCGGGTATGCCCACCACAGCCGGCACAGTCTCCCGGAGGTCCGAGAGCACAGAGTGCATGGAGGCCTCCAGCTGGTTTTCCCAGTCCCGAACCACTTCTGCCGGCTCGCTGGGCCAGTGGCAGTGAGCAGAGGCCGCCAGCAGCAGCACGGGGAGCCAAGTCCTCCCCAGGAAAGGGGGCTGCAGTAGGCATCCAACAGTCATTCTTCCCGGCGGCCTTGGTGACGGTGCTCCAGCTGGAAAGAGGACCCCAGGGAGTCTGCAGGCACCGCAGCGCAGGCAGGGGATCTGCCAGTCCTTCACAGCAGCCTCATCCTAGGAGTCCTGGGAACCTGGTTAAACATAGGAAACCCAATCAGCACATTAATTATGGTATCTAAGCCAGCCAGCTCACACAAACAGACCTCCCTGCAATGGACAGAGGGCTACCTGCCACGCTACCCTCTTTGTTTCAGCTTTTTGATTTAACTGCAAGAGTTACCACTACCATTAAAGAGACCAAGAGCTTCTCAGGTCCTCTTTTGATGTACAGCATCTCTGGAGAAACAAGATCCTCCTGCTTTTCCATGCACACAACCATGTTTCTGCTGCTCTGGAGCCACAGCATCCTGAGATAGCCACAGGTAGGGAGACGGGGCAGATACAACCAAAGCTGAGACAGAGCACGGTGGTAATAGGTGTCCTTTCAAGGCAAGGTGAAGTCAGGCTGGGGCATCAGTGGATTTAAATGCCAGTTACCCAGTATGAAGGTCCTAAGAAACCTTCAGTACTCCAAAGCTGCCATCTTGACAGCTTGATGCATGACAGATGCTTCTGCTCCTCTGACCTATGAGCCTGGCTTTCAAGCCAGGCCTCTTCTCGGTTCCAGCTTTTGGTATTAGTGTGTTTAGACTTGATTTGGGGGCCAGCAATACGCACCCCAAAAATCAGACTAGAGTAAGCTATGCACACACTGAGTCCCACACTGCTACCCACCATTCAGCTCCCCGCTGCTTACACAGCTGCCCGTCCCCACGCTCTTCCATGAAGCATCCCCAGCTCTCCCTCCCTTTGCCGTTTTCTTCTTTCACTTGCTTCCTCCCCATCCCCACACTCTCTCTGGTCCCCTGGATCACAGCTTTCCTTTCTCTCTCCTCTGTTCCTTTGGTACATTATTTCCTTTGCTTCCCCAGCTGCTTCTCCCTCCAGACTGCATTCAGCCACGGCACACAGGGGTCACGGATCTGTACACACCCCCACGTTCCTCTTCACAGCCTGTTTGCAGGAGAGCAAGTAGGTTCATGAAAGAGGACAGAGCCACTTGGGACCCCAGGGGAAGCCATACTGCCCACTCTGGCATCTCAGTTTGCAGCTAGCACAGCCCTCTATAACTAATCTGCAATAATGAGTGGGGCAGTGGGTTATGCAGGACTGGAGGACAGACGCACAGACCAAGCGGGTGTTGCTCAGCCCCCAGGAGCATATGAGACTGGGGTCCCTTGGGCCAGGCACTCTAATGTCTTGAACCAACTCCTTTTTTCCCCGGCTGAGAGCGAAGTGGCTCCAAATTCCCAGAGCAAACCCAGCCCAACTTCTAACCACTGCCTCCCAGTCCTCTGAACACAGCTCTGATTTATTTTAGTCTGTTCCAGCTGCGTTGTGTGATGCACATCAGGCCGTCCCAAGAGACCCTGGAGCCAGACCGGGTGGGAAGGGAGATCCCACTGCTTCTTGCCCTTGCAGAGCTCCCGGGACAGCACAACAGCAGGACCAGCCGACCTGCTGTGCTGCGGCCAGGCGGGCACGTGTTGCCCACCACAGGCTTGCAGAAGCAGGCAGAGGGCCTGTGCATGCAGGCAGCCAAGCCCAAGGTTACCACCGCAGGCTCTAGGAATAATAGGAGAGATAAGATTTGGTTGATCACCCTAAGCCTGCACTCTAGAGAAGCTGAGAGGCAGCATGCAAGGACTAGCACATTCTCACCCCTTGATAGGCCTTTTCGCAATAAACCACTCATGCAGAGGGGCTGACACCTCCCATCCCAAGGTAACGGGCCCAGCGAGCAGTCGCAGCTAGCAAAGAGGGCTGTGGGTAGCAGACATGATGAGCTGATTGTACTAACCTCTGGCTACAGCACCCACGAGGCAGATATCTGATCTGACCGTTGTCAGTTGTGGAAAACCTGTCTCAAGTGAAAGGCAAAAGAGACAGCAGAGGCACAATAACATTGCTGGACACCACAAGACAGATGGGAGGACGGTTGGTGTGAGGTGCCAGCGCCAGAAGAAAGCCCATTCCCCTGCTGCTCTTGTCCTTCCAACTGCCTGAACTGACTAGGACAGGAATACACCAGACAAAACGACAGGGAAGCCCAGGTCAGGCTCTTCTCAAACACAACTGAGCTCGTGGTGGTCTTCACACAGAGTGAGGTGCCTGAGCTGCTTCTCCAGAGGTTATCATCACGAAAGATGGAGTAGCTGGACAGGTAAGGACAAGTCACACTTCCTACAGGGCACATCTCTTCTACCAGCTCCCTGCATGGTCAGAGGAGGATCTGACACACCAATTGATTTTGGACGAACCTAGAGTCACCTCAGCAAGTAGGCAACTACCACTGTAGATGTCTGGTGGAGAATATCCAACAGGCTGTGTGAATGAGCTACAGAGATGGAGCAGGCATCTTCAAGAGGTACCGAGGAGGCCGCTGATCATCACAGCAGGAAATTGGGAGACTCTTATCCCTGCACCGTGCCTTAAAAAAAGGCAGAAAGAACCACCTTCACCCTCCATGGAGCCTGGGGTACGGACATGGCAGTCATGACGCCTTGTCCGTGAGCTACTTCTCCTGAAGCCTGCTCATTGGAAAGTCCTCCTGTGTGACGGACTAGAAAGCAACCCACACAGCAAGTACAGGCAGGATCAGAGACTTGCAGCCAGGGGAGGAATGCAGCAGCAGAGCCCAGCAGCCCCATGGCTGCTGAGGGGCCGAGATGCTATCAGCATGGAAACATGGCTGCCTCTCACAGCTGCGCTGAGCTCCACACCTGAGCAGAGGAGAAACACCCCAGACAACCAGACAGACACCCAGCGTACAACCACACGGAGCTGTAAAGATGCCTGGAGAGGTTTGGTACCACATCTTCAGGCCAGCCCCTGCCCCTTGGCCTGTCATGGCTGCAGGGGAGCTCGTGCACAAGCGTGGTACAGCTCCGTGCTGCTCAGCCAAATGACGTGATCTGGCCTGGGGCGTTTCTGTTGGACGGAAAGGAGTATTTGGGCAGAAAGGAGCTGGTTCTTGATATCTGTGGCAAGCTGGAGAGGAAGATGAAGTCATCACCCATTTCAGAAACAATTATCGGAGCAGGCAACAAACACTGCCCGTCTGATATGTGCCCCTCAGCCAAGCAACTCAGGCACTGGCCATTAAGATCTCGTGTGACACTTGCAGGTCACACCAATTCAGAATTTCATTTTAGGGGAACTACAGAAGAACAGCCTCAGTATATGGAAGCGGAGCACACAGGAGGTATAGAAGGAATTCAGTAGCTGATAACAAAAAAAACCCCAAAAAACAAACCAGAAGGGCTGAGAACAAGCTTGCACCACCGAAAATAAAAATCTCTTAACACAGCTCCACCTCACCAAACAATTGACAGAAGCTGAAACAGTGCCAGCCTCTCACACTGTGTGCTAAGGAGGAAAGGCAGGGTGGTACAGCTCTACAGATAGCTGGAACAAGGCATTGCCCCGCAGTGCTAAGGTCCACGTAGACTCGCTTCAAGGCAGAACACTTTTTGGGATAGGAGGTCCTCTGCCTAAAAGCCAGCAAGCCCGCTGGATACCAGCACTGCAGGTCTCAATGCAGCTGCAGAAGAGAGCAAATGTTACCTGCAGGGAGGCTGTAACAAGTACTGGGGGCCTGTGTGGTGTCTCTGTCAAGTTCAAGAGCCCACACCATTTCACATGGTACTACCATGTGCAAAACCCAGACTCACTCGTTTGAGACATCATCCCAGCTGCATGCGGAAAAAGTCAGTGTTCTGGATCATTGTCCGTGACCAGTGCGTGGCATGGAGCTGGAGCTCTCTGGGAGCAAAAATCTCAACTCTCACACAGTTTCCCACAAGCTCAAAAGAGGGCCAAAACCCAAATGCAGATGGCATTCTGCAGGTGGTCTTCTGCTGATCTCTGGGAAGCACTAGGCCATAGGGCTGACTTAGACAGCACTTTCAAGTTATGAAGGAAAGCTAGACCACCCCAGCTTCTCTACATGGCACAGTGCTCCTTCCAGCAGGATCTGTACTGCCCAGTTTCAGAGAACAAACACAAAGGTTCAGGTTAGTCCTGAATTTCAGCATGTTTCATTCCATCTGATGTTCTGAAAGAACCAACTTTCTCTTTATCTTCCTGCTTCTGAGAGCGCTCTTTTGGTCTCAACTTTGAGCCTCCAGAGTGTTGGATGAAACATCAAAGCCAGTATCAACATCTGCTTCAGTCCTAGCACTCAGTGCACACGCCTGCTCTCCAGTGCCAAACATTGATGCCTGCTCTCCAGTGCCAAACCCCCCCATCTCAGACACACAGAACTGGGCCTACTTGGTGAAGGTATGTTGATATGATGCTGCACTTGATATGATGCTGACTTGTCAAGACAATGCTAGAGTTTGCTCCCTCTCTATGCAGCTATGAGGCCCACTGACATGTTAAGGATACGCTCTACCTTCATTATTCAGGAATGCAGAACAGTGCAGACAGAAGATAGGACTGAAAGGAAGGACTGAGAGCAGGACAAAGTAGCTACTCCCAGCCATGCATCTTCCCAGAGACCTTTACTTCTGCCTGCTGTAGGAGCATGGGGCCAGAGGAACCGTCCCAGCAGCAGGAGTGTGGCTGCCCTAGAAATCACTCTTCCTCTGTGGCCAATTACACCACCACTTCCGCAAGAACCAGTGAAAGTGAAGTCTCCATCCAGCTGTGTCTAATCCAATTGCTCAAGCACACAATCACATCACCGGGCTGCGGTAATTAATCACTACCAGCATATTAATGCCACTGAGCCTAGCACAAAGAAAGCTCAGGTAACTGCCATGCAATTCTCTGCTCCAGGTAAGAAGGTATTTAGGAGAGTTAGGAGGAATCCCACTTATACCCGATTGCTTATTTACCAATACCCTCATTAAAGGAAGCATTAAACAAGTGGCCTTTCTCTAAGAAAGCAAACTTGGACTCGGCTAAAAAGGGCCAGTGCAACTTTCCAGAACAGAGCTATTGTCTCTGCAAAGATGTCTTGTGCGTGTTTCCACAGGAGGATCTCCGGGCAAGTCCCGTCAGCTACTACACGTCTGCGTGTCAAGGCAGCGAGCAGGAGGAATGATGAAATCCAGCGTCACCAGCCAGGCACACAAAGATGGCACTCTGCCGTACATGCTCCCCGATCCAAAACACGACAGCAGGCACCGACAGTGCCAGCCCGACAGCGTGGTCCGCACAGAGGCGACTGGTGCTCTGTGCACGTCTGCACGGTGCTAAAGGAGTCTGGGAAGAGGGGCGGGAGGGAGAAACAGCTCAGAGGCAGTGCGTCTGGACAGAGCAGCCCATCACCAAGTTTATGAACTAACAGATACAGTCTCCTCAAGACTAAGAGCATGCCAGTCTGCAGGCTTGACACATTATATACACAAAGAACACTCTGGAGCATGAAATTTAAGAAACAGTAAGAGTTTCTGCACTTGCCCAGCTCCGGATGTAGCCTGAAACAAAGGCAGCAGCCCTTCCAACAGCCTATATTATAAGTTGGAGGAATGTGCTGCAAATGACTCTGGGGGTTATTTCCAACCTCGATGGTTTCAGCCATGTACGTTCACAGAAGATGACCCAGGCTCCAGACAGTGCTGTGCTTGGGATGAGTTATGGAAAGGGACGTACAGAAGGGCAACTGCACCGAGATGCACTCATCATACACAGACTAAATGGCACGCAGCTGCTGCGAGGGAACAGGCAAGGCAGAGGAAGGAACATTCACTGCTAGCCATAGCTCCTCGCTCAGCTGTGCTCAGAGCAACAGCATCCCATCCCGCCCAGCGCTAACCAGGCATCTGCAGGGATGGTGGCTTTACACAGAGGCTGGATGTCTCCCTGAAAGACAAGTCACAAGTTTTTGGCTTAATGCTGCAATCACAGCTGCCTGCTTATAGCCATGCATACATCAAAACCAAAGTAGCTTGCAGTCCGATCTCTGATGCCGAGCTGCCTGAGAAAGCTGCCTTAGCGGAGAGCCCCAGATCAGTGCTCCTGAAGCCCCAGGAGCCCCTTCCATCCTCTGCCCCCTGCAGCCAGTTGATAAGCTTGCCATCATTAGCTGGTCACCCCAGACGCCATCAGCCCAGGAGGTACAAACCAAGCTGTTCTTGATTCTTTGCCCTAAAACTGCATTTCAACACGCTCTTCCGCAGCTATGCCCACCTTGTATTGTCACCAAGTTAAACGCCCAACAGAACTGATACCTAGTTCAAAGGACATACACACACACACAAAAAAGCTTTTTTCAGTCTTGTCCCTTCTTGTATTTCTGCATTGCTTGTCTCCAGCACATCTGGTGTCAGTAACAGGAAACCCTGATGCTGAAAAACAATCTAGGGGAAAAAAACCAAAACCAAACAAACTCAAAACAGCAGTGCTAAAAATGTGTGCTGGGCAGGGAAACAAGCAGCACCCTCCTGCTGATGGGGAACTCAGCAGCGAACTGTCACTGACTCGTTGCTTAAAGCTACACATGCCACAAGCAGCTTCATGAAGCTTGTACGGGAAGTGGTCACAGCAATCGACACCTTGCAGCGGTTTTTATTCTGCTAGAGTAAGCACCAAGACACTTAACTTTCCTGTAACTAAGAGGAAGCTTTCTACTATCTTCCACTACCTTTTGTTTGAAACCTACAGTTTTGTGCCACCAAGAAGGGATGAAGCCTTCCCACAGCCCTCTCATTTGCATCTCATGTCTCCCCTTGGCCAACAAAACCTGCTTGCGGTTCTGCCCCAGTCTGGGACCAGAGACACCAACTGATGCCTCTGCTCCAACTGACAGACAGCAGAGAGATGAGAGAGCAGCTAGGGGAAGCTGGACCGCTCAGGACACCGCACAGGTTTTGTGTTCATTAGAACGTGTGATCTCCAGCACCTCCTGCAGAGGGAACGCAGAGGCAGGTCTGAGAGAGAGAGAAAAGATGCAAAAAGCAGAATTTCCCTCTTTTTCCCCTGTATTGCATCTGCCTGCCCAGAAGCTGGGCCACTATACTGCCCTTTCCAACTGGGGACTCTGCTCCTGGGAAGACTTCTTGCCCTGGAAAAGGTAAGGTTATGCTCCTGGTAGCCCTTCCTCCAGCAAGAGCTATGGAGGGGAGGGGTGGAAGCAGCCCCAGCAGCCCCCCAGAACCCCCAGCCAGGGGCACTCCTGCAGAGGTACATGCAAGCGGCAGTGCAGAGCAGCAGCAGAAGCACAAAGGACACAAGAGCCCTTCTGCCAGCTGGACATGGAACATGTTTTTCTTTCCCTGCAGAGTACACTTCCCCTGCAAGGTGCAGCAATAAGACTTCTTCTGGAGGCAAGCACCTTCCCCAGCCTCCTGCAGCCCTGGGGAGGCAGGAGGGGATGAGTATGGTACCCACAAGCGCCTCTCAACTACGCACTTGCACGCTGACCTGACATTTGCTGGAAGACCATATGGATGTCCCTCTGCTTGTCAATCCTGCTCGAGTGGCCCCTTGCATCCTCCTGTGTGCTACTTGTCCTATGCTTGAGCTATGCCTCAAATGGCCGCTGCGCCTGACCTGCAGCAGTGACCGGCAGCCGCAGATTTTGGCTAGGCAAGGCTTCTGACTCTGTGATGAAAGTTTCAGCAACCACAATCAATTCCTTCCTCCCACTTTGTTATTCCCAGACAGCCAACTCAGATCATATCTTCAAGTGCATTCAGTTGAAAGGAAACTCAGATATTATCTTCCCAACTATTTAGAAGGCCTCAGAGATCATTTTTTCCCTGTAATTACAAACATTGCAGCCAGGTAGAACTGCCATTTTCCTGGCTGCTGGCAGCAAGCAAATTAGGATATAAACAGCCACCAACAAGCCAAAGCAGGGGGACAGCTTCACCAGTGCCGCCCCACACTGCTTGCAACCTGTGAGCAAGCCCCATCTCGAGGGAGGGCTGGTGGAGAAAGGTGATGAGGATCATCAGAGGTACAAAATGGATCCTTCCTGGAGGAAGCGGGGAGGGAACAAAGTGGGATGCACTGGGACATGAGGATAATGGGGAACAAGAGCCCACACTCTCCTCTAATAAAAGGAACAGAAGCCAAACTAACTTGAATCAGGCTTAAACCCAAACAAAATGAGAGGACCCAATGGGGTTGTGAACATGAATGTTGAAACTTCATGTGGGTTAAAAAAAAAAACAAAAACAAGGGAGGGATGGGACAATTTTGTAGAAGGCAGTTACCAAGGCAGCGTTTCTGGCTCAAGCAGCACTTCGTGACAGATAGCAGGATCCCGGGACAGCATTCAGGGAAATGACGACTCGCATTCCTCTCCAGCCATCTTCTCCCAGCTGTTATTGGAAAGGGCATATAGGCTAAATATACAGCCGTAGCAGGGCAGAGCAAGGGTCTGCCTGCCTAAGGGCATGCAGTTTAACGTGGCTTTGGCTTCACTTGGGCTTCCAGTGCGTAGCCAGCCAGAGCAAGCCCCTCAAAACTCTACTTGTAACTCCTGGTTTTATCTGGAAACAGAGCAAGAAAGTGTAAAAATCCTAGTATTTAATTCTATGTTTAAGGGAATGTAAGCTAAAGCTAGTACTAAAATCCACAGGAAATTAAACTACAAAATGTTAAAATAACAACAAAAAAGTTGGACTAAGCTCCTTCCATACAAATGCATAAAAATGCATATTTTGAAGATAAACACAACAGGCATGTACATATATACATGCACACAAACGCTTTATCAGTTTCCAAAATTTAGGAAAAACCAGAACTCAAGGCACCAAGATAAACTAGGTGTTTTTGACTCTAAATTTCTCTTTTGTAAGGAAAGCTTTGTAAATTGCTGAATTTGTTTGACATTAATTCTGAAGTGAAGACCATGGCATTACAGAAGAGCATTTTAGCAGAAGCCATCCTGCGGTAGAGCCCAGGACAGAGGACACCCGGGCTGGCAGAAGTGCCTGGGCAGGCAGCAGAGAGAGGCGGTCAACAGAGATGAGACCAAAGCACCACTCTGAAAAATTAGAGCAATTTTAATTTGGACAACGGAAGAGTTATCTTAGTGATTAGCATACACAAGGCAGACCAGTCCCCACGACAGTACACTGATTTGAGGGGCACTAATTGCTAGAAACATTGGAAGTAGAAGATGTAGGACTCTCGAGAGAAATTCCCCAGCCCTCCACGGGCTCACTGTGCCATAGCAGCTTGTGTTCACTGAAGTCTGATTCTGGACTCTCTAGAAACAATTTACATGGGGGTCCAACTGGTATACAAGTGAATCTGCAGGAACAAAGCTGAGTTTTATGTAGTTTTAAAACTAAAGTGGATTTTTGTACCAAAATGCAAGCCTTCAAGTATACAAAGATGAGCCCAGACTGTCTCTCAGCCATCCCCATCTGTGAAAGGCACAAATGAAGATTTCTAAGAAGGCAAAATAAGCTTTGTTTAAAAGGCAGTCTAACGAGATATCTAGAGGACCCCTCAGCAGCTCTAGCCAGAAAGTACAGTTGAAGCATCTGACAACAAGACAAGAAAGCACACAACAACAAGCAGCAAGATACAAGACGTCACTTTTTAAACGTGAGGACTACGAGGCATCAGAGTCCAATCTTGTATTCCTCAGACACAGCTCGTTCCCCCAGTAGCGCTGAAGGACATGTGCAAGAGCAGCTGGCGTGACAGTCACCACTGTGTTCTGTCCCCTGGTATCACTCACCATCTACCAGCTGTTTCAAGTCTAATTCACACCAGCTAACGACCTTTGATAGAAGTCACACAGCTAGGAAGCAGGTTTCTATCAAAAGTGCTGCTTCAGAAATGGGTTTAAATCAAGGCACCGTCACTGACAGGTGACCACAGTCTTTCCTCCACCCCATGCTCCAAAGGGACAAAATCATCCACAAGCCTCCAGCAGCACCTGAAATCTCAGCTGAAGCCCAGAAAAATACTTTCTCCCTAAGCTGCCCTGCTGTACTACGCAGGAGATGTTCTCTTCAGATGTAGTCATGAGTACTGAAACCAATGAGGCTAAAAAGATTTGCATCTCTTGCTTCATTTCTTAATTGAATTAAAGGCTGAACAAAACTCCTTATGAGGCTTCAGAGAATCCACACAGAAATGAAGAATATCCTAATCAGAGAGGAAGCTTCCACTGGACATTTTATCTTACTAAGGACTAAAGAGTCCACACAAAAAGAGAAAGACCCTGAGGGATAAACTTCCATGTCTAGCAAGGCAGGAAATCTCACTGAAGTTTCTGCCATGGTTTGGCTTTCGGAGCACATTACACACTGCACAAGTCACACAGGTGACTGGTGAGCTTTGGTGCGTCCTTTTAGCCCAAACTCTCCCACCTACCTGGCTGCTTACTTTTTAATTTTTTTTTTTTTAAATTTAAAAAAAGGTATAAAGCTCTTTCTGTCAAATTAGCAAGCAGAAGCTATTAGAGCGGTGAAGGACAGACTGATGGGCAGGGCAGTCTTGCAAATCCCCTTCTTAGGAAACCTGATCATACTTTCAAATCCTGTTCTGAAGGAAACCCTTCCGAGGCCTGAGCTCTGGCGGTACACCTGAGCCTGGCCAGAGGACTTGCAGCAGGACCCTCGCCCATGTTTTGGCCACGTAGTGGCAGAGTACTTTTTTCATCACCAGGACAGCATTCAGGCTTCCCGAGGACATGCCAGCACTGCAGCCACCAGGTAAGCATTAGCTTTGCTAACGGTACTGAATCAGACAGCAAAATGCAGGAGCACCCAGGAGCAGGCAGCTTGGGCAGGTGTTCCTCCAGTGAGAGAAGCAAACAGCCTGAGGGCTGCGGGCACCAAACCCAAAAGTGCAAATAAGAAAACCTTGACAGAAGTTTCATACTCAAGAGCCGCCTCAAAATGCTGTTTGGCTGGACTGCTTCATGGAGAGGCAGCCACATTCCAAGGGTTTATAATCACCTTCTGGGTATTCCACAAAATTCCTCAGATAGTGAAATATTTTGAGCAGGTCCTTGAACATGTTCAAGCACCATAATTTTCTATACATTGATGTCACAGCACCAGGGCTTCAGCACTAAGCACAGGACTGGAAGGCAAGGCTTAGGGTCGCTCTCCTACCTGCCAGGGACCTGACAGCCGGGCACAAGATCTGCTGCTACTACCAAAGGGAAGTAAAGCACAAAGAGCTAACATTAAGCAGACACACGAAACAAGGCAAGCAACACCAACAAAAAGCCATTTTCAGCACTTCAGTTATGTATGCAGTATCATTTATATTCTTTGTGGCAGCGTAACTAAGGGCAGGCACATTCTGTTTAGAAACATCCCGCTGTTCCATCAGCTTTACCACCCCACCCTACAACTCCAAGCCAACACATTAAGATTCAGCTTTATGGAGTTGCTCAGCCCTGATTTATTACTCAGCTAGCAAGACTGCCATAGCTCTTCATTCAAATGTATTTACCACCCAGTGATTTATGCAGAGCAGCCAGGGCATCAGCCATGGACCTGCAACTTCCGATGTTTCTCAGGAAAACTACTCTAAATGCTTCTTGGCAGAATGAGATATAAATGTTCCAACTTTAACCATCAAGCATAAAATGGGAAAGCTGCAAAATGAAGCAGCATTGCTCCCATGCCACAGAGGCAGAGAAAGCTTCTGGAGGAGGAATTAACTCTCTGAAGATCAGTAGCTTCCAGCTGGGCAGCACATTCCCTTAAACCTGCAGAAATTCATGAGTCACCAAAACCCATCAAACTGATAACCTCTTCCTGCAGGTGCACATTTTCATAGGTGCCTTCTCTTGCTAGAGACCAGGGAGCAAAGGGCTGGACTGCTTCAGTGAAACTGTCTGCTCTTCACAATAACTTCTGGCCCGAGTTGGCCAGCCTTTCGTTCACATAGTAAGTCCAAAAGCAACAGATCACTGATGGCACAAGCTTACCGAGGCAGAAGGACAGTGCGTAGCTTCACAGGTCCATCTGCTTCCCAACTGCTCTGGTGCAAGAAGATTGATTTAAATGAAAAAGCAAAGATGAGCACCTTAAAAGACAAGACACCCACAGAGTCTGCATCACATTCCTGCAGCATTAATTTCACTGCATTATCTTACAGCTAAATTATCTTGTTTACCTGCACTACATAATTAAAAAATAACCCTCATCTGGTTTTGACCATGGCCTTAATGGCTTCAGCCAGGAGCGGGGAAGGCTGGGGCTGTTCATCACAGGTCCACCAACGCAGAGATAACTCCAGTTTTTCTCCCCACCCTGCTCTGGTATTGAGAAATCAGGAGACAAGTTGAATTATTTCAAGGCAAGACCAGACTACTTCACTGTAAGGAGTATCAGAGGGATTTAGGCTTTTTTTAAACACTAACATTCTGCCCCATCTATATGGATACAGGACCCATTCAGTCCCAGTGCTCAAGCTCATTCCTTACACCGGAACCATGCATTCAGGGTCTGGCCGAAAAGGGCCAGAGAAAACGACCCTGACATGCATAAAGCCAGCATGCTCAACTAAATGCATTGCAGGGTAACATGCCCCTCTCCGCAAGCAGCATAGCACTGCACCTCCAACGTCGAAGAAGTTTCAAGGGTTGCTCCAAGCAAACCCCCTGCAGCAATTCCAACACAAACATCCTGCCATTCCCAGTACCCAAATTCCATAAACAAGAAAGTCCAAAGGACTTAAAAATAGGATCAAACTGTCCTGCTCAGCCACCAGACAAGTTATTTAAAACTGGGACCCAAGGACAAACTGGGTAAAGGCAGAGTGCTCACACAAAAAAGGGGAGGCAGGGAGACAGCAAGGACAAGATAAGGAAAACTGATGTTTTTCTTCCTAAGCAGCCACAAAGCCTGCATAGTGTAACACACTTGCAACAGTTAACTAGCTGGCATGGCATCTGGTGCCAGTCCTCAAAAAATGGTCCCAAGGTTTTGCCACAGCAGAAAAATCCAGTGATTCCTCCCTTCCTCACAGGAAATCTATCTTGTATGGGTCAGAGAGGTTGGAAACAAGACCTGCATGTTTTTGAGGGACACCCACCCCCCCAAATTACAGTGTATTTCAAATAGTGTGAGCAGAGGCTGCATCCCTCTATTTTGACTTGCCATTGCAGTTTTTACACAGGAGATGAAGGACTGTGCCCTGCCTTCCCAGCACGCTGACACTGTGTCCCACTGCTTCCTAGGTGAGAGTCCGGATGGCTGTGAAGAGACAGCAGCATGGACTCACAGCTGCACACAGACGTGGAAGATGGCAACAGCTGTGTCCTCCTCCTGACTCACATGGGCAGATTAAAACATGAATTAAGTTGTAAAGAGGAAAAAAAATGGAATAAGAAGATGGGACAGATCCTGTACCGACTTCCTTCCCAGTGCAAGGCAACACTGTGGAGCATGTGATGACTACCTACTCCCTCTGCAAGAATCCCAGGAATGGGGGCAAAGTCATCACAGCTCCAATGTTTGCCCCAGGAAAACAGAGTCGGATGTCATTCTGAGGCAACAAGGAAAATTAAATTAGCACTCAGCTGGGTTTTGTACCAGTTTGAGCCTCTCCGAGCTAAGCATCATCTCCTCTTGCTCACCACATGTGCTTTGGACATGCCAAGTTAGGTGTACTCAGACTTTGTAATCCTTTGCAACAGCAGTGCCTTTATGCCCGTATTTTCACTACTTCGAGCTCTACTCCCATACAGCCATCTTCTCTGCCTTGGGGCACCCAAGAGCAGAGCCCAGCCCTAAGCACAGGCTGTGCTGACCCCAGGGGAGAAATGAGGACAACCCTACTTCCCAGCCCAACAACCACCCACACTAGTCCTAAGTGTTCCTGAGAGCATGTAACAGTAGACAAATACATTTGTCCTTAATCACTCCAAGCCTTTTTTTCTGAATCCACCCCCCCCCAAGTCACTCTTGCTTTGCTCTTTGCTCAGCACCCACCTGATCTTCATTACTAATGCAACACCCAAATCCCAGCAACTTGTTTAAGAGGGCATCCCATTACTAGCACCCACTGGACTCTCATTGCTGCTCACACAGTCACATTCCTATGACTGTTCTTATATCTAGGTAAATCTGAAACACTTCCCAGAAAAACCGGATGGCTCATTGCTATCAAACAGCATAGGAGAACATAAACAATTAGCGAGAGCGTAAGAGCTGTATGAAGAGAGATGCTCAAGCACCACAAGAAAAATGCAGTCTTGGAGTTGGAGAGAGGCCGTTAAGCTCTGAAGGTGTGTTCAGCTTGCCTTCGCTTTACAGCGCTGCCGCAGATGCGGGGAAACAATTAAACTGCTTATCACAGTATGTCCCATTCAGCCTCCAGAGCGGGAGAGCAATTCCAATCCCCAGGTGGCAAGCGCAGCAATTAGGTACCCAATTACGTGCACCAAAGCTTTGCTTTGCTTATGTTATTTTACTTCAATGGTTATATAGTATTTCCTTGGCTTACTGTCATTAAAAGATTGTAGGTTCAGCGACGACCTGTAGGGTCTCAGCTGAGATCAGGCTGGTCCCGCAGGACTAAGCTGCACATTGTACCACATTTGGAGGATGCAGAACGGTCCAGATGTGGGCAGGTGACTTAAAAGTCATTCAGCAGAGCCAGTCGCAAAGCCTGGCCACACCCGCTGTATCCTCACTTGGAGGGGCTAGGCTTAAAGTTTAAAAATAAAAAAAAAAGTTACACCGCAGCCAGGGTTGTTAATCTCCAGCTCCACAACAGCCCCTCTGAAGAGCAACTCTGCATTGGCACTTGAGCCTCTTCTGGGCTTAATAACGGGTTGTAGGGGAAAAATGTGGTTTTAGCAGCTCAGTCCATCCCTTATAAAGCAGAGAAGCTATGCCAAAAATAACCTGGCTTACTAGTTATGGTCACCAAGCGCTCACTCACCAGGTCTCTGATCAGGGACCACAACACTCTTTGCACCACAGCATCACCACCATCACACCAGCTGTGTGTTGGACAGGAGAAGATGCCCTCCCCAACACCACGAAGGTGTTTCACATAAAGCAGTTTGCGGTTTTTAAAACAGTAGATAGCCAGGACTCATTCGTCAGCCTCCCCAAAGGAAGCATTTTCTTCCAGCTCGGACAAGGTCTCCAGTGCAGTTTTGCTGCGTCTTCAGCCTTTCTGCTGGAGAGGCTGGACTCCTGAGGCAGTTTTGTACCTGGCACTTCTCAGAGTCATGTATGACAACAGCTGTATCGAGAAGCACACTATAATGATCAAGAATGATGCAGTTTTGGGACTTCCCAAATATAATCATAAGTTCAGTGTTGTCCTCCAAAGGCCTTCACTATCCCATTGCAGCAAAGTTCAGAGCAAACAAAACCAGGTTACAGAACTGAAGCACCTCCCACAAAAAACAGGAAAAAAAAGCTTTTGAATGTAACAGCGGTGCCTCCCACCACAGGGCAGCAGCAGAAGACAGACTGCCTCTCATTTATTCCTCAAGACCTTATGCCAGCTGGGAACTTTGCTCATTGCTGTAGGCTGAGCCTAAACCGCTCCCCCCTCTCCCAACAGCATATGATGCTGCTCTAGGTAACACAGACAATACCTAAAACCTCAAGGTTGCAAATAATGAGTTAAAAAAGTCAGAATACCTGAGAATTAAGGTTGTCCATGAGCAGGTCACAGCAAGCACCAAAATTCACTCCTATTCTCCACCCCTATTCCAGCTTTTTATTCTCCTGCCCTTTGAGACAGGCAAGCCCTTCAGCCATCCACGGCTGTCAGCAACCAGCCCAGGAGAGACAGGATCCTGCTCCCAGGGCTGAGGGCGGCCGGTGGCAGCACCTCCCTCCATCCCCAGCACTGATTCAGCCCCTCGGGCCCCGGGCTGGAGGAGGCCCTGTATGGACAGGATCTTTGAAAACCTTAACTTGGCAGATCAAGTCTACAAAGCACTGGTGAACGGGGAGCCTTTCCGACGCCTGTAACCTGATAAGATACATAAGATACGGGGCATTTTTGCTGGGAAAGGAGATGGCACATGCCTTGCAACGGGGGGAGGGCAACCTTCCAGCCATTGTGCCAGACCAAGTACCTCTCAATGCAAGCAGTTAGGTTCCGTTTGGTTTTTTTTAAAATACTGACAACCTAAAGCTTTTTTATCCTTTAACTCTTGGAAATGGCTGAACTGCTTTTGCTGAAAACCTGAAACAAAGCCTGAGGCAGGGACACAGCATGGGAAATTCCAAGGTGAGCAATTAAGTTCAAGAGCTAAATGCAACTCCACCATCAGACAGTCTCTGCAGCAGGCGGTGTGACCGGTGTCACTAAGACACTCACTGCTCCTCCACGCAGGCCTGCGGAGGGAAAAACTGCCACAGCAGCTAAAGCAGGCTACCCCACACCCAGAGTTTTAGACTGAATCCACTCCAAACAGGAATGAATTCGGAAAAGTCCTGCAAGAGGGAGCTCTGGCCAAATCACTGCAACTGGGAGGCAACTTCTCGGGAATGTGCTAAGGGGCTTACAGCATCTGGACGTGCGTGCTCCCCGGTTACTGCCGCTACGCCCTGCTCCGTCCCAGCCTCTGCTTGATAATTCCCCTTGAAGGCAGCTCCATGGGAACATTACTCACCGGCTGACCCGCCTGCAGTCGTGAGCCAGGCAGGACTCCAGAGCTGCACGCAGGGCAGCGGGAGCAGAGCAGCAGGGCGCAGTCCGGATGCTGGCCTCCGACCCAGTCCATGGGCGAGGTGCTACGCAGAATGCAGTTAGGTAGCAATGCAAATAGCACTGTGATTAGCATCACTGCTTAAATTGCTGCCTTTGCTCTAGAATCTAAACTACTTTAAAACCTGAAGGAAGCACCTCCCAAATACAAGCCCTGTTTAGGCAAGATGGTGCTGTCGGAACAGAGTTTGAAAATACCATTTTGCTGCTGCAAAAAGTTACGTTCCCGAGGTCTTTATTCTGTGCCATAGTACTGCCTTGCTCCCTTCTTCTCACTGCTTTTCTTCCTCAGAAAAGCTATTTCTTTCTTACTCTGCTCTTTCACAAAAACAAGAAACAATCTGAAGAAAAATT
The DNA here is from genome assembly GCF_026419915.1 of Harpia harpyja. Classification (NCBI taxonomy): domain Eukaryota; kingdom Metazoa; phylum Chordata; class Aves; order Accipitriformes; family Accipitridae; genus Harpia; species Harpia harpyja. Next base: position 5,164,204 of record NC_068969.1, read on the forward strand.
GATAAAAGGACTTGGGGCAAATGTGCCTTCATTTTCTTTAAAGATATCAACTATCTAAATCAGCAGCGTCCCTATAAAGGCAAATCACTGAGACTGGAGATAGGTGCCCTGAAGCACTGCAGGCAACAGCATTATCCAGACCAGCTGAAGTAGCCCAGCAAAACACCCCACGAGTCATTGAAGGAGAGGTCTAATCACATCACCTACAAGTCTATAGCTTATTCTGGGTTTTGCAAGAACCAGCACACAGAACTGGAGTAGATCCAAAGTACTGAGGCATCATGTATTCTGACACAAGCACATCAGCCAGAATGAAAGCTTGAAGGCTGGGAAAAACATCCATAATGTCATTTGTGACAGGAGGTTTGCTCTGCTTGTAACATACACTGCCAACACGCCCAGGAAAGCTGTTCAGAGATCAACAGACAAAGGCTTTTCACCATTCAGCCTGTTATTTCATGTAAATTGGGTTGTCCTACCAGAAAAAGGAATCTCCATATGAAGTGCAAGGTGCTCAAAAAACCAGGAGCAGCCACAGCAAAAAACAAGTTCAAGAAGTACTCACACTATGGCTGAATCCCTTCAGCTCCCCCCCCCATGACCAGAGGGTCCTGCTCCCCCTATCTACAGGTGCAGTTCTGCAATCCAGAGCCACACAGTCTTCCCACTTGTCAATGCAGGTGATCTCCTCAAAGTATCACCACCTTAAAACAGGGTTTTGTCCACTGAAATAACTCCAGACTCCTCTGAGATATGAAGTCATGTTTTGAAAAGCAACAGTGCAGCAAATTCAATTAACTAATCAAGTCTGCCTTCTACTTGGGCAACCTGGAAGCAAGATTTCCCAAAGCCCATCCCCAAGATGTAGCATGTTATCTGCCAGGTATGCTGCTGTGACCCTTCCAGTGTGATCTAGAGGGTCTGCCTCCACCACCCCCTTCTTCTGGCCTCCTGGAGCAGGGAGTCCTGCACACAGCATGCCATGCCCCAGAAAAAAATGGGAAAACTACCCCGCTCTTCTCTTGAACCCTGATAGAGGCTGGAGGGGGTTGGAGAGGACACGCGCAAATCAAGCCAGAGGCAAACAGTAGCTCTTTAGAGGAATAAACCACTCGTCAGCCTGTCGTGATTGATAAGTACATCTGCCAGTCCCCACCTGCTGTTCACATTCCTGGCATTTTTTTCTGCAGCATTTTCTCCCTGAGAAGGGACCAGCTGCTTATCAACTGCTGCAGAGGAGATTTAAAGGAAGGGAAGCAGGCCCCAGCTTAAACAAAACGAAGGGATTTCAGGCCCCGAGCATGCCAAAGACAGTATTCTTGCATGAGATTGGGGAACCTACTGAAGGGGTTTATTCCAGGAGCCCTCACAGGTTCAGAAATTGTAATGAGCGTTAAGTGCTCCCCTTTGCTCATTCCTGCCATCATACCTCTTTTAAATTCCTGGCAGATAAAGCAGGGGGCTCCAGAAAAGTCTCTGTAGCCTCCAGCCACTCACACCAAAGTAATTTTCTGCACTGGTCAACCACTCCCTAGAAAAAAAAGGGACATAAGGGTGGAAACACACCAGCCTCTCCAAAAGGGTGAAGGCTTTGCTGCCTTCCCCACAGCGGAGGGCTGATGAGCACGGACAGCCGGGAGGCCGGGCAGGACAGCTGTTCAGAGCAGCAACAGATATTTCTGGGAGTGAAGGAGCAGGAGTTTAGTTCTGGTTTTTAGCCCTGGACATGGGCTGGAAGTTCCTCCTTTTCTTCAAGTTAGTTTTAACACAGCAAGAAGGTGAAGGAAAATAAACCAGTACAATTATAGCAGAGCCTCGAAGCAGAGGAGTGGAACGTTAGCCTGACTGTTGTCAGAAGAGGAAAAAGCAGCTCCGAGGAGCTATCAAGAGCTCACTGTCTTTAAGATCCCAACCTCTCTGTCAGACTAGATCAAAATCAGCTATTAGGATCAAATTTATTAGAGCGCATACCCATACTGAAATCCTATCAGCCTGGCTGCTGCAGGGAGCCAAGGCAAAGCAGGGTTTCTGGAGTTTGGGTGGCCCAACACCCATCTAAAAGTGCCTCCCTTTCACTGAAAGATGAACACACACAACTGCAAACAAATCTACGAGTTTTTGCTTATTTGCAGTCTTTGGGGAAGGATGGAGGCAGCAGGAAATAAACACAGCTTTCCCCACACCTGGAAGAGGAGTAAAATGCAAACCAGGTTTTTATTTCAGACCACAGCGATTATGTCCATCAACAGGCAGCACCGCTCCTTAAGGCAGACAGCATAGCAGTGCCTTTATAAACCAAGGTGGATGCAATACAAAATCTGACTTATTCTGGACGCTCCTGGGGAAGAGCCCAGCACAAAGAGCTGTGGCTCAGCAGGCAGGACACCCCAAACACCATGAGCACTGGTCAGCCACCCTTCTTTGCAGAGCAGCTTCCTGACCAGTTTTTGAGGTTATTTCCCAAGGCTGCCATACTCGGTCTTACAAAAGAGCCAAAAGTTAGCAGCAGCAAGGGGAAGGGGAGGGCAAGCCAGGTGTGAGCAGCATTTGAGTAGCTGGCTAATGGGTGCAGCTGTCCTCCAGTTTTACGGCTCTTGGAGGAAATTTAAACAGGAACTTTCTATAAATTAACTGCCCATAAAACAAGCATGTTTTCTCAACACACCAGAAGGTCGGGAGAGGTCTGCTCAGCCTCCTGTTCCCAGGACACAGCAAACAGCCTCCGCAGTCACAGTTTCTCCTTCTGAACCAGGAGAATGCGGATTTAGCCCGTGTAGTAGTAAGCTGGTGAGAGCACACTCGCAAAGCCATCAAAGTCATTCTCCATTCACAGCAAACTAATAATTTATGTTTCCCCTAAAATCCCCAATGCAATCCAGATGTCTAAGTAGCCTTTGTCCCAGAAAGCAAACTATACAACCGCCTCGGAAAGACAGCCACAGCTCTGCTTGCCAAAGTCCTCACAAGGCTGTTTATTCTGCAGGAGCGACAAACACATTGATTTCAACTCCTCCCAGGTCTGGAAGCTGCAGGTGATAAGGTGGTTATAGACACTGTCCCCAACCCTTCTGGCTTCCTCTTCCTTGAGAGGATTATTTAAGAGGTAAGAGTTGCCTGTTAGGGATATTGTGTTGCGAAAAACGCACCTGACAGGTCCCCAGTTTTGAGGGAACGAGGAGCATGGGAAAAGTCAGGGTGAAGCCAGTGCAGGAAACACAGGAAATAAAAGAAACAAAACAAATTGCTTAGGATGCATTAGGAGGACCAGAGCGTGTCGTGGGGTGCTCATTCCCTGCGGCCACTCTGAGCCGTGGGAGGAAAGCCCCTGGCAGCGAGGACCCCAGGAAGGGCCGTTTCACCAGGGGACAGGCTGGCTGGTCCCAGAAAAGGAGGAGCGAGTCATTTGGCCAAAGGGCCAAATTCCTCCAGCAGCACAAGGAGGGCAAGTCTGCAGCTGCACCTGTCCTGGGTTAAGGGACCCACACCAGCCGGGGAAGGGGCTCGCAGCCCCCCGGGCAGCCTCCCCAGCACCCTGCTGTGGGACCCTCCGGGCAAGAGCAGCGGGTTACCTGTGCTGGGGGGCTCAGCGCAGAGCCCTCCCGGCACACCAGCTCGCCCAGCCTGCGGGCAGCAGCCTAGGAGCACAGCGCACCAGGGAAAAGCTGTCCGAAACACCTATGGAAAGGTTTGGAAGAGTTGAAAATAGAGTTTGGGAAACAAACACTGACCAGCCATACAACTCTTCCAGGGATATTTTAGGCATTAGTCTAGTTGCATTCCAGTCCCTGAGTATATTTGCTATAAATATTTTAAGTCACTTTGTTTCAAAACTTATTATATCAGTCAAGTACAGTGCAATGCTTCAAATTTTAGACCTGCAGGCTGCCAGCCAAATTTGCTGCCAATTTTTAAAACTGTGCCGTGTTACCTAGGGTATAACATCGGATCATCTCTGGGTTTTTTTCAGGTGCTTTTCTACAAAGACATTTATTCTGTGTTATAACATTAGGTCTCTACCGATACATCGAGCCTTGTGGATTAACACATCTTTATTCACAAACCAACAACAGTGGTTTCATTTTCAAATCTACCTTTTTTTTTTCCTTTTTTACAGGCCAATAAGCAAAAGAAAATACACCAGTAATTCTGCATGCAAAGTAACTCTCTCTAGAACTAGGTATTTTTGTCATTGACAAAGCCACAGTACATACAACTGGCAGCAATTTCTGGGAGCTCCGTTTGAGCAGTGCGCAAGGCTGCCAAGACCGAAGTACTGCACGTAACAAGCCAACTACACCACAGACATGCCAAAGCTCCCCAAAGGCCCTTCTCCTCTAAAGACATGGCAAAGCAGCGTGCAGAGGGAGAACGGATCATCCTGCATCCTAACCTGGGTACCCTGCCTGCAAATAGGTCTAGAGCCATACACTTCTTCAACCCAAACACACTGCATTCACAATGATATCTAACCTTCTCACCTGACAGGCAAAAAGGGAAAACCCAGACATGGCAGTCATAGTTTTGGAAGGTCCAAAGCACTAGCAAACAGCAGGGTACGGCTCAGGGCACATCCTGCACCCCAGCTCTGCTGGTCACTCTGCCACTTGACGTTCCCATCCCATCAGGGATAGGGGTTCTTGTGCACCAGAGATACCGACAAAACACAGCTTAACCTTCAGAGCATAGATTTCCACCAGCGCTTTACAGTACACAAATACTAATGTTCGCAAATGAATGCAGGCCTGCTTGATCCAAAAAACACACAGCTGTGGCCAAGCATGTGTTTTCTTTGGAGAACAGACCAGACACTCCGAGCCTGGTTGCCTTACCCATTTTTGAAAGACAGATTTAAGTCAACCAAACAGATACCAACCAAGCTGAAATACCAACCCTCACCACAAAGCCTCCTGCTCTTCAAGCTCTTGGTTGCTACTGAAAGGGGGAAAACACTCCCAAGGTACTACAGTCATCTCTACCAGCCCTGCCAGGGAGATGGGGAGAGGGCATGCCTGCTGGGTCAGGTACGTGGGGCAGGTAGCTGCCTGCCAGCGTTCCTCACGAGTTATCAGCTAAATCAGGTTAGAGGAGCTCCGTGACCGTTCAGCAGGAACGGGACTAGATGACCCCCTCTATCTCCTTTCCCATCCTTACAGCTTAGGCTGTAAATTCTTCAGGGACAGCTACAAGCAGGAGGTCCTGGCAGAGCACTGCTAGCCACAGCTAGCCAGGACCTCTGCAGGGAGCCACGGCAGCGGTTCCAACAGCTCCAGGGTAAGGATGCTGGGTAAACCTAGAAACTGTGAAAAATGTTAATGTGTTGTACTGGTATGCAGACTGCACCTAAGAAACTGCTTAATTGGACACAGGTAGAAGAATCAAGGCTAAAGTGGAGTGATTTGTCTTAGGGAAATTTGTCTTAGGTGTAGGGTACCCAACATGCGCCACATAATTGTAGGGGAGCTTTGGGATGTGGGGACTTGCAAGGCCACCTGTACCAAGATGACCATAGCAGTGATACAGCCATATAAGGTTGAGATTGCGTAAGTAACAGGAATGCCAGATTTGGGTATGGATGTAGCAGGGTTGAAACCGATCAGCAAAAAGTAGTAAGGGGCTGTTATTTGAGAGTCTGGGCAGAGAAAGGGAGGGACAGGGGCAATGAAGAGATGGGTCCTGAAATAGAGAAAAAAAAATATGGAGAATAACGTGTAATATAAAGAACAAAGGAGGGTCAATCTTCCTGTGGTAGGAGCAGGGGCACCTAGGGACAGCCACGACCCCAATGTGCAGACTGAAACCCCCTGGGATGCCAAGGAACGCCCCCCGGACAACCTGCTGGACTCTCCACCCAGGCTGTGTCCAAAAGACTTGCCATAGGAGGGCAAACTGGGACAGACTTGCACCCTAACACAAAGTGGCATGGGAGGGAAGGGCGACAGATTTACAATTTGGTAGTAGTGCAATTTGTCAGATTTAGCAGTAATAATTACCAGCTTTAGAGCTACAAGTGTGTAAAATGCTCTAACTGTAAATTACTATCAGCAGTGTTTATTAGTGAATCAATTAAATAGTCAATAACTTGACTAGTTTCTCAGTAGGGTATTGCTTCATAATAACCATCATATAGCCTCTCAGATCAGCTACGCCTCCAGCCTGCACCCCAGAGGGGCTGGGATCAGACCAGGGGCTCAGCTGGGATGTCCCAGCCTGGAGGTCTGGGCTAGCTGCTGTCTAGGTATCTCAGTTAAGCAAAGGAGCTTGGTTAAGCCTGTGTGGGCAGATGCAATCTGGGCTGCTTGTCTTACGTGTTTGTACAATGCTTGATACGAAAAGCCTGTGACCCACCACTGAAAATCGTGCATGCCACCACCACAGTGTGAACACACCACTGGCCACACTTTTAATAGCTTCTAATAATAAACCAGGATAAAGAGCTTAAAAGTTTGAGGTGCCTGTGTAAAGCACACTTGCAATTAAAAGGACACTCCTCAACCACACCGCATCAGCAAGACCAAAGGCCAGGCCGCATAGGGCCAGGGATGGGACCCACCTCGGGTCCTCCCACTCTTCGAGAGGGCTGACCTAAATCCTCCCTCTTTCAGACTCCAGTGGCAGGAGGAAAATGAGCTGGTCTCATTAATTTCACCTCCCACTGCCTGGTGAACTTTTCTGCAGAAAAAAAAAAAAAAAAGATTCAAAGCTATGCTGGCAACCTGAATCTTCTCTGGAGCAGGAGGAGGCAAGCGACCTGCTGCAGCGCCGCTCACCTAATGGCCAAGCTCTGCTTCCAGAGCTCCTCAAGTTATTCAGCTGGGGACTTCTTAAAAATCCAGTTAGGACACCCAGCAAGGCAATGGTTTCTCTGCAGGGCAGTTTATGCAATAGAAGGGCCAGTAGTCCATCGTCAGCTGGTGGCTCAGCAAAGTCTCCTCTGATATGTAGGCAAACCCAAGACTGGCACACTACACGACAGGCGACACCACCAACTCCTCCCTGCAGCTTCCTCGGAGCCTCGCCGGAGCCAAGTACACCGGGGCACCCTATTTTCCTGTGATTTCCAGAGTTCAAATTTATTTTTTAATCTGATAGTAACAGTAGAAGACCATAAAAAAACCCCACACTGGCCTGAGCGGCTCCAGAGTCTAAAATAAACATGCCAAGCCCTATTTGTGATGGAGTAAAAATAGCTTGTTTCTCATCCCTTCCCAGGACCTCTGCTTCGTACACAAAAGCTTCACAGGTTAACTATAAAAATACCAGGCGTGCAAGGAATGTCTTGATTTGAGCTTTGCACTGTTTGAAGGAGTTCAGAAACCCACCTCAGCCCCGCAGCAAAGGGACACACCCTCAGAGCTCATATCCCACCCAGGGCTAAAGGCCAGGTGCTGTCAATTCCCTTTAATAGAAACTACCATCCTTCTAAAAAAAAAAAAAAAAGGAAAAACACTTCACTGGAATTACATCTTGTACTCTTTCTTGGCTGGATATTTTTAAATGACTCTTATTCCAAAGAGCGTTAACTATGAAATCTAGTGCAAAGCTGTGCTGCAGCCAGGACAGGCTCCCCGGGAAGTAGAGCGAGCAAAATCAGCATCTGCATCAAAAGGAGAAGAGAGACTGCAACCAGTCTGGCTCACTGTAAGAAACATCACTTCCTTGCAAGTTCTGCTAAATTAACTTTTTTTCCAAGGCTTAAATGTATCACACCTGGCACCTGCAATGCTCAGGCCTGAAGAGAACAGAAAAACAAGACCTAGGAGAGCAGCACCACAGGAAAGCTGCCATGAAGCAAAGTTTAATCATTACATCATTTCTAAAGACAGATCAGCCGGACCCACAAGCGAGCACCAACCTATCTATGACTTGGGCTTAAAAAAGGACCAGAGGAGAATCCGCAATGCATCTGAAACCTGCTGGTATTTATATAGGCACTAAAAGACACCCGGGGAAAACGCCAGGCGTACACGTCCCCAGCCCCACAGGCAAAGCTCGCAGGAGCCACCGGCCCCAGGAGCCTTCCCAGAAATGGCCGGCAGCCGGCACATCTCCCTACAAGGCAGTCCTGACAGCGGCACATGCAGCCGTCCATCTGCTGCCGTGCTCTCCCGCCTCGCCGCAGCCCGAGAGCACGCATCGGGCTTTAACCCGCCCCAGACAACACATGGCAGGCACTGGTTTCGTGGCACCCCCAGAGACCACCTTCACCAGCACACCCACCTACAAACACCGCACTCCAGCGCCGGCTCCGCGTTCGCCATTAAAATTCATCTCCAGAAACCTGGGCTCAAATTGAGGCAGCATAAATTAAGCAGCGATTTGGGGCTTTGGGTGAGAGACAGCGACATCTCAGAAGAGCTCTTAGCACAGCCACGCTCATTTTAGGTGACAGGGACAAGAAAAACAAATTTGCTTGCTAAATACACATTTAGTTTAGCTGGTCATTTTGAAAAGCTCAACATTTATATTTTAGATTATGTTCTTAAATATGCCCACATCACATTGAAGGCTAGCATCTAGTGAGATCTGTTACACAGGTCCCTAAAGTTTCCTCCTCTTGATTAAAGTCAATCTTGTACATTGTCTTGAGTCAAAGGGTTCAAGAGATGGGAAAGCCATAGTCCACCCCCCAGCTACTTCTTCCCATTATTAAGCATCCTAGTAAATAAATGAGAAAAAAGTGCTCCTTTTCCAGATTTTACTTTGTCTGGCTTCCTCCTCCTCTTGTTATACACAGACTTTCATCATTTATGGTCAAAACCATTTCCGAGAACAAGGAGAGCGATCCAGCACTTTCCAGCTCTCTTGTCCCACCTGCCTACACATTATCACTGAAGAATCACCTCACCAGATGCTTCAAGGTAAAAATCACAGCTTGTCTTATTTACATTAATATTTTGTGTTAGCTGTTACAAAAATACTGCTGCTCTTAAAGGAGGCTTCTCTCAAGTCCCCTGCTCTCCTCACCTGGCATCGCTTCCCATTCTTTTAGCTTATTCTGAAAGGGCAGGACTCCTGGAAATAACTTTTCTTCTTATCTGGTAGGCACTGGTATAACAGCCCAGCCACCAAACAAGTACCAAATAACCGTGACCACCAATAATCTCACCCCATACGTGCAATCCAGGATTTCAGCTCATAGTTCCACCCCCCAATGCATGCATTACAGCAGTTCTCCCGTCCATGACACAAGGTGATTCTTGCATCATGCTTCCTTCCTACTCCTGTGCACTTTTCCTCCTATTCAATGGCCCACAAAGGTCTCAAGAGATCACGCAACACGTGCCCATGAGCAGCACACATTCTCCCATGTTGGCAAAGACTTGGAAATTCAATGTTTTGTAGAGAAAGGAATGGCTGAACCTTCTCCCTGACTCTTCCTCACAAGGCACATGTGCCCTGGCCTGCTTGAAGACCCACAGCAGCAGCATGGCCAGCTTCATAGTCCTTTCAAGCTGGTGTTACTTCCAGAGGAAGCATTTCCACCTCTCCCATCCCACCTCTCTCTCCCCTTTGTGCCGGTACAAGTGTTACAGCCGCACAGAGAAGTGGATGGGGGAGCTGACACACATTAAAGAAACCCAGCAAGAGACAAACAAGAGGCCAGTTTCCATCTGGCTCAGCTTCCTGGCTGGATGCGGGGTCTGCAAGACCACTTCCCTTTTCCCTTGCACAAGTGAAAGGCAGGACCTCTCCTGCCAGCAGCACCAGCTCAAACCAACCAAGAAGCTGAGCATGCCAAGTTTGGACACTGTAAATAACTGTGCTGTGCCAGAGCACTGAGAAAGTCACCAAGGAAAACCCAAACAATCCCAAAAGATAAAGAGAAAAAGAAATTAAACTGGTTTCAGCTGGACATCTCCCATTCATTTCCCACTATTGTCCTAAGCAGCATCTAAGCAGCACATACTGACAGCAAGGGCCACACCTCCCACAGCCAGCTGCATCCTGGTAGCAGGCAGCACAATTCACTTACAGCAGAAGTCTCCGAATGGATCTATTCCACATTAATAGTCCACTCGAGCACTTCTGGGCAAACTGCAGCAAGCAGGCAAGTGACCTGACGCAGGTTTCTTTTCAGCCACTAAGCCACTTTAAAAGACATCTAAAAATACATTAAATGCTTTTCTCATGTGACTTTTCTATGCAAGGGACTGCTCTAAAGCCTGCCAACAGCAAATGGAACAAGACGCTGCTGCAAGACCTCTTTCCTGCACGAACAGCCTGTCTGCATCATCAACTTGTTTGAGTCCAGGAGACCAGCCTAAGATAAAAACCTGGAGCAATAAGCAGTCTGCTCAGCAGCATCAGCTACTGATGTAGCACCATTTTCTCCGAAGGGCTGCGCTTCCGTTCAGAATCACCACCCAGATGGGGAGCTGCAATGTTTTACCTTGTCTCTGCTCCAGAAGGATCTTTAACTAGTTACGCACAGAAGAGTTCAAATGTATACTCCTCCCAACCAAGCCTAAAGAAGAAAAATAACTTCCCAGCTCTGCTGACACAGGTAATTCCTTTCCATTGAGGAGAGGGAAGGTAAATAGGACAACTGTTTGCCTTCAAAAGTGCTTTGCACATCAGCTCAGCTGGCAGCTACCACAAAGCCCAAGCAGGACAACACTGGCCACTTCAATTACTCCAGCTGATCCTCAAGCCCATCTCCTTAGAGTACATTTACATCACCAAGTTTCCCACCAAGACTCTTCCTCCACTCCCAGTGGGGAGCAGACAGCTTTTCTGCTCTTTTGAGATGCAGACCTGTGTGTTTACAAGCTTCTGTAGGTGCCTGGGTCTGCCTTGAACCAGAGCAGACACTGACATGCTAGGAAATTAAAAGTGTCTGCTCCTGGATCAGTTCAGGCTGCAGAGCCAAGCCATCTGCTTCTGCTGATACTGAGGGTGGCTCTTCCTCACTCCAAACCAGACACCCAGCCATGTGCCCAGGCAGCTTCTAGCTTCAGCTGACCTTTTCCAGTTGGCACAGCCTACAATTGCTGGTCCCAAACAGGGCTTAGAGTCAGCTGCGCAGAATTTGCTAAGAATCATCACCTTAAGTCACTGCTTAAAGAAGAATCCCAACCCTAAACACTTGGATAGGGAGTCAGCTTAGCCAGTCTGAATTCCCATATAAGACCAGAAAATAGGACTTCAGCATGTGAAGCACTCTCTTCCCTGGGCTCTCAGCTGGCGTGACCAAGCCACATACTACACCAGTCCAAAAGACACAAGGAAGAGCTCTGCACCCAAACTTGCTCTCCATGATCTCCCTCGTGCTGGTGGTGGACTGCTTTTCCAGCAGGATCTGAGCTGACCAACTCATCACAAAACACAGGTATGTGCACCCACGGCACAACGGGCAGAACTGCCCCTATTTGCAGGACCTGAGTTTTCATTTTAACTTCAGGAAAAATCAAATCCTAGATCTCACTGCCTCCTCTGTTCTCTGCTTTTCTTTATGGAGCAGGGGAGAAGCTGCCTCAAACTATCTCCTGAAGCACCATATCAAGGCAATGGTTTTCAACCAGCATGTGAACAGACTATAAGAAATCCATAAAAGGTGCAAAAAGGCTTACCTGAAGTCAGCAGGATTAAGTTTGCTATACAAAGTTATGCACCTCCAGGGGAAGCTTTAGGAGTCTGCAACTGAGGGAAGAGAAAAAGGCTGGAGGCTGCTGAGCTGGGTCACGCTGGCGCAAAGCACACAGCACCAGGATGCAGTGCGGAGGTCTGCAGGAAACAGCTTCTTCCTGCGACGGCAGGACAGTACCACGACCCCTTTCCCCTGGGACGCCCACAGGCCAGGCGCAGTCGACTGCCAGACCGAGCTGAGCGCACAGAGCCACATCCAGTTTGCAGATCAAAAGTCACTGAGGCGCCAGCGAGCGATGCATGGCCCTACCTGTCCCAGCAGGTCCTGGCTCCAACTCGCCGCAGCCACTGCTGGGGCAGGGCGAAAGCAGGAGGCGGAGGCGAGCAGCAGTTGCACCATTTCCACTTGACCCAACAACTAGGAACTTTCAGGAGCATGGCAGGCTTTGGCGTAGCAGCACAGGACCAGCATGGCAGGGAGAAGCAAGAGGAGGGTCAGGATTCCAGTTTCCAGGAATAAGGGGCATGCAGTACTATGGTACCAGCGCTGGGATACTGGTTTGAGGGGAGGGTGGTGACTGAACCACATCACAGGTCTGGAGTACTGCTTCTAGACTCCAGGAGCTCATCCACCTCTGATCGAGGCTTTTAAGCAAGCCTTCTCACGCCTAAATTAGCCATGGTAATCACCACGTACTTCACTCTGCCACGTTCAGCAGACAGAATTGCACGCAACTTTTATCCCGGCTTATCACCATTACCACACAGGGGAACACCGCTGCCTTCTCAGTGCTTTAAGTCCACAATATACAATTGTACATCTTTGCTGGGAGCAAATGAAGCCCTTTTTCACATTCACTTTGATTACAAAGTTTTCATGAGGCTATAAAGCCCCGTTCTTACACTTTTCTTACAGTTTACTACCAAGGGTTCGTGGGGTTTTGCATGCAGTACCATTACAACATGTTGCTTTAGCTTCCTCTGTACATTTCTGAAGGAGATTTGTATTTCTTTTCAGCAATTGTTATTCTCAGAAGATCAAACTTCTTACCTCCCTAAAGGCTGACCCCTGATATTCAAACAAAATTTTATTCTAAGATGTGATAAAGTGTTTCCTGAAATAGCAACCAGCACAAGGCTGCTGGCATATGGATAAATATAAAGCACCAGCTTCACAAACACTACTGGAAGCACAAAATTCCGCACACGGAGGACACGAAGTTTCACATTTTGGCCAAACAGCTCACTCTGGGGGAACTGAATTCATACCGTTTAAACACATACAGCGCCATGGCACAGACCTTTATGTTAGATTACATGAGATCGTTAGTCCAAATAATTTCTGTATTACTGCCACCAACAAAAACATTAGTGCCCAGCCGGAAAAAACACCTGATCTGACCTGGACGCCAATTACAATAAGGTTTACTGCCCTATTCCTCATGCTTTACTCCACATGGGATGGACAGATCTGCATTGTGACCACACTCCAAAACTTGCAGGACCACTTACACACCCCATACCACAGCTATTCTGTGCACAAACACCACATGGCAGAAGCTTTAAATGAACTCAACGTGAGAACTAATGAAATCAATGACAGAAGTTGTTCGTGCCTACTAAGTTCAGTTGTTGCCAGTACTACTGAAATTATACTTGCCAACATGTCTTAAAGCATGCGCTACTGTACAGCGTGCAGGAGAAAGGAAAGATGCTGAGGATTTTGGGGAGCAGATAGGCAAGAAGGTTTTGAATTTTAGGAAACATACTAAAGGAAGATTTGCCCTTTGAACCGGTGCAGTCTCACCCTCATCTCCAGCCAGTCTTTGCCCTGTGTCTGTAGAGGTAGAAGTCTAATTTCTGGAGAAGAAGAGACACAGCTACACTGATTCTATGTATCTTTGTGATAGGATCCTGCAAAGTTTAATTCAGAGAAGGTTTTAGAATAACCGCCTTTTATTCTCTAACGCAGGCCCCAGGCGCCATCGTAAAAATTCCACGAGAAATACTTCCTTTGGAGTGGGGAAAACACCATGCATGGTCTGTCATGCAGGAATCAGCTCCTACAGCACAGAGAGCTCACACTCCACGGATGTCAAGACCTTAGACCTTCTAGTTAGTCTAAGGGACATGAACAGGGAAGCATTGCAGCCTCAAATATTCATATCATTGCAATCCCGATGCAAAAATCATCATGCCAGATTTTCCACTAGCATCAAACTCTGTATTTGTAGATGACTACAAGACCATCTTATTAGAAGAACCCCTTACTTTGGGAAAAGCAAAGTACTCGCCCTCAGAGAAGGCAGATCTAGAGGGAGGGTCTTTTCCAAACCATTCAGTATCAGCACACTCATCTTTTTCTGCCTCCTGGCTCAAAATGCCCCTCGCTATCCACCTAGAGGCCCACACCTAAGGCCTTCCTCTAGGAATCCCAAGAGACCCAACACAAAGATAACAAAGATCTCACCTTACATTTCTACACATTATTTCAGCAATATTTAGAGAAGGCCTGATGAAACTTTTCCTTGCTGTAGAGGAAACTCTCAGCTAGAGACCAGTACTGAAGGGCTGCTTTAGAGAATAAGTTTACAGGAGAGGCACAGGAGCCATACTGGAAAAACTCAGCAACTATTTCCATTCTGATTAAAGCGGTATCTGAACAGCATCCTGGACTGCTGAATAACCAAGCACTAGAGACAGGGATTGTTTTTATCGACCATTCTTGGTCCCTCTCCCCTGTAATCGAAAAGTCCCAAAGGTGGCACACACACAAGGAAATCCTTTCGGGGCCTCATGGAAGCTCTGGGAAAAGATGCATTTCCCCAAGAGCCTGGAAGAGTCCATTTAGGGGCTGACCATGCACAAGAAAGAAGGAAGAAGCCTATCTGACAAGAAGCAAGCAGTGCCACCCTGGCAAGGGACCAACAGCACAGACAGCCCCCATGTTGTGATCTCAAGTTGTGACAGTGGCACAAGGCTTTCACATCACCTGTCGTAATTCAACACTCAAGTGGAAAACTGCTGGTTCAAACTATCACCCAGCCTTTTCTTACTCAAGCTCATCCAAAATCAATCCCCAGCCCTTGGGACTGATATAAAATGATCAGTATCTGCTACTGGAAACTCTCATCAAAATTACTGAATGCTAATCCCCACCCTTAAGGAACACACTTCACAGAAGATTAAGCTTTCTGAAGTCTAAATGTCCAATCTAGTTCAAAAAAAGAAAAGACCCAGTGTGAATTCATCACCTATATGCATTCAGCACTCGCGTGACCTGTAACTATGCTAGAGTAAACTGAAACCTCTCTCCTAATCACTTTTTCAGCCCCTGAGGAGAGAGGGGAGGAATGCCGCTCATCAGGTCCTTACCAAGGAGTATTCGAAACAAAGTATTGCAGGAAGAGGCTTCTAAGCCAATTTGTTGGAAAGCTCTGAGGAGCCAGGATCCAAAATATTTCTGAAGCTGCCCATGTAACCCTCTATGAATTGAGCCCTTCTCAGAAAGCACAGTAGAAAATACACACCATACCCTTATTTGGGGTTGCAATGACGGCAAATGCCATAGCTGAGCACTGCGGTGAGACCACAACACAAGAAAAGGGGAAGAAAGGAGAACACATCAGCGGAAACCTTCATTCAAATGTATCTTTACAGGTCAGATGAAGCTAGGAGCCTGCTTTTCTAAAGAAAAACCCCAAACAAAGCTGACCACTGTCTGCCTGCGGAGCTGGGACAAGTTCTACTACTGTTTCCAAGCCCCACCCTCTGCATGTGAAGGTCTGCCAGAGACAACATACTTTGAATCCCACCAAGACTTACTCTGCAGGCCTAGAGGACACCTGCAGGACAGTGAAACCAGGGGGGGACAATTCAACCCTGAAGAAGAAAATATCTGTTACGGCTAAGAGCACCATCCCAAGAGAGAGCTCTGCTGATGCAACGGCTCCCTGCCTCTGAGGACGGTCTGACTCTCTGACTCCCCTCCCGACCACTTTGCTAAGCCAGTGAAGAAAGGGTCTAGCTGAAAAAAAGAACAATTTTATGCCAAGTTAGCACAATCAGTTGATCGATGCATCAGCTCAGCACCACAGCTGGCATGTGGGAGGACCAAGAGGGCACAGCTGAAAGCAGGGAAAGAGAAGGGCCCTTTTAAGAACATAAAACCATGAGGCTGGCTGAGGCAACCACTCATCCTGAGCTAACCCACCACTCTCCAGCACAGGGACCATGCCCACCTCTTCCTCCTCCTCCAGCCTGGGCCTTGCTTCCTCTCCTCTCCACCTGCACTGCCAGGGTGTTGACCACCTCCTTCTGCCTGGGGCATTTACAAGCTCCTTCCATGGACAATCCAGGGTACTAAGTTGCAGAAAGTTAACCCAGGGAAAAAAAAAAAAAAAAGATCAGCTCAGCAAGACGACTGCAAACACCGTAACTGCATGTCTGGAGGTCGGACCTCTCCTCCCCGAAAGCAGCGAGCCTTACACCAGCTCAGCCATCCCACACAACTTCACCCTCTGCTGCTCACTGCGCCTCGCCCCAGGACAGCCGCGGTGGCACGGACATTGGGACTGACATGGCCCAGCAGCGACACAGCTGAGGGGGTGTCCTGGTTTCAGCTGGGATAGAGTTAACTGTCTTCCTAGTAGCTGGTACAGTGCTACGTTTTGAGTTCAGTATGTGAAGAATGTTGATAACACTGATGTCTTCAGTTGTTGCTCAGTAGTGTTTAGACTAATGTCAAGGATTTTTCAGCTTCTCATGCCCAGCCAGCGAGAAAGCTGGAGGGGCACAAGAAGTTGGCACAGGACACAGCCAGGGCACCTGACCCAAACTGGCCAACGGGGTATTCCATACCATGGGACGTCCCATCCAGTATAGGAACGGGGAAGGGGGGGCAGGGATTCGCCGCTCGGGGACTGGCTGGGTGTTGGTCAGCGGGTGGTGAGCAATTGCACTGCGCATCATTTGTACATTCCGATCCTTTCATTATTGCTGTTGTCATTTTATTAGTGTTATCAATATTAGTTTCTTCTTTTCTGTTCTATTAAACCGTTCTTATCTCAACCCACGGGTTTTGCTTCTTTTCCCGATTTTCTCCCCCATCCCACTGGGTGGGGGGGGAGTGAGTGAGCGGCTGCGTGGTGTTTAGTTGCTGGCTGGGATTAAACCATGACGGGGCCACGTGGCAGAACACCATTTGGGTTAAGGTTTGTTGTGAGCTCTCCGCAGTTAGACGTATGCAAGGGCCACAGTAAGGAGCCATGGCAGCACATGGTAGCCCAGTGGCCCCCTCTGGCTCTCGGGTCCCAGCACACTGCCCAGGGATGGGACCCCAGATGTGGACAAGACGTGCAAGGCTGCACTACTGCCACTGGCAGAGATTCCAGGGAATTTCCTACCATGCATAAAGCCTGGCTCCCAGAAACCAGCAGTGCCGGGCTGAGGTGACCTTGAGCAGGACACAGCATTTGGGAAACCACGGTGCATTCCTAGGGTGCCTTACATTGCTCGCACCCCAGCTAATAGTTCGGGCAGAAGCTACCATCGAGCAAGAAGCTCCAGCTTTAATTCAGGCCATGGTTTCAAGACATATTTGCCCAACTGAGCAGGTCACCACCAACAGAAGAGGGAGGCCCCCATTGCCTCCCCACACCCCGAACACAGCTGTGCCACTCGCCTTGCCCTGTCTCCTCCTCACCAGACACGCAGAACAGCTCACAAACCATGCGCAAGAGCCAGGGAGCTTTCTGCTGGTCCCCAGGCGATCAGCTCATGGGCTCAGCAGGCACTCACAAGAGGAAGGGAGCGGGCCTGCCCGGCCAGGGGACTTGGACCATCTCCTTTGGACAGTGTTGCACCAGCAGATCATCTTGGATGCTCATGAAAAACACAATGCCAAAAAAAAGTGGTAACATCAAATACATACAACCATCTTTCCCACTGGCAAGCTAAAATTTTATCCCAGAAAAGCTGAACCAGAGACAGTTTAAGCCAACAGATAAGTGCAGGGAGATACGCCGACAGAAAAAGGCACTAGACTAGGAAGTGCACTTACCTAGCATATTCACACAGGTTAATATATTAACTCTACGTCCAGCAGCACCTTAGTAGTTTGCTCAAACTTATTCAGTCTCACAGAACAAGCCCTAAAAGCACAGATTCTTCAGGTTGATCTTTTATTTTCCACGGCTTAAACATGGTCACAGTCCTCTGCGAATGGGGTTTAAGGTACAGAGCTCTCCAGACTGCACAAACATCCTAAGAACAAACATTTTCAGCATACCAAGAGCTCAGATACGCTAGGTCAATCCCACTGTGTTTATTTGTATTTCGCCCAAATCACTGCTGAAGTACTCGGAGCTCAAGAAGTGACAGCCTCCCACTGATTCAGCAAGAGACCAGAAGTAATTGGTAGACAGTCTACAAGCACCACAAAGAATGCTGGAGGCATTTATTTACAAGACCCCTGTTTGCCCAAGGAGAATTCAGAGTTTGCAGTTTCCTCATTCAAATTAATCAATACTAGAATTAATTTCTCCATACTGTTCTTCAGCTAACAGTAGCAAAAGCACAAACCATCCAAAATCATCCCCACAACAAAACTTTCCAGATAGCTCTCATTGCTGAAAAGAGACAGAGTGTTTTACTCCCATCAGCTGGAGTTCCTCCCCAGGCTGGCACAGCACCCTGGTATCTCTCCAGGACAGTCTCTCTCATTATCTCTCCAAGGGACATGGAAAAGGCAAGGAGACACCATTCCTACTGTTGAGGGACACCAATCCTGCCAGGGCAGAACCATCACACCCTCTCTGCCAGGCTGACAACACACTGCATCTCACGCCTGTGCTGTGGACACTGATGCATGAAAATTCCCACAGAACCCAGCTGCTGCAACCACACGGTCCTCTCCTCTGTCAGACCCAAGCAGGACCACTGGTCTTTAGTGCAAAGCACCAATGCACCTCTCAGGCTTGTCAGCTGGCGCACTCACACAAGCCAGGCCGCAGCAGCGCTCCCTCCGTTACCCCCTTGCTGCCAAAGTACAGCTCTGCAGACAAGAGACACGCGAGAATTCCTCCAGACCAGCCGTCCGTGGAAGACAAGTTACAGTCAGAGCTTTGAGCCAATTCCAGCCACTCACTTTGCAGTTGAAGCCAGCAAAAGGTCTCACTCTACCTGTCATGCGTCCTCCTTCATTTCTCGTAGCAGCCAAGCCCAGCACACCGGGCAGTGAGAGGCGAGAGGAGAAAGAAGTGGATAAGCAGCGCTTGAGCTAGCAATGAGTACCAGCCATTTCTAAAAGCAGAGAAGTGCTCGGGGTTAACAAATCCCATACAAAACCTACTGGTACACAGCGAGGCGCAGAACACCTTTACTGGTATCAGCCCCACAGCTTTTACCAATTCTCCAGGCCTAGTATCAACAATTAAGCAGAATTTACTACTCGGTTTACACAATACTTAAAGAAATGGGTATTTCTAAGCTAGCATGTGCTGTCAACAACATCTTCTAGTTATTCAAGAATTCGTGCCAGCTCCCAGAGAAGTGAGTGCAAACTCCTGCAGCAAGAAGACGGCACGACCTGGAATCAGCCAGGCTTTGCTGATTACTCCTCTGAGTAAACAGTGGTGTTCCCAGCACTTCAGCTTGCTCTCAAGCTTCCCCCGTTGGCATACTACCCTATATTTAGGATAGAAGAGCACAATGACAAGCATCGGGAAGAATGAATAAGTGGTTTAGGATGTTCGGTATAGCGGCAGAGACTGTGCGAAGAAACCTATGAATTAGAAACTCTTAAAGCGAGGAAAGGAATCTGTAAAGCTAAAGATGCGAACAGACAGCATTCCATATAGAAAGTTAAATAACAAACTTTGTTAAGAACAGTAGTCCCAAGGCAAGAGATACTAGCGGTCCATCCAGTAACACCAGTGAAAAGAAGCCCCTGCCTGGAGGGGTTGAGAGAAGACAGACAAGTGTTTGGTCTTTTTATACAAAAAAGAGGATTTTAATCTCTTTTTGGACAGGTGAACAACATCAGTGCCGTTTTCCCAAGCCTAGGAGCCCAAAGCTCCAGGACTGAGGGAGACACAGCACCTCAGGGACCGACTGCGAACCCTGCCGCCCAGCTCCCACGTCCCACTGCCTGCACCTTCCCACCCCCAGCAGCAGAGACCAGGTTAAGCTCTAAGAGCACACACGGGGAGTTTGTGACCTGCAAGCCTGCAGCAAAACTTGCTAAATTCATACTCGCTGACTTGACGGGTGCCGGAGACTCGGGGGAGCCGCTCCACAGCCTGTTGCTTCTGAGGAGCCGGGGAGGCCACAGGGAATATTCTGCATTTATGCCTTTTTGTGCAGCAGAACTTACTTACTCGCATTTAGTCGCCCGCCCCGCTGACTGAAGTTTGCCTGTGGGTCTGCGACGCCCGGAACAGCCTCTGCTGTTACTCACGCTGGCAGCCCCGAGACCCAAGGTCAGCCCTCGGAGCCGGGGGGGCCCCGCAGAGCCCCCCGCGAGTTCTGCCCGTCCCGCAGTGGGGCCGAGAGCCGAGGGGCTGCGGCGGGGGGAGCGCACCCAGAGCGACACCCAACTCCGCCGGGTACCTGGAAATCCAGCGGCGCTCCCACGGAGCCAAGCCGGTCCCGGTGAGCGGGGAGAGCCGCCGGGTTCCCGCACACGGGGCTGGGCCGAGCCCGGGGAGCCCACACGGTGCATCCAGGGACCGGCTGCCGCCGCCGCCGCCGCCCCCAGCACCCGGGCCGCTCCCACCGCCCCCGCCGGCGGCTGCAGCGAAGCCCCACGCCTCGCCCGGTACAGCCCAACCCGGCCCAGCCGCTCGGTGCCCCGCGCCGGGCCCGCTCCGCCGCCCGCCCGCCCGCCGGCAGGGCCCGGCCCCGCCGGGCATCCCCGGGCGCGGCGCCCGCCCAGGCCCCGGCGGGGGGCCCCGGAGGGCGCCCGAACGGCTGCCCCGGCGGGGGGGGGGGGGGGGGGGGGTGCTGGGCACCGGGCGGCGGGGAAAACAACGAGGAGAAGGGAAGCGCGGCAAGCCGGGGGGCAGCAGCGCCGGGGCCGGACCCCGCGGTCAGCCCGGGATGCCGCCCGCGCCCGGCCCCGGCAGGCCGCGGAGGGCGCGCCGGGGCTGAGGCGGCGGCGGGCCGCCCCCGGCGGGCCGGGCCGGGCCGCCCTTCTACCCCGCGCACCGGGAGGCCCGGGCCCGCCGCGCCACGCCTCTGCCCAGGCCGCGTCGCCGCTCCCGGCCCCGCTCCCGCTCCCGGCCCGCCCGGTAGGCCAAGGGCAGGTCGGCCCTGCAGGTGCCGCCGCAGCCCCGCGCCGCCGCCACCGGGCGGAGGCCAGGCGTCCCTCCCGTCCCCGCGGCCCCTCACCGTGCGACGGCCGGGCCCGGAGGCCGCTCCCCGCCGGCTCTCGCCGCCAGCGGCCCCGACGCACCGAGCGGGCGGCGCGGCGCGAGCGCGACCCCCGCGCGGGCACGTACCTGGGGGAGGGGCGCGGGGCGCCTAGCAACCGGCGGCACGAGCGCGCCGCGGCCAATCGGCGACCGGCGCCCTCGCCCGCCCCGCCCCCTCCGCCCCGCCCCACCTGGCCGCGCGCGGCCCCTCCTCTCTCTCTCTCTCTCTCTCTCTCCCCCCCCGCCCCGCCCCCGCCCCCGCCCCCGCCCCGCGGCCGTCCCACGCGGCCCCGCCCTCCCCGTCGCCCCGCCCCGCCCCCCTCTTGGCCCCGCTCCAAGCCCCGCCCCACACCTCCCGTCGGCCCCGCCCCCCGCGCTCTAGGCCCCGCCCCGCCCGCCCCACGCGCGGCCCCGCCGCGGGGTGACCCCGGCCCCGCCTGGCCCCGGGCCCGCGGGCAAATATTTGCCTGGGGCCGGCCCCGCTCTCCAGCAGCCCGGGGACGCGGGGCCGCCGCCATGCTGGCCGTGCTGGGGGTCCTGCTCGCCCTGGCCGCGGCCCTGGGCTCAGGTAGGTCCCCGGGCTGGGCCGCCGTGGGGCAGCGTGGGGTCTAGACAGGCCTAGGGGCCAGGCCAGGAGCCCGCAGGCCACTGCCCTGTCCCGCGGCGCGGGGCGGGGGGGGGAATCGGGAATTAGGGGGCTGCAGCGGGGGCTGTGCACCCTGTAGAGTGGGGACCCTCCTGCTCCACGGGCCACGGATCCTGTGGTCCGTGGGGCAGGGGTCCCGCTGCTCCGTGGGGCAGGGATCCCCCATTGCGCAGGCCTCGGGTGTCCCCGCTGGGCCCCCACGGGCATGCTGAGCTCCTGCCTCACTCCCCAGGCCACCGCTCGCCCCTCAATGACTTCCAGCGCCTGCGAGCCACCGAGCTGCTGGCAGTGCCCGCGGACCCACCGCCGCCGCTGCCGGAGCGGGGCTCTGCCGAGCAGTGTGCCCAGCGCTGTGCCGCCAGCCTGGTTTGCCGGTGAGCGGGACGGGTGGGAGTGCAGGGGGCCACGACACCGGGGTCACTCCGTACACTTGGGTGCTGGGTACCCATGTCTGTGCGTGCCCCACGGGTCCTGGCCCCGCCACGGTGCCATGCCAGGCTCCCGCTGTGCCTCCCAGGGCTTTCCACCACGACCGGCAGAGCCAGCTGTGCCAGCTGCTGCCCTGGACCCAGCACTCGCCCCACGTTCAGCTGCAGAAAAACATCCACTATGACCTGTACCAGAAGAAAGGTGGGCTGGTGCCACGGGTGGGCACGGGGACACCACAGACCGGGCATAGGGCACGCGGCTCAGGGCTTCCCACGGCCCACGTGCCCTGGCTCGGCCCGCCGGGGCTCTGACGTGGTGCCCGGCTCTGCCCAGACTACCTGCGGGACTGCATCGTGGCCGACGGCTCCAGCTACCGCGGCACACGGGCCACCACAGAGAAGGGTCTGCGCTGCCAGCACTGGCAAGCCACAACACCCCATGACCACAGGTGCCCCCGTGTCCCCGGCTGCCCCGCGGCACCCGCCAGTGGCCCTGGGCAGCATGGGGCAACGAGGAATGGGCTGGGGACAGCGTAGGGGCAATGGGGACAGCTTGGGGGCAATAGGGACAGCATGGGGCCAATAGCACCGACCAGGGGTGGCACAGCATTGTGGCTGTGCTCCCCTCGGGATGAGGGGCTCCTGGCAGCCCTCCTACCCACCCTGCTGCCAGCAGGTTCCTGCCATCCCCCCGCAACGGGCTGGAGGAGAATTACTGCCGAAACCCCGACCGGGACAAGCGGGGCCCGTGGTGTTACACCGTCGACCCCAACATACGACACCAGAGCTGCAGCATCAAGAAGTGCGAGGATGGTGAGTGCCGCGGCCCAGGGGCACCCTGTGCCACGTGTCTTCGCCCCACTGAGCCTCCCTGGCTGTCGGCAGCCGTCTGCATGACCTGCAACGGGGAGGAGTACCGCGGCGCCGTGGACCATACCGAGTCGGGGACGGAGTGCCAGCGCTGGGACCTGCAGCACCCACACAAGCACCCCTACCACCCCGACAAGTACCAGCCCCCAGCCCCAGGCAGCACGCAGCCGCCCTGACCGTGCCAGGTGCCGGGGCGGTGGTGCCACCCTCAACCACCGCTCCCCTTCTCTGGCCCAGGTATCCCGACAAGGGGCTGGACGACAACTACTGCCGCAACCCCGACAGCTCCGAACGGCCCTGGTGCTACACCACCGACCCAGCGCGGGAGCGCGAGTACTGCCGCATCCGCCTCTGCAGTAAGTCCCCGCCGGTGTCACCACACAGCTGGGACTGGGGGTCCCGGGTGCCACCCTAACCTTGCCGCTCTGCCCCTCTCCGGCCACGCAAGCAGAGAAACGCCCACGGCCCCTCAATGTCACCACCGGCTGCTTCAGGGGCAAGGGTGAAGGCTACCGGGGCCAGGTGAACATCACCGTGTCGGGGATCCCCTGCCAGCGCTGGGATGCCCA
This sequence comes from Harpia harpyja, assembly GCF_026419915.1. Classification (NCBI taxonomy): domain Eukaryota; kingdom Metazoa; phylum Chordata; class Aves; order Accipitriformes; family Accipitridae; genus Harpia; species Harpia harpyja. Next base: position 5,187,716 of record NC_068969.1, read on the forward strand.
GACCCCCCACCGACACCACTTTGTGCCCGAGAAGTACCCGTGCAAGTAAGGGTGGGGAGGGGATGTGCCCGGGGAGGGCGGCGGTGGGCAGCACCCATGGACGTGGGCTGGGGGGGCAGGGGGCACCCACACGGCCTCTCCGCCAGGGACCTGCAGGAGAACTACTGCCGCAACCCCGACGGCTCGGAGGCACCGTGGTGCTTCACCGCCCGCCCCACCATCCGCATCGCCTTCTGCTTCCACATCCGCCGCTGCCCCGACGAGCTGGGTGCCCAAGGTGAGCCCCCCCCCCCCCAGGTACCTGCCCCCGGGGTGCCTGCCGGGGGTGCCAGCCCTCCCCGCCTGTCCCCAGAGTGCTACCACGGCCACGGCGAGCGCTACCACGGCCACGTCAGCAAGACACGCAAGGGCATCACCTGCCAACCGTGGGCTGCCCAGGCGCCCCACGTGCCCCAGTGAGTGTGCGAGGGAGCGTGCCAGGCAGCAGCGTGTGGGGACGGGGATGGGGATGGGGATGGTGACTTCCTCCCGGCAGGATCTCGCCCATCACCCACCCTGGGGCACACCTGGAGGAGAACTACTGCCGTAACCCCGATAACGACAGCCACGGCCCCTGGTGCTACACCATGGACCCCCGCACCCCCTTCGACTACTGCGCCATCAAGCCCTGCTGTGAGCCCCTACCTGCGCCCCTGCAGAGCTACGGGGGGTCCCCGGCCACCCCCTGGGGTGGTTTTGGTCCCCCCAGGGTGCCTGGATCCTGCCCCGGTGCCACCCTCTGCTTTCTCTCTGCAGCTGGCAGCACGGTGCCTTCTATCCTGGAGAGCGCAGGTGGGGGCCCATAGGTGCCAGGTGGGTGCCACGGGGCAGGTGCCAGCGGCGCGGCGCCGGCTGACACCTGCCCTGCCCGCAGACGCGGTGGTGTTTGAGCAGTGCGGCCGGCGGGACGAGAGGCTGCAGTGGAAAGGGCGCATCGTCGGTGGCCAGCCCGGCAACTCACCCTGGACCGTCAGCATCCGCAACCGGTGAGCGGGCTCCCCGCCGGCACCGCCACGTAGCCGGCGTCCCCCCCTCCTCCGGGAGCTCACCCTCCCGTCCCCACAGGGCCGGCGTGCACTTCTGCGGCGGGTCCCTGGTGAAGGAGCAGTGGGTGATCAGCACACGCCAGTGCTTCTCCTCCTGGTAAGGCCGGGGCCGGGGCGTGGGGTGCCGGGAGCCCCCCGCACCCTCACATCGCCATCCCGCAGTGACGCTGACCTGACGGGCTACGAGGTGCAGCTGGGAACGCTCTTCAAGGACCCCGGCCCCAGGGACCCTGACCAGCAGACCATCCCCATCGCGCGGATCGTCTGCGGCCCCTCCGAGTCCCAGCTGGTGATGCTGAAGCTGGCGAGGTGAGCGGCCGTGCCCCGGCCCCCGCCGTGCCCCACTGCCGGCTGGGCTGGCACCGCATCCCGCTGCCCCTCTCGTCGCAGGCCAGCCGCTCTGAATGGGCGCGTGGCCCTGATCTGCCTGCCGCCCGAGCGCTACGTCGTGCCCGCCGGCACCGTCTGTGAGATCGCCGGCTGGGGGGAAACCAGAGGTACCTGCTGCAGGCAGCCCCTGCCAGGGCATCCCCTGCAATGGCGTCCCCTGCCCATGGCATCCCCCTGCCCGCAGCATCCCCGTGTCCCTGGCATCCCCCTTCCATGCCATTTTCCTGCCCATGCCATTCCCCAGCAACAGCATTTCCCTGCCCACAGCATCCCCTGCCCACGACATCCCCCTTCCACAGCATCCCCCTGCCCGTGACATCCCCCGTCCATGCCAGTCCCCACCAACAGCATTCCCCTGCCTGCGACATCCCCTGCCCGCAGTACCCCCCGAGAGGGCACTCCTCCTGCAAAGGCATCACCTTGCACGCTGCGTGCCCCCCACCCACAGCATCCACCCACCCATAGCATCCCCCTGCCACGGCATCCCCCTGCCCGCTGCCCCGTGTGCTCGCTGCCCGCAGGCACGGCGGACGGCAGCGTGCTGAACGTGGCGCGGCTGCCCGTGCTGGCCCACGGCGAGTGCAATGCGGCGCTGCGCGGGCGCCTGAAGGAGAGCGAGCTGTGCACCGCCCCGCTGCGTGCCGGCGTGGGGGCCTGCGAGGTGAGCCGGGCCCCGGACCGCCACCTCAGAGAGCCCACGGGTGCCAGCACCGGGGGTGACGCCGCTCTCCGGGTGCCGCAGGGAGATTACGGGGGGCCGCTGGCCTGCCTCACCGCCGACTGCTGGGTGCTGGAGGGGGTGATCACCCCCTCCCGCGTCTGCGCCCGCACTGACCAGCCCGCCCTCTTCATCCGCGTCTCCCTCTACGTCGACTGGATCCACAAGGTGATGAAGATGGGCTGAGCCGGCTCAGCCCCAGCCTGGCACAGCCGCCACCGTGCAATAAAGGCCCGGCCGTGGCTGCGGAGGTTGGCACTGCACAGGGTCTCGCGTGTTTATTTAGAGCTGAACCCCAACTCCTGTCCTGCCCCAGCTACGTCCGCTCCATCTGCCTCTGCTCCTGGTGTGGTCCCCAGGGCCACTGGTCACCCCAGGGCCAGCACAGCCGCCGGGCCACCGTGGGCACTAGGGGCTGTGCCGTCCCGTGCCGTCCCTCCGGGGCTGCCCCAGGTGCTGGAGGAGCCAGCGGGCGCAATTCCCGAAGACGTCGGCCTCCGTCTCCACGCCGGCCAGCGCGTGGCCGCCCTCCGGGTACCACAGCAGCCTGCGGGGCGGGACGGGACAGGGGGATGCTCGGCCGGCACCCCGGGGTTCCCTCCCTGCTCCCGCCCCCCCTGCACCCCACTCACCGCACCGGTACCCCCCTGGCCCGCAGCACCCGGTACAGCTCCAGCGCTTGCGTGGGGCTGACGCGCCGGTCCCGGGCACCCACGCACAGCAGCACCGGCGTCCGCACCTGCGGCACAGCCGGCGGTGGGTGCCCAGCACCCTGCGCCCGGCACCCCGCACCCAGTCTGCCCCTGCCTTACCCGGGCTGCCTGGGCGATGGGTGAGCGCAGCAGCATGGTGGCCAGCTCCTCGGCGCGGGGCACCCGCTCGAAGGAGTAGGGCAGCCCCAGGGAGGTGTAGCGCCTGCGGCACGGAGGTGCTGGTGGGTGCCGTGGGGATGTAGCGTTGCACAGCATGGGATGGGGGGAACGGCACTCACCAGTCGGGGATATCGGAGGTGCCCAGCAGCGCGGGCAGGTTGGAGACGGGGCTGCGCAGGGCACAGGCTTGGTAGCGCTCGGGTTCGCGGGAGAGGAGGTGGAGGGCGATGAAGGCTCCGTGGGAGCCGGCCAGCAGGGCCAGGCGGTGCGGGTCTAGAGGCTCGCTGCTCAGTGCCTGCTCCACCGCCAGCTGCACCCGTGGGGCACCCACCATCAACACCCCACCAACAGCACCCAAACATCAGCACTGCCCCCCCCCCAGCAGCACCCCTGACACCCCCCAGCCCAGTGCCCCTCACCTGGGTGTCTGCCACGTCCTGCTCACCCACGTGGGAGAGCAGGGAGCTGATGCCAGCCTGGCCGAAACCCAGGGATCCACGGTAGTTCACTGGGGAGATGGGGGCTATGGGTGCCACATCCCCCGTGGCACACAGGGGCCACGCGTCCCTGGGCTCCCCGGCACTCACCCAGGAGCACGGCGAAGCCCAGCCGGCACAGCGCGGCCATGCTCGGGCGCCAGCGGGCGTCGAAGACGGCGTGGGGTCCACCTGGGGCCGGCGGGGACGTCACCTGGGGTGCCACCAGTGCTGCCAGGGTGTCCCCGCCGTCTCCTCACTCACCGTGGGGGCACACGACGAGGGGATGCGGTGCTGTGCCGTCCGTCGGGCTCAGCAGCAGGGCCTCGAAGGCCTGGGCACCTGCGCCAGGGAAGGGGTCCCACTCAGCACCCACTACCCTAGGCACCCGGCACTCTGCCCACCCCCCCCACCCAAGGGCCCCCAGCACCCAGGCGGCACCCAGGTGCGGTGGGGGCCCCCGGGCGCTCACCGTGTGCAGCGGGGCTCTGCCCACTGCAGAGTGGATGGACTGTCAGGGTCTTCCAGGTGACACCGGGCACCGCTGGGGCATCCTCCACGGGCACCCAGCGGAGGGGCAGCTCCCGGCCCGCCGGCGGCAGCACCGCCACCACCTGGGGATGGGCAATGGGTGGCACGGGGGCACCCCTGCCCCAGGGCAGCCAGCCCCTGCCAGCGTGTAATCAGCCACAACGTGCCTGGGGTCCCGGTGCTCTGTGGCGCTGAGCCATCCTGTGCCTTGCATGGATGTGCCATGCCGTGCTGTCCTTGGCCATGCCATGCTGTACCTAGCCCTGGCATGCTGTGCCAGGCTGTGCCATGCCATGCTGCACTGTGCCTTGCCACACTATGCCATGCTGGATCTGGCTGTGCACCCCATGCTGGGCTGTGCCGTGCCACACTCTCCTGAGCTGTGCCTGGCTGTGCCATGCCACACCACGCCACAATTCGTCGTGCCATGCTGTACCGTGCCATGCTGTGCTATGCCTGCCTGCGCATTGCTGTGCCATATCGCACTGTGCCGCGCGGTGCCAGGGCTCTGCTCACCAGGCTTGGGGGGCGGGTGGGGGGCCGAGCAGGTGGCCACCAGCAGGTCCCACTGGAGGGTGAGCAGTTCCCAGCACCCTTCTGGTGACCCTGGGGACAGAGAGCACGCTGGCGCTCATGGATGCTCGCCGGGGCACCGCGGGCGGCCCGGTGCCGCATACCTGCCGTCAGGTTGGTGACGGTGGCCGCCTCCGTGTCCACGAGCAGCAGGTCCTGCGAGGGGGCAGAGCACAGGCAGCCGTGTCACCACAGGGTGTGGGGGGGCCACATCCCCATCCCCTGTCCCCAGGGCTCACCGTGCGGCTCCGCTGTGGGGTGCCCAGCACGGCTCGCCGGCTGTCAGCTGCCCAGCACCGTGGTGGCAGTGCCTCCCCGTAGAGCCCGGTAAAGGCTGCGAGCAGGACAGAATGCTGGTGAGCAGGGGTCACGGGCACCTGGCACGGGGGGGGGGGGGTCCCGGCCCCCTGGCAGCGCCCAGCCCTGCCTGCCCGCCATGCCACACTCACCCTCCATGGGCTCCTGCACCACGTCGAGCACCGTTGCCGTCTGCCTCGTCTGCCAGGTGAGCTGGGGAGAGCCGGCGGTCAGGGACGTGCCCCACCGGGGAAACTGAGGCAGGGGGACTGGGGGCCGAGCCCACTCCCCACCCTGGCCGGGCACTGTGAGAGGCTGTGCCGTCAGGGACTGGGTCCCACGCCAGTGGCACGGCCGTGCCCGCAGGGCCCCCGCTCACCATGCGCAGGCGCAGGCACTGCCGGTGGGGCCCCCCCAGGCCCCCCTCCAGGTAGAGCAGGCGCCGGCCGTCGGGGCTGAGCCGTGGGGAGCAGGCAGCGCCACGCTCAGCTGACAGCAGCTCTGTGGGCAGCAGGGGGTCAGCGCCCCGGGGGACCCCTGGGACTCGGGGAACCCCCTGCCTTCCCGGTGCTCACCGCAGCGCCCACCGGCCAGGTCCAAGTGGAAAATCCCTGACCTGGGGAGGAGGCATGGGTCAGGCTGGAGCCCTGCAACCGTGCGGAGCCACGCTGGCATGGGGGTGGGCATCCTGGCACGGCGCTGGGTGCCGGAGGGTACCCACCTCCTGTTGGAGCAGGCGCTTAGCCCCAGGCGGAAGGGCTCGTGCCACCAGCCCACGAACACCACGCCGCGGTCATCCGGGCACCACAGGGCCTGTGCGACAGCCGGGCTCATCCCGCAGCCCCAGGCTGGTCCCCTCGGGGCTCCCCCCTGCACCCCGTCCTGACCTGGCCAGGGGAGAGGTGCTCCGGGACGCCCTCCAGCACCGAGACGCTGCTGCCCTCCAGGTCCAGGGCGCAGAGGACGGGCACGCTGCGGGTGCTCAGCGCCTCCCCCCAGTCCTCGCGGTACACGAACTGCTCGCCCTGCGGCACGGCCCCGTCAGCCCCACGGCTGGTGGTGCTAGACATGGGGCTCTGTGCACGGCATGCTCGTGGGGTGCGTGGCACGCTTATGGGGTGCACAGCCTGCTCACGGGGCGCACGGCACCCACCTCCTCATCCTCGTCCTCCTCCGCCGGCCTGGCTGCTCCCGGCACATCCCAGGGGCAGGGGGGCCGTGGTTTGGGCCGGCACTTCTCGGCCACGTAGAGCAGCCGTGTCTCCGAGCGGGACCAGGCCAGGCAGGCGAAGGGCCCTGGCACGGTAAGAGGGTGCCAAAGCCCAGCCTGGCACAGGCACAGCTGGGCACTGGGGCCGCCAGCCGTGCCACCCTCGCCTGTGTCACGGGCAGGGGGCACGGGGCAGGGACCCTACCCTCCGTGTAGACCTCCCCGTGCTTCCCCAGCGCCGTGAGGTCCACACTGTGGCTGCGCCCGCCGCTGCCCCACACCTGGGGGGGGACAGGGGTCAGCACCGGCACACCATGGCCGTGGCGCCCGGCGCTGGCACTGCAGCCACCCCGGTGAGCCCCGAGGCTGCGGTGACAGGGCAGCCCGCGTTACCTCCAGCAGCTCGTGGCCCCGCCGTGGGCAGCGGCTGAGCACGGCGCGGTGCTGCCCCGTGGGCGAGTCCTGGCTGAGGAGCCTGCGGGCAGGAGGGAGGCAGGCTGCGGCGGGTGGCACGCTGCTGGCACCGGCCACGCCGCTGGCACCGGCCACGCCACAAACACCAGCCATGCCGCCCCACCCCGCGGCCCGTCCGTGCCGTACCGGTGGTGGATCTCGGCGCTGAGCGCTGCCCGACTGACGGCGAGGTCGCCGCTGCCCGTGCGCCGCAGGCTGTAGTGGCGGCTGAAGCGCAGGAGCCGGCGACGGGGCAGGTCGGGGCGGCTGCACTCTGCGGGAGGGGGCCGTCAGCAACTGCCCCCGCCGGCCCCGTGGGCCGAAAGCGCCGGGGCAGCCGAGCCCACAGCTCACCAGTGTAGAGCAGGAAGGTCTGTCCCCCCGCGGCGGCCCCGAGGGCGGCACGGGTGATGGCGGGGAACCGGCTCAGCTCCCGGTAGCAGGCGGCGGGGCTGCCGGCCGCCTGGGTGGGGGAAAAGGCACGCTGGCAGGGGGCAAGCTCACCCCTCTGCCCATGCCCACCCCCCCAAAACGGGGCCGTGCCCACCCACGCAGCCCCCCCCGGGCCCCCTCGCCCACCTCCGCGCCCCGCTCCGTCCCCGAGGCCATGGGGCCTTGCTCCGCCGCGCTGGGCCGTCGGCGCCTGCCGCTCGGCAGCGGGCAGGCTGCCAAGGCATGCGCGAGCTGGCGCCAGCCCTCCAGCTGCCCTGCGCTGCCCGCCGCGCCCGGGGCGGCTGGGCGGCGTTCGCCCTCTGCCGTGGCACGCCGCATCGCCGGTGGCACAAACGCCGAGCTGTGTGGGAGAAGGGTCCGGTGGCCGCGACGTCCTGGGGCGCCGGGAGCGGAGGCGACGCCGGTGTTGGCATCACCGTCAGAGATGCCAAGGGTACTGAACTACATTGTTTATTGGGGGGCAGCAGCAGCGGGGGGCCGTTAGCACCGCAGGTGCTTGAGCAGCCACAGCGCCATGTTCATGAAGCCGTCGGCTTCGGCCTCGACGCCAGCCAGCGCGTGGTTGTTCCCCGGGTACCAGAGCAGCCTGGAGGGGAGAGAGGGGTTAGCGCCGTGCCTGCAGCCCCTGACCTGGGCACGCAGCACCCCACTCACCGTGTGGGGACCCCCCGGGCCTTGAGGGCACGATAATATTCCAGCCCCTGCTTGGGGGGCACGCGCCGGTCATCCTCCCCCAGCAGCAGCAGCACGGGCGCGCGGACCTGCGGGAGCGGCACAGCCTCAGCGCCAGCGCTGCTGGCGGAGACAGGGACGAGGACAGGGACATACCCGGTCGACGTAGCACATAGGCGACTTGCGCAGCATCTCTGTCCACTGGGCCGGGTCCGGCAGGGCGTCAGGTGCGTAGGGCAGCCCCGTCTCTGTCAGGCACCTGTGGGCGAGAGGGACAGGGGCACGTGCAGGGCCGGCGCGGTGGGGGGACGGGGGCAGCAGTACTTACCAGTCGGGGATGTCGGTGGTGGCCACCATGGAGGCGATGTTCACCACAGGGTTGCGGACCACGCAGGCGTGGTAGGTGTCGGGGAACTGGCCGAGGAGGTGGCACGCCAGGAAACCCCCGTGCGAGCCGCCCACCAGTGCCACCCGTCCGGCATCCAGTGACTCCTCTTGCAGCACCCGCTCCACGCAGAGCTGCCACCACGGGGGACACCCGCTGAGGCAGACAGCCCCGCTTTCCCTCCTCGGGGCAACTGCGGGAGCACGGGGTGCCCCAGGACCACGTGCCAGGACCATACCTGCACGTCACGCACGTCCTGCGTGCCCACGTTGCCTGGCAGGGAGGCCACGCTATCCTGGCCGAAACCCAGCGAGCCGCGGTAATTCACTGCGGGGGGAGGCAGCGTCAGAGCCCCTCCTCTCCCCGCCCCAGCCCACCGTGGGCGCTTTGCCACCGGGCAGTGCCTGGGCCCCCCAGCATCACTCACCCAGCAGCACGGCGAAGCCCACGCGGCAGAGCGCCGCCGGGTACAGCATCCACCCGGCCGTGAAGACAGAGTGGGGACCTCCTGCGAAAGGCAAAAGGGGGGTGACGCTACCCGACCGGGGTGGGGACACGTGGAGGGGGGGCAAGCTCTTACCATGGGGCATCACGACCAAGGGGGGCTTCTGGGCGGCGGGGCCCTCGCTTGGGCGCAGGAGGATGGCATCGAAGTCCAGGCCTCCTGTGGAGGTGGGGTGTGGGGGGGGTCAGAGCTCAGCGGAGGTGGCAGAGGCTGGCCCGGCCCCCCCCGGGCACTCACCGTACTGAGGGTGCTCCTGTTCCGGCGGGGGCCGGAGGGTGCGGATGCCCCAGCTGATGCCAGGCACGGGGGGGGCATCCTGCAGGCAGACCCACCGCGCCTGCGCCTCCCGGCCGGTGTCGGGCAGCATGGCCACTTTCTGAGCGAGGAGAAGGGTCGGTGCCAGCACCGAGGGGCTGGTGGGCGCTGGGGAGGGGGGCGTTACCTTACCAGTGTCGGGGGGCAGCTAGGGGTGGAGAACCTGGCCACCAAGAGGTCCCGGTCGATGGTGAGGACAGACCAGCTTCCCTGGGGGGCGTCTGGGGAGGAGGGGGAGGTCAGACCTGCAGGCGTGACCCCCTCGCCGGTGCTGGCACCGGCACGGCCCCACCGGCCTGGCACTCACCGGCCGTCAGCGAGGTTGTGGTGCCCGTCACCGTGTCCACCACGAACACGTCCTAGGGGCACGAGGGCAGAGTCCAGCGGAGCCTTCACCCGGCCCGGCCCTCCGCGTGCCCCCCCGCCGTCCCAGCACGGCAGCCCTCACCTGCTGGCTGCGCTGGGCCGTATCCAGCACGAGCCTGCGGCTGTCGGCCGCCCAGCACAGCCCCGGCAGAGCGCCGCAGTAGATGCCCGGGAAGGTGCCTGCAATGAAAGCGATGGTTCTCAGCACCCCCTCCTGCCCCCCACTGCCGCCCCCAGGGCTATACTCACCCCATGCCTGCCGTGGCACGGCCTCCAGCACTGTGCTGGTGTGCTTGGTGTACCAGTCGTACTGTGGGAGACATGGCACGGCGTGAGTTTTGTAGGGTCTCAGCCCGCCCACACCCGCTGCAGCCTGGGGAGAGGGCACCACTGCCCTCCTGCCAGTCCCTGCCCCGGCACGGGCACCTCGCCACCTCCCCAGTGTCCCCCCCGATGCCGCTCACCATGCGGAGGCGGCTGCACTGCTGGTGGGGGCCCAGGGCGTCGTTCTCCAGGTAGACGATGCGGCAGCGGTCAGGGCTGAGCCGGGGGGACCACACGGCCCTGGTGTCCTCGGAGAGCAGCTCTGCATGGGCACGAGGGGACGGTGAGGGGCTGCGGGGAGCCAGGGCACCGGCAGGGTTGGGGCGCACGCTGCTCACCGCATCTCCCACCCGTCAGGTCCACGTAGAAGAGTGCTGACCTGTCGGCAGAGAGGGGTGTCACCATGGGGCTGGGGGGCCTGGCTGTGGGGTGGGGTGCCCCACGGGGACTCACCGGCGGTTGGTGCAGTGCCGCAGCCCCAGGCGGAAGGGCTCATGCCACCAGCCCACAAACACCACACCGGTGTCACCGGGGGACCAGAAAGCCTGCGGGGAGAGGGGGGGGGCAGGCGGCTCAACCCACCACTGCCCCCCAAAACCTCTCTTCTCCAGTTCCCTGGAGCTCCCCATCCTGACCTGGCCGGGAGAGAGGTGCTCCGGGACGCCCTCCAGCACCGAGACGCTGCTGCCCTCGATGTCCAGGGCGCAGAGGACGGGCACGCTGCGGGTGCTCAGCGCCTCCCCCCAGTCCTCATGGTACACGAACTGCTCGCCCTGTGGCACAGCCCCGTCAGCCCCACGGCCGCCCCGCCGGCCACTGCCAGCCCCGGGACGGGGGGACCCCACCTTAAGGGGAGCATCTTCCTTCCTGGGGTGCCCCGTGTCCTCGTCGGAGGCACCCAGCTCGGGAGCTTTGCTCTGGAAGAACGACTCAGCCTTGGGACGCTTCTTCTCCGCCACGTAGAGCAGGTGGGTCTCCGAGTGCGACCAGGCCAGGCAGCCAAACTGGTCTGCAGGGGTGGGTCAGGCACCTGCCACCCCGTCCCTCCAGGACCCCACATCCCCCAGCATCCCCCGGCAATCCCCCGGCTCCTCACCATCGTCGTAGACGCTGCCGTGCTTGTCCAGCGCTGTCAGGTCGATGCTCTTCACCTTGCGGTTCTGATCCCAGACCTGGGGGCAGAGATGCCGGGGCGGCCCCGAGCCCCAGCGTGGATCCAGCCCCGAGCCCCAGCGTGGATCCAGCCCCCCGCCCCGGCCCCCTCCTCACCTCCAGGAACTGCTTCTCCTTCTCCTTCTCCTTGCCGGGGACCTTGCGCAGGACAGCCTTCAGCGCCCCGCTGGGGGACTCCCGGCTCAGCAGCCTGCGGGTGGGCGGGCGCCCGTCAGCCCCCCGCCATCGGCACCCCGAGGGGACACCGGCACGGGGGACGGGATGGGACTCACTCGTCCTTGATCTCGGAGCAGGTACCGGCAGGTCCCGAGTAGACAACGGAGACCCCATCATGGAAGATCAGGTACTGGCGGCAGAACTTGACATTCTCGGCCCGCGCCAGGTCCCGCTGCGACCACTCTGCGAGGAGCGGGGTGAGGACAACTGCCACGTCCCCGCCGGGCAGGCGGAGACCCCCCCGGACACCCCCGGGCTCCCCAGGGGGCCACCCCGTCCTCGTACCGGTGTAGAGGCTGCAGTACTTGCCCCCATACTGGGTGGTGATGTCGGGGCCGAGGCAGGCGGCGCTGAGCCCCGGGTGCCGGCTCAGCTCCCGGTACAGCTCCACCATCTCCTCCGTGCTCGACAGCACCTGCGGAACACGCCGGGGGGGGCTGGAGGGCGTGGGACCGTGCCGGGGCGCAGGGCAGGGGGGGCAAGAACCGGGGAGCGGTGGGGCACAGGGGGCAGTTACTGGTGCACCAGGGTACATGGGTGGGGGGGGCTTAGGAGGGTACTGGGGGCATTACTGGGGTGCTGGGGGCAGTAGCTGGGGGTGCAGTGCTGGGGCAGTTTTGGGGGTACATGGTGGGATTAGGAGAGTACTGGGGGGCAGTTACTGTAGTAAATGGGGGGGTACAAGGGCAGTTACTGGGGTACTGGGGGCAGTACTGGGGGTGCAGGGCCAGGGCAGTTACCGGGGGTACCAGTGGGTACCAGGGGCAGTTACTGGGGTGCAGAGGGGAGATGGTGAGTACTGGGGGCACTGCCTGGGGGTGCAGTGCTGGGGCAGTTACTGGGGTACGGGGCGGGGGGTATGAGGGCAATTACTGGCATACCGGGAGCAGTACTGGGGGTGCAGAGCCGAGGCAGTTACTGGGGTACCAGTGGGCAGTTACTGGGGTACGTAGGGGAATCAGGAGGGTACTGGGGGCAGTTACCGGGGTACTGGGGCAGTTGGGGCACAAGGGGGGACTAGGAAGGTGCCGGGGCAGTTACCGGGGTATCGGGGGGGGGGGGCAGAGCCGGGGCAGTCGCCGCAGCACCGGGGGCTGGCGGGTGCGGGGGTCGCCGGGCGGGGCGGGGGCAGTGCCCGGGACGGGGCTCCCGGGGGCTGCGATGACGGGGCAGGGGGGGACCGGGGCCGCGCGGGGGCGGGCTCCCGGGGCGGGGCGGGCACCCGCGGCAGTGACGTCACGGCACCCCCCTCCCCCCCCCCCCCCTCCTCCTCCTCCTCCTCCTCCTCCTCCCTGCAGCCCCTCACCGGCGGCTCCATGTCGTGGCGGCGGGACGGGAGCGGCACCAGCGCCGGCACTTCCGGGAAGGAGGGGCGGGGCCGGCGGCGTGCCGCACCTCCCATTGGCTGTGGCGCTCGGGCCACCGCCCGCGTTGCGGCGCCCCCTGGTGGGCGCGGGAGGCGCAGCTGCCGGAGGCCTCGACGTTCGGGTCCGCGCTTCGCCCCGGCCGGGCCCCCCCCCCCCCCCCCGCTCCCCCGGCGGCCGCTCCGGCCCGGAGGCACCGGTTCATCCGCGGGCGCCCGTTTGAAGCCGTAGCCAGGGGCCAGGGCCCGGTCCCGCAGCATGTGGGTCGCCCTGGAGTGGTTTCCCCCAGCAGGTGGCTGCAGGACAGGGGCTCCGTGGACAGGCTGGGGGGGGATCGGGCCCTTGGAGGCCGCAGGGACCCCCCCCCCCCCCCCCCAGCCCAGCAGCCCCGGGCGTGGGCCGCAGAGCCCACCGGCGCTTGGTGCCGACCAGGCCCACGGGGCTCCCAGCCCGGCCACCCCCACCGTGCCGGGGGTCCAGGTCCCCCCCTCCAGCCCCCCCCTCGCCGCAAGCAGGCAGGAATCGGGGCCAGCCTGTGGTTTGTGTCAAGTCCTTTTTATTCTGTTCCCACAGAAACACCTGGTGAGGGGGCAGCTTCTGGGAGGGAGTCACGACACAGCGGCGGGGGCGGTACGGCACGGTACGGCACGGTACGGCACGGTACGGGGTCACTACGGGTGGCACAGAGCACAGCAGACACGCACACCGTCACAATGTTCAGAGGGAGCGCACCCGGCATCGCACTTACCGCCGCAAACGGTGCCCGGGGCTCGGCCACCCTCGGCGCCTCGTCTTTACAGCCCCCTCCGTCACCCCCGCCCCGGCCGGCAGACTGCCACGATTTTGGGCTGGAGGCCTGGCCCGGCGGGGTGGGCTACAGGCCTCCGGTCCCGGCGGGCAGAGAGGCGAGGTGGCGGATGCGCTCGGGCGGCGAGACGGGCCCCGGCGGGGGTCTCGGTCCCGCGTGCGATTGACACACTGTACAAGTATTTACAGCGCGAGGAGCGGCGGGGGCCGGGGGCCCAGAGGAGGCACCCTCAGGCTATGCACTTGTCATCGGCGGGGAGAGGCGTGCGCGGGGCCGGGGGTCTCCTCCGTGGGGCTGCCGCACGGGAACGCCGCGCTCCCAACCCCGTCCCCCAGCCACCGGCCTCTCCCCCAGCCTTGGGCACAGGCAAAGCCCCCTGCGAGGGACCTGCCACGGAGCGTGGGCTTCCCACGGCGACCGGGTCCTCGATAACAAGTGCATAAATCTGCTAAGAGCTTTCAGTACAGTGATGGACTGATGGAAAAGAAAAAAAGAAAAGTCCAGGCAAAGAACAGCAAGCACCGAAAGGCGGGTGGAACCGTGCAGAGAAGTAGCAAGCCATGCTCTACGACGGGACAGACGGTCACGGGCGCTAGGGCTGCCCTTTGGCAAAGTGGCCCTCCGTGGGTCGAACATGCCACGAATTCATACGCACGGGTGGTCGATAAAGAGTAGTTATCGGGTCGCTCGGCGGCACGCTTTGCGATGAAACCCTTAGGCGCGACATTGAACTGATTAGCTATTCACAGGTCTTGTTCTGGAGTCGTGTTATTTCGTTGCATAGAACATCAGGCGGGTGAGCGGGCGGCTGCCACCCGCCGCGGGGGGCACCGGGGGGGGGCGCCGCCGGCGCGGGGAGGCGGTGGGGCATGGGTGGCACGCGGCTGTACGCTGGCGAGCCCCCTCCTCGGGCTGCCTCCCCCCCTCCCGGGGAACCCCCTCCTGGCGGGGCGAGCGGGCTTTGGCCGCCGGCCGCTGCGCCGGCCGTCCCCGTGTCCCCGCGAAATGGCTTGAGAAGGACTTGGATTGCACAGTAAGAGGAAGGATACTGCCGGAGGCAAAGCTCTCCTGATCTTGTTCCACGGGATTTGTGCTCTTTTGTAGCCTCCTGCACTCTATTGCTTCTACAGACGACAGCCCGTGTGCTAACTCATCGCACAAAGCAAAGAGGGAAGAGGATTTGGTATAAAGTTTAGAAAAAAAACCAAACCCCAAACCAAAATAAAGTGAACCCAAAGAAACCGAGAAAAAAGGACCCCCCCCCCGACGACGCCCACTGCCCCCCCCAGTGCGGATGAGGTATACACAGAAATCAAAGTGGGATGATTAAGGCTGTTCTCGAAAGAAAAGGGGTGCCCGGCGGCGGGCGTGCTGGCTGCGTGGCGAGGGCGAGCGCGGCCCTTTCAATGCTTCCAATGGCTTTGGGGCGACGCCGCGCGCCAGGACGCGCGCCCAGCCGGTGGCCACGTCGGCAAAGGCCGGCCGCACCGCCTGTCAGAGTCCTATGGCCTCGTATTTCGGTAGTGAAACAGTGTTAGGTCCTAGCTGACGCGCTCCGGGGGCTCCCTGGCGGGGCCGGGAGCGGGCTGCAGCGCGGGGGGCGCGGGGACGGCCCCGGCGGGGCGGACGGGGTCGGGAAGGAGGAGCGGCGCCCGCGGCACCCAGCCCTCGGCTCGCGGAGGGGGAAAAACCTATGAAGAGGCCAGAGCTGGGGTTTGGAGGGAGCAACTCTGCGTATAATCTTGAGAAAGGGCCGCGGCCCACCTACGGGGCCTGACCCGATGGTCCGGATCAGGCCCGTCCGCTCGGGGCGGCTGCCAGGGCTCGCCGTGTGCCGCGCCGGAGCTGCTCGCCAGGCGTGGGGGGGCGTCCGCCCCGGGGTGTCTGCCGGGCCCCCCGCTCGGCCGCCGTTTGGTCCAGCATCCAGGGATCGCCCTGCTTTCAAAAGCTTGCGAGAGACAGAGAGAGATGTGTTAGCCCGAGCGACGATGTCCCCGCGGAGGGGACCCCGCCGAGCGGCAGCGCCGGCCTGAGCGAACGGGCAGTGGCAAGCCAAGAGGCGCTGCCGGCGGAGCAGCTGCTGCCGCCCCCGCGCTGGACGGACTCCCAGAGCAGAGCTCAGGCCGCCCAAACCTTCCCCGCAAACCCACGGTCTGCACCAGCATCCGCAGGGCATCGGCCCACGCGGCGCTGCCGAGATCGGGGAACGAGGCCAAGCCCCCACACCTTGGCTTGGGGCCGGCGCTTGGGGATGAAGATGGGGACGAGCGGCCCAGCGGGAAGGGGACGGGACTGCACTGTGTCCTTCTCACCCCTGGGGGAAGGAGCGTGGCAGGGCAGGGCTCAGCGGGTGCCGGGGGGGACAGCGGTGCCACGGGAGCCCCGGGGATGCCATGATGGAGGGGACCGGTATGTGGCTGTGCCCCAGATACTCACTGTTATACTCAGAGTCCGGCGCCGCGTGCTGAATTCACTGGCTTCTTCATAGGTTTTTCCACTGCAACGACTCAATCTCCACTCGTTTCCCAAACTCCTGTGGCAGGAGGGAGCGGGAGGGCGTCAGGCACAGCCAGGGCAGGGAGAGCCCGCGGCGCAGCACCCGGAGCCGGCTGCACTCACCTTGTGCCGTTCTCTCACCAGAACGAAGTGAACTTCTTGCCAAAAGCCGACACCGCTGCGGGGAAGCCGGGAGAGGCGTCAGCACGGTGCAGCTGCCCTGGCCCCCCACCTCCCCGGGCCCCAAACGGTGGGATCACTGCATCCCGCCGGCTGCACCCTGCCTCCCCCACAGTGCCCGACCCTGTCTCGGTGCAGAAGAGCATCACCACCCCGTCCCCCTCCCTGGGAGCAGCCCTCACCTTCAGTCAGTTTGCCAGCTTGTTCCGCTGCCCCCCCCGGCAGGATTTTGGAGAAAACGCTCTCTCCTTCCCCCCCGGGCTGCCCCATGGCCGTGCCGGCGGGACCACGCGGCCCGGCTGCCCTTGGACCGGCCTTGCTGTCTGCTGGGGGACAAATGAAGCCACCGTTAGCAGGGGACGGGCCCGGCCGGGGGAGCTTGGCCGAGCCCCCAGGGTGTCAGGCAGCAGGCGAGGGGTGGGACGGCACCGTGCCGCTGGGCCCACTGACCTGCTGCTCCCAGGGGCTGCGCTGCGGGCACTCTCCCTGGCTGCTGTGGCACTTTTGCTCCAGGTTTGGACACGTCCGTCTGCTCCGCTTTCGGCTGGAACGGGGAAAACAGCTCTCTCAGGGCTCGCCCTCCTGGCAGAGCATCCTCTGGGGGTGGCCCAGGCCGGGAAGCGACACCGAAATCCCCAAACACTGCTCCACAGCCCCAAAATAGGCAGCAAGGAATCCAGGGCACAGGGATGTCCTCTCCTGGGTCCCCTTGAGGGGATGGCTACTCCCACGGCACCCAACGGCAGCTGTAGTAGGCGCATGGGTGGGATACGGCTTGGCCCGTGGCTCCCATCCCCAACCCTTCCCCTGCCAGCCCCTGGCTGCGGCCAGACAGGCTGGTCCCCGGCAGAGCCGTGGAGTCGGGAGGCAGCCAAGCCAG
This sequence comes from Harpia harpyja, assembly GCF_026419915.1. Taxonomy (NCBI): domain Eukaryota; kingdom Metazoa; phylum Chordata; class Aves; order Accipitriformes; family Accipitridae; genus Harpia; species Harpia harpyja. Next base: position 5,204,458 of record NC_068969.1, read on the forward strand.
CTGAGCCCGTACTTACCGCCGGCGCTGGGTGCCCACCCGGCTGCACGTGGAGCGTGGCTGGCGCCTTCCCCGCCGCCTGGGCTGGCCCTGGCTGCTGCTGCGGTGGCCGGGATGATGGGGGTCCCTGCGTCCTGCCCCTGGCCTCGGGCTGCGCCGAGCCTGCCGGCTGGGCAGCCTGCCGCGCCGCTGGCTGCTGCCGCGTCGCCTGCTGCCCTGCCTGCTGCTGCCTCGCCGCCGGCTGCTGCGGATGCGCAAGGGGCTCTGGCTTCGGTGCTGGGGTGGCCAACCCGTGTGGCTGGGGAGGCTTCTGTGCCTTGGGGGTCTCAGCGCCGTGGTGGTGAGCAGCAGGGCGGGACGGCGGGGCGTACTCGGCGGAGCCGGGGCCGTAGGGCGCAGGCGTGCGGGGCTCAGGCTGCTGCACCTTCTTGGGGGCGGCCGATGGCCCGTGGCCACGGGGCTCATGGCGGCTGGGCTCTCGTGGGTGCTGCTTGGCCGAGCGGCGGGGGGGCTCGTCGCTGGTGTGCCGGGAGGTGCCGGCGTGGCGCCCGTACTCCCCGTGGTGCCGGTGCTCGCGGTGCTGGGGGTAGTCATCGTGCTGCCACGGGTCCTCGTCGGGGGGCTCATCGTAGTCGTGGTAGGTGTGCTTAACCGGGGGTCTCTTCTGCGAGGAAGAGTGGCCACCGTAGTGCCTGACCCTCTCCGCCCGTGCCTCCCTGGGCTTATCAAACCAGTCTGTCTCCTCCTGACCCAAATGATAGGCTTCGGAAACCAAAAACAAACCACAGTCAATCTCTCGCTCGAGGCCGCCCGGGTGGAAGCCATGCAATGAGGTGGGAGAGGCAAGCAGCGGGCACGCGCGTGGGGGACAGCCCGTGCCGGCGGGGACGGGACGCGGCGCGGCGCGGCGCGGTGGGGCACCGCGTGGGACCGGCTAACACCGAACAACCGGGGCGGGGGGAGGAAGGCACGTGTCAAGCAAACTGAGGCGGTGAGAGTGTCTCTGCGTACGAGCGGACGGGCATGCCCCGGGGAAGCGCCATGCTCTGGGGTGGTCACCACGGGGAGCCGTTACCTTCGCTGTCCGAGACAACGCAATGGGCATCGTCCATGCCGTAGCCCTCCTCGTGCTTGTACGAGTGACTCCTTGGCACGTCTTTGATGTGCTTTTGCACATCAGGCAATGAGTGGCTGGAGCAGAACTGGGAGCAGGGGTCCCCCGCCGACTGGGGGCCAGGCCCCCCCGTGACGCGTGACCCCCCCACTGCCTTCCCCAGGGGGCTGACGGGGCTCTCCTCCTCTGAGGGCTGCGTGCGGATGGGCGCCCGCCCACGGCTCTGGCTCATGCTGAGGGATGACGGCTTGGAGCTACCTTTCTGGGAGCGCTCCGCACCCTCCCGCTCGTAGGACTTGCTCCGTCCACCCGCCTCCCGGCCGGAGGACTTTTCCACCCCATAGCCGGAGGAGCGGGTTCTGCTGCCGGCAGAGTAGACCCGCTCCTCTTCGTCCACCAGATCCCGGCTGGAGACGCCGTAGTACTTCTGCTGCTCATAGACGTTCTTCTTCAGGCCGTAGGTGATCTCCTCCTGCAGCTTCTTGGCCCTCGAGGCCACGTTGCTGCTGCCGACTGAGGTTGTCGCTGCGTAGGAGGCCAGGTCCGACTCCACGTCTTTGGCTTCTTCGATGGGGGAGAACTTAGAGATCTTCTGCTCCATGCCCTGCTTCCTGTGCTTGCTGCGCTTCGAGGACACGACGGCGGGCGCCAGGTTCTTGGACGAATGCTTCGGTAGTGCCGCACCAGAGCCGTGCTTGTCCACCCGCGAGGAGTGCCGGTACTCGCCGTCCCCGTAGTAGTAGGATGAGCTGGTGGAGCTCCCCAATGCCCTGCCATTGCTCTCTGCGCCCCGGTGGTAGCTGTTCTTCCCTCGATGATCAGGGCCATGGTGGTCGTAGACGTCCTCCTCGGACTCCTCCTCAGCTTTGGTGTAGCAGCAGGGCCGGCTGGAGCCCTCGGCGTCCCCCAGCTCGCTCTTCTCTCTGCTGTGGCGGCTGTCGGCGCCCGTGCCCGCCGGCTCTGCTTTCTGCCCCTCCACCGCAGGGCTCTCCTTGGTGAGCTCGCTGATGTCCTCGATCATCACATAGTTACGGGGGATGTTCTGCTCCAGGCTGGTGTAGAGGGACTCGGAAGAGAAGCTGGCCGAGGGGCCCTGCGCCGCGCTGGCTCTCTCGGCTGGCCGGGCCTCGGGTGCCTTGTACTGCTCATAGCTGCCGCTCGCCGGCGTGGTGCTGAAGGCGACGTCGGGAATGGCAGAGGAGCTGGTGGCCGCACCAATGACCTCGTAGTTGGTGGGGATCTTCTGCTCCAGGTCAGCCAGCGAGGTCTGCCGCGGCTTCTGGTGCCCACCGGCTATGTCCGCCGGGCTCTGGAAGAGGGTGGGCTGTGCCACCGGCACAGCGGCCGCCCCAGCAAAGGCGCTCGGAGCTTGGTAGGGGTTTTGGGGCCGGAAGCCCGGCTGGCCTGGGGTGCCCAGCTCCGGGTATGCGGCACCAGGGGCCGGGAAGGCGCCGGGCGAGGCGAAGGCAGGCAGCGGGGCTGCTGGCAAGCCGTCCTGCGAGGTGCTGGCTGCGGGGTACTGGGGGGGCTGCAGGCGCGCTGGCGGGAAGGCGGTGGGGCCCTGCGGGGCGGGGTACGGGTAGGTGCCATAGGAGGCGGCGGTGGCGGCGAAGTCGGCGTACTGCCCCGCGGGCGCGGGGCGCAGGCTGGCACCGTCGTAGGCGGCAAGGTGCAGGCTGTGCAGCTCGCTGTCGGACAGGTAGTCACGGCGGTCCCCGGCGCAGCGCAGGTAGGGGTGGTCCCGCCCGCCCCCCCGCTCCTTCAGCAGTGACTCCTTGCGCTGGGTGATGCCCAGCTCCAGGTACTTCAGCTTGGCATCGATCTCCTTCTCCTCCTCGTCCAGCTCCGCTTGCTTCTTCCGCAGCTTGGTGGCCTCGTGCTCCACCAGCCTCAGGTCGCGGTCCAGCTCCTTCAGCAGGCTGGCCTTGGTGACCGGCGCGGTGGCCTTGGGGGCCAGGCTGCTCAGGTAGAGCTGGGGGGTGGCCGGGCTGGCCAGGGGGACGTGGGGCTCCTCGGGCGGCGGGCTGGGCAGCGTCCGCTTCACCTTGCGCGCCAGCGGGCTCGACTGCAGCCCCCCGACCTGCAAAGCCAAGGGACACCTGGTCAGGCGTGCGAGTGGGTGTTCCCCCATGTCCCCCCCACCGAGCACCGCGGAGCTCCTCCCGTGCCCCGGGGTTGCGGCGAGGTGGCCTGCCGTGCACGTGTACCCCCACACACCGAGGAAGCGGCTTTTATGTAAAAGCGCAATAAATAGGATGGAAGTAACAGGCAGGGAGCTTTCCGTAAGTAATTACCGGGGGTGGCAGCCGGCCAAGCGCCGGGCCGGCCGCGTGTGTGCCGCCGCCTGCCGCAAAAACTGCTTTCCGTCCTCGGGCGCTTGGCAGCGGGGCTCGGGGGAGCGGCTGGGGGCTGCTGCCGCCCTGGGAATTGCCCCGGGGCTCTTTGCTGGGCACTTGAGGCAACCTCGGTCCGTGGGGGCAAAAGCGGGAGCGAGAGCCACCGAAACCCAAAACGGAGCTGCGCATGGTGGCTGCTCCATGCAGGAGAGGAGGGGGACCCGGCTGGGGCAGGGGACAGCCCTGATCCTGCCACCCAGCAGCAGCTCCTGCCCGCTGATGGGCTCGTGCAGCTGGTGGAGCTCCAGGGCCTCCCTTGGGCTGCCGGCTCCGGCGCACGCATCCGTGCCCACCAGCTGCCATCAGCTGGCGCAGGAAGCCGGCCTTTTAAAATATTAATTGCCGCAGTGCTAATGAAACCGAAATGTCCCGCCATGGCTCCCGGGGCTGTTCCCCGAGGGAAAGGTTGTTCCCCGTGCTGACGTACCTGGGTGCCAGGGAGCAGCGGGTGCTGGTAGAGGGAGAACCTGTCCTTGCCGGCCTCCTCGGCGGTGGGGCTGATGGGCTTGGGGTCGGAGAGGGAGCGCTGCATGGTCTTGATGGGCCGCGGCAGCGTCTGCTGGCGCTGGGCCGAGTCGGCGAAGTGCTTCTGTGGGGGGACGTGAGCCTTGTTCAGCCGCTCGCTGGTGGCGAAGGAGGACTCGAGGAGGCGGTGGGGGGACAGGGGGGAGACGGGCGAGTAGAGGACCTGGGGAGAGCGGGGCGGCTGGCGGGTCACCAGCTGGGAGAGGGACTCTGCTGGCAGATGGGACTGGTAGCCGATTTCCAGGGGATCTGGCTTTTTCTTCTCGAATTTGCCCAGGGTCTGCTGCCGGACAGCGTGGGGGTCCAGGGGGCCCGTGCTCACCATCTGGATGTTGGTGGAGTAGGGTGGGATGGTGGTGGGCACCGTCAGCTGGGGGACCACAACGCCGGGCTGGGGGGCTGGCTCCGGCTCTGTCTGGCAGGCCAGGCTCTCGCCCCGCTGCGTCTTCTCCGGGGCCGAGATGTACTTCACGATCTCCACCCGGGGATCGTGGGTGGTGATGTGGATGGAGGGGGAGACGCGGATGAGCTGGTCAGGCTCCGTCTGCACCGAGCAGTCGCTGATGGTCTGGATGCCCACGCTGGCCGTGCCGCGGGCCGTCCCCTCCGGCTTGCCCTCGGCGCCGGCCTCGGCGTGCCGCGAGGGCCGCGAGCGTCGGCGGCGCACGGGCTGCTCCCACTCCCCGCTGTCCTCCTCGTCCGTCTGCACGCTGCAGTCGGCACTGCGCCGCGCCCGCCGCCGCCGCGAAAGCAGGTACCGCTCCTCGCCGTCCTCCTCGTCCGTCTGCACGCTGCTGTCCGCCGTCTTCCTTGCCGCGAAGGCCTCCCGCGCCGCCTCCTTCTCGTAGGCGTCCCGCAGCCGCGGCATCGAGTTCCTCTTCTTGATGCCCCGGCCAGGCTCCCAGGGCTCCTCGGCTTGCAGCGACATGTCCGAGGCCGAGCTGCTGAGCGGCCGCTGCGGTGCGGGGTAGCGGGGGCCGGCGGGCCCCTCCGGCGGCACCTGGCTCAGCGGGGGCCATGCCTGCCCGTTGTGCGGCAGGCCCCGCGGTGCCTCGGTGGGCCCCTCGGGCGGGCGGGCGGCGGGCTCGGCGGGCGCGGGGAAGGCGCTCTTCTGCCGCTTCTGCTCCTCCAGCTGCTGCTGCAGCTGGTGCTGGAGCTGGTGGATGTGCTCGAGCTGGAGGCGCTGCTGGGCGAGCTGCTCCCGCTGCAGCGCCAGCTGCGCGTGCCGCTCCTCCTGCTGCTGCTGCAGCACCTGCTGCTTGATGCACTGCAGCTCCTGCAGCTCCCGCTGCACCAGCAGCTGCTCCTTCTCCCGGTGCCGCTGCAGCTCCGCGCGCTCCCGCTCCAGCTCCTCCTGCAGCCGCAGCTGCCGCAGCTTCTCTAGCTCCACGCGCTCCCGCTCCAGCTGCAGCACGTGCTCCTGCTGCTTGCGCTGCCGTTCCTCCTCCCGCTCCCGCTCCTCCCGCTGAGCCCCGTCCAGCGGCGGCTTGCCCGCCGCGGCCGCCTGCCCGCTGTCCTTGCCGGCCACCGGGGCCGCTGGCCCCTCGGCACGGGGAGCAGCCCCTGCCGGCTCCGCTCTCTGCAAGCCAGCCGTGGGGGTGGCGGGGGCTTTGGGAGCTGGACCGGCACCTGCCGCCGGCGGTGCCGTGCTGACGGGCTTGCCCAGGTAGACGGGCGTCTCCATCAGCGAGGCGGCCGGGGCCGGCCGGCTGGGGGCCGGGTAGCGGTAGAGGCCCTGTGCCGCCAGCGGGACACGTGGGGTGACGACCGGCAGCCTGGCCAGGCTGGCCAGCGGGACCGCCGCCACGCCGCCCGGGCCGTAGGGTCTGTACAGCCCGCGAAACATGGGCCGCAGCACCGAGGCGGGCTGGGTGGTGATGGGCAGCGTGGAGGCAATGGGCGTGTTGATGGTGGAGTAGATCATGCCGTCGGCGGCCCGCACGGTGGCGGTGGAAGGGAACATCTGCCGGACGGCGCCGAGGCGGACGCCGGGGATGTTGTACTGCGCCAGGCTGCCGAAGCCCTGCCGCCCCTCGGGGAAGGTGGGGTTGTACATCCCGCCGGGTTTGGGGGGCGCAGGACCCTGCTGCTGAGCCGCTAGCCCCCCCGCGCCCCCCGGCCCGGCACCGGGACCGTAGGGCAGCAGGTCGGGGCCGTTGGCATGCCGGCCCCCGTACTGGTCCATGGAGTTGAGGGCGGCGCACATGCGGCTGATCTCGCGTGCCGTGGTGGCACTGTAGTGGGCCAGGCTGGACTCCTGGAAGCTGGCCAGGTCCCCCCGGGGCGAGAAGCGGTAGTCGGAGTAGATGTTGGAGGCTGAGCTGTACCTCCGCATGGGGAGCGGGTGGCCCAGCAGCTCTGCCGGCTGGCGGAGGTCGGAGAAGGAGCCGTACTGTAGCCCCTGGCCCAGGTAACCCCCTTCGGCGAAGCCCACGCTGTAGGAGTGCTTCATGGTGCTGAGGTCCACGGCGGCATCGCCCGCCGGGGAGGGGAAGGGCTGATCCCCCTTCATGGGGTAGTAGTTCATCCCAATTTCAGAGAGGTTTGTGTCTGACATGGAGGAGTAGAGGCGGCCGAAGGTGCCGGTGGGGTAAAACTTCTGCTCCTCGTAGAGCACGGGCGCCGGGGCAGGCTGCTCCCGGTAGGGGAAGGTCTCCGGCAGCTCCGGCTCTCTGCTGCCGTAGAGGGGCCCGCTGGCTTTCCGGCTGGGTGCCACTACCTCCCCAGCTTTCTTCTCCGGCATCTTGGAGGTGGGGTTGAAAGCGCCAGTGCAGCTGCCGCCAAAGGGGAACTTGTAGACCACGTCACAGCAGGCCACCTGGCTCTCTGGCTTCACGCCCGTGAGGTCCAGCACGTTGGCCGCCGGCTCCTCCTTCAGCACTTTGGTCACCGGGCTGACTGCTGCCTCCTCCATCTGCACCATCATCACCTGGGACTTCTTGCTGCCCAGGGCAAGGAGAGGGCTCTGGCTTTTCAGCTCCACCGGCACTGCCCGGTACAGCTCTGAGCCTGGCTCCGGTGGGAAGGGCTGCGGGAGGCCACTGACACTCTGCGCCCCGCCAGTCTGCGTGATGAGCACGTCCTTCTTCACCATCTGGCCCGGCACGCCGTACCTTGCAAACTTAGTCTGGGGGGCAGCAGCGGGCTCGGGCTTGCCGCCGGCTGCCCCGCTGGCTCTGACAGCGGCCGTCTGGACGCCCTGCTCCACCTGCTTCACCTGCGCCAAGCACACCGGGCTCCCGGTCCCCTGCCCAAAGTCCACCCGGCTCTGGAAAGGGTCTCCATAGACCACGGGCTGCTTGGGCTGCGAGAGGAGCATGGGGGAGGCGATGGCCAGGCTGGCGGTGCTGGCTGCCGCGATGATGGCATGGGGCTGCTCCTGGGCGTTGAGGTTGATGATCAAGGGCTGGATGGCCGTGGACTGCCGGCTTGGGATGTGGTCCAAGGTCAGGCAGTACTTCCTGGCCTCGGTGGCCAAGGAGGTGAGGTCCATGCCTTGGTCTGTTATGATGATGGGGGCGGACTTCAGCGCAGTCCGTAAGTCCACGGCGTTACTGCTCGGTGCCTTGGGTCCTGGCTCGACCCGGGACGTGCCAGGGACGGAGGAGATGCGGCAGAGGGATATGTTTTCCGCAGGGAGCGCTCCCCAACTGTACAGCCCCGCGATGCCGTCGGCGGCTGAAGTCACAGCGGGTGCCTTCTGGGCGTGCTCCTTCACCGGCTGTGCCCTGACATAGGCACCCGGCGGCTGCTCTGGCTCCGGCGCCTGGCTGTAGCCGTGTGCTGGCAGCTGCCGGCTCGGCCTGGTGGGGGACGAGGTGGGGGACGTCAAGGAGCCGGAGCTGGCTGGCTTGGTTTGGCTGGCCGCGTCAGCCGCCAGCGTGATCAGCATAAAGGGGGCATCCTGGGAGGAGGGCTGCCGGGCCAGGCGCGGCGAGCCCGCCCGGTGCGGCGTCTGCGTCCCCTGTGCCACCATGGGGGAAGAGGCGGCAGGGCCGGCAGCGGGACTCTCATAGGGGAGGAGGGGGCTCTGCGTCTGCGTGGAAAACTCTGCTGTGGCCTTTGCGGTGCGGGTGGGACTCTGCGTGGGGGAGGTGGGCGAGAGCGGAGGGCTGGAGCTCTTGAAGAAGGGGTACGTCTTGGGTGGCGGGGGCTTGCCGTCGCTTGCAGCTGGGAGCTTCTCCCTGGCCGTCTGCACGCTCATCTCCACCGCCGCCTTGCTTCTGCCAGCGTCCTCTGTCTGCGAGCCGTAGCTGACGGTGCTTTTCACCGGACTGTAGCTTCTGCCGGCTACGGATGGGGCCTCCGGAGCTGGGGAGCTGTAGCTCCGCGGCGCGCTCCCGGGGCCGCCCGCACCTGCGGTCACCGTGCTGGCACTTTTGCTGTAGGCGTAAGGAATGGCGGTGGCCTTGGATACCGGGCTGGGCGCTGCCGGGGCGCTCTGGAGCTTGGCTAGGTCTTGCCCCTCTTTCGCAAAATGCTGGGTGACCCGGACGTCGGGAATGGCCTTGCCCGCGCTGCTGTCAGAGGCAGCAAAGGAGACGGGAGCGGAGAGCTGCGTGGGGCTGGTGCCAGGGGTGAGCGGACCGCCGTTCTGCTTCATCAGGTCGGCGTAGGCGCTCTCAGCATTGAGGAAGCGCTTCTCCTGGTACACCTCCTCCTGCCCCTTCGCCTTCTCTCCCTGCTCGAGGGCCAGGTCGAAGGAGGAGGACTGGTGCATCCTGGAGATGCTCTGTGAGGTCTGCAGTATCTCCTCGTACACTGCTCCTGCCTTCGGCAGGGTGCTTGGGTAGCCGGGCTGGGAGGGGCGCGCAGGGCCGCCGTCATACCGGTACTCCTCAGCATACTGGTACTCAAAGCCGTTCTGACCCTCGGTGCCGCGGTAGCTGACCTGCTGGTAGGTGCCGCTGTAGGAAACGGCCGGCTGGGCCTGCTGGACCTGCTGCTTCTGCATCATCTCCGCCTTCCTCATCATCTCCTCGTAGGCTTCCTCAGCACTCTTGAGGGGCTTGCTGGCGGGCTGGCTGGGGCCACTCTCCCCCTTCTCCGTCGGGGAGTACAGGGACATGAAGGTGGGCAGGTTGTACTCACTGCCTGACTTGTACAGCTTGGAGGTCACGGCATCAAAACTCTCAGCCTCCGAGTCGATGGAGGGCGAGTACTCAGAGCAGGAGGAGCGGTGCAGCTCCTCCATCTCCGCCGCCTGCCGCAGCTCCTCCGTGGGGGAGGCGTCCTCGATGGGAGAGAGGTTGCTGGGGGGGGTTTTGGAGCGTTCCCTCCTCCGCTGGGCCCTCAGCTCCTCCTTGTCGCGCTTGGTCTTGCGTGCCGTGCTCCGGATGCGCTGCTGCTCCACCTCCCGCATCTTCTCCTGCTCCCGCAGCAGCTCCTCTTCCTCCCGCAGCTCCTCCTCCTCGGATGAGTCCTCGATGGTGGGCAGCAAGGGGCCGTGCGAGCGGTGGCGAGCCTTCCTCTGCTGCTTCACCTCCTCCAGCCGCTGCCGGCGGCTGGGGCTGCTGTCGCTGTCCTCCTCCAGGGAGGAGATGGAGGTGGGCGAGGTGCCTGAGGTGTAGCTGGGCGTTGTGGCCGGCAGGGTGGAGGAGTACTCGCCCCGGGAGCGCTCCTCAGGGGAGCCCGTCAGGCTCTCCATCTCCAGCTCGGGCTCCCGGTCCAGGCTGGCATCCGCCTCCTGGCCCATCTCCATCTCCCGGCCGTAGCCGGTCGTGCTGTTCAGCTCGATGGTCTTGAAGCGCCGCAGCCCACCCTGGGCCGTGCTCAAGTCGTCACCCTCCCCAGCCTCCAGGTCCTTCCTCTCCTCCTTGTACAGGCTGCCAGGACCGTGCGGCAGGCGCCGCTTGGCTGACGCTGGCTCTTTGCCCTTCTCCACCTCGGCCTTCTGCCCGGCATTGGGGACGCCGTACTTGGGGCGCCTGTAGCCTTCCTCGTCTTCCTCTTCCTCCTCCTCCAGGTTGTCCTCCTCCGCGCTCATCTCCAGGATCTGCCTCCGCATGAACTCCTCGTCGCTCGCCTCCGCCTCTCGGCCCTTGGGCCGGGGGGGCACCGGTGAGAAGCCCCCCTCGCTGCTATCCTCCACATAGTCGTGCCGCAGCTTGCTGCCAAACTCATCCGAGGACTCCGCGCTCTCCCGCCGCTCCCGGTGGTTCTCCCACTCCAGCGAGTCCTCATCCTCCTCCAGGATGTCCTCCAGCTCCTCGTCCGAGTCGAAGGCTTCGGGGGTGATGGAGAGGTACCGTGGCCGCTGCCGCTGCCGCTGCTCCTCCCGTGGCTCCGGGCAGGCTTTGCCGTGCTCGGCGGGCTCCGGCGGGGCGCCCCGGCCTTCCAGGAGGGGCCGCATGCTGCTCTCCAGCTTGGTGAGCTCTGAGGGGCTGGGGGGGCTCTGCCCAGCCAGCCCAGTGCCGCTCAGCTTCTCCTCCTCTTGCTGCACCAGGCCGGTGATCTCGCTCTGCGAGCTGGAGATGCCGTCGGAGGAGTAGCCGGTGTCGCTCAGGCTCTGGGGGCTGCGGGACAGGTCCGGGGGGTAAGGCTTGCTCCCATCCTGCGGGCGAGCGAGAGCACAGCGTCAGACCTGGGCGGCTCCACAGCTGCTTCCCCCCAAATCCTTCCCCGGGGAGCACGCAGAAGATTTGGGCAGCGTTGAGAGCCAGCCCAGCAGGAAGACTGGGGGCTGCCCTGTGTGTCCCCCCTCAATGGCTCATCAGCAATTTGTCTGCGCACTAATGAAAGCAGGTGACGGAGTGTGCTGCAAGGGGACGGCACAGCAAATGTCCCTGGGGGCAAAGGCATCACGGGACTCATAAATATGTTTAAAAAACTGGGCCCCGTCAGTGTTATCTCCCCGATAACTAACATGAGAAGGCTGTCTAATGGCAATATTGATTTTTCTACTACCCACCACTTAGAGAGCCAGTGGTGGCTGAGCCCCAGCCATAAGCCTCGGGGTACCAATGGCCACACGCCCGTCCCTGGGGAAGGGATGCAAGGGCAGAGCTGCCTGCCGCTCTCCCCAGGCAGGCAGCTGCCTGCACGGGGAGAAGCCCAAGCACTGGTAATGGGGGTGTGGGTCTGGGGAGGAGGCAGCCCTAGTGCCCCTGGTGCGGTGGCACTGACGGGACAGGAGCTTTGCCGGCAGCAGCCATGGGGGACGGCTGCCTTTTAATGAACTTTAATTTCCCTGACTGACAGCCCTGCAAAGCAGCCTTTAGAAGCAGGGCGGCCCCCGGGATCCTCGTTAGATGCCAGCAGAAATAAACAGGCCTTTTTAACCGACATTACCATTAGGCAGCATGGGGGCAAGCCTCCGAGCCGCAGGGAAAGCGCCATCACTCCTGGCCCCAGTGCTACTGGCAGGGCCCATCACCCCCATGGAGGCACCATTGACCTTACTTGATTTTGGAAGCCAGCAGACAGGGATGCAAGGTGCCTCTTCCCCGGGGCAGCCATCCCCTCCCAGCTGGTGGGAGACCTCCCGCCACGTCCCCTCCCCGTGGGGAGCTGTGCTGGCTGCTGCTGGGATGGTTGGTCACGGGGGAAAACCATCCCAAAGCAGCCAAATGTTTCCCCAGATTGTATTGAATTTTAAAAAAGGTGGGATGAGGAACTTGAAAAATGCCCGCTGCTGCAACATGAAATGTGAAACAAGTTTTCCATTTAACAACAAAGTCAACTGCCCTTATATTGTTTTAAAACAAATCCAAAGGCCAAAGCCAACCTGAACTATTGTGTTATGCCCAAATTGATGTAATCATAACAAAGAGAAGGCAAATACCAGCGTGCTGCTACAGAGCCTGCAAAGTTCCTAAGCGGTTTGGAAGTGCCGAGACAGCAGTGTTTTGAGCTTATTGTTTCCCAAAAGGCCATTTCCCGAGGCAAATGGCCTTGAGGACACCGTTTCTGCCCTGACTTGGAATAAACCCCCCTGTTTCTGAGCACGGCCGCCGGCGAAGGCATGGCTCAGTGCCACGCCAGCCCTGGGCTTGATGCAGTCCCCAGGCATGCTTGGAGCTGGACGCACCCTGAGAGCTCACCTCCTGCTCCTTCGCCCGCGGTGCCTCGGAGGGTGCCCGGCTCTCCTTGCTCTCCACCTCTGGTTTGGGGGTCACACTCTTCCCCTTCGGCACGGCGCTCTCAGGAGCTCTGGAAGGCTCTGGGGCAGCTTTGGGCAGCAGCTTTTCCTCTGTCGGCACCGGGGGCTTCTTCTCTGCTGGGGCAGGGCTCGGGGTCCTGCTCTGCTCGGCAGCCTGGAGGCTCTTCGCGGGTGAGGGCTGCCGCTCAGGGGGTGCCGCCGGCTCGGCGGGCACTGGTGCAGGCGGTCTCTGCTGCTGGCCAGTGGCTGGCGGCTGGTGCCGTGGGGAGCCGGTGGGCGGTTGCTTTGGGGCAGGCAGCGGCATCGGGGCAGGGTCGCCGAGGCTGCCTTCAAGCAGCCGCTGAGTTTGGCAGTTCAAGCACAGCCATTCGTTCTTCTGCAAAAGAGAGAAAAGTTCTGTTCAAACTCTGGGAGCTTCGTCCCAGCAGGGACATCACCGTGAAGTTCAGCTGATGGCACACATGGTGACAGTGCAAAGGACTCAGCCCACCCGAACCAAATAACCGGCTTCGGAGAGGCCAGGCAGTGAGCAGGCAAGCACTGAAACACCAGCGCAGGCTGCGGAGGGGATCACGTGGCGTTGAGCCGTACCATACAAACCATCTAGAAGAAGAGACCAACCATCAAGCTTAAACCTACCCCTACCCTTATCCAGACCTTGGGGGTTCAGCCAGAAGGACCATGGCTACAACACAGGGATTTCAAACTCTTCCCCACGACACCTCAGCATCACTGGCTCTTTTCATCTCCAGTCTTGCTGGTATTTCAGTTTTAAATGAAATTAAACAGTGAAGGCAGATTGCTCTTGTAGCATAACACTTCTCAGGCTCCATACAGTTTCTTTCTCACACTGATTTGTTTTGCTCGATACAATAAAGGTTTAATAGCATAATCATAATACTTAAGGATCTTTTTTTCTAGGTTATCAGAAAATACTGGGTACACAAGTACGCAAAAATTTCCCAAAGATATTACCCAAAGTACATGCTGTGCGGGAAAAGAACAAGACAATCTCATCTAGTGAAATTCTCAGCAAGAGCTGTCATTTTATGGCCTGGAAAAAGCAGCTTGCAAACGGGGCTGTGAGTGGCAGAGAGCCCGCGGGGCTACGGCAGGGGCTCTGCATTAAGAGACCAGAAGCACTTTCCCCCCCTGGGTCGTCCAAGGGCTATTTTTACTCAGCCAGGAATGTCCAGGAATAGGGGCCTGACATTTCCTTCCCTTTTGATGTTTCGTTATCTTAAATCTTTTCGGTTTTGCTACTAACAGCCTGATATGCTCCAGGTCCTTTTGCCAGACTCCTCTTTTGCTGATCCATTGCTCCCAAAGCTCAGGGTGGCCAACCTCGGGGGGCGGCTGGCCCCAGAGGATCTGTCATGCTGTTAGAGAAGTAGTCTTGTCTTCAGCTGGACCAGCCTGGCACCGGGGCTGCAAGCCAGCTGCATCTCCTGGATCCACAGAGACCATGGTCTCCATGTAGAAGATGAGGTTCATCAAAATGGCCTCAAGGAAATGACCTGAGGTTGTGCCAGGGGAGGTTTAGATTGGATATCAAGAAAAATTTCTTCACCCAAGGGTTGTCAAGCATTGGAACAGGCTGCCCAGGGAAGTGGTTGAGTCACCATCCCTAGAGGTATTTAAAAGACATATAGATGGGGTGCTTAGGGACACGGGTTAGCGGTGGACTTGGCAGTGTTAGGTTAACGGTTGGACTCGATGATCTTAAGGGTCTTTTCCAACCTAAATGATGCTGTGATTCTGTTCTACGACTCTGCAAGCCATACCTGCGGGATGGCAGCAGCATAATGGGCTTGGCACCTGCAACCCACACCCAGGAGTCCCCCCGTTTTGATGAGGTGCTGGAGATGCTTTGCAGCTGGTGGTGGCCGGGAGTAGTGGGCTTCCCAACACACATTTCTTTGCTCACACAGCAATCTGGACCAGGAGCAGCCATCCAGCCCACGCTCTCCGGAGAGCAGAGGGGCAGGAGGGCTTCTTCTGTGGGGAAAGGGCAGGCGTGCAATGTCCTCCCTCCCATCCCCACCACCCTGCAGCAGCCCCTGCTCTTCACACAAACATCTTAAGAATATATTAGGGCTTCAGAGGGCCATAAAAAAAATCCCTTTCAGCACGGTAATATTTAATTACTGCTTAATCAAAAAGAAAGTCTAATTAAGGGGCAAGTGCAGTCTATTGTATCTTAATGATTGCATTTGTCTTCTGTTATTTCAGAACTCGCTCTCGTCCCTGTGCCTCTGAATCAGATCTCCTCACCCTGCTCCGCTGTGTAATTATTTCAGACTGCAGAAGGAAATGTGATTGCGTGACACAAATTGAATCCCTGCCTCATGGAAATACGCGGCCTTTCATTTTTCTTTCAGGAATCCCATTTTTCTTCACCAAAGCTCCCTCCTTGATGCTAGCAGCCAGGGGGAGGCATGATGCAGAGCTCAGCTCCTGCCTGTCCCTCTCTGCCACACCATTGTGCCAGTTCCCAGCTTGGTCCTGCAGGAACCAGAGAAGATCAGCCCACCTTGAACTACCCAGGCTACCCCATCCAGGCCCTTAACACACTCCCTGGATGGGGCATTGCTCATGCTCCTGATGTCCCACCCTGCCAGACCGTGGTGGCTGGGAAGCTCTAGACGAGGAGATGGGCACAGTTGCTTTTGCCCTTCCAGGGCAAAATTCAAGCCAAGGATGACCATGGAAGGCCAACGCTGGCCACCAAGTGCCAACTGCAGACACTGAGTGCCAACCAGATCCCATCCAAGGAGGTGGCTCTTGTGCCCGTGGAGAGCCAGGAGTCACACGTGCTCTGGCCAGTGCCCTGCTGGGACAACCACCATGGCAGGACACCCTCCAAAACGTGTAGCCTCCCAGACGGATACACTCCTTTTGTCCAGGTTTGCCCGGATACAGATGTACGTGCTTCCCAAGAGGAGAGGTTCAGGGTGGACATTAGGAAAAGCCTCTTTGCTGAGGGAGTGGTGCAGCCCGGGACAGTCACCGTGGGCTCTCCACCCTTGGAGGGGGTTCAAGACCTTGCTAGACAAAGTCCCTTGTGTTCGTGACTGCCATGCTCTGCATGGGAGGCTGGACTGGAGACCCCACAGTCCCCCACCAGCACCTCCCCGAGTCCATGCAGGTAAGGGACAGCACCACGGTGCATGGCAGGCATCAGCGAAGAGGACCTGCTGGTGTCATCTCATCAGGATGAGGCTTAGGGGTCCTCCAAGACCAGGCGAGCACAGCACTGATCTGTGCCATGGGGATCTGATGGCTCCGCGGATTGGTCTGAGCATCCTCCCTCAGGTTCCTCCCAGCTGTGGTTCCGCAGCCATTCCTCCTGGCAGCTGCCCCAGTTTGAGCAGCTCGCCCCGCCATCCTGCTCTCGCAGATGTGACAGCTTGACTCTTCATGGGACCGCACCGGAAAGTGGATAAGGGAACAATCTCTGGTAAAAATAGCCCTGCCAAAAAGATTGTGGAACTCCACTCTCAAATGCCCCTTGTCTTTCACAGCAGGCAGAAAGGTACGGGTACAGAGGGAAGGCAGAAACCGGGGAAGGTCACAGGTGGAGCTGGCCCTTAGCCTTTGCCAGCCGTGAGAGGTGCCGGCCAAGCCCTGGGAGACGCCCAGGATGAGAGACTGGCATACGCTGAGTTTGCATTTTCTCTTCCTGGCTTTTCTTTTGGCACCTCTGGGGTCTCCCATGCTGGGGAGACCCTGCTGACAGTCCAGCACCCCGTGCTTTAGTCTGAACCCTTGTGGAAAATCACTATGTGGTTATAGCCTCGGATGGCAGAAAACCAGCAAAGGGATAACTGAATTTTCCTGAGCTGTAGGAAAGGCGCCGGTGCCGTCAGCAGCCAGTGCTGCGCGGAGCCGTGTGTACACCGTGCCGCAGCAGCCAGCGCAGCATTTGCCATCACATCCTGGCACTTGCTGCAGTGAGTACCTCCAGCAGCATGAGCTGCAAGCTGCCTGGCTCCTACACGCACGTGTGGGGGGCAAGAAATCCTACCCATAGCAGCTGCAGGGAGACAGGAGGCAAGCAAAGCCACCCACGCCCAGTGGGAACATCTCCGGCAAACCTCTCCGAGCTCTTGGTCCCCATCTTTAAGAGACCTCTGCAGCCCCACCAACATGTGGCACTGACACCCATCATGCTGCTGGATGCTAAAAAACCAGGGGCTCAGTGAAGATGCTGCGCCTGAGGCATCTCACAGCCCCGTCCCAGTGCCCCACGCTCTGCCGGTGACAAATGACCCGTCCCTCTCCTGCGGTCCCGCGGCCTTGTCAGTTCAGCGTTTGGTTGGTTATCCTGCAGCACCTCTGCTCCCTCTCAGAGGGACTGGCTCTGGAGCAGCTCCCCTGTACGTAGAACTTGGCTACGGGCATTTCCCAGCTAACGCAGCCAACGGGATTAAGCTGCCCCTGGAAAAATGCAAACATTTGACGACCGGCTGATTTGCTAACAGCTTGTAAATCCCCATCAAGATTAACCAGATCCCATGAAGATAATAATAATTAGGCTGTATTTAGTGCTTTACATGTCCAAGCTGTTGGATGCCCAGGAAGTCAGGGTGCCCCTCGCTGGGGCGGTAAGCGGGTAAGGAGCTTACGGCAAAGGCACAGCAGTGCCTGTCTGAGTCTCCATGCTTAAAGATGCTGGAAACCATGGCCCTGATCAGGACAAGGATGGGGGCTTGCTTGACACCGAGGTTTGCTGCCCGAGGGTGCACTGCGGCGATGGGCATGGGGGGTTTTAACCACGCAGAGCGCAGGCGATGGGGAGCCGGGGCCGGTGAAGATCGCGACGTGCAGGGAAGACCGGCAGCGCACAGGCGATGCCGCCGGGATGCAGAGCGGGCTCCAGGTGGAGAAAAGCATCAATAATTAAAAAGAGGGATGAAACCAAAGCGCGCCTGAGATACCATCTTAAATGAAGAGGTGCTGGCACGGCAGGGCGCACTGGAAACCGGCCAGCCGGGCAGGCAGGGGGGCGAAGGTGCTGGGGGGCTGCCCGGCCCAGCCAGGTTATCAGCTTACACCCCGGGAGAGTCACCGCCCTGACCCCTCGGCCTCCCAGCTTTCGTTGCCCCCAAACCACTGGGATTTGCAGAGGAGTTATGGAAAAAGTAGGTTTCTAGAGCGAGAAAGGGAGCTCCTGCGGTCATTAGGGGCAGGACAGAGCCCCGGGTGCAAGGCAGCCCCAGCCAGCGACTGAGAGCGGGTGGCTTTGTTCAAAGCATCGCATCCGAGCGGTGACAACGATCCCGGTTATTATCTGCACACCACGCGAGCAGCATTGGGAAATGCAGGACGCAGCCGCAATTCCCGCAGGTTCCGCTGAAGGGGCGGCGATTGCCGTGCCGGTGGCTGCCCGCGCTCCCTCCCGGGGGGCGAGGGAGGATTTGCGGCAGCCCTGCTCGCACGGGAGCCCCCCGGGGCTGCTGCTGCAATACTCCAGGGCGATACGCGGGGAGGGGACGCGGGGTTGGCGTGCATCGGGGGTCTGCGTGCATGGGAGGTGCGCCCGGCTCCCTGCCCTGAGCTCTGGCATCCGCTGGCAGGTGGCCACAGCCGCGCTCGCCAACCTCTGCCAGGTTTTACCCTGCAATTGTTTTAATTTACTAATGGGCAACAAAACCGTAATTAACTAAAATAGCAGTCTTCCCATGTAATTTTGGTCAACGTTACCGCTTGGCAAGTTAATTAAATGCTGAATCCCCCAGCGCCACTGGGGTTTTTTTTAACAACGGAGCCAGCGAGCTTCAGCATCACGGTTGCACACAAATCCCCTGTTCAGCAACTCAGAGGTCTGAGAACCTCGGTGGGAGCTGGCAGTCCCAGAGGCTTCCCAGCTTCCCCAGTTAGCTCCTGGCTGCCAGTCCCACCGTCCCCATCACCCCCAAGTCCCTCGCTGCAACCTCTCCGGCTTCTGGGAGATGCACGGCCGTGGTCTTCATCCCAGCGCAAACCGCTCCCCACAATATCATCCCTAGGACTCTGCCTGGTTATTTATGTTCTAGGGTATTATTTTACACAATCAAAACAATATCTATTAAAATACCAGGACAAAAATCTGTACAAAATAAGATAAGCAGCATGAGGTATAAGTATCTCACAAGCCAGATCTCATCTCCCAGCATTAAATGCGGTGAATCTCACAAGAATATTTCATTTATTTGCTGACAAGTACTGTGCAGGGCTCATCACTGTGACAGATGGGTGCCTGGAAAATATGGAAAACACTTCTGGTATCTGAATCAAGATCCAAATTAACAACAAGAACCTCACAAAATCACTTCTCAAGCACTCCTCTCAGCCCTGCTTGCAGAAAACCTCCCGTTTAGGAGGGCTCCTGACATCCAGACACCTTCTACGCACCCTTCCACAGCAGAAATGGGGGCATCTCACTGTATGATCCCATCTCCCATCCTTCTGCTAAGAACACCACAGCTCTGTCTGTACTGTAGATGGGTTTTAGCAGTTTTAAAGGAAAGGGACTGAGTCATGCTTGATCATTGGATGCCAGGGCTGTTTCAGACCCATCGTGGGCAGTGCCTGGGGTCTGGCTGGCAGGTTTTCCATCCTCTAAGAGCTCCTGCGCCCTTCCCTCCCCTCGGCGAAGATGCTCTCTCTGCCAACAGCCTCCCCGGGTGAACCCCGGTGCTCATTCACTTCAGATGCCACTGCTCGAGCACTGGCTAATGCTTGTTCCCCTGAGGTTTCAGCCCATTCTCAGAGCTGAGCTCTCCTGAGCCCCTCCAAATCACCTCCCCACGGCTGGAGGCACCGCACACCTCTGCCAAACCCCTTCGACCGAGCCGCTGCGGTTTTAGGAGGTGAGGGGGAGTGTGCCGACCCGTGCCAACCGACGCTTCTCCAAGATGCTCGCCTATGGAGGGGAGGACGGACATCACGGTCCCGACCACAGCACATTCACAAAGGGTGTTTTTAACTTCGTGTGCCGTCAGCAAATAACCACGGGCCTGGTTTTACCTCCGCCCCAGCCCTTATCTCTCCTAGGAGGCTGAGGCAGCGATGGGATTTGAAACGAGGGCGAGGAAACGCGCAGTGACGGCGGAAGCACCAGAGATCGGGAGGCGAGATGGAGCAAACGCAGGAGACGTGTGTCGGAGCTGCGCCTGCGGTGGGAAGAGGCCAGAGAGGATTCGGGTGGCCCCAGCACCAGGAGGGGACCGAGACCAAGGAGGACCGGAGGCAGCAGGCAGGCAGGGGCAGCCCCGGAGAGCCGGGGGGACAGGCAGGGCTGGCTGTGCACACACACGTGTTCACACGCCGCCGCGGGACAGCTGCCTCCAGGACAGGGCAGAAAGCGCAGGGTGTGCTATTGCCCTGATCATGCCTGCCTTCCCTGTAAAAACACCCTCAAAATCCCATTCAAGCTAGACGCGGAGCTGCCTGCACTTGTGCTTGCTAGCTGCATTTATGCCAGCATATGCGTGCTGCTTCTGAAGTTTATGCATGCATATATATATATATAAAAAAATCTGTAAATAAAAAAGGAGCGCTAAATGCAACTCTCAAATGCCGTTCAGCAGAGCAGGTCGTGTTTCTGGAGCCCAGCTGGCCACACGCTGATGTCTACCCGGCTGGGGGAGCGAGGGGGGCTGGCAGGCTCCCCGGGGAGTTGCTGCGCATCCTTCCCGCTGCCTTGCGGGAGGCTGTTGTAGGCAGAGCAGCAAAGAGCCAGCATTCCCCCAGCGTAAAGTCGTGGGCTCCCAGGACCGTCCGCAGGGAAAGGCAGCAAGGGGACCGCACACATCTCCCACAGCCAAGTTTCCTTGGCCGCCAACTGCTCCGCACTAATTGACTTCATTACCATTAACTGGGCAAGTATTAGTGCAACCAGGGTTCACAGATTAGCCCAGCTGAAAACCACCACAGTTATTTCAATCCCTTGCTAAATATAGCATTTGACTAAGCAACCCAGTGATGTGTTTTCCAGCATCAGCCTATTCTTATCTGTTCCTGTGGCCTCTCTCAGGCTGATGGAGCCGACAGTCCCTCCCCAGCTCTATTTTAGATATGTGCGATGTATCAGTGGCCTTCACACTGCAATAATGTGATTAAAAGCAGTGCAAGGTAATGAGCTCACTGAGATGAGCTCTGCATCACAGGGCTCGTTTTCTGCCTCCCATCTGGTCCGCTCCATCCTTCTTCCTTCTCTGTCTGGGACCTCTCCCAGTTGGAAAAAAGACACAGAAGGAGAAGATGGGAGAAGTTGTACATGATGGCTGAGCACTGGGGCTGCCATCAGCCACGCTGGGAGGGAAGGGAAGGACATGGGCAGAGGCAGCTCCCCCCCCCAGCTCCATGGCAGCCGCAGGGGAGACGCCGTGTCTCGCACCAATGCTCCCTCCCTTTGCACCCAGCTGCCAGCCAAAGCTACCTGGAGGGGACCTGGAGCAGGAGCAGTGGTGTCTGCTGTACCACCCATCCCCTCTACCAGTGCCACGGAGACGGGAAGGCAAAGCGGAGATGGGGAGCTGGACAAGAGCCAGGTGCCAAAGTGGCCATCGCAGTCCTGTTCCTGCAGCACCCAGGAGCACCCTCCTTCCTTGGCTCTCCCTTCTCCTTCCCCCTGCACATGTCTCGTGCTGGGGATTTTTTTCCTCCCCTGCTCCTGGCCACAACAGGGATGCACCAACCCTCCACGGCAGAGCGTGAGGGTCAGAGAAATAGCCCCCAAGGCATTCACAGCCTCCCACCCTGCAGCTCGATACACTGCATAGCCAGCGGAGGATTATTCCAGCTGAAAGTCTTTGACTGATGAGTAATAGCAACTCTCCCCTCCACTCGCCTTCGAGGAATAGCTGTGCACTTGCCAAGTCCAGCTTATTCCACTGCAGCAGCCGACGGCCGGGCCAGTGAACGCGGCCAAGGAGGGGAGAAAGTGGCGCGAGCCTCTGTGGCTACAGGAGAGCTGCAAATGTGGTTTCCACCAGCATGTCCAGGCTGAACTCACCTGTGGCTTCTTGCCCAGCTGCAAAGCCCAGCAGCCGTGTCCCTAGGTCAGGGCATCGCCATCCTGGGCAGCCCCTCCTGCAGCAGAAGTAGAGATCTGCAGAAAACTGATGGGCTTTTTGGGGCGCTGACCTGTGGACATATGCATATGCTGCTCTGCTGTCTCCTGAGCTGCCCCAGGGCTCCCAGGAAGGGTCCTTCCCAAATTTGGCTTGAGAGAGGCTAGAGAAAAAGGCCATCAACTCCTCCATGTTATTAGGAATTGCGGTGTTAGAGTCAAGCTTAGACTACTTTTTGATATTGTTATTTCACTGGCCGGCCCCAATAATTTTATTCCACAGAGCTGGGAGAGAAGCTCACCTTGACTGACTTGAATGCCAAGAGGCCAGTTGGACAACCTGTTTGGATCATCCAGCTAGGACCCCAGAATAAAGCGCCCTGGCTCTGGCATCCAGCCGAAGCACCCAAGGCCAGCAGCTCCCAGCAGAGCCCAGCTTCGGAGCATCTCAGCACCTGCATCCTTGTGCGGCCGTAGCCATGAGCCAGGCTCCTCGGCTAGTCTCTGCCCCCTGCCCACCTTCCACCACCTCCAAAATTAGGGCAGCTGCTGCAGCAGGAAGCACCTTCTGTATTTTCAGAGCTTAAAAAAAATCTTTTTGAATGGCAAGAATGTTTCTAAGTCAGAGGATTGAAACTATTTTGCAATCAAGGAAGCATATTTCCAAACGAGCCCGATTGCGAGAGCCTGGGTGCTGTGTGGGCTGTGTGAAGGGACTGCTAAAAAAGGGTACACAGCTGTCCAAAATTTGGAAACCGGTGCTTTTGCAGAATATATATAGACATCCCTCCCCACTCAACATATTTCCTTCCAGTTCATTAGATAAAAAAAAAACATTTTAAAAAATCAGTAGGATATTGAGGAGAGCACTTTGATGCTTTTGGCTTGTCTAAAAGCCATGGGACCAATTCCCAGGGCTGCGGTGAGCATCCATTGCCCTCGGAATGGTCTGTTGAGCATCAGAGCATCGGTGTCACTGCCACGCTTCTGCAATATCATAGAAGTCCAGCAATAACATAGACATCCAACAATAAACCAGCTGCCATCAGGAACGGGAAGCAGAGATGCCAGCTCCCAGCATGGCAATGGTGGCGGAGATGAACACAAGCAGGCTTGCTTTGAGATGGTGAGGAGGTGAGACACGGAGGCCAACCACCCCTGGGTGGACTTGGGACATCCTCTGCATTACTATTTGAAGAAGAGAAGACTACTTTTGGGGCCAGACATGACGACCAGAAATGCCCATCCTCACTCCAACCCAACACGTTCACCCACCACCTTCTGCACCAGGTCACCCCTCAGCACTTGTTCAGATAAAATACAGCCTTGATTTCACATGGCTGCCACCGCTGGGCAGCAGCTTTGATACTCATTTATCTCTGTTGTTATTTCCAATCTGAATGTGCTCTCTTTTTTTCCTGGCCATTGACTACCACTATGCATCTTGTGCTACCTTGACCACGACCCGATGTCCCCGATGGGAATAAAGCTGCCTCTGGCCTGGGACAGACTCAAGATGGAGTATCTTTTCAAAGAAGTGGGAGAAACAACACGTCCAGGCTGGGCACCTGAAAGTGCCATCACGGGAGGAAACACATGAGTGCAGCGCTGCATATTTAAGAAAAAGGAAAATCACGGAGAGTAAGAAAAATAGGAGGAAAAAGAGAGCAAGTCTCAGACGCTGAAAGGGCTTTTCGTTTTCCTTTTCTCCGAACCTTACTATTTCTCTCTGTTTTATCTTGGCAAAAGAGCTAAATTAACTACCAGCTCAGTTCCGAGAGACTGGATCCAAATGGATGAAGAATTAAGAAGATTTTCTGTTCACAATAAAATCCAGCCAACAGTATTAAAGCAGCAGAGGGTTTGGTCTGGTTTTCAAAGATTAGCTATGGCTGTCCCAAGGAAGACAAGCTCCAATTTTCCCATTTTGCTCCAACGTGACGTTTATAAAGCTGTCTGGATCATTTACAGTCGTTACAGACGAGACTGTGATGACCATCATTTAACCACATAGAGAGAGGGACGTGGCTCGTGTCCTCCACCGTGTCCCGGCTCCCCGATCCCTCTCACCCACACACAGACCAGTTGCTCCCAGTGCACCCTCCCTGAGGACCCCGCCAGGTTCCTGCTCCAGCGCTGCCAGGGATCCACCCGCTGAGAAACCACATCTTCTCAGCAAGCCCCACCACTAACATCACGACTCAGCTCTGCAACCAGCACTAAAACCCACCAGCACGGAGGCAGGAGTTTATTTTTCCCTTACCGATAAAGAAGTAATATATTGTTCATTTTTGTTTGAATCGATCCGGCCATGCATTGTAATTTACTCTGTGATGTAGTACTGCTTAACAAGATTTATCAGCCTGCCAGCCAGCCTTATCTTTAACAGTCCCCATTATCGGGATGTATTTCTCAGCCAAGGTTAGCAGCAGCAGGAGGATCTCTGAACGCCGGCTGCATGATAATAATCCTGCAATAACGCCCAGGAGATGTACATCGGGTCCAGTGGAGCCCATACCCTGGTCACCACGGATCCTAATTTCCTTTGGTGCACTGGCATGGTGTAGATGCAAGGTGTTTCTCATGGCCACAGTGCTATTTCACACATACGTTTGATGAAATAACCATGTCTCTTCGGGAACCATTTGAACCTGTTTGCGGAAGATTTCAAGTTTGCAGCAAAATAATGCTTGCAAAGAGAAACCTGGCCAAACTGTGCAGGAAACAAATATAATATTCTATTCGTTTTTCCAACAGAACAGAAAAAATCCAAGAAAAGCTAAGTTTATCAGAGAAGTCTTATTTAATCAAAACCTTGGTTTTTCATAGGCACTAGTGTTGACTAAAATATCCAGCCATCCAACTAGTAATTTTCTGCATCTGATAAAAGCAGATTCAAGCTGTCTGATTGCTCTCTTTTAAATTGCAAAGAGCCCCAAGTGTCTATCAGGCAGCAGCCACTCACTTCCAAACCAGAAGAAAATCTGCCTCTTCAGGAGCTTCAGCTTCCTTCCCATTATCAGCTGATTAGTCCCCAGTCCCTTCATCCCCAAGCCAGTCTAGCAGCAGCAAATGGGGTTTGAACCTATTTCGTGATCACGATGGATCATTTTCAAAGCAAGCTGGGGAGCCATCAGTTGTATGGCTTGGAAGCGGAGAACATCACAAACTGACATCCTGCAGTACCTGCCCAGTCATAGAATGCTTTCAAAACTTTAAACATAATTATAATATTTTCCCAGGAGGCAACCCTACATCGGCAGACACCAAAAAGCCCACGGGGAGGTGGCTGAGGGTACTCAGGGCTGAGACCTACCAAATCCACCTTCCCATGGTCCTCGCATGTTGGGTAGATGCACCACCGGAGGAGACACCTGCTAACAGTTGTCCTCAGCTCTCCCAGGCCCTGCCAGAGAGCAGAAGGTCACCTCTGGGCTTTCCTGGCTGTTTAGCACTTGGAAAATAGGGCACCAAAGGCCAAGGGCTTCAACTTTGGGTGGAGAGCAGCCAGTGCTGCCCAGACACAGGCAGACATCTCAGGATAACCCCTGACCCCCCTGATTTCAGCCCTTTGCCTTCCTCTCTTTCTCCGTCCTGCTCTGTTTCTATTTTTATGACTCCCTCCAGGATTTTTGCCCTGAAATACGTGTATTCTTAGAGAATTGGAAGCTTTGGTTTCTGTGGGCAATGCTGTTTGACCCCATTAAATGACTGCTGCTCCAAAAAAGGCCATATACCCTGTTCCAGGCTTCAAGATCGTGAGTCCTGATTTCAGCAGCAGAAATATTTTAATTAAATGAACTACCTTTATGGAATAAATCAAGTGATAAGCTTGAAAAATTAACTCTCATAATCTTTCATGCTTCTGTGCAGGTCAATAAACTATTACAGTAAAAGGCTGAGAAACGTTCTAGAAACACGGGTTGTTACAACAGAGATGAATGAGCCATTTTACTCCCCAAATTATACTCATCAGCATCTTTCCACACATGCCTTGCACACCCTCTTCCATCCCCTCACCCACTGCCCACAGCAAAGCTGGAGCAGCATGGCCAGCGTCTCCCACCCACTTGGGTCCACCTCCCAGCCCTCCTCATCGGGAGAGCATCTCCCTCCCTTTCCTCACCAGCTGTCCTCTTCCCGTGCAATTCCTGACTCCACCAAAATGCCTAAAACGTGGACTGTAAGGGCACACTTGGCAAACCCACAAGTTGCCTACAGAGGGGGCACATGTCTTGGTGGGTCAAAATAATTCTCATCATCTTCAAGACTTATTTTAAAACTAAGCTTATTTTCAGATAACCCCTTATTTTAACTTAACTTTAACTTATTTTAAAAATAGCTGATAGCTCCCCAGCTGCCATGTGGTGATTTGATGGTGACCCCAACCTGGATGGATGTTCCCACCAGCAGTGCCAGGTCTCTTCACAGCCAGGAGGTAGGAAGTGGCTACAGGTGCCGGGATGGAAGAGCTGAGATTTTCAATCTCAAGAGTAAATGCAGCAAGAATGAAGCTAAGAAGCCAAAACAAAATGAAATGGTGAAGTCCACATAAAATGGTTGCTTTAAAAAAAAATTTTAAAATCATGTGAATCTTCGCTCGGTGTAAAATGCATCTGTGAAGGCATTTCCTTCCTCAGCTGCCCTTTTTGCAAAGACAGACAGATGCATGTGGGACCTCTTGGCTCCCTGAAACCACAGGAGGAACCACCTCATATAAACCCTTTAAGTAATTTAAGAAGCTCCACTTTAAGGGTAGTTCAAGGCCACTGTAGAAACCTGCTCCTCTGAAGGCTGGCAACACTCATCTGACTTCCAGCCTGAAGAAAAACCCAGATTTGTTAAAAATATTGCTGCCTGGCTCTAGTTTGCTCTTCTTTTCCTGACATCCTATTTGCTCTCGGCAAACAGATGACTGTTGGTCATACTTAACAGCTCCAAGGAAATCAGGAAATTATGTAAAGTTGGGAATTTCACAGCTCCTTTGCAGACAGCGAGCCCTTTCCATGCAGTGCGGGTGTTCATTCCTGGCAGCTAGCGGGATCTGCCGCCGCAGCCCCCTCGTCCGAGCCTGCAGAAGCTGGGGAGCGCCGGGATGGCACTCGGCCCCACTCAGCCCAGGCAGTCCAGCTCCAGAGCCTGGATGCAGCCTTGGCTAGGACAGAGCCAAAGCCTGCAGAACCACAGGCAAACCCACAGCGCAGGTCCTATCCTTACACCCACACTGACGTTTTCAGGGGTTATTCCCAACCCAATACCTCATTTCTTTGCCAAACTAGGGGGGGGGGGGTTTGAGAATATTTGTTCTCCAAGTCAACCAAACCCCACTGAAATCAATGCTTTTCTGCTTCAGCAGGCTTGGGAGCCAGGTGCTTTTTGTGCTCCAAACAATTAAAAATATCCTAACCAAAAAAAAAACCAAACCCAAAAAACTCGTGCCAGAGATCAGAGACTGCCTGCTGGTTATCTCCCAGTCACGGCACAAATAATGGCCAAAAGCTTCTAGCTGTGGCACAGGAAAATGCAAAGCATTCAGAGATACCATCTGAAGATCCCAAAACACACCTTTAAATTAAAAAAGCCCTCTTATCACTCCCAAAGGTGTCTCCATTTTCCCCAAATCCTCCCTCCAGGTTCCAGTGGTTTGTTGTACTCCTTGCTTCAAGTAACCCAGGGCAATGAGGTCTCTGGGCTAACTGTGCAAAATATCTTCTCCCCACTTCCCAACCTCACCTTTCTTTTTGGTTTTGTGCTGTGAGAAACGTAAAAGCTGAGGCAGGACCTTGCTCTGCTGTGCCATTTCTGCTGCAGGGCACCGAGCAACTCCCGTCCCACTCCGTCCTAGGTATTTGCTTCGTCAGGTGCAAAGGGGCTCTCAGAAAATCTACCTTCGAGACTTTTCATCATGCCAAGGAAGAGGGAGGTGAAGGTGGTCCTGTGTCCATTCCCCTACGGTGACTCCTCCACAAGGAGAGCATGGGAGGGGGCATCAAGGGACAAGAGAGGCATGAAGGACTTGGGCCCTTCTCCACAGACTTAAGGTCTCTTAATGTAGGGTTCATTTCACTTAACTGTCTAAAATTTGGGCAGCCAGACTCGGCAAGTCATCATCTGCCCCAGGTGCGAGATGAGCATCTCCAGGATGAGAAGCCAAGACCCTTGCAAGGAGCCACCCTCGGTGGGTACCACTCTCCATCAGCGTGGACAGAGAAACCTGAAAGTGGGGGGGACAAACCCTACCCTCAGCAGCAGCAGCAGCTTCCCCTAGGCCACGGCAGAAGATGCCCAGCGGAGGGTCCCCGCGTGCCAAGCCGTCACGCTGAGCCGGTGCCGGGGCAGCCCGGGCAGGGCGGCGTGGGGCTCCCCGAGCACAGCACACCTCATCCGCAGCGCGCTGCCTTATTTTAGCAGACAGAGCAGATGGCGGTGGGAAGATAAGGAGGCAAAGCAGAAGCGAAGAGAAGGCTTTTGAAATAAAGCCCCGTGCTCTGCCGAGGAGGTTTAGTGCATTTTAACGGTCGTAGCCAGGATGAGCTTTGAGGCAGCTCAGGGGTTCCCTGGTGGGGGACCTACAGCCATGGAGAAGAGAGACAGGGAGAAGCCTGCCCTGGTTCCCAAATACCGCGTGGCAGGGACAGCTGGCGTTGGCTCAGCACGGCCTTGGTGAGGCACAAACAGAACTGAAATAATCCTCAGCAAAGAGAGGCAGAGCCCTCACAGAGGCTTTCAGCCCTGGTGAAAAGGTGTCTTGGCTCCACCGCCTCCTGCCCATGGGGCTGGGGGGAGCTGGGACCGTTCTCTTCGCTGATGCTGCCATGGATTTCTGCAAGGCTGGGCCTGAACATCTCTCAGGGCTGCCACCCAGCATCTTCCCTGCCTGAAATGCAGGGGATGCTCTGGAGACCACCCTGGTTTTTCCTCCTCTCTGAACCCCTGCAGAGCTGGGGACCATGACAGCAGCACGCAGGGACCAGTCTAGCAGCAGGGACTCCAGGGCACGTTGAGAAGATGGTTTATCTCCCACCTGCCCTGTGCCCAGTGCTGGGCGGCAGCTCAGCCTGCTTGCACCCCAGAGACTGTACCCCACCAGCGCGGCTACCAGGATGCTCGGGGAGATGGTGCCAAAGGCTTTGCGAGGCAGACGCCATCCACGTGGGACCCGACGAGAGCCGTGAAGCCCAAGCCTCCCTGCTGTCCCCTTTGTCCGGTTTTACATTCACCATGACCGGCAGGATGAAGCACCGCGGGGCAGGGCAGGGAAGCCCACAATAACCACAGCCACGTCCTCCTGGATCTCTGCCTCCGCCTTGCCCACCAACACAGAAAACAAAACTCCAGCAGCTGCGCCTTTAAAATTGTTTCTCTTCCAAATGCCCCGGAAAGTTGTTTAAGTTGCAAAGTATTACCTGGGGCTTTCGCATCAGGTTCTTAATTAGCTGAAACGATTTGCTTTGTCGGGGAATCATTTCCAGGAGCTCCTAAACAGCTTTTAAAATCAGCTCTAGGAACAGCCTCAGAAGGGAGAAGCATTTCTTCTGGATGGCGAGTTGAGCACTGGGCTACACCTCTGCCCACCCCCAGCAAATTTCTTTCCACCACACAAAGAAGTTAGGCAATTTTTAACAATAAGTTTCATATTCCCTTCCGCCGGTGCAGGAGGCTCCCGAGGCTGAGCTTTGCAAGCTGCTGTTTCCCTGGGTACCCCAAGTGCAGGCAGGGGACGTTTAGCTCTTGGCTCCCCGGCATCACCCTTGCCAGGGATTTCAGCTCCCCGCCGCAGGCAGGAGCTTGCAGGGGAAGAGCGCCCATGTTTGGCTGGGACCGCACCAGAAAGAGCAGGCAACTTCAGATCACGTCAGGAATATAAAACAACCACTGCTTAGTTTGCAAACAACCTTTTACCTACCCAAAAGGAGGACTTTTTGGTGCAGAGAGAAGGTAATAGCATTCCCTTTAATGGGCTGCTTACTTATAATTGCTCATTTTGCATACTTTCTAGAAGATCTCGCTTCTCTAGGTGCCATTTCAAGCAATATATTTAGAAACTCCTGGCAAAGTACAAAATAATAAATAATTTTGGGTGTCCTTTTCTGAGAGTGCAGGCACATCGGCTCCCGCTCACAGGAGCTAAGCAGTCTCTAAGCAAAGAGAGAGCAAAGCAAAGCAGAGCTAAGCAAAGCCGTGGCTGTGCTCCCTCTTTAAACTTTCATTTTGCGTTCCATTTCTCATCCAGTTTCTTATGCCTGGCCAGGATCACCTTTAAAATTTGGGGGATTTTAAATTAAAATTAATTGGGTGGCAGAGCAGCCATGCCGATGCCACTTGCAGGCAGCATCCCCAGTCATCACCCCCTGATGCTGGAGGTGATCGGCCCTGAGCAGACGTGCAGGGGGGCACGGGACAGGGAAAGGTGGAGACATTTCCCAGCTACAGCCAGATCTAGCTGAATTTGGGAGAAAAGGATAATGGGTTAAAATCAAGGAACTCCAGAAAAATTATTCTAGCAAATTACCAAATAACTCTACAGATAATTTGGATGCAACAAAACCTTGCATCTGCTGTTTCACCAACAAACAGTCTGTGATGCACCAAACACTAAAGGAGGACGTTACCCAAATGTACCTATGCTAGCACATTATATAGCTAGCAAGCCTAAGAGGAGCCAAACAGGATGGCAGAAGCTGTCCCCAGGGTAGTTATTTTCTGCTCTTTCATGCTGGCGTTTGCACAACAGGAAAATTTTTTAGAGAGAAACACAGTTTGTATTAGAGCAATCAATAAGCTTAGAAAGCAGGTGAGCCTCCGGAGGCACAGGAGCCCTCCCCAGCGCAGCCCCTGGCCCCCTCCTCTGCTTTGTGATCTTCCTAAGGGACATTTCCTAAAAATTCCCCATTCTCTCAGGGAACGATCACACATTTGATGGAACGATTTATCCCCCGGGGCTTCTAAATATTGCCTACGTGATCAGATCCTTCTCCAACGCACCCCAGGTTAACATCATTTATTTACGTTTAACGCCAAAGCAGGGGCAGGGCGAGCAAGCAAGAAGGAAAAGCAGCCGTCTGTCCCTGCAGAGCCACATTTTGGCCCTGGGGGAGATGGGACGTGTCCCTTGCCCCAGGAGCAGCCGTGCCCACGAGGCCATTGCAGGCACCAGCGACGCGGCTCTGTACTCAGCCCAGCTCCCGGCAGGGCTCCCCGAGCTCGGGCACGGCCGGGATGGACGGTGGGGCCAGGGAGCACCCGACGTGCCGTGCGTGGAACCCCCTCGCTCGAACGCCGCAGTAGAGTTGTCACCGACATTTTGGGTGTCAGACCTCACGGTGCCAGAAATAATGGGTAGGAAAGGCAGAGGCAAGAGGGGAGATGGGGACTCCCCCGGCCCCAAACACGGGCACTGGCTTGCAAGACGCCAAGCATTTCGACACGCAGCAGCACAAGCGCTGGACGAGCCTTTCCACCCGCTCATGGCAGCAGAAACACGATAAAAATCAAAGATGGAAAAGAGTGCAATCATTGCAGGATCAGGCATGAGCATCTATGTTAATGCCTCGGCTTATAATTACAATCACTTACGTTAATAACTGCACCTCCCAGCTAATTCCTCCTACACTTCCGATTATTGGAAAGGAGCTGCTTTACAGCCTTATGTGAAAAATGAGACTATGGAAGCATCAGGCTTTATAAGAAATCCTGTATCAGCACCAAGGGAGCTGCAGCGTGGCTTTCAGTCTGCCCAACAGAGCAGCTGCTGCTAGGCACATTTTATAGCAAAAAAAAGAGACATGTAGGAAAACGAAGCTGTTTCAGTTTAAATGGCAGGGGCAGAGATGATGTTCTGCACTGAACAGGTTCACTGAAAGCTGGGAAACAAATGGGGACTGGAAAATGCAGGGACGTATCTTTCCCTCTTTTGCTCTGTGAACAAAACGCACGCAGAGGAGGCCAGGGTCCGCAAGGTTGAGGAACCCGGATGCCACGACAGCAGGCGTGCAAAAGCTTTTAAGCAGATGAAGAGGCAGATGAACCCCCTGGGGGGGTCAAAGTGCCTGTAAAGGTTTGGTACCCAACTCCTCCGCACAGCAGGATGAGGGTCCCCAGGACCCATCCCAAGAATTTCCTTTGGGAGAGCAGAAAATAAGTATAAATAAACAATAAAAACAAAACAGTTTCTAGCACCTGGGGTTTTGCCAGCCAGCACCTGCCCTGGGGTGCCACATGGGCACCCAGCTTCTGCGAGGATCTCAGACCTCCAGAAATCAAACCGTCCCTGTGAAACATTTCCCTCTCAAGTTAAGTGGCAAATGTCAACCAAAAAGGTGTCTAATCATGTGTTTCCAGTCAGTTCCTGACCCCTACATCTGAAAAATCATTCAAAAGGTGGCTGCAAGGTGGCCATGGGCCATGCTAACAGGTCCACCACCAAGACTAAAAAACAGCCTGGATAATGTAAGAATGAAACGTCGCTCAAAATCTCCAGAGACCTGCATGGGCTCAGAGCTTGGTGTGCTTCAAAGAGCGAGCTTGCTTTCATTTTCTCTTTCACTTTTGCATTTATTTTTGCTGCAGGCTGGTACCATCCACCTTCCCCAGCTCATCAGCCCAGCAATCCGGCCAGAAGGAGGAGGAAGCAGCCAGCCACTTGGTGCACCCCTTGGTCCATTCAGCTCTTTGGCTTTTAACTTGCTGTGAGGTTTTATTTTTTTAAATAAAAGGCTGAAGTGCCCTGGCTCACGCTGCTTGCTCCTTGCTGCTGCCCGCATTGCCCGGGAAGAAGATCACCGTGTGCAGGGCACATTGCACCAGAGCTCTGCTGAGTCTTGGGCACTGTGGCAGTGCAGAACCCCCAAACCCCGACAATATTAATTATACAAGGCTTCCCTTTCAACCGGGGAGAAGGGTCTCGTTTCACTGGAGACCAGAGTTTATGCTGCGATGCAGGGAGACTGAGGGAGAGGGGATGGTGATGGCCAGGACTCAGCTCTTCATCCTGCACCTCCTGGGCAGTACCACTGCCCTGACAGGATCAGGCCGCATCCCTTCAGCAAAGCCCACGGCCATTTAACAGAGAAAGAAAACGGACACCCAGCTGGCTGACTCCCAAGCGTTCACTTGTAACCACACTAATAATGCCATTTCTTTGCATAGATTTTCTTCCCTTGCCCAGCAGCATTTTCTCCAACACTCAATATACTTCTCAGGAGATGGGATGTTACAGTCCTCACCTCGTGTAGCTCGCCCCAACACACATGTAGTCACGAAAAACAGGGCATCCCAGCACACAGCAAAAACTGAATGCTGAAGTACATGGTATGTGAAACGTTATTAAACCAGGGTGAAACCCTGCAGTGGCTGAGTTGTAGATACCATAAAACTGTCTTTCAGGTCCTGTTGGCCCTTGGAGAATGACGCAACCTTTACTAACACACACGTGGCTGATGAAGGTTTGGGCTTGCTTCAGCAGCACGCTATCAACGTGCCTCCAGCACCAGGAGGCTGCGCTGCCCACGCAGGCTCGCCCTGCCCTTGGGCTTTACCAGCAACAGTTTTGATGTGGGAAGGAGGGAATCGGCACAAGAGCCTGGCTTGAGCTAGCAATGCCCGTCCCCAACACATGCACATCCAGCTGGTAATCCCATGATCAGCATCACCGTTGGCTTCTTCCCAAGCCATGTCCACACACTTCACCGTTGGCAGCTCCTCTCCTCACTCCAATTTTGTTCCATGGACCTTTACAGATGCTAAAGACTGTGGGATTCAACTGCAAAATGCCACTGAGTTCACTAGGAGAAACAATGCTGCTTTGGAAGGTGGATCAACACCAACAAAGTCAGTCTGAGATGCTCCCATCACAGCTGGAAAACCATCTCCACTGCAGCACGGCCCTAAAGCTGCCTCCCCCTCAACCCACTCAGAAAGTCAGTGTTACAAAGCCAATTAAACGCTCGATTAAATGTCCCAACATGTTCCCAAATAAAGTACTAACATGGCATGTTATTAAAAAAAAAAAAAAAAAAGGGGGGGGGGGAAGAAGAAAGCTCCAGGTTGTATAACGGCCTGCAAGCATGTCAGGATAATCTGTGCCTGCTCCCAGGGGGTGGAAACAGGAGCTGAACAGCCAAATTCTCTCACCATCTCCAACAAAAAGAGCTATTTCTCTCTCTGCCCACTACATCTTCAGACTGAGACCCTGATTTACACGGTCCCACCAACCTTGCCATCTGCTGTTGGTACCTGCCCGGGGACTGTGCGCCTCCACCGTTAGTCCCCACAGTGTTGCTCAGAGCCTGCTGCTCCACAGGTCCCCTCCAACCCAACCCCCTCCACAGACTTCTTGTCTTCCTAAGAGCAATGTCCACCACAGGCAGATGTTCTCCATCTCCACCAGCAGCCCCTGCTGTGGGCAGGGAAGAGGTCTCATGACACAGGAGCCCACGCACCCCACTGAGCAGCCTGGATTCAAGGGTCAGTGCTACCACGTCCTACCACCCCCCAACAAGTCATCCCACCAAGCTGAGCAACACAGACATGATCCAAGCAACACCACCCCTAAAGCGGTAGTCTGTAATCCTATGTAGCATGTTTGGAGGCCACCGAGCGTCCCCAGCCCAGACCACTTTGATCCCACCACCACCTCTCCCAGGGCAGAGATGGTGATAACCTACTGATGCTGGGTGCCGGTCCCTGTGCTGAGGACTGCTCCTGAGCTTCTTTATCCACTAATCGTTCAATACGAGATACAGCAGGAGCAAGAATGAGGGTCCAGGCTGTCCCCATCCCACTGAGAGCCCCCATGCCTCCCCTGTAACGCCACACTCCTCCTCCCCTGCTTTCCTTCAGCATCTCCCGCTCTTCGTTGCATCTGGCACACCTTCAGGAGGATGCCACGGGAACCTCTCGCTTTGCCCCTGTGCCAGCTGTGTGCCTGAACAACGTGTCCGCTGAGGTCTGCATCGACTCCCTGCGAGTGGAGCTCATCTGACGAGTTATGAGGACGTCTCTTGGGTTGGTCCTGCAGTAGACATCAGTGACACTGCCCAAATCAGCAGTTGCACGGGGCTTCTTGAGGCATGGGGCTCCAGGGCTGCCCCACCAGCACAGCTGCTGGGTCTGACTTGAAGAGCAAAGGCAGAAAATTCTGTGCTAGAACCAGGTACACTTGAATTTTGTGAATGAACTGGGGTTTTTTTTGTCTCCAGCACTTATTTATAAAAACCTTTCTGATATCCATAAAACACTATGGCAGCTTTAGCTTGTCCTGCTTCCTCTCTGTGCTTCTACTTTGCCTATTTTTGCTGCCTTCAACCTTTCATGTGTACAACAGTAACTCTCTTCAAAGCTTCTCAAGGTCAAGAAAGTCCCTAACAAGGTGCATAGGGCAGTTATTGATCTTCTCTCAGCCTTTCCCAGAGCAGCTCTGAACTGTGAAACCTCATTCAGGAGATGGAAAGTCACTCAGGCCTTTCCCAGGTTGGTGAATTTTAATATTCATGGCACCAAACTCGTGTGAATATCAAATCCTCTCCCAGTGATAGCCCCTGTATGTCTGTCTCCACGTCCCTGCTGCAAGGTGACAGTCCCCTCTGTCTACTCGAGGATGGCTTGGGTGGGTTTCTGAAGGATGAGTCTGTGCCACGAAACTTTCATGGACAGAATACCATCACCTCTTAGAAGCAGATTCGCAACACCTACCAAAATAAGCGTCTGCTGGGAAAAGCAATCAAAGCTTAGCAGGGGACAGGATCTGGCACAAAGACCTATCCATGTTATATGGGCAAAAAGCGTTTCCCTGAACTATTCCTCGGCACTTCCTATGAAACACCACGATCAATGCCACATAGATGAAGTTTCACCATCAATTAAAGCAGAACTAAATCCACACTGCTGCCTAATGGGCAATACCAGTCGCCCTTCGCATTCCCAGCCTGAACCGCGGCAGGAACCAGCAGAGCCTCCCTTCTGTCGGCTGCAGTCGCTGGCCCGGCTCAGCGGAGCCCGAGCAGCCCCCCCTGCCCCCCCCGGGCTTGCCAGCACCGCCTCGTGCCCACCCACACACATCGCTACCTTCTGCGGGAGCAACGGGTGGTGGTTTGCCACTAACGGCAGCGAGCGATGCTGCTACGACTCACGGCGAGACGTTGAGTCTTGCAGGTTTGCCTGCGGCACCCTCTTGGAGAATATTGTCCCGTGGGTCTTGCTCACCCTGGAAGCAGGCTGCCGTGCCCGGGCAGCGGCTGGCACGTGGGGGCTGTAGGACCGAGGCAGCGGTGTGGGCAGCCACCCACCCCGCAGCGAGGTGGGGACTCCACCACGGCAGCTGCCTGCACGCTTTTGGGCTGTTGAGAGGGAAATCTACGGTGGAGACTCAGGTATCGTGTCTGCCCTGGTACCCACCTGACCTCCAGCACCACGGGCTGGCCCACAGCAGCAATACTGATGCCCCAAAAGCCAAAGGGCTCCCTGTTTTAAGCCTGAATCTTTGCACTGCCACAGCGAGCACATGGGCTTTGCTCTTGACATACCTGCTCGCCTTCCCGGCAAGACAGCTCAGGAGGATGCCTTGGCACTGCTGGCCCAGGCAGCTTGCTAGCCCAGGAGCACAGCAATACAACAGGCAGCAGCTCCAAGTCCTAGGGCACAGCAAATATGCTCTGGAAAACCAGCCTGGCATTGGGAAGCATCATTCACTTCAAATACATCTTCATTTAGAAGCGAGGAAGGCAGATATCCCTTACCTCGCTCAGCCACTGTCACCCCTCTGAATATATAGTTTGGTTTTATGAACCATTGAAAACAATCTGCAGGTGCGGGCAGCGGCTTCCTCTGAAGCATTAATCAGCAGGGTTCACATACGGCTGACATTTGTCTGTTAATAATATAACTGCATCTAAAGGAGGAAAGGAATCTGGAGCTCTGGGGGGGGGGGTTCTGATTAAAGAAAGGAACAGCAGTTCTTCAGATAATTTTCTGAGTGGCCAGAAGCTGAGAGCAGGCTCAGCAAGGTGAAACCCAGCATTTGGAGTAGTTCTAGAACCTCCAAAGACACGACCAGCAGA
Organism: Harpia harpyja; assembly: GCF_026419915.1. NCBI lineage: Eukaryota > Metazoa > Chordata > Aves > Accipitriformes > Accipitridae > Harpia > Harpia harpyja. The sequence continues at coordinate 5,240,705 of NC_068969.1, forward strand.
AGACAAGAGTCTGCAGCAGACATGGAGGTAACATCTAATAGGATTCTGCAGAAAAAACAGCAGTGGTGTCCAGAGGGGCTGCCAGAGCTACAGAAACATGGATTGCACGGGTGGGACACCCGTGGACGCTGTGCATCACCCATCTGATGGGACTCCACTCTTAACTCAGACTCGACTGCCAGGTTACATCACCACTGACCCCCAGCCCCACTTCAGCCCCCCCGTGCTTGCAGGAGGACCCAGCGGGGACCCCGGCATTGCCCAGCCCAGCAGCAGGAGCCGGCTTAATTACAGTGGGTTAAGCAGCACAGAAAACTCCTGAGTCACAGCAAGCTGTTAATTACCAATCCGTAAAGGGATTTGAGGGCTCACACCGGCGAAGCCGGCTTCATCTTGCGCTGTCATAGGCAGCGCTCTCGGTTTGACTTAAGTTTGTGTGACTGACAGGAATATTTATAGCCCTGGGGCTGGGGTATTTTTTAAAAGTTGTGATTTCTACACAAAAATTCAGGAGAAACCCAGCAACTGCTGCACTCTATGGCCCGCATCTCTGGCTACTTCTTCCTCCTGCAGGGAACTCTGGGGTCTAACCCCCTGCCCACCCTTCAGCATGGCACTTACTCCTCCTGTCCCCAGAGAGGGGACCCAGCCATCTCAGCATCCAGCCAAGCCCCGGGGACCCTGCCAAGCTGTCATCGCAGGACGCCCGATTTCAGGGAAAACGGCCTCAAAGGGGTGACTGACAACAGCTGCTCCCTGCTATATCGGGGCTGCAGAGCATGTCCGTTGGTACCCTTCGGCCCTCTGAGCCCGGTAGGAATAACAGGACCCAGACTCCTATGGAAAAATGATGCCTGCAAACTTTAAGCGCCTGTCACCGCTTGTCACCCACCCGCCCCATCACCACGCACAGGCAGGCAGCTCTTTGGGAAGGGTTTCATACATAGAGCATCACACAGAGGAAGGACACAGGGCTCTGCAGGGCGGTGAGCTGCCGGATCCCCAACACGGGCACTGCAAGCGTTCCAGAGGGCAGAAGGCAGGTTTTTCTTAAGGCACCTCTATCCTGCTTTTCCCCCTGGAAGGAGGCAGCAGGGCTGCCCAGGAGTCGTGCGTGGCCCCAGACGCCAGACTGGGGCTGGGATTTCCACCCCGGGACAGCGCTGAGCTGGAGGCACTCTCTTAACCTGGCTAATCCTCTTTGGCCAGGAGCTACTGGCTAATTACATTCCCAGCCACAGCGCAGACCCTCGGGAAGGGGGCAGGGAAGCATGGCACACCGGGGGTCGAACACGGGCTCATGGCTGCCAGCTCCCACCTGCAGCGAGGGCAGGCGAGGCAGGAGCCCGACACTCCTCGCCGCTCACCTTTTTCCTCTTCTATGAAATCTATGTGCCGACACCAAAATAATTTCAGCACAAAACCTTTCCTCAGCCCCCCTTCTCTAACCCATTCTCCGGCTGCCAGCAGCGACACCCTGTTCTGCACAAAGGCTGATCTCATGGAGTTTTTTTTCCATCTAATTGAACTCCCTTTTTTGCAGGCGTTCCTCCCTGCAGCCAAGCGCAGGAGCTGCCACGGTTGCTTCTGCAAGTAGGGCAGGCTCGGCCCCATCCTCAGCGTCAGCATCCTCAGCGTCAGCATCTCGAACCTGAGCAGTGCAGCATCATGCCCTGGGGAGCTGTTCTGCTCAGGGCCCAATTTTGGCCAGCAGGAGGTCTTGGAGCGTGATGGAAAGAGAGGCCTAGGGCTTTCCGGAAAGTATTTGATACGGTGATTCACAAGCTCTTTGCAAGAAATCCATCTGAACAGGCTTGTTTGTACCTGGCTGCAGGTACAAGGGGAGCAGCAGAAGGGGAAGCTGTCCCACGAAGGACTCAAGTGAATGCTGCTCCTGCATCTTGTTGACTTGTGATATCACATCCAGGATAATGCATGTGATATACATATATTATACATGCATATAATGGGGAACCTAACAGCATTGACCGGTGAGACCAGATAGGGAGATACAGTAGCATGCCCATGACAACACAAGTGTTATAAAAAAGGATGCTTTTTATAATGCATGCGGAAAGAAAGAAAACAAATGCAATTTTCGTATCTGGATGTGCTGTGGTGAGTACCACAAATCAGTAAGAGGACCCTCCTGAAGGTAAGGCACCCGTTGGAGGTCACGGCCTGGCACCCAGGGATCAGCAGCGTTCTTCAATGGAAGTTGTCACCGCTCCTGTTTCAGGCTGGTTAATTAGGCAAAGGGGCATCCTGCCATGCTTATTTAGTAACACAACATGCATAGTTCATTCAGTCCTTAATACAAAACCCCCTGGAGTCAATTGGGGTCAATCAGGGTTACCAGGAGAGCATTGTGCAAATGCAGGGCAATCATGCTGCAAGCCAGCTCTTGCCAGATCACTTGCTCCCTTAGCAGACTCTGCTATAAACAGGCGTGATTTTTTAAATCGCCAGTGAAACAGCCCAGCACTTAGTCTTCCTGCAATGGAAACCTCCTTCCTGCCTGCATGTCACCAGGCTGAGGCTGTAGGGAATTTGGGAGGGTCCCAAAGCACCAGCTCTGACTTGGTGGGAACAGCTCATGGTGCTGCTCCCAGGAGCCAGGTCCTGGAGGAGGTGTGATGAGGTGGGAGGAAGCTCCAGGCACCTGTACTTCTGGTAATTCACACAAACAACTTATTTAAAGCTGGGTAACATGTACCATGGCGAGCAAGCAAAAGAAGTGGAGGTCAGGCACACTTTCAGGCTTCCTTTCTCTGCTGGTCATCCACAGCCCACACGCTTCTCCTGGGATGCGCTGCCAAAATGCCATGCTTGTACCTGAACTCTTCAAGTGCCCTAGGCTTCCAGTCCTCACCATCATCTTCTGACCATGCCCACCAAGCCCCAGGGCCAAAGGAAAGCCAGCCCTGCTGGTGGATCTTGTGGGAGCTCTTGGCTTGGAGGCACTACCCAGCTGCTCACAGGCGGGATGCTCTTAGAGCAACCTTCATCTGGACCAGACTACACAAGCCCACCGCAGTGCAAAGATAACGAGGGAAGTGCAAGTTATCCTTTTCTTTGGTGGCTTGGCACCTACGTAACTCAGCCGGTGAGTCCACAGAAAAAAAGCACTTTTTGTATTTTCTTCTCTTTTGCTAGGTTTGAGTGCACTCGGCTGAATGAAACGCTGGGGAGGAGGCAGCTCCTTGGATACCTCTCCAGGCGGCTGCAGAGGGTGGGAGGGGACGACAGGCACCCGGAGCCTCCGACTCCATCTTTAGATCAGGAGTGGGATGGGGATGAAAATACCATGGCTAAATAATAACGCATCTTTCCAGGGAAATCAGGAGTTTTAGGGGGCTGCAGATAGGGGCAAAAGCCTTCCCCACTTTCTGCATTTCACTCTCAATTTTCTTCTCCCCATTTCGTAACAGCAATTGTCAGCAACGCCTGCCACATCCCCCCGCTGCTGAAAGCAGCCCAGAGGTTTGACCAGTTGCCCCTCCTGATGTTGACTATGTGTCCAGCTAGTTGGGACCTGTCATGTCCTGCTGGTCACCCATCCACATGGCAGAAACACACACAGACGTGCAGCAGGAGGCGTGCTTCCAGTGGTGTGCAACAACCTAACACGGTCTTACCTCCACCAGCAGGCTAGTACATCTCACGGGGTCTCTCTAACCATGCAGCTCCTCCATACCTCTCTGTCCCCTTTCCAAAGACCTGCTCTGGCCACATGCTCCTTCCAAGATCCACCTCAGCCACTTGCAGGGACTATTCCTCAACACCCGCGATGAATTCAAAAGTCAGCATGTGCTAAAGCACGAGGGTTAGTGGGTGTTAGGATGCTCTTCACCCTCAGCATTACGCATGATGCCACCAAGGAGCCAGGGTCCCCAGGGAAGCGGCACTGCCAGCGTGCCCTCCAGCTCCCGTCGTACTACTGGGGTCACCCAGCCCCCCAACAAGTACCAGTATCAGTTTGAGTGATGCTTCCCACTGAGCTGTGACAGCCCGCACCGATACGGGGAGAGCAGTATCCCTCAGCGCAAGTTCATTAGTGCCTCCCTGGCAGTGAAGATGACCTCATTAGCAAAAATACTTGTCCTGTATGAGGATGCAAACATTATTTAGGGTTTTTTCCCCTCCCAAGTTGGTTACACGGTTTTGCTATGAAACTATAATCATGTGCAGCCCACTGACAACACTGTGACAAAGCCTCGACTGCTTGCAGTGACGATAAAACTTTATTTGCAGAAAATGCATTCTTTTAGCACTGTTTTGCTGCAAAACTCCATTCTTCCTCCAAAAACCAGGCCACCGTGGCCCATGCCCCCTCCCTCCCTGTGACTCACACTGTTTGAAGCTGGGGGTGAAGACTTTGCCCAGGCTCCAGCAGTACATACAGAGAGTGCTGTCTGTCTCACCCGCAGCTCGCACTCCTCTGCACATGCCAGACTTGGGCTCAAATCTCCTCATTAGTTTTCACGCAACTTCCAAGGGCAGCTTACACTCAAGGTGCTAATTCATAAAGCAATTAACGGATCAAGCCTCACTACTTCAAAGAGCAAGTTCCGGTATTTGCACGAGGGGACAAGCTCATGTGAGCTGCAGGGAAAAAGAGCATGAGACCACAGAGCAATTTTCTCAGAAGATCAAGCACACCTAATGCCCAATGGTGTTAACAGATCTTGCAATGTTTTCCTTTCCTCAGAAAGTTTTTGTTAAAAACATTCACAGCTCAAGTGTTGCATTTCTTCCTCAACTCTTAAAAAAAATAAATCCCATAAACCATCCCATCCATTCTGAGCCAGACAATTAATGATTCTGCGTAAAGGGGAAAAAAACCCCAAGACACCACAAAGCCCAGGTGGGACCTCACTGTGGGTCTTCACTCTATGTGAAGGCACACAGATATCGCAGTGATGAGCAGCAGCGAGAAACCCTGAGAGGGACATAAGTGCAAGGGTGAGTTTGCCAAAGGTGTCTGAAGGCATTTACTCAAGAGCTGAGGGAGCCAAGACAGAGTCCAGCCTTCAAAATCTGAAATTTAATCCCAGGTGTCAGCTAGTGACCCTGGAGACAAGTGCTGGGGAGATGTCACCTTTCCGTGGTACCTGCAGAGAGCACGACGTTATCGGGTACAACCCAATCCCAAATTAATTCTCTAATTAATTATTTAACAGGCGGGTGCCAAGGGGAGCACGTTAAAGCCATTTCACCAAACCGTGAGCTTTCTGAAGCCTGGAAACACATCGTTGCCCAAGGGCACACCAAAATGGGGCTTCAGCCCTACCCAAGGGACTAAACACCTGGACACCATCTTTTCTCGCCCAGGCCCTCTGGGTAGTAAGGAAGCAGTGGTAGGAGCAACAAGCAGAGCATTTCCATTGCAAATGACATTATGCACAAGGAGGCGGCCATCTGATGGGTTTACACCTCCACACGCATGCTGTGCACAGTACTGGGAGAGCAGCTCTCCTCCGCTGCGAATGTGATCGTGAACAGCAGCAGCTTCAGGAAGAGGAGAAAATTACTGGGTGTAATTGAAACTGCAGGGAGGAGCTAGGGACATAAAATGTAATTATCCACCATGGAATGAAGCCAAGATTAGCAATCCTACTTCTGGTCATTTAAAGTTTCCATTAACTTTTCCATGTGCTAATGATATCGGGTTTGTGTCTTACTGGCTGCGAGATGCAGCACTTCCAGAAGAAAGCCCTGGGCCTCCTCTTGTAAGGGTCTTGAATCACCGGTAGAGGAGGGGGTGAGAGTCTAGACTTTAACAGAGGTCTTCTCCAAGGATCTGGAAGACCTCCCTCCCAAGGTGGAAGGGGTAGGAGGATGCTCCACCTGAGCCTCAGTTGCGCCACTGTCCTCTCCAGGCATTGGTGGCTAGAGTTGGCTAAGGTGCCTTTTTGGTGCTTGGGATGATGATCTGGGTGGGCATCACAACAATTCAGAGACCTCCTCGACTACAGTTGGTGAGACTGGGTGGACCTTGGACCACCTCAACCTCCCTTCTCCTCTCCTTGCACTCCATCTCAGCAGGCTGCAAGACACCCAGCCAGTTCACATCCAAACGGAACTGTGGATGTCTCCACATCCATCCTGTGCTCAGCCCATTCCCCTGCCCTGCACCCAGACGCAACCGAGCAGGGCCCTTGCCATCTGGAGAAGGCAGTAAATTCCAACAGGCCATTGCATGCCCTCAACTGATTTGAAATCCTCCTGCTGAAGTCCTGCCACTTTCCCCCCGTACCATTTTCCTTGCACCTTCACCATCTGAGGATGCAGGAGTTGCAGAATGTCCTTCACCAGCCTCATCCCAAGCCTGGCCAAGGCATCCATCCACAGTACGAGGAGGAGGTGACTCTGGCACCTGCACCCGCGTGACCTGTTTCTATTTCCTCACCCTTGGACACCTTTGGGGAGCAGTGGGCACTGCTGGGGATGCCCTGAACAACAGCCACCCCTTGCTCTGCTCCTTGCATGAAACCAGCATGAAATCAGTGTACACATACAAAATCCATGCCTTTGTCAAGAGGTGGAGGACCACGGCCTCCAGCCCTGGACCTTCCCCCAGGACCGACTTGGCTTCAGCAGCTTCTTAAAGGCTTTTTCAAACCTTTGAAGGAAAATGCACCATCTTTTCTCCATTTTAAGCGAAGAGAGAGCACCGACCCTTGGATTGGAAGGCACCCGCCCCTGCCAGCCCCCTTACCTCCACCAGGTGAGGCGTGGGGTTGAAGCCACACATGTTGCAGACCTGCTGCCGGCAGGTTGTGCAGGTGTTGTAGTTGGGGGGCTCGCCAGAGCCCACGTTGATCTCCGCCTTGCAGAGGGGGCACGAGACCTTTGCTTTCGGCACTTCCTTTGGCTTGACACCCTGCTCTGGCTTGCCCGGCTTCACGGCCGGTGCGGCACCAGCCCGGCCCTGTGCCCCCGGGGCTTTGGGACCAGCTTCTTTGCTGGCATCGCTGAAGACGATTTTTGGAGGCACTTTGCCAGGAGACGGCTGGCTTGGAGGGGGCGCCTCTGGCTGGGCGGACATGAGCGTGCTCGCCTGGGTCAGGAGGGATGCTCCGAAGCCGAAGAGCTTCCCTGTGAGCCCCTCCTGGGGCTGCTCCTGTGGTCCAGCCCCAGGGGCCGGGACAGCAGGCTTCGCCCCCGCGTCTCCCGTCGTCTTTCTCTGCTCAGAGGAGGAAGGCTTGGCTTGCTGATGCTGTGGGGAGGACCTGGCCGCCTCCTGAGGTTTTGGCTGGCCTTGGCCGTGCGGTTCCCTCTGCGGCGTCGTGGGCTGAGGTTTGGGTGGCTCAGGCGGCAGGGTGCGGGTGGCCGGCGGGGACTTATCCACACCTGGGGGCTGCGGGTGCTTGGCCGGGGAGTGGGAGGGGGATGGCGAAGGAGAGTGCAGCTGCTGCTGACTCTTGGAGCGAGGAGCGGTGGTCATGTCCATCCCCAGCGCCCGCTGCATCTGGCAGTTCAAGCACAACCATTCCTTCACCTGCGAGACAAGGAGAGGACACGGGCAGTGAGCGGTGGGCAGGCTACAGCCGCCCCCAGGCAGCCCCAGCGCACCCTTAGGTTCCCCTAAACAAACCCTGTGGAGCTATAGGAACAAGCCATCAACCCCTGAAAAACATTTCGGTATCACATTCTTCACAAAAAGTATCTCGCAGTCAGGGCGAACAGACCCCATCTGTCACAGGTACCCACGGCACAACACGCTGGTGTGAAAGCAAGCTTTAATTAGCGTTGGTTTGCTTCCAAGGCTTCTGCTGCAAAGCTTCTGCTAGCCACGAGGCTCTGCCTGCAGACAGCGCTTTTTGTGCCTCTCTCAGCAGAGAGCGGCCTTTCTGAGGGCTCCCGGCCCCACCACCTCCCTAAAGCCCGTTTTTTTTCCTCCCATTTGGCAACCAGAGCTAGCATGGAAAACAGCCAGTGCCCCTCAGACAGGAGCAGAGGGCTGGCAGGAGGTCTGGCGCAGCTCTAGAGGAATGCTGCTATAATGCATGTGCACAACTGCAACGCTCCCCCGTGCCAGCATGCTGCCCACTGCCACTGGGTACCTCCCGGAGGAAAAGCCGCCGTGACATGCCTGATGCTTCCCCGGGGCCAGCAGAGATGGCTTTTCTGGAATCGGTGTGGTGGTTGTGATATCCCACCCAAAAATTTGGCACTGCAGCCCATAAGGGACCAGCATGGAACGGGTTCTCCTTGCACGATGCATCTGTCCTGCTGGGCCGGCAAGGTGCTGACAGGGGATTAAGCGGTTAACTCTCGCTCTCGCCACAATGAACTTTTGGATGCAAATGAAAAATATAATGCTCCCTGGCTAAGTGGTGATAAATGAAAGACTTCCCCCCTCGAGAGACGTTCCCTGTGACATGCTAATGTCTGAATTAAGTTAATTAAAGAGGCTGTATAAAAGCTGTGAGCCTTCCCATATGAGGAATCCCCAGGATGCTCAGCGGCTGTGCAAATTTTAATATATAGCACAGTCAGCAGGACAACTGGGTCTGCCTGCAAAAGATTTCTCCGAGACAAGCAACTCAGGTGGCAAAAAGGACCAGAGCATTCCCAAAAACTGGAGCAGCGTCCAGGACAAGTGGGCCCAGAGCCTGGCACAGGCTGCTGCACGTGCAGCACCCGACGGGTCCCAGTCCCTGCGCTCTCCTGGGGCTGCATGTCCCACGGGCCAGCACGTGCCGCATCGTCTCACCCAGCCCCACGTCTCCAGGTCTGCGCGGCCTTTTGGTCCTGCAGTTGGAGGCACGGGCACTGCACAACTGATTCATAACCTGGCCACAGGGTTTTTCCCCCTCTACTCCAACCGCAGGCACGTTTTAACCTTTTCCTGCTCACAGGAGCTGCCTGCAGAGATGCAGTCGGGTGTTTTGGCAGGTCCTGGGATGGGACAGGACGGCGAGTCCCCGAGAGCGGAGGCAGATGTGCCCTGAACCCCTCCTTACAGGTTCCCTCCCCAGGAAGACTCTCATAAAGCCCAGCCTTTAAATAATGACTTTTTAAAATAGAGGAAATTCACATCAACTAGGAAAGATGGATTAAAGTTAGAGAGGGGTGCACGAACAAACCTCCACCTGCCCACTATGCCCCTTCCACTCTCTGCCCAGCACCTGGCTGGCTCACCGGGTGGCAGAGAGCTCTGCATTGCCTCTTAGTCTCCAGCAAAGCTCTTCCCATCACCTTACAAGCCTGGTTGCACATCGGCTCTGTGCTCTTCTCAGCCTTCACTGTGCTTGCTGAGCTCCCACGCCACTATCCCTACCAGCCTCTGCTCGAATATTTCACTCAGAGCTGAGCGAAAAGCAGCTTCAATTTTTCCCTAGCAACTTTGCATTACATTGTTGTTTCTCTAAGCCCTTCCAAATGAGCCACATTATATTTAGTTCCTGAAAATATTGCTGTAGTTTTTATAATTTCTTATGGTCTTGCTGTCTCTCCTCTGACGTACAGAATTCCCCATGTTATTTTTGCTTTCACACCCCCTGGAATTTCTTCCCACTATTCTATTTCAGGAGAGTGTCTCCCAAAATCCTGTCAGCTTTGCCCGCCATCCCCATCAGCTCCAATTAAGGGAGAACCAATCCTTTCTATTCAGGTTCTCTCTCCCCGCAAAGTTCCCAGTATCCAAGAAATGCAAATCTTCCCTCTCTGCATAATCTCCTTACCCACACTTTAAGACCCTCTGGCGAGGTGGAAATTGGGGGAAGAGGAGATCTTCCCAAACCCGCCGTCAGGACTGTTTGCATCTAGATTTTAAGGGACCGCGACCGCAAGGTACGTGGCAAAGGACACGCTCCGCACTCCTGGTTTTGCATAGTCTGTTTTTATTGTAGCCTGGCACAAGATTTAGCTTATTTTCTGGAATAGGAAAAATACTTTGCCACTCTCCTGCATAAACTTCCAAACAATCAAACAAAATATTGAGGGAATTCAATTGATTGCTCTTGACTGTCTGCCAGCTTTAACGAGAAGCAAGCGCTGCTGGTGAATACTGAACAGCTCACAGCTCCGGCTTTGCTGGTTCACCCCCTGCCCGCACCACGCATGGTGCCTGCTTTGCCCCTGGCCGAGGCTTGTGCAGGAGAACTGCTGCCCGGGCACCGGGAGGTACCGTCCCCGGGTCCCGTGGCCATGCAAGCTGCATACGGCTCATGGACAAGCCCACCAGGACCTGTCTGAGCCCAGGGCTGGGGAGCAACATGATCATCGGAGCTTTCTCACTTTCCACAATAAACCTGGCTTATGCGACCGAGACAGAAAAAAGCCAGGGGGCTTTCAGATGGCATAGGAACCATCAAATTGTTCTCGGTGACTTGATGAGCAACTGCTGAGGAACGTCTTGTCCTGAGGATCAGGAGAAAGCTGCAGGGAATACAGCGGGGAGGTGCACTCCCAGAGCAAGCATTTGAAATGTAAATTTAGTTGGGATTATCACAGATTGCCTGACTGGCCTCTACAGATGCAACTGATGACACGTGTGGATTACACAGATCAAAGACAACTTAAAGGATCCTGGAGGGAAGATAGTAAAGAGGAAGGGCCAAGTTGTTTTGCCAAACATCCTTCCCCCAAGAAAGAGAAAGGAGGATGGAAAAGCCTGGGCATAAATCTTTATTAATCTAACCCCTGAAAGTTTTGATTTGGTGGAACACTGGGCAAATAAGACAGAAATAGATGAAACTGTGAACTATTCGGTTGGCTTGCATTGCCATCCTCTAAACACTCCTCTTCTTGCCTGCAGACTCATCATGCAGGGGGAAGATGCTCAGAAAACAGTAGAGAAATAGGGGACAAGAATATGAAAAGAATAATTCATCCTACTACTTCTTCATCACTGCTAACGCTGTGGGTAACTAGCAGAATGAAACGCCTATCGGTGAGAAGAGAAAAACCCAACATTATTGAAAACTCTAGGTCCAGCTAACCTTGTGGGAATGCTGAAGTCACCGTTATACCCTAAAACAAGGGCAGGCAAAACTGCACTCTCTTGAATAGTCTGAGACTGGCTGCTCAGAGCACGCTAATCTCCTTCACCCCAGGAAATCTGCCTGGGGGAATTACTGAAAAATACAAAGAAAATGGGGATGTAGATGATAGCTCTGAAACCAAACTGATGCCTCAATGAAGAACAAATGGGGCCAGCTAAAAGTGAAGGTGGCTGCTGTGCAAAACAGAGGGCACCATTAGAAATATAAAATCAGCAAATATCACAGCTCAGCACACCAATATCAACCAAGAAGCTGTGAAGTGCTTAAGCTATATGAAAACAAAGGAGCTTCAGGCAGAAGTCTCTTGGGGAGCAGTAGGAAGGATTGATTGAGGGCATTAGGGACAAAGGCCATCCTAGAAAGGATGGGGTCCATCACTGCGTGGAGATGGTAAAGCTGTTAATGAGACAGATATGGCAGACGTGCTGTAATTACTGTCGTTGAACATTTGGGAAGAAGCAGGATAACACTCATTATGAGGATGAAGTGTTTCCAGCTTATTAGCAACGAAGAAGAACATTCAACAACATCTACCAGCACCAGAAGATATTTAAATTTGGCAGATCTGAATAATTTTGCATCCAAGAGATCTAAGAGAGCTAAGAAAACTGCTGCGTGCTGATGTTCATTTTTAAGAGGAAATTTTAGACGACTGGAAGGGTCTTCTGCTTGAATATCCAAGAAGGCAAAGGTATGGCCTGAAGGGGACAGCTAGCCAGACATCTGTCCAAGAAAGAAAGTGCTGGATTCACACAGCAGAGACCTGAAGGGCACACATATACGCCAGTCAACGTGGTTTTAGGAAAAATAGGTCACAGCAAGCAAACCTGATTTTATTCTCTGCACATTTGATATTAGTAATGCACAGAAGCAATATCCTTGATGTCCAAAAGGTGTTTTGACCTAGTAATGCAGGACATGCTGACAAAAAAAAGCATTATAAAATATGAATAGTGAATACGCTAAAGGGATTTACGACTAGTTACCTGGCTGATCTGGGAGACAACAAGGATTCACCACTGCTTAGGTATCTCTCTGGTAATGTCTTCATCTCATTATGGCTAACACCATTCACACAGGGCAGATTTTGGTAAAATGATAAATATCAGTGAAGACGCATGTCTGCTGCCTGGCAAACCCGCGCTCGCTCCATGCGGGAAGCCCGGAGCTGGAGGTAGGAGTGAGGAGGTGGCTCAGCCTCCTCTTCCAGCACCGAGGGACTCCTTCCAGAGCCCTCAATGGTTCCACACCAACGTTTTAAGGAGATTAGTAAAACACTGCGGGAGATATGGACCGGATCTGTAAGAGTGATTCTAGGGATGCAGAAAAAGTCTGAAATGAGAGAATTAAAGAGGTTGATCTTTTTCGTTTATCAAAGAGAAGATTAAGAAGTGACTTGATTACGATATAGCAGCACATTCAGGGGAAACAATATCAGGTACTAAAAGGTTCTTAATTAGGCAGAAAAAGGCATAAAAAGAACTAATGACTGGAAATGGAAGCCAAATATATTAAGCATCACTTTTAACAGCAGATGTTTCTAACCATTAAAGCAAATTATACACATGCTGTTGGGCTCAGCAGAAGACTCAGGGAGGTAAAGCTTGCAGGCCTTTCATCCATAGGGTATTTTATACCCATACTGATCTCAAAAGCTTTGAAAGTTTGAACTATCCCATCCTTACTGACATTTGGCATGTCTGCATCCAATATCTGACCTGCCCCAGCCCAGCAAGCAGCGAACAATGCACCCATGACCGCCAGCCTTACCCTTCCCATCGCAGACCCCTGTGACATCCCAGACTATTCCTCTAACCCCATTCCCAAATCCTGCTATTCCCTAATGCATGGACGGGTCTGCAACCTGCAGCACTTGTGGGGTCACCGCTGCCAGATGTGCCTCCCCCTCTCAATGCCATCCTGCAGCTGCAAGCACCAACCATTTGCAAATCCTATTAGGAATGAAAACTTTCCAATCAGCATTTCCTTAAAAAAATTGTAGCAGGAACATACACAGCACATGCTGGCTGTGCCCAGGGCAGATTTAAACACCGATAAGAATTATAGACAGGCATAGGCATGGTGGGCCAGATCCTGACCCTCTGCAGAGGGGTGCAGTACAGGAGAGCAGGGTTTCTTACCGATCCCTCTAGAAAAACACCAAGAAAAGCACCCAGTTAAAAATTATCTGAAACAATAGAGACAGCTTGAGTTTATAAGGCTTCTAAAGTTATTCTAACACCACCTATTTTAGGAAACTATATGGAAACAGCCCGTCCCCGGGATTTGTTACCAGGAGATGCAAGGGAGCGCTGGTAATGTGCAGGTTGTTTTGTTCTCCTGAGGTAAGACAATACAGCTCTAAAAGTATCTCAAGTATAGAGTTCAGCCTTTGCAGTAGACAGGAGAAGCTTTAAAATGAGCTGTAAGCAGAAAGACTTCTTAACTGAACATCCAAGATCTCTTCAAGCCAAAATTTAGGATTATAATGAAGAATAATTCTGTCTTTGCTGAGGGTTGGTTATTTTGAATCGTTTGGAGTTCACCCAGGATGCTCTCCTAATACATAAATATAATAAAACCAAAAAAAATAGGAAAGCATTAGATAACCATGTTTAAGACTTTGCAGACTTGAGACTGAATGGTTCCTCACCAGCTTTATGCATTTACAACACATCACTGCAGCCAAAGCCATCTGACCTTGCTAGCTATATGACCTCGTATCAGAGGAGGCCATTGGGCACTGCAGGAGCACAGTCCATCTGACTTGCTTTAAATGATTATTTTAGGCTGGGAAGAACAGCTCCCAAGTCATCTCGAGTCAAGCGTGATAAATCCCATCCAAAGTTGACCACTTTGAACAGGACGGAGCAAAGGAGCTTTGTTCAGCAGAAGATACAACCCATCCTCCTCCCCTGGCATGAGACAACAGGGTGCACAACTAACAAAACCAAGAAGCCAAGTTCATGGGAAATCAGAGGAGAAAAGGAACATGGGTTTTCTCCAAGTTGCCCAAAACATGTGTATTTAATGTTCTACAAAACTGGAAATCCAGAAAAAAAACCCCACATTTTTGGAAAGAGCAAGACAGCAAGCCTTCACAGGAACTCTTCGACTCTGAGAGCCCCAAGCAGGGTCCTGCCCCAGAGCCACCTCCGACAAAGCCAAGCCCCAGCAGATGCACCCCAAGGCCACCATTACAGCTCCCTCCTCTGCCTTTCACAGGCACCAGTACAGCCAGAACTAGAGGAGTATAAAAATAACCAAAGCTGGAATTGGGTAATGAAGGTACTGTGTTAATCAGGCTAATAGGGAGGCTCAACGCCAAGGATTGCTGACTGGATGAAGAAGGGTTTCATTAATGGGTGCTACTGGCTTATCCTGGAGGAATACTGCAACAGCCTGGCCTCTCCTTAGAGCTGCGAGAGCTGCCAGTGACCCGCCTGAGAGTGTCCTTACGTGCCTTCAATTCATCAGCTCTGCCTGCAGATGAACTGTTGTCTCACGAAATCAGCCAGTCAGCGAAACGTCCCTTCCCCTCCATGCCTCCCGGATCCACTCTAGAGGGGCTCTCTGGGGAGTACGTCTTGCATTTTATATTGTCATGCTGAAATCTGCCAAAGCCACGTACCCTGCAATTAAAGCAACATCCTGATCCAAGAGAAGAGGCAGTACTAGAAGGCAGCCCTCGGCTAGAGAACAGAGGGAACAGCAAGCTGCGGTGGGGAGCTGGGGTACTCCTGGGAAGCCAGGAGGTGGGAATGCCTGTAGGAGAGCAGGGAAAGCTCAGCAAATCCTGGAAGAGCTGCTGATGCACAGAAAAAGCTAAAAGCACCGCGTGGAGAAGGCTTTCCACACCATCTCAGACTGGCTGGTGGAACATATGACAAATACAAATACTTGTCTTATTCTGAAGTTCTGCAGTTGTTTTTTAAAGCAGAACTATTGCCTATTTCTCCTACAGCAACGCAGGGACAGCTTGCCACGAAGCTTGCATTTTGAGGGTAGGAAAAGCAGCCCCTGTTGTTTGGATCAGTGCACAGCCTGCGTGCAAATGAAATGAGAATCCTGCAAAGCATCCCGTGGGAGGCTGCAATGCGATGTACCAGCCAGGGTCCGATCTGGGGGGGAACAGATAACGTCAGGAGATGAAGTCTCCTAAGGCACCTCTGGAGGACCATGAGCAGCCCGGGGTGCAGGAGCTGTTGTGTGTCCGTGGCCATGCTGCATGTCAAGACATCACCAAAATTCACGGGTGCATCCAGGCGGAGAGGAGGCGGATGCAAACATGCAGGCAGCGTGGGCTGAAGCTTCCTGGTCCAAAGCTAAAGCACAGTTTGAGGAGAACCCAGGGCTCTAGAGGAACTGTGCAATTAGGAGTGTTTCGGCACTTAATTGACAGGGGAATTGGTCACCAAGGCACTTCTGAAAAAGGCCACCTTATGCTCATCTTTATCTTCAAACATCTCCAAACAAATAAAATCTAGTCCTTAGCACTCCTGCCCAGAAGGGGAAGCCACCACAGCCGTCAGTAATCACGCTGCTAATGCTTGCCAGAAAATAATCAACTTGCTCGCTTGCTGGCGAGCAAGAGGACCCAACCCCCAAACCCATCTCCCTCACTGCAAATAACAGATGGGAAACTGCGTTTGTCCAGAGAATTGAGCTGCGGAATAAGACGGTGCCATTTCATCCTATTAGTCACTTCTTAACCAGTTTTCTCTAGTTAGCACTCCCCGAACTAACTGAAGGCTGCTAGAGCAAGTCTTCTCCTCTTCCCAAAGGGCATGAGGAGGCATTAACCCACATAAGGCTCTGCAGACCCTCTGCGTTTTAAAGGCAACCTCCAGCTCCCGCGCCTCACCGTTCGGACAATCTTTACCCACACCACACAGCCACCGATGCAGAGATGAAGCAAATATTCAAAGAAAACAAGTGCACGCTGAACAGCTTCGCAACTAACCTTGATCTGCCATCGCACGTAGGACGGTTCTCCCCCAGTAGCATCCCCCTTGGCTAAGGCGCCGATCGAGCTGCTAGCTCCTCGGTAAGCGCAAGCATCCCGTTCTTCACTACTTGCCCTTGCTGGCAGAGAGAAGCGGATGGGCAGGAGGAAACCTTTCCAGCGCCAGACCCAGGCGCTGCTCCTCTGCTCCCCCCCGGAGCGTGGGTCCCCCCGCCAAAGCAAGGCGCTGCCTAGCTAAGCACGCCAGCAGTGCCACCGCCCGAGGCGAAGGGACAAGTCCTTCCAGTTCATTAGGGAAGGTTTCTTGCGCAATTTGCTGCCTCACTAGCTCCTGTTTAGACAGCCTTTGTTCTCTGTCCGCAGGAGCGCATGAAAGGTTTGGACGTATATGTCTATACGTGCTTCAGAGGATGCTGTCCCCTGGGCTTGGCCAGGGAGGATTGCAAAGAGCCCACCCCAGGTTTTAACCTCTTGAGCTTTGCACATCAATGTGCTCTAAGTGCAGCCCCAGGTCCCCCTCCCGCTCCGTAATGCGGGACTTCCACACGAGCCCTCTCGGTCAAGGAAAGCCTAATGGCTTGCTTTGCCTTTTTCTGCTGCTGCTCCCGTACCCTGCCGCCAGCCAAAGGACGGATGTCCAGAGTAACAGGAGCCTCCGGTCCTGCTCACTTATTGTCTTCTGCAGAACCAAAATAGCAGCCTGGGAGGGAGTGGAAGAGCTCAAAAAACTTTCCTTTCACCGCTACTCCTGCCCAAAGCAGAGAAATACATGAGGCCATGGGTCTTCTCTGGGTGCAGAGTGGCTACCACATACAGAAGCGATGCAATTCATAGCTATAATGCTATAAGGAGCGTAGGCTGCTCTCGATAAATAGACTTATAACAGATTAATTTAGAAGCAGCCCAGTTTCCTATTGGTAACACATAATAAAATCATCATTCATTTACTGCATGGCTCCACATTTACTCAGTTATGAGTGGTCCCTGCTGCAGCCTGGCCCATGAGTTTCTGGCTCCTTTGGGAATCCTCCTGGATAATTACAGCAATAGGAGATAATGGCTGTAGGTCAGGGACTAAACTAAGCACGCTTGAATATTTGAAGGTCCTTTTACACCCCAAACTTTGCATTACCTTGGCAGCATCAACATCTGAGTACGGTACAGGGCAGAGAGGATCATGATCCTCTGACCCAGTAGCAAGCATCTGGGACAGAAGTTTTAAACAATAAAGACAATCCTGGTGCTAGCATAAATAGCCCAAAGTATTTTCAGAGACAGAGTCACAGACCAGGTGTTATGGCCTCACATTTTCTCCAAACTGAAGGAGCCAAGTTAGGTCTCATTTATCCTGGGCCAATAGGTATTTATGAGTGAAGCGGCTGGAGAGAACAACTTCTGCAAATGAATGTATCGGAGTGGATCAATGCATCAAAGCAGAATGTATTTTCTGCCTTTCTTTTTTATTATTATTCTGGATTAAATATGTAATAAATGCTCTTGCAGAATTTAAGGCCTGAAGATAGACAAGCTATTGCACAATCTTTTTACATACCTAAACAGATTTAATTGCTCAATTATTCCAGATAAACACGATAAGTTCCCTGCCATGAATAATTTATAATTCAGCTAGCCACACAATCTATGAAACACAAATCTAGGGCTGTGGCAAAGGAAAAGCAAGCAGATGCCATGATCCCGAGACACCCCGGCTTGTTACCAAATGCTGACCAAAGGAGCAATAGTGTAGGCTGCCCAGGGCAGGTCTGATCTTCCCCGAAATCACTCGGACAGCCTGTACCTTCATTTGGGTTATTGTGTTACTTAGAGGATGCAAATAAATAGGCACAAAGTTTGGATGCGCACCCGGGAGCAGATAGGCACAGCACATAGCCCCTTCTGTTCATGGTCCGGACATTGCTGGGTGTCCCGCACAGCCCTCCTCAGGAGCTGGCTGTACTGGTTTCTCCAGGAATTTCATTAGATGATTGTGACGGAGCTTAAGAGTTGCAGTGAAGCACAGCGGGATGCAGTGCACTGGAGGACGGAGGCCTGACAGGGCTATCACGAGGGACGGCACTCAGGACCTTGCAGAGGAGGCAGGGGAAAGAAAGGACCCATCCAGCCAGGACTTACCATGCTCAGATAGGAGAGACCAGAGAGGGGGACCTGGAAGGTGTCCAGAAGGAGGGTTAATCCTAAACCCATGACGAAGCCATCCCAGGCAGCCCCCTTCCCATGGCAGAGGGGTAACGAACCGCAGCGCTGAGCACTGCCCTGGGAACACTGTTGTACCAACCACACAACGACCGGTAAGAGGGGCAGGTACAACCTCCGGGCTCCAGTGACCCCGGACAAACACAGAATGCTTTCCCACGGGGCTTGGGGCCCCATCATAAACCTTGAGTATCTTTATGACTCTGAGAAGCAGATGATAGGCACTGGGGGGTTTTCTCCAGCCTGGGCACCCAGCACTGCCTTTCCCTGCCCCACTCCCTGCTTTTTCCAATAGATGCTCCCGCGCCTGAATTTTATTTACACTGCTGCTTTGTTCCAATAAACCCACATTAAAGGCTTCGGGATTTCGCCCTGGTGTTCAGAAGCAGCAGGACGAGAGGGCTCTAAGGGCCTCTGAAAGGTTTTGGATCTATCCTCTGCCTCCAGACAGGATCAAACAAGCCTGCATCACTGCCGACAGATGTTTGTCTAATTTGGTCTTTAAAACTTCCCATCAGTTGTGGATTTACTGGGTGGGCAGCAAAAGGGAGAATGAAGGGGCTTTGGCTTAACCATCCTCACTGCTAGAAAACATTCCCTAAATACTAAGCTAAATCTTCCTTGCGGTCTAAGTCCATTACTTGCCATCCTACAGACCACAAACACTGAACAGCAGCTATTCTATTCAGTAAAAACAGTCGGCCAACAGCTTCTCTGCTGAAGGCATCCACTGGGGGAAGAACATCCTGGCACCAAGGCCACAACGTGCAAAATGTCTCCTAAAGGCAACCAGCCACCACCTTCAAGCTGCAGAACTCTTGGTCTTGATCTCCCCTGGGCTCCACGGCACCTCCATGGCCTTCAGACCCAATTAACGGTTTTTTGCGTTTCCAGGTACAGCTTCTGTGCATTTTTAGGAGCTGTTCGGGCAGCTTTGGAGGACTGCATGCTATGAAAGGAGCTCAGCCTTGCATGGTCCCATCAAAGCAGCCTACAGACCACCTGCCCCCAGACCCACCTCCTGTCTTGCCTTCTTCTGGAGAGACCCACTTGGGTGGCCCTGGCACCTGAAACGGGCTTACAAGCATAGCCATAAACACCAGAAACAGCTTGTCCAGTCACCAGCTACCTATTTTAATAAATTAGAATAGGCTTTCTGTGTTGGAATTCCTATCCTCATCCAAATGCACCTGGACCCAGCTCACAAGTCATCATCTACTAAGTAAAAAAAACAACTCCAACACAAAAATCTGCAAACAATCAGAATTTGAACACATACCTGTAAAGCCACATCACTGTTAATTGAGATTTTTATAGCCATTATATACCCTCTAAGAAGGGGATGCTTAACTGCAGGCCAGTCTACAATAGCAATCACCCTGTCTTCAAAAAAAAATGCTAGTTGCAAACCAAGATTAAAATTGGTCATTCAAACCATGATTTTTGCTTGCTGATCTAAAGTCATTATTGCCATGGAGATCTAAACTGATACACCCCAGAAAGGAGAATAAACTCTTAATCAAAAAGAATCCTGCTATTCGAAAGGCTGCCTCTTCTATCATCACCCAAGCCAAAATATGAAGTTACCCAATCAGGGGAGCTCTCTGCTGCCCTCCTGATGGAGGGCTCAAAGGATCACCATAGAGCAACCTGCCTGGGACCCCTCAAGCCCAGCTTAAAACCCTGGGCAAGCTTACAAGGAAAGCTAGTTTCGTTCTGCTCAAACGAGGGGCCGAGTCCTTGATTACAAAACTAGAAACTGTTAGAGAAGAGAAAAAATTTCAAATAGAAATCACTCAGTTTGAAAAAAATCAGCAGCAAATCTTTCCTCCACCTTTTTGGGCTTCTTAGCTTTTTTTTTTTTTTTTTAAAGATCTCCAAACAGCAGCAGCTTTGGGTCGGCACAAAAAAACCCCAACAAAAAAACCCAAACCCACCATGCAAGAATTTTTTCACGAACACCCTTTTTGTTCACACACGCCACTGTCAACTGCTATTTTAAGGTTGCCATTAGCCCCTTATTGCCCGCACGGCTGGCTATTGCACCCCGTGGTGCACAGGGAGCATCCCCCTTGCCGAGATAGCATTCTCACTGCTGAGCTACAGCAGCATTTCTAGCACCGGTGGCTGCAAAGAGAAGATGGAAAGAGAGATGGAGATGTATTGGACACAGTGGTGCATGCAGCCCCAAGCAATAAATACCAGAGAAATAAATCAGGTTGCTCATTTGAACAAAGTATTTAAGAGCTCCTCGATGAGGGTATCCGTCCACACCATCACAGCCAACAACTCTGTCTGCAGGAGCGGACCAATGTTTAATGAAATCTCAAATTAACTTGTCAGGCCAAGGGGAAAAAAAAAAAAAAAGCAAAAAAAAAAGCTTCTCTTACTTGCAAATAGTGTATTTTTCATTAAAGCATCACAGCTGTGACAGACAGCTATCTCCAGGCAGCCATCCCATGCCTTTGGCAGGACATTTCTGAAAAGGTGCACAGTTTCTATAAAAGCATTCCTTAGTCCAGCCCTATAGCTCA
This sequence comes from Harpia harpyja, assembly GCF_026419915.1. Lineage (NCBI taxonomy): Eukaryota > Metazoa > Chordata > Aves > Accipitriformes > Accipitridae > Harpia > Harpia harpyja. The sequence continues at coordinate 5,261,434 of NC_068969.1, forward strand.
ATACATAGTCTATAGGTGCCAAACACGCCCAGCACCTCCATGCCACGTCCCTTCCACCGGTGCTGCCGCCGCAGCCAAGGAGCACATTGGACCAGATGATAAGCGATGCAAGCTGCAGTGCTCCGGGAACGGCACTGCTCCATGTCCATGCAGACAGAAAGGAAACTACAGAGGAGCAAACCACACAGTTCAAGCTGATTTCACCCCCCTTGATTTGCTCCAGTGCCAATTAGAAACCCCTTTCAGGGAGAAACAATAAATCTTGTCACAGTGCCATGGCCTCAAACCCAGATGACTCAAGTGTAATTACCAGCCACGGGACTGACTCTGATCTACAGGGCGTTTCTCGCAGGCGGGATAGCAGGAGCAGTCACTGCTCTCTCCATTTTCAGGTGTACAGCTGGATACGTCTCACTCCTGATTTTCAAGTGTTGTGCATCAAAACTTCTAGCTGAATCGCGGGAGCCACGCCAACTGCGAGCAATCAGACCCAAACTGCCTTAAATTGGGCAGATAAGGGATGGATTGGCCAGCAAGAAGGAAGCAGCAAGACCTGTGCACCAGGACAGGGAAAACATTTTAAATCCAAATAAACACCACCTTCCCACAAGCTTTTATCTGCCCACAGCCTTGTCTGTTGGTGTTAACCCCCTGCCTGGCTGGGCTGGCTCCTGGCACTCTGCAGAGAAGGAAAGGAGAAGCAGGTCTGAACCTCGGCATGCAGCAGGCATTGGGATGCAAAATGGCACACCGGGCATGACCAACATCACCTTGGGGGATGCTGCTTATCGGCACACAGCGACCCACTCACCCAGCGAGACGGTCTCACAGTGCTGAGACCTTTGCATCCTGGTGGGATGCAGGCTGGGTGGCACGGGGCAACTGCCTGCAGCTGGAAGTCATGGGAAAAGGGGTTGGCTGGAGGAGAAAGGGGACTTGGGGCAACAGCTGGCCAAAACCATCAGGAAGGGCAATGAAGCCTTCACTTTTTACAAAAAGTAATGTAGCACCTAATGTTGGCTCTTGGTTGGGGTGGCATGGGTTTGAGATCACTTAATGCAGCAGTGCTGGAGCTGTTCAGAGCCCTCCAAAAGACATGTCCTTCAAACCTATCAGATCATGGGACTTTCCTGGGCAGACCTGTAAAAACTTTACACCCAGGATCTGCATAAAGCATTATTTCAACATGTCCTCCGGGTCTCAATGAGAATTTAGCACCTGGAATTAGTTATGGAAAACAATATTTCAGAAGCCGCTGGATTTTTTTGCTTCCTAATTCAATAAAGCAATAACGATCGTCTGCTGAGAGCAAGTAATGGGATCCCAGAAGCAGCTCAAAGACAGATGGCAGCAGCAGCATGCCTGTTTGGTAATATTTCTCAAAGCGCTCTCCAATTTGAAAGCCACAATCATATCATCTGGAAAATTAATATGGCAGGTCAGAACATAAGGTAGAGTTTGTAAAAACGGATTTCAGGGTATTAGCTGGCCTGGCCCAGCATCTCAGTACTGACTTGGGAGTCCAAAAAAATCAGGATTCGTGCCCCAGTCTGCCAAAGGTCCCTTGGGCAGGTTGCTCAGGACTAGATGAAAGCAACTCATCTGGGTACGAGGGCTCAGTTTAACTGGGCTTCACCTTTTGGGGGGGTGCCCTCCTCTGCCCCAGCACCGTTGGTCTCACATTGGCATGCTGTGCCCCACCAAACACAAAGGGTATTTGCTTTTCTCAAAGCTTGAAAGGTTTTGCAATATGTAGAGTACGTACTGCCCATTGCAGGCAAAACGGAGGCAGACACGCTCAAGGACAAGCCTCTCCCCACAATAAGTATGCTCATTATTTCTGAGGAATCCAGAAATTCAGGTAATTCAACTCTTCCTCAGGTCCCCAGGGTAATTTTAGCACAGACCACTAGTTTTTAGCCAGACCTTTCCAGTAGACCTGGTATTTTATCTACTGGGCATCATACTATGTTCACAGGGGGAAGGAGCAGCAAACAGTGCCTTCCAGGAGATCAGGAGAAATATGGGATATCTCCCAGGGAAGAAAGAAGACACAGTACATCTGAGAGGACAGGAGGGGCTGAGCAGAACCGATGTGCAGCCCAGAGCCACGATGAAGCTGATTTTGGGGGAACCCCACACCCGAGGAGTTGCAGGGACACAGCCTTTCCAGCTTCCTCCCCTCACCTATGTCTTTATGTTTCAGGGTACTCTGCAATTAAGAGAGAGGGGGGGGAAAAAAACCCAAAACTATAATCCCAAGGGGAGTTCCCATTCCTAGAGCCAAGCCTAGCAGTGCCCCCACTCCAGCATGCCCAGCTGTTTGCTGCACGATATGTGCACCCCTATACATTTGCATCCTTAGCAGGCTTTTAATAGGGAACGCTTGCTGAGCCCATGTTTCTTGCAAAGCTGAGTTACGTGCAGTGACAAGCTCATTTGCTCTTTGGGGACGGGGCTTCAAATAGCTGCTCGCTTGTGGCAATTAAAACGGGCAGAGCGCTGCCACCGACTCCGCTAGCCTGTGCTGTGACTGATGCAAGTGCTGTCTGTAGTGCTCTGATAAGGATATTGGATGATTCAGAATAATCTGGGCTTTGCTGAACATATGAGCCCGAGTGTTTGTGCTTCTGTTTCCACCTAACAGGAATACTGCGTTATGCTCATTAGAAGGGGGAGAGGGTGGCTGGAGGTAGGTGGGCACCAAAACTTCCTCTCCATAAGACTGATGGGCACATCTGTCCTGCCCACCACTCAGGTCTCTTCCATGGAGGTCTTCAACTCAAGGGTCTGGCCAGTCTAACCCCATGGCTTGGACACAGCAAGGGTGACAGAGCAGGCAGGGAGGGAGCAAAAAGTCAGTGTTAAGTCTTCTTCCCATCTTGGGGGATTTTCCTGAGCCACGACCTGGCAGCAGGGCTGCTGCACAAGCAGTTGGAGCTCAATTAAGATGCAGGAGATGAGCATCAAAGTGGGCATGGCAGGGGGCAGGAGGATGGGGAGGGACACACTGGCCCTTCAGTCTTCAAAATTGACTTCCAGCTGGGTTAGTGCCATGTTATGTCCGTGCCTTAACTTGTTCTGACAAACCTTTAATCCCACAGACCTGCTGCATAGTCTACTCCCATCCCATTAAGACCATCTTGCTCTCTGGATTTCCCTTTTGAGCCATTCCAGCAACTTGGCTTTGATTTCATCCGGAGCAGAAAGCCAAGCCAACGGCACAGCCTATTTACAACATGAACCGAATCCAGAACTGAAACATCCCACCCTTCAGCTGTCCTTGATCAGAAGGTTTACAGCCTAGATAAAATGGCATTTCAGAGTTAAAATAACCAGTTTTCATAGTCCAATTAGCACCATACCCCCTCAGATAAGGGCTGCCCAGGAGCACAGCTGCATATTCACTCTCTGAGATGAGGAGCTGGGTACAACAGAAGGGTGAGGTCCGGGAGCAAGGCTGTACGAGCTTGAATTAAGGTGGTGAGGAACACCTCTGCAGGCACGAACTGCTGTGCCACAAACACCTTTCTGCATTCACAGGACTGTTTTCAGAAGTCTCTAATACTACTCAGTCTGCCACACTACGTAAATCCCTTTGTAGCACCTAAACACGACCGTGGCTAAGAAACAGGGTTAGGAAGAAGCAAGCTGGTTTCTGATGATGGGAGCCCATGCAGGCCTATAAATAGCAACGGCGATCGGCTAAAACTCAGGTCAAAAGAGACGCTGCCGAGATGTCACCACCTCTGCCAAGCACCGCTATCTTTAAGCGCCAGGCAGACCTCGTATGTCGTTACCAGCCAGGGTGGGAAGAGCCACATCACAGCATCTCCTCCCGCACCGGGGCTCTCCCACTGGGCACCCCTCTGCCACAACAGAGACATGGCCCCTGAGACAGCACCATAGGGGGTACAAAGTGGGTGCTAGTGGGGAGCATCTGACACCCCCCGTTATAACCACCCTGCTCTCTGCTGCTTGTAGGAAGATGGTAAATAGGAATGAATTTGCCTGGGATTAACTCAATCCCCGTTGAGGCACTGAAAGCGCCCGAAGTTTCCTCCTAAGCGCTCCCTGAAGGCGGCGCAGCATGTCACCACCAAGCACACATTGCAAAGACGACCGTACAAGTGAGGGCTATAAAGCCTTGTGCAATTGCTGCTCTCTGGGATATTTTGTGTGCAGTGAGCGGGATGCAGAGGGACACTCAACCACATGTGAGATTTCACATGCTCGACTGGTAGGAAAACCTCGAGCGGCATCCACACGAGCAAAATAGCTCCATCCACCACCACAGGCTGTAAATGATCTTATTCCTCTACCCGGGGACATCCAGGGGAGGGAACCAAAAGCAAGTAGCAGACACAGCAAAGCTTTCAAAAACATGGGGAGCCTCTGACTTGGTACCCCACTCTGAAGAGCTTGACAGCCGCTTCCATTCCTCCGCTTGCTTTTCTTTTTAATGATAAAGTGATATGCGAGTTGAAAGCCAGAGGAAAACCATGTCTCGTCCAAGCAAACAGCTTGCCGTAACTTAATGTACCGAGGGAAGGACGATGCAGGGCGGTGGTGGCTCAGCGTGTGCAGCTTGCTGGGCTTGGTATTTATCAAGCGACAGAAGATGCCAAGAAGAAAGCAGGCCACTTCCCATCTCTCAGGAGTATTTATATTTACTTGCAGTTGTTTTTATTACCCCTCTCCACCGCAGCGTCGCTCCGGCATGTGGGAAGCCACGCTCTCCTGTCCCCTCTGAACAACTTAATGTGTCACCGCGGACCTTTCTGTGTCCCTGCAGTCAGGTCCCTGCTGCTGCAGCTCACTGGAGCCAGCCGTCAGCAGAGGGGAGCCTCTGCGAGCAACACCAGCCCCATTAGTCACCGGGAACCATTTAGCCAAGATAGTTTTTGACATTTTCCACAAGTGAATTTTGCATTATTTGAATCATCTACGCAGAGTGCAGCGAAAGGCGGCATACTGGGAGGAACAGCCAGAATTACTCATGAGCTTTTTTTTTTTTGTTGGCTCTAACTTAAATTGCGATCTGTTGAACAGACAAGTCGCACGTCGCTGCAGATGGCTGGGAGAAGCCCCTGCTCAGGCTGCAGCAGAGGCCAAAAAGGCAAACAAGTCATTTATATGTAGAAAGCCTCAGCAAGTACAAGTATGCTACACTCTAGCCTCGTATTAGTTGCTTTATTCAGTGCTAATCATCCTATTAAAAAAAGGTAGAGCAGAAATAAATAAAATAAAAAAGGCCCAACCAAGAGATAACAGAAGCGTCCTTCACTGCAACACTGCAGATACAGGATGAAATGAGGGCTGAGATACTTGGTGTAGGGATAAGGGGATTAAGAGGTGAAGGGCAGTGGCGAGGAAGCGCTAAAATGCGGGAAATACACACACACACATGCAACCTGTTGGTCCAGGGTGATAAATTCAAGGTTCCCATCAATATTTTCTCACCATAAAAAATACAGAATATTCACTGCAATCACAAAGGGCCTATTTTTAGTGCCTAGCTCACGAGGTGCTCTTGAAGGGAGCTGTAGGGTGTCTTCAGGTGGGCACATCCCCAGCAAGTGCTGGTCCTGGCCAGCCCATGCTGCAGATGCTCACCCCGAGCAGCGGGGACGGGAGCTGCCCCGTGGCAGAGACCGGGCCAAGCATCCCTGCCCAGGCGGGTGCTTCTCGGGGCAGATGCAGCCCGAATCACTGCATCCTTATCAGAAGGCAGCAGCCATGACAAGCCCCGGCTCCTGCAAACAGCATCGCATGCTGTGCATACAGGTCATTGCTGGCTGAAGCTCTGCTAAAAACAAACAACAAATTGGAATAAAACTCGCATTTCTCTCCTATTGCGCAGCCTGATCGAATGGAAAATTTCTCCTGGATCTGCAACGTAACACCAACGACAGATTTATTTTTACAGCTGTATCATGAAGAAGGATGATCTCAAAAGAGAAATCATTCTGAAACGGGCAACTTGACTCAGCAACTCGGCGGTCTTGATGGATATGGGGTGCAACATTGCCACATACAGACGCAAAGAGCTGTCTAACACCACAGCAGCACACAAATCCTGCCTGCCCAAAGGTTTCCTGGGTTTTGACCTGCTCACAGGAGGAAAAAATGTACTCCTGAGCTTGCAGAAAGGTGCACAGAAGGGAGGACCGGTACCTACACAGCCAGCCCTACAGCCTTACTTCCCCAGCTACCCACTCCTCCACCACAGCCACCACGAGCGTGACACCTCGGGGTGAAATCGCCCGGGAGATGCCAGACCAGAGAAACACGTATTGTTAAATATTATCCCACTATAGGATCTGCTTTTTGAGATCCAGCATTTTTCAGACCCAACACCCATTCTTTAAGGGGAGGGGGAATTATAATCTCTAAATACAGCCTCACGTTTCTGCACGAGCACAATAATACATCTTCGAGATGCAGTGCTACACGTATGCTAACAGCTGAGGCTGGAGGCTGCTTCACAGCCAGGAAAATGAATAGCCAGCGAGGTCCCAAGGGCAGGAGAAAACCTTGTTGGCTTTGCCGTTCAGTAAGAGAAGAGACCGTGTAAATGTAATCTCACGGCTCCTCCCGTGCTGTCATGTCACTCCCATTGCAAAGAGCTAAATCAAACACGGAGCTGACGCACCCAGAGAAAACTTTGAAATTTAGGAGATGCCACGCCAGCATCACCCCACAGCTTCTGAATGAGGAGCCAAGAAGGAGAAGGACCACTTTTGTTGTTTGAAAAGGCAGAGAGAGACAAGGGAGATTAAATCTCTCATAAAAATCATGTTTAATTATCTATCAGCAAGTAGATACCCTTTTTCATCCAGCCCTCCAGTACTCAGCCCTTGGTGCTCCCCCGAGCTCGCTGGACACAGCCACGGTCCCAGAAACAACCACCTTAACACCCAGGAACAATGGGGCAGCGTGTCAGAGCACAACATATTGTAAAACATGGCTTCAAGCCACATAAATTACAGAAACATAAATTACAGTTGTGCTCTAATGACTTCAGGGCTACCCAGACCACAAGGGACCTGCACCCAGCTACTCCCCACTAAATCATTTTAGTATCTATTAGACCCCAGGGCGAAACCACCAACGCCAACGGGGATTTTGCCCACACTTACACAGCGGGCATCAGAGACTTGTAAATGTTGGATGTTCAATGAATGACAGGCACAAGATGAGATGGATGACAGGAAGACATCGCGGATTTACTGCTATTAATAATGGCCATCGTTTTAACGTAGAACTAATAACCCCCCTGGGATCCCTAAGCACAGCCCTTTGCTTGCGGGGCTGCTGAACCAGTGGGCACTAGTCAAGCTAAAGCCTCCTAAAGCATAAATACTTCAGACTGGGCCCTTAATTCACAAAACCAGCAGGTTTTACTAAAAAAATCAGACACTAACACACTGCAAAGTATAAAATTGAGACAATGAACCAAATGAGAAATGGGCTTTTAGGAAAAGCAGCGTTTGAACACCTTCACAGTTTCTGTGACATTTGGGTTTTGGGGGTTTTTTGTTGTTTTTTTTTAAATTTCTTTTCTTTTTTTTTTTTTTTCCTTTTTTTGGAAGTCATTTGCTAGATGAATGAGGTGATACTGTGGGCAGGCACTGCTCCTGCTGGTGGAGCTGGGCTGGAGAAGGCTTTGGACCAAGGCCATCCCTCCAGCATTGACGAGCCCCACTCCTACTGCCAGAGATGCTCTGCTGAGCACTTCATCATCCCTCTGCTTCCCCTAACTCTTTCTTCTTTGCTCCGCTTTACCCAAATTTTCTTACGCTACTGAGCAGAAAACCATCTACTGTTACATTATGATAGGATAACTACAGCCCTACACTGTACTTTCATACTCACACTATTTCATTCTCATTTCCTCAGCTGATGGTCTATTTTCCATCAATATAATTTAAACATTTATCCACAAAAATAATTTAAAGTTTTTAGGTATCTCCTCCTGCTGCAGATAACTCAAGAGCTGCTGAGAGGTTTTTGCCTCCTGACAAACGACCCCAATCACTGTTGGAAAACCAACCAGCAAGTTTTTAATCCTCCCTGAGATTTTTTACATTTCACTTGCTGAACATCCGTGATCAAAGGTTGGTGATGATCTTACATGGCAAGGAGCACGTAGGGAACAAATTTATTCTCAGATATTTTAAATATTTCATATTTTCATATTACATTATATTCATAATGTAAAAAATACAAAGGATCTCTTCAATCTCCCTAAGCAGAGCTAAAAACATGGGCCAGAACTGAAGTTTAACAAGTATCACCACTTCATACAGTCACAAATACAGCAAATAATACATTCAAAATGGCTCAGGGACAAAAGCAGGGACTTCAAAAAGAAAGTAATTTGGTGAAGAACATGCGTGTATAAATATGCTCCTCTTATTCAGGGTGGGGAAAAAAAAATCTATTGCGTGCATCTGAATACTTACGAAACTGCATCTGATGAACACGACTTCGAATTGAAAAAAGCACAAAAGAAATGTAAGGAAGAACGCAGAGATTTTCTATAAAACCAAACAGTTCCAAGCAAACCTATTAGGCAGCCAGGCATTTTGGGTTTCATTTCAGCACTAACTAAAGCACATATTTTAGTGCTGTGCCACTGCTCTTGATTAAAATCAAGTTCTACGTTTTTTCGGTTTAGCACTTAGGATGGGGAGGAAATGAATTAAAAGAAACTCAACAAATTTTAAAAGAACACTGAAGAAGAAATTAATTTATCAAATTAGCAATGCGCAGTGGCACTTCAAAACCCCAGAGAAACAGAAAGGATGCCTGCAGGTTACTCCTTATGATACCAAACAGAGCAAATCCAATCAGATGAACATGCTGCAGGATCAGTCAGGCGAAAGCCACAGGAGCAGCATTACAAAGTGAAAGATGTACAAAAAGAAGATTTTCTAAACCTATTGTACTAGCTTGAAACCAAGCTATTCCCCTGTGGAGGAGATGACAGCATTGCTGGTACGGTCCTGCAGAACAAGCTGTCCAAAAAAACCCTCAAAGACAACACAGAGGAAAACTCGAAAAAAGTTTTAATGAGAAATTAAAAATCCTACTAGAACGTTAGGGCTGCAATGTTGCATTTAAAGTAACACATCTCCATTCAAAACCCCATTTCCTACAGGGGAGTGTAAGCAAACTGTTACATTTTACCATGCTATTTCATAACTTCTTGTCTTTAATGGTGCCATCATAGATAGCTCCCTGCTTCACATTTCCCCTTGCTTAAAATAACCACCTGTGGCAAAGGCACTGACCTTCAGGAATAAGTGAATAAATGAGAAAACTGGCACGCCAGCACGCGACCAAATTGAAAACGATGGCAGCAGTTATTTTGGAGCACGGAGATGAACAGAGAGAAGAATATGATTATCTACAAGTAAAATATTGAGTGACACCGACAGCAGACAGGAACTTCTGTTTGCCCAGTCTTGTGAAACAAGAATGAGCTGATGCTCAAAGGAATAAAAAGACAGCAAATAAGAAAACCAAAAAAGATTTTTTTTCTTTTTTTTTTTCCTCAGCAAGCGATCAACTCAAGATGCCACAGAAGCCAACCGCTTCATCATGATGGAAATTTATTACCTGCCTTTAAGAGAAAATGACCATCAAGCCACATGAAAAGGAATAAAATAGACAAAGAAAAAGAATATTTCAAAGGAACGTACATGCTTCCGAGCAGAAGGTATCACCTAATTATCGAGTTAAGGTGTTTTGCTACGCAGTACAGTTAACCCTCCTCTGAAAAATCTGCTCGTGGTATTTTTAAGTGGCAGGATGGAGCGTGACGGACTACAGCTCATACACTAAGTCTGTTGTTATTTCATTTATATATACAAATGCTATTTTATAGCTTTTATATGTATATAAAAAAGTAAAAGACACATCAAGCTTATATAAACACTGCATTTTCAAAACTGGGCTCTCAAAACAGTTTCAGAAGTCATCATGCCAAACAAGTACTGGAGTTCCCACCTCGCCACACCTGCAGTTTCTGGCAGTCCCGCAGATTGTGCAGGAGAGGATGTACCAAGTAAAACACAATTTTGGTTTTCTTATGTTTGGTTTTCTTAGAAAATGTGGTATTTTTGACTATTTAATCCTGCTAGAGAGCCTTGAAAGCAGAAAGAGAAGTTACAAATCCATATCTACTGCAGCTCAAAGTAGAAACATCAACTATTCACATGAAAATATATTCATAAGGAAACGCAAATGGAAAATACAACCCCACAAATCACCTCATTAGCAACACTGTGCAGCCGCCCTGCAGCACTTGCTGGGTTTGAGGGACCAGACTGGATGGGTGTTTTTCTCTGCAAGGATGGTCAAGCAGTGGAGCAGGTGGGACCAGCACATCCACCCATGGGAGTTTGCTTTGAGTGGAGGTTGGACTGGGTGATCTCTGGAGGTCCTTTCCAACCCAGCTCCTACCATCAAGAAAGAGAGCGACCTCCAAGCTGCCTCCCATTAACCCGTTTTAACACCACCAGACTGCTTCAGCCACCTTTCTATGCGACCCTGGAATAGCAGCACAAGTAATTATGCCGAGGAAAGCGAGTCACACTTCAACGAGGCAGTAACCACTGCTGCTCCCCCAGCCAGCCCATCATACAGGCTGCCGACACAAGCTGCAAACACTTCTCTTGGACAGCTGTTTTCATCCCCCAGCTCCCTCAACGACCTACTTACAAGTCATAAGGTTGCTTGCTGTTGAAATGCATATTAAACTCAGAACAAACAAACAAAAAAAACACATCTTTTTTCAATCCGGGTCCAATTTTTGAGATTTGGTGTTTAAAAATGCTCCACAGTCAATCACACTTCAGAGGGCATAGAGACTTAGAGATGCTAAGAGATGGCCTAGAGATGCTAAGCAGAAACTCCATGCGCACACACATTTTAATGCGGGTATCTGCAAGACAGACTCGGGGTAGAGCCCACTGTGGGAAAGCTCTTAGGGCAAGGCAGAGGAGACAAGTCCAGGCTGACCAGAAATGGAGCAATTGGTGCATTTTTGTTTATTTGGTGGTTAACTGATACTATTCAGAGTAGTTGGTCAACTTTCAATGCAACGCTTGGACAACAAAATAAATGTTTGGCAAATCTATTTAAAAGCGAAACAGAGAAGTTACCCATGGCATTTCCTTATAGGTGCCTGAATTTCCACCTCAGGGCCCTTAATTAAGATGTGAGACCTTATACTGAGCTTCACAGGGGTAAATACCTCTTTACAGGGGTACAAAAGCAGTACCCAGCTAATTACATCTTGCTATACCAGGGGTATCATCTACTCCAACTCTCCTTCCGCCAGGAAAAGGGACTGGAAGGCAGGAGTCTCTCTCAAACAACGGTGTTTAGAAACCGCTGCGTCTGGTGTCAGGAGCGAGCATTGCACGCTTACCAGAAACCCCGGGGACTTCAGTGCCCGAATCCTGTTTTCTCACACACCGGAGCGGCACAGTGGCTTTCCAAAGCGTAGCTTAAACTTTCTGTTACTAAGCCTGAGAGCAGGAATCCCCATGGTTTGGATCTTAACAGCTGCAAAAAAATCCATGTCGCTTCCCACCCTGCGTGGGGGTCTCTGACCTGACAGATTGGCACGGGGAGCCCCACACCCCAGCCAGCCCCAGCACCCCCTGCTTACCGCCACTGCTGGATCCACCCCCAGGAACCCTGCACATCCATTTCACACATCCCACGAAACGCTCCCCCAGCGAGGCATCATCTTGTGCACGACTCTTCACACCTCTCCTGCTGCCGAGCACGATGCTGTCTGAAGCTCATCCGCCACCAAAACATCACCACCTGGGATGAGTCAGCGTCTAAGATGCTCAACACCTTGGGGTTGCCAGCAACTCCCCTGCTCCCCTCCCACTGTTGAGTCCTTCAACTTCAGGACAATTTTGCGTCCACAGACCTCACCTCAGCCAAGCATTCTGAGGTCTCAGCTACAGAGACCAAACCTCTCCAGTGGTCTACCATTTCTCTTTACCTAATTTACCTCCCTTGTCTCATTAAAGCTCACATTATCACAATTATCCCCCGATTAGCCAGCAAAGCCCTTGCTCTTGGTTGATGCTTTGCAGCTGCCAAAAGTAAAGGTGCAACTTCCGTGCTTGCAGAAAGCAAGAACTTCTCCCTGCAAACCTCGGTGGCGGCAGCCGCCCCGCCACCCATCCGAACCGGCTGGGAAGGCTGCCCGAGGAAGAGGAGGTGTTACCTGGGTGAGGTGTGGGTTGGGGTTGAAGCCGCACTGGTTGCAGACTTTGCTGTGACACTGGGTGCAGGCATTGAAGTTCGGCTGGCCAGGGGAGGAGGTGAGCTCTGTCGTCTTGCATATGGGGCAGAGCGTGCTGCTGGGGAGGGGAGCGATCTGCGGGAGCGAGTAGGGAGAGGTAGGGGTGCTGCCCCGGTCCGGTGATGCTGAGGGAGACTTCCCTGAGCCCTGGCTCCTGGCATCCACCTGCAGCATCCTCCGCGGTCCCTCTGCCGGCAGTCCGGGCTGGCCCCGGCCCCTCATCTCCCGGGGGCTCTGGGAGCTGGGTGCAGTCTGTGCCAGGGAGGGGGATGCTGACCGCTGGCCCGTGGCCTGATCCAGCTGCTCCGGTCTCCTCGGCGTGCTGAAACACCATTAAAAATACACATAATAAGCCCAGGTTTAGTACATTTAAATGACGCCAGTCAACGTAGAAAACATCTAAAGCACCCTCTCTACCGCTGAAGGCCCAGCTCAGCCAAGGAGGCACAGCGAAACCGCACTGCAAACCTGGGAAATTGTTCAGATCAGCAGAAGGATACGCTTTACCTTATGAAATGAGGCACGATTTCAGCTTTCTCTTATATAACCCAGCAGCAGAGATGTAATTGAATTATTCGGCGTATTCCGAGTTGAACTTTAGTCAGAAAGTTACACATAAATGAGAAGTGAATGAGAAATTTGGGGCAGCTCAGCCTCCTGCCAACCAAGGGCTCCCCGTTAGCACTTCTCCAGCACAAACACGTGCTCGAAGAGGCGGCAGCAACTCTGGTTTGCAGATTGTGGGGCCCCTTCTGCACGGAGACGGCCAACGCGTGCTAAACCATCTTCTCACAACCTACTTTTATGAGTTGTTGTGAAACAAAAAGACTGCAAAGAGCCCCACTTATTGAAGGAAAACCCCTCCAGAAGCCCAAAGGAGGCAGGAGAACTACTTAGACTTTCTCGACTGTCTAGCTGTCCCCTCCCTATGCAAGTCACAGGTGAAAGCAACTGAGGGCTTGTTTCCCAGGGGCCAGAGCTGTGGGAAATTAAGAGAGAAGGCATCAGCTCTGCTTTAGTAATCATTACTAAAGTGAGATGTGTAGGGAACAGGGGCTTGCATGGGCTGGCTGCCCCCCAGCTGAACCCTCTTCTGGGTGATGTGAGTCTTGGCTGGGCAGAAAACCGGCCGGCATGCATCAGGTGGCCAGGACAGAGCTATGAAACCTCCCTGTGAAACCCTAGCTACCCAGAAGGAGCAATACTGACGTTGGCATTGCACTCGCTGCTGGTCAGGCAGCAGTCCCATAGCCTGCACAGAATACTCAGCACCCTGCAGCATGTGCTCCCTGCCACCCCAGAGCTCAGGGAGAGGGTCCAGTGGCCCCAGGGAGCTCTGGAGCAGCTTCAGCTGCAAGAGCTTTGAGTCCTTGTGTTGGAGAGCACAGCACGAGACGCCACGCACCCTACCTCCCCTGTTATTTCAGCGCAGGTACCCTGCAATGTGCTGCTGATGGATGATGAGTGCACGAGAATGAATCTGCAACGGAAGATGTTTCTGTAATTACAGAATAATTTGGTGCACGTGCTTATCAATAATGCCCACAAATATTTCTCAAAAAGGCAGAAGCCCTAATGCCCTCGCTACCTGTGATCTACAGCTGTTTAAGAAAAAATATTACTCAGAAACTCAGATTTAATAAATTGCTGATTTACCCAAGCAGGGTCTGACCTTATAAAGGTTTAAAAAGGGAACTTAAATGCATACAACTAATGAAATTCAAAGTGCATGTTGCCACAGTAATAGGAAGTCGGATGAAAATAAATATTAAAATAGCACTTTGGGAATATTTTTCAGCTGCAGATTGAAACCCACTTCTCAGAAGGAGAAATCGCACAATAATAATAAAGCAAAGCAATAAGGGAGTAACTGATCTGCTCCAGACTGAAGAGCAAACCGCACCTGGCCCTGCAGCAAGACACCTGCAGTAAGCATGGTTTGCACGCCTTGCTCCTCCATCGTGAATACTGACGACCTTGAACTCAGAATTGGGATTTGCTTCCTGAAGCTGAGGGCTGCAAAGCTGCTGCCCCATAAAACATGTGGCAGCCGTAGCTGGTGGAGATGGGAGAGCTCAGTCCCAGACACCAGCAGAAAGTACTGTCGGAAAGCAAAATGCATTTTCTCTCCTTAAATTTAATTCTTATAAAACCAGCAATACATATTCGAACACATACTATCCTAATGATGTATTAAACAACACTGAAATAATATTATTTGAAAAGTTTAATCTATATACGGTCAAATAACTGTTGTTTGGAACAAGAAAATGGTTATTCCACCACAAATTTCAAAATTCTTTTTTTTTTTGCCATTTGATATGGAAAAAAATGTTTGCCACCAAGTGGGAATTCTGACTCCAAACTGGCTCTGACCACCGAAATACCACTCAACCACCGTTTCACTTCCCAGCTCAGTGAGAAATAGAAACAACTTACAGCAGCTACCCACAGCGGAAGTGTTTAGCAGTATATTAGTAGTTACCACCTATTTTTGCAGCTGGTATTAGTAGTACTAGCAGTCTGGCTTATTTAGTTCAAGCTCCTTTCTTTAAATAAAGAGTGAATTTTTTGCAGCAAATCAACGTGAGAAGCGCAGTACCTCTGAAGCTGCGTTCCATCAAGATGAGCTGTCACACAAGGCACAGACAAGTTCACTACGTTTCCTACCCAAAATAGAGTCTGTGGTTCTCTTGAAAGACCAAAACCCATGGGAAAAAATACACAAGGTGCTGTTATTTTGCCTTGAGCATCATTCCTGGCGCAGAAAAGGGAGGAGGGCAGTTGGGCACTCGCTGCCCAGCGGGACAGTGCTGCTCTGGAGATGCTCTCCCAGCCTGGGATGAAGCTCCCACCCGGCTCCCTTCACCTTTTCAGGTGCAAAGAAATGCCTTGCACTATCTCCATCCTGCTCCCAGCAGTGGTTTTGCTTTGTGCACTTATATCATCACTGCATTTATTTATTTTATAATTATCAAAGATGCCTCAGCCATTCCATGACATGGGCTGGGCTGTCTCTCACTTGAACCAGTTGAATGTGTCTATGAAATTTTAAGACCAGAAGAAATCATCTGGTCTGTCAAATACAGTAACTAAATAGAGGAGAGAGACCCCAGGAAAGAACATGAGAAGAGTCATATGAAATCAGATGCAGGCCCATGCTTTTTGCATCTTTTGCCAGGATGCTCCAATGTTTATATGTCTTGTACCCATCTATGAGCCCTTTTGTTGTTGTTACGCAAGTCCCAACTGCAGCTCATCCCCTTTTTTCATTACAGCCTTCTTTACCACTGATAAAAATATTAACTAGCATCCGGCTGCTAACCGCTTCCAAAGGAATTCCCCCCAGTGCCATTAGAATGCTTGTTAACAATTAGATTGAGATGTCTTGATAAGGCAGGATTTCACCCATTTGATGGGGGCTGTATTGATTTTGCACCACCCTAACTGTTGAATTAGAAATATTGGGTGATGCTCAGCCAAACATCTCTGCAGGGTCCAAATTCAGCAGCACTCTCACAATTACCAACAGAGTTATAATTTCATCCAAGTAAGGAATACCAAGTGCGTTTGACTAAGCTTACTAACAATTATACCGTCAAGGTTTCCATTTATTATATCCTGTCTATTAATGCTTTTATCAAGAGAAGGTCAGGCAGGCAGCTCTATTAATCCACCTGCAATCACCAGCAGGTTGGGTAGCTGGGAAGGTGCCATTTTCTTCCCTTTTTTTTTTTTTTTTTCAATTGAAAAACGATGGCTTTCTTCTTGCTTTCTAAAACACTCTCATTTTCCAGCATAAAGCCGACATGGCGTCAAACCAAGCCACAACCAGCCTGCTGCCCTGGTGCAGCCCAGCCAGCCTAAGCAATGCCCACCATCAGCCCTCTGCCCCTCTGCCTCTTGCCCAACCTTCTCCAAGTTTGTTGGAGCTGAACTCTGACCATCCTTTGAACACGGGGCATCGAACCAGCCATAGCAGCACACAGCACCAGCCTCTGCTTTCTGCAAAGAATCTAGCATTTCACCCCAGAAGTATGCGGGGTAGTCCTGCGTCCGCAACATCAGAAGCCTGGGTTTCACTCCCAGCTCTGTGGCGTATCCCTGCCTCCTCTCTTACCTTCCCTACACAGTGAAAGAAGCATCTGCCCATCTCTCAACGCGAAGCGTTGCAGAACACCCACAAAAATTAACCCTCAGCTCCGTGCAAGAAAGGAGGCTAAACTGCAGGGTTGCTTGCCATGTAGCCCAGAGCTAAAAACCACCCTGAGAGATTAATCTGTACCCAGGTCTGCTTCTGCGTCAGATACTTCTCCTGATTAAAAAGGTGCAGAACTTCCCTTGTTCCACTCGGGCATGGGCACAGATATGAAACCAGCCTTTCTATTTAGGGCTGGTGCAAATGTCTTGGCAGGCTGGGAGGAGATGGAGAAGAACTAGGAGGGAAAAGCTGACTGAGATGATCAGAAACATGAACAGCATAATGAAAACCAAGGGTCAAAGCCATTCTCCACAAAATCGAGCTCAGCGGTGTACGATGTCACAAGCACCTCAGATTTTCTATGCCTGATTTTTTCCCTTCCATAAAAATTGTGGTTTTTCATTGAAATAACAAGAATTGGGAAGGCTTTAAAAACAAAATCCTATTTACAGCCAAAACAAATGTTAGACAGTTTGCTGGTTAATGTTTAATTTCAGGAAAAAATGTTTTGTCCTAAACCTAACTTTTGATGGCGTGGCAGTGCCAGTGAAAATATGTCAGCAGCTTTAGGAAAGATGAAAGCAATACAGGGACATAGTATTGGTTTACAATCCCGTTCCAGTAAATTGATACAGCCTTCTTATTTGGGAATTCCTAGGAAAAGTCAGGGCCTGTAGAAGGGAATGGCTCTGATTTAACTTAAGCAGGTTCATTGGTGCCACTAAATTTTACAGACAAGACCCAAGCTTGGAGCCAGCATCCCAAGAGATGTCAACGGGTCCTTTTTCACACAAGATGCTAACTTGGGAGCAATAACTATCACAAGGTAAATGCCAACACCATTAACATCCTTGCTATAAAATCAAGTAATAATAATATTACACAAAATCTACATGCATGGCTGGTAAATCAAGTCTTGTTCAGGTGTGGTGTGTGGAAAAGTTCAAGAGAGAGCATGTGCACTGGTTTTCTCCTAAGTGGTCTTCTCCTAATTTCACATTCCCCCCTTGAACGCACTGGCCATATCCATCTGCTCAGCTGCCCCCAAACCCCGGCAGCGCTCACATCCACAGGGGCTTGGCATTTTTGGTCCAAGTAAATCTTTCAGGAGCTGAAGCCCTTTTATGCAACTGGGAAACATGGATTGCATCGCTTGCTCTGCTTGATGCCAGCTGAAATGGGTCCTGGCTCACAGGGCAACTGATCTAACTACTGCATTATAGTATATAAAAAGAACATGAAAACAAATGGCACCATCGCCATCATTTTACAAAGAGCATGCCCTGCTTAGGCTTTCCAAAGAGCTGGGTTTGCCTATGGAAGGGGGGGGTCCTAGCTTCACATCCCTATCAAAAATAAGCAAAACGGGGACAAGCAAGTCTTTTCTATTAGCAGAAAAGAGTGAAAACAAATGACTGCTTACCTGCAGTAAAACCAAGGGTATGAGAAGCAAACAAATCAAGGTAAAGCATGAAAAGAGAGAAGCTGTGTAGACGCTCACACCCAAAAGAGGGAGGCTGGGTTAACGAACAAGAATTAGAGCTGCTCAGCTACGAGAAGACATTTGACCTAGTTGGTTTGACTGAAACCTGATGTGAACATCCACATGACTGATTTTAAGAATCACTGAATATAACCTATTTAGAAAAAAAGAGGTAGCTAAGCAAAAGGGCAGTTCCACTCTAGGTCAAAATGGCACTGGGTTTGACTCAGAAAAACATAATTCCTAGTTGTTATGGGTCGGCATAGGAACTGCGTGGGACAGTATCAAACACTAGCTGGTATATACTGCCTATCAGCAAGTCAGACTAGAAAATAGGACATGCAACCTTTTAATAAATAAACAGAAAAAGAAGCATCTGATGTGGAGGGCCTCCGGTTTCAGCTACATGCACTGAAAATCTCACACTAGCAATGCTAAAACATCCACCAAGCTTGGGAGTTTTACTGGTGGCGGCTTTGTAGCTCTAAAAGCGCTACATCCAACATGGGGAATCCTGTATCAGAGACTGCTTTGACAAAAAAAGAAGCAGTTACAGAATTACCTGCTTAAATCCAAGTGCCCCCAGCTTAATTACATTTATGTCTATGCAGGAAGAAGTTCATGCTGGAAATGTGTGTACTGGGTGGTTTAAAAACAGCAAATGCCACACAGCTGAAAACAAAATAGAAAATATGAAATGGTGACTAGAAACTGTCAGAGAGTATTTTATTAGATGGCAACACAAGCACTCTTCTGAAAGGCCACAGTGTTTAATGACTTGCTTTTGTGAGCAGTGGAAAAACCCTGTTCTCCTGCAGCTTTGTGCTCCAGGGTTGCTTTATCCCCGTCAAATGAGATGCAGCTTCTGTCAGGCATTTTCCCTGTGACCAAGGCATCCCTAATGCGCATCTCCTGACACTGAACTGTACGGCTGAGCTCCTGCTCAAGGCTTTCACCCAATCTGGGCAATCATTTGGGTCCCTAACCTCCACCCACCTACCTGTTCTCACCAGTATAGAGGAACTTGATATCCTTGAGGCCTCTGCGTCCCTGTTAAACCCCACTGGGGCTGGGGTTCATGGGGGGGCTGCCAGGCAGGCGGTGGCATAAGCCACTTGCACTTAACGCACCAGACTAACGACCTTCCCCAGAAGAACCACGTCCCAGCACGATGCTGCCATGCGGCCAACAGCACTGCGATGCACAGCGTGCCACCATCCTCCTCTGGCCCCTGGTTTTGCAGAAGGTAACACACTTGGCACTGTCGCCAGCTTTTCCCTTAGTGTAAAATGCGGAGGTCTACACAATCCATGGAAAGGTAACAAGAACCAGAAGTTTTTCAGTTTATATCCACCTTACAGGTGCATGACTCAGTATACTGCAAAGTCAAGATTAGGAAAAGCCTCAGTCCACCACAAACCAGCTATTCTCCATCTTTTTAGCATCGTGTCTAGTTCAACCGAGAATCAGCAACAGGCTAACACATCAATGCCACTCACGCTGCTGTATGAAGCACGGTTGTTGAGAAGCATCAGCCATCTTATTAGCTGAATCCTACGTACCAAAAGAGGGTTTTATGACTGATTTACGCTCTAAATAAACATTTCCTTGCTAATTTTCATTCCCATGTGCTGCCTTTTTGTGTTTGTGAATCATTATCAGTTCCAGTTGGACTAGATGATCATTGCAGGTCCCTTCCAACTGAACTATTCTATTCTGTCCTGTTCTGTTCTATTCTAATTTCGCTACGTGGCAAATAAATACTTAATTTGCACCTAACTTGGCTCTGGTTGAGCTAAGAGCAATTTCCTCTAGGGCGCTTTGCAACATAAAACCAGAGCAAGGGCTGCTCACACCCACCAGCCTAGCATCCCCAAACTTCTCTCCAGAGAATCCCAAAGTCTGAGGTCTACTAGTCACCCTATGTAGACCACGGTGAACATCTGCAACTGAACACAAGGCAACTGATCCCCGTAGAGTCCAGAGCAGCCTCTATGAACCCCAAGACCTGAACTGGAGTCAGGGGAGAGTTTTGCAAATCTCCCACGAGCCCTTGCAAGCCAGAAGTCACCGAGTGACCTGCAGATCACATCATGCTGCTCTGGGGAGCTGCTCTTTCAGCTGCTGATGCCTGAAAAGTGCAGCCACCGCTGTCAGGATCTTGGCCAAACCCCTCAGAGCCACCGGCAACTGGCATGACAGAAGAGCCTGCAGGTAATGATCTCTGTCCAATATATATCAAAGAGATTTCTTCTGAGATAGCTTTACGGGAGCAGGCACACTGAAGGTTGAAAGATTTGAACGGGTCTCCTTTTCAAGTGATATAACTGTTGCTGAGAACATTTACGATCTCGAACTTCAAAGCATTAAAATCTCTCGGGGATAAGTGGGGTGTCCGATATCCATTCTGCCTTGGTGTCAGGAAAAATCTGTTTCCTCTGTGATAGCAGAAAACTACATGTAAATCTTCCAGAGATAGAGTAGAAGCCACTTCTTGATCATGATGCAATTAGCTGCACAGCGTAAGAGGAGCGGTACAGCTAGCTGCTGAAAGCCAGGAGGGCGCAGATGCAAAGCAGGAGCCCTGGCTCCGCTGTGCCTGCAGAAATGCCGTCCCTGGGGTGAACATGGAGCTATTAGAAAGGTCCACAGGATTTCTGATCCAGCATCTGCATCTCTCTGAGCACTTAGGAAGGACCTGGAAGATATAAAGCAAGGAGGAGCAGTGGCTTTTCCAGTGAATGGGTGCAGTCCTTAGGTCAGCTTTGGACCATCGGTGCAGGTGAAGACCAGCCTTGGAGCCCTTGAGGAGAGCCGGAGGGAGAGGAGGCAGCGGGCATCCCAGCCGCTGGCCCCAAGGATACTGCTGAAGGGGAGGATGCCCAGCATGTCTGCCCGACTGCAGGACTCATTAAATGCTTCCCCCCCCCCCCCCCCATCAAGCATACCAAACTCCACATTAATTCGGGTGGAGCACTAGGGTGGCCATGCTCGGGAGATGCTGCAGGCTGGATGGTAAAGTAGGCTGCTGCCTGCAGAGCTCCCTCCCTCTTTATTGCAGGACTTGGAAGGTCTGCAAGAAATGATGAAGAAGAGCCCTGCCACAGAGATACGGCCCCGCAACCAACACCAGGGAGCAGAGAAAGGGTGGCTGAAATGGGGGTAAATGTCCCCAGAAGTCAGAGTGAAGTGCGGGCTGGAGCCGTCTTTTCAATCTGGTTTCCACCTACCTATTCAATGTCTGGCTTCTGTATCCTTCCCCAGTCCAACTGATTGCTGTGAGCAAGTCATGTATGCATGTTAAAAATTATATAATTTATAAAGGGTCATGACAACCTTGAAAATACTGCAGGCGTCAGAAAGGACAAGTATGATGGGTAGAGTACCCCAGCCAAGGAGCAACCGGTCCCTTCCGCCTCCATCCACTTACATCTTATAACCAAGCTCTAGCAATTAAACAGTAAGAGAGCTGATTGCCACAGTCACAATTAACTAAAGACCTTTGTCCTAGTAAATTTAACAGCACGAATTACTGTGCTGTATTTATGAAATGCCAGCAAAGCCAAAAGATAAACCACAGCATGAAGCTAAGGAATTTTTATGGCACATGGTTCATGAAAGCTTGTCTTGTAAATCTATGATTATAACCCACCCCCCCCGAGACCCTCTCTGATTTTAATTGGCAGCAACACAATTTTTTGTTTAGGTTGTTAACTATTCCCTAAAGCAGTGCAGAGTACAGCTCCCTGCTCTTGACTTAGTCCTGCAACATGCACAGCGCCTGCTTTGAGATGCCAAAAATTGACGACAGAAACTTCCAGTAACGGTGACCATAATAGACTAAGCTTCAATCTATTGCAGGACTGGAAAAACCACACAAATACACAACTACTATATTTAGATTTAAACAGGGTGTGGGGGGGGATCAGAAAAAGTGAGAAAGTTTGTTAAAAAGAAATTAAAAGCAGCAGGTGGAAGGGTAAGAAAGGGAAGTTTCCATGGCACCTGTTAGCATATTAGGGCCTCACGCAAAACGTAACACAATCAAGAAAGCGTTTAAGACATGGCCATAACAAGGCAACGTAATTAAAGGGTGCAGCAAATAAAGCTGCAGGAGTAAAAGGAAATCCTTCAAAAAGTAAAAATTGTATCTAGATGAGAGAAAAACAAAACAAAACAGAATCTTGGCAAATTAAATTTAAAGCCCTAATAAAGCATACAAAAAAAAAAATCTTTGGAGGAACAACTCGTAAATTGGGCTAAAAAAAAAAATTCTAAAACTTTAGAAATAGGTAATCTGCCAAAGAATCTGGAAAACTGAAAGAAGATTGAAACGCAACAGAAATATTTAAGGAATGCAAGACTGTAAAAGAAAAGATAAATCCAGCTTTTGCCATGCTGTTTGCTAAGGAGAGATTTATGAAGGTTCCCACACCAAAACTGTTTCATATAGAGAATTAGTCTGAAAAATCATGTCAGTAGGAGAAATGTTAGGACAAAAATCTAGAAAGAAAGAAAGAAAAAAAGAAGTAAAAAATGGTGAAATAAGGGGAAGCCTTCTTGTGGGTTAATAACTGATCGCAATTTAGGGCGCCAAGGATAGCGGTAGATGGTCAGGTTTTCACAAACAGAGTTGCAGGACCCTGCCATGCGATAAATGGGGTATATTCATAAATGGCCTGAGAAGGAAGGGAATAATGAAGGGACAAGTTTGCTGAGCCATACAAATTTATTCAGAGTATTCAAAGTAATGCAAAGAGCTCTGGAAGGCTCTCTTGAAACTGGTGTCTTGAAACACCATGGCAGTTGAAATCCAAGGTCAAGCAATGCAGAGTAATGCACAGAAGATAAGACAACCATAGCCACGCGTAGTGATGGGCTCTAAATGAGATACTGCCACTCTGCAAAGAGTTCTTCAAGCCATTTTGGACAGTTCTCAGAAAATGTCAATGTAATGCTCATCAACAAATATAGAACGATCTACAAAAAAATAGACAATTAAGTTATTTTGGGAAAAATGCATTCGGGAAAGCAATTCAAAGAGACGAGCAGAGGCAGCCCATTCCCTTGACTTGCTTCTGGCTTTTTTTCCCCTCCAGAGAGTGGCATGAAGGTCTGGTTTTGCAAGGCTCCCTTTTGAGTTTCAGGCTCGATTCAGTCGCAGAGCTGGAGGTATTTCTGCAGCTGTTGGCCCGTTGTGGGTAAGTGCTCCGATGCCGAGAGCAGTCTGCTGCTGGCAGGTAAAAAGGGGTCAATCCCAGCGGTCTGGCTCTACCAGGACAGTGTTCACGGTCCTGTCCCCACCACCCATAGGTCCCCATGCTTCTATGAAACCTCCAGCGGCAAGAAGTTGGTATTCAACCATTAAGAAGCTGGGAAGACTGCAAGGCCCTTTTTTTGGATGAGTTCCACCCATGCTCCAAAATTAAAAGCTGATGCAAAAAAAATGTATCATTATCCATCTCCGTGACAGCTTGAGTGAACCGAACTCAGCCCGGAACGAGGAATAACACTCATTCCAGGCATAAAAAATAGGAAGATCCATCAGAAAGAGAAGTGCTGTTAAAAAAGAGGTGGTAATGACATACCAGAAAGAAACCAGCTTATATTTTTAGAAAAAGGAAAGAAAAACCCAGTTAAAACAGCAATTTCCAGGAGAGGAAATCAGACTACCGTACTGTGGAGAGACAAACAGCTCCTGATGACTGCAGTGAACGGCAACAGAAAAATCCTGACTTTGCACCCCTATTTGTTTGAGCATGGGCAAATGAAACTCAAGACCTAATTTTTTTTTTTTTTTTTGCCTTTCTGAAAAATTGTAGCATTTTTATCCATCCTGCAATTGTGTCTTTGCCCTTCACAGCATTTTGGCCATCTCATAATTGTCCCTCTAACTCCTCCCCAGGCCATTTAAGTCCTTAATTTTTTGTTGTTGTTGTTGTTGCCTCAGGTTACCAGGAGAGCTGACATCTAAGATGTGGAAGAGCAATCAAGAGAAGATCATTTGGGCAGGGACCGAGGAAACAGGAATCAACTCATGTCCTCCCCAAAGAGCTCCAAGTACTGCGCACATAGAGGGATACATGGTAAAACTGATGAGCCCACACTTTCCTGCAAGGAGGAGAGCTTTGTGTCCAACACGGGCAGATACCATTTAACAAAAACTTCCCATCAGGTTGGGTTTGTCAGAAACACTTCTCAAGCTGTAGAAATTTCTCCATCCCTGACGTTCTCCACACCAGCACACATGGTCCAGTAATGTTTGTTATTGGAGACAAGACCGTGGTTGCAAGTGCCTGCTGGGGACACTGCCCTGGGGCTGCCAGCCTACTGCCTTGCGCAGGACGGGGTCAATATAGTTGGTTGTGTGTCTTAGATTTGCACTTTCTGGTTTTCAGAGATTTGAACTGGAAGCTCAAATGTGAATGGCAAACTAAACTCAGAATTAATTACAGTTTTGTGTGTAGAACTTGTTATTCACAACGGGAAAGATAAAGCAAACCCAAAGAATAATACATTACCAATACTGTCAGAGACACCATCAACTTCAATATTTCAAGCTGTTCAGTTTAAATGTACTTTTGAAATAGGAGAGTCTGAAATTCCCCTGCCAAATTCTTTATAGGATCAAAGAAAAACACTTCGCCAGCGTCTGCAATTCTTTGAGGCGCCTTGTCCCTGCATGCATTTCCCTGCCACACATAGACCAGAACACTTGTCCCCAAACAGACTGACGCATCTGCATACGTGATGTATCTGTCTTCATGGTCCCATAAAAGGCTTAACTTGGCAGAAATGGAAGCAGGTAAAATTTAAGGCTGAGAAGTTTACTTGGTAGGTGAACCAGATTTTAGATACATTGATAAGTAGAAGGCATTTTATTACTAGCCAAAGCAGCTAGTTGATTTTGTTTGCATATTTCAAAGAAAAAGAAAGGCATGACAATTTGTTAATTCAGAGCGTTTGGGACTGTATTTTTAGTTAATAATAAATCAAAATTAAGTTAGTAATTACCAACATGGGTTGGATGAAACTGAGTTGTATAGCTAACAGGAATCATATCCTAATCCATTAACCAGCGCAGCTGGGAGATACTTCAAGGTGAGAAAGGCAGATAAAATAAAGTACAAAAGGGACGCCTAAGGAGATACTTCTTTAGAGTTTTCTCCCAGGGTGATGTTTCTGGATGCCTTATTTCTGCCAGGCTAAGGTAATCAATGGTATATAACGTAGTAATACGGACCATCTTTTCCATTCAAACAAGAACTGATGTTCTGTCATAATTGTAGTGTAACCAGTCAAAACCTAGTCTAATAAAGTGGTAAATGGGCTTCACCTGCTCTGAAAATCACCACCACCACGAAAGGTTCAAAGGACAGCAAAGGACCCTTTGCTGCTTTTCTGCTGCTGAGCCCTGGGTGGCAGGATCTCACCCAGAGGGAGGAGGGCAGGCTGCGGGTGCGCTTGCAGGACCAGGAGACACAAAGATCTCCACTCCATAGAAATGGAAACAACCTCTTTTCTATGTGTGCGCCCCAGCTACAGGATTCCCAGGCAGAACATCCACAACAACTTGCAGATGGGGGGGAAAAGGAGAAGGCTTGGAAATTTTCACTTCTTGGGACTACAGAGCTGCCCTAAACACAAAGGGACGGTCGGAGCAGATGCTGAGCAGCACGGACCGATTTACAGCGATGTAAGCAGAACCCAGCATCGCCTCCTCACGCACACCAGCATCGGGAGTATTTACGGAAAGCTACCGATGCTGCCTGGCCCCGACACAATGTGCTCCAGCACTATCTGCTGCAGACATCTCTCAAGTTCGTATCGGAGCAGACGCAGCCCACGGATGTGTTTTGGGAGCAGCCTGACAGCAGTTTCCCCACCCTCCTAAGAGCCATTCCTGGCAGAAGAGTAGAGGAGAGTGGAGAAGGTCCGCAAGGGCAGCGGTCCAAAGTATCGCTACCAAAACCTGCCCACTCCTTGCCCAGATGACCATGCGGTTTTCGTATCGATAGCACTCCTGCTCAGTCCATCAAGAAATCTTGCTGTGAACAGGTAAAAATAAACCCAAAATATGGTGGCTCACCATCGGTGGGCAGAAGATGCAATTCAGAGAGACGTGGGAAAGATCTATGCACTTCAAGGACACCACGTGGTTCACTGCATCCTATTGCTGGTCCTACAAGGACTACATTGATGGGTCCCAAACTGGGAGCCCCACAATGAGGGCCCAAACTTGGAGTCAATAACACAACAGAAGTTACCGTAGACAAACTACTGAAAAAGCACACTGCAAAATTACAATGGAAAAAAATTTTATTATTCCGTCCTGTAGACTTGGAGGTTATTGCCAAGTTGCCAAGCACAATGAGAACGGTTTAGGCTGTGACCACCTCAGGTGCTTAAACTAACGAGATCAAACCCAGCCTGGCCAGGGCAACACATGCTAGGATCGCGTTGCCCAACTGCCGTGCAGACGTACCTGGAAAGGCTTCAAACTATCAGCGTTTACTCTGGCAGTTAACTGGGAGTTTAGTCTTTAAAAAAAAAAAAAAAAGAAAGAAAAGATCCAAGCAAACAACAATTTGTCTCCCTAAGAAGATTAATAGGTGCATTTAAAGAAATCAGTCGGTAGGCTTAATGAGAAAGAGGCAGCAAAATCCTAAATGTGAGACCTCCTACAGTTTTCAGTCCAGCTGTACAATCAAATAATAGTTTATGTAACTAGGATTGGAACAAAATAAATTAAAAGTAATTTCATGTTTCATCACAGGAAAAAGTACAGTTCAGAGTCAAGGTGGAAAAAGATCTAGTTCAGCACTGCATTTTCCCCAAGCCTTTCATAAGCTTTATATTATCAGCTGATTTGTTTTTTTTTTTCACAAGAGGAAGGCAAATTACCAAGTCCCTTAAGAACTTATTATACATTTCCAAATTTCAACTATTCCTATTTTATAACTCATAACTTCATATATCTGTAACTGAAATGTTTTCTTTAGGAGATGAAAGAAAAAAAAAACCACACTGTTTTTCCCAGGCTGCAATCTGTTTTTTCTGGTTAAAAAAAAAAAAAAGTGGTTAACAGCTACAACATGTCAATCTTTGAAAGTAATTCCCACACACAATTTCATCCTTTCGCAGACATTAAATATGGCAAAATCTCTTCATACTCCTCACGTCTAGACTGATGAAGGAAGGACACAAACCACAGACAGACTCTTCCTCATACTGGGGAGCTAATGGCGTATCCAGCTTGGTCTCACGTGGGCTGGCGAGAGGGGCAGGACCCCTCTGAATCCATTTAATAACAGAAAAAGTCATGTCTAACATTCACTTCACGCTCATGTACAACTTCCAAGGAAGGAGCACCCTGAGACCGTGTCAGGAGAGGTCACGTACTCCAAGCGTCTCCTAACAGAGCTCAAAATCCACAAATAAAGCCAAATTCCAAAACAAATCCCCACATTCACAATGCTACAATCCTCAGGAGAGCACCGGTCCTGCAAAGGGACGTCCACTGGAGCCAGGCTCTGAGCTCGGCATCAGCCTCATGTCCCGCTCAGCAATTGGAGAAGCCTGTGAGCTCCCACTGCCAGGAAAGACTCAAAATAGGCTAAAAGGCATTATTCTACTGGCAGGGAAAAAAAAAGGAAAAACGGTTCAAAGGTTGCTCTCAGTTATTGACATCTGGCCTCCGAAAGTCTCCCTACCCTGTAATACCCTACACAGACGTCTGTGCCTCCGGCACCTGGGGTCGCATGGAGCAGGGTGTGCCAACCTCAAACAGACCGGCTGAAACATGGAATTTTGTCACATCTGCACCAGGCAACATTTTGGTCCAAGGTGATTTTTTTTCTCTGCGGCCTTCAGAGGAGCTGTCAAATCCTCATCTGAAAGCTATTCAGCATGGGAAACTGCTTTGTCACGTCTGAGAAACCGTGGTCCCTGGCAGGTCCTGGAGCCAAGTGAAGAACAGTTAGTCATATCTGCTCAAAGAAACTCAAAATTCAGCAACATTTCAAGCAGCATGGATGCACTTTCCCTTTGAGCCATACAGTATCTGCTTGTTCTAGGTTGCGTTGCAACTGTCAAAAAAGGGGGAAACCCTCTGAGAAGAGGGCAGGAGATGCTCTTCTTGTGGAGAGCAGCTAAGCATGCTCAGGCAGACGACTGCGGGTGGGACAGGCAGCAAGTCACAGGCAGGAGATGGCAGCCTGCACCTCACATGGGGGGTTCAGAAGCTGCAGGACATCCCCGGCTGAAGTCACAGCCCAGCACTGAAGCCTGCTCACAGAGAATGAGAAAATGCCGAGAAACACAGGGATGGCCTCAACAGTCTTCAGGGAGGAGGGAAAGAGCTTCTCATGGGTCACAGAAGCCTGTGCAGAGCTTGCTGCAACTCGGGAAGTCACAGCGTAACTGTGATGCAGTGAGAAGACTTGGTGTCCATAAGATGTCCCTTCCTTACCTCCTGTACCACCTGCTGCCTTGCTGGCAACATGGAGGAAAGGGGCATGGTGGACAAGGGTAGGACCGTCACATCATCTCCAAAGGCTCAGCTTCGAGTCCTGACCCACGTGCCCCCGCTGCGTCCCAGCCATGCAACATGCCCCATCATCTGGCTGCAGAACCAGAAATGGGTGAACATCCCAGTCACCATCGCTCCCTGCTGCAAAACTGGCTGGCCAGGATGGCCCAAGTCCAAGTCTTTGAACACAAGCCTGGGCTTGAAGGTGTGGTTATCCCTCAGGAAAGCATATGGAAGTTAAGCCACAGCTCCGTGTCAGGAACACATGGACTACCGCAGGCAAATCAAAGCTGCATTTTGGCTTTGCAAAGTAGAGTATCTCATTTAAGATCTCAGTGGTTACCTTGTTAGTGGGACTAAACGACGGGGTGTCTAATGGTGTCTACCAGTAGGTAATGGCCCAGAGGTCTCCTCCGGTCCTGTGCTCCTGCCTTTGCCCACCAGTACCTTACACACCCCGTTACAGTCACTTGGCTCTTGGACAACTGAACCCGCCATCAGCAAGCACTAATGGTCTCCAAGTGGAGACGTTCATCTTGGTTGCTCTGGGGTAAAGGCTCTTCCTATGTCAGGAAGCAAGAGGAGGACAAGGGCAGGCTGCTGAGGCGACCTGTAAGCAATAGGTTTTCAAGAAGGACCGCTGCCACAGGAGACACTAAGGACAGGGACAGGAGAAAGGTCTGGGGACTCTGATATTCAAGAAACAGACTGGGCAGGAAAGGGTTTTTTTTGTTGTAGCTCTTCTTAGAAGATGCCTAATACACTTTACCACATTAAATATATACGCATTTTTCCTCTATAGACAATGACCTAGAAACACAACTAAATCATTTTTGACAAAAGAGAATGCACCAAACTATTTAATCACCTCTTCAGGGGAAATAAAGCCAGTGTGAACAGCTAATCTGCTGTACATAGCAGAAACTCTGGTTTTGGGCTGAGGAAGACTATATTTTAGGAGGTGAAGCTTTTATTTAAGCTTTGTGTGATCATATATCCCATCACACCCTCTGGTAAACTGCTGCTACACTTATTTATGCTCACTGTTTACATACATTTCACTGCCATTTGGCTAGCTTGGACCCTTAAACTCCAGATTTTGTTTTACCTTTGTTAGCCGTCATGACCGAATTTACCACCCAGTGCCAGAAGTCAGGTTGGATGGCATACCATCATTTTTGTCTCAAGCCAAACTATGTCACTTAAAAAAAAAAAAAAGAGAGAGAGAGAGAGAAAAATTGCATTCTGAAGCAGCTTTTCTTGACTTGGTGGATGATGTTCCTATGCCTCTGAGGAGCTCAGCATGGGCAGGGAGCTGCTGTCTCCTGCCCCATGAACCCACTGCCCCCAGTCTGTTAATGGGGCCAGGGTCTATCTTTGATATCAAACACATGCTAGTCAGCTATAAAGAGGCCAAGAGTCAGTGAGATACCATCATCAGCATAGCTAAGTCATCTTTGACATTAAATATTAGCAAAGTACAGGTGAGGAGCCCCCCAGCCTTGCTGTAAAGCACAGGCCAGCATTAATAGACTGCAACGATACTGCGCTCTCTTGTTGGAGTTGCTAGGTGTTCTCAGCAAGGAGCCAGCTCACTGTATTTATAAAAACTTTTCAGCATCAGTGACATGAAAAGCAGTACGGCATGCCCAGCAATGACTGACAGGCTGCGCAGCAGCGCTTTGGGGTCACGCTGAAGCTCAGCACCTCCAGGCACTAAAAAAGACAAAAAAACCCTGTTCATAAGAAGAGTCGTGCCCATAGATTGATGCAAAAATAACAAATCTGTCATTCAAACAGACATTTGAAAACACAGTGATGGCTCAACAGCGACGATCTCAATCTGAAGAAAATACGTGCAACACTCAGTTTACAATGTGTGGGACCGGGATGACCATCAGCACTTGCTGCCACTCACCAGCCGAAAAAAACCCAAGCAGCACCCAGGAGCAGAGGCGCTCATCAGCAAAGACGAGGTGATAATCTTATTTCTGCATTTAGTGAAAAACCAGAACGCCTTTGCCGTGGAGCCCATTTCGCCCTACCAAGCTACCTGCTTTTAGGAAATGCTGTTTGCAGCCTGACTGCCTGTCACATCCTTCCAAAGGTGCATCTCATACAGTAGGAAATGAGTCTGATATTGCAACAGGATTACTAGAAAAACACCCTCAGCCGGCGGTGAGCCATAGTGCCAGCCCCAGCCGGGGAATCGTTGAAGAAGGCTGCACAGAGAGGCAAGGTTTGCGGCAGGCAGGCTGTATTTTTCTGTCAGGTAGGTGTCCAGATGCACATCGAGTATTCCCCAAACCAGTATAAACTGCAGGAATATGCCACAGCACTGAATACATGTTTGCGGTGAATTGGCAACATAATGGGAAGCATTAAATACGTGCTCAATTCACACCGCAGAGAAAAGAAACGGTTTTATTCAGGCACGTTGGAGAAGCAGAAGCCAGCCCATCACGCCGCTCGGCACGACCCGCGGTGTGGAGGGACGCACCGGCCCCAACAGATGCGGTCACTGGAGTTGCGGCACCACTCCTGAGCGTCAGCAGAAGAGGCTGACCAACAATACTGGGGATTTCAGCACACAAAAAGTGGCCCTGCCGTAGCTGCAAATTGTGCGAGAAGGAGCTGAAGGGTCCTCCAACTTTTCAACCAGCATGAGCCAACAGAGCAAAGGAAACCAACCCTTCCAAATCCTTCCACATCTATCTTTCTGAGCAGAAGCGGACACCGTAGGTACCTCCCGGAGCCCCTCGCACAGCAAAAGCAAAGGGTAAAGAGGCATGCCTTCAGCATAGCATCCAGGTTGGTTTCAGCAGTGAGAAACCCTAACCTGTGAAGCGGATTGCAAATCTGTGTATTTGTTTTGGAAATAAAGGCATTAATATTTGATGACAAACACTTTGAATATTGATGAGCACATTCACAGAAGAGGTTTTGGAGTTACTTAAGCACCCAGAATTGTGCCATCTAAATTCAGTGGCCTAATGGCTGCTGTCAGAGTTATCAAAAGTATGTAAAACACCGCTTGCTGAAGGGAAGAAGCGTTGCAGCTGACACTGCCTGCCCATCACGGGAGAGGAAGACAAATTGAAGCCCAGTGGGATATTTAGCACCGCAAATATTTTGACTTGATCCGTCAAGTAAGCCATTTTGTACTCCTCCTTTTACCTTTTATTTTGCTCACACAAGTTCTATGAGCTTGAAACGTTGCATATCTGTTCTTCCCCTCCTCACTTAAACCCAGCCTCAGCTCCCTCCTCACCCTCTTACAGCAAATAAACTAATACTTACTAAGCGTGGGTGCGTGGCAGGCTTTTCCAGAGTGCCAGTCCACAGTTCAGCAAAAGGCCAGGAAAAATCTGTTTCAGTATTTGAGGAAAAGGTTTTCCAGCAATGCCTCTGATGGTAACATCTCTGCACTGTCCCGCTCAGGGCTCAGTCTCTTTGGAGACAGCAGCGTATGGAAACAAATATGGAGCTGGCTCTCCAGACAAGTGCAAGCCCTGTCCATAGCCTGGTTTTCTATCACACAGTCTTGTTTTATTTCTAGCATGGTCATATGAAAATGGACATCGACTGCTCGTTTCTGCAAGCTTGTGAAAAGTGCCCATTTAAAAAGAAATGGGCAAACTTGGTGGTTTTTTTTTTTTAAATTACTTTTATGTATATACTTATTACCTATTATTGCTATGGTACTTATGGCAAGAAAACAAGCCAATACCCAGCAAATGCAAGCATGCTACCAAAAGGGCAGAACGGAGCATCTGAACTGCACTAACGTTTTTTCCAAAGTTACGTTATTTTCTCTAATTTGGAGGGCTGCTTCTTTCAGTCCTGTTTCTACTATACTCTTTCCTATCACCTGATTTTTTACTTCAAGCTCCACCATCCGCCAAACAGACTGATGCTAAATGTATAGCAGGGTAAACAGGATCAACACGTGACTTGCCGTTCCAAGCCAAGCAAAGGCTTCGGGGGAGCGCTCGCAGCACACGCGGGAGGTGCTACCACTCAGTACTGGAAACTTCCCTTCTTGGTCACTTCAAGACCTTCAACTCGCAGCAAGCCTACCTTGAAGCTTGAGAAATTCTGGCATATTCAGTAAAGCGGCTTCTTTCTCACGGAAAACAAAGGCCCCAGCGGTCTCTGCCGGCGTGCCATGGGAGAAGGCTTCCTCCCGACCTTGAAGCCCAGCAGTCAGCCCGGCTGTTTGCAACACACATCTCCCAGCTCGGGAGAAACGGTGATGCTAAAAGCACCGCTGCTCCCACTGACAGCCCGTTTATTTGTGGCCGGTCCTCAATGCTTCCCGGGAGACCGACCCTCTTCCCCACCCTCCCATCCTTCAGCCTCAGCTCATGCATCCAGGCATCAAAAAAAGGCTATTACGAGCTCCGCAGCTGAGCAGCAGACAGACCAAAAACCTGAATGAATCGGACATAAATCAGGCACAGACAAATATGATCAGAAACAGCAATAAAGTCTCTCTTCAGGATACCAGGAAAACCATCCACCTAAAGCACCATGCTCCAAGCTACGTTTCTAAACTTGGGATCGTCCCTGCTCTGCCATCCAACCCCTTTTCATCCATCCATCAACTGCACTGCAAAATGAGCTTGTCCCTTTTGCTTAGGGGGTCTCTTTGGAGGAGCAGACCGGGACTCCACTGCCAGGCAGCTGGAAAGTTTCCAGTCCGAATGCATCCGCAACCAATTTGTGTTCCTTTGATCCTATGGGTTAATAACGCTCCATCTTTTCATCTCCTTTCAGGAAACAGAGGCTCCGTTTGTCGGGGCGGGCTAGCAGCAACCCTTCCCTCCTTCCTCTGATTCAGCAGCACCTTGCTCGAGTACCAGAGCTGGGCACAACCACCCTAAGTGAGATTCTAGCAGCGCCTTGCGCAAGGGTAAGGTCTTCTCATCTGCGCTGAAAATGCCTAGCCTGATGCAATCCTGCACCACGTTTGCCTTTTTCAGAGCTGCACCCCGCTGGCAGAGCCCAACCGTCTCACAGCCGAGCACTGCACCCACCTTCCCTTCATTCTCCAGCACCGCCGCTCCCCGGCTCTGCCACGCCTCACCCAAAGCACGCAAGCAGAAAATCAAAGTTTATAAACAGTGGTAAATGTTGCAACCCAGTGAGAAGACATTACTTCTGTAGGACGTTTTCTATTCTCTGAAGCCTCTCCACGGTGTACGCACAGTTTCTTGAAAACAATTATCACAAATTTAAACACTAGACCCCGAAATCCAATGTACCACATATATATAAGTTATTCAGACTATTTCCCTGTATAACACAAAGCAAGCTGTGAAAAACTACACAGAAAAGTAACGTTACTACGATTTACATTGACTTGCGTACAGATTTAAGTTACTTAATTCAGAAAAAAAAAATATTACCGCCCAAGTATTGAGAGAAGTTCACTTTCCCTTGTCACTTGGGATTTCTGGAACAGCACTTTTTGCACCGCGCACTTGCTGCTCGGTCAGCACGAACCACGCTTTGCTAAACCTTTTACAACATCTGGTCTATCTTACGTGCCCACTCCTGCATCTCACAAAGACAACTTTCTTCTCGAGGCCTGTGTTTTGCCTTCACTTCCACTTTGTTATCTTGAATTAAAATCCCTCAGCGTTATCTCAGCTCCCCACACCCCTCCCACACTCAGGTTTTTAAACACTGGTACAGATCAGCATCTTCCCTATCCCACCACCGCTCCGCAGCAGCCTTCACTGCCAGCCCGCAGAGCCTCACGCGGCCCACCTCTTTAATTGCGTTAATTAATTGCAAAGGAGGGCAGCTCCCTGGCAGCAGCTCCCCAGGAGGGGCAGGAGCGTCAGCTCAGCATGCAAGGGCTCGAGCATGGCCAGCAAAACCAACCCGGTGTTTCTGGCAGGAGAGGAGCAAGAACGGTCAGCGCTGCAGGACTGTGCTCCTTCACCCCACCAGCCCTGTGTGCTCCAAGACCCCCAAAGCTGCTGGGACCCCCAGCCCTGGTACAACAGCAAAGGCAGACCCCAGGCAGTAATGGGGGAGCCTCGCGGCAGCGCCAAAAACGGACAGAAACGGCAGATCTGCACGGCTCCCTCGGCTGATCTTGTTACGCTGGCCTAAATAGCCCTGCAGGTATTTCATTTTAAATTGTTACGAGCAGACTAGGAACAACTTCTCGCTGGCAGAGTCCGAAGCAGAGGGGTTGGTGAATCTTTAGCAAGGGGAACTGGAAAAAAGGTAAAGGAAAACAGGCACGATTTCACTCAAAGGTATTTTTTCATGCTCCTTGTGTAAAAGCTAACAGAGATTTTACAAAGAGAAGCCTGCCCACAGCTCGGCCGCCTTCTAGGATCTCTGAATCCCGCCTGGATGTTAAGGTGCAGCCTGCAAGCAGCGACTGCAGCCCGCCGGCTGGGAGCGAGAGGAAAGCACTGCCAGGCGAGACCGCAGCCTCCCGTTCGGGCTCCCGCTTGCATTTTCCTCATTTGAAGTAACGCGACGGGCAACACAAGCAGAGCTCATCGCTGCACGGGCGAGGCGGAGAGCCCGAAACACCACCGCCTCGGCCACGCACCGTAGGCAAACCGCCCGCCGAATCCCCCGCATCCCTCTGTGCAACTTTCTGCTCCTCGCATTCATTTTTCCAGATAGGATGATATTTTAAGATCAGCTTTTTTTTTTAAAAGGAATATCTCTAATCCCACGCTCTCTTCCGAAGCATCTCCCTCCTGGCTGGCGCTGCCTGGCAGAGGGAGAGCGGTTCGGCGTGGTTCCCCGCGAGCTTTTGCACCGATGACTCCTGGCAGGGCTGCACGTCCCTCCTGTTACATAACGGCCTTTCCCGTTTGGTGCTGGCTCCGGTTGGGGTGGCCACGTTTGGGGTGGCCGTGTTCGGGGTGCTCGCTCGCATGCCCCGCTGCTGTCAGCCGCGTGCAGCCAGGCACTGGCCCCCTACCCTAACCGGCCCCCCCCCCCCCGCCCAACCGCATGCCAGGCTCCCCAACCCCAAACCACATCCCTCCCTCCTCCTAACCCCGCTCCCCCTGCGGCCGCCCCGGCCCTCGCTGCTGCACCTCTGCCCACCGGGCAGCACCCACCTTTCTCCTGCCCCCCCAAAACACCGCGCTCCTCACTGAGGGCAAGCCGCCCCTCTCCCGCCCCAAGCCCCAAACCACACCCTTGCCCTCCCGCAGCACCCACGGGGGTCCCCGAGCTGCCGGCTCCCCTGGGGTGCACCCTCCAGCCGTGACCTGCCTCGGGTGCCTCGCTCTTCTCCCTAAGCCCCACTCCGCCTCCCTTCCCTGCCCGCACCCCCTGCCTTCTCCCTGCCTGCCTGCCTACACCCCACACGGCTGCACCCCGCTCTCCCGTGGGTTCTCGCCCTTTGCACGCCCCTCTCTTACCCCGCCTGCCCGCGTTTACCCGCCACCCAAGCGGCAGCTCCCGCCTGCGTGCCCCCCAGCCACCCCCTGCGCCCCACCGCCACACCCCGCACCGGCACCCACGCACCCGCCCCACGCACCCGCCCCCTGCCAGCACCCACAGCCCGCACCCCGCGCCCACCCGCAACCCCTGCGGCCCATCTGCTCCCGCCCGCCCCGCTGCCCCCCGCGCTCTGACCTGGGCCCGGGCGCGGGCGCGCTGCCCGGGAGCTGTCCGCCGCCGCCCGGTGCTGAAGGCGGCTTGGCGGCGGCGGCGGCGGCGGACGGCGGCGGCGGGGCCCCGGCGGCGGCGGCGGCGGCGGGCGGTAGCTGCCCGTCGTCGCCGCCGCCCTCCAGGCTGGCCTCGTTGCCCATGGCGGGCCGGGCGGGACCGCTCCCTCAGCGCAGCGCCGCCTCCGCCGCCATCAGCCCCGCGCCGCCATCGCCGCCTGCCCCCGCCGCCCCGCGCATGCGCCGCCCGGCCCGCCCGCCCGCCTCGCTCGCAGCCGCGGGCACGCGCGCCGCCCCGGCCAATCGCCGCCCGCCGCCCCGCCCTCTCCGTCGCCTCCTCCCCCCCACCCCCCCCCCTCCGGCTCCCGCCGGCACGTGCCCCCCGCCCCGCGGGCGTCCGCCGGGGCGGCCAATGGCGGCGCGAGGCGACGGCGGGCGCGCGGGGGCGCCCCGCCCCGTCAAGCCCGCCGGCCAATCGGCGCTCCGCAGCGCCCGCGCCCGCGCCCGCCAGGCGGCGCCCCGCGGGGCTCCCGGCCCGACAGCCACCGAGCAGCCCGTCTCCCGTGAGGTCACGGCCCCGACGGCCAA
The DNA here is from genome assembly GCF_026419915.1 of Harpia harpyja. Classification (NCBI taxonomy): domain Eukaryota; kingdom Metazoa; phylum Chordata; class Aves; order Accipitriformes; family Accipitridae; genus Harpia; species Harpia harpyja. Next base: position 5,298,235 of record NC_068969.1, read on the forward strand.
TGAGCGCTCACTCCCGCATGAGGTTACACCCTGATAGCCAATGAGCGCCCGCTCGCCCATGAGGTCACGGGCCGGCGCGGGATGTCACACGCCAGCAAGCGGTGAGGCTCCCCCTCCCCTGTGAAGCCAGGCGCTGCCCCAGGACGTCACACCCTGCCAGCCAATGAGCGTCCCATGCCCTTGTGAAGTCATGGACTGCCTTGGGATGTCACACCCTGCCAGCCAAGGAGCGTCCCGCTCCCTGTAAGGTCGCAGGCAGCCCCGGGATGTCACACACCACTGGCCAATGAGCACCCTGCTACCTCATGAGGTCACTCACTGCCAGGCAATGAGTGTGCGGCTCCCTGTGAGGTCACAGGCTCGCCACTGAGGTCACACAGTGGCCAGTGGGTAAGCACACAGGCTCTGGTGTGAGGTCATGGGCTCTCTGATGAGGTGACAGCCCTCAGCCAACCACCACCCAGTCGTCCCCCCCAAGGTCACCCAGTGCTCAGCCAGTGATCATCGTTGCTCTTCCATGATGTCACAGGGCCCAACCAATGGGCTCACAGGCTCTCCCTAAGGCCCGGGCTCAGCCAGTGAGCACACAGCTTCCCCAGGGAGGTCACGGGGAGCTCAGCCAACCAGCGTCCCCATTCCCCATTAGGTCACACGGCGCTCAGCCAACAGGCTCGCCCTCTCTGCGTGAGGTCACAGGCTGCCCAATGAGGTCAGAGAGCACAGGTGCCTTTGGGAGCGTGCCCAGCCCAGCACGGCAAGGCGCAATTACACCTCACCCAGATCTCTCTTGCCCGTAATTAATGAGAAGCGGTGATAATTAAAGCAGCCAGTACTAGCACAGCACAGCACAGCTCCCCGGGGGGGGCCCGCACGCCTCCTCCCGCCGCCCCGTGCCGTGGAGAGAAGGCGCTGCTGCCCAGAGGCCACCCCAAGGGGCTCAGCACCCCCTGCCCACCCGCCCGTCCCCTGCTGCCACCCTGCGGCCTACCTGCTCCCGCTCCCTGCTGCCAGGATCGGGCCCGGCAAGGGCAGCAGGAGAAGGACACCCCCCCCCCCCCCGACCCCACAGCCCCCCCCGGGGACAGAGAGCTGCCTCCCCCCGGGAGCTCCGGCCCCGGCCGTCAGCCCCACAGGGGACGAGACACGGCTCCCACTATCTGACACTGACACCAGCCCTGCCAGCAGCCACTGGTTGCGGGCTGCGAGCCAACACGCCCCGCTAAATCCTAAAAGAAACGTGGAACTGGGTCCGGTCTCCGCTGCCGATTCCACAGAAATAGAAACTGGCTCCAGCGGGGCCCTGGGAGACAGAGCCTCTGCCCCTTCTCCACTGGCTTTCGTGCCCCCCACAGCGTCCCGCCAACCCGGGGAGCAGCCATCCTGCTTGGGGCCGGTGTAGGGTGTAAGGTGTAATAGAAGGAGCAAGGCAGCTCTTGAGGAGCCGAAGTCATCACTGCGCAAGAGTAAAAAGGCTCCAGTTCTGGCAGGGTCAATGCATAAGAGCAATAAAACAGAACAAAACCACAGCAGAAGCAACTTCCAAGAGCGGCAAGTACAGAGGAAGCTGGAGAGTGCAGGAATGGGTGAAAGGGGATCAGGATTGACAAGACAGCTAGAACAGGGAAAAAAAAAAATAAACACAACTGTTTCATTTTGGGTTTTTGTTCTGGTTTTGTTTGTTTGGGGTTTTTTTCCTGGTGGCAGGTAGGGGGGTGTCCCAAACACAGGAGACTCAAAACATCCACCTTCAACTCAGCCAAGGTTTGAGCAGCCGCCAGCAGCAGCCCCAGCTCAGGCGGTGCCCAGCAGCTGCCTGCCCAGCCGAGGCACTCAAGCCCTGGCTTAAACTCGCCTTGATGCTAAAACCCAGGCGATGCCAGCCGAGAAGATCTTGGGAGATGGAGGAAAACACTGCCCAAGCACACAGCAGGCAGAGCTGACACCAAACAGCACGGAAACTCAGGTCCTTTGCTCACCGCAGTCTGAGCATGAGAGTTTTTTGGCCCAGGATGAGTTTATTTTCAAATTGAAATCAGATCAAAGTAATAGGGGACAACTGACCCAGCAGAAAGTCGGACACAAAGGTGCCAGCTCACACAGGCACTGCTGTCCCTCCTGAAGGGGACATTGGGCTACACAGCCTGCGGGGCTGAGCTTTGCAGACAGGTTGGACCCCCAGACCTGCCTGCAGGGTGGCCCTGGGGCCATAGCTGAGCAGGGGGCTTGATCAGGTGCCTATACTTTCCCTCTGGCTCTGACAGGTCCCCAAACCAGGGCTAGAGCAGGACAACTCCCAAAGCCCTTCTCAATCCCTCCACTGCAGGCTGGGACTGGCTCTACCTTCGTGGGTACTGACACATCACCAGCTCTCCAGCACCCCACCATGGAAGCTCGCATCCCTCACCAGCCACGCACCCAAACCTTCACTGCTGCCGCCTTAGAAGGGTCTGCCTAAACTTGCTTCAGGCCAGAGAGATCTAGAGCAAGTCAGTCACCTCTTTACACACACAGGTACCTACCTTGAAGAGAGGAGTGCACCATGCAAGAGGGGCAGTAAAAGGCTCCTTACAGAGCCTCTCCCAGGCTTCTCTTCTCCAGAATCAACTCTGCTTAAGACCCTCCTCCCTTCCCCCCAAGCTTGTTTTCCAGCCCTCTGAACCCTCTTTTCTCATTCTCCTCCAGACTCTCCACCCATTCCATGTCATTCAGCAGTCAGCCTCAAGTGATGCAGGCAAGACACAGCTCATATTCTGCAGGCATTTGCCTTGCTCACTGCCCTGGGGATCGGCACCGCTTTCATCCCACCACCGCCTCACCCCACCGCAGCCCTTCCCTGCGGCAGGGGCCCATCTCCTGAGAGCTGGCCCCAAACATTTCAGAGGGGTCTGGCACATCCATCACCCCACGCTCAGCACCTGAGCTCAGCCCTCCACCCTGAGCTGCACTAGGGAGGAAAATGCTCAGAAGCCAGTTGTGTTAACAAGTGTGCACAACGGTATACTTTATTCCCTAAAGACATGTTTTTGGCCAGGCCAGGTACTGCGGCTTCTCAGCCTGAAGCAACTGGAAGTTGGAAACACCACAGATTTGTACAGTACAGAGTGCTGTAGCAAGGTACCTCACCAAATCTGTTCCCGGCAGCTTGAACAGCCCTGCTACAGCCATGGGGCAAGAGGCGATCTCCTGAAGAACCCCAGATGGGTTCTGCCCCATCAGTCACCCCCTCTCCTGAAGGGCAGCAGTTCTCCAGCACTTCTTCAGGCCATTCCAAACCCTCAAATCACTAGGCAAACCAGTTACAAGAGAACAAAAAACCCTACAAGCTCATTAAAAAAAATAGAAATTCATAAACGAGTTTCACACCAACACATGCCAAGAAGAGAGTTCACATCAGCACACCAATCTCCCCATTTGCAAGCAGGGCAGGGGGTCACCCGCAACACCCTCCTCCCCAGGTCAGCAATTTCAGTGCCAAGTCTGCAAAAATGCAGTGGACTTCATGGCCCAAGCCAGGGCAAGGCAGAACATCCCCCAGGCTTGTCTGTGGGTCTCCCCAACCCACACAGGCCTGCAGCAGAGAGAAGGTATTTAATTTGATGATGAACATACAGCCACCCTACAGCAACACAGGCCAGGGCTGCCCTGCCCTGTGCACACTTCTTCCTCCAGGAAACCTTCTTGGAACTATTTACACCAGGCACAGAGCTGGTCCAGGTCCCTTCTCCCTGCTCTCGCTCCAGACTGACATCCCAGATATCCTTCCTGCACCCCTAGCTTGCAGCTACATCCACGAAGTGCAGCTCCACCCGATGTCAGAGCACTCAACAGCAGCAGCAAGTGTAGAGCGCTGAGCAGGCCAGAAGATGAGAAAACCTTGTGTATTCTTCATGAAAACAGGAGAAAGGAGGGGTAAAACGACCGGGGGATAAATCAGTCCAAGCATTAGCCAGAGGCTTGGTCTCCTGTCAGCTTGCTGCAAGGCTGGCATTCTCCCCAGGGCAGTTCATCTCACCCACAACACAGTGCCGGTGCTTTGCAAATAGCCCTCCGCACAGCAGTGGTTGCACATTGCTTCATGCCAGGCTCTAAGCGAGTGTGCTCTGCCCTGCAGCCGCCCTGCCCAGCTGCTCCCCGGGAAGGCAGGGGCTCTCACTGCAGGAAACTGTCCAGTCTGGCTTGGCTGCTGCTGGAGGAAGATGCCAAGGATGCTGCAGACGCCGGCCTGGAGACATTCTTCTTCTTGCTCCTCGCTGCTAATGGGCGGATTTCTGCCAGGTTTGTCTGAAGGGAAAACTGTCAAGGAAAGTACAGACCAAGGCCCTGGGGACAGAAGTGATCCAACACCTGCTGCAGACTAGCCTGAACCACAGACCTGGGACCTAGCCATACATTTGCACCCAAAGAAAAACTCCCTGCAGGACAGGCTGGGCTTTGCCCCCTACTCACAGCAGCAGAGCTCAGGCACGGTCCTGTCCCACAAGTCAAGGAATGCTTCCCACTTCCATGCTACCTCCTTGTTTTGCACACAAAACAGCATTTAAGCATATCCACCAGAGCTTTGGGATCTACCCTGCATGTCAGAGCCACAACACCATGCAGGGAAAGGCGCAGCAGCCAGAGCCTGCAGCCTCCCAAGGCAGAGTGACCCCAAGAGAAAAGCCCTTAGAGCAGCAAGTCCCTTTTAACTCCCACACCATTCAGACACAGAAGTGGCAAAAACTAAACCTGCAGCACTGAAAGGCAGGCGCAGGCCATGCTAGCAGAACTGCAGTTACACAAACCAGCACACCTGCAGCACTCGGGCTTAGAGAAGTGAGCTGCTCCTCCATCAGCCATGTGTGAGGGGCAGCACTGGGATGGCTGCCCACCTTGTATTGGGTCTGGCTGAGATGAAGTTAATTTTCCCCACGGTGGCCCTCATAGTACTGTGCTCTGTATTAGTAGTTAGAAAAGTGTTGATAACACACCAGTTTTGGCTACTGCTGAGCAGTGCTGGTGCAGCATCAAGGCTGTCTCTCCAACATTCCCCCCCACCTCACTCAGTAGGCTGGGGGTGGGCAAGATCTTGGGAGGGGACATAGCCAGGACAGCTGACCCAAACTGACCAAAGGCACATTCCATACCAGATGGTGTCTGCGCAGCAATAAAAGCTAAGAGAAAGGAGGAGGAGAGGGGGCATTTGTTATTATAACACTTGTCCTCCAGAGCAACCGCTACGGATACTGAAGCCCTACTTCCCGGGAAGTGGACAGACATTGCCTGCTGATAGGAAGTGGAGAATAAATCTTTTGTTTTCCTTTGCTTTCATGCACAACCTTTGCTTTTGCTTTATTAAACTGTCCTTATCTCAGCCCACAAGCCTTTTGTTATATTTTCTCTCCCTGTCCAGTTGAGGAGGGGAAGTGATAAAGTGGCTTTGGTGGACACCTGGTGTCTAGCCAGCACCAACTCACCACCCTTCTCCATTCACCTCAGGCTGGCAGCATGGGCACATCTGGCCCCAGAGATCTGGCTCAAGCATCTCCCTGCCATTGGGTACCTCCATACCTCCACAAGAGCAGCCACCTGAGGCTTCCCAGCAGGTCACACCTTCCAGCTAATCACTTCTCTGCTTCAGCCTCCTGGTTTTCTACAAAGAGCAAAAATCCCTCAAAACCAGCACCAGGAGCTAGAGAGGTGTCGGAGCCATAGCTGTACCACATACTGCCTGGGGAAGGCAGGTGAGGGGCAGCCTCCGCAGGGGACAGCACACTGCTCCTGTGTGAGGAGTGGGAGTCAGAGCAGCTCCCCACCTGCTGGGTGAGCTCAGCCCAGCTGCTTCTCACCTGCTGCAGGGCTACCCACCAGGACAGGCACAGCAGGGCAGCAGCATCCCGCAGGAACAAAGGCTTCAGCTGCATGGGCTGGCAGGCACACAGCCAGGAAGAGGCCGTGCTACGCTGCTGCTCAGAGATCCCAAGGGCATAGGCAGTCCCTGCAAACTGTACTGATTTCTAGTTGATATGCTCCTCTGAATGAGCCACCTCTGATAATGCTCTCGGCAAGTTCAGGTCCTTGATGCCTTTGCTGAGCTCAGACTTGCTTAGAGTCAGATAGAGAGAAATATGATGGTTCCTTGAGGATCCCAGCTCATTTTTTGACGATGGGGCAGGGCAGGACTCCCCAGGATGACTGAGACCAAAAAGGAGGAACAGAGATGAGGTCCCCACAGCATCACTACTGCCATGTGAGCTGCACGAAAGGATACAGGCTGTATGAACTTTGTTCTGCCTCCCAAGCCATCGTACCCCATTCTCACCTAGGAGAGAGAAAGAAATGAGTATGGAGAAGCAGCACAGAGCCTTGGCTATTCTCTCCTTGTGCTGGTTATGGGGAAGGGGGGAGCCTTGCAGGCCACAGCTTCTGGGGTGGGGTTACAAGCACCTGGAAACACTCAATACTTGTGCTAAGCCCTCACCTTTGGAAAAAGACAGACCCAAAGGTATTAGTAAAGTTTGGGTACCTTGGGCACTTTCTGAAGGAAGTCGAGCCTTCCAAGCAACAGCAAGGCTTTGGATTTTGTCAGTGGGACTGAGGAATACAAGGAAAACACCCAAAGCTCCAGGGAGGTGGAGGAATGGGACATGGAGGGCTGTTTAGTCTGTTGCCAGGAAGGGAATGAGCATCTGTCATCCCTGGAGCTCTGCAGGACTGGGAAGTAGCCAGGTTGTGCTCCAAGATTTATTTTCCACACACTGTACATGGCAAGGTAAAAGCCTCATTCGCTTCCTCCTGTAGGGTCACTTCAGGACAGAGGTGTGCAGTGCCAGCCCTCGACAAGCTCACCAACTGGACAGTCATACTTACAGTGCCCATGTTCTTGTGGGGACCCAGCAAGCTACCCGAAGCTGGCTTTTTGGAGAGAACGGAGTTCCTGATGCATGCTGGCAAGAGTCCTTTAAGAGCATCATCCTCCAGATCATCTGCCCAGTTCTGTCCCACAAAATAATGAGAAAAGCCCTTTAACCAGCATGATCTGCTGAATTTGGTCCACATACAGGGAGCACTAACACCACAGACAGCTATTTAGGGTAATGGTTACTGCTGTACCACACGTCAGGCCAAAGAACAGCAGCTTCCAGCCTCCCACTGGGGCTCATGTGGAACAGCGCCTGGAAAGCAGGACATTCCACCTAGAAAGGCTGAGAGAATGGCCCCCTTAGCTGACCTCACAGCCCTTATGGTCAGCCCCACATTGAGTTTGCCAAGCACATCTGAGGCAGGATAATCAGCAAGAAGCACATGGATCCCTACCCTCCCTTTCCCGCCCAATTCCAGGAGGCCTGAGGCAGCAATACAGTGTTTCTAGGAGACTGTCAAGCAAAGCACTTTGAAGCATGTACTGTGGTTCTATAGATTGGACGGTCTATGGTCATACCATCTCCGACATGGAGAAAATGGGTCCTTTATCCCAAGCTTATTAACAGCAGAATCAAAGAGGTCATACAGAAAATCAAGATTAGTCCTTTTACCTCCACTGTTTCCTTCAGAACTTTCTTTGCCAGATTTACCACGGGAAGTCTGTAAGAAGCCCAAGGAGCAAATCAGCAGAGATTTATTGTTCAAGTGGAGCTGGCAAGGACAGACAAGGCCAAGCAAATGACGACAAAACTTGCAGCACGACATCAGGCAGCTGGAGAGCTATCTGATCTCACACAGCAACTTCCAAAGAAGTGAGACTTTGATCTCCTTTAGAAGCAGAAAGAGGAGGGAAAACTCACGGCTTTTTATCCAGCTTCTGCCTTTTTGCAGGGTTGAAGAGAGATCTGCAGGGCTCGTGTTCAGGGGTGTCCACATCAAAAGTAGCATCCAGATTGATCTCATCACTGTGGGCCGGACGGTGGAGCTTCGGGTGCCGCAGTTCTATGGGAGCGGGGCTGCAAGGCCATGCAAAGTGTCAGCCATCAGGAGGCCACCGCCTGCCACCCAGCAGATGAGAGGAAGATAGAGCTGCACACTACACGACTGAGTTGCAAGACAGCAGTGGGACCAGGATCAGAGACCCATTCTGCTTACAAGTCAAAGAAAGGACAATCTGAATCCCAGAGTTTATAGTCAATGTCCCAAACTACTGTTCACCCTCAGATGGCGTGTGCTATAACAGCAGCACCCAGAGCACAGGCAAACATGCTGGCACACTGCTGCTCTGTGTACACAACCCAGCTTGCTGTACTGGGGTAATAGCACAGCCTCCTCACAAGAAAGGGCTTGATAAAAATGTAAAAGATGCCATTTTTCAGGCTAGGTTCCTCTGCCTGGCTAAGATCTCCGGGCACACTCACTGGAAGGCCAACTCCAAGGCAAAGAGAAGAGCAGCTTTAGGGATACTTCCCTGGCAGGACATAGTGACAAAGAGTTTGTCAAAACCTAGCCCATTCTTCCATCCCATCCTGACCCAAACCCTCCAAAACACACACTTTTTCCAGGTAAACCAAACAGCACCTTGTCAGCAACAAGAAAAAAACCAAAGTAGGATACAAGGAGCAAAAAGACCATGCTACTGCAATGCCTGCCAGACTAGCATGTCTGTTTCCCCAGCTAGTTAAACTGTCAACTCTTACTTTTGATCTGCCATCTCCATCCTTGGCCTGTATCTGAGGATGCACTTCACTAACCTTTCAAAGACTAGTCGACTGAGTGTCTCTCTGGTTACAGATGGGACCTTCAGAGTATCCTGCAGGATGTCTATCTTTTTCTTCAAACTCTGGAGGGAAAAGGGAAAGCAGACAGCAAGACAAGGAAAGATTTAGTAGCAGATACCTTGCCCCTTTTCCATAAATCAGCATCAGGTGGAGCTTGGGGGGGGGGCAAATAAGAGAGGTAAGGTGGGCTGGGTAACTTGGTCACTGAGCAAAAGCCAGCATAACTCCTGGCTTTGCAGCTGCAGGCCATGGCCAGCTGCCAGTTACTGCAGACTAGGGAATGATATTCTCACCAAGATCTCCTTGTCTGCATTCTTCAGATCCTTCTGGGTACTTTTTAACTCCTCCTTTGTCTTCTCCAACTCTGAAACAGTTTTATGCAGCTGCAGAATAAAACCCCCAAAGAGCAGAGTGCTGGTTACAACACATAGATAAGGGAGACTGCAGATCCCCTGTGAGAACAGTATGCTCTGCAGCACATGCTACTTTCCGCTGTTTAAGGGCTCAATTTTCCTGTGGCAGTCTGACCAATCTCTCCTGTATCAGAGCAACCGAACGCCTGCCCATTTCCTCGAGCTGCCTGCAGAGGGATCTCCAGGGCTGCTTGCCCAACACAAACCTTCCTATAGCATTTCCCAAGCATTTATGCCTGATGGTGACAGCTTTTCCCCGCTCTAACTCTTGGTGGCTGCATTCTGAGTTCCTGCAGGACTTTGGACACACCAGAGCACAGGAGTTACAAATCACAGGCTGAAGAATGGTTATGCATCAGCAGTACTGGCACATGGACAAGCCTGATTCAACAGGGAAGCATGCCAGAACCAGGGGTCGAGAAGTGGACTGATACCACATCAGAGACTTGTGGGTTCAGGAGTCTGGGCCAGCCCACAAAGTGTCAGTACAGTCACCTCTCTGTCAGCCAAGCCTGGAGCCCTGAGTGCACTGACTCGTATCCTCCTGACCCAAGCTGGTGATTGCAGCTTGGCACTGACTCAGCCAGAAGCAGCCAGATTCCAGCAGCAGCACCTCATGTAAGGGGTTAAACTCACTTGGGGAGTAGCACAGCAATCTGAGAACCACCTTCTCCATTTGAGGGGACCACAATAGCTATGGCTGAGTAAGAAAAATAGGCCAAAGCCACCCACAGTCTCTCACTTTGTGAGCTTGGACATGGGGATGCTCCAGAGAACACCTGCACCTTGGAGAGCAAGGCTACACGCACACACTTTTCATGGGCACTTGCTACCAGACCTGACAGAAAGCGACTCCTGACCTGAGCTAAGAGAGCCCAGCCAGGCCAAGCTCCACACCAGGTCAGGACCAGCCCAGGCAGGCTCCGTGCAGAGCCACCTGCATATCCTCACCGCACTTTGGGAACCTCTCCTGCCTGGGCATAGCATCACATGGAAGCCCTGGCCCAGTTCAGTCAGCTGAAGGCACGAGGCTGGGTGTGACTGTGGTTGTGCCAAGCCAGGGCTAAGCCCTGCTCAACTGGTGCTGGCTCCAAACCCCTTCCCACCTTTCCCAGGGGCCTGATTCTGCAGCAGGAGGGGCTGGCAGCTGAGCTAGCTCATGCTTAGCAGTGGCAGGATGAAGGCAATGCTGCTTCCAGAACCCAGTGGAAGCAGCAGAGCACCTGCATGCTGCTGCCTTCCAGTCCAGGCTCCCTGCCAGACTCCGGCTGGCTCTGCACATGCTGCCCCACACCACTGTCCCCAGAGGCTGCACTCCTGGCAACAGCCCATGAGCCACTCGCTGCAGCGTCGCACCCTGACCCAGAAACTCCAGCCTGACACTTCCACACCACCTGTACCACTCAAGTAGTGCTCAGTGTGTGAGGGGGTCACTGCAGAGGGATTGGGCCACAGTTATTGACACGTATCTACAGACCAGATATCAACCTGGCAACTCACACTCTCCCTTTACCTTGTTATTGACAGAAAACAGCTCCTTCTTCAGCTTCTCTGTCATCTCACTAGAGATCTTCCGAGCCTCCTTCAAGTTTTCATATTCCCTGCAAAGAGACCAGAAGACGCATGCTGTTTGTGAGAGGATTGAGCTAGAACTTCTCAGAGACAAGCCAAGGCCCCTAATTTGAAGCTCTGCAACTGCAGAGCCACCAGAGAAAACCCAGGAGACACAAAGCCCTTTAGGGAACAGAGCCGAGTGTACCGACACTGACCAACAGTGTCTCAAACATACCTCTACACCACAGGGCAGAAAAAAGCTGCATGGGATACCATGCCTGAGAACAGGGCCTGAACAGATTTCACCAGCAAAATGGAAACTGGATCCAGAGACATTTCAGTTCAGACAGACAACAGAGCAGCCTCCATGCTGGCAGCAAATAGGGGACTTCGCTTCAAGTGACTTTTCAAAGACTTCACAATATTGGCCATGCACATTCATTCCCAATTACACCACAGGGACACTTGCCTCATTTCAGCTGTGTATCAAAGCTGCAATTATTCAACTGCCATCAGAATGGACCCAAAAAAGCTGTGGTTTTGCCCAGCAGGACCAGATGGATTTCCAGGTAGGGGAGGGCAACACTGCAGATTCGCCTTGCCAGAGAGCACTTGAGGCCACAGCTGCACAGTGCAATGCAGCAGAGGGTACAACCCGGAGCCCCTCATCCACTCATTTCCCCCAGGCACGAGAGGGGAACAGAGGGAATTAATAATCATCACCTCATAGGTGCACTGACAACTCTGGAGACAGTTCCCATGGTGACACGCATGTCAATACAGTGAGAACAGGAACAGTTCAGTGTGACAGGCTCCAATCTAGGTCCCCAGGATCTGTCAGTCAAAACCCAGCGGAGGCCCAAACAGGCAGCAAGAGCCCCGCAGAGCCTGTGTGCCTGCTGATACTCAGCCAAGGGTTCTCCCTGGGCACACCCAGGACAGCACGAGCCAGCTGTGCCAAGCCTGCAGCACCTACTTTTTCAGCGAGACACAGTAGATCGCAAGCTGTTCCACCGCTGCCTGCCCAACTCCCGTCTCTCTGATCATCTCCTCCACTTCGGGGCGCTGGCTCTGAAGCAACAGCTCAATCCTGCACGTAAAGAAAGTACCATCAAACAGAGCTGGGAAAGAGACTGGAGCCCTGCTTCCCCCCAAGGAGCTGGTGCAGCCTAAGCTCCTGCTGCAGGCACTCTGGATGTCACGGGGAAAGAGACAACTGCCCCACCACAAGCAGGGCTTTTTCCTAGGGAAGAGTAGCACTGCATGGACAGACTAGAGAAGGGGCAGCTGTACACACATACTGCACATGGGGCCAACATCCCAGTTCTCGGGCCCTATAGCCCCATGGCTGACTCTGTTCCTGGGCTGGGATTCTGCCCCAGTGTCCTCTGATAACACGAACCGCACATAGCCACGCTCAGAGCACTGGAGATGAGGCCAGTCTGCACACAGTACCATGCCTTGCTGCTGTTTAGGGAGAGCAGCCGTCTAGAAACATAGCAGGGGCAAGAGCATGGACAGTCAAGGGCAGGCCTGCTAATGCAGCCATTTCCAACTGTATGGGGTAAGATGACCCAGCGTGTGGTGGTGGATGTTGTAGCAGGCACAGCAGGACCCCTCCCTCCCTCTCTGAGAGGGGGAGAGGCACGCAGCCCAGCCTGCAAGGCCCAGGGAGAGCCGGGGATCTCACCGCTCCATGGTTCTCAGCTTGTTTCGCAGACGGCGGGCCTCCTCCTTTGAACTTCTGTTATCCTCCTGCTGCTGCTCCAAGAATTTCATCTGCTTCTGCAGAGAAGCAAGCACACACAGACCGTTAGGAAGGCTCCAGGGATTGTTAGAGAAACATTCTGGCTTATGCGCACTGCGGGCAGCTGGGAGCATACATTGGCTCTTAATGCTATCACCACCTCAGCAGCCCAGGATTAAGGAGAGTTTAGCTCCCTCCCCACTGCACCCCTAGCTCTGCTCCTTGCAAACGCAGCAGGGTCTCAGTGCTAATCGCAAGATGAGTCTGGCGCTGAAACTGCATCGTAGCTTCCTTTCTGCTGGGAGCATTTGTGGAGCTGCGCGGTACCCTGTACACAGCGACAATTTGTTTTTCAAAAGCAAAGGAGTCCACAGCAAGCAAACCTTGCTATTGCTTTCTCCTCCATGCACAGCTGATCCCTTTACTTTAGCCTCCCAATTCACCTTGCCATTAGCTGCCTAGAGCATAAATAGGAATGCTGAGTGGGTGTCTTCTGGGAGACTTCAGCCAAACCAGACACCCACCCAGGCACTTCTCTCACCTGCCTGGAGAGGCTGCAAGGCTACTGCAGCCAGCACCTTTCCAGGCTCTCCAGTAGCAGGCAGCAGTAACGGTGAACCTCAGCTGAGCTGAAAAAGCACGGATCTGCAGTGTGGCAGAGGACAGAGGAAAGCTGGCCTGAATTAGCACCGTTCCAACGCATGTATGTTGTCTAGGTTTGTGCATGCCTGGGCACCTCACACAGCACCTTCAAAAGGCTCTGGGTCTGGTTTCAGCACGGTGCTGACTCCAGGGAGAAGCATGGCCAGAGACTATTGCCTCATAAAGCTCCTTCCACACAGAAGTTAAAGGATTTTAGCTGCTTCCTGCCACAGAGACCAAACAGCTGTGAAACTGCTGGGACTTTGCAGACAGGATAGTGTTGCAGACTCACTTGTTGCTCTTGCTTAAGCAGACCCCATCTTGGGCTCTTCCTAAGCAGAGCTCTCTATACTTTAGATCCCCAAAGCAGTCTTTTGTGCCAGGTTGGAGCAGAATCCCTAGCCTCAGACAGTCTGAAATGGCAGCAAACTCTCGCACAGAGGTTCAGTAGCAGCTGACAGTGCTGGCAGGACAGGAACGGCTTGCAGTCTGTGGGCTTGACCTGCGTCACAGCTAGTTAAGCCTGTATTTTCACTGCAGAAGTTTAGTGCTTTAATCTTTAATGATGCAGTATAAGACAGTGCTTGGCATTCAGCTGGGAAACCCCGTACACCACAGAAAAGATACCTCCAGGTTCCTAATCCTTCTGCCCTGCCCAGTTTTCATTAAAAGGACTTAAGCATACACTGAGGGTTTTGTAACTGGCAAGATAACCACAGAGCCTCCTCCTGAGGTGCCAAGGGAGGAAAGCCAAGAACAGAGATGTTGAGCTGAGCAGCAAGCACCAGCTTCCACTATCACAATTGTTTCTGCAGGAGCAGAGAGCATCAGAAGTATCCTGCCACTGGTACACCCAGGATCCCAGAAGCATCTCTGGGATGACACAGGCCCAAGCTGCCTTTACACGCAAGCAGATTGGTTATAAACCCGTGGTCAGGCAAAAAAAGTTGTGCTGGCTCACAGCAAGGCCTGTCTGGCATTAATTCCTTACTATATCTCTCCTGCCCTGTGACAGCACCACATTGCTAGCACCAGGGAGACCCCCTGGACTGGTTCCTCTCAGGAAGAGCCCAGCTGCAGGTGACATACAGCAAGACGACCCACAACCCATCTACAAGCTCTCCCTGGGCCACTTGGCCTTGCAGGTCAAGGAACACGATGCAGTTTAGGCTATTTGGTCAGACCCGTACTCCAGTGGGCAGAGATCTTGGAGAAGTGCAGTTGACCCCTACCCTGCCTTTCAGCCTGCAGCTCAGAACCCCACCTGCCTGAACCTCATCTTCTTGGGACAGGCACGTCATCTTCACATAGTGGAGACTGCCCATCCCATCCCACCACCAAGGCAAAGTCGCTCTGCTCACTACCAGACATCCCAACAAAGCGGCTCCTGCTCTTACCCTCTTCCACTTGCTGTTTATGCACAGTACATGATCACACCCTGAGTCACTGCACGCTGAAACACAACAGGAATATTTGATCCCTGGACTTCACATATTACTAACCTAACCAAAGGAAAGCCCTGGCAACAGAACAGAGACAGGAGAGTTAGCTGGACCAAATCCCACTCAGCTGAAGCTTGCAACTCCCCCTCCATATATTTCAGTTTGATTTCTCCTCCAGTCAAACTAAGAAACTAATTTTCCTTGAATCCCGCCTGGCCTAAACCCATTTCAGAAGAACATTCTGCCACAGGGAGCCAATGTTTCGGCAATAGGGCGCTGGGGCCAGTTCCCGCTCTCGGTTCATGCTGCTACCTTTATGATCAGCGCTGCCACTTCATTAGCAAGGCTCAGTCAGCATCCCCCAGGCTGGGCTGGCGTCCCTCCCCCACTCCAGCCACCGCTGCCTTGAGCATGCAGCCACTTGTATGCAAGCCACAGGCCTGGCTTTTACACTTCTGAATCACCCCCAGGAGGAGTGCACTCAGGACCTCAAGACCAGTGACACCACTTGCTTCAGATTAATAAAACCAAAACCCAGCCACACCACCCTTCTGTCATTCAGAGATCAAGCAGACAGGAGTCTCGAGGCACCAGATCCAAAATCCCACCAGCACAATCTCTTTATTAGCAGGGCCTGCAGAGATCTTCAACAAAACTAACACCGACTGTGCAATGGTTAGTGTTAAAGTCCTGCCGGGGACAGGAAAGGTACCTTGAGAGAGGAGCACAGCATCTCTGTCTCTCCTAGCACCTTCTGGAGCGACTCTATTGTGGCATTGCGCACATCCAGAGTGTCCCTCAGCCCATCCACAACAGCCTGGCATTCCCGCTTTTCTTTCTCTGGAAAAGGAAAAAAAAAGAAAAAGGTCATGGCCCAGTAACCCAGACTTCAGCTGCCCCACAGCAGCAGGAGCACAACAGACACTGCTTGCAGCCTCAGGCTGCAGGCTGCTAGGAGTTGGCCATTCCTGCAGAGAGCCATTTCCCTAAGTGCTGTCTGCACCAGGGACTGTACTGAGCAATTGCTTCTCCCAGTGCCAGCAGGCTTCAAGATTTTCTTTACTAAAGATAACAAGTTCCCTTTAATAGCCTTCCAGTGCCAGCCCTGCATTAAGCTGAAGCATCTTAACTCTTGCATGCTCTCACAGCCAGGCTTGCACTGGGAAAACTGTTCTCAAGTTACACCAAGCTGTCACAGGGCTGGAGAGCTGACCCCTGAGCCCATCCTCTCCACATGGAGCGTTAGGTGCAGGGAAGCCCTTCAGGGGCCATCAGGCAGCTGCATACAGTGATCCACCATGCTGCTGCGTCACCACGCTGCTGCGTCACCACGCTGCTGCAAGTACCCTCACCACGCACCTATGTCGGAGGGCAAGAGGCAGTAAACCAGAGCTCTGCTTGGCACTGGGGACTTTGCAGGACATGCGACAGCTTAAGTAGATTCCCCAGAGCACCCACTTTTTGCAGGTCACAAAACCAGAGTCCTGCAGTCCCTCCCCACACAGGCAATCCAGGAACAAAGCACATGCCTCTGACCACCAGAGAGAAGGTGGTAGAAAACAACATCAGATTTCAATTTGTTTTGTGGAGACGAGGCAAGAACAGCTCACAAAGCAACCACCACCATCGGGAGCTGACAGACCTAAGCCGGGAACAGCCAGCATCACTGGAAAGCTCGAAGCAGTTGGGCAGTGAGGGAAAGCAGCAACCTCTCCATCTAACCCTGCCGAAGGCAGGGTAAAGTCTTCAGCTCAGCATCTCCTGTCTTTGCTAAAATCGTCCGTGACTCCAGCCTGACAATAGTGGAGAGCCAATCAATGCCTTTCCAAAAAGCTTTTTCTCCTTGCGAACGATCCAGTTTCAAATTATGCCACCACATCCCATGGAAGCATGACCTGCAGTGCACTTTCACTGCTTGACCAGACAGTAGAAGAGCCACGTGGGACTGGGGAAGAAGAGAGGAACATATCCCAGCAGAAGCATGCAGGTGGCTAGGGAAAAGCATTTCTTTCTTAGCAAAGCATTTTTTCTCTATTGATCTGAATAACCCTTCCTCACCAGAGGCACCACAGCCTGGAGACACTCCCTTGCATTTGCAGGTACTCCACATCTAGTAAAAGAGTTAGGACTTCCCCCTCCTTCATTCCTAGCTGCCCAGAGGCAGATGGCAGGAGTCAAACCTCCCCATGCTGCAGGAGTGAGTTTTCAGCTCTTTCAGAGTGCCTCCCACAGCACCTGCTGGGTCTGCCTAGAGCTCAGCACCTCTAGAGCCATTTGCAAGCTGATCAGAGACTGGCAATTACACAGCTCCTCTACAGCGCACAGCACAGAGCACATCTTTAAGTGAAGAATTTATACACAAGAACCACCAGAGAGCAGAGTGCCCACAGCAAAAAGAGGCAGGAGGTGGAAAGGAGCTTCTCATTTCCAATATGAAAAGAGAATGGGACAAGGGAATGTCAAATCCAACCTCTACTCACCAGAAGCTGAGAAGATGAGCAGGCCTTCGAGCAGTTTTTCTTGGATAACATCCTAGCAAGAATCCCAGCCACCTTCCCCAGAAGATTTGGCTCTCTACCAAGTCACTAAACTCAACCAAGCTGGCAAGAGAACGGGCCTCAGAATAGAGATGTGCAGACCATCCAATTCTGCTCTCAGGCTAAGGACTGAATCCTCAATCTACTGGCTATTCATGTCTGTCTCGTGCATGTAGGGAAGGCAGAGGAAAGACAACTCTCGCGGCGTGGGTGAGCCCCCAGCATTCTTTAAAGATCTTTTTTTTTTCCCCTTCTGCTAGTGTGTCTTTGGATTTCTGTCACTCAGACTGACATTTTCCTTTCGCTGCTCATGACTCATGTTCTGATGACAGGCTGCCTACAGACGATGCTTAAAACCCATCGACAAGTCTCCAGGGCTTTTGCTTTTCCTGCCTCCCTCAAACATCCTCTAAAATTAAAGATGGGAAAATGGAAGTGCGCACACACACTGAACTCCGTCTGCTCTTCGCGCGACACATGTGGCACTGCAACAGCCAAACAAATCCAAAACCTTCCCATTGCTGCTTTTGGGCACTACTTTTACCCCTTCATCTGTTAGGGGGAATGAGCCTTTGCCATATGCAGCTGTGAATTTCCCAGTGAGCAAACCAAGGGTTTTGCTTTCAGCAAGCCTGCTCGAGATATAGCTGTTCTGCAATTCTGTAGCTTGTGATTAGGAAGAGGGGCAGAAAAATTGCATATATATCTCTAAACTTGCACAGAACACCCCAGTTACAGCAGAGCTGGGCCAGACTGCGGACTCTGGCTCTGTCATACAAGCTTTGTACAGCTTTGGGTGGTCTCACTTCAGAAAAAGCTCTGAAAAAACTGCTCCAGCAAAACAGTTTACAGCCTGCTCCATGCCCTCAGCTTCAGAGAGGGGTGGGCTCTGCATAGGGTTTTCTCAGGCCTGGGCATGCCACCTAGCATAGACAGAGCCCAGGACCCACAGACCATGGGCGGCTGATCCCCAGCAGGCAGCTGGCACTCACCTTTCACAGAGAGCTGAGCCTTCACCTTGTCCAGTTCATTCTGAAACACAACACAGAAAACCCAATTAGGAAACGCACTGCAGAGGAGCTTTCACCAGATCTTAAAAGGACCCAAGAGGTTTCTCGGCAGGACGTTTGCACCAGCTAGGTGCTAAGAATGGAACACGGTAACAGCAAGCACCAAGTTACAAGCAAGTACTATCGCAGGGAATGCAAAGAGCACCTCCAACTGGCACTCTTCAGGGGGAGAAGAGAAGATCCCAGTTTCATCTTAGCCTTGTCAACCTTGTGTTTCTCACACTGTCAGTCATCTTGTTTTAGCTGAATAATTTTGGAAGGCTCTCAGGGAAACACAGGAAATCAGACAGGAACAATTTTTATAATGTTTTACCTAAACAAGGCAATAAGGCAGGGATGTTGCCAGACTAACTGGATTGAGAGTTGCTTTGAACTGAAGTGAACTTTAATCAGGTGCAGGTGGGAGACGGAAGAGCATGTCCAAACATCTGAAAAGGTAACCAAGCATACAATCAAAAGGCACCAGCTAGCATTCTGACAGACACTGAAGTCACTGCAGTTCAGGCTGCTGGTATGAGCTAACAGCTCAGTCAAATGGCCATAAGCAGATCACCGATAAACCAATCCATACCATACCAAACTGAGGATGCACAACATCTCCTGGGTGCCACAAGGGTCTGAGGAACATCAAATGTTTCCAACGCCTTCATTAAGGATCAGAAAGAGGCAGCAAATGCCCCACAGTTTAAATTATACATAACAAAGTGATATGACTTATGAACACTGGCAAATAGCCAAAGGAAACGTAGAGAGGTTACAAAGAGAGGTTATCTATATATAATATATATATATTTAAAAAAAAAAAACAGAGCAAGAGAGAAATATATACAGGAAAGAGTCAACAGAAGATTACTTAAAAAGCTGTGTTAGAGAACTGCAGAGGAAAGCACATAACAAGTCAGGCAGGAACTGCAGTGGAATAAAACCACAATAAAATGCCAACACAGTACTGAAGCAGAGCACACAAATCTGTGCAACCCAGAACGCTACATGCAAATCTGAGCTGAGAATAGCACTACACCAGTGACCATGGATCTGACTGGAGCAGAGCAAAGCTCTGCTAGTGACAATAAAGGCAGGAAAGAGAATATGGGATGTAAAGCTCGATAAGCAAAAGGGACTAAACACAAAGCCTAGCAGAGCTGACTTGGATTTGCCCCCGGGGGTACAACAGCTGGAGGGCTGACATGGAATTAACTCTGCTGCAGGAACTATTCTGGAGTAGCTTCCTCAGAGTCCTATTCAGGAACGATTAGTGAGCTCACAAGATGGGCTAATTAGCTTGATAGCAAAGAAATCCTGGGCTACTGCGGGCAGCTATGTAACATTACCTCATTCATCAACTTAATCTGAAATCCCTCATCCTCCACCACAGCTCCTAAAGGCTGCTCCCAATCTTCACTCCTCTGATAGAAGCTCTCCTTTCTCTGCCAGCCTAAGTTACAAGACCACATTTTCCCAAGATCAAATGAGTATATCCTGACACAAAGAGACAGCTGTCCTCCCAGGTTTCTACCCTCCCCAGCAGGTTTACAGGCAGGAATCCTCCACCTCCTGCCTCCTTTTCAGCAAGCTGAACAAACCAAAGTCTCCTAGTCTCCTTTGGAAGAAGGACTCTTGGCTCCCCAAATCACAAGTGACTGGAAGTGGCAGGTTCCAGATGGCCTCACCGAGGTGTTACCCCCCAAAGCTCACACCTTTCTTGCTCTGGGCACAGCCACACAGAGAACTGTTCTGACCACTGAGGACCATCTTTAAGAGCAATACAGGATAAACCCAGGCTCAGCACCCAGAAATGCTTGGACATGTCACAGTGTTCACCCTGTGGTCTGCAGCTACTCCAAGGAAGCAAGTTCCCTCCAGTGTTTCAGTTGAAACCGATGCCTGGTGGTAGGAAGCAAAGCAGCCCCAGCACTCCTTTGACTGTAAACATTTCAGAGCAGGAGCAAGAGTGAGGAATAGCACCAAGACAATTATTATGCAAAAGATAATTTGGATAATTCCACAACAACAGGAAAATGTTTCAGATTATAAGGGAGCTCTTCCAACCCCTTATAACTGGGTACAGAACACTGGTTCTCAGAAGAGCATCCCAAGCTTGTCTCTACAAGATGACAAGCAGACCACAGCTATGCATTTGGCTTTCTAGCACACTGAAGCACACTCCCTCACCCCAGTCCAACCTTTTCATGGCAGGAGGCCAAATGCTCATTTCAGGACATCTGCAGGCTGCACTGATACAGCTCCAGTTGATTACGGAGCCAAGTATCACTCTACGGCCAGGCTCTTGGAGGGACAGGCAGTGGATGGGAACAAACCCTGGATTTGGGGGCTTTTTCAGGTGAAATCACTTCTGGCTGAGGAAGTCACCAATTCTTTTTGCTGACAGAACTCCAGTCTAAATGGACATTAAATCCCACCCATGATGGTCACCCGTGTTCTTAAGGTGCTCCATATCCTCCAGAAACAAGGCAGCACTCAACATGGAACTAGTGACAAACCAGCATCAGCCCAGCAGCAACCCAAATCAGTGCACAGGGCAGTAGATACCCATGCAAACTACGCTCATCTACGCAGAAAATATCTGGTTCTTTCCCATTAGACAGTGACCTCGGCTGTCATGAGGAAAGCTGCACACTCAGGGCTAGACGTTGCTCTGACAGCCACACAACAAACTTTGCAGGAGCATGAGGAGTTACCATCAAGCTTGTTGTGCAGGAGCAGCTCCACAGTCCAGCCCTTGAGCAAGGCAGCAGTTCTTCAGCACAGCCTGCCTGAAGGGGAAGGCTGGGGGAACCCATCTTAGATCCTGGGGTGGGGGTGAGAGGGAACAGGAAGCTTTTCTAGGGCAATTTTCTCCAGTCAACCCATTTCCGAGTCACCCATCTATTTACACTTGTGAGAACAGATCTGAATAGGTACTAAAGGCAATGTTTATCCGCTCCGAGGCATTGCTTTGCTTCTAGGGCACACAAGCTTCAAGAGCCCAGAGATGCTTTTTCATTTCCTCAGCACACATACTTTGGCCTTCAGTTTCTTTATTAGCGGTCTTTGAGAATGACAGTGCTACTGACATTACAGTCTGGCTGGCTTTATTTTAAAAACATACGATATACATATAGCATTGTCATGGCAACTGCTAATTATGGTAATTGCTGCACATGCTGATTCTAAACACAAGAGGGTACAAGCATCCCATTATACCAAGGTCAACAGATTACTTTTTTCTTTTTGGAACAGATAACTCCAAGACATAAGGAGCCATGCTTCATCCACACTAAACAAAAGAGAAGAACACGGAACAGCCACTCTGCATTCATCCCTTCTCACCCACAGCTCTCCACAACTATGGGTGGTACTTGGAGAACATCACCCAGCACCCCAGCTCCAGCCAGCATCCCCCCCGAGGGTCCCAGCCTCAGCACTGCTGGTGCAGCTTCAGGCAGTCCCTTTCCTAATTTCTCTTGGGGAACCACGACTTTAACACCACCCTGCCCCACTTCCTTACAGTCTGTGCAAACAAACCTACCTGCACAGAGGTGGCACTTCTCCTAACAGCCCCTTCTTTCCAGAGGGGTTAGCAGGGCTCGCACCCAACCAAGCCACAGACACTGGCACCTGTTCATTGCATTTGGGATTTTCCTTCTCCTGCCTTTTGGAAAAGCTGTGTAGCCTCATCCCTAAGGCTTCGAGACCAAAGGGAGAAGCAGCAATTGGATGTTTATTTGATGCTGCTTCAGGAGGTTTCCGGGTAAGGTGAGAACCAGAAGGAAGAGCAGTGAAGTAGATGCGGCTTCTTGAATCACCACATGGGATTTGGTCGGGG
The DNA here is from genome assembly GCF_026419915.1 of Harpia harpyja. NCBI lineage: Eukaryota > Metazoa > Chordata > Aves > Accipitriformes > Accipitridae > Harpia > Harpia harpyja. The sequence goes on from NC_068969.1 coordinate 5,320,147, forward strand.
GAACTCTTAACCCACCACATGGAGACCTCCTTACAACAGAGCTGAGACTGGGCGAGGACCAAGAGGAAGAACAGAGACAGGCAGGAGACACTGATGTGCTTCAGGTCTGAAACATGAGCACAGCACAGGGAGCACCAGCTCAGGAAGCAGCTGTTAGCAGAGGACTGGCAGCCCAGGCCACGCTTCCAAGATGCTGAAGCATCACACAATGGAAGAACCCCCCAGTGAAATTACCTGCAAGGTCTCTGCATCTGGTGCTGCCTGCTCCTCCAGGGCAACATCAAAAAACAGCTTACTGATGATGTGTCTTTTGCTGACCTAAACATAGGAGACAGAAGAGGTCGATGGGCACAGATATGGAAACACAACACATACGGAAGACAGATGGAGGGGAGAAGGTACCATCTTGTCACAAGGCCATGAAAGGCAATTCAGATCACATGCTCGACACCATTAGTGACGATGCTCTGTTTTGGCTCATCAGCACAGCAGCAGACCCCCCACTCAGTTTTGGGAGCGCGACTCCAGCCAAGCTCCTGAGCCGCAGCAGAAAGATTCAGGCATTTCTGAATCAAGCGGAGTCTGTTCTCTGGCAGCTAAGGCCCAAGCAGCTGATGCTGAGCTAACATGATGCCAAATCCTAAGACAGAAGTACGTGCTGCTTTCTGCAGGCAGAAGGTGCTGTAATTGAATTTGATAGCTCTCCACACCTCCCCCATGCAGTTACAGCTTTGTGTTTTAAGTATTATATACAGTCATGACACCAGCTAATTGCATAGTTACTGCTACATAAGATGTTATTTCGCGATAACTCCATGGTAACCCAGAGATGTAAGAGGCAGTGAAGAACAGAGGGAATCAACAAGTCAGGGAAGGAACAAGGGCCAAGACCTTGAGAGGAAGAAAGAAGCACGAACACGGAACAAGCCTAAGCTGCAGCTGGCTAAAAACCTACATCTGAGTGTGAGGCAACATCTCCTGCAGCCACTACACGCCAAGACCTACTGGCAGCGTCAAGGCTGGTGACACAAGGGACTTCCAAGAAGTTCAGGTCCCAGTTAAGCCACTGGATCCCCAAGCCTCGGCTTCCCATCTCAGAAGCAGAGCACATCCTTCCTTCCCTCCCCAGCCTTTGCTTTTCTCAACGCAGGGCTGAGTGCTGCAAAGCAAGGACTCACAAGGACCATACGCAGCAGACTGGGCTGCTTACCTGACAGCGAGCAGCAGGGTACTCTAGAAACACAAGTCAGATATCCTGATTAACCCCTTCCAGCCCTTGTTATCATTATGCCAATACTTACTCAGCCTAAATAAAAGCCGTGAAAACCCGGAGACCCTTTCTAGAGAAGCTACAATACGGACAGCAACAAGGCACCCTCAGACCACCCCTCTGATCAGAAGGGTTGCCGAGGGGACTTCACCCCCTAAGCCTTTGGGAGAGCCACAAGTGACAGAAAACTCTCTCTGCTTCATACCGTGAGCCTTTTCCCCGTATCACCAGAGGTCTAGGCCACAGCTCCTCGGTGCCGTTTGCAGAGCATTGTGCCATAGAAGTAGAGAGGGGTACCTAGGTGATGGTTTTACCTGGATTCTGCACTGCGGGCAAGTCCGGCTAGGTGCTGTGTCAAACCACTGGATGAGACTGAGAAAGGAAAAGAAAACATACGGTAAATCCTTAAAATCCAGGAGCGCTGCTCCCAGGGGCTACCCTCCAACTCACCAGGAGACAGCAGGTCACGACTCCTTTTTACAAACTAAAAACAGGAATGCAAACATTTAGTCCAGAGGTGCAGCTAACGGGAGCGCCGTGTTCCAGCACGCGCACTCTACCTTTGCCTCCGAGACAATTCCCGGCTGAATTTAGCGTGCGAGCTTATCTTTGCCAGGGCAGAGTCTTTACAGAGCTCAGATCTCCCTAGGAGAGAGCCTTTGAACAACTGTAGCTTCGCAGGAGCGAACGGATCCACGCACAGAGTGGCACAAGAGCTGCTATATCAGGATACGACAGCCGAGAGACCCCCATTTTGGTCAGCTCCAAAGGGTGCCGCTGACACCGAACATGCATCCGCAGAGGGAGGCAGATCGAGCCGGTCTCTGCTCCGAGATGATGAATGCAAACCTGTCGGGCTCCCCAGGAGAGCTACTAACGCGTTTTGCAACCAAGCCATCACGTCACACTCAGAACAGTTTATTTTTGGAGCAGGGTAACAATCTGGAGCTGGCAGGTTACCTTTGGAAGCTCTCCCTCCTCCGTCGGTTGTTAGAGAAAAGCGAGCCCGAGCTGCACCACTGGTGAAGAGGTGACCATCGCACCTGCGAGCGGTGGTCCCTCTCCAAGTTAGCCAGCCAGAAAAGCAAACGCCCGCTCCCTCCCCACACACAGAATTTATTTCCTCAGAAGAACCGTTTCCTTCCAACACAAACGCTTGCAAAACAGTTCCAGCAAAAGCATGAAATCGCCTGGGAGGCTTTGCTCGTCATCTAACACCGCTCCTTCCAGATAAACACCCTGTGTAGGAGCGATCTGCTGGCACCGGCCCTCCCGCGGAAGGGCGACCGCAGGCAGAGGAGTGACAATGCAGCCGAGGCTCCCGCGGCAGCTCCGTGAGCCCCTCTAAATCCCCGCGCAGCCGAATCGCTGCCGCTACGGCTGCCAAAGCGGCCAGGGCCTCCGCCGAGGCAGAGCCCTCGGCAACCGGGCCCCAGCGGGGAGGGCGAGAAGGGGGTCACGGCAGGTACCGGCAGCCCAGCGAACAGCCAAAACCCCTCGGAGTTGGGGTGGGGGGGGGGGGGGGGGAAGCAGCCCGGGGCGAGGGGAGATGTCTCCGGGGGTAAGGGGCTGCCGGGCCCGGCCAGGGCACCCCCCCCCGGTCCCCCCCAACCCCGGTCCCCGCCGGCGGCGGGGCGCTCACCAGGCGCGGTGGAAGGTGTGCCCGCAGGGCACGGCCGCCACGTCCCGCTCGTTGTCGAAGAAGTCGGAGCAGATGGTGCAGCGGGCCCGGATGGGCATGGCGGGGCCTCGGCCGGCGCCGGGGCCGGTACCGGAGCAGCCGCGCGGCGCTGGGCGATTCAAATCCGGCCGCGCGCCCGCCGCTTCCCGCCCGGCCCGGAAGTGACCTCACGGGGCGAGCGCGGGCCCCGCGCCCCCGCCAAGGCCGGGGGCGGAGCCTCAGGGGGGCGGGGCCGCGCCCCCGGGTCTCCCCGCCCGCCGCGCCCGTGTACCCTGAAACCTAACGATGGCGGCCGGGCCGCGAAGCTGCCTCCCGGGCGGTGGCCGGGACGAGCTGCCGCAGGGCCCCCCGCTGCCCTTACCGCCTGGACAGCAATGTCGCTTCCAGCCTGCCCGGGCCGCCCCGCCTCACTCGGCCCTGGCAGGAGCCGCACCACGTGCCGCCGGCACGCGAGGCAGGCCGCCGGCACCCCGGGCCCCACAGAGAGACAGGGCAGGCGGCACTGGTGCTGTCTCAGTTTGTCCTCAGCGGGGTCTTTATTTGCCAGAGATACAGCGTGGGGGGCACGGGCACGCGGGGCGCTGGCGGCAGCCGCAGGCAGAGCCGGCCCTGCAGGCATGCAGCTGCGAGGGAGCGAAGCGGGGACCGGGGGGGGGGGGGAAGGCACGAGGGGGGGCCATTTGGGATCCTCCAGACACGATGTGTGGGGGGGGCCCCATGCTCCCTCGCCCCCCCTGCAATGCGCCCCCTCCGGGGCCCTGGGATGGAGAGGGGGTGCCAGGTGCTCTGCCCGCTGGGGCCCCCCCTCCGTCCCACGCGGCCCCACCTGTGGTCCCGCACATGCACGCGTGTCCCGGGGGGCCCCGTGTGACACCCCCCCGGCCCCGCGGGGCATGCGGCCGGGGTGGGCTGCCCCGTATCTCTGGGCATCCCCGGGGGGGCGGGGGGGGGGACGGCGGCAGGGGACAGACTGAGAGAGCGAGGGGGGGGACAGACCGACCGGCAAAGCCACCGAGGGGGGCCAGGAGGGGCCGGGGGGGGCCGGGGAGGACGGGCTCCATGCAGGGCTCTGCCCCGCGGCCGGCTCTCCGTCGGGGCACGTAGAAAATGGGGCGCAGGCAGGGGCGCAGGGGGGACCATGCCGGGGGCTATGTACAGAGGGGGGGGCACGGGGGCCACCGCCGCTCAGCCGGTCTGCTCGCCGGGGGCCTCGGTGGTGGCGGCGGGTGGCAGCCCCGTCCCCGTTACACGTGGCGGCGGGCGGCGTGCCGGGGGTCGCGGGGGTCGCGGGGGCCGCAGTGTCCGTGGCGGCGGTGGCAGTAGTGGCGGTGGCGGCGGTGGCGGCGGTGGCCGGTGCTGGGGCCGTCTCCGTCTGCTCGGGTGCTCGCAGGCGTTTCATGAGCGTGGTCACTCGCACGGCTTTCTGCGGGGGGAGAGGCGGGGGGCCGTGGGGCACGGGTGCTCCCCGGGCCCCTCACCGGGGCGTCGGGTCCCCCACCGGGGATGCCTGCTGGGGGCTGGTGGGGTCGCCCCCAGAGGCTGACAGCCCTGTGGTGGGGGAATGGGCTCGGCTGAGAGGGGAAACTGAGGCACGGGGTGCCCTCCCCCCCCCCCCACCTTCCACTTGGCCCGGGCAAAGTTCTTCTCGATCTGGGCGCAGACACCATCCTTGATGTTCTTGTCAGAGGCGGCGTTGCCGGAGATCCTGGGGAGGCGGGGAGGGGTGAGCAGCCCCCGCCAGGTCCCCCCGGCCCCCCCGGCCGCCCCCACCGCCCCTCACCACTCGTGGGAGATAGCTTCCTCCGCCGTGATCCGCTGGTCCTGCTCCACCTCCATCAGGCGCGTCACCAGCTCCTTGGCTGGGGGCACAGGGGGGGGAAAGTCAGCACTGGGGGGGACAATGTGGGACGCCGTGTCCCCCCCACCCCGCCAGCATGGGGCTCACCCGCCTGCGAGATGTCGTCCCAGTACGGCGGGTCGAACTCGTAGTCCCCGGCCAGGATTTTGCGGAAGAGGTTCTTGTCGTGGTTCTCGTAATCATCCTCGTCTGCCTCCTCATAGAAAGGGGGGTTCCCCGAGAGGCTGGGGGACGGGGCGGGGGGCTCAGCCTGGCCCCCCGGCCCCCAGCCCCCCGTGGCCGCCCCGGCCCTCGCCCCGCACTCACAGGATGTACATGATGACGCCGATGGCCCAGCAGTCCACCGGCCGCCCGTACCGCTGCCGCCCCACCACCTCCGGAGCTGCGAGGGACAGGAGAGCGGTCCTGCCCCGGGGGTCCCTAAACCCCCCGGCCCCTCACCCTCGGGGTGGTGGGGAGCAGGAGGGACCCACCGGGAGCACCCAGGATCAGCCCTCTGGGGTGATGGGGAGCGGGAGGGACCCACCGGGAGCACCCAGGGTCAGCAGCAGGGACCCGATGAGAGCTCCTGGGACCGGTCCCCGGGGCGGCAAGGAGCATCAGGGACCCCGCCGGGACCCCAGCAGTGCTGCCCGCCCCTGCGCACCCGCCCGGCTGGCTCTCGCCCACCCACCCAAGTACTCGGGGGTGCCGCAGGGCTCCTTGATGAGCCCGTTCTCCAGCTTGGCCAGGTGGAAGTCGCTGATGACGATCTTGGAGTTCTTCAGGCGGTTATAGTACACCAGGTTCTCCAGCTGCCGGCGCAGGGGTTGTGAGCATCGGGGCGGGGGGCACGCCGGCACCCACGGGTGCTCCCACGTCCCCACCACCCACCTTGAGGTTCCTGTGGACGATCTTGAGCGAGTGCAGGTAGGCGACGGCCTCCAGCACCTGCCGGATGACGTTGCTGGTGTCCCTCTCTGAGTAGTAGCCCTGGTCCAGGATCCAGTCGAAGACCTCCCGGCCGGTGGCCCTGCCAACGGCAGCTCTGCCGAGACCCCCCCCGCCCCCGGCGGGGGCACCCCCAGCCAGCCACCCCTGCGCCCCCCAAACTTACAGCTCCAGGAAGATGAAATACTCCTTGCGGGTGATGTAGACATCCACCAGCTGCAGGATGTTGGGGTGCTTCACCCTATGGAGAGACAGGGGCGTGGGTGGGGGTCCCCAATTTGCCCAGCAGCACAGGAGCACACCCCCTGCCCAGCCCCAGCACTCACATTTTGAGGATGATGATCTCGTTTTTGGCCGCCTTCCGCACTTTCCGCCCGTCCCGCTTCAAAAACTTCTTGCAGGTGTACAGCTTCCCCGTCGTCTTCTCCTTGGCCCGGAAGATTTCACAGAACTCCTCCCTGCAAGGGCAACCGCAGCCGTCACCCCCCCCCTCCCGGGACCACCGAGCTCGGGGCGCTCGGGTGGTCCCCAGGCCCATCAGCATCCCCCCCCATCCCAGCGGCAAGAGATGCCACGGGGGTGGAAGGAAGCTGCGGCTAAAAACAGCTCTGGAGCAGAGGGGGGGAAAAATAATGGGCAGTGAGAAGGAACTGATATGGAATAAACAAATTGATAGGCAAGGGGGAAAATTTCCTGATTAAAAAGCCCCCTCCCTGCAGCAGCCGGAGTAGGACCCGCTGCGAAGCCGCCCATGCCGAGGCAGAACAGCAGCACGCCCCGACATTAATGTCAGCGCCACGGTCGGGAAGAAAGAAGGGGAGACGCGCCGGTTGCCTGGGAATGCTGCAATATTTCTGTTCTATTATAGATGATGCTCGAGCCCATCGGCCGGGCCAGAGCCGCAGAGGAGCCCCCGGGGGGCACCCGGCACCAGTCCGGCAAAGCGTTTGGCTTTCCAACCCCCCTGGCTGCCCCAAAATCCTCATGGCTGCTGCCCTGGGTGCAGGGGTACCGGGAGCCATGGGCTTTGGGACAGGCTGCTTGGAGGATGGAGCAAAGCTTTGAGAGCACCCAAAAAGGTCCCCGCTGCCACCCAGCATCACCCCGCCAGGCGTGACCCATGGCCAAGCGGTCCCGGTGTTTTGGAGGCTGATGGAAAAATTTCCGGGACATATTTTGGGGTCAAACTGCTCTCAGTAGGTCTGAGGGCTTCGCTTGTGGAGTGCTTCCTAACGGCTGCTCCAGCACGGCAATAAATTTTGGGGCAAAGCAGCAGCGCTCCGCTCCCCCCCAAATTGACATCCGCCCTTTCCTTTGCCGGAGCAGAGCCCTCCCGCTTCCCGGAGCGCTCAGGGAAGCCGGGATCGTGTAGAATTGCTGCAAGCCCTGCAGATCTTGTGGGGAGGAGGGAGGGATACGGGGAGCCACCCGGCTGCAGCTGGCAGCAGCGGGTAGGTCCTCGCTGCCCTCTCGGCACCGGCGGTAACTACCCCACACGCCTGTCAGCGAGAGGGATTAATTAGGGGACAGCCACCCCAAAATGCGCCCTGCCCATCCCAGCCGGGGACCGGCACCCCGAAAGCCCCCGCGGGCAGCGTCGTGCCGTTCCTCAGCCCGGGGGCACCCGCGGGGCCGGGGAGGGACCAACTCACGTTTTGATGACCTGGCCCAGGTCATATCTGTCGGTCACCTCGGACGGCTGGTTATAATCTTTCTTGTCTCCCAGCGTCACGCAGCCAAACGGCATCGCAGGGCCCGGTGCTGGCAGGGCAGGGAGAGGCGGTGAGCGCCCCGGCACCGCCGGCCCCCCTGGAGCCGTACCAGCCCCCCTCCCGCCCGAGCCGTGCTAATTAACGTAAAACCTGACGAAGCACAGCGGTCGCTCGTGCTTCCCAGCCGCCGCAAGCCACCACGTGCCCAGCCCCACCGATGTGCGTCCACCCCCGTGGCGTCCGGCCGCTCTGCCTGGGCTCGGGCTGCAGGCACGGCCGCAAGCCGGCCCAGCCGGCCCGTCCGGCCCTCCTTTGCGGTTCATTAATGATTTATTAAGTAGCCAGAGCTAGCGCAGAGCCTGGAGCACCCGCTGGGGAGGGAATTGGAGGCAAATGGACCCTCTCCCGTTTCGCAGCCCGGTTATGCCTCGTGGTGACATTTCTGTAGCCAGGGCTTCCCCAGGCAGAGCACTGTCACACACCATCACACGTGCACCGAGTTACACCAGCCTCGGCTCCCTGTCCCCTACCAGCCCTGACAGCCCCACCGCAGCACCGGGCAGGCGGGCACTGTGGTTCGGCAGTGCCGGCCCTCCTGCCGCCGGCAGCTGGCAGGACACCGGCCCTGGCATGCACCAGCTCCTCCGGCCCTTTAGGAAAGATATTTTGCCCCTTGCTTTCCTGCTGGGAACCCTTTGAATCCAGACCCTGCTCGGAAGCTTCCCAGCAAAAAATTGGTCCCATGAAGTGGTTTTTTTCCCCTTTCCCACCCCATTACCGGGAGGAAGTTTCAATTGGCGTTATTTTCTGATGGCTCAGAAGGAGATAGGGCTTCCCGGGCCCCCCTGGCCCTCTTGGACAGGCCCAAACCGGACCCCACAATGGGATGCTGGCGTGATGCTGGAGGCACCCATCGCCCGCTGCTAAAGCTCCTGAAACACCACGCTGCAACGTGCCGGCCTCACCGTGCCGTGCCGGCAGCGCCCGGGGCCCGGCAGCGAGGGCCGCGGGCAGGATGGCAGTGCGGGATGCGGGAGCCGGCATCGCGGGTACCCAAGCTCTGAGCCTGTTGCTATGGCAATGGGAGCTGGAGATGCAGAAAGCGGCACATCCTTCGGAGGGGGCAGGGACGGGCAGCACCCAGCAGCACCCGACCCACCCTCAGGTGCACAGCCCCGGCCCCGCTGCACGGGCCCCGGGAGGACGGTGGTCTTGCCCACAGCACCCAGGGCATGCACCTAAGCGCTCTCTGGGGTGATCGACCCCAAACCTGGGTGGGACGTGGGTGCGGCGAGCCAGGGAATGGGGGGATGCTCCTTCCTGCCTCCATCCCTCGGGGCTGCCCTGCCTCCGTGCCTGCCCAAGCAATGCCCGCAGGATGGGTGCTCCCAGCTCACCCAACACCCAGGCACCCTCCTGCCAGGAAAGACCGCGCCAGGCAAGAGCACCCGTCCCCGTCCCACTCGGGCTGCACCCGCTCCCAAAAGAGAAGCAGAGCACCCATGGGACACCCCTCCCCGGGCTGCAGACCGAATGAGACTTTCCAGCCCACGCTCAGCTCATCCCAACAGCCTCCCCGGGCAAACACGACCTGCCCGGCACCTCTGTGTCCCCATGCCACATGACGCCGGCTCTGCCGTGCCACCGTGCCCGGCCAAGGGGACAAGGGCTGTCCTGGCAGCTGCTGGCTGGCGTGGCAGCGGGCTCGGTGCCGTGGGCCGGCAGGGGCAGGGCTGGCCCGTGGGTGGGCGGGAAGGCTGCCAGCACCGGCAGCGTGATGCCAGGATTAGCTGGGAAGGGGACCCGGGTGGGATGATGTATCGGGATTTTATTGCTGTCTCTGCGAGCGCTCAGCTAATCTGCGCTCATAAAATTAGTTCCCGTTGGTTTAGCGGGGACCCATCGCGCCAGGGCTGAGCACCGGCACCCTCCCCTGCCCCGGGCTGATTCGGGGGGGGGGCTCAGCATATCTGGGGTACCCTGCAAGGGAGGCTGGCACCCAGCCCCACACTGGGGACAGCACTTGCGCCCCACAGGTGAGAGCACCCCGGCCATGGCAGGGGCACCCAGGCAAGGGGTGGGCAAAGGGGTGATTGTTTCCTCCCCGGGGTGCCGGGGGGGAGGCTGGGTGCTGTGCTAGCACCCGCACAGAGCCAGCCCCCCCCCAGCATCTAATTTGGGAGCAGAAGCAACAGCGGGTGTAAGACAATAGCGGGGAAGTGGGTGGCCGGGTGCGGACGGCATGGAGGGATGACGCAGCCGTGCAGCCCTCGCCAGCGGGCCCCCCCAGCCCCCCGCACCCCAGCTCTGCCCCACGGCATGGGGTGCTACCGGCCGGTGCTCTGTCTCCGGCCCTGCTTCCACCTGCAGCCGCCCTGGACGTGTCCGTGGCGGGGAGAGAAGGGGGGGGGTCCCCGCTGCCATCCCGCTCCCCCACATCCCAGGGGGAGGGATGTACCGGCGAGAGGCACAAACGCAGCCGGGCCGAGATGGACCGAAATATTGCTAGTGCAGGCAGCAGGCAAGCAGCGGGGAGGCGGAGGGGCTGCGCCAGCCTTGTGCTGCCCACAGGAGCACCCGGGCTGGGGCAGAGGCAGGGCTGGGGGAGTCCCACCGCCCCCCCCCCCCGGGGCCGGGGAGGGGGGGAGCGGTGCGGAGGTGCAGCCCGGGCCGTGCACCGCAGGGGAGATCTCGGTCGTGGCCGGCTCGGAGCGATGCGGCAGCGGGCTGCGGGAGAGAGGCGCAGGGGGCCCGGGAGGGGATGCTCGGCGGCGGGGGTGCGGGTCCCCGGCAGCACCCCCCCCCGCCACGGGGCCGGCCCGGCTCTCCGGGCTCCGCGCTGGACGCGGGGGGCGGCCCCGGGCCCCGGGGAGGTTGGCGAGCAGGGAGGCGCGGGGGGGGGGGAGCCGGGCTCCGGCGTCCGGCCGTGCCCCCGGCGCCCGTCGGGGCTCGGGCTCTGCGGGACGCGGGGTGCCGTCGGGGAGCCGTCGGGGCGCACACGCAGCCCGGCACGGACCGCCGCGGCCCCGCCGGGGTGTCCCGGGCCACCGGGGGTCTGAGGAGGGCGGGGGCGGGTGGGCTGGGGGAGTGAGGGGGCAGCCCCGGGCCAACAAGTGCCAAATCCCAGCAACGCCCCCACCCCGGGCGGGCCCGGCCCCCCTCGCCCACGGGCACGGACCGGCACGCCTGGGCTCGGTTCGGCTCGGCTCGGCTCGGCTGGGCTCGGGGCTGTCCCGGCGCGGCGCCGCGCTCACCTGCACGCCTCTCCGACCGCAACGGGGGGCCGCGGCCCGGGGCCGCCGCTCGGGGCGGGGGGCTGCGCGCCCCTCCCTCCCTCCCTTCCTTCCTTCCTTCCGAGCCGAACCGAGCCGAGCCGAGCCGAGCCGAGCCGAGCCGAGCCGAGCCGAACCGTCGGTCCGTCGCGGCGCGGCCCCGCGCGCCCGGCGCGGCAAGTTGGGGGGGGGGGGGGGCGGGACCGCGAGGCCCCGCCCCGCCCCCGGGGCGCCCCGCCCCGCCCCGCCCCTGACGTCACCGCCAAACTTCGCGCCCCGCTCGTCGGGCGCGGGAGAGACACCCGCGGGGACGCGTCACGCGTGGCGCTGGGACGCGAGTCCCCGGCACCGCGGCGGGACGGGGCGGCCGTGTCCCCTCGGGGCGGCCCCGGCAAAGTCACCCAAAGCGGGCTGGGGCGCTGCCACGCCTCGGGGACCGGGGGGACCCTACGGGACCCCGCGTCGCGGTCCACGCGGCGTCTCGCGGGGGAGCGTGTAAATAGCCGCGAGCCCCCGCGGCTTGCTCCGCTCCGGCTGCTGCCTGCCGATGTCCCCTGAGCCTGTCCCCGCTGTCCCCGTCCGAGCTCCTCGCCCCAGGGGGTGGCTGCCCAAAGGGAGGCTGTGCCCCGCGGGCCGCATCCTGCCAAGGCCCGAGAGCCAGGGCAGCCCTGGTGTCACAGTGGGCTTTGCTGAGATCATAGAATCATAGAATCATTTAGGTTGGGAAAGACCTTCAAGACCATCGAGTCCAACCATCATCCATGCCCACTAAACCATGATAGTGAGGACCGATGCAAGATACAGAGCACCGGGGTGAGCCGGGGTCCCCTTGGCTGTGCCATGGCCGCTGGCCCTGGGTGGGATGGGACAGGATAGGATGGGATGGGTGGGATGGGACAGGATGGATGGGATGGGACAGGGTGGGATGGGATAGGACAGCAGCAGATTATTGGCAGTGCTGAGTGTGGGCCCAGCATCACAGGTGTCGGTCCCCTGAGGGCACTAAAAGGCACCATGAAGACGCAGGCAGGCGCACGGTCCTGCCTCCGTGCCATGATCCTGTGGGAGCCAGGCAACTTCCCTCATCCTCTTTCCCCAGCTGTGGGGCCAAAGGACCTGCTCGCTCCCCCCATGGACAGCGATTGTCTGTGTCCCACGGCCCAGGGGCAAGAAAGAGGTAAGAAATCAGCCACCCCAATACCCTTAACTCTGCCCGCAGCCTGGATATGGCGCCCAGCCCGGGGTGGGCAGCACGGCCCTGGGGTCGCAGCAGGGCCCCCAGCCCCTTCTCCCAGCCCCCGGAGCACCTCACTCCTCACGAAACGCAGCCGCGTGTGCGGAGCCTCCCAAATGGCTGCGTGCTGCGTGCTGGCATTTGCGGCCCATACGGTGCCGCTTCCGAGCTGCACCCCCTCTCGCCTCCCCTCCCACCCCTGCGCCCTCCAAACCCAATCTCCCCAAAACCACCCAGCCCACGCCGGCCTGAGCTGCCATGGGGATATGGCCATCCTCTCCTGGGATCCACAGCCCCCCGAGCCCGGGTCGGGCAGGCCCATGGACAGGGGACGCCGGGGTCCTGTCCCCAAAGCCAGCATCTCCCATCTGCGCACAGGGAGACTGGCCAGCACCCCAAGGCGGAGACAGCCCAGGGCACCCCATGCACCCGTCCCCTGCAGGGCACTGAGCCGTGTGAGCCCTGGGCCCACCGCCACCCGTGCCGGGTAATTAACGGCGCGTGAGAGCAGGGGAATTAGCAGGGCACTGTAGTTTGAGCTTCTAATCAAGAGTTTAATCATACCGGCTGGCAGCAGCGCGGCACCATTATTAATCTTTGCACCTCGCGGGAACCTGGAGCGTAACTCACAATTACCCGGCAGGCGCCTGGCGCGGCTCGGGGCTGCCCGGTGGCGGCTCGCGGCACAGGGAACGGGCCGGCGTTCCTCCAGCACCCCTCGGCCCGGCTCGCACCCATCACCTCCTGGCACCGGCCTCCTGCCCGTGGCAGAACTGCCCCGGGGTCCCACCGCTGCCCCCTGCTCCCCTCCCGGCCCCAGCTGTTGTTCAGATCTTGGGCCACCCCGTGCCCCCCATTTTGAGGTGACGGGTCTGCTCAACCCAACAGCGTTCATCCCTGCTGTGCCCTGCCCCGCTGCCCTGCTCACCACCGCCCCGTGCACCCACCGCCCCGTGCACCCATGGCCCCGTGCGCCCAGTGCCCTGTGCACCCCCCACCCCACGCACCCGCTGCCCCGTGCACCCACTGCCCTTCCCACTGTCCCGCAGTAAGCCCAGAACCGGGTGCGGGGGTGACGTGGCCGGTCTGGGGTGACATTTCCCGCAGGACCCCTGCAGTGAGTAAGCCCCGGCTGCCCGAGGAGGGGGTGCCAGGGCTGGGGGCACCCGGCCGTACCCCTCTGCCTCGGGTGGGGGGGACACGGGATGGGGGATACCCGGCCGTACCCCTCTACCCCAGGCGGGGTGGAGGGGGTGCAGGGCCAACCCAGCCTGGCAGGCCGGTGCCGGGGGGTTTCGCGGTGGGGGTGCGGTGGGGTGCGGCAGGGAGGAGGGGGGGTGCAGCGTGTCCGTGACTCAAGCGCCACGCGGCACCGCATCCCTGCGTGCTCGCCATCGCCATGGCAACCGCCAGGCAATCAGCGATAATTGCGTGCGTTGGCCTGGCAACGGGGCCAAATAAACCCCATCCCTCCTTTCGGGGGGCTGGCGGGGGGAGCGAAGACAAAAAGGGGTCGCAGCCACCCATCGCCGCTCCCGGCCTTTTATTGGGGTCAGCAGCAGCGGGGGTGCACGGCGGCAGGGCCGCCCTCCCCGTAGGCGTCCCGCGGCACCCACGCGCCCTGGAAGGCGTCGAGGGAGGCGGCCAGCGAGCCGCCCAGCCAGGCGGCCACGCGGCGGCGGGGGGCGGCCTCGGGGGGCACCCCCAGCTCGGCGGCCAGGCGCCCGGCGAAGCCGCGCAGCAGCGTGGTACCCCCCGCCAGCAGCAAGCGAGGCGGGGGGCGGCCGGGGGGGCCCCCGCACCGGCGCAGGCTGAGGGCCGCCTGCTCCAGCAGCCCCGGCCCCGGCAGCCCCAGGGCGGCGGGAGCCAGCAGCGCCTCGGGGCAGCGGAACCGCTCGTCCCCCAGGAGCAGCCCCGAGGCGCCGGGGGTGGTGAGGGGCTGGGCCCCCCCCGGCCCCCGGCAGGACGCAGCAGCAGGTCTCCTTCAAGCGGCGCAGGGGGTCGGCGTCCAGGCGGACCCCGCGGGACCCCAGCAGCCGGCCCAGGTAGAGGGTGAGGGCGTCCCCGGCCACGTCGAGGCGGAAGGTGGCATGGGGCAGCGCGTAGCCCTCCCGCACGCCCGCCGCGTAGGAGGTGCCGGCACCGGAGCCCACCACCACGCCGGCGGTGTGGCCGTAGGAGTAGGCGGCGAGCAGGGAGCGGGGCAGCACCAGCATGGCCGGCACCCCGAAACCCTCGAAGAGCAGCTCGGCCACCTTCTCCCGGTTGGCGATGGGAGAAAGCGGGGCGTCCGTGGCCAGCACCGCCACCTCCTCGGGGCAGACGCCCAGCTCCTGGTAGAGGATTCGGTTGCCACAGCTCCTCCAGCCCGTCCCAGTCGGTGACCACGCCGTGGGTGAGGACGGGGCTGCCCCCCACCCGGGTGGGCACCACCGATCGTGGCTGCTCGTCCCCGGCCAGCCCGCTCCTGGTGTGGCCGGTCCCCGTGTCGATGACGACGGCACACAAAGCCTTGTACCTCTCCACCGGCTTGGTCCCCATCGCATCCAGGGCTGGCTCTGGTCCCTGGAGCCCTGCCTGGTGTGTGGGGGGTCAATCACCATAGCAACTGCCTGCATCACAGTGGTGACATCACCCATTGCGTGGGGGTTTGGTTCCCCTTCCCATTGGAAGACCTTTGGGGGTCCCCTGAGTCTCCCTGGGGCAGTACCTGCGGCCACAGGGACGAGGGCATGGGGAGGCTGCGCAGGGTGAGGAGTTTCATGTGCCAATTGAGTGGGGCTCCTCACTAGGAGAGAACCGGCCCCCAGCGAGAGCACTGGGACCAGGACCAGGACCAGGACCAGGACTGAGACCGGGACGTGGCTGGCACAGGTCCTGACTGGGCACTGAGATGGGGCGAGCCTCCCCAGCCGAGGGTGGCTGCTGTCTCGGGGACAGAAAAAGGAGAAAAAATGTGCCTTATAGGCTGGAAGGCTTCAGGGTAAAGAAAAGCTGCTTGGGGGCCAGCAGAGCTCCCCGCAGGCCACCAAAGCTCCCCAGGGGCCAGCAGAGTTCCCCGGGGGCCAGCAGAGCCCCAGATGGGCGCAGGGGTGCCGCGGGCAGTGCGGGTGCCCCCCAGATACGGGTGCCAGAACCAGGTGGGGAGGACAGAGGGACAGGGCTGGCCGCCGGGGCTGGACACACAGCCTGCCCGGGGTGCGGGCAGCGGGGGCCGGGGTGCAGGCAGCCTCCCCCCGCCGCTCGCAGGCATCATTAGCAAAACTTGCCGGTTTCTAAAAATGGCGCCGCGGTGCCGCGGCAGCCGCTCTTCACGCCCGCTCCCCAGCACGCCGGCAGCCGCTAAAAACAGCTCGGCGCTGCCTGCTGCCTCCTGCCACCTCTTGCCGGGCCGGCTGACGCCAGAGACCACTGCTTCGCTCAAACGCTGATTTGGCACAATTTTGCCCATCTCCAATCCAGCCCCCACCCCTGGCTGCCCGGTGGGCCGTGGCAGAGGTAAAAGCGGGGCAGGCTGCCCGCCTGGGTGGCACCCGCTGCCTGCACCCGGCCTTTGCACCCGCTTCGCCACGAGGAGCCCAAAACCGCCACCGGTGCGAGGTGCCATTGCGGCAGCACCGGCAAACGCCGTCGCAGCACGTCCCCGGGCGCTGCCGGCAGCGGGACCGTGCCTGGCTCTGCCTGTGCGCCTGCAGCCCTGCGCGCGGCCACTCATGTTTTATAGATGGCTCTGATTTTAATAATTAATCCCTGCTAACGACAGCACTTTCCCCAAATAAAACATTTAAAGTGCTGTGTGTGCAAGGCGCGCTGCCGAGGCGGGACGCCGGCTGCTCTGCCGCAGCCGTGGCGGGTGGGCACGGCACGACGTGGCACGGCACAGCATGGCACGGCGCGGCGTGGTGCGGCGGGGCCGCACATGCCCACGGCTCAACCAGGTGCTCCACCAACCATGCCTAGCCATGCAGCACCTTAGGGTGTCACTTACCCAGTGCCCACCCTTGGGTGCCCACCCGTGCCCAGGCAGCACCTCTGAGACCCCCCCTCCAGCTGGGGCAGGGGTGCCAGATGCCGGGCGAGATGCCACCCTGCGAGGTCCCCTGTGCTGTGGCGGTGTGCGCAGCACCAACGCCGATCCTGGCTGGCAGCAGCAGGCAGGGGTGGGCACTTGCCAGCTCGTGGTGTTAAAGGCCAGGCGCTCGCTCCTCACCTCCCACAGCGTAATTAGGGCAGGATAAATGCGTATTAGCATGAAATCTGTCATCTCTGCAAGCACATTTGGGGGGGGGGGGTGCAGCCTAAGGCAGGGGCCCTCCTCACGCACGTCACCGTAACCACGAGAGCCTCGTCAGCTAATGAGCTGTTCACTGAGCCGCCCCACCACGGGGCACTGACAGCCCTGCTCATGTGGGGTGCCCCCAGGGCTGCCCCCCATGTCACAGGACAGCGGGCCTGGCACCCATCCGTCACCCAACCACAGCCCTGGGCACCCACCCTGCCCTGCGCTGAGGAGGGCAACACCCAGGGTGCCTGTCCAACCGTCATCCATCCATCCATCCATCCATCCATCCATCCATCCATCCATCCATCCATCCCTCCCTGCATCCCAGCTGCTGGTAGTGCCCAGCCAGCCACCCCAGCCGCCCCCCTGGCACCCAGCATCCCCCAGCACTGGTGCCCAGCATCCCCCAGCACCTCCCGTTTCTGATCCAGCCCTAATAACCGCATGGTGCTGGGCCCTTCCCGTTGCCACAGCAACTTGGCAGCGTAGCTGAAATGGTGTTGCTTGGCCTCACGTGGGCAGGGCCGGCACCCATGCCGGGGGGCACGGCCACCCCAAAACTCAGGCCAGGGGAGCAGTTCGGCCCCACCGTGGGGAAACTGAGGCACCGTTCCGGCAGACCCCCTGACTGCAGGATGCTGGAACCCAGCTGCGCTAAAAATATCCTCCTGCAAGTAGCAGCAGAGCCATGCAGGTGCGAGGTGCCGGCGGAGACGGACAGCTTGGCTGATGGGAGCTGACGTGGCCCCGGGCTCCGGCGCCACTTAATGAGCAGCCCAGGAGGTTTTATTTAAAGCTGGTGCTGGCTACAGGACCCGCGTGGCTGGCCACGGACCGGGGAGCGGAGCTGCCCACGGCTGCGGGGCTGGGGCATGTTTCAGCATCCCCTGCCCATCCCCAAACCCTGCCCTTGCCCCCACCCCAAGCTCTGGACGTGCACCCAGGGGGTGATGCCCATCACCGGCCCCCTCCTCTTTTCCAGTTTCTTGTTCTAGGGGATTTTTGCCCCAGAATTGGAGCGGAGGGGACATCCTCATTGGGAAGAGCTCCTTACAGATGTGACATCTGCCGCCACTGCCAGCAAAAGGAGCGGAGAAAGCTGGCTCATCTGGCAGCAGGCATTGGTGGGGGGCTCAACCGCTCTCCCCTGCTCCTGGGGAGTTCCAATTCCAGCCTCTGGGCATGCCCTGGGGCACAAGATGCACTGTCCCCTGCACAGGCAGCAGCTGAAGCAATTAGGGTGCAATTAAATGAGGCTGGTAACGACCTTGGTCACCATGCAGCAGCCCCAAGGCCGGTTCAGTGTGCCGCGCCAGGACCCTGTGCCGGCAGGCAGGGTGGGTAGCGGTGCCCAAAAGCAGGCAGCACCGGGCTGTACTGTGGGCTGAGTGCCACTGTGTCTGCCACTGTGATCGCGTGTCCTGGGCACCGTGGTCCCATGGGCACCTCAGTGCCAGGGACACTGTAATCCCATGGCCAGGCACCTGTGAACCCAAGGGCACCCCGATCCCATGCCCAGGCACCCATCATCCCAGGAGCATCATGACCCCGTGGGCACCGTGATCCCAGGCACCCATCATGCCGTGATGCCGGGGCACCGTGACCCACACCCTAGGCAGCGGGATCCCAGGGGCACCATCACCCCGCACCCAAAAGCGTGGTGCTCCCCACACCATCTCGCGCCCCACAGCCACCCTGGCCCCGCAGCCAGGCAGGTGCCTCGAGCCCACCCGGCTGGCAGAGCCCACGCGGCTGGCAGAGCCGTCGGCACAGCCACCAGGGCTATATTTAGCCGCAGCTGAAGAGGGTGGAAAGGGCTGTACCCAGCGAGATGCCACCTCCCCGCCGTGGCCCCAACCGCCCAGGTAAGGGGACAGAGGCGAGGGCCACAGCTTGGCACCTGCTGCCATTTGGGATCGCCGGTGAGCGGGGCCACGGGGGACGGTGCCCAGGGTGGCCACGCCAGCACCAGTGTGCAGGTGCCCTCCCGTGGCTGGCACGGGAACGGTGGGTGCACCCTCACCCGTGCCCCCCATGAGGTGGGTGCCCCGAGGGGGTGGGAACCCGGAGCGGGGAGCACACCCCCCCCCCCCCGCAGGGGTACAGGGGTGCTGCCAACCTGGGGCATGGCCCCCCTCAAAGACACAGGCCCAGCCTGGGAACAAATATAATTAGGTTTTAATGAGTGATTCGAGCAGCCGAGGGGCTGGAAACCCCATGGGACACCTGGGTGGGCCAAGCCACCCCATGGCACCCGCTGGGGCTGAGCTGGGGCCCCGTGGCACCCAGCCGCTGTGGGGCTGAGCCCCAGACCCCACGGCACAGCCTCACCGGCGTGGGGCTGAGCGTCCCAGCACCCAGCCAGTGCAGGCAGCCCATGGTGTGGGACCAAGCCTGGGGAGCACCCAGCAGGGTCCGGGTGTGATCCGTGGGAAAGCACCCCACAGGACCCGGCTGCCTCCCAGCACCCATCCCATAGGGAGGGTGTCCCATAACACCTGGCTGCACACCGCAACCCTCCTAGGGAGAGCGTGCCCATGGTGTATGGGCGTCCAGGAGCCCCCGCAGCGCAGGGCACCGCATCAGCACATGGACGTGTCCTCCTCCTCTTCCTCCTCCTCCTCCTCCTCCTCCTCCTCCTCCTCCTCCTCGTTATCCTCATCCTCATCCTCGCCATCAGGCAGCTGCCCCAGGGGGGCGGGGGGGAAGGGGGGGCCACACTCCAGATTGACGTAGGTGACGGCCAGGTTGACATAGTGCTCGCCCTCCAGCGTGGCCAGGACACGCTCCAGCTCGCCCACCAGCCCCGTGAAGGATGGCCTCTCCTCGGGCGCCGGTGCCCAGCAGCTCAGCAGCACCCTGTACCTGCCCCGACACCCCCGTCAGCACCAGTGGCCCCCCTGGGACCACCCCGCCCCACCACCCTGCCCACCCCCCAGCCCCACTCACAGGGTGTCGGGGCAGTGGCGGGGCTGCGGAAGGCGTCTCCCCCGCAGCAGGTAGCTGGCCATGTCGTAGGGGTCCACCCCGGGGTACGGCGATGCCCCCCGCGTCAGCAGCTCCCACATGAGCACCCCGAAGGACCACTGCCGAGCAGAGAGCCACCGTGGGGGGGGGCGGGTGGGATGGGGACAGGGGTCAGGGGACAGGGACAGGGGTTGTGCCTACCACGTCCGACTTGGTGGTGAATTTTTGGGTCTGGAGGCTCTCCAGTGCCATCCACTTGACGGGCAGCTTGGCGTGGCGGTGCTGCTGGATGCTGTAGTACTCCTTGCCGAACACATCCCGCGCCAGCCCGAAGTCGGCCACCTTCACTGTCAGTGTCTCGTCCAGCCTGCGGGACAGGGTTTTGCGGGGGGGGGGGGGCGGCCACCAGGCAGCACCCCCCGTGCCTACAGGGTGACCCCATGGCAGGGCTCCGGCGGGTACGGCCGCACTCACATGCAGTTCCTGGCCGCCAGATCGCGATGCACAAACTTCTTCTGGGCCAGGTACTCCATGCCCAGGGCCACCTGCAGCCCGAAGCCGATGAGATCCTTCACCGTGGGGCTCTGCGGGGTGGGAGCGGTGAGCGGGGTGACCTTGGCCCCCCAACACATCCCCCCCCCCCCCAAAGGGTACCCCCTACCCGCTCCTGGGCGCGGATGAAGTGGCGCAGGTCCCCATGGCGCATGTAGGGCAGGACGACGAGGGGCAGCCCGTGGCGGGGCAGGCACACCCCCAGCAGCGAGAGCACCTGGGGGTGGTGGAAGCTCTTCATGAGGATGCCCTCGCGTAGGAACTCCTCCACCTCCTCCACGTCCGTGATGCCTGCCGAGAGCCGAGCCGTGGGGCGCCCCGCCGCTGTGCCGTGCTGTGGGACCGCGCCGTAAGACCGTGCCGCAGGGCCACACCGCGGGAGCGGGTGCTACTCACGGTGCAGGGACTTGACGGCACAGTGGAGGTCCCCCAGCAGCGGGTCCGTGTAGGTGCCGTGGTAGACGCTGCCGAAGTGCCCTGCGGGGACAGGTGGCATGAAGCTGGCACGGCGCGTGGCGAGCGGGTGACGTCACAGCCAAATCGGGGTGCGGCGTCACCTTTGCCGATGACCTGGTGGCGGTGGGTGACGAGCCGCTCCTCGGGGATGAGGATGTCCTTCACCTCCTCCAGCAGCTCCGGCCTCAGGTTCTCCAGGCAGCAGGATGTGGCCCTGAGCAGGGGCACGGGGGAGCCACCACCCACCACGCCGGCACTGGCACCGGTGCCGGCGAAGCGTGCCCGGGTCCCCAGTGGGCTGGGACTGCCTGCCACGGGCAGCACTGCTGGGACAGGCGGAGGCAGGGTGAGGGCTGGGCAGGCACCCAGCACCCCACCACCCACCGGTGACCACCCACTTACCCAGCACCTCCCTGTAGTCGACGCCGGGCCGCTGGGTGGTGGTGGGGGGGTCGCCGCGGCCGGGCTGCACCAGCAGCTCCAGGTTCTCCGTCCCTGCGGGCAGCAGCGGGGTGAGCGGGGGGCGGCGTGGCGGGGGACCGGGGGGCAGCGGGGCGCCCGGCGAGCGTGGCACTCACCCCTTCTCTTCCTCCAGCGCCAGCGGAGCAGCACGGCGGCCAGGATGCAGCAGACCAGGAAGGTGACACCGATGCCCAGGGCCAGGCTGGTGGCCACGTCCAGCGAGGCGGGGGGGGGCAGCACCCAGCCCAGCGCCTCGCAGGCACCATTCACGCAGATCTGGGCGAGCAGGGGCTCAGTGGGGACGGGGTGGGGGACACCGAGGCGGGGGGTCGCCCACCCAGGGGGGTGCCTACCTCCACGGGGGCCCCGGCCGGGGGCAGGCGCAGCTCACGGGGCAGGCGGCACGTCACCTCGTTCTTCAACACGTTGGGGTGGCAGTCCCGGCCCCCCACCGTCATGGTGATGTTCATGCAGCTGGCCACGGCGTCCAGCCCCAATTGCTGCCCGGACACAGCGCCCTGAGCCCGGGGGTCCCGGCAGCGGGACCCCCCCCACCCCGGCTCACCCCGCTGCCCCACGTACGTGCACCTCGATCTCGTCGTCGCCGGGCTTGAGGCGGAGGCGACCGCCCTCCTGCTTCACGGGGAAGACCCTGGGCCGGGGGTAGTAGCGGAGGCGGAAGAGCCGGCGGCCAGCGGCACCGTCCAGCAGCACGCTCAGGTTCCCCGGCGCCGTCTCCACCTTGCTCTCGAAGGGGAAGGCCGGGCTTTGGCACAGCAGCCGCTCCGGCGCCCGCGGACCCTCGCACTCCTGCGGGCAGGGGGAAGCTGGGTGCCGGTGCGGCACCGTGCCCGGCGCTGGGACGGGCAGGGTAGGGCCGGGGTGGGGGGTGACGGCCTCCTGCTCCGGCGCTTACCACGGCTTCGGTCCTCACGCCGCCGGCTTCAAAGTGGATCTTGGCGCGATACACCGAGTCCAGGTGGGTGCCGATGACGGTGAGTATCGAGCCCCTGCGGCGAGCAGGGGTCAGGGCCCCAGGGTGCACGTGGTCCCCAGGGCGCGTGTGGTCCCCGGGGTGCACGCGGACCCCAGCGCCTCATCCAGCCTGGCCGGGGCGGTGGGGAGGCCAGGGCTGTCCCCCCCATGGGAAGGGAGCCCACGCACTCACTCATAGCTGCAGCTGGGATCGATGGCCGAAATGAAGGGGTCGGGGCGGTACTGGAAGGGCAGAGGGGCCAGGAACTCCTCCCCGTCGATCCACAGGGCCACCCGGGCTGAGCCCAGGCCACCGGTGGCGGGAGCCGTGCACCGAATTGCCTCCTCGCCCTGCCTGGGGACATGGCAGCCATGGCTGGAGGGGACTGCGGGGGGGGCGTCCCCGTGCCAGGGACCCCGCTGTTCCCGGTGGGGGCAAGGCAGGGGCGTACCTGGGCTGCCCGGCCAGGGGGCACTCGGAGCCGTTGACCATCACCCGCCAGCTGCTCCCCGCTGAGAGGTGGGTGCCACGCAGGGAGAGGTGGGTGCCACCCCCCCGGGGGCCAAACGGGGGGTGCAGGGCGCTGATGCGGGGCTCCTGGGCAGAGATGGGGTCGGTGGCGTGGGTGGGTGAGCCAAACCCGCCCCCCCCCAAACCCCGGACCGCCAGCGCAGAGCCGTACCACGAAGACGAAGCCACCGAGGGTGGCGGAGCCGCGGACACGGAAGCTGGAGGGTCCGGTGGGTTCCTCCACGGTGAGCACCACATCAGCCGGGCCCCCCGCTGCCGTCGGGCCCCCCGGCTCCAGCTCACACACCAGCACGTCCACAAAGTCCTTGCGGCGGGAGGTGGGCAGGGGTCTGTGGGGCGATGATGGGGGGTCAGCCCCAGGCTGGGGGGGGCAGCCCCAGACCCCTCTCTGCTGCTGTTTCCCCCCCGCCCCGGGCACCGCCGCGCACCTGTGGCTCTTGCTCTCCTCTGGCAGCACGGTGCAGCCTCGCCGGCCCACCGCCACCCGGTAAGCACCGGGGGGGCTGCGGCGGGGGTAGAGGTCCGCGTGGGAGCGGAATGTCATGCCGCAGAGCGTCACCCGCGTCTGGCCCCGCAGCGGGGCACTCCGGGGGTGGAACTGCGGGAGAGGCACCTGTGTCACCCTGAACCCCAAAAGCCCGGTGACAGTTGTGGGTCCGCAAAGCCCCTTGCCCGGGGGGGCACAACGCCCATCCCGGGGAGGGGGTCTCTGGACACAGCAAAGGTCCCACCACGTGCCACCCCATTTGCCACCTCCCTCCCCATCTGAGTGCTTGGGAGATGTGGGGAGCGGGGGAGACGGCGGCGCAGACCTACGTCGGTGAGGACGGGTGCGCAGCTGTCCTGGACCCAGGGGCCGGCGCACTCGTGGCGGCGCGTGCACCCATCCCCGCACCAGCCGCAGCCCATGAAGCGCTCAGCTCGCAGGCAGCGCTGGCACGTGGAGAAGTGGCGGCAGCCAGGACCGGTGACGTTCAGGCGCCACACCTGGGGACAGAGAGCGGAGGCGAGCGGGGAACGTGGGGCTCAGCGCCCGCTCCAGACCCCCCAGGACCCCCGCTCACCTTGGTGCCAGCAGCGAAGAACAGCGAGCGGCTCTGCAGCCCCATGGCACCCCGCACCGGCCCCGGCTCCCCCAGGGAGAAGTTGGCCAAGGTGAGGAGGTAGGAGCTGGAGCGCTGGAGCACCATCTGCAGCAGGGCAGAGCAGGGGGCTGAGCACACCCCACGTGCCGCTGGGAGCACCCCACACCACCCGGCCTCCCCATCCCACCTGGAAGATGCGTCCCTCCGCTGTGCCCAGGTGGGCCACGGTGACATCCCCCAGGGCGGTGACGAAGATGGAGGTGAGGAGGACGCCGGCCAGGTGCCCGTTGAACAGGTCCACCTTATGGGAGGCAGCGGGGACGAGGGTGGGCTGGTCCCAACAGCTGGTGTTGGCCACCGGTGCCGAGAGGTTCACCTGCGGCCAAGCGTGGGGTGGGTGCCTTGAAGCCAGCCCCAGCACCCCGATCCCCCCATACCCTCGTGGGTGGGCACCAGCTCCAGCCACAAAATACTCTGGGGAGCACCCGATTGCCTAAGCTCCCTTGCAGGCTGGGAAAATTTTGGGGGAAAGAACACATCCGCAGCCCCTCCCGCAGCCCCCGCACAGCGTCAGATCCTGCCCTCCCCTCCCACCCCATCTGGATGTGGTTATCCGTGCCGGCACCGCTCGGCGAGCACCCCAAAACCAGCCCTCCCCGTCCCCAGGGCTCAGCGGGGGGCTGGGGATGAAGGGGGACCCCAGGCACCAGGGGGTCCCCACTGGCCCCCCATTGATGCACGGGGCCGGGGATCCCCCCCCGGCTCGCCCTGCCAGTGGCGTGAGTCAGCGGCAGTGAGCCGTCTGCTTCCGCGCACGGGAAGAGGAAGGGATTTGGCTGCACCTTGCCCCGCGCCTGGCTGAGAACTCCAAAACTCGTGTCACGGGTGCTTGCTGGGACCCTGCCTGCAGAGGGGGCCCTGCCGGGATGCCCGCCCATCCCGCCCGTGCTGGAGCTTGTCCCTGGGACACGGCGTTCCTGCCCCACGGCTGCGGCAGACAAGAAACCCCGGTGACTAATTGCGCTTCCGCCCGCGGTTTATTTGCCCAGAGAAGGCGGTGGCCCCAGGGCCCGGGGGGGGCAAGGTGGGAGTGGCTGGGCACCCAACGCACCCTGGCCCGGGAAGCACCGAGGCCCGGTGGCTTCCCAGTCCCCCTGGAGAGGGTGGCCGTCAACGACCCAGCGCCGGGGACAGTCACCGCGGGGCCAGAGCTGGCGTTCCCCGGGGAAGTCACACCGAGGAGAGGGACTTTTGGCCCGATGCGTGGCAAGCAGCGGTGCGCCCATGTGCTGGGACATGAGTCTGCGGCACCCGGCGCGGGCAAGCACGGGGTGCCCGGGGTGGGGCGTGCAACCGGATCCATGCCAGCACCCTGCCTCCTCGGTGCGGCCAGGGTTGGCGAAACGCGGCGGGCCCTGCCATAGGCAGCGGGCGGCTGGCGGGGCTGACTCACACCTGGGCGACGCCGCTCTCCCCCCCCCCCCCACCCCGGTCCACCCCGCTTTACCAGTGCTTCCCGGCATCCCAGATCCACCTCCCCGCGTCCCAGTCAACCCCCAGGCCCACCGGGACAGACGCGGCACGGGGCGGGGGACTCACGTTGTGCGGGCAGTACTCCACCGGTTGGAAGAAGCTGAGCCCCCGCAGCAGCGGCTGGTGCCCGGTGCCGCAGCACTTCTCCATGCCCTCCTCTATGGCCTGGTTGAGGAGGCGGAGGGGGAAGGCGCAGACGGCCGAGTCCTCCCGTGGCACCCGGCTCTCCAGCCGGCTCTCGGCAAAGGCACCAAAGAGCACCGTGTCGGTGTCGTTGATGCCGAGGTCGCGGGCCAGGCGGGCGCCGGGGCGGGCGGCGTGGGCTGCCTGCAGCACGTTGTAGGCGACATCCCGCTCGGCGTCCTCCTCGCCGCTGTGCCGCCGCCGCCGCCGCCGCCGCTTGGACTCGAAGCGGCAGTCGAGGACGAGCTCGCGGTAGCGGCGGAGGTCGCGCTCGTGGGTGCTGAGCCGTGCCAGGCGCGTGTGGTACGCTGCCGAGCCCGGCCGCTCCAGCTGCACCGTCAGGAAGTAGACGTGGTCCCCGTCGGCGAAGGAGTGCACGTAGTGGATGGTGTAGTTGTCCCGGTATTGCGGCAGCACCGTCAGCCACTGGAAGTCGTCCGAAAAGCCGTCCAAGGTGCCCTTCAGCCTGCGGACGGACACCGACTGCGGGCTGTACCGTGTCGCCACGCTGCTGTTGATGGTGGAGCCGAGGTAGAAGAAAGAAGCGTAGGAGGTGGCCACCACGGTGGCACTTGTCCCCAGGGGGCTGGCCACGCAGTCGGGGCAGGACGCAGGGCTGTTCCCCGTGGCTGAGTACAGGCAGCGCGTGGTCGCGATGGCCACCTTGCCGTCCCGCACCTCCAGCTGGTGCTGGTAGCACAGCCCGTGCCGCGCTGTGCCGCAGCTGTACAGCCATGGCTCCAGCGGGTCCAGCAGCAGCAGGACGTTGTCCGTGTCCTCGGGGCCGTCCGCGGCAGCCGGGCACAGGCGGCAGATCTCACACTCAGCGCTGCCCACCGGGCCGGTGACAAGGGCGGAGAGGAGGCGCAGCTCGGGGCTGGCCAGCAGGATGCGGTTGCGGATGGCCACGAAGACGGCGGCCGGGCCGGCGGAGTCGGCGAAGACAGCGACGTTCTGCACGGGGCTGCCGGCGTCGAGGCCAGGCAGCGTGTAGGGGACAGAGAAGTTCCTGGTGGAGCTGTAAGGGATGCGGGGGCACTGCCAGGTGTCGGCACCCAGCGGGGCCAAGGCGAGCGCCAGCAAGAGGCACACGCGACGTGACAGCCCCATGCTGCACGGTGCCACCCGTGTGGGGTTATCGATGGTGCTCAGCACCGAGCGGGGTCGGGACGCATGGAGGACGGGTCACCATTGCATCTGCGAAATGAAAGGAGAAAGGGTTTTACCTGCCGTAGTCAGGTGAGGACCTTAGGGCACTGCCGCAGCTGTGTGTGGGGCAGGGGGTGCCGGGGTCCCCCGGGGCCAGCCGATGACGGGCGCTACCGGGGAAGGATCGGCCGCACCAAACCTCTTCCCAAATACCGCGAGCAGGAGATGAAGCCAAACTGCCTGCGGCAGGGGGGGACAAATCCTGCCCGCTGCCACCTCCCAGACCCTCGCCTGTCCCCCGGAGGCATCCCTGCCCTGCAAGACCCCCTTCCTGGGCACTGGAATGGGGACCCTGCCAGCCCCCCCCCGGGAACAAGGACCCCGAGGGCCCCCTGGGGCCGGGCCGGGGATGGGGACCCCTGCCAGCCCCGGGGACAGCAATGGGGACAGGGGATCCCCGCGGGACTGGGACAAGTCCCCTGCCAGCCCCCAGGGACAGGGACCCCGACGTAACCCCCCGGGGCCGTGTCGTTCGACCCGTCCCGTCCCGTCCCGTCCCGTCCGTCCCCCCCCCGCTCCAGCTCACCGGGGCCGGGAGCGGTTCCCAGCCGGGATCCCCGTCGGGTCCGGCTCTCCGGGACCGCCCCGTCCCGTCCGGTCCGGTGCCGAGCCGTGCCGGGCGGCGGGGCCCTCACCTGGGCGCTGCCGGGCCGTGCCGTGCCGTGCCGGGGCGGAACGGAACGGAACGGAGGGGGGCCGTGCCGGAGGCGGCGAGGCGGGCCGGGGCGGGCCGGGGCGGGCCAGGGCCCTGCCCCCGGGCCGTGCGGGGCTCCCCGAGGGCCGGCACCGGCACACGCAGCCCGGGGGGACGGGGGTACCCGGGGGAACCGGGAGCCCGGGGGAAGCATACGGTACCGAGGTGCCCGGAGGGTTCGCTGGGCACCCCGGGGGGACAAGCTTGGGTGGGCACGGTGCCCAAAAGGGACACGGGCGAGAGACGGAGGCCCCCGGTCGGGACACGGCGCGATGCCTTGGCAGGCCAGCGCCAACCGGGTGGCCGTCGGAGGGTCCCCAGGGCTGAGAGACGGCTGCCAGCATCCCAGGGTGCGTGTGGGGTCCGGGCACGTCGGCACCCTTTGGCCCCTCTGCCGCAGCCCCCGGCCCCAGGGCCACCCGTGTCGACACCCCGACACGTGAAATCGCAGCTTCTGCGAAGCTGCCCGTGCTGGCACCACGCTGGCCGCTCACTTCCAGGCCGGCGAGGCAGCCTTCCTGGGAGCACGGCAGGCTCAGAACCGGGGATTCCAGCTGGGGGGGCAAGAGCAGGGCCAGGGCAGCCACAGCTTTGTGAGGAGAGCTATGGGGGTTATTTCTGTTGTGCCCATTCTTTGTCTCGTGTCCCTTTTCACCCCCCTCATCAAGGGCTGCCTGAGGTGGCAGGAGCTGCAAGCGCTGCCGGGACTCGCTGCTGTTCCCAGGGATGAAGGAAGATGCTTTACATCCCGATGCACGGCACGGATTTGTCCTCCCAGTGCCCTGTTGCCCTCGGGCAGTAGGGCTGCGGGCCCCAGCTGCGCACACAGACTTTTCCTCCGGCCGAGCAGGACGCTGCCTCGCGCTGCTGGGGGGACTTTGGTCCCAGGAGGGGCTGAACACACCGAAAACAGGTTCCCCTGCCCTTGTCACCTGGCCAGCCTCAGCCCTCCCAGGCTCCCGCCCCACGTTGTGCAAGGCCCGGCAGTTACGCTGGCCCCACGCCTTACCCAACAGCTCCTTCCTCCGTCTCCCGCTCGGTTTCAACATTATCTGGCCCTGGCCAGCTCGTCCCAGGGTTTTCGCCGCTCCCACCCTCTGGCCGGCTCTGCCTCCTGCCAGCACAGCCCCGGCTACCTTGCACTGCTCCCCGTCAGCTTTCCCGGCCCCCAGCAGGTCCCTGGGGCTGGACTGCACCATACCCAAACTTGGACCAAACTTCCCCCCCAGCTTGGCTCCCCCCAAGTGGACACGCATGAACATGACGAGACTTGACTTAGGGTCCAGATAATGTTTATGAGCAAAAGACAAGCGATTACACTCTGGCAGGAGCATAAATACAGGAGCAGAGTCCCTGCGCTAGCCCTGCCAGGTCCCTCCCAGCTCCCTCGGTGTGTGGGTGCCACCCTGGTGGCTCTGCCCCTCCTCAAACACCCACCCCAGTGCTCGGCTGACAACCCCAAAACATGGGGTCGGCCTGTGCCCGCCGTGCATTCACGGGTGCTCAGCCCCACACCAGTGCCCGGGGATGGATGGGGAGGAGGTGGCCCCCATGCAGCAAGCTCAGCATAACTGGCTCGAGGGGCTGGGTTTGGGGGACAGGTAGCCCTGCGCCAAGGGGAAGACCCTCCTTGGGGCTGGGGGGGCACCAGGGCCCCATGCCAGTGGGGTCTCCAGGGGGCTGTGCTTGAGCCTCCCCTTTAGGGTCCGCTGCCCGGAGCCAGCACCATGAGCCCACAAGCACCCCGATGGGCACCCCGGTACCCCAAGTCTCTCTGGGGCTGCTGTGTCCTCGTGGGGAGGTGGGCAGGACCCTGCTGTCCCAGCCAGGGCAGGCTGACCCACCACCACCCTGCCTGCCAGGGACCCCAGGGACAACCTTCTCAAGGCCACGGTGGGAAGGGTCCAGGCTCACGCAGACACCAAGGGGGCAAACCTGCCAGGGCAGGGCTTCGGGACTGCCAGGGGCTACCTGGCACTTGGGGGGCCTGGCTCCCCCAGGGCAGGGAGAGCAGCCGTGCATGCCCCAGGCCAGCCCTGTCCTCCACCTGGGTGGTGTCACCCACCATCTGTGGGCACAGCAGCACAGGGGTCCTCCGAGTGCTGCCACATTCTCCCCCGGGGACCCCCACCCTTGGCACAGCTGCAGGATGGCAGAGAAAGGAGGGTGTCAGGCACAGGCAGCAGGTCCCAGGGTCTCAGCTCTCCTCCAGCAACCCGGGGTACCAGTAGCCCCACTCCAGGACCCCCACAATGAGGGATGGAGCCAGGGGCTGCAGAGGAAGGGCAGTCCCCCCAGCTGGGGGCATTGCCTGCAAATGAGAGAAAGTCCTGCTCACCCCTTCCCCTGGCAGCTGTGCAACCCATCTCTAACACCCAGGTTGGACAGTCCCGTGGGTGGGTTTCCCCACGCTCTGGAGTCCCACCATGCCCTCTCCCCTGGACTCACGGCCCGGGCTTCCCCGGGGGACAGGCTCCCTGGCACAGCAGGGGCTCCCCCGGCTGGCACCATGCCCTGGGCAATGCCTATCAGTAGGTCTGGGGCGTGAGGATGAAGAGTCGGTCTTCCTCCTTGCGGATCCACTTCATGAGCTTGTTGACAGCACTGATGGCACCAGCCTTGGTCCCCAGGGGACTGTAGCATATGTAGAGCTCGAAGGCGCTGGTTACCTGGGCAAAGAAGGGTACATGCTGGGAACACGTCTGTGCCCCACTTGGGGCTGGCACCGCATCTTCCCTCCATGGGCTACTGCGAACAGGCGCAGGGGCTCCGGTGCAGGGACATATGGTGGCAGTGGGGTACCCTATATGGGGTTTTCTCAGAAGTGGGAGGATCAAACACCAGGGTGGGTTTTCTCAGTGGCACTGGGGAGTTCATGACAGCGCACGGCACAGCCCTTGGTGCTGGAGCTCACCAGCTCCTGCTGATATCCCTGCCTGTCCCTCCCTGGCACAGGGGTGCATGGGAGCAGGCTCACCCACAAAAGGACCGTGCATGGCCTGGGGGCCACCCTGGGGACCATGGAGCTGGTGCTGCGTTGTGCCACCACCCCCTTACTCCACCATGCAGTACCGGAGAAGATGGGCTCACCCAAACCCTGCAGACAGCCCTTACCCACGCCAGGAGGTTCTCACGGGGGCCTGTGAAGTAGATGTTCTTCAGGGGGCGTGAAGAGTTGTGAGCCCGGCTGTGGAGGTACTGGTAGAGCCCCAAGAGCCTCTCCTTCTCCTCCTCCCGCACGTAGGGTGCCTCAATCTCAGGGCTGCAGGAACACAGCACCCCGTTAACCCCCAGGAGAAGGGGATTCGTGGAGAAGGTTTGCCCCACGCCCCACGCCACAGCCTTGGCCCGATGGTTCCCTGGGGGCCTCACCTGGTGAAGAGCCCAGAGCTCTTGGACTTGTAGATGAAGTGTCGGAGGTCGGGGATGCCCACCTGGGCGACGCTGTAAAAGGGGGTGCGCAGGGCCTCCTGCAGAGCGTGGTGCACCCCCCGCCGCCGCAGGCGCTCCTGGAAGCGCCGCTTACAGTCAGAGACGGTGAAGAAGTCCTCACGGTCGGTGGAGACCAGCAGGAGGCACAGGTCCATCTCCTGCTCCAGGTAGGAGATGTGGGCATGGAAGAAGCCGCTGGAGTTGAACTTTGGGAGACAAATAGGAGTCCAGGCTTCGCCCTCCCGAAAGGAGGAAGAAGAGCTGATGAGGTTGAAGAGCAGATGGAGGTCAATGGGGTGGAGGAACTGATCCTTCTTCCTCACGAGAGACACCAGCTGGTTCCCTGACAGAAGGATGGAGAAGACCAGGCTCTTGGCCTTGGCCTGCTGGAGGCTGGTGCTGACAGCGTCCCGGACACTGGCGGCCAGGGGCAGGCAGCGCACGGCACCCATGAGGAAGCTGGGGTCGTGGGCCATGAGGTCCAGCAGGTTGTCAGTGATGCGCTCGGAGCCAGCCAGGAGCCTGCGCAGGTCATAGTTCTGCTTCTGCTGGAAGATGTGGTTGAGCTGGGTCCAGGTGAGCAGGCTCAGGATCTGGTAGTAGATGTAGAGCAGCTCGTGGGCGATCTCCTGCTCCGACTGCCGGGTCCGCGCCACTGCCACCAGCACCAGCGGGCTCCTCCGCACAAAGACCACCTTGTAGCCATCTGCTTGGGAGGGAGTTCCCCGGGGGGCCGGGGACAGACCTGTAAAAGCCTGCCTCCCTGGGGCTGCAAGGGGGAGCCAGGCTGCAGCCTCCCCCCAGCAACCAATCTGCCCCTGGGGACAGCTAACGTGGCCCACGGTGGCAGGGGCACGGCGCCGGGCAGGCCGTGACACCTGCCCTGTCCCACTCCCCCCCAGGGCGGTACCTGCATGGATGGACCGGATGGCGTTTTTCTCAGCCTCCAGGAAGGACACCAGGGCCATCATGACACCCATGGTGCTGGAGAGGGCCTCCTCGGAGCCATAGCGGGAGTACACGGGCTTGCCCGCCTCGCTCAGCACAAAGACGTGCTTCCGGTGCATGCGCCAGGCGTCCATGGTCACATCCTCCTCCTCCTTGCCCGACAGCACCGAGTCGCGGCGGGTGGTCTGCGGGGACGGCTCCAGCTTCCCCTCCTTGCTTTGCCTCATCTCCTCCTCCAGGTCGAGGGCTATGCCCGTGAGCTGCGTGCTCAGCTCGCTGAAGTCCTTGCTGATCTGCTCCATGCTGGTTGGCTCGGCCGGCTCCCCCCGCCTCTCCTCCGGGCTCCGTGCCGCGGCCGCCCCGTCCTCGGGACTCGTCAGGTCCTCATAGGAGCGGGTGTGCACGAACATGGCTCCCTCCTGGCCCGCCCCTGGGAACAATGGGCTGTGCAGCATCCGTCCGCCTGTCCCCCATACTGAGGCAGCGGGTGGACGGAGGGTGCAAAAGGGACAGGGCTTTGCAGGGAGGGACCTGCCCTTCTCTCCCCATTCCGTGGCACCCAGGGTTGCGGGTCCTGCTGGTGGGGAGCAGCCAGCGGGCCCGTCTCCCCCTGCCCGCGGGGCTGCGAAGGGCCCAGCCTGCATAATGAGGAGCTGCTTTTTTTTTTTCCCCTCGCTTACCCCTGCGGTGAGCTCTGCCCCCATACCTGGCTCCGTCCCCTGCGCCAGCCCTGGCGTGGGGCTCTCGGACCGCTCCGCGTGCTGCCCATCTCCCGGTGCCAGGGACCCGTTGGGCACTTCCCAGCCTTTCTTCTTGTGGACATCTGCAGCCATTCCTCGGGGCAGGACCTGCATGTGACCCACAATGTCACCCCTCTGTTCCTTCACCTGCAAAATGGGTCCCGAAACGCTCTGCTCTCGAGCGGGGCCGTGCCAGCATCGTCGTCTCGATCCCGCTGGCTCAGCAAGCACCACCGAGCCCTGGTGAGACGTCAGGAAAGCCGCTCTAATCCAGCAGGATTTCCTCCCTCCCGCGGCCCCAGCTCTTTCCAGCCCCCCGGCCCCAGCACCTTTCATCCAGGCTTGGCCCCGATTTCCCCCGAGCGCTGGAAAAGCCATTCAGCCTCCCTCCGCCGCGTCCCAGCAGCGAAAGGAAAGGGAGACGGCCCTGGATGGGGCTGGTCCCGCACACCGACAACCCCAGAGGCCTCATGTTTGCCAAGGGCGGGTTTTATGGCCTTCCTTGGCCTGGATTAGGTGGCTGAGATGAGACCAGGCTGGTGACGCTCCTCCTGAGGCCACGGCTGCTCAGATGGCCCAACCTCCTGCGAGCAGGGTGCCCTCTCAAGCCCCTGCCCGGTGGGTCAGCCCTCCTGGGCACAGCCCGGCCGTGCCCCCAGCCCGCACTTTGCCCCCCACCCGGGACGGGGAAACCGGCCCAAAAGCGAAGGCAGGCACACAAGGGAAAGCAACAAGAGGAAGGCAGGCTGGCCCAGCACCCCGCGCTTCCGAAACCAGCCGCGGCTTCGCTCCGTGCTTCGTGACACCTCCTGCCCCCCAGACCCAAGCCCGGCAGGTAACGCCGCACCTGGCGGAGCCGGAGCCCGACCCCAAAAGCCTGCAACACCCCAACAGCCCGGGACGGTGCCGGGCTGCGGATTAGGGTCCCGTCCTCGCCTGGCCGGCTGCACCACTGCCAGACCGCTGCCCTTCCCCGGAGCTCCCCCCCTCCCACCGCGGATGAGGGTCTCCCCGTCCCGGTCCCGGTCCCGGTCCCTCCTCCGCCCCGGGGAGGGTCCCCGCTCCCCGAGCACCGACGTGCCCCGGGGAAGCGCCAGCCCCGAGGACCCCAGCCCCGAAGGACAACGCGCAGGGACCGACCTTCGCGGCTCCTCCCGTCAGCGCCGGAGGCCCGGGCGAGCGGCGCGGCG
The DNA here is from genome assembly GCF_026419915.1 of Harpia harpyja. Taxonomy (NCBI): domain Eukaryota; kingdom Metazoa; phylum Chordata; class Aves; order Accipitriformes; family Accipitridae; genus Harpia; species Harpia harpyja. Next base: position 5,353,344 of record NC_068969.1, read on the forward strand.
GGGGCAGCCCGGCAGCCCCCGGCAAAGGCCTAGGCGGGGCGAGGGGGAGGACGACGACGCCGCCGGCGGCGGGCGGCCGCCTCCCGCCCTGCCCCCGGCCCCGGCCCCCGCGGTGCCCCCGGCATCGCGGCACCCCGGCCCGGCGGGAACCGCCCCCCGCGGCCTGCCCGGGCCCGGCCTCGCCGCCCCAAGGTCGGCCGCCGGCCCCGCGGAACCATGGGAGCTGTAGGCGGCCCCCGCTTCCCCGCTCCCCGCCGCCGCCCCTCCGCGACTACAACTCCCGGCAGGCCGCGCCGGCTCCGCCGCGCGGGGCACGCTGGGAAACGGAGTCCGCCCGTAGCCCTTGCCGGCGCGGGGCATGGCGGGAGCGGTAGTGCGGCGACCGGCGGGGACCGGACTCCGCTTCCCAGAGTGCCCCGCGCGCGGGGCGTCGGGGAGCGGAAGTTCCGGTTTCTCGCTGTGGTTGCGCTGGGCCTGGCGCGGCGGGAGCGGCGGCGGCGGTGAAGGTGAGGGGCGGCCCCTCACCCCGGTGGCCCGGCCGGGGTCTCCCGGTGCGGCGGGGGTCGTGGGCTTTTGCCTGGGGAGGGGAGCGCGGGTGCGGGGTCTGGCGTGGGGCCGCCGGGGTGGGGGAGCGGGGGCGGCGGCTCCCGGGGATCTCCCGGCGTACGGGAGGGGAGCGGGGACGTCTCCCGGCGTACAGGGGCGGGGCAGAGCCTCCCGTACGGCCACCCGGAACGGGGAAGCGGTGGGCCGGGGGGGGGGGTTGTGTTTTTGGGGTGTCCCCTGGGATAAAGGGGGGGGGGTCTCAGTGCCGAGAGAGGGCGGCGGGGCGGGAGTCTCCTGAGGGTCTCCCGGGATGGGGAGGTGTCTTCCCGTGGGGCTGTCCGGGGTAGAGGAGTGTCCGTGGGGGGAGGCCGTTCCTAGGGGCCACCAGGGATAGAGGAGCAAAGGGTTCCTCCTGTGGAGTCCATCAGGATAGAGGCGGGGGTCTTTGTGTCTCTTTTGGGGTCACCCGAGATGGGGGGATAGCCCGAGGCGGAGGGCTGCCTCGGCTGCGAGCTGTGAGGAAGCGGGTCCTGGCTCCGCGGCCCCGAGGCTGGCTGTGGGCTCAGTCTCCTCGTCGGAGCCCCGCGCCCCAGCTGGGCCAGGGGCCGTGGGCTTGGGCAGCTCGGTCCCCGGTATGGGAGTACCGTGGGGTGTCCCGCACGGCTGTGCCGAGCGTTGGGGCCTGCCCTCTGTGTCGTTGTCAGTGGTTGTGGTGTTTCTGGGTATCTCTCTATTATTGTGAGGCCCTGGTCAAAATTAGGGCTTCTTTCACACCATGTCACATGCCTTTCCCTGAAAAGCGTCTCTGAACACTCGTGTTTTTAAAAGGGATGGACAAAAAGTGGGCTGCATTCATGCTGGGGTGCAGAGAAAGGTGATTGGAGCTGCCGCTGGGAGCGTGTTAGCTGATAGTAATCCCTAGTGATGGGCTAAATGGGATTTTGGACTGTAAATAAAGGCTTAGGTGGAGGCAGGATGTGGCCTGGCTCATGCTGGAGGCAGGTAGAGGCCTGGTAATGCAGTGGTTGCGAACTACTGGGAATAATAACGCTGACCTCTCACGTTTTGTTTTTTAAAACAATTGGCACCACAAGAGTTTGGTGGTGTTGCTGATGTGTGGTGTTAATTTTGGAAACGCTGCTGAAGGTGGAATACGCTTTCCTATCCCAGCAGGGCGTTGGTGGTGTGAAAGTCTCTCCCAACACTCCCTAGTTGGGAATGTGCTCATGAAATCCTTTGGGACAGGCAAGGTCAGGATAGTAATGGGGGGGGTGTGTGTGTGTGTGTTTAGAAATTCACCTAATTGTTTCTAATACATGTTTTTAAAAGTATCATACAGCTGAAAAGCACACACATCCCCTTTTTTTAAGTCCAAACCTCCAGCCTGACACCTAGAAGAGCTGAAATAGTTCTCTCCCTCCGCTTTCAAACTTCAGTGGCACGGTTTTGATATTTCTTCACTTCTGGATTAGACATCTTCAACTTTAACATTGGAAATAACAGGCTTTCTTGGCTACTTGCAGTTTCCATAGCTTGGAGAAACATTTTCTTTTGTACCTCCTGTAGTACTTGAATTTCACAGTGGCTTTTTCCTTTCTTCAGTCTTACAAAAACTTCACTAGGCACAGAAAGTTGTTCCGCAGCAAATTACTTCCTCTGTTCTTTAAGCATAGTCTTGTGTGTAGTTATGTGTTTGATTTTCTCGTGGTCTATAAATACCAAGTCTGGCAGTCTTGGCAAAATCTGTTTGGAGAGAAGTTGTGAGTATCGGAGTATTTTTCTGAAAATAGCATCTCTTTGAAACTTCACCTTGTCTAATCCGTCACCAATTTCTCCTCTCTTCCCCCCAGATTTGGAAAACAAGGTGCAAAGTTGGGTGTAAGTTGGTGAGGAGATGCTCGAGGACTGTGCTGGCATTCCTCACTCTGCCCCTTGCCAGAAATCTTTAATTATTCCTTAAGAAGGCCAGCTTCTTAGTCTGGCTCAGTTGCACAATTCTGATGTACGATGCCATTATTTTACCATAGTATGATGTAAATTGAAATAAGAGATCCAGAAGAGTCTGCCGTCAGGCTTGACACGTGCAGTTTGGAAAGTGGAACTGGGAATGTCCCCTGAGCGGCAGTGCCAGGCACTGGGCTGTCTGGGGGTGCGCTGAGGAGGGCAGGGGCACAGGCCTGAGGAGGTCCTTGGGTGTAATTGCCAGGGAGCGTCCGGAGCTCCATCAGTCTCTCATGTCTGCTGAGAGGGCTGCGGGACCATCGGTCGTTGGAGGAACTAAGACCACAAAAGAGCTTCCCCTCCTTTGAGTTGCACCTTCTGTATCTTCACTGGAGCTGAGGCTTTGCCACCAGGAAATAGAGCCAGCTGGGATAGGAGGAGGGAAACGTAATGTGTACTTTCAGTATGCATATCTGCCCTCCTGAATATTCAGTATAATTGTAACAGCTAATTATTGTCTTAAAAGATCTCTGAATCTGAGCTCTGTTAGTAACTGGACCACGCTGTGCGTTTTGCGGCTGCGTTACTGTGTCACTCTGAAGAGTCCTTTGTTGCCGTCTCCTTCAGATGTGTGGTTGTGACTGAACTATGGCAAAACTAATTGATGCACAGTTCCTAGCACTTGAGGGTGGATTTTTGCCGTGCTTTGCTGTTGGCCTGGCCCCAGCCCCAGGCTCTGTTGGTGTGTCTTTGGCAAACAGCCTTACTCGCACTGACCTGTCTCCCAGCGTCTGCCTGTGAGCAGGGAGGTGGGAGCTGAGCTGGCTGTTACCTGAAGGGTCAGTCCTGATGGCGTCTCATCACAGCGTGCGCCTTTTGGAGCAGTTGTAGCAGGGTGTACCTTCAGGAGATCTTGGCATTGGTGGAAGCCAGTCTAAGAAGTTTCTGTCCCTGTCCTGCAGTTTGCTATCACCTTGTTTTGTGGGGCTGGGTAGTAAACCGTACTGCTGAAATAACCTGGGTTGAATATAACTCTCTTCGGAGGGTCATTTGTGGTGCAGACCCAGAAAAGCACAAGTTGGCACAACTAACACGTTGCGCATTGCCAAAGGCAGAGAGGAGGGAGCAAATCGTATCAGGCTGAACAGGGGACTGTCAGAGCCAGTGTTGCTGCCTGTGTTATTGAACCGTGACCTCATACTCATGGATGTTGCTGCATGGCTCTGCTGATCTATGCCAGGCCTGATATCAGTCCAATGGTATTTTTTTCCCTGTCTGATAATTTGAACGTTATATCCAAACATTTCCTAGCTGGCAAAGGATTTCTTTTTTTTTTTTAAACATCGGTGAGCTTGTTGACTTAATGAGAACTGGAGTGGGGGAGGCAATCCAAAAGGGAAGAACAAGAAACACCATGTCTGCAGGCTGCAAAAGATTATAGATAAAAGGACTGGCTGATGACAGCCACCCGTAATGATGACTGCCATAACCACCTCTGTTTGCCTGTCCTCTCTGTGGAGGGTATGGTGTCAGTTCTCTTAGATTCACCTCCGAGAAAGAAAAAAATGATAGAGCTTGTGGAGGAAATCTTTGGGACCAGGGAGGTGCTTGTTGCATCAAGAGCCATGCAAAACGTGAGGAGACCAGTGTTCTCGGGCTTGAGTGGCCAATTGAATGAACCTGTTTCTTTGGAAATGGTGTTACAGTGGATGGATCAGTGGTGGTTGTATAGGTTGCCTTCATCAGCCATCACACCCTTGCACACTGAGGCCTGCCAAGCCTTGCTGTCCCTGGCTCCCACGGCTGGTGATGGACCCTGGCAGCAGTGGGTAGTCCCTCTTGGCAGGGCAGCTCCATTTAGCTCCTTGGCACAGGCGGCTGCTGGCAGCGGCATCTGGAATCGCTCCCTGGTGTAAGGTCTGTCATAACCTCTGTCAACCTGCCACCCATACGGCAGCGCTGGCCTTTGGAAATGAGAAGAAACAGGATCTTGTGTGCTTTTCTTCAACACCAGCTGCTCTAGACAGGCCTGGTGCTGACTGTACTGTCTTCTGTTCCACCTAACCACTGCAGTTAGTTTAATCCTGCTTTTGAGCTGCTTTGTAAGAGCATGTGAGTCCCAGGTCTCCTAGCCTTGGTCTGGTGGCACGGCAGCCCTCCTGAACCACTGCAGCTGGACTAGCCAGAGTAGGTTTGACACCATCAGGTTGCTAGCTACCTCATTTTGCTTTACGCTCTGCTGCAACCTTTTTTTTTTGGGAAAGATGGAAGTAGTTCCCATTTCAAGTCCTGGCTTTGGCAATCACCAGGAAATCCTCACCTTCTCCGCTGGTGGAAGTGGATGAAATTTTAGAACTCTCTTGAGGCAAGTGTTATTTGCGGCACTTGGCTTGATGAGGGCAGCGTTGGAAAACAGTGCCTGTAATGATTTATTGGCAAAGCCTACTCTGTTATCTATGTACTTTTGAGGGCAGAGTAACCATAGTAGACCAATGGTAGTGATCGTTTCCTCGAACAGCAAAGAGCTTTTGGCAAAAATAGTTTGGATTAAACATTAATTACAAACTGTTGTTCGGCAGCGGTCCTCGTTGTTTGTAGATTGTGGCGTTCTCACGTTTCTAGCTGCACTCCAAATAGTGTCAGACAGCACAGTATGTTGGAAAGCTTTATGTTAATCAAAGCAGATATCAAATTGTTTGCCCACCCATATTGACAGTTTGATTTCAGAAGTCATTTGACGCTTGCAAATTTGAACATGGAGAAACGCAACAGTTAAATACATTCATGCCTGAGTGTGGTCTTGTATATTTGTGGATCCTGATCGGATGTTACTCAGGCCCCTTCTAACCAGCAGTGTTTTCCTTATGTGATATGTGTTCTTTGCCTTGTGGCTTATTGTCATGTTATTTATTCAGCAGGTTGTGCTGTCTTGGTGTTCTTAGAGTGAATTAACTGTTTCTGGAAACGTACCAGACAAGATAAAAATGTGGGGAGACCATCGACAAGGCAACAGAATGGGGTCTTTTCGGTAAGCATTTGAATGTACAGTTTGTTTCAGCAACATTCTTAAATACCATAAGCCATAGGAACTTTCTGTCTGTCAGTATTTCTGCGCATCCTCCCGTAAGCAGACTATTTTGGTAAAAGTTCTGAGGTCTGTGTGGAGCTAGGTGTGATTGCCAAAGAATAGGTACATTAAGTGACAGTGTAACTTTCTGCATTTCTGTTTTTAATTTCTTTTTTTTTAACAACAGCTGCTTTTAGTATTTCTATTCCTTCTCCACACCACCTTTTCTAGCGATGCTTAGTTTAGCTGTTGTAAGCTAAGGTGATGATATGCCATATGGATTTTGGTGCTATGCACTGTTAAGACCTAGAAGAGAAGCACCTAATAGTGTGATGTTGATTGTCTTCAACCTTCGTGCTTGCCTTAACTTCAGAAATACTGTCACTTTCATTGCACACAGGATTTTATGAAAACTGTGAGAGTTTAGTTCTCTCCATGAGTTTAAGTAGATCGTATATCCCCATGTTCTTGGTGCTACTCCTTCATAAGACATTTTTGAATGTCACTGGAACTGTTTTAAAGATTCATACGCAACTGACCTGCACAGCCTGATGTTTTGCTTAGTTTACATTCTTCTGGTTGTTACTAGGCCCTGTGTTTGCAAGAGGGCTCCAGGTATAAAAAAAAATAAATAAAAATGGAGGCACCAAAAGCTAGGGTTTTCCTCTGTTGTGCATAAATCTTTCATCCTTTGCTCATGTGTCCACCTCAGTTACTTGAATACCAGCATGATAAAGGTACTTCCTCATGGCATACCTTAGGTTTCTGCAACAAGAATACTTCAAATAATTGTCTAACTGTAATGTGTTGAGAAAGCTGATGACATTTGAGCTCTGAAAACCAGTATCCTCCAGAACATGTCTTAACGGTATTGATGAGGGAGTGATTGTGTTTTGTGATGATATCAGTAGTGCTGTCCTGCTGATTTTTAAGGGGATTTTATTGGCATCATTCTTTACTGTGTTGGGTGGGGAATTCTAACCTTGAACCAAGTTTTAATTACTGTTCTACATGGTGGTGAAACAGGGGCGTGTAGCTTAGGAAATCTGTATATGGTTTGATTAACTATGCAAATGTCACCTTGCATTCTGTTGGTGAGTGATTCTGGAGTGAAACTTGAAGAACAACATGACTTGCTGTAGTTGCTAAGGAAATGACCACTGATTTGGGTAGCATTTGGTGTTATTTTAAAATGTGTTGATATTTTTTTATTCTGTTTTTTTGAAAATGTATTGGAGCCTCGCTTAGATGAAAAATCAGGTAGCTCCATCTCAAAAGAAAAAAAACCAAACCTCACTGGGTTTTGAAAAACCGTCGTAAGAGGAAACCTCTTCCTGAGTGGTTTTATGCAGGTATCAGGAGAGCTCATAGCTATAGTGTTGTAAACTCGGTGTAAGACAGCCAGTCTGGAGGCACGAGCACAGGATCATCTTGAATGTTGATTGTTGGCATATTCCTGTGAGGCATCCTTGAAGTCTGAACTGATAGCTTTCAGCATTTTGCCAGTTTAGACTCCAGCACAAGGAAGCATAAATGAGTCTCTGTAGTATGTTAATAGAGCATGTTTGGTAACCTCTGCTTTTATGTGCCTCAGGATGACGTGTTAAGTTAGCTGTTTGTAATACTGCCCGGAGAGCTTAAGCTCAAGTGGTTCCTTGCAGGCGTGTGCTGGTGATGCTAATGAACAAACAAACACACCAGCTGGTGGAACCTTGAACAGCTGCAGAGCTGTGTGCAGTGCAGGACTATGTGGATTGCTACCATCATTAACCCATTAATATTGCAGGTATTCCCTGTTGAGTGCTTCTGGAAATTGTGCTGAAATGGGAGCACCCAAGTTTACTTTCTCACACCTGTCGTATGCTGCCTCATCTTAAACTGCCAAACATCAATATCTTCTGCGGATCTTAGACTGTTACACAACTCTATAAAGTTTAGAGAAGAATGTGCTGCTGTGTAGATTTCAGACTCTAAGCACGTTATGAATAATACTGTCTTTATTTCTACAGTGGGAGCCAAGAAGAAAGGTTTGCTCCCGGGTGGAACAGGGAATATCCTCCTTCCCTTGATAGTCTTGCTCAAGAAAGACACTCTGGCAACTTCTCTGGCAGAGAATCACTTCCTTTTGATATCCAGGCACTCACAGGCCTCCTCAATCCTCAGTTTGCCAACAGAGAGGAACCTTCTTTCAGCTTTGGAGCTAGAGATGGACCACGTAGTGACTTCAGAGGCGGGGAGGGGCACCATGATTTCAGGGGCAGAGATTTCCCACCATCTGACTTCCAGGGCAGAGATGAGTCTCAGATGGATTTCAGAGGTAGGGAGCCACCCTCTTCTGAGTACAGGGGCAGGGATATGTATTCTGGAGACTTCCGGGAGAGAGAAGGGCCACCTATGGACTTCAGAGGTGGGGACGTTCCTTCAGTGGACTACAGGAACAGGGAGACATTCCGTATGAACTACAGGGATAGGGAAGCACATAATATGGATTACAGGGGCAGAGATGAACCTCCATCAGACTTCCGGGGAAGGGGGTCTTTTGATCTAGACTTCAGAGGTCGAGATGGATCTCATGCAGACTTTAGGGCAAGAGATGTGCCTGAGTTAGACTACAGGGGCAGAGAGCATTCCTATTCAGACTTCAGAAATAGGGATGTACCTGATTTGGACTTCAGGGGTGTGGGCACCTCTGATTTGGACTTCAGAAACAGAAATGCACCATCATCAGACTTCAGAAACAGGCACAGGTCCCGATCTGATCAGGATTTTAGGAGCAGAGATGTGGCTCCTCCTATGGACTTTTCAGATAGGGAAATGCCTCCCGTGGATCAAAGCCTTGTAGATTTTAGGCGCAACCAATCTACTGTACCTTTAGCAGAAAGAGAGGGCTCTGGTTTAAGCACCAGCAAGAGAGAGGAGTCTGCACTTGGTCTAGATAGAACTCCCTTTGGTAGCCAAAAAGGAGAATTTCAACATTCAGAAGCACCAGCCAGAGAAGAGGAGTCACTTGGACTGGGTCTTGAAGATGACACTTCACACAATTTTCAAAATAGCCGTGGACCTCTTCCTACTCTTCAGGACCAAGAGGAGCAACCTCAGACCTTTGCTAACAAGCAGCAACAGCAGCAGCTTTCTGGGGGGGAGCAGCAGCAAAGATCCGATTCTGATCTTGGGTTAAAGGGTGAAGGTGGCCTGGATTTCCTTGGAAGGCAAGATACTGACTACCGAAACATCGAGTATCGCGATGTGGATCACCGGCTGCCAGGGCATCAGATGTTTGATTATGAACATGGCAAGTCCTTTTCAGAAGGAAAACCCAGCAAAGATTCTAGGCCCTATAAGAGCCTTCAGGTAGGTAGTTTTGTCAATTGATGTTTCTGTTAAATGCATGTTGGCCAAAGAATGGAAGGAGCTGGGAAGGAGTCTTCTTTTCATATCCCATCAGTTCTATCCTAATTCACTGTCCTTCTCCGAGATCATCCTCAGGCTCCAGGTTGTTTTAATGGGCACCCTTTCTATCTCAGAAATACTTTCTTCTCAAGAGAAATGCGATTTAGCAATTGAGAATTGCTAAATACGTAGAACCAGATTTGGTACAGGAAGTCCCCAAGTTGAATATGACCAGACAGAGGGAGGGTGTTGGGGGAAATAGTATACAGAATAACTTATTTTGTTATATTAGAATTTACTTCGTTGTAACCGTTCTATGTTATTTTCTCCTGGACATTGCTTATGAGCACTACCAGAGAGAAGCTACTGGCTTGGGTGGACCTGTGTAGAACAGTACAGCTGTTCTCATGCATGCTTTGTTCTCCTTCAGAGTTAACTTTGAAATCTGAAGGTAACGATAACTACTGAGTTAATAGCTACTATTGAATTTGAATCTACCACTGCTGGAAAGCAGAGAGAGGTGATTTGCCTGTTTTATTTTCCTGGACCTAGATCTCACGGTACAGCTCAACGAGCATATAAGAATCTAGCAATACTAGTCCTCCAGAGCTCTGAATCTTAAACAGTGCTGTGGTTAAAGATTTGAGCCAGTCTGCTTATGGGCCTTTGCCTTTGAATTATACCCTGCTTTATTTTGTTACTGTCTGTGTATCTTGTGAGCTAGCGTATCTCATTTGTAAAAAACATCTTGATTGTGTAAACTCAAGGACCAAGATTACCGGACCTGTCCTAAATACGTGAAGCCAAGCAAGCTCATTCGGCTAGGAGGAGTGCCTGAAACTGCCACAAAGGATGATGTAAGTGGGATGTTTTTAACCCAAAAACTTCTATCAAGGGTTTCTAAAAGTAACATTTTTAAGCCTGGTTAATGTAGTTCAGATGGTCTGTCATTTTCCTAGGGGAAAATCCAGATTTAGAAGTCATTGCAATGTTATCTTTTATCTGATTATTCCAGGTTTTGGGGAGTCTGGAAGTGATGAGTTTTTCTGCAGTCACATGTGGGGTGTTGATGGCTAAAAGCCTTGACTCCAGACTCTTTTTAACATGCCTCACTTCCATCATTGCTTTATATATACACCAAATATTGTTATTAATTTGTTACTACATTTTGGTAACTGTGTAGTGTCAAAGTGAACTTGTTCATTCTTAGTTACTTGAAATTGCTAAAATGAGATCTTATAAAGATGGAAAAGATGTCTGCTGCTACTGCTGATTTTAGTAAAAAAAACCCCCAAAATAATTTAGGCTACAAGGTGAAAGAAGCTCCCTTTCCAAAACCTTCCACTTTGAATTAGGATTTTTTTTTTGGTGGCATTTCCAGACATGAGAACATCTACATGCAATAGTTTTTGCTGGGGTTAGCTGTTATGATCAGAGCTTCTGAGGCTTGATATTGGAGAACTCATGGCAGAAACTTTGTCCATCAGAGGATGATAAGACTCAGAACAATCACCCCATCTCCCTTGATTTTCTTAAAGGCACTAAGATATCTCTGATCTTAGATCAGGATCAGAGGTGAACTGTCTGGCTGAGACCAGCATAATAAACCTTTGCACAGTTGAATTGTGATGTAAATGGTGCTTAAACAAACACCAAAAATACTTCCCAAAACTCAATGAACAGTTGTCAGGTACTGCTGTAACTTAATCAGTAAAATGTGTCAGTTTGTAACTAGAAAGGAAAGAAGTCTTGGGGAGAAAGAAATGTACGTTAGCAAGTGCTTCACTTTTCGAGGTTTGGTTTTGGAGACTGAAGTGGATCTTGGTTTTCCTGTAGATTCTCAATGCTTTCCGAGGGCCTGATGGGACACCTGTGAAGGACTTGCGACTGAAAGATTACAGTTCAGGTGAGAATGCTTTTCCAGTGCTTCTAGTTTCACGTTTACAAAAGGGTATTTTTTTACACCGATACTCCCTTAGGCAGTTTGGTTAAAATCTTTGGTGACATAATTGCAGGTATTTTTGAATGAAAATGCCCACTGAGTTTTGTAGTTTGTCCTCCTGTCTTCAAAACTGATGGCTGTGCTCGCTGCTACTTTGGAGGTAAAGCATGTGTCCTGGTGCCTGTAGAGAGATGTAGGAGCAGCAGGAAAAACAGTAAGGCTGTTCTAATAGCCATCAAGAATAAAGTCAATACTGACATGGGACAGCAGGTTAATACCTCAATAGATTTTTAAAAAATTATTATTAAATCCTTTTGGATTGTTCTACATCTTGTTTTTGAGATGGTCTTATTGTGGAACGTGTCCTGCACAGTGTCCTCAGGAAACCTGATACATCCTAACATTTCTCCTTCAGTAACATGAAACTGTTACCCTTCTTAGACATGAAGACAGGTTAAAAAAAGAAAAAGTAAGTTTTACAAGCAAATATCCAAATACTGGGTCTGGATGCTCTTCCTCATTCAAAGAATAAAGTTTTGCTGTACTTCTGATCAGTATGTATAGGATTCTGAAGAAAGAAATATTTTACAAGGCTGCTTTGTGAGAAAGTTGTACTGGAACAAAGATGTGCGATGGTAGGAAATGCAGGGTGAGTCCTGGGGATTGGTTTGGATAATACTGTAGGAAATACCTGGAAACCGTTGGGATTTTGGTTTTGGTTTTTGTTTGTGGTTTGTTGTTTTTTTTTGTTTTTTTTTTAAACATAGGAAAGCAGAGGCTTCTACCTTCATCAGTGCTTTTTCCTATTACCAGTACGGGTTGCATGTGAAGCAGCTGGAATTCTTGATGTCAATATATTATATAAAGGCTTCCTATGTGTTTAGTAGCTGGGGAGAGAAACTGGGGCAGTTGGGTATTTCTCAAGTATATTTTTGTTTCTGGAAGCTGTCAAAGGAGATTTCACAACCTTCTCATGAACCTTTGAACTAAAGAACACCCCTGTGTCACATAATCTGGTCTGGCCCAACAAGCAGGTCTTAAGGGACACAGTCAATCTTTCTTGCTTCCTTTCCTCTTTTCTAAGCATAGTACAGCATGGCTGTCATCACCCGCACAACACTGACTGCAACCCAATAATTGCAACATGCTCGTTTTTCACCTGTGCTGATGTGATTTGTCAGGGTTTTGGTTTTTTTTTTTCTGAAACACATCACGTTTCAGTAATAAATCAGCTTGAACTGGGAATCTCTTCATAGGTCTCTTGTGTATGGTATTAGGACTTACTGCCCTCATTAGAGAACTGTTGTCTCCTCCTTCCCATTCCCCATTTCAAAGGCTACTCAGGATGAGAAACAGTGTCTGAACTTACATGCAGCAGCCCTAATATCTGCTGGTGGTCACATGTAATAAGAGGGTTGCAGTTTTCTGCTATCCCTCTAAAAGCTGCATTTTCTTTCAGTCCGTCTCCTCGGCTGCAAAGTTGGGGTTTTTTTGAGTTTTTCTGGCCATTGTGGGAGAAGAAAGAATGAAGTTAAAATTAGCTCATATTTTATGAGCTATTTAAAGCTGTTCTTTAACTCTGTCCAGTCAACATCAGTAATTTAAGCAGTGTAGCACTATTCTAGGTTACGTGGATGCTCCAAAGACTTTGTTTTGCATTATGTCCTGAGGCTGCAAATGCAGCTGCTAATTTAAACAGCTTTCTGACCCTTCTTACGCAAGATGGGTATGTCTAGGACAGTAAAAGCTTCCTGAATTGTGAAAACTACTTCTTCAAATTGAGTAACTAGAAGCTGTAGTAAATTTAATCCAGCTTTTTGCATTAGGTCATCCTATAGAGAAGTGTGTGAAATTGAATTCATATTAACTTCTGAAAAGCTAAGCCTGTTTGAAACTAGAGGCCAGTCATGGGCTAAACAATGCTTTTATGATGGGGCGTGTATGTAAATATTCATAAGAATTAAAAGCAAACTTGCTGGATTACACCTTGGATACACCTGGGCCCACTGGCTGCATTGCTGTTATCAGCTCAATGGGACGATGGCAGCCTGGCTCAGAAGAGTGCGTGCTAAGCCTGAGTGGGTTGTATATTTTTGAGTGCTGTCCAGAAATGTTAAAAATAACATTAATCATGAGTATGCATGTTGAGTGTGTTTGAGAGAAGAATGCCTGCAGCTGTTGGAGAACAATAACAACCATAACAAATAACACGCAATTAACTCAAAATAAGTGAGGTTCGGATCAGTTTCACAAAAAGATAATGCTTATCATAAAGCTTATCTCAGCAGCTTCAACATGATGATTCCACTGTATGAGCTTTCACAAGACTCTTTCTGTTTTGGGGGGAAAATATATGGTTGATTTTTCTTGGAAAAAGCAGCCCAACTTCTTTATAAAGCCCTTTCTTTTTACATACTGCATATGTGCTAAGGGAAGCATATTTTCACTGAAGGTTGTGCTGAGCATGGAACACTGTTCTTAATATACCTGGTGTGATTTTGGTACACATTCAAGCTGTTTATTCTTTAGGTTATTTTGTCTCTGAACCCCACAGACTGGAATGGTGGCTAGATTTTAACAAGGTAGTGAAAGGAGAGATGTTAAGAAATGGCATAGTAATTCTATTTAAATCAAAAAGGCATATATTTACAGCCAATGATAAAATATCGAAGTCAGACTTTATAGTATTAGTATACACAAGGTTAACTTGTAATTTTCATCAGTTAGATTTTTGAATTGATGTGTGTATATTCAGACTGAAAGTATCAGATCTATTTGTGAGGGGAAGAGGACTTCTTCCAATGTCATGTGTAAGCCTTGGCAGAAATAACTGTATTAGATTGTTGGCTTATCTTTCAGCTTGCCTTGTGAAGTGTGTTTCGTCATGTCTGTTCAATTAATCATTACAAAGGGTTAACCCTGAGGTGATAGTGGAATCTTCTCTAAGACCATTGACTGCTTTAGTATGCAGTATCTACTGGTGCCTCTTGCTGCCTCATGTGGAGGCAGAGCTGTGGGTGTGCTGCTGCTTCGGTAGATACTAGTGGTGATGACTTGTCAGCAGCTGTCTGAGAAGGGGTTGTCAGTAATGGCTTGTGAGCTCCCCAGTCCCATCTGAAGGTAGTTACCTCTGCTTGCTGGGGTCAAGGCTTTCATGTGGCTTTACAGTGTGGGCCTCCTTCTGTGGAGCTGTTAGTGCAGCATGTAACAGCACCAGCCTACTCGTGGCACGGTGTCTGTCATTCCCCTATTACTGTCTGTGCGCTTGCGTTCGTGCTGACTGCCAGGAGCTTGAAACCAATACCTTTTGACCTTTGAGGAATCTAACATGAACACACCTTGTCCTGGTTTTGATTTTGATCATATTTTAAACTTATCTCCTGCCTGATTCTCATCAAGCTTTATTTCTACTTTCCTGACTAATGTCAAACATAAGCCAAGTCTGAGATATCATCTTGAGTGTCTGATATGCACAGAACTCTTTGGCTGAACACACACGTATGGCCTGGAGAAGAGAGCACACAGAGCTATCTTTATCTTAAAGAGCTGCTTATTATGAGTCGTTCACCCTTAAAAGATGCTGCAACAATGTCCAAGTAATAGGTGAAAACATGAAGCATACTCTGAGCCTCCTGTTCAAATTATTCTCCTGGACGCAGTCTGCAGTGGGACAAGCTTGGAACATGTGTTTTCCAGCCAGGATTCATGTTAGGGTTAGTACCACCAGTTGGGAAAAGCTGTTCAGGGAAAGCGAGCCTGAGAAATTGCTGGCAGCCCATGAGGCTTTTCTAGCTTACTCCGCAAGCCCATCTGGGGAACCGAGAGGAGTTTTTGCTGAGCTGGGAGAGCATGCTGGAGAATGGACACACTAACCGAGATGGAGAGCAGCATGTGCAGAGAGGAGCTCTGTGAAGCAGACCTGGAGGGACCAGGTGAGCTGGATTGCAATCAGAAGGAGTGGTGAGGTCTACCCCAGCCCCTTTATCTACCCTCTAAATTAATGCAGCACTTCAGAAATTGGGAATTTGGGTTTGTTAACCCACTTCTGACCCTTCTGAATTCTCACTTTTGAACCCAGGGTGGGGATGTGGAGCGCGATGCTGCGCTCCTGAGGAGCAAAGCAGCCATGGAAATGGGATGACTGGAGCAGGGAGGAGTTCTCTGAACAGCAGTAATGCTTGGGGCCAGAGGGATGTCCACGTGGATACAGGTGGCTGATGCTAAAGGACAGGCATCCTCCTGTGGTGGAGGTAGATGCAGGAAATGTAGTTAACCTGAAAATGTGACTAACCTAGAAGCTACTTCATGGCAGCTGCCTGCTCTGTTTTGAAAAGCTTTATTTTTAGCAAGTACTGTTGGCACCAAACATACTTTATTGCTTGCTTAGCCACCTTCTTGCACTAGCATTTAATTTTTGTTCCATTTCTCCAGACCCGGCCCTTATGTGGTGCTTGGAACTGCCCCCCTTATCCCTCCCTTTGTTAAACTTAAACTGCCTTGGCCAAGCCCTAGAAGAAACTGGATTACCTTGCTTGTTGTCACAGAGCTCTGCCACATTGCTGCCCTGTTAAATATTAATAAGCTCCTTAGATAAACTTTTAAAAGGTGCTCTTTTTTTTTCCTCCAAGTGCTGTCTTATCTGCTATATCACAACAGTGAATTCTTAGTTTCAGGAATATTTCAGGAAGCCTCTGAAATTTAAAATTGTATTCTTTAGTGTTGCATTTTGCTAAAACTCATAATCTAAGGTCCAAAAGTTTACACTTAATGATGGAAAAATCGGTACAGATTTTTGAGTGGTGCACCTCTCCATACTAGGGATAAGTTCTCCGTTTTCCATGGCTGGAGTGCATCCTAAGGCAGTGGGATTTCCTCTTCCTTAAAGCAGAGCTCCTGTTGTGGTAGCAGGCATGGCTACACATTTGTCTGGCCCACGTATAACTGAGTCTTAGCTCCCTCACTGTAGCTGTACATGTGGGTGGGGTTTGTGCTAATAATGCTCTTGGAGGTCAGAAGCACTGGTGAAATACTGCGCTTACCCCCAGCTCCTGCATGCCACAGGTGCTGTCGTGCTGCAGCTTCCAACCATAGGTAGGGCTGGAGAGCTGAGCTGCTGCTCTGCATGGGGAGGGGATGTTTCTGGAAGTGTGCAGCAGAACTGTGCTAAACTGAGACCTTTTGTTTCCTTTCAGGAGTGATGCAGTGCCCTTGGGGAAACCCCTCTGAAGGGTGGATTTCTGGCCAGCTAGTGGCTTCCTCAGAAAGAGGGCTTGGCACCAACCCTCTGGAGTTTGATTAGGAGTAGATCCCACAAGGACTTAAATTCTTTGGTTTGGTACAAAAAACATGCTGTGGGTTGATGCGAGATCTCTAATACACACTGTGGCACAGAGGTGCATCTCACCAGTTGTGCTAATTATACAGAAGACAGCTTGGCTCACCACCAAGGCTGGTGCTGATGCACCACAGGAAGAATAATCTCCTGTTGCTGTGTTTGATGCTTTGCACAGTGAAGATTGTGTGGCCCACTCTACTGCATCAGCCACAAATAAGGGCATGCAGATCTTGGGCGCTTGTTGAGAGCTGAAGTGATCATCCGTGAGCTCACAAGATGCTGTAGCACATGGAGTTTCCTCTTGAGGCATGACCAGATCACCCGCTCATCAGCAGAGTTCTTCAGTCTGCAGGGGCTCACCTTTCAGAAGCTGGGGAAGTATCTTCAGCACTCATGCGCATGAAACAATTGATTCTTTTTTGTAGCCAGAATAGTCTGGTGAGGACCAAAAAAAGCACTTAGTTGGAATTAGTCCATGGCCGTCAATACCAGTCCTTGCCAGTTTTCCCAGCTGTGTGGGCAGTAGGCTTTTGGCTAGTCTTGCTTGATTTCATGGCAGTAGTGCATTGTCTTTTGGAAGTAAAAGGCATTCTTGCCCTTTCCTCATCTGTGATGTGGTGGCTTAGGAAATAGGAAGTACAAATCTGTTTTAAGTCGGTGTTTATGATAGCGATCAACCTTGGTTCAGGGTTATAGGGCCTGTTCAACAGAAAAGGCAACAAACACATCCATCCATAAAACATGCTCACAGCCTTTTTGACATGCAGAATCCTTCTCCCTGTAACCATTTTTACAAATGTGCTCACCCTTTTTGCATCTCCAGCACAAAACTTCAAGGCTTTTCACAGTGTGCTGACATTATTGCATCGATTGCTTTTCTGAGTCATTTCTCCTAAATGACAGATGATACATCCTGGAGACCAGGTTGACATTAGCAGCACTTTAAAACCAAGTTTCTGTCTGCAACACCTTCCCAGGTATGCAGCTTCCAGTCCTCTCCTGGAGTTTTGTGATGGCTCCAGCCTTCCTTGGATTCCAGGTTTCTGTACAAATATAATGTAATACTTTGTCTTTAATAAAGCTACAGTGTGTATGATCTTAGTGTTGTGGGTTTTTCCCTCTGTTCCTCTGTGCTGCTGTACAAACTACCCTCCTTCTGGGCCAGGAAGGGTTGACAGCTATCTGGGGCTCTGCCTGTTGTAGTTCCTGTAGTTTATGGGGCTGCATGTGTCTGCCTTTGAGGGCATCTCAGGCAGGTCCTTTCTGAATGGAGGGGGGAGGATGGACTGTGGTGCTCTACCTTTCGGAATATAGCTGCGTTTCACATCCTGTGGTTTCAGTGCTGTTTTCTTCTGCAGCGCAGTCATGAATGAGTGCGTAAGAGTGTACTTTTTTTATACAACAGGACAGTACGAAGTGACAGGCCTCTTTGCAGCAGCCAGGTGTGGCTTGTAAATGCTTGGCCTTTGAAAGGAATTGGGGATATGGCTTGTTGCAGATCGTCCTGTTTAGTATTCAACAGCAAGCTTTTCTGGTACAGCTCTTCAGCTTTAGTAGCTCTGAAGACCAATTTATCTGTGCAGTAAAGAGATCTGACATATTTATGGATGCTCAGAATCCACCAGCTGGTATCGAGAGAGCTCTCGGTTTTGGCTTCTGAGCTTGTGTTAGCATAGATAGATTGCTGCCATTCCCTGCCGTGCTGCGGTGGTGCCCTCCAAGTTTTCAGACTGTGCGGACAGCTTTATTTTCTCTGCTCGCCACGGAAGGCACTACGCTGTTGCCCATCCTCACTGCAGTGGCAGGACTCACTGCATAAGCACAGATACAGCCACTGCTGTGCATGTTCAGGAGCTCCTGGCTTCTTGGAAGCATCAAGTGTATTATGCCTGCTAATAATAGTACACTGTAATAGTGTAGGGATACAGAGAAGGCCCTGTGTTTTCCAGTATTTTCTTGTGCTGAGGTTTTCACTCTTTAGTGTGGATGACCTACATCTGCATCTTTCCTTAGAGGAAACAAAAACTTGTGCATGGGGTTATGGGCATGTTGCCAAAATGTCCCGCAGATGAGGTGGCTCTTACTGTCGACCAAGGAATAACAGATTCTCCAAGAACAGTGTGCAAAATCCTGTCTCCACTGCCTGAGCTGTGCAAAGGTCAGTGTGTGAGATTCCTTCAAGGGATGCAGAAGTCTTTCATATTCACTCCCTACTTTATGCTGTAGTTGTCTTTGAAGCAATAGAACTTTCTTCTCTAACATGGATGAAACTCTGTAGAGAATTTCCCCACCTGCACTCTGCTCTGCCATGCTGTCTCTGGAGAGAGCATGCAGCAAGAACGTCCTTGCTTCAGCAGGCTGGCCATGGCTCTGCTTTAATGTGCTATCTTGCTGCATCCTAGGAGTGCCCAAAACTGCAGATGCTTTTCTTCTGTGGTAGTTCTGTCTCATCCTACAGGAAAAAACCACAAGTGAATTGTTGTTGGGATGGTTGAGAAGCTCTCTGCCTATGGAGACTCCATCATTATCATCTTCTGCCCTCAGGCTGCTTGGCCCCATCTGGCAGATGCAGGGACCTCCACCACGTTTGCAGCTGGCCCAGCTGTCCAGTTTAGCATAGTGTCTTTTGGCAACCTGTTATACAGAGTTATTTTAATAGGAGGCCATCTTCTTACCTTACAGGCCAGAGAAGAGAGAACATGTTCATATTGCACCACAGCAGACAGGGGTTTTATAGCAGTTGTTTTTGAGAAGGCAGGTGACGGTTCACCATGGAGTTAGGCATGTAGATGTAGCACTTAGGGACATGGTTTAGCGGTGGACTTGGCAGTGTTAGGTTTACGGTTGGACTTGATCTTAAAGGTCTTTTCCAACCTAAATGATTCTATGACAAGGTTACCTAATGCCTTAAGCTTGTAGGGGCGGGCAGTAATGTGACTTACTGCATGCGCGTTCCTAGAATCCAGGAGCTGGATCACCTCTCGAATTGGATGCCTTTGTCATCTTGCCATCGTGCCTTCTTTCCAAAAGTATCTTTGGTTTGGCATAGACAGGGCTGCTGTCGTTAAGTGATCTTTTCACTTGGCCTCCTAAAACTCCAGAGATATTTTTTTGATGTCTTCACGCTGCTTAGAGCTGCTATCAGAACAACATTATGGTTTTCCTTTATTTAGATCTTTGACATAACAAGCTATCATGAAGTAACACATTACTATGTGTCAGTTGTTCAGTAGAAACCGTGTGTGTATAGAAACAAGTCTTATTTTAAATCCCAAGTCTTTGATCTTTTTTTCTGAAGCCAAAACCCAGTAATTTTAAGTTAGGCTTTCAGGATTTTTAGCCAAACCATGGCATGCTAACAGGGACCTGCTACTTGTTGTTAAAATTCACTTCACTAAAACACATCTGTTTCAGAGGCAAGATATTCCTTATTCAAATGTTTGCAGAACAGCTTCCTGGAGCTCTACGTGTGTCCTTACTCCTAAGTATTAAGCGATCGTGCCCATTTTCAGTGCAGAAAACAACTGAGCTTGCTTTGGGAACATCTATAAAGGATTGTGTATACATAGAAACACTTAAGGGAAAACAGAAGTTCTCTGGATTTTATGTGCTTGCTCTCCTTCTGTTCTCCTACCCATCGTATATAGCCTGTGGTACTGTAGACTTGTGCAGCTGAGAGGAAGTAGTTAAATAAGGTAGAGAAGTCCTTTTACACAGTTGACCTAAAACACAGGGTGAGATGAGGACATGCATGTTTTATGGGTATGCTGGGGCCAAAATCTGGATGAGTTCAAGTGTTGGAGGACTGTTCCTCTTGGAGAGTTCATTTGGACAGTGTAACTATGCTGCAACATGTTCAGAGGTTGCGTGGGGGGAAATACTGATTTCTTTCCTTTTTGACAGAGTCTGTCTTGATTACATGTACTTCTGCCAAAACATAAAGCACCTCTTATTCCATTCTACTTTTTTGTGGATCCCGAAACTGTAGTATTGTATTAATCAGTAAGTGAAGGATCAAATTAAGAAGATACCAGGATTTACATCTTCATGTGAAACCTTGCATATGAATTTGGGCCACCTTTTTGGTTTGTGATTTTGCTTTGCTGGTTTGATCACTTTGGTTTTACTATTATGACCTGAAGAATACCAGTGGGTGTCCGAGAGCTCTCATTCACAAGGGGAGGACAGTTTACCTTGGGATGCCTGTTGTGCCAGTTCCTGCCATTAAGTGCCTGGCCCCGTGCCTCTGTCAAAATCCCCTGTCCTGTTTCTGCTAACAGCAGCTGAACTGCTACATTCTGACAGGCAAACTGCCCGAAGGCTTCAGAAATAAAAATATGCAAGCTCAGCAGCTGACACAAAGAGCTGAACCAGCCCTACAGAGGAGGCAGGGAAGAGGCACAACAGTTGGTGGTAGGAGCTTCTTTAGCTGCTTCCCCTTTAGAGCTAGCCTGAAGTCACTTGGTTTTTTTTCAAGCGTTGTGCTCTGTGTAATGTGATTATTGCAGATCATGGAAAAAATCAGCAAACAGTGCGTTTTGAAGGTGCTCTATAGCAGCACTGTTGTTCCACAGGCCTCCTTTCCATCATGGTCTAAAATGGAAGGAGTCTCTGGTGGAGCTGGGGGCAGGGGGACAGAGCAGGGGTGCTATACCATCCAAGGCTGATGTTACTCTGTAGTTCTCACATACTGAGCCTGCTTGTCAGATCTGTGCAAAGGGCTGGATCTGGGGGTGGAGGAAAATATCAAGCCCCCGCAGATCTTCATCAGCAGTTTGGGGTGGAGCAGGGGCTCCAGGCTGCTCTCTTCTTGTATTACTACTTCAGTGCTGTCTGTGCAAGGACAGCTCGTAGTGAATTGCAGAACGCTGCGTCCCTCTGCAACCTGACCACAAGAGCTGAACATCTGGTCTGAAGCTGCTTTTTGGCAGGATATGGGGCCACAGTTTCTGGTTTTAGTTCTCATTGTACATGTTACTGCAGCTATGCTTATTAGGGCGGGTTGAATTTGGTGGGAGAGGGCAGAGGTAAGAAAGTGCAGAAGGAGAAATGTGCTGGTCTTCCCCTTAATTGTCTCCATGTAATGCTTGGAACGATCCTCTAGTGTACATTCCTCCAAGCATCTCAGCTTTTGTATCTACGTATAACATTCAGTGTTGCACTCTCAGTTGTGTCATGCTGGATTAAATCCATGTCTAAACCACTCATTCACTTCATGAGGACTGGGACGTAAACTGCCTCTCATTGTAGAGCAAATAGAGTGAAAAATTCTCCAATCTTGCTTTCTGTCTGTCAGGAGACCCCCTACTTCATATGCACATGGACATAAGATAGCGCTCTGATCCTGGCTTGCTGATTGCAGCAGCTTTCAAAAATCCTCTCCACGAAGGGGAATCAGGAGCCTTACAGGCTGACAAATATCATTCATGCAGCCCTTTTCTAAACAGGAGGGAAAGAAGTGACTAGAGTTCTGGATTTGAATAAGACTTTAAAATGTACCGTGTGAGCGTGCACGCTGTGT
Organism: Harpia harpyja; assembly: GCF_026419915.1. Taxonomy (NCBI): domain Eukaryota; kingdom Metazoa; phylum Chordata; class Aves; order Accipitriformes; family Accipitridae; genus Harpia; species Harpia harpyja. The sequence goes on from NC_068969.1 coordinate 5,375,086, forward strand.
TGTGAATTAGCAGAGGTGTCTGCCCAGAATGCAAAACAGTCTCCCAGCAAGGGGCAGCACTGCTCCTGGAGAGCAGCTCTCTTCTGCAGAGAGAACTGCTTCATTTTCAAAATGTGATTTAGTGTGGCTGGAACTGCAGAGCAGAATGGATGCTATGGGAACAGCTGGGTGAATTTGGTTCTGTCGATCCTGCCAGCTGAAACCATACCTCTAGTTCCAGGTGCCCACTTCATGTAAGAAGGCTTTAGCTGCATTCCACCACAGATGGCGTCCTCTTGGCCTGTCTTTCACTGAGCTAAAAAGCACCCAGATTGATAAATTTTCCTCTAGTGTAATTATATTGACTAAAATAATATGGGGAAGGGGAATAAATTCCTATGTGAGGTAGAGGAGGAGCTAGATTCAAATTGGAGTCTCATTATAAAGGCAAGTGTGCAAAGTCAGGATTGTGTTGTTAGAACAGTGTGCAAAGAGCTCCCAGAATAAAAAAAAATAATCAGTAGGGTTTGATGATGAAACAGTTTTGTATGGCCTTGTCTCTGATGTGGTTAAGTACAAAGATGGTAAAGAAACAGCAAAGGAAAAATTGGAGAGTGCAGCAAATGTTCTTTGGCGTAGACTTGGGGGAGATGGGGGCTGTTTTCCAGCAGACTGGAATGTCTTGCCTGAAAGAAGTGTGCGTGGAGTTACCTTCCCATGGAAGGTGAGGGGCTGAAGCAGTAGGAACCAGATACCTACCTGGTTTGAAGATACTGGTGTTAAGACATGCATCTTTAGGAGAGGAGACAAGCTCTTCACCAGGACAGCTGGTGCCTAAAGTGGTACAGTCCACATGGAGACTGGCTTTCCTCTCGCTCCTAACCAGCCAAAGGAGCAGCAGGAGGAGGGAACCAAGCCTTTCCTTTTGCTCTTTATCCATGTAGAAGCATGTCAGCTCATGATCATCTGGAAAGCACTGTTTTGGAGTGAGGTGGCCTTGGCCTGTGAAGGGTGAGGTTGTGACTTCAGGCTGTTCCTCAGCGCTTCAGTTCCTGGAGATAGTTTCAACATCAAGGATGGCTCTTAGGATGGTCTTAGCTTCTATAGTGTTCACCCTGCTCTTTACTGTGGGACATAACGTTTCAGCGCAGGTAACCGGAGTACACAGTTGAATCAGTGGGTCCCTTCTGCCACTGACTGAGATGACAGCTTTCCAAGGAGTGAGAAGAGTAAAGGCTCTCTAGTTTCTTGCATCTAAACTTAAGGTCCCACACCATCTTGTTACATGTGCAATAACATCTATACCAAAATGAGAAAGTTGGAGTTCTCATTCCAGCCCCACTGCACTTTTTCATAATACAAGGGATTGAACTCTGAAAGTAAGCAGGTGTTGAAGGAAAAATAGCAAAGGCAAAGGAATCATGTTAGCTCTTTCTGAAATACTGCCCAATTAAAATGCTGGCTATTCATGTAAAGTACATTTGGAGCAAGGTACTTCAAAATGACTTCTCAATACTTGCTTTGGAGAGCACTGCCTCCAAGGTAGCACAAAATGTGGAACTAGCAATGGAAAATCACTATGCCTTTAAAAAAAAACCAAAGCAATTATTTCTTGCCCTAAGGAAGGGTGTGCCTGTCACTGGGTTGTGTAAGGGGAAGTGGGAACACTGTACTATTAACATTCATGATAAACTGCACAGTTAATCATCATCCAGCTAGTCCCTGATTTCTCTCCTTTTCATTCTGGAGTAGAGGGGTGGTGGTTAGAGGGTTTGTCATTGGAGGGAAAGGGAAATTGAATATTTAATGTGGCTTTCTTTATGACAAGGCACTAACATGACTCCCGTCTGTATTTAAATGCTGTCCCCAGGTTACGACTATGGCTATGTCTGCGTGGAGTTTTCACTCTTGGAAGAGGCCATCGGATGCATGGAAGCCAACCAGGTTGCTTTACACTTCGGTCAATGCTGCTAGAAGATTTTTAAATATTTTTTTTGGTGGGGTGGTGGAAAGCCAATGAGTTTTTTTTGAACCATTCAAAGGAAGATCTGTTGTATTATACACAACACTGCGGTTTAAATGTTGTTTCCAGAAACTTGTAAAAGGCTTAGAAATGCTAGTGTGAAAGAGCTGCTGGACACCAAATGGTCTGCCCTCCTCCCTAGCGTATGTCGGCCCACTGGCTAGAGTCAGAGGCTGGTGGCTGACAGACTCCTAATGCAGGTTTTGGCCCTGATGCTTTTGTACTCACACTGAAATCCAGTTGGAAAGAGCTCTGCTAGCATTAAATGCCTCCCCCGGTTATGCGTGCACACACACATACACATGTGACTGTAGGTGAGGCCTGTGGTATGCAGCTCTGAGTCAACTATGACTTGCACGCTCCACTTTTCCATATGCCTTGTGTGTGGGAGAAATTCTTAATTGTGTGTCTCCCCCATATCTATCCTGTCCTTAGGCAAGCTGGAGCTGCAAACACGAGGACTACCCTACGTGCAGTTGCACCTGGTAAATCTGAACATTTTCAGCCCTTAAAAGTGCAAAATGGCTTAAATCCCCAGTGAATAAGTACCCAAGGGGAGCTTTTACTCTGACCTGGTATTTGAGGCTAGAGCTGTTGTCCACCATACAAGAGCAAGATGCATAACATTTGTTAGATAAAACATAGATTCCCATCTTGCACCACCCTCCCTGTACTTTGGAACTGCAGGTGACAGATCACTCAAGAAAAACCACTGAACAATTGATCCCCCTTCCTTCACTACATCCCTTAAGTCTCCTTTCTGCTGCCTTCCTCCTAATTTGCCTGAGTAAGAATCCGTATCAATTATCTAAAGCCTTTTTACCTGAATCCCAAGTCTCGCTGTCACGAGAGGAGAGTCCTGAGTCAGATTCAGAGCTGTGCATCTGCAAAAATGTACTTAGAGTTAATGAGTCTTCACAGCTGGGGTTTCAAAGGTCCCACTAAGCGCTCGCATTTGCCTCTATTTTCAGTTACAGAGGTATTGCAACTTACAAAAATGTTTTACAGAAATAATTCTGTTGTTGGGAAAGAGCCTGGCACATTCCCACCAGGGTGTTGCTGGTGAGCACAGAAGAGAGAAGGCTCCAGAATTAATTATTACTTTTGCCATCAGTGACAACTTTTATTTCCCCTTCAGTGTTGCTACAATTCCCAATTTATTTTGTTGTCACTGAGGAATCTGTAATTATGTATGACACTCCTTTTAACCAAATGCCTCTCCGTATTCTCTCTGCAATTCTGCTCACGTGAAACAATGTCTCCCTACGTGAGAGCAATTCCAAAATACCTGGGAATTTGGGAATTCCTCTTTTTCCTGTTGTTGATGCCTGCTCTACCCCTTCTCCTGTTCGGAGCATCCCTATGTACTTGGACAGGTGTTTGACTTGATCAGATTTGGTGTGTTGCTTCAGCAAAGAGCCTGTAAGCACCAGTCCTTAAACTGAACTGGGTGCTTAGAGGTGCCCAGTAAATCACTGTACGCACATGCACATGAAGAAGTTCTGGCTGAAGTTCAACTGCTGCTTACATAGACCTTCCCCAGCAACAGTTATAACAGGCCTTCAGGCTGGATAATTTTTTACTGTGTTTCCCTTTCAACATTCAGGCAGGGTGCTGCCAGAACCCTGCTCGTGGTGGGGGATAATGGTCCCAGCTGTGCACTCTACCTGGGATGTGTTAAAAGCAGATAGGGTATGAAGTCTTCCAGTTTTCCTTCCTGCTGTATGTGGCTGCCTGTGTGCATGTGCAGAAGAAAGCTGGAAGATGGAGTGCTTGGAGGGCATCATCTCCAAAGCTTGCATGTGCCAATCTTCACTATGTTTTAATAGAGCTACAGTACTTTGTAATTAGTGAAGCAAGAAATGTGCTTTTTGGGGTGACCCAAGCTATATGAATTTGGTCAGGAGAGTTGTAACCTCTGGATTGCCCCACATAGGTTAACTTCTCTAATTTGCTCTTGACTGAAAATGGAAAAAAAGGCCTTCTAATTATTTAAATAATAATAAAAAAAAAGTAGTAAGATCTGTATCTGAGCTGCTGCAAGGGAGGGAGCTAACTTTTAAGTTCTCAGTAAAAGCCAAATAGAGATACTCAGAAAGGGAGTTATGCAATTCAGTCATCCTTAGACAATAGATATCCCATTTTAATATCTTCCAGGGTAGAGTTGTAAGATCATCTCCTGAGATTGAGAACTAATCTGCATTTTTACAAGCTGCAAAACCCAAAACCTGTGTTAGCTAAGACGTAGATTCTTTGATAGTTTAGTTATTTTCAGAAGGTTATCAGCTATCCCTGTCAAATTCAGTCGCTTGTGAGAGCATAAATAGCAAAACAGTGTCAGCCCACAGTGACATCCTAGTCCCTCACTAGTCAACCTGCCTCTTTCTCAGTCATCTGTAGGCTGGGAATAAATAGCTTTTGCAGAGACAGCGTTTTTTGATGCTGTTTAATGCCTGCTTAACTGCCCCTGCCTGAAGAACAATTTGCTACATCCCTATGTTGTATAATTCCTATATTGTGAAATCCTTTTGTTTTACTCAGCACACACCAGCACCCACTTAAGATCATTCCCAAATTTGCTAACTACAGATTTACCAGGTCCAACTCCCTCCCTTCAGTAAGTCTAGCATGTGTATGTGACCACTGAGATTTGAGGGGCATTTCTGTTAAGTACATTGTGATAAGGATACAGCCATCTTCTACGTTGCCCTAATTTTGTAGGACAGTTTCATTCCACTTGTATTAATTGCTGCAGCTAAAGTAATGAAAATGCCCCCCTTATTAATTGCTTTGCCTTGTTGATTGTTGCGTTGGCAATTTATTACAGCTCAGGGGTCCCATCTAACGTATGTGAAATGTGATGGATTGCCTTTATTGCTAGTGCAGAGGTGTTGGGCGGCAGGTTTGGCTGAGCTAGGTGCTGGCTGCCAGCTCTCCTGCTGTCTTTGGGAGGCTCTTTGCCTTGGTAGGGCAGAGGGGCTGTTGAGTTGTTTTGCTGAACCCGGGTGCAGCCCTTGTTGCAGGCTGATGGTTGGTGATGCTCCTGTTGGTCTTTTGTTACAAGTTTGTTGTCATTTGACTTTTATGAGAGGACATCTCTCTTCTGTCTCTGATGAGCTGCTTTTCAGTTGGGGAGAGACAGGTATTTTGAATAGAAAATGGGGTTTCTGTCTGCTATGTCACATGGTTTCTCCTAAATAATCTTTCCCTCCTTTATTCTCATTTTTGAAAGGTTGTAGTGTGGTGTGGCATTTGTCTTACTGCGTTTTCTTTGCATTCAGGCTTGGTGTAAGCCCCTGGCGTAGTAGTGTTCCTGTCTGGGGGCACCACATTGGCTTCTTGGAGGCAACTTTGGGAATATATCCCACGGCTCTTGTTCTCCATACGTGTCGCGATCTCTTTGCGCTCCTCCTTCATCTGTAGAAGAAACACACATAATAGGCTTGTTATTGGGTGCGAGAAGATCAGGCAGGAAATGAAGTACCCTTCGTGTACTGTTGCGTATCATAAAGGCAGGTGAAGGAGGAGAAATGGAGAGAGCCTGTTCTCTGCTGCCTGGGTATTTTACTGTTTTCACTGAGAGAGAGATGGTTGTTATACATATGGAAGCAGAAGGGTTTTTTTAAGCTTAGGAGCAAATGATCAGTCTTGACTGACTAGGTAGTATTGTCTCCAAATCTCTCAGGCCTCAAACTTAGCAACACTGGCAGCGTGACTATTTCCTAGCTTTTGTTGCTAGTAACTAACATCTTTGTAATCCTTTCCTCCTGTTTCTTAAGTAAGAGGGCAAAAATGAGAGCTATAGCATGAACTTTTAAAAATACATACTTCTTAAATTATTGTGGAGGTCTCCAGGCATGTGCTAGAGTGGTCGTTCCAAGACTTGCTCTTGTGCCTTCCTGCACTGAGGCTGGCACATATCGGAGAGCAGTTTCCTTTGCAGTGCTGTGCGGTTCTGGTTCAGCTCACTGAGCACAGTGATACCTCCATTCCCTGCTTGTTTCTTACTGGAGAGGGTAAGAGGGATTCTTACTGGATTTTGTGGGTGCTCACTTTACATGAGCGCATCCCACCACTGCGCAACTGGCAGCATCAGCTGTGCATTTCTCCTGCTCTGAGCCCATGCCCTTTTTTTATTCATTCACTGCAGTGCTTTTCTGCATTTAGTGTGAACATAGCTTCTTGTACAGATCAGACTTCACAGGCTTTTCGCTGTAGCTGTTGGTGTTAAAATCCACAAGATGCTGTGACAAGCAGGCAAAGCCTGGGACTTTCTGTCCTGAAAACATTTGCAGTAACCAGTGTGGCTTCCCAGTTAAATACAGAAGGAGCTTGTGGTTATCCTGAGAATGCATCTGCTTTGGTGACCTGCAGCCTTGGAGTATTTATGGAAGTCTGTGGTGCAAGGAGTGTGTTGCAATTTGTAAGAGAAAATGTGTGTCCAAACATCAAAAATAATTGTTTTCCTTTTGGTAAGATATGCCAAATTGCGGAGTCTGGCATTTTTTTCTAGAATCTGCAAAATGCCCCCTGTAATGGAAGATGACACCCGCCTCAGGTGTATTTTCACGGGCTGTCTGGTATCCATCATTTACTCGCTCGACAACGTCACTCCATCTCTTTGGCTTTAACCTGCAGTTGAGGGTGGTGGTGACAATTGAGTGTGTCCACAAAGACACTGAAATCTGTTTGCATGTTAGGCTAAGTGCTGGAGATGGCCTTGCTTCTGATATGTCCTCCTTGGATTATCAGCTGACATTATCTTCTGCTTTTCTTGTTGTTTATTAGGTGTGTGGATTTTGCTCAGGTTGTATCATTAGCACACATCTATTTTTTTTCCCTATTAAACCTGTCCTGCTTTTGACTGTGTGGATTTCTAGAATTACCTTTTGGAGTCTTCCACTTTGAATGTGTGTATAGAGAGTGGAAAATCTTGTACACCTAGGCAGTGTTTCTTCTGTAAACATCCTAATGATTTTGGAAACATGCACATTATGGAGTAATTTTTATAATCCAAGTGACCTATGGAATGTTCTCTCCATAGGGTACCTTGTAATCAGATGAGTGGATTTCCAGGCAGCAGAGCTGACTTTTTTTTTTTTTTTTTTTGTGTGTGTGTGTCTGATTCAGTGTGTGACCTTGTCACGAGCTCACCCTGGTCTTACATCACTGAGGCTTGACATGTTGAGTCAATCATTTGTTCATTCCCACTTGTGTCTCACTAATCACTGCATTGTAGCGTCATTTAATTGGAGTTGTGAGCCTCTGAGATCAGTACGGAAGTCTGCAGTGGGAGGCTCCTAGTGCTGGGCAGACGCTTGCCTGTGAATAAGCAGTTGGATCTGCCTGCGATGACCTGTGACAGGGCTTGGTGTGTGGGTGTACATGTGTATATCCTGCAGTGATGTTGTGATAAATGCACTGTCTGCTTTTCTGTTCAGAGGACTGACTTAATCTCTGCGTGCTACAGAGACCTTCCTTGTGCAGAGAAAGGTGTCTTGTTGTAAAACGTAACTGCCAAAAAATTCTGGTACTGAAAATACTTCTCTGGACCTTCCCCTCTTCTGTCACCTCAACTGCTCAAGCTGTGTGAATCCTCTTAGTCACTCTTCCTGTGGCACAGGAGGCCGTAAGAGATCTTCTGTCAAAGACTTCACACACTCTTCCTTCAGCCAGTGGTAGCTGCCCATCAATGTGTTGTTTCTAGCCCTACCCAGATAAAAAAAAATAGAACTTTCTTCTTGGCATCTCTCTTCTGCCTTGCCTCAGGAAGCACACCAGTCTAACCAACGTATTTTAAAATAAGTGCACTTTTAACTGGAATAGTTGTGAAGCTGCATCTTCTTGCTCTACTTATGTGATCCCAGCTTGCCATGTCCCTCTACCTCCCTGCTCTTATTCCAAAATCCTGTCCTCCTTTTTTCTTTCTTCCTTTTTTTCCTTCAGTCTCACCTTAGCCATGTGATGAGGATTGTATGCTTTTGCTGCTGCTGAACTGCTGCTCTGTAATGGGATTGTCCCATGGGACAGCTTCTGGGTGAGCTGCTTGGAACGTGCAGCAGATGCTTAACCAGGACTTCCTTAGTATCTCTGGTTGCTGCTGGGGATGTGTGGCCCAGCAGGGTTATCTCAGGACTCAGATATTGCTGTATATTGCAGAATCATCTATTCCGTGTGCTGAAGTTCACTTGGGCTGCTGTATAAATAGGTTGTTCCACATAAAGCATCCCTCCCTACCCTTCTCTAAAATGAAACTGCTCTCCCCCAGCCCCTGGGCATTTAAGTTCTGGTTATGGGTTTGCTGGGATTTTTTGCCAGTTGACATTAACAAATCTGTGTGATGATATATCTCTGAAATGTCCATTCTTTCCCCGTAGATTCAAGTGCCTTGTTGGTCAAGTTTTTCTCTGTTGGGATAGATGTTCTATTTGCAGCGCCAGGAGCTTGAGCTGGCAAACATTAAGGAATAATTGTGATTTCCTGAAATTTGTTTAAATAACTTGATCCATGAGCGATTGCCTAGATAAGTGTCCAGTCCTCTCTGGCTGACTGATCATATGATGTGATATACCAGTACCTGCAGTGCATCACTCACTCCTGTTGGGTACCGCACGCCGCTGTGCAGCATCTAAAGGTGCATGAGGGTGGATACTCCCCACACTGGTGGCTCAGAGTGAGGAACCACTGTTGGGGAGCTGGACCTCTGGTCATGCCAAGCATGGCTGTTGTAAAAATGGGGGTACTTGAAAACTTTTGCTCATGAATATGAAATGCAACGTGTACCACAGGTAAGTCTGCTCTCTGCCCCTTCCATAGGCCTAAAGTTGTATTGTAGAGCACTCATTGGCAGAGCAACACCTAAGAAATAGCTTTGTTTGAGTATTGTCAACATGCGAAGCATTTTCCTGAGTGACACGGCATCTGGCATGCTCAACCTTTGAACTTGTTTGTAGGTGAGATTTTGCCTTGAGCTAGAAAGGATTTGAAGTAGACCTTGGATACGTATGCAGGATACAGGTGTTACCTTGTCTGTGTAGCTATTGGGTCTTCTCCTCCTAACGTGTTAATGGAACAGTTGTGTGACAATGAGGAAATCTTAGTCACAGATGCTACGTATAGGTGCAGTTTCACCTTAAAATGAATAGCAATGTTTTACTGCCGGCTGCTCTTACTCACAGATTGTATGGTTTTTATTGTGTTTACCTTCATGATTGGTTGATTTTCTATGAAGATCTGTAGAAACTCTAAATATATTCTTGTGTAACCATTTGGAAGGCATGTATCATTGTAGCATCAAAGTGCTTCAAAGGAGTATGCTAAATCAGCTATAGGACAGATAGTGTATTGCCAAAATTATCTGATAGATTGTGTACATGGACAGAAGGTGATTTTGGATTAAGATGTAAAATCCCTTGATCAAGCTCCTGTATGAAAGTTAGTAGGACTCATGCCACTAATTTGCTTTGATGCTTTTGAAGTCATCCTTTAAGTAAGCTGGTGACTAACAGAATTGCAGATGCACTATCAGAAATTTCCTCTGTAGTCTTGGAAGTGGATGGTGCTGATGATATGACTGAAGTTACTTAAAGGAGACACAGACGCAGTGAGAGGGGGATGTCTGTATGGGTTCAGTTTACATGAATAAAGGCATCTTGGTGAGCACACCATAGCTTTCATTTCCAGAGCAAGACCATTTTCTATCACGGTTTTGCCATAATGGTTTGCACAAGACCTGTCATTGTGAAAGAGACGGCAGTCCTTCTCAGCCCAATCCCAGCAACATTGAGGGGAACACCAGATCTGTTTTACAAGCAGATGAGCCAGATTATAGCGCTAAGGCTCCATCTGGACTGTTTTGATAAGTGGGAGCACACCAAAATGTTGTTGGAATTTTCACTTGATGAGTTGCTTTTGTTAGCTTCAGCATCAGAACTGTTCGTTCATGCTTTTATGCTATCTTGGTGATGATTGCTTTTTCCATTCCTTGATGCACTGTTGATGTTGGGTTGCTGGAACAGGAAGGTAAAAGGTTGAGTCTAGAAGCTGAAAAAAATGTCAAACTGCACAAACTGCACCAAATGGTGGTTAAGGAAGGCAGAAGCACTGTTTCCTTCTCTTAGAAGAATGATGGTCAGACTGCTTTTCTGCAGAAACTTTTTTTTTGCATAACTATGAGTATGACAGACAGTGAGAGAGAGCAGAAATTCCCTTCAGATATGGATTTTGGTCTGTTTTCTTCCCAGCTGAGTTTGTGTTGGACCTTTTTAATGTAAATCGTGGAAGTTTGGGTACCTAGAATTGGGGTACATTCAAAAAGAGTGCCTTGAATTTGCCATTTTCTCCTTGGGTTATGAGATTGCACAAGGAAGAGGTTAAATTCATATGTTTCAAGTTTGAAGATTCAAGATCAAAGCTATGGCAAACAGCAATTTTATTTGTGAATTTCTGTTTCCATTTGACTGTAACTGGGCTGTTCATGTTGTTGACTAGAAACGAAACATGATTATAGTGTAAAGTGGGGGCTGGCACGCCTGAGTGGGCTATTGTGTCATTACCCATCAATCACAGGCAACAAGGAAACAGGTATTTAACACAGAAGGACACACAGTTATTATCCGCCCCGTTCCCCGGCAAGCCACAGGGCACCTTTGAGACTCTTATTAAAGCTTTAATACCTACAGAGATCACAAGAAACACTGTATGCTATGGGATCAGAGATCAGGAGCATTGCTGTCATTCTGCATCTGTGCAGGACAAGAAAACACCACAGTGGAAGAGCACTGAGGGTGCTGGCAGACAACAGCCCTCTGCACTTCTGAGGAAAGGCACAAATTTCCCCGATCCTCTCTCGTTTGAGAGAGGGAGAATTTCTTCTTGCATCGTATCTGGCGACCTGTTTAACCCAGCATGTGTGAATGGGACAGCAACTGAGAGGTCCTCAGTACCACTGTGTGACGAGCTTACTGAATCTTTGGCTATGCTTGCTCCCAGAAGAGGGCAATGGGGAAATCCTGAAGCCATTTTGTACAGGGAGGCACAGGAGGGAGTTAGAAAGTTCTTCCTGGCTTCTGCAGTGACAAAAGCTGTACAATGTGCGGTTGACTTGTTGCAATGAAGTGTCTGATGTAAAGTAGCGTTCTGCCTTAAGGTTTGTTTTGCTGTGCTGTTGCACTGTGTGTGTGCATTGACAACTACCAGATGTTGTATCCAAGTGTCTTCCTGCATCTCCATCACTTCAGGCCACCTGTAAGTTCAGTTAGTTATGTCTTCAACAAACAGCTTCCAGAAGTAGATTCCCCAAAGGGCAGGGGTCTAAAATCAAGTGCATCATGTAATGAATTACATTTTTAATGAGGGTCAAAGCTATAAAGCTGTAAACATGAGATACAAGTATTTAAATCTCTGAAACTGTCTTCTTTAGAACAAGAGAATGAAAGTAATTCTCTCCTGTTTTCATAGACAGCAGGGGAAATCTTAGGTTTTGTGATGTATAGTCCATGTCTTAGCAGGAGATTACCAAATATTCAGATGGGCTCATGTACCAGATTTGAGCCAGGATGGCAGTAAAAGCCCAAGCAAACATTTGATGTACTTTTCCATCAAGGATCTCAGGAGCAGAGTTAACAGAGAAAGTAATTTTAAGTCCTCAGAATCCCAAGATGTATTTTCATACACATAAAATCAGGTTGAGAAGTCTCACTAAGAAGCTGTCTCATGGTGTGAAGCTGTACATTAATGATATGATGACTAAGGCATTTTACTGTTTATAGTCCTAGGTTTTTGAAAGCCTGATTGATTCTTTCCAACTTGTGATATCACTGGAGAAGAGAGCTGAGGTGGTTTGGTTGTTTTTTTCCCCTGACAAGGTGTTCTTCTGTGCCTGGTCCATGTGGGACTGGTGTTTGTCCTCTACCACTGCCTGCTTCTCTGCCCATTGCACTAACTTTGCTTGTCTGTTTTGCTGTCTCCTGGGGTGTACTGGGCCCATCATTAAATGTAAGAAGTGAATTCCAAAATGTTTAATAGACACCTCTTAGTGACAGGCAAATGATTGATCCATCTGCTTCTAAGAGGAGCAGCTGAAAGCATCACCTCTCTGGTGCTCCAGTGCTTGCTGTTGAGAGATGAGCAGCCGCACACAAGGAGCTGCAGGCAGTACCTCTGTGTCTGTCTGCCCTTGGTCTGCACGGGCCAGTCTCTTTACTGAGCCGCGTGTCGCTGCCTGGCTTGATACATCCCTGGGTATTGGAGTCCCACAAGAGGTTCAAGTGGCAGTACCTGAGCCAACCGCTACTGTGCTGCTTATCTGACAGTTCAAGATGTCTGTGCATGCTGTTTCCCCTTCCTGGTCCCTTAGGAATTCAGCCAAGCAGGGGCACTTGTGACACAACAGGGAATCGTGTTCTTTTCCTTCCTCGGTGTCAGGGTTATCATAGGAACTGCTCAGCTGCTCACTCACCTCTATGGCTAGCCTCCCCTGAAGAGCTGAGGTCAGCTACCAGAGGCTCGGAGCCTGGATATTTGCACAGGAGAGTCGCTTATTCTGCCTCTTGCACCCTGACAAGGCACTAAGCTACTTTCTTCAACAATTCTGGGAACTGGCCAGGAAGGAGGGATCTGGATGTACCTCTGGTTGTTGTGCAGTGCAGTTGCCTGGAGGAACATCTTAAACCTTAGTGCCCCTGTAAAGGAGGAGCTGCTGGGTCCTACGGGGAGCTGTGACACCCACTAGTGTTATGTTGCACCCAAGCCAGGCTGGCAGGAGAAACTCATTTCCTTCCAAAGAGCTCGGATAGCTCTGTTCTCACACTGTGCCAGGTTTCTTGGGCAAATACTGACCAAAGAGGTTAAAGCAGCCGTTTCCCAAATCAGCTCCTAAGAGCTCTCTTAAGAGGCGGCACCTGCTCAGATGTAGAAATCAGTATGGGTGCCAGCCTGAAGATGTGCCAGCTGCCTTGTGGTTCTATCTAGGAGTTAAGGATCTGGATTTAGCTTTTGGACAGGCCACCTCAAGATCACAGTGACGTGCTGGGAACTGTCATTGCGACAGCACAGGTGAGTGTTGCACTGCTGGTGCATTTCCCCGGCAACTGGCAGGGTTCTTTCTCTCACCCTTTGGGAGTCAGTAACAGGCACGCACTTTTGCCATTAACTGGGAATTTAGGGATGTTGAGAAATGAAGTCTCCAAGGACAAACTCCTCTTTTCATCCAGAGCTGCTCCCTCTTCCCAGGGTTTTGGGATCTTTTCCTTTCAGCAGACTGGCTGTCCTGCAGGGAGCTTGCCCGAGCACTAGCTGCAGAGAAAGCATTGCCAGTGAAGGCTCTGAGTGCTTAATTCAGTGGGCGCAAAAGTGAGTTTGGAGGCATGTCTGGGGGACGTGCCTCTGGACTGCTCTCTTCCCCATTTACAGTTGGCATGTTCTTAGCGAATGTTTGCTGCTGCGCAGAACATCCTGCACTCTGTTCACCATGCAGGTCAAGCTGTGTCAGAATTGGTGTGTAATCCCATGGTTACACACTCCAGCAAAAGGACACACTTTTGTTTGGGTGTGGGGACTTTAACTGCTTAATCAAATAGGCTGAATTTTCTCGGAATAAATTTACCCCTTTAAGGCAGAGCTTTCCAACCTGACTTTTTTCCAGCATGATTTTGCATTGGGATTGCTCTTTAGTGTTTTGATATTGTGCTTCAAATCTATGAGTAAGGAACGGGGCCTTTCCTCATTGTTCTCCTGGCTTCCTTATGGCCATTGCTAATTGTAAGGTACCCCTGGGGGAAATGCACGGGAAGGTCCTGGGGTGGATTAGTGCATTGTGCTAACGTGCTTAATCTTTATATTGTTTAACAGCGTTACGAGGTGAGATGACCTTTGAGGAAGAAGGTGGCCATACAACAAAATACTGAGAAATGTGTCCAGGCTCTAGAGCAGCATTTTGGAGGGAGAAGGGACATCCCTGTGTTGGGAGCAAAGGGAGTCTTTGAAGCAGCTGTTGGTCAAACACAGTGTCCAGGCAGTAGACCATGATGGATCAGAAAAGGAATATAGATGAGGCAGAGCCATGTGGACCCTTCCCTAGAGCTATCTATGAATACGCTAAATATTTAAATGCTCTTAAGTTTTGATAGTTTAAGTATACTTTTCAAATAGAGGATTCAACCTGATTCATACTTTTTTAAGCATGGGAACAAGTGTTTGATATGCACGACCTTCTTAGCTTACCCTGTAATAAGTCCTTAACCGTCCATGCTTCTCTTTAGCTGTGGAATGGGAGCGCAGCCAGTAATACCAGAGTGCAGAACTTGTCACCCTTTGAGCTGTTATCTCCTGATGCCCCCAGACCCTCACTGTCTGAACTCTAGGAATCCTCTTCTGACTCCTTCTTACTGTATAGGAAAGGCTTTCATTTTAAAATTTCCACATTTTTCCAGTGATCCTATAATGCTGATCTGCAAAGGTGCCCTCTTCAGAGGGGTGAGGGAAGCTGGAGGTTAGAATTAGCTGGACAGGGAGACGTTAGGGCTTTCAGTGGCAGCTAAAAGGTCCACTGCGTTTCACTGGATCAAAGAAAACTTTCAGATGTGTTGAAATCTCCTTAAAGGGTGAAATGTAGAAGCCATTCGTATCATCTACCACCCAAAGCTGGCCCTAGAGTGTGTGAAGTCCAAGGCACATTTTGTGTTTTCTCAAGCTGCGACACATGGCTGTTATCCTTCCTGGAGCCATAGTTGGGAGCTTGCCTGTACCAACTGTTTTGGTGGTGCTGTCAGAGCAGGACTGAGCGTGCTGACAAGTGAAGCAAATGCTGTGTTTAAAAGATAAGCATTTTGAGAGTCCTAACTTGGAAGTGAATTGGAGTTCATAATTCAGGCAGTAAAATGTAGAGATCTGGCATAGTCTGAAAGGCAATTTCTGTGTATATTTGCGAAAAGGATGTCAGTGGGGGGAGATGAGTTGTAGAAAGATACTGGGACTTGCTTAAAAAGAGTATGGCTGGTATCCAGGGAATTTAGAAATCGTAGGAAGAAAACTGGAGGTGTCTCAGCAGGCTAGATTGGGTGTCTGTGGAAATAAGGTACTTAAAGGGTGCAGACTGGTACCTTCTGCTCAAGGACAAATGACCTGGATAACCAGGCAGAAAGGGAGGCCTGAGGAGGGGTATCCAGGAGCAAGTAGAAATGGAAACATGTGTGTCACGGTGGATGGTCCCCGTGCAAGTAGGTAATGGGTTTTATATGAAAGGAGTTTGAAAACGAGGCACTGAGTGCTATCTGGGATAAAATAATCCTTGTATAGCATCTCAATCTGTTATATTTAGCTACTACATCTTTAGGACTCTCTAAGTTATCCTCCTAGTGCCTCAGTTCTGTTTTAGGGCCAATTTTGTTTAACATGCCTGTCAGTGATGTGCCTGAAATTATGTTCTGTTAACTCAGGATCGATGATGACATCTTTCAGCTCTCAGTCTCAGGCCTCCTCTGACCTTGAAGACCATGAGCCCTGAGCATGCCATGCTGGCTGGCATCAGATCACTGTTGAAACGAATGCCTTACTGCTAAATGGTTCAAAGGGATGCCACATGCTCTTGAGCTCCAAGCATCACTGATGGTCAGGAGCCAAACATCCTCCTTTCCAGGTGACCACTAACACAACTATTGTGCAAGATTCATCTCAGTGTTAGTCTTGATAAAAACCTGTAATAATAATAATAATAATAATACGCAGCAAGGTTGTTTGGATCCACTTGGTGATGTAACCATTCCCCAGAGATCCACCTGACCATCTTTTTCCCCTGTATATCTTGAACCTTCTGCCTTGACTGTCAGTTACTCAGCAGTAGACTACTGGACACTGATAGATTAGGCCAATAAAAAGAAGTCCCTGAGCCGCAAATGGTTAGGGAGCTGGAGAAGGGGGCTGAGAGCCTTGGGGAGAGGAATTTGCTTGTAATTGCTCTTCCTGTAGGAAATGCCAGATTGCTGCAGTGCCCTGCAGCAGGCTGGATTGCTCTTGTTTCTTCATCTCTCCATGTCATGCTCTGCTTTCTAAATGTTTAATTACAGATGGATTGTGGTTTGTGAGTTCACAGCTTCTCTCATCTGCTTTTTGTCAAAGGTAAGCAAATGTACTGCCTGTTGCTCTGTAGAGTTGAGTCCCTTGCACAGCAGCTGCCAAGGAGCTTGGAGATAAAAACTTCAGCATATGGAAAAAACGGGATGAGAAGCCAGTTTCTGTGGCTGAAATGATCTTGTTTTGAAATATATCCATCTGGTCTCTTACCCTCCCAGGCATCTTGGTGTTGGCCCTCTGCTCCATCCCAGGAAGCTGCTGCCTCCTGAATTCCATGAGCAGTTGGGGATGTGTGGCTGAGAGGGACTTTTGGTGTTTGACCCTGTCTGTGTGCTTTATCTGAAGATGAATACCTTAAGGGAGAGAACCTTGTGCTCTCCCTGCCAGCTTCCCTCCAGCCTCCGTATAGAGATAACCATGCCAGTGAAATAGGATGCGATTACGTAATTTACATTGTGTTGCAGTTGGGGTTGTTAAATTTGCATTTATAATCCATACTCAAATAGGAGAAAAACCTGAAAGCAGTCTGATTTGTGGTTACAATTAGATAACCCGACTTCTGCTGTCAGCCACTTGTCTCCCTGTCCTGTGCCGTCCAGTGCATTTGGAGGCCAGGACTGGAAAATACCCTGAGCGTTGTGAGTGCTCGCTGTCCTAGGAAGTGCTGCTGGGACCATGGGCTCCCTCTGCATTCCCAGGCTGCCTCCTGGGGTACTATCTGAGGCTCCCCAAGGCAATAAACACTAGTCATTAATCAGTTTAAATAATTTTTAAATGATGGGTGTATAATGATTTTTGAATAACCATCCTAATTATAGTAAATATGCATAAGAGGGCTGAAATAACATCATGTAAACGAGGTTAATTCTGGTATTTTAATGTGACTGCTTTGCTGTGCTGCCCGTAAGCATTCTTTTGTCATAATCTTTGTATGCAATTTTATATCTGTTTGCAAATGATATTTTCAGTTCATTTTTAATATGTGGAACCATGTCAGTTTTCCAACTTGGTTATTAGTCAGCAAGAAGGATACCACAACCTTTCAGTTCATGGCACGGATATTTTCCATTTAATCAAACTATGAACAATATAAGAAATAATTAGCTGAAGTGGTGTTTGGTTTTGTGCATGAGCCAGCCGCTGGAGGAGATCTGAGTATGGTTCGCTTGTGGTGCAGGCACCTCCTGCACTCCCGTGGTTGCTGCTCTGTGGTTGTAGCCAAGGAGAAAACTTTGGCTTATTAATCCTTGTGGATTTGGGGGCTCCAGAGCTGATCCTTGGTTCTGTTCCAAAAATGACCTGCGCCACTCCAGGTGTGTCATCTGTAAAGCTGAGACTGACAATTGCTATTCCACTGAGTCAGGTACCCGTGGCCTTTCTTGTGATGAGGCACGGTGGCATGCGGTTACCATCCCACTGGAAGAGCTGGAGCACACTTCCTCCACAGCAATCCACACCAGTGTTGGTTGCTACATCCACGTCTCCGTGCGGTTTGGCAGCCCCTGTGGTAACTGCTGAAGCATGACCCATGGGGTGGAATACTTGGAGAGCTGTCAGCTCATTGTTGAGAGGCTCTGAAGTGAGATTTTACTGAAGGTTTTAATGTTTGACCAAATTCAGTTACAGCAGAAGCCTGGTTTGATTTGAGGGAGTGTGCTGTGCTCCAAAAGCCCTCCATGTTTCAAATTTTCTAGGTCGCTCTTGGATGCTCTAAATTTTTTTCAGAGAAACCGTTAGCAAAAACTTTGACATTGATGATTTGTATTCTTCTGTCATCTTGGTCTTGGAGAGCATAAAGATACTTTTTTGGCAAGTTCTCCCCCTCCTCAACCCCCAGTCATCATCATTAGAAGGCTGTCAACAAACATGAAAAATACCAGCATGCCAACTGTAAATGCTAATTGACAGATAAGCAGCTGAAGTGGGTAACTCGTGCTATGTCTGACCTACAGCAGTCTGTCTCCTGGCCCTGTCAGTAGCTGCGTTGCTTCCCTAGGAAGCGTGATCAAAGCGATCTGTGCTCACATAACTACACTACTTGGTAGCACGCACAACTCCTGTACCTGTGAGTTAGCTGTGCTCTGTTCAGAGCAGGAGGTGAGTTCTTTCCTTGCCTGATTGCAAAGAGGATAAACTAAAGATGAGTTAAAACCAACCTCATGAGTGGGCATTACGTGTGCTAGGAATGTGGCCTGTTTTTTTTCTTACAGTTGGCTTACCTTTACCATTTAGATTTTACTGATATTCTTTTAATGCTTCTGGTTTAACTGCCTTTGGGGACAAAGAGCTTGGAAGCTGCTCTAGTAAAACTGGAGTTTTGTTGCTGAAGCCTTGTGCCCAGCTGACACAAAATCTCCAAAGTGCTTTTGGAAGGATTTCATCACCTGTGGATATCATGGCTAAGGGAGCTTCCCTTTTTCTTTCCTTCTCTTAAAGTAACCTGTTCTGGTGGGGTTTGTCCCTGCTCAATGAAGGGCTTTGAGACATTGCTACTTGCTGTGTGCACTTTCTGCAAACAGGCTTTACAGTTTCATGGCATCGCTCTATAGGACCACCTCATGATGGGATTGCTTAGTTGATCAGAGTCTCCTGACAGTAACATTTACGTACTAAGCCATCAGCTGTTATTCCAGATGATGCAGATTTTTTAGTAGCTTTAGCTGAAATGGCTTGTACTGAATTGTATCACTTAGACTAGAATCCAGTATTGCATTTCCAACAGACCTCTAAGTGAAAAAGCATGTATAACTGTGTTTGAAAGATATCGAACAGTAGCATAAATCATTGCTCCCAGCAGTAAAGTCCTGATGCTCTGTTTTGATGAATTTGGCAATTCAGAAAAAACAATAGAATCTGCTTGTGCCCTTGGAAATCTAGGCATTTCCGTGGCTGAGAGCTCGGTGTTCTAGTACTGCAGAGCTGTGCTGCCTTTTAAACCCTTCACTGGTGAGTCAACTGTGTGTTTACTGCTAGTTTTGAGGGGGAGGTTCCTGACTGGGAGGACCAGAGAGACATTTCTGTAGCATACTGATTTAGAAAGAAAAAGCCAAGCTGCTCAGAAGTGCAGGATGTTGAAAATCCACAAGGAGAATTAACGGGATAGTGCAATTGAGTCGGTGAGAGAGGTCCAGGATAAAATGCATGAATATGGAAGAGATTGTTACAGTCTGGGTACCAGACAGTACATGTGGCATACCTTGCCTTACCTTTTTTTTTCCCTCTAGCACTGTTCCCTGAATTCTCAGAAGATCTTTGTGATTTCACAAAGGTCTGCTCAACTGAAAGTGGTGAACTGAAAATCAGAGTATTATCCAAAACATTTTGCAGAGAAAAGGAAGAAGATATAGATGAAAAAGAATAAGCAGTGACGGGGACTAGAGGAAATAAAGGTTCTGAAAATATTTGGGATGGAATCTAGTAACGAAATGGGGGAATGAGGAATTTAAAGTCACTGAATCCTGACAATGTGTGTCCTAAATGAAGGACTCATTTTGGAGTGTTAAATGATGATTGCAACCTTGAAAATAACTTTATCAAGAAGAAATCAGTAAGAGAGAGCTTGCTGGAAAAACGAGCAGGCAATCAGCGGGGTGTTAAGGAAATTAAGGAGTAATTATGCAAGTGACACTTTCTGCAGTCTCCAAGAACTGAATTTGCAGTAGAGACCAGCACCACATGCACTTAAAAACCATTTTCCGTAAAAACAAAAATACTCCTAAGGCTTCTGGCAAGTTTTATCCTCAGTGGCTGGTAGAAGGATGAAGCTGTATGATGGATTGCCCTACCAGAGGAAGCGTCCTCAAATCTAGTTGTCCTTGTCTCCTGAGCTCCTAGGCAGGGCTGCAACTGCCTGCTGAGGAGCTGCTGTTTCTGAGGACTTCCCTGGGCTCACGGAGTGGCCACAGCTCTGCTCATGAGGATGTGCACCCTGCCTTCTCTCCCTGCCTGTGCTCGGTGGGTCCTGAGGCAGACGTGGGCATTTCTAGCCTGCTCTCCTGGCACTGCCCGTCTCTTGAGTGTGTGGTGTGGTGTGATGTGATGGGTGCCCTGCCTGGGAGAGGAAGGATGTCCATCTCGGAGGGACCAACAGTCCCAGTGGGACAGCCTTGATTTCCACTTCCCTGTCTTTCTCACTTGTGTTTCCTCACGTGCCTTAAAGAAGGTGCAAACCTTCTAGACATGTAAAGTAGGCAATACTGCATGCTGTGAATAGACCCCGAGGAGATTCCTTGCATCTGAGGTTGCAGCACTGTGCTCTGGGTGCACGTACCAGCCCTCCGCAAGGTCTAGGAATAGCTTAGCTTTCTGTGAGGCAAAGGCAAATCCATGTTGGAAAGCAGTGCTTGAACAGCTGGGCAGCAGAAAGGAAACCCCTTAGGCCTGGTAGGAAAGGACGGCCTTGGTCTGTAAAAGGCAGGCTGTGGAGAGGGGACGTGGTGGAACCTGACCTTACAGGGCAGTGTCTTTGGTCTCCAACTTTCTCTGCTGCATTTTTTTGTAGGGATTAAAGGATTGTTGTACTGCTGCTGAGTGATTCCCTCCCATGAACTCTTCCCTCCTACTTTACATATTCCTATCATCTCCCTCACGTTCTGCACAGCAATTCATGCATGGGTGTATCGTGACTTCTGAATAATAACTCTGGGAACTTGTTTACTCATGTTCATGGTTTGCTCTGGGGCTCTTGCATGACTAGGCTACAGGGTCAGAGTACCTAGGAAACTTCGGGCTCACCAGAGGTCTCCAGAATAGCTTGGGGCCATTTACAGTTCCCTGACATCTGTCTGTACCATCCAGCAATGGGCCAGAGGAGCAGCTGCTCTCCTGGGGCTTGGGAGACCTGGGTCTGTGTCTCATTATTGTCACCGGGTCTCATATTGTGGTATTGGGAAATACAGACTGCATGGTCTGGCAGTGCCTCCAGTGACATGAGATATCTCATGGCTCCATGCATTTGTGGCTCAGCCTGCATCCTGCATGCCCGGGCATGGTCTGTTGTCCACGGCAGATGAGATCCACCGGGAGTCCTTGCTGCTCACTGCTTTTATGGGCTGCTCCGGGCAGGAGCTGGGGGACTTGCACCTACGACTTCATTTCACCTGTAAATCATCTGCATTTCAGCAAAGCTTGTGGATTTGTTGGGCTTCTGACATCTCTCCAAAGCGTCATGCACAGAGCTGAAAGCAGTGTGTCTTTGTAGGCAGTGGAGCGGCTCTGCTGGTTGCAGAGCCAGGGGTCTTGCCACATGCTGGCATACTTCTCTGAAGGAAAGCCAGGGTTTCATGAGTGACACGAAGACTAACCCAAGTATGAAAATTCTCTCACCTCAGTGGCATTTTTCCTTGTATTCCTCCTCAAGTAGCTGCCTTGAGGCCAGCCTGGTGTGAAGGAGGCTGTCCAGCTGCCCCTTTCCAGCATGTGGACAAAAGCAGGTTAAAGCAGTTTCCCTGTCGTGCTCTGGTTACTCTACCTCTGCTCTTCCTGGGAGGTGGCAAAGCCTCTTCTGCCTAGTTCCTCTGGAGCTAACACGCAGCTTTGTAGCCCCGTGCTAGAGCAGGGCACAGGCAGTTTCCCTTCCACTTCCATGGCAAAGCTCCAGCTATCTGAACCGGGAGACTTTCTCCCCCTTTCACCCTGTTTCACTTACGAAACCTTTAGGAACCAGAGCTTTAACCCCTTTCTTTGCCTCTGAGTAATCTGTGTGTGCTGGGCACATTCGTCATTTACCCCCTTGTCTCAACAGGGAACTCTTTCGATCGGTGGCAAAGAAGTGACCCTTGAGTACACTCCGTGCCCAGAGTTTTGGCGTTGCAAACGTGTAAGTATATAATCAGAGAGCTGTGTTGTGCTTCCCCTGCTGGCTCTTATGGCAGTGGCAGCAGAGAGGAGTGTTAAATATTTGTTCAGTGGCTGAATATCCTTAAGAGTAATACCTGCCCTGAAGCTCTTGTCTCTTCTAAACTTCTGGGGGTTTGCCTACCTTGTTTTTCATACCACTTATGAGTGCATGTTGCGCTGGTACAGGTAGCCAGTGTTTTATGCACAGAGCAGTTTCATCCCTATGCAGTGATTCCCTTTTAACAAGTGGGGAAAATAGTGTGTGGATCCTTTCTCCTTAAAAACTAACATGAGACAGTGATTCTGCCAACCGGAATGGAACAGGCTTTCACTCTGGTTCATGTGTGTAACTGCAAGTGTCTTCACTGCCCAGGTAACCAGAACTTTCACCAGTGTAAAAGTGCAAACCACCCCTCTGTCTCATGCAGGAACCTGTGATCTAGATTTGAGTGTAGTAAGTGCAGCAGGGAAGGAAGCATGGAAATGAGTCCAAGCCTAGGCAGCAGTTAGTACAGACTGGAACTGGCCTATTTCTGGGGAGGCACAGTTGCCCGAGGGTCAGCTTTGTTCCCATGCCGTTCCAGCCGTTCTCCCAGAATGGGCGCTTTTGGCTGCAGGAGGCAGGGAGGAGTGCTAGAGCAAAGGGCAGGGTTGTTGCCTGCATTCCCACTGACTGCAGACCAAGAGGTTGCAGCAGGGCAGGAAGGGATCAGTTCTAGTTAAGACTCCCACCTTGACCGTTGGATCACACTGGGCTACAAAGACCTTCATCCAGGCTAATTGGATGCACTCCAGCTGCCAGCAGAGCTGTTGCTCAGCGCCTCATCTGTGCTTACAATGCTCCAGAGATCAAGCAGAGACAGAAGTTTCAAGCAGTGGTTTCACAACAGCTCAGTGCAATGAGAAGTAGCTGGAAGTGTATGTCCCTGCCGTTGCTGTGCACAAGCATGGCCTGAAAGAGCTTTCTTGTGCCCCAGGGCATTTGCAGGGCTTTAGTTAGAGAAAAGAAAATTGCATGAAAGAGAAGCAATGCATTTACAAAGAGTTTGAAGAGGAAGTTAGGAATGCTATGTTCAGAGAGAGCTGTGAAAATGGGGCACTTGGCTCTTTCCACGGTGGTTCTGGGTGGGATAACCATCCGAGCCTGTACAGCTCTACCTCTTGGTTAGCAGACACCTCTTCACTGATTCTCCCTGTGCAGCAAATTACATCAGTATCTACAGTTTAGCTCAGATAAGGACTTTGTCACTGCTTTAGGAGTGAGTTGAGATTAGAGAATACAAAGGTAACTTTGGATCCTTTGAAACAACATGGTAGCTAGCAGTATGGTGCCTAGCATGGAGCTTTTTGGTCCAGCATCACTTGAGAGGACTAGTGAAGTACCTCCATGGTGTGAACAAATCTGTGCTCAGAAGTTGTGTGAAAGTCCTGTTCCCAAGGCAATCCCAGTTGTGAGCCATGTGAACTTTTCCCTTCCGTTCCAGCCAAGGCTCCTGCGGCCATTACACATCCTGTCTCTTAAGCTCTCACTGTAACTTTTCCGTGGCTGTTACTTACTTTCTGAAAGCACTGCAGAGTCTGGCCTTCTGGAGTAGGTTGTACCCACTGCCTTCAAAACATGACTTCCTCATGCTGTCCATCTTCCGTTGCAGTGTAAGGTGTGTACTGTGGGCTACAGATCTTCCTGCTCCTATTGCAAGCTCCCAAGAGATGGTGAGTATATCTGGTCCCCTGTGCTTGGTCGGTTAAAAGTTTCATCTGCCCTGACAAGTAAGTTTGTCTTCTGGCTTCCCTGTGGCATCCCTTTTAGTGGGCTAGCTGAGCACTGTGTTAGGAGGATTATTAGTTTTGCTTCATTTAGACCCTTTTCCCTGTCCACACTAAAGATGTTACATGCAGATGTGTTGCTACCAGGTTCTCTGTTCTTGTGAGGCTTGGTGGAGAGGTGTCTTACTGCACAAAGCCTTTCCTTCCTATTGCTCTGGCATTGTCCTTCGTCCACAGAGTTGCGAGTTGTGTGTCCTCTAGGACTCTGCTGGCCATAGGTGAGATGGCTTCCCCTCAACCCACCTTCCTTAGGAGATGCAGCTGCATGTTTTTAGTGTTATTCTTTTGAGGCTGTCAGATTAGAGGTGAATCCAGGATTTGAATTGCTGAACTCACCTTACTGACTGTAAGAAGTGCATGGAAAGGACTTCTGCTCCTCCAGGAGCTTCTCCTCACCCCACCAGCACCTCTGCTTTTTGGGTGGGAGGGCACGAGAGCCAAAACACACTCCCTTGAGGAAATGATTTTTTTGGGACGAGCAGGTATTCCAGGCACTTTGTAAGCTTTGACTCTGTATCTTTGAGCAGGCTTCTGATGTTTTGTGTTTCTTACCTGCATACCCCAGGCAGAAGGACATTAAAATAACTACCGATGCAGAACTTTTTATTTACTGAAGCACTGTCCCTGTGATTGTGTTTTCGTTGCACTGTGGCTCCTCCATCAGCATTATGAAGGCAAAATTCTCATAGATGGCCTAACACAACTGTGGGTTGTAATAAAAATGCCGAGGAGCAAATTAAACAGAGCCTTTAAGATGCTTTGAAGACAGATTGTGGTGCATGCTTCTTACTGACCTGCTTTTGTTGATTGTGAAAATGTGTAATAAGGTAACCTCTGTATGACTGTCCTTTAATTGCCGAGTGAAACAAAACAACTCTAGGCATATACAGTCGTTACTGCAGCTTTGTGTGAGTTCTTGCATGCTTTGTGACTCATGGTCTTGAAATGGACTTTAATATGCCTCTCTTACAGGAAGCAGAGCAGGCCCAGATTCCAGAGGTGGTT
The DNA here is from genome assembly GCF_026419915.1 of Harpia harpyja. Lineage (NCBI taxonomy): Eukaryota > Metazoa > Chordata > Aves > Accipitriformes > Accipitridae > Harpia > Harpia harpyja. The sequence goes on from NC_068969.1 coordinate 5,399,828, forward strand.
CTGAGGGAGAGGATGCATCAGCTGAGCAAGAATTCAGTAAGAGAATTGCTTTCCCCACCTCCGGGGTTGTGCTTATGTCTGTGTGATTTGCATGGGCAGTTTTCACAGCTGCACATGCAGATTGGTTTCCTATGCAAATTTTACACGAGGTTCTGCTCATGAAGTGTAGCCAAAACTCTGCACGCTGCAAACTGCAGACAGATTAGTATGGGCCTGTCCAACATGAGCTGTGCTGACAGCCAAGCAAGTCAGTGTGCAACTTTCCCAACATTTACATGCAGAATCGTTGTGTGTTCTGCCATGCTGCCCGCTGCCCAAACAGAACGAGAGTGGGGAGGTGCTCTGGTGGGCATTAAAGAGTGAAGCTTCACTGTGCCAAGTCTTGCACTCTCATTTCTTTCTCTTTGTGGGAAGAGGCTTCAGCAGCAGGTGCAGGGCTGGTGATGTCTGACCTTGCAGCCCCACAGCTTTGGCTTCCCTTTCCAACAGCTTTAGCAGCTCAGGTAGGGATCTCTTTTGAAGTGAAGCCAGATGCTTCAGAGGCCTTCAAGCACAGAAACTTCATGGGATTTATATTCTCTGCATTGCATAACTAGGCTGGGGGGCAGGGTGTTTCCATAAATATCTGCCTCATCTGTGGTAAGTAGGCACCTGATCAAAATCAGTATTATGATTCATTTCACTTAGTGATCATAGGGGTCTGCACCCAGTTTTCCTCTAGCATAGAGGTAGGGTGACGGTTACTAGTTGATACTGCTCAGCTATGGGTGTTCAAGAATACATCAGGCATAGTAAGGATATCACTGCCATGTGGGCTGTCCTGGACATGGGAGGAACATATCCAAACCCATCCCTGATTCACGTTTGCCCAGGCAAGAGCCAATCATGAAAGGAGGCCAAAAAGCCTCTTGTCTCTGACAGGAGAGGTCAGGTGTCCTCCAGGACAGGCGAGCCCAACATGAAACAAGGCAATGGAAGGATGAGCAGTATCTAGCTTGTCCTTACACACCTTGTGTCTGCAGAGTGTTAAGACATGGGTTAAGAACAGGTTAGCCTTTTATAAGGGGTGCTACTGCAGTGGCCAGAAAACAGGAGGAGAAAAATACATGCTGAAACACTGTATGGGAAACCAGTCCATTTCTCCTCTCTAACAGCAGAGACAAAGCTTGAAAAACCTGAGCAAGAGTTATCAGGACAACCAGGATCTCCAAAGCAGCCTCTCCAGCCCTCAGTTCCTGCTCCACAGCAGGAGTGTCAGCCTCAGGAGCAGGAGCCAAGGAAGAGAGAGGAAGGGAGAGAGCGGCGGCCCTCACAGGAGAAGAGAAGGGACATGGACCGGCACCAGGAGCTGCCTTCTCAGAGAGAAGCAGAGGAAGCCACACCACAGGATGGTGGAGGAAGCAGAAGTGAGTGGCACAGGGCCCAATTTTGGATTCGTCTTACTTGCACTCCATGAGGCCATCTGCAGAAAGGGCAGCTTTCACTAAAACCTCCAGAGGCTGTTTCTATGTTGTGCAAATCCATACATCAAGTGATGGTGGGCTGTCCAGCTCCAAAGGTGCTGGCAAATTGCCTTTAGGAAAATTAATTCAGGGCAAGCTGGCTTCAGGATGGTGCAGTTAACTTAGCAGAGCAGCAGAAGTCTCTTTGGCCAGAAGTTATCCTGGGCTGAGCTCCTCTGAGGAGGGGCGTACTTTCTGATCTGTTTTCTGGGAAGGAAAAGTTAACAATTGGAGGCAGTACTCTGAGCATCTTGCAAAGTGGAGAGGAAAAAAAGCGATGGCTTCCAGACTTAACTGCAAGAAGCCACGCTGGTGCTTTGAGTGGGTTTAGTTTTATCTGTGCTGTCACAATAAACTTAGATCTGAATTATCTTTTTTTACTATTTCTTTCCTGGCCACCTCCCTCATTGTGCTTCACAGCAATCATGCTGAAGCGTATTACTCGATTCACACCACCAGAAGTGATTGTGGGGCTCCTGGCCCCATATGTGCGTCTCTCCACATCCAGCGTGCGCATCATGAAGAACAAGGCTGGAAGGATGGGGCAGACCTATGGCTTCATTGAACTGGATTCACATGCTGTGAGTAGTTTCCTGCTTTCACATGCTCCCCCTGTTGGCATCTATAGTCTGTAGAAGTAGAGAAATCACAGAAATACAAGAAATAGCTGTACTTGTGGTGCAGCTGTCCTGGACTGAGTCCTCTCTTCTGCTTGTCTGGCTAGGTACCGGGAATATCTGATACAGCTGTTGCTCTCTGGCTTTAGGTGCTAAGATAGTCTGTTGTCGCAAGCTGTGATGCTGAGTGAGTTTCTTGCCCAACACATTTCTTTGTAGACCCTCCTAAACTTGAACACCTCTTGCACAGATATTTTGTTTGCAGGGAACTTGAATTCGGTGGTTTCTGTCTGCAGAAGGCAAAAATCTTAATTAAGAGACAGTCCCATGTTGGAGAGTTCACATTTTCTGGTTCTGGGTGACTCCCAGACTCCCTAGCTGTGCTTTGGCATTGGTCCAGAGGATGTTCACCAAAACTCTTTGGGGCAACAGTAGCCCTACGAGAATATAGTCCCTAGCTGGCTGCTGAAAACAGTCCTAGGACAAGCAGAGAACCTAACAATGCATTTATCCTTTTTGTCACATTCTAAGTGTCTTTCACTAATATTTAGACAAAAGTGTTGTGTTTCCTGTCCTACTGTGGTCATCATGTAAGCATAAACCCTTTCAGGCGGACTGGATTTGGGAAACGGCCTTATGTTTCCTTCTCATGGATGTGAAATTGTCCTTTCCTTTTACAGGAAGCGCTGAGGTTGCTAAAGATACTGCAGAACCTGGATCCCCCTATCTGCATTGATGGACGTACAGTGGAAGTGAATCTTGCTACAGGGAGGAGAAGGTATAGACAGATGAGGCAGTAGGCTCGTCCTTTGTGTGATGTGCTACAAGGCTAGAGCTGTGTTGTGAGACCAGGTGCTTAAAGGTTGGCACGTGAATTAGCACAGATGTTCCTACAACTTAAAAATGTGTTGGAGAGCTGAAGGCATCAAAGCTAGAAGAAGCTTCAGTGATTGAGCAGTATGGGATTAATCATCATATTGCATGGCCTCTTGTTGTTGTCCAGCCATCAAATCCCATAGTGAGGGAATTAATGGGTTCAGCTTTTTAAAAAGCAGTTGGAGATATGCATCTTTACGGATACAGCAGAGAGTGTGGTCATAACTTGTGGAGACAGTGATCTGCAAAGTCTCTCTGTCTCCTGGGATGGACACAATCCAACATGTGGCCAGCGAAGATGGTCTTTCTGCCTTTATTGGTCCTGCTGATCATTTTGAGTATGCTGAGGTTAATGTGAAGCCAGATTGACATTAACCTGCAACCTTTATTTCAACAGGAATGACTATGGGGAGCACGGTGACAATTCCTACTATGGCCCGGTAGGTCTGCACAGCTTCCCTGCAGGTCACTGGAAAGGGAGGGAGCACTGGGGGTTATAGGCCTGACTTTTTTAGGCTTTTTCCCTTTGGGCTGCAGAAAGTTCAACATGTTTGAAGATGGGATGATAATGCTCAAGTGTGCTCTTCACTGCTACTCTGCCCCTAACACTGTGTTTATAATGTGCATAGAAGTGCAAGTCAGAGTGCAGATGCTGCTTGAGGGAGTTCTAGGCTGGATTACTCTATACCACGCTTTTACAGAGTGAATGTCTCCGCGAATTTTCCCAGAATGAATGTCTCTTCTCTAGTGCTTGTTACTAGACTACAGGGCTCTTCCCATACTGAATGAGCTGGAGGCTTCGATACGGATTGCTGTGAGCACCTCATTTAAAGATTCGTGGAAGCTACAGAGGTCTTGTGCTTTGCAACACTGTCCATTGCTCTGTAGACGAAAAGCTATGTCTGCTTGTGCTCTATTCAGGGTAGCTAAGTGAGCTGTTTTCCTGAACTATGGGCCTGTGAGGGGGAGGATAAGCAATATGATGTTTGTCAAAGAGTCTCTGATGTGTTTGTGTTGTTCACTTACTCCAGGGCAGAAGGGGCATGAGAGACAGGAGGGGCGGCGAATCACAGAGACGCACCAGAGCACAGTGTAAGTTAAGCTCTGCCTCACTCCTACTGTGGAGACTTTTCTTCCTTAAAAGGGCACTGACATGTAGAAATCAGCCCAAAAATATTTTTAAAGGCTAAGAGTAGGTTTGTTTGCTACACCCACTTCTGAGTTCCTTTGCCAACTTTGTTTAGTCACATTTTCCTATCTGATGATGTGTTTCTCTCTACTCTTACCGTGCAAAACTACATGCAGATAAAGGAAACCTGCTGCGTGGTTTTCCTTGTTGTGGTAAACTGATGGGATGAAATCAGCCTGGCAATTACTAGATGAGATGGAAGAAAATACACTTTATGTAGCAGTGCCAGTAGCTGGAAGAACACTCCTGATTGTTTTACTAACTTGTATGTAGTATTGCTGAGCTCTGTCCAATAACACTTTGGAGATGAGAAGTATTCCTCACATTATGGGCCTACCCTTAAGGCCTTTGGCTTTTACTGTAGAAACAGTTTGCTTCCCTTCCTTGTTGGGAGCTTTCATGCACCCATGGGGCAGAAAGGATGTAGGGAGTGTCATCACTTTAAACAGCAGACTGTTTGAAAGAGCACAGATCTGGCTTGTTCACAGGGGTGGGTGGACACAGAGCGTAGTACTCATTCTTAGGGAAATTACTGAATTACGTATCTTTGTCCAGTCAAGTGTTGTGGTCTGGTGATCTCAGCGCAGCCCCTGTAAGTGTGTGTGTTTTGATGTGGAAGTTTTGCCAGAGTCCTAAAACAGAAGAATTGTGAAAACCTATCTCACTTCTTACTCCTTAAAGAAAAGAAGATATAGGTTGAACGATGTGAGGATGCTCATACCTGTCTTGCCAGGAGAGAAGAATTCTTCTTTCCCACTCTTGATCCTTTCAGCAATGTAATATTTGCCTATGCTTTTGTCTTTGTAAAAGGCAAGTTCTGCCTTTGGAATATTGTGGTGTTAATTCTTGTCTCTCTGTTCAGCTCCATCAGATGTGTCCACATACATTTATGATCCTGAAACTGGGAATTACTATGATCCCATAGCTGGGACATACTATGACCCCAGGACTCAGGTGAGTGCATGGGAACATACACACAGTATGTTCTTACAAACTGCCCTTCTCTGGAAAGATTTTGCAGCTGGATCCTGAAGACAGGCAAGCATAGGACAGTAGAGAGGCTGAGAGTGTTTCTTTCGCTCAGTCCTGTGACCTGTATAAAAGGGATACACGTTCCAAAGTATCAACTTAATGAGAGCCTAGGAATCCATAAGTTGAACCAGTTACTGTAGCTGCCTCTTTGGCCTCTGAAGCCCTGCCTTTGGAGGGGTTTTGGTCTCTTTGTTGAGTAGACTTATGGGCAGAGCATCCGTGCTAGATTTTACTGAAGACTTGTGATATGTGACTCTCTGTATTAAAAGGTGAACAGGAGAGCTCTGTTTTCATCTGTGGTCTCTTTGCTCCCTGACCCCAGCCAGCAGTAGTTACAAGGATGCTGAAAAAGAGCCATCTGCAGAGGTTCTCTGGGACTATCATCTTGTTTTCATGATACTGGAGATGTCCATGTTTGGGGTGAGCAGGGTAGTGTTCTGATGACCCGACTGTGGTAGACTGTCTTCTGCCCCAGCAAAGTTCTGATGCCTTTGCCCTCAGCTGTCTGAGGCTCTGCAGTCCCTTCTTAGTGTGCTGGTCTCCCCAGCCCAATAAGGACAATAAGCCCAACAAGAAGTTTGCAGGGGTTTGGCTAAGTCTGTTCCAAATGCCTCTTTCAGAGAGAAGTCACAATAGACCGAGAAGCCTGCTCATCACCTACAGAGAGCAGAAGGCGGCGGCATGGAAGCCAAGAACGGACAAATGAAAGGAAGGAGCCACACAGCAGGGACAATAGGGACAAAAAGGAGAAAGGGAAAAATACTTCTGCTAAGGTAAATCCCTCTAGGCACCAGGATGATCAGAGGTCTGAGGCTAGGAGGTTGAGGTAAGAGAGGTTAGAAAATAGAGAGTAATTCATAGAGGATTCAAAAAGGGAGGTATAGTGAGGGAAAACAATGAACTACATGGGTTCACCAGCAGACCAGGAACATGGTTGTTGTCTGGCCAGGTGTGAGTAAGTTCCTGAAATTTTTCTCTTGTGACATTAAGTCAGGGCTTCTCATCCCTTCCTTATGGTAAAGGATTCAGAAACATCCAGGTAACTGAGACACACATTTCACTTACGCTGCTGAAAGCACCCAGTATTGTAACAGAGCCAATAGAAAAATAGCAGAGATGTTTAAACATACCAACTCGGATAATGACGGAGACTCAGCTCTTCCCTAACCACAGTTCGTGCCCCCTCCAAACATCACAGACAGGCAGGAAGATGAGGCAGGCGGTGCAGATGGGCTGCAAAGGTGAACCGAGAGTCTGTGACGGCCATCCTGTACAATCCGTCCCAGAGTCCAGCCCCAGTCCTCGGCAGTGCCCTTCAGTGCTGCTCCCAGTGAGCAAGCGCTGTCTCCCCAGCGTAGGGAGCTGCTGGTTGGGAGTAAGTGCCCAAAGTGATGTTTGAGCGTGGGTGCTTGGAGCAGGATCTTCCGCAACAGTGTTGTGATACTGACTGGGCCTGAGGAATGCCAGGAGAGTTGGTAGAAGTGATTTAGCCACAAATGCAGAAACTTTGTTTTCCTCCTTGCCTGTTGGTCTGGATACACTCTGTGGCATGACCAGCCCTGGGCAGTTGGGACCCAAGGGGTGTGATTGTCCCTGAGGTTGGAACCAAGCCAGCCAAGGAGTCTCGTCTGGTATGGAGGATGCCTGCTTTCAAGGGCACTGACCTAGGAGAAACATGGTGTTGTCTGAACGGAGGGTGAAAGCATCTCCAGTAGAAATCCTTCTGTCATTTTTACCGGCTGCCTGGTTTCTCTGGATGCTCAGAAGTGGCTTCCTGGCTGCTGTGTGCACTTTTGGACCCCTGTGCTGCTGATGGCCTAATGCCCAATCTTGGGTTTTTTCAGAACGAGCCTGGAGAGGAGAGGTTCTTTGCAGAAGACGTCTTCAAAAAGCCATTGCCTCCCTCTGTGAAAAAGGATGAGAGTGCAGGCCTGGTAAGATGTCGTATAGCACTTGTCTTCCCCAGTCAGGTATGAGTAGCTAATGAACTGCTAAACTAGAGCATGTCCAGGGCTTCAGACCCATTTACTGTAAAGCATGTAGACGTGAAGCTTCACCCCAGCACACTCTTTGTGCTGCTGAGTGTACAAATGAGCATCACAGGCTCATCCTGCTGCAATGCTGGGTGACTGCAGTCTCTGGTGTTCTCTGTCCAGTATAAGGAAGATCCTGAAAACACCACCACGCTGGTTGAGCCTGGCCATATGTTGTGCAGCAGACACAGCAGAGAAAACTGATGGTGTCCTTTCCCCTCCTCACCTATAGTACTTGTGCTTTGTCTCATCTCTCATGGCCAAGCAGGACTGTAACTCTTCCTGGAGTGGTGGGTTTCTCTGCTCCAATGCTGGCTGGCTGTGGGAGTGGCTTTGCACCTGGTCTCTGTGTCCTCTGTGCACAGAGGTGTCCCAAATGTGACCTGGCCTTGCCTCAGCTCCCTCACTGGTCTGAGGCACGGCTGGAGCTGCTGTCAGCATGACAGTCCAGCAGAGAGTGAGAGTGGGACAGGCTGGGACAGCATGGTGAGCTGCTGCAGCTGTCCCTGAAACCAAGGGCATAGCTGCAGGAGAGCTATGGATTCCCCAGAATGGGAATGTCTGCCGCCAAAACCACCACCTCATTTCTGCCAACTGCCTGGTTTCCTTGGAGGCCTGTTTAAATGGGTGCTTAGCTATTGCATGCACTGAGTCCATGCTATGGTGGTCTTAACACCTGATCTTGACTGTTTCAGAATGAGACTGGAGAGGAGAAGTTTTCTGCAGAAGACGTCTTTAAAAAACCATTACCTCCCTCTGTGAAAAAGGATGAGAGTGCAGCCCCGGTAAGCGGCTCCATAGGATTGGGTTTTGCCTTGTTTGAGCCTGGGTACAGGACTAGAGAGGCTCACCAAAGCCTGGCCGTGATCTTGAGTGACAGAGGTGCCAGCTTCTCGTGCCAGAGGAGGGAGCATTAGAGATGGAATGGTGAAGGCAGTCTGTTTTATAACTCTGAGATTGTTTGTGGGCTTCTGGCATGGGGAGATTTAATACCTGCATTTAAGCAGGGTCTCCTCAGGCAGAAAACTCTTCCAGCTGCCTCCAGACTAAGGAAGGCCAAACTTCACTGATCTCCATTGCTAGAGAAAGTGACTGACAGCAGCTCCCTGCCAAATAGCCACTGCTTCAGTCAGCTTCTTGTGCTTAGGTGTGTGGCACATTGGTAAAGCCTGGCATGAAAGCACAGCCTGTCTAGAGAACAGAAGGGTGTCTACCCTCTGGTGTCCAGCCAGCTTCTTTCCATTCCCTGCCCATGCTGGTGGTATGCTGCTCTCTGGCTCTTGGGCTGGAATGGAGACAGAAGTCATGGGGAGGTTGGTTGGGGAAGCAGAGCCCCGCATGGTAGGGCAGGCTTGATGCTACAAATTGGCACACTTTTCTGCCTCTTCCCTCAGCCCAAGGTGGTGAACCCTCTGATAGGACTTCTGGGAGAGTACGGAGGAGACAGTGACAATGAAGAGGAGGAGGAAGAGGAGGAGCAGTCACAGGTGCAGTGGCTGCCGCCTCCCCACCCACCAGCACAACGCGAGGAGCAGCTGAGGAAGGCCAAGGCCAGCGACGACAAGCTGACTGACTGGAACAAGCTGGCCTGCTTGCTGTGCAGGAGGCAGTTTCCCAACAAGGAAGTGCTCATCAAGCATCAGCAGCTTTCCAACCTGCACAAGGTATGGGGGAGCTGGTGGCTGAGGGGTTGTGCGTGTGCTGCAAGCTGCCTTTGGCTCAACAGCTTTGTGATCTGCAGAGAAAAATGCGACGGTTGGGTGGGAAGAGCTGTGCTGAATTTGACACAGTAACAGGCAAAGTTCCCATCAAAGCTCTGTTCAAAGCATTGTGTGAGCTGCTTGTTTCTGCCACGGGAGTGCTATAACATCAAGGTGTGACTTTTTAAGCTGTAGCAAGATAGCTAAGGCTTGGGGAGAGTGGGGTGCTGGCAGACATGAGTGTGATAGCAGTGAGAACTTAGCACATGTCTCCCCATGTTCTGCATTGCCTTTGAGCTCTTGCTTCTAGGAGGGCCAAACTGCACGCAGGTTAAAATAGGACTGGTTGCCTTCCTTACTGTGGAGAAGAAGGGGTCCTGGCCTCTGTGGGGGAGCAGGTAGTCTGGGCTGCAAAAGAAGCTGTTCCATCTGGTATAGTCCAGGCGCAAAAGCATGCCACTTTATTACCTGTACTCCTTACGGGTGGAGCAAATGACCCTGACAGCTTGTATCCTCTGCTGACACTGGCTTCTGCTTTCCTCCTTCCAGCAAAACCTGGAGATACATATGAAGATCAAACGATCTGAGCAGGAACTGGCATATTTGGAGAAGAGAGAGCGTGAGGTGGGTCTGCGGTGGTGGGCAGACTTCTGTTAGTGGTCCTGCATTAGAGGGATGTTGGTCCCAGGCAGACCCTCCACTTATGCACCTGTATCTGCAGCCTGGACATTAAACGCCTCCCAGAAAGTCTTAGACTGAACTGTAGGCACACTCTGCATTTGGACCTGTAGATAGTGCTGTGGCTTCTAAGAGCAGGTCTCTCTCCTCCCAGAAGAAGGTTCTGTTGCCCTGCAAGCCAGTGTTGGGCTTTGGGCTAAGTAGGACCCAGATTTCCATCTAAAATTGATGCCTGGCCAGGAATGGGAGAGTTGTAACTGTCTGTTGTTCAGAAGGTAGCAAAGCTGCTCCCAGTGCCGTAGCTGGAAGGCTGCAACCACAATTCTGGGTCAGCCCAACAGATGCCATCAGGACAGAATAAGTGGATTGTAGGTCCTAGAAACATCCAGGGTTTGTAGGTCCCCAGGACAGATTTGCAGCCAGCTGAGGATGAGATGAGACCTGGCTGCAGAGCAGTCTCCTGTGGGGTGTTGAATACTTGTTGTATTTACTTTGTTCTTTCTGTTGTGAAGGGGAGATATAAAGACAAAGGAAACGACCGGAGAGAGAAATTCCAGCAGATGGATTCACCAGAGAGGAAACGACTCAGATACGACCGGGACTCAGAGGGGTAATGGCTGCTCTTGGTTAGATCTCTTTGGGGCTGCTGATGCCGGGACGGCACGTGTGCTCCTGGCACACCAAGGCCAGTGGGGTGGATCTGCAAGAGTAACAGCCAGAAGGGCTGTGATTCTTGTGGGTAGAGTTCCCCAAAGTGTGAGCCTGTTGTGCTGTAGGACTTCTCAGAGAGGGCAGGAGAGGGCCAGGGGTGTGTAGTGCAGGGGTGGAAACGAGGATTTAGGGGAAAGCAGAGACAAGCTGCCTGGGTGAGATGGGGGGGTTTGAGTGTGCCTAGCCAGGCGCAGGGAGCAGAATGCAGCCTGTTCCCATCCACCTCATTCTTAAGGCACTTGCTGTCCTCCTGTCCTGGCATCTAGCCATTGAAAGAAAGAGCAAAGCTGTGTTTCATCTGTTCCACTGACTCAGAGGAACACTAGGAGCTGCTTCCATCTCATTCAGAGTAGGTGGAGGAAGAAAGTGCGTGCTATGTGGAGCTCTCGAAAGGCCTGCCTGCTGCAAGCTCGCGTGTTCCAGCGGGCAGAGGAACTGCTAGGCATGCGTTGAAGACAAAACTGGTTATGTGCCTGTTCCCTTCTGGTACAGCACCTCAGAAAGACACCTTTCCTCCATGTCTTGCAGTTTAAAAATCCACGTCGTCTCTTTCCTGTTTTCCTGGAATAGCTGTGGATAAACTAAAGCAGTTTGTGTGCAGCGTCATCAGCAGCCAGAAAGTAGAACTTGCCTGAAGGAAGCTATTTTTGTGCTGAGTGGTTTGCAAAACTATGGGGTTTGGTTAATGGTCTTGGATGAGTAATGACCAGGTGGGAGAAAGGGTGTCCAAATCAACACTGCACCTATTGAGCTCAATGACCACAGCACTGGGAGAAAAGAAAGATCTAACAGAGCAGCAGGGATTAGACTTCACTTTCTAGCTATTGCTAAAATTCGGATTAAGAAGTGCAAGCACAGAATGCTCCTGGCTTGCTCGTACCATAAATATTTTGGAGTCTGAGCTCATTTCCTGTGCCCTGGTGTATTTTCCCCTGAGGTGAGACAAGGCGTTAGGCGGTCAAAGGTGTCTGAGCCCAGCACACAGAATCCACTGTGTTGGTTTCCTTGGGTGGTGTGCTTCTTGCAAGCAACTTGGGTATCCCTCAGGAGAGGTTGGAATGTCAATGAAGGTGCTATTAGCAGAGCTAAAAATCCCTGGCATGTGTTCAAAGCATTGCAAAACTGGACAATTGATTCTGCATCTTTTGCAGTGATTATGACCCAAGGATTGATAGTAACAACAAAGGGAACCGAATGTTGCAGTCCACGGGGTGGAAGAAAGGCTTTGGCCACAACCAGCAGGGCACAACATCACCAATGGAGGTGAGTCTTCCCTTCCTTTCAAAACACATCACTGTCCTCCAGCCGGTAATGTCTCCCAAGATAGCTGGAGGGATTTCCCAGCCAGAACAAGAGTCAGGCTGCAAGTCTCGGCACCCACTTGATGGAGTAATATGTGTGCGCTAATTAACTTTGCAGGCTGGGAGGGGCTGCAAGTATGTTGGCAGTGGAAAAAGGTTAGAATTTATATGGATCTGGAGTGGTTGAGAATAGGGTAACAGTGAGCAGGGAGGGTGTGAGCATCTGATTAATACCTGCCCAAAGCCAGGCTGGGGTTTGAGCAGGTCACCAGCCCAGTGCTCTACAACCACGTGAGCTGGGGGAAAAGGTGAACCTCCTCTGGGGAGGTGTGAGTGTAGCCAAAGCCACAGGGCACGTGGTACTATTTGTCTACTCTGCTTAGCGCTTGTGAGGCTCTTGCTGCCATTCTGGACTCAGAAGGGAATACCAGGGTATGGCGTCTGATGAGGAGGACAGTCCCCATCAGCAAAGGGCTTCAGGGATAGGCAGGGTTGGGGGAGATCCTGCCTTCTGGGACAGGCTCATCTCTCAGTGGACCTTAATTTGCTGCAGAGGGTTTATCTGACAAGCGGCCTGGGGTAGGGACTGCTCTCCCGTTGCCCAGGGGCACGTGAGCAGTGGCGGCAGGTTTGTTGCCTGGCTGCCTCGCTGCAGCGATGTCAGTGCTTCACCAAGGGGCAGGCAACTTGCAGTGCAGCTCATGTTGCGACATTCAGCTTGCAGTCGAGTATATCATTAAAGGCAAATATTTGAGGTTTTGTGACGTGTGTTTGCTTGAGCCCACACACACAAGGCAAGATTCCCTCTTCAGTGCAGACAGCAGGAACTGGCCCCAGCTGTTGCTCCATCCTCACGGAGAGTTTCCTGTGACCATAAAACTGGCTTTGTCGAAGAGCCAGCTCCAGCGATGCGCTCCGGGAGGTCTGACCTCCGATCAGGGCTCTGTGGTCTGAATGGGGGGAGCTGATTGCAAAGCATAGCCCTCGTACAATTCCTATAAAGGCCTCCCAAAAGAGCCTTAGAGATGTACTTTCTTTTCACTTCCAAGTCATGCTGGGCAAAGCCGTATGCCCACTTCAGCCCCACAGGACTTTGATCTCTCAGCCTAATTGATGACATCTCTGGGATTCAGATAAGTCGGACTTAAAAGCAAGAGAAACTTCCAGCCTTGGGCCTGCTCTCTTGGGCTAACTCTAGGCAGGTATTACTGAATAATTCAGAGTGTTAAAAACTGGTTGAAATTCAAAGTGAGCTACCAGAGCCCATGGGAACTCTATTAGAGGAGAAAACAGCTGAGCTTGTGCAAATGCAGGCTAACTGCAAACAGCTCCCCGGGAGCTCAGCTCTCTTGCTGGCGCTTTCCTTTGCTCGGTTTGGATCCTCGCTCACACATGGCTGCCTCTCGTCTGCCGGCGCTGCCTGTTTTGGCTGCCCGCTCCCACCCCGCCGTATGCTGGTGTTGGTCTCTGCAGCCGATCCCTGTGGTTTGATCCTCGCCGGGCATTTGCTGGCGGTGTTTTTGTTGCCCGCAAAGGGCCAATAGTTTCTCCCGAACAGCTTTTGGAGGAACACAGTGCACTTGCTGTTCCTCCTCTCCCGGATCCACACGGGAGCAGTCAGCTGTACTGAAGCAGCCTGGGGGAACCTTTTTTCTTTACGGGCAGCTGGCGAAGAGGAGAAATCACTAACACAAGCTGTGTCTGTTTTCAGGCAGAAAATCGGAAGAAGGGCCCTGGCCTGGGGGCCCAAGGGAAGCCCAGCAAGAGGCAGTCCAATGAGACCTACCGTGACGCCGTCAGGAGAGTCATGTTTGCCCGCTATAAGGAACTTGAGTGAATGGTGGAGAAAACTCCAAGCCTGTCTCTCTCCATCTCCATCTCTTTCTCTCTGTGTCATGTTCTTTTGGGGGTTTGGTCTTTCTTTTTTTTTTTTTTTTTTTTTTTTTTGAATTGTTACAGGTTTTGCTGCTAGAATTTTTTTAATAAAACCGAAAATTTGTCAGTGCTTGTCTCTTGCCTAAAATGGTATGTTTTAAAAGCATGTGATGCTTTGGAAGATTCCCATCGCGTTTTGCTCTCTGCTGATGAGGTTCCTGGGAGTTGCAGCCGTGTCAGTAGGGCTGGGACAGGTTTGGTCACTTGGTGGCCCTGCCAGCAATGCCACTGTCCTGCAGTGCGTTCCTTGCCAGCTCACGGACAGATGTTCCTGATGCCATCTACTCATGGGTCAGGATGTGGGCTGGGAGCAGGGGACAGCCTGAAGGCCTGGGAGGAATTCAGGAGCAGGAGCGACCTCTGTGGGATTCATCCTGGCTGTTAGCAAGGACAACTGGGTTCAACTAATAGCAAGAGCTTAATGGCTAAAGGTGGTCTAATTAACACTGGGTGTCATCTGGGCTTCCCAGCCAGGGCAGAGCCCTCCCCTTCCTCCCCACAGAGCATGGGGAGGGCTGGATCTGGTGGCAGTGGTGTTGGGGACCCTTGTGGGGACGTAGCCATGCTGGTCCGGGGTGGCTGGGGCTGTCTAGTGGCCTGCAAGGGACTTTGTTTGTCAGAAGAAAAGCCATTTTGAGCAGGTGCTGCTTACGCAGCCCAGGGAGGCGCAGAGGCAGCTCCTGGGCAGGGACGTGTAACGGGGGTGGTTTGGCTGAGTGTGGCCTGTACGGATAAGGACGATGCCGATGGCGGTGGCTGGTGGGAGCAGATCCCGTGCCCGATGGGCAGGAGGGTGGTGCCGGAGCTGCGCTGCCTGGCATCCACTGCTGCCATCCTGCTCGCCCAGCAGAGAGCGGGCCCTGACATCGCTTTAAGGTATCCCAAAGGAGGGAAAACAGGAGACGTGGAAGCTGAAGACAGCAGGATTTGCAGGTGAAGGGCCACCTGCAACAGCTGACACCTTCTAAAGGCAGCAGCAGACCTGTCCAAGCTGCATTTCCTTGTCTGTGACACAGGCAGCCCCAGAGAAGTGGGGGGGACTTGCTGGCACCCTGGTCCATGGCGCTGCACCCAGCGATGGTGGAGGTGGGGATGACCACTGCGGTGCTGGTGAGTACGTGGGTGTGAGGGGAGGGAACGTGTGTGCCCAGGGCAAGTCGTATGGTTTAGAAAGGGTCTGTAACAGCCCCCTCCTGCCAGAGAGCCCCTCCGTGCCAGGTCTAGGGGCTCTGTGCAAACTGGGGGAGAGGAGCTGCTCAAGAAACTGGCTTTAGAGAACCATGTGGAAGTTTAGATGGAGGAAAGGTCACTCTAATGCTTGTGCATTAAAACTAAGACACTGGGGGACCACAAGGCACAACCAGCAGCCAGGAGCAGCTTGTCTGGGTCTGTAGATTGGGAGGGTCTGGGTAATGACAATAATGGTGCTTTTAATGGGTGTGTGGGTGATGACGCTGAACCACAGGACCCTGATGGTTCTGTTAGAGTGGAAATACTGAGGAATTATTGTAAACTGGAGCCTGAGCGAGTAATGCAAAATCTCAAAGCACAGCAACCCTTCACGCTCCTCCTAGTGATCTCCAAATGAGGGCGAAGAATTCGGAAAAAAGTGCAGAAGGAGCCCCTGACTGTTACTGAGGTCTGCAGCCTGGGCAGCAAGCCGGGGCTTCGGTCCCTGTGGGAGTCCCGGGCTCACAGGGGAAGGATGGGGAAGATGATGGGCTCCTGGGGATGAGCCCCCTAAAAGGGAACAGTCGTGGTGGCGTGAGGTCTGGAGGAGCAAGCTGGTGCTCTCAAGTCTGGAAATTATTCACGCACAAAGGGGAAAGAAGCGTGACTATGATGGGACATCATTTTCAGCAGCACTGGAGAGAAGTGGGGAATTTAGGAGCAGATCAGTAGCTGCTGCACAGGCTGTCCTGCACCTGGGGATACCAGGCATCTGCGTGTGCCAAAAATGAACACCCACAGAGCATCATTCCCAATCGAAATAGGAGGAAACCTTCACAACCACCAACTGCAGGAAGATCTATCTGATTTTATTAATTTGCTAAGTGGGTACATCCATCTTAGTGAAAACCTGTTAACGACTGATGATACGTCATTAATTAGAAGATAATAAAACAGATAAATGTAAGAGCAGCTTCCTTTGGACAGATGGACCTCACTAAATAATGTATGTTCCTTGGCTTAGCTTTGCGCTTGCTTGCTTGCTCGCTTGTAGTCAGCGTGATGTGCATGTGGGAAAGGAGAGGCAACACAGCACTTTCCTTGTAGGCCAATTGCGAGGGCTCGAGCCAGGAGCAAGAGAGGAGCAGGAACAGACTGCAGTGAAGAGAGGGGGAAAAAGTTAATACCCCCCCCCCCCCAAATGCAAAGTGCATCTGTCTCCAATCAAGAGGAAACCTTTTTCTCTCACTGGAGGTAGAGCTACCTCCCATTAGTTATATTAATCATAGAAATACTTGATTTGTTGGCTTCCATTATTTTAAGGATCATGGTAAATGGTTATGGGAAATCACAAATATTGCTGTGGCTTAAGTTGTTGGAACAAAGCCATGTTACTGACTAACAGAAGTGTGGGATTTCAAGGGGTTGTGCTGCATGTGGCATGAAAAACGCCACTCGCCCGGACTGAAGAGAGTATCCCAGTACCAGCTGATGAGAAATCAAGGTAATCCCTGCATTTGATATTGGCTTAATTCCTCTGAATCCCTGTTCCCCAAGGTAACCCAGCAGGTACCTCTGTGTATTCCCTTGAAGATGTGTGTCTGTATGTAAGGTGTGTACATATACACATAGGCGTGATGTCCGCCCATGCTGTGCATCAGCTGGGGGATATCTGGGATTAGGGAACGTGGAGGAGCCTGCCACTGGGGTTGGGGTGAGGTGACTGGAACGAGGTTATTAATGAACTGGAACAGATAAACAGAGTGAGAAGCTAAAAGCATTAAAAAGAAGCACCGAGCCAGAAAACGTCATATTCTCTTAGGAAAACAGCAGCATAGGTGGTGATGTAAAAACCCTGCCTATTTGTCACTGGTAGAGTGGCTTTGATGTCTTTAATATTTTTTTAAAGGATGGTCACCTAAAGCCACAGCTGTATTGTAACTACCTTTATATCTTATAATTATTTTGTTTGTATTTCAGAGATTACTCACAACTGTTCTAGTGCTGTTGCCATGTTCAGCATGGTGCCTTGCGTGCCATCCTGTGACGACGAGTACGGCCGAAGATTACAATTTATTTTTTGGAAGAGTATTGGAAAAGATCACAAGGTAAATCTTGTGTTGGAGCAGTTGATTGGCACGGAGATGTTATTCACAGGAGGAGGGCTGGGGCAATCTGTAACCAGTACTAGGGTGGGTATGAATGGAAGTGTGCGTGCAAGGAAGCCCACGCAGAAAAGGCAGAACAAGGCTTTAAAAAGATGGCCCGTATGGGTAAGGAAGGACGCTGCTCCTGGGACATGGCTGCTGGCAGCACTGGTGCCAGGCTGTGCTCGGCCCAGGGCTGTTCTTAGGAACAGGCAACGGGAGCCATGGACTTCATGTTGGCCGGTTTGGGGGGGAACCAAAGGGGAGGTTAAGTCCACTGTTTAGAGGGTGGGAGGCATAGGCAGGGCACTTCTACTTGGACCCCTGCCCAAGGGAAGGTCCATCTCGGAGCTCCATCAGCCGCAAAGGTTGGTATGCAGGAGGCTCCTTCGGACATCTGAGAGTCTCTGGAGCAAGAGCCGCTTTTCCCCACCTTTCCGAACGTAAAGCACGTAGGCAGTCTTTGATTTCCAGTATTTATTCATGTTAATATTGATACAGCTGTGATTCAGGACCTCGTAAGTGGAACATATTGATGTAAAGAGCTGGAGTTGTGCTTTCTAAAAAGGAGAAAAGAGCAAGGTGGGATGAGGGAAGTATCTGTAAAGGGGAAGGAGAGAGAGAGAAACCAGTGAACGTGCTTCCCTCCACAGCAGTAACCTGCTTCAAGGAGAGGAGAGGTGCAGCTGGAAGGAAGATGGGGCTGGGGTGGCCCCTCTCAGCTCCAGCACAGCCAGGAAAAGCCAGAGGCAAGTTGTCCTTCTGCAAGGTGGGAGCAGGACTTTCCTGCTGTGGGTTGAATAAAACAAGTGCTGCTTTATCTCAGTTGCGGCTCTCTCCAGATTTCATTCCGAAGAGCAGAAGTGACACAGCCTTTTGCTAATGTGAGGTTCCTGCTCAGCTTCCCCCAGGACCTCCACGGCAAGGGGGGCATGGGCTGCAGGGAGCAGAGCGAGTCGGCAGCAGCAAACACTCTGCAGCGAATATACACCATGGGGCTGCTTCCCTCTGTAGCGGGACACCGAGGCGGGGGTCCACAAAAGCTCATGACTGCTCCTTCTGCAGAGCAGGCACACTTACTCTTTGCAGCTCTGGCTGGAGTGTGCAAAGATGGCCCAAAAAGCCAGCAAGGGATGGGCACAGGACGAGGTACCTGTCCTCCTGCAGCATGGACCTGAGAGAGCAAAATGTGTCTTACTGGGGTAGCGCAAAGGCTGAGACCAGAGCGGGCCATGTCTCCTTGACCTCGCAGGTCCATTTGGGGACCCTCTCTGAAATGCTTTACACAGTTTGGCGTAGAAAAATATCACATCTCTACAGCCCAGGCACACCCACTCCATCAACGGTGGCATTAAACCCCCTGTTTTTCTCAAGCAGAGGCAAAACCTGATGCTCCACAAATGGGGTTTCTACCACTCAGCTGCAAGTGAACTAAAAAAACCCCAGCCCCCAGGGATTTCTTGCCTAATATCACAAGTGCAGCTACGGCTGGACATCAGGGGCATTGCAGACTTGTGCAGGTACAGCTGAACTTCACACTCAGGCAAGTCCTCAGCAGGCAAAGTTCTGCCAGGACACCCCCAAAAGCACAGGACACCAGCAAGCAGAACATGAGTGGGCTACAGTTCTTCTACTGGTAAAATCTTTAGGAGTGAATACATTGCAATTAGCTGCTTTTTACCTGTCTTTCAAACAAAGCCATAGGCCTTCTCTTTGTTTGAAATGAAAGAGAAGAGCAATAAAAATTTGTACGTGCCTCTAGTTAAATATGGGAAGATACCAGAGGAGTATCATGAACAATTTTACTCATTTAATGTTTTAAGATAAGAGGAACAGGAGTTCAATGTCCAGAGGAGGTTGTTGCTCAAATCATGCCCCCATTTTAACTTAGGTTATACATTTCTGTATTTATCCATATACAAACAAGAAAGACCATCCTATTCTTTGTTCCTTGCACTGGGGACATTATGGTTTCAAATGTCAACAAGTATAATCTTTGTGAAACTGCACTTTCATGGACTTCCATCGTATAGCACAAAGATTCACAGGAAGGTGAGTGACACTATAAGAAGTCACATAATGACCGGAATAGCCCAGATAAGCACAGACACAAGCCCTTGTCCGAATTCTAAGTGCATCTTCTTTGCCAGCACATTTTGAAGGGGATACGGTTTGGCCAAGCTGCTTCTGGGGTGTGTGGGGGGAAGGGGTTGAATGGGACAAGATGGCACCAGGCTGACCTGCAGCAGCACCCCTCACCACGGGTAAAACAGCGCTGGCCCAGAGAGCTAACACCACGAAAAAAACCTTCCCTACAGCGACGGGCAGCCGAGAGGACACGGCACCTTCCACACTAACCTCCCAGTGCTCAAACTCTGCCATGTGTGCTCAGGGTCCTGCTGCTGCAGCGCATCCCTCGACACATGTTCCCCACCGCCCTGGGCATGACGTTGTCCACCGACTCGTGCAGCTCCCTTCCCTGGCACCCGCTTCCCTCCTCCCTTGGGGAGGTGCACGTGCTGCTGGGAGGAGAATAAGCTGTGCTGGTTACTCCCAGCAGAGGAAAAAGGCAGAAGCAGTTGATAGGACAAGGGGTAATAGTTTTAAACTAAAAGAGGGTAGATTTAGGCTGGATATAAGGAAGAAATTTTTTACGATGAGGGTGGTGAAACACTGGCACAGGTTGCCCGGAGAGGTGGTAGATGCCCCATCCCTGGAAACTTTCAAGGTCAGGTTGGATGGGGCTCTGAGCAACCTGATCTAGTTGAAGACGTCCCTGCTCACAGCAGGGGAGTTGGACTAGACGACCTTTAAAGGTCGCTTCCAACCCAAACCATTCTGTGATTCTATAGCATTTCCAGTCGTGGAGGGGAGATCCGCAGCTTGCCGTGATTGTGCTGGTCTGTAACCAGCATCTGCTTCTTGCACTGGGGCACACAGGGCTGGCCCCATCCCCAGGGAGCTGAAGTGCATCAGCAACACAAAGACCAACCCAGCTGTACACAGCGTTGCCGCAAGCACGTCTCATCACTTCCAGGAGCACGATTCCGCTCCATGCGTGTGTTCCTCAGCCCTTTTGCAGCCCGGAGGAGGCCAGTCCCATCCAGCTGTTAAAGTGCACCTCGATTCCCTGCGAAGCGCTTGGGCGTGCTGCAAGGAAGCTGGGGAACGAGAGCATCACACCCCCGGGGGACAGAGTCCCCATCCCACACACACACTGGAAGGACGGGCTGGTCCAGAAACGGCAGAGAGCTGGATAACAGCTTGAAGCTCACCCCCTGGAGCCACCTCCAGTCACCACCTTACAAACACCGCTGTGGCAGACACCCCCAGCGAGCAGCTCCCGTGCTGCAGGACACCTCTCTGCCTACGTACCGTGTGACTTCACATTGCATCGTGTTGGGCTTGATCTGGAGGCAAGGAGAGGCTCAGTCTGAGGACCTGGAGTGCCTGTGTTGGGGTGGTTTGGATTCCCATCAAGGAAGGAGTGGCAAGAGCAGGGTCACCCCAGCGCAGGCGGTGTCCCCTCACCCACCGAGCGGGACCAGCGCGCTGGTAGTGACAGGTCCCACCAACAAGCTGGTGACAAAGCTGCCTGCACCATTGGTCCAAGGTCCATCCAGGAGATGGGGCTGCCTACCTCAGCCTGAAATCCATCCAGGAGAGCAGCCTGGATGCAGCACAGACCGGGAGGGGGCTCATGGCCCAGGCCTGGGCTTAAACGGAGACCCCAGCCTAGCAGGCAGCAAGTGGGCTGGTGGGTGGGTGGGTGTCCAGATGAGGCCAGTTAGTGCCCCCAGGGCCCCAACACCCTCCCGGGCCCCACTGGGATCTTGGGCAGTTCTCTTGGGTCCTTCCTATTGCTGGGGCTTAGGAGAGGGGCCACGCAGCTCTGCGGGTGTAGGGTGGTTAGGCAGCAAAGTCCCTTTTCTCCAAAGCCCTGTTGGGGTGTGCCTGCTCCAGCGCATTAATTTGGCTCAGGGGCGCACTTCTGAAACCAATCTCCCGACTTTCCCCACTTTACTGCACTTTGGATCGCGTCCTGGAGCAGTTCTGGAGATCTCAGGCTTGGGAGCACGTCAGCTGGATTCCGTTCAGATGAAACCAAATCAAATGTGCTCCAGGAATGCACCTCATGCTCCCCAGCCACTGATGGGCGTTCAGGCTACAGCATCAGCCCAGAGTTTGTCTGGAGTAAAAAACCCCAAATCCTTGTAAATGTATAGTACATACATTGGGTCCTTGGATGCACGGGTCCGCTCCCACCGCACTGTGCTTGCGCACAGCCATCGGAGCCCAAATCCTCCCAGATTTCCCTTTCCGAAACATTCCACTCTTGAGTCATTTGTGAACCAGAGCTTTCCTTTCAAAATCCCCCCTGCCAGACAGTAGTGGGCTGGCGCCTGTGTGCCTCCGGTCCCCATCCACCCCGCTGCATTTCAGTTTCCCAATTTACAAGGGGGAAAAAAAAAAAAAAAAAAAGGAGCGATGCGCCCGATGGGCTGCATTATTATCCCACCCCCATTAGGTGTGCCTTGAGTTGCAGGAATGAAATATTCCGGGGAAAAAGCCGAATACTTTCCTATGACTTCACACAAGGCTCGCAACCCCCGGCCAAATAAATCCATTTACCGCTAGATGGCAATTGCTGCTCGCGGATCCCGGGCTGAGCACACCGGCGGCAACGGGACAGAGGGTTTTCCAGCAGCCTGGGCTGGTTTTATGAATGAAGGGGCTGCCCCCGGCTGCTATTCCACCCCCCCGGCTCCTCCCTGCTGCCTGCAGCTTCCAGGTGCTTTGGGTTTGCTGGGGGCAACGAACTGGAGGTTGCTGGGCTGGCAGCAGGGTGGGCTCATCGCCGCTGAGATCCCGCAGGCTCCTTGGCCGGTGAGTAGCTGAGAGATGGTTTTAATTGTTCGTAAGCTTGGCAGCCCAGGTTGGACTAGGCTGCCTTGTTTCTCTCCCCGGGAGAGCTGACTGGGGTAGGGTTCCCAGTGGGAGCAGCTCAGCCCGGGCGGCTGAACCAGGTCTGACCCGCTGTAAACTTGTCTGGTTTTACGGTCTGCTTCGTTGCATTTTATAGCTATGTGCAGAGCAGCTCATGAGTGACTCGTCTTTTCCCAGCTCCTACAGAGAAAGCAGAGCTTATTCTGCCGCTCAGTTTGCCACAGCATGCAATGAAAAGTTTGTGGTAATAATCTTTTATGGTTATATCTATTAATACCTTAACTTGGATTCCAGGAGGTTTTATTGCTACGGTAAAGCTCTCTGTCTCCAGAGCTGCTTTTCTGGGGCTCCTTGACTTCGATGCTCTGCTTTGCTGCTAAGGTTTAACAGCCCTAAATCCCATATTGGACAGATCGTCACTAAATGCCTAGCCCATGCTGGGGACCTTTCCACTGCTCAAAGACAGCTTTGTTGAATTTCCCCCACCCCCCAAATAAAAATCAATCATTTGCCTCCAAGCGGTTGTGACAGCCTTGGTCCGAGGAGAAAAAAGAGCCTCCGTGGGGGGAATTGTCCCCTGCTCGCGCTGCGTGAAATCTGTTGGGACAGGGAAATCGTACTTCTTCAACTCCCTCCCTGCAATGCCTCAGCTCTCAGAAACCTCGGGACGTACAATATAGCAGGCAGAAAAGAAACAGAGCCTGAGAAATGCCGGGTGCTCTCCAGAGGAGTTGTTTAACTAATGATCCTTCTGCTTGGAAGCATTGCAGAGCCCGGGGACAGGTGGCTGGGAGTCAGGAGCCTCACACGCCTCGAGCGTCTTGAAAGCGATGGGTGGATGTTTCAGTGCGATGGAGTTGTGATACTCAGGGTGAGGGCGGGAGGGAGAAGACTCCATGTTTATTTATGTCTAGAAACAAATAACAAAGCACTTGACAAAATGAAATTAAGACAAAAAGAGGGTTATTTCTTCCTATCCTTGATACAAGACCACCTCTGGCATGAATTACAGCTCCTGGAAGTATGCGGCAGCCCTGTCCAGGGATGCACTGTCCACTGGAAATCATCAGGAGGCACCTCACGGGCAGGGTGTAGCTGGGCTTCGGTAAGCCCCAAGCCTCAGGTTGCTGCCACGGCTGTGCTGAGTTAAGCAATTTATTGCTCATAAGGAATCACTGCATTAAACTGGCTGCTGAGCACTGGCATGAAATTTCTGCTAAGCTGGAAACCAGCAGTTTTTGATGCAGCCTCGTGCACAAGGGAAGAGGGGAAAGTGCTGCTCTAGGAGATTTGGTCGCAGAATTGCAGCTATCCTGCACACATGCCGGCCACGCGACCCGCGTGCAAGCCACGGGGAGCTTTCTCTTTGCCAAGTGGAGCGTGTCCCAGCTTTCCTCTGGCTGGGCCTCGCACAGCCTTCAAATGGAGGGGGGGTCTGGCAGCCTCGATGGGTCACTGACTTGACATGTTGGGTTGCTGTAACGTATAGATTTCTCCTGCAGAGTTAACGGTATTGAAAACGAGAGAGAGACACAGACACCCTTGTGATTTATGAGCCGGGGATGGGGAAGTCAATCTGAAAGCCAGGGCAGAGATATCAGCTCTATAAGAAATATGGGAAGAATTCATCCCTAATCTAATCTCACCAAATTCCACAAGGATGCAAGACAGGGATCGTTTGCTCTGGTTCCTTAGGTTGAGATTTAAACAGGAAACCCCCAAGGATGCAAGTTGTTCTCCCAAATACCAATGTGCTTGTGCATGGAGGCCACGGAGGGGGTGCCACGCTCTGAGCTGTCTCGGCTGGCTAGGTAAGAGGCGATGCCAGGCCGCGGGGCTGGCAAGCAGCGCTGAGCTCAAGCAGAGGCAGCGGGAGCCAAGCCCGGGGTCCTCAGCAGGACTCGCTGCTAATGATGCTCTTTGCCAAACCAAGCCCTTGAGCCAGCAGGACTGGCAGATGTTCTCGCCGGTGAGGGTTTCTGGCTGCCTCTCTCTCTGCTGTGCTCCTGTGACACCCTCTTGGGGGCTGTTTACAGCAAGGATGAAGATTTATTGTAAACCTTGGCTCCTGGACTCTCGGAGCTGCCTCTTCCTCCAAGTTTGGTCTATCCCCACTCCAGCTGGGATTACAGCAAGAGAGCATGGGGTAATTGGGTCTTTACAGGCACTCGCTCACGCAGTTACGAACCTGGTGTTGAAAGCAAAGACCTAGAGATCAGTCAGCTGAGTAACCCCCTGGCCCTGGGGGCAGCTGGCAATGGCTTTTGGATGGGGAATGGGGGGCCATACCCAGCCTCACCTGCCCTCTTTGAGGAGCTCTCCTCTGGGAGGAGGTCTGCTCGGGAGATCCCGCTCCACCCTGCTCGGGGTGGCCAGGAGCTGCTGCAAAGGATAGGCTGCAGTGGGAAAGAGGGCAAACCCAGCGTTACCTGTTCTGCACTGGGTCTCCAGCTTTGGTCCTCCCTGGCCCCTGCGAGCCACCCATCGCCTCCCCACCTACTTCTCACTTCTGCCCTGCTCACAGGAGCCGGCTGTACCTTCTCCGACTCTTTTTGCCTGGGGAAACTGAAGCATAGAGTGGCAAAATGACCAGTGGAAGGTTGCAGAGCTGGGCTCACAGTGCAGGGGACCGAGTCATTCTGCCTGCCTGAAGACTAGATTATCCCAAATCACAGCCATAATAATCCAGCATCTACTTGTGCCTAGATGCCAAGGAATGACAGTGATTTTGTGGTACCTGGGAGAAAGCACTCCATATTCCCGGCAGAGATAAGCCTTTATTATTCCCCGATGTGGGCACTGTAGGGTATTTGGGCTCTGCCATCTCCACGCTCGGCGACCCCACATACCCCCCAATCCACCCCCAGCTCCGCTGTGCCTGCAGGCACGCCACGCACACGCTCCGGGCCGGCACAACCCAGCTCCGCCAGCGGGATGGCATGGCACGGAGCACAATTGTCACCAACGTCAGCCCCAGTTGATTTGGGAGCCTGCCCAGGACATGGTTTCCCTAAAACAATGCCGTTCACAAGCGCACGACCGTGTGGGGTTATTGTTCTTGTCTCGCGCGCTGGCGAGCTGCCATTTATTGTGCGCAGGAACTACTCTGCTTCTCCCACTGTTGAGTTCAGGTTTATTTCCCTGTTTTCCAGGAGGAAAACTGATGTCAGCTAATTTGGCCTGAGCACTTTGTAGTGTGGAGAAAAAAAAAAAGCAAAAAAAAAAAAAAAGCTTTCAGTTTCAATCTGTCCATTGTCCACTGAGAGAAGAGCTGGTCTTCCCACGGTGTGTGTTCCCACCAGGCAGGTGGTGACAGCTCTGCCACCATGTGTTGGAGGTACACGCTATCGTTGTGCACGGGCGGTGGTAGAGTCAGGCTTAGCGTTGAGCCAGTTTGTGCTGCAGGAGGATGAACTGCTGTTGGAGGAAGATGGGACACTTGGGGTCAATCCCTGCCCTGCTACGGTTCCCGTTTGGCCACGGGCAGGGCACTTAGTCCATCTGTGCCTCAGCTCCGCACTGGGATAACGACAGCCACGGTGGCCTTCCGTGGCTGGACGCTGTGCAGATGAGTACACGGAGGACTGAGAGGCCTTCACGTGAAACAGGGGTTGGACAGGAAGGCTGTGTCCTGGGAGCAGCGCCGTGGGGATGGTACACGGGGGTGGTTGCTTCTGGGCTGCGCTGGCCAGCTGGGGATACCGGCACAGGGAGCCGTGCCCTGAGGAGGTGCCTCCACTTGTGACCATCCGCTGGGCTGGGTTATCTCTGGTTTGGCTTGCCAGTTAAATGCTCGCAACGAGCAGAGCTGTCTGCCTCAGAGCATGCTGCTGCCAGCGGCCGCCCTGGTTCTCCTCGCACAAAAGCTACGGCAGCCGCCCAGCGACTGACCTGCCCCAACCCCTGACAGATGTGCCTTCATCTTCAGCTCAGCCCGGAGCTGACCTGGTGTCTCCCGGGGAAGAACGAATGAGCAGCCAGCTGGGGCGAACGGCCCCGCGTCCATCTGCGGTGCCTCTGCCGGGCGCTGATCCTAAGAAATACCCTGCGCAGAAGTTGCAGCCTTGCTCCGGACAGCTCCCTTTTTGCCGCAGCAGAGCTGCTGGGGTGGGGACGGCGAGGTCGCTCAGCCCCTCGGGAGCTCACAGCCAGGCGAAGCTGTGTCCCCTGTCCCCCCGAGCAGCGTGCCGGAGCAAAGGGCGGCCCGCTGAGGAGGCTGCGGGAGCGTGGTGCTCTGCAGGGGTCCAAGGCTCGCGAGCCGGAGAGCTTACCCGGCGATCCAGGCTGTAATTACCGAGGAGCCCAGCCAAGAGACTCTGAGAAGAAGCAGATAACAGTACAGGCACCCTCCATCCTCATTAAAATACTTTCTCCGGCAAAGCCCCCCACGCCTGTCCAGCCTGTTCCAATTAGCGCAGCGGGCCGGGGAGAGCAGAGAGCAGGGCTCCTGTTGATGAAAAGAAAACACTCCAGAGCTTTCAAGTGTCGGGGGAGGCGGGCGGCCCCGGTTGGCACGGCGAGAGGCCCTGGGAGCGTGACCGGCAGCCGTGTCGCTGGCTGGCAATGGTGAAGCGGATGAGCCGGGTCACTGAGCAGCGGAGCAGGTGCTTCACAGCCAGCTCCCACCTGGAATGGCCCTGGGATTAGAGCTGGGGAAATGCAGCAAAGCCAACGGCTCTCCGAGAGGTGCTGAGCATCCCCACCCAATAGGTCTGGAGGTGGGAAGCAACAATCCCGCTGTGAATGAAGTAAAACGCGTGTTACAAATTGTGCAGGTTTGCTGAAAAATGCCTTGGCAGCTTAAAGTAGCGAGATGCTCTGGCTTGGGGGTGCTGGGAAAGACTGCAGCCTGCCTGTCCAGGCAGCAGGGATGCTTCTGCGCTCCCCAGAGCTGGTTCTCTCATGAGACCTGCCTGGGGACGGAGCTGTCTCCAGCCCTTGGCTCTTTGCTGGGATACTTCAGAGAGGCTCCCTAGGATGTTCGTACGTGCCCACCAGGACCCTGACCAAGCCCACCACTTCTTTTCCAGCAGCCCATGACACTAGGTGACGGCTGAGCCTGCCCAGGTTTGAGCTGGCGACCCAGAGCTGGCAAGTTCTGTATCAAAACCCTGCGTGTCACCCAGCCCCTCTCCCCAGCAGAGGCTTTTCAGCCAGCCTGGGGCAAGAAGCATTAGCAAACTCGTCCCTGGCTAGAGTCCATGCTGACTCCTGGCCTTGGAGCCCCTGCCAGGTTTTAGCACGTGCGTGATTCACGCAGACCCAGCCTGGAAAGTCTGAAGCCCAGAAAACAGCTCCTGAGCGAGGCAGAGCTCCCTGAGCCTGCCGAGGGCTGTATTGAATGTCAGGCCATGTGGCGGACAGGTGACAAGGGTGGGTTTCAGCCGGCGGGCGGCATCGTGGTATAAATGGCTCTGAGGAATGCGGCGCTGCCTCTGGGGACTCCTGAGGCTTTGGGGAGCTGGCCTGGCAGCGGAGCGGGCAGCACACAGCCTCTTCGCTACCTTATTTGGGTACTTTTTCTCTAACACAACATCAGAGAGTGGCAAGCCCTTTCCCAAACGTGAAAGAATTTTAAGCTTCTCAATTGCATTAGGAGGCAGGTTGGGAGTTTAATATGCCAAGTCAATCCAGGGTTTAATACACCAAGTTAATCTGGAGTTTAATACGCCAAGTCAACCCTGACTGGGCTGAGACGAGCTGTACGGCTGCTGCCCAGCATGAGACGTGATGATTGCTCCGTGCATGACCCACCTCCCTGACCCTCTGCTTTGTCTGGGGAGGAGCCCAGCCTTTTTCCTCCGAATTTGCCTCTGCGCCGCTGCCAGCTACCCTGCTCCGGGAGCCCTGGCCTGGGCAGCATCCTGCAAGCGCTTGCCTGAGCTGGGGCTTGGCAGCAGGACCTTAGCGCTGCTCTGTGCTGGGGACGCAGGCACGAAAGCCGTGAACAGAGGTGGGGAAATGCGGCACTGGTATGGCAAGGAGAGCGCCGGAGGGTGTGCAGAGTCCCAAGAAGTCCCTGCCTGCCTAGGTTTTCCCCAAGGTGTATTTGCCCAGACTCAACAGTTTGGTGGCACTGGAAGCTGCCTGTATTCTGGCAGCATTTTAGGTGAGATGGGACTTGCAAGGTGCGATTGCGCTGCGTCTCCATCCGGCTTTCTCTGCACATTGGACTCGCTACCTCCCTGGTGCTGGATGCCCTTGGGGTGAATTAAAGGCAGGAATGGTGGAGGTTACTCAACTGGCACTACCTGGCTCAAGCAGCACGTTCAGGAACACCAAAAAGCCCCGCGGGACCTGCTGCCTGAGAGCACGGGCCAATCTAGCCCATCACCGTGCCTGTCACGGTGCAGTGAGACAAGCCCGGCTGCTGGGCCACCTTCCCAGCCCAACGCCCGAGAGCCAAGCCGGAGCAGGCTTCACCTCTCTCCCTCGGTAGGAAGGGAAAGGTAAGGGCTGAGGCAGCGGGCCCCCGAGAAAGGGATTAACAGGAGGATAAGTGAAGCCAGCTCCTTATCCTTTCATAAACAGTTATTAATAACCTGGCCAGCCTTGGGCTTGGTAATTCCCCATTTGCTTTTAAAGGATGTGGTCCCAACTGGAGCGTGCCTTAAGCTAGTGAAACTTCAGGGAGATGAACACTGTTAGAGAAAGTGCCCTATTTACCTTTCCAAACCTAAAGGTTTACCCCCCCCGCCCCTGCCAAAGATAAGGAGCTGAGCTTGGCTCCCACCTACCAAGGCCCCAAGCAGAGAGAAAACTCCTGTCTGCACAGAAGAGCAGAGACAGGGGGGCTCTGCTGGGGTCCGGGGCAGCAATGACGGGTGGGCTCACAGCCCGGGATGGACACCGCTTTGTCCGTGTGACAGGAGAGGAGAAAAACCAGCTGCGAGGCTACGTAAGGTCCGTGATTTTGCAGCGGCACAGCTGGCATGTGCTCAATGTGACATGCCAGGTCTCGGGGACCAGGAATGTTTGCACATCAGCACACGTAAGACGTAAAAAAGGGGGACAAGCGCTCATGCTCTGAAGTGTCACCACAGGCAGTGAAGTCCCCCTGATACCACCCAGACCACAGAGCTGTCCCTGCTCCATCGCCGTTATCGCCTGGTACTCGTTAGCGAGGAGCCCCCCTGCCTGGCAGGGGTGACGTGCCGATGGCACGGAGCGAGCGCGGCCCGGCCGAAGGGCCACGGTGTGCCAGCAGCAGCTGGGACTCATTCTTCCATGCTCGTGGTGCTTGGCACCCTTCGGCAGTGGTGGTTGGCAAGGAAGGGTGATCTGGGGCTAATTGTGATTGTAGGCTTTAATCTCAGGAGGCGGGAGCGTAGGAGATGTCCCAGCTGGAAGGGAGCCCGCTGGCCAGCCTTGCAGAGAAATGCGGGCGAAGCCTGAGCAACCTCAGCCTTGCTCTGCTATTGACCAATTCCTCCTTTCAAACCCTCCGAAATCTGCTCCTCCTTGATCTTTGGAGCTCTGCATGGACACGTGTGACCTGTGTTACTGAGGGGTTCATTGAAACCCTGCCATTGCATGGGGCACACCGTGACACCCCGGTGCCACTTGAGCTCTGGCACTGGCTTTCATGGTCCCAACTTGTGTCATGCTGCAGGAGCATCCCGTGCCTCCGTCCCTGTCCCACGAGCAGCTCACCACTGCAGGCATTCCCGGCGCTGGTCCTGCCCTGGCCAGGCAGCTCTGGAGGAAGGCAGGGAGGGAGCCGAGGGCCCACGGCTTTGTCCTCCTGGTTGGAGAAGGACGACAGCTGTCTCTCCCTGCAGCTGCTGGGGCATCCATCATCCTGCGCGGGATGCAGAGGAACAACCAAAGCCCTGGGCCGAGCAGGGAGGGTTTCTGTGCCTGCGTGGGCAGGAGGGGGGACAGGCAGCGCTTTACAAAGAGGGACAGCCACAGGCAGGGGTGCACACCAAGGCACGCGACCAACACCTCCAGCCGTGCACGCTCCCCGCACGTGTGGCCCCGCATTTGCACGGCACAGACCACGCGGCGTGCACCCCACTAACCTGCAGGTGCCCGTGCAGGGACGGGCACCCGGGTTGAGCCGTGGGAGAGGAGGAGACTCCCTGACGGCAGGGCACGGCAGTCCTGTCTGCTGGACCTCCTTGCCTGGCTTTGCCCCCCAGTTTCTTTGCCGGGGTGAGACTCCTTTCTCCCAGCTCCCAAACTGGCAGGCAGGGGGGGAGGCAGGACAGTCTCAAGAGCGTGGGGCTCGGGTCTGGGAGCCAGGGCTTGGGACCCTTGGGCAGCGCCAGCCCCATGGAGGGGGGGTCTCAGCTCCCTGCGGCTATTCCCTCTCCCGGTGAGTTCTAGCACAGTGTTTCTGTCCCCCGGTGGGGAGGGTCACTGCGGCCGAATGCTGACACCAGAGTGCAGCCCCTCTCCTCCTCCCACCCGCTCCTTTCCCTTGAGGTCCCCCAGCTGCTGGGGGCCAGCATTTCACCTCCTGCCCACGGCCCCGCCAGCCCCGCCGTGTAACTGAAGAAGGCACTAGGCTGCAAATGGTGTGTGGGGATTAGCCGGGACACAATCGGGGCCTGTGAAAGCGGCGGAGCACATGGCGGGCTGCGCCGGGCAGGCAGGGCTGCTGTTCGTGCCGCAGGATCACCGAAGAACTCGCGTTCAGCGTGCTCTTCCCTCTCGGGAGACAATCTGTGGCCTGATAAATCCACTGCCGGGGCCCTTCCCCCTCTGAAATTTGGGCTGGTTTACACTATTTGCGGCATCGCAGCAAATAGGCATTGTCAGGAGGAAATTGGTGCTTTCACGGATAAACAATTCCCTCCCATACCCGCATGTCTCAAACAGGAGGGATTTGTCTTTTCCCTGTGCTGCTCAGTCTCTGGCAAGACCTTTCAGGGGACTTTTTGTCTCCAAAGGAAAAATTCAGCGCCGTGCCGTGAAACGGTGACTCTAGATGACAGCCCAGAGCCTTAAACCTGCAGGTCACCCATGGAAGGGGAGGGAGAGGAGGGCATAGGGTGACTGCTGGGACCAGGGCAACTGGTGGACTGCTGGGCACAAAGTCAGCCCAGCGTCGTGCTGTCACCACCAGTGCCGCCTACACCGAGGCACTCCTGATGACTGGCAGCTCCCCCGAAACAGGGCTGCAAGCACCCATGTCCTCCCCCTCCGGCCCCATGGTGCCCAGAGTATGAAATCTTAACCCCCCCCAGACATCCCCTCGCCCAGCAGCCTGCCCTCATCAGCACTTCCCTCGCCAAACTGAGATAGAAATAGTTGCAGCTCCGGACAGTTGATTATTTAAAGCTGTCGGGCGTGTTTAATTTAACCCTGGATTCATCATCCGCAGCTTGTTTCCATCCTCTAGACACCCTCTCAGTGTAAACTCTGCCTCTGCCGAGCTCTTCACCTCCAGGCAGATTTGGGCAGAGGTTTACAGGCAGGGGACGTGACCCTGCCGCGTGTTTCCCCCAGTGTCCCCGCTCCGACTGGCACAGAGAGGGATGCCCCTGCGCCAGGGGCTGCGGGCACAGCCGGGTCGGGAGCTGCCACTGGGATTTTAGCTGTGCGTCAGGAGATGGATGTGCCGAGTCCCTCACCGCTGCCTGGGCATGATGGGGGGGAGCCCCAAAGTCTTGGTGAAGGAATGATATATAGGGGAACCTTTCTTACTGGAGGTTATCCTCTGACAGTTTTTTCTTTCCTTGTCCACTGCAAGCTCCTCCAGCAAGATCCTCACCTTTTCTGACCCTGCATTCAGCTCTGCCAGGGCTCTGCATTCCTCCTGCATGTGGCTGCGGCTCCTGCCACCATCAAACTTGCCTTTGGCATCCCCAGGCCGAGGAGGCAAAGTCCTGGCATAACCAAGCTGTACGTGGGAGCCTGCACGCCTGCCCCACCGCCCCTGCTGCAGGCATGCAAAGCATCCCTAAAGCTCACCCTGCAGCCATGCATGAGCGTGTCCTGGAGGCAGGAGCGGTGCCCTGGCTGCCATCCGCAGAATCCCAACCCACCCTGACATCCCCTGGAGCTCTGGGTCGTGAAATGTTCCTCCCAGGGCTGGCTTAGCCCAAACCTGAGCCTAGCACAGGCCCTGCTCCATTTATGGAAAGCTGCAATTAGAAGCCAGTGTTTTCCCGAGTCCTCCAGCAACCGAGCGCACATTGGCAAAGAAAAAAAAAAAAAAAATCCCTGTCAAATCCCAGGCACGTCCTTGCGATGACCCCCAGCATAGCAGTGCTCGCTCAGGGCATGGCCACGAGTCAGCAGGACAGGTCTGTGAGACTCCCGCTGCAGATGGCTGAGTGCGGGGAAGAGCTGAAATTGCTGGAGCATCCCCAGGAAAGCTGTTCCTCATCTCTGCCTGCTGGGAAGGTGTTTGTGGGGGAAGCGAGGGCAGGACTGCCTGTTAGCGGGTCCCCAGTGTGGCTGATAGGGTTCCTACCTCTCCACAATCAATGTGTCAAACAACGAGCAATTTAAACCAAGGTAAACCCATCATGTTTGTTGTTTTTTTTCCCTAGGCAGTGGTTGGCCTGTCAAAAAGTCTGCCCAGGGAAGGAGTAGATAGGTTGAGAAAGCAGCCCCAAACCAAAGAGAGACAGAAAATGGCACAGCCTCCACCTCAGGGTCACATCCAGGTCCCAGGGTGGTACCAGGTCTCCTGGGACTGGGAAAAAGGCTCCGGAGTAGGAGCAAGTCATGCTGGCCAGAGCAAGAGCAAGGCAGGAGCGAGGGCAGGGAACGGGCAGGAGAGAAGCTGTGCCAAGGGGCTGCACCCCAGCCCGGCCACGGGCTGCTGCCTGCTCTCCGTCTGCCAGGAGGAGAGAAACCCCAACTCCGCAAGCCCAAAACCTCCTCCCTAAGCAGAGCCGAGTGCTCCTTCTTGTGGAAGGCAGAGACCAAGGCAGTTAGAAAGGCTTGGCTGCACCATCCCTCCTACAGCCCTTCGCCGGGATGGCAGAAATCCCCTGCTCCTTCCGCCAAGAGCTTCTGGCCAGGAATGAGCCAAAAAGCTCATTTTAAATCTTTCAGCCGTGGGACTGGAAGAACTTAATATGCAGCAAGAGGGGGAGTTAGTCAGAGCTGCCATTTAGGGACCGGGACATTTATAAGCAGGGAAAAAGCATCTAAATTGCCTGAATTAATTGCCGAGAGCTGGCAGGCCAGCCCCGCTCCCCGCGGGAGGTGTGGGAGCTGGCGGACGAGGCTGTGAAACCCTGTACGCCTCTGAGGGGGTGTAAATGTAAGAGAGTCCTTCCAGCCTGCAGCGTCCCAGAGGCAACGGATGCTGGTGGCCTTGGAGAGGTCTGCGATGACCAGGCAATTTGCAGAGCTACCGGCCAGAGTGATGTATCATGTACACCCAGCCGCAGCTGATGCTGAAGGGATCACAAGAGTGGCATTTATGGACAGTGCTCCAAAACATGAATTCCCCCCTTGAGTAAAAGGGACAAGATTTAACCCCAGTCTGAGGTACAATGAATATTAGGGATCCCTCACCAGGCTCTGGCCAAGCACTGGCGTCTGAGCAGATATTTAGGATGCCCAAGCTCTGAGGGCCTGTTGGAGGGTGTACTACTCCCCAAGCACTCCTCTCCGCTTTCCTCACATCAGTCACCTCCAGGATGCTCAAATCCAAGCGCTCCTGAGTACCACATGCCATGGGCATGCTGGCATCACACCGCACACGTTCCCTAGCAGGCTGTAATAGCTGGTCTTTGGAAGTCCCTGGACATGAAACGCGCTGGAGCTCCCGGGTGGCAGGCGGTGCGGCCGGTGTGCGGGGCTCCCAGCCGCAGCTCCCTTTCCCAGTACTCAAACTGGTCCTGGGAGCACCAGCTGCTCTGCCAGCTCCCAGAGGCGGAGGGTGCAGGGTGTCCCAGCGGGGACCAGCGCGGCTCACAGCAACGGAGATATTCAGAAATCCTCCTCACCCCCTCCCAGGACCGTCGATGGCTGCTGAGGCTGCGAGGACAGCCCAGCCAGCGAGACGCCCACCTCCTTGGGCCCCTCGCTTTCCCTCCCAGCCTGGCCGGTTCGGGCTGCGTGAGCTCCTCAAGACAAGCCTTGTCTCCCCACGAGCCCGTGCTCCCCGCGGAGGTGCGAGCCCCAGTCCCCTGCCAGCCCGCAGGTGCTCCGCTCAGATAAACGCCGACGAGGCTCCCGCGGCAGGTGCTGCGGGGTCCCCAGCCTGTGCCTGGGGTCCCCAGCCTGTGCCTGGCTGCCTTGGCCCAGCACACGGAGCTCGCTGCGGCTGTGACCTCCCCCCCCCCCGCAGCAGGCTGCACAGCAGCCCCAGCTCATTTTGCAGCATTAGCGTGGGTGTGCGGGGGGCTGGCCACTTGCTCTTGGTGGCTCCTCTCTTGTCAGGCAGCTGGCCTGCCGTCTTCTGGGGGACGAGCTGCCTGCAGACCTACCGAGCTGTCACTCGCCCTCCCTCAAGCACCCTCCCCAGCCAGGGGCCGGCGGGACGGGGGTCCCGACCCGCACGCAGCCCGCTGCGGTACAACCTTCCCCCTTTTCTGCTTGCAGCTGGCGGCGGAGGTGGCATCGCGGCGCTGGACCATGGTGCTGTGAGGGTGAGCTGCCCCCCTCTCCGCTGCCAGAATGCAGGCTGCCCCCGGCCGCAGGCTGCCCCTCGCCGCGCTTCTCCTCTTCCTCCTCCCGCAGCAGCCGGGCAGCAGCGAGGCATGGAAGCAGCACGCCCCGCGCCTTCGCCTCGCCTACAAAGGTAAGGGTGGATTTCCTTGGGGTCTGCACCTTGCTCGGGCGGGCTGGGACAGCGCGCTCAGGCAGGGAGCGAAGGGGGTGGCCATGGCTCGGGGGAGGCAGGCAGTAGCCCCGCGGTTGTGGCCGCAACATCTCCACACGTTGGGCCCTCGGGATGTTTCACGGATGCAGCTTCAAACACAGCCCCTGAGGATGCTGCACCGGCGCTGCTGGCGTCGGAGAAGGGGGCTGAGCAGGGAACGGCCTGCCCTGGTCCAGCACAACACCGGGACCAGAAGGGACATCTCCTTCTGCTCAGACTCGCTCTGGGCATCTTACGGTGTGTCCTGGGCTGGAGCTGACCTGGGCAGCCGCAGGGGAATGTCCCCTGTCTTCACGCTCTCAGTGCAATGGGGACGCTGAGCCCCAGGCAGTGCTGCTGGCCCCTTCCCTTGCCTCCCACCATCACGGTCCTGTCCCAGCTCGGCCCTTCTGCCTTTACCCCTCCTTTCCTGCCGAGGAGAGACTGATCCACCGTGCAGATCATTTCCCTGCTGCACTTTTTAGCCTCCCCCCCCCCCCCCCCCCCGCATCTGTCTTGTCTGTTTAGATTATGAGCTCTTCAGGGGAGGCACAGTTTGCTCTTCTTGTGCCTGATGCAAAATGGGGCCTGCTTTTGGTGACCTGAAGATGCAATAAGAGCAGACTGACAGGTAGCCGGTACGCAGTCCAGCAGAGAAGTGCAAAAAAAGGGAGTCTCTAGGGAAAGGGTCTCTGCAGGGGAATGACCGGAGCAGTTTGAGCAGAGCCCTGCTAGCCTGGCAGCTGGTCACCCTGCCATGGACCTGCAGCACAGACTTGGCCAATTCACCTGCTTTCAGCTTCTCCTATATGAAAAAGAGCAAGTTGCTTTGAAGGACAGGCAGCTCAGCACGTCCCCGGTGCTGCCCTGGCCGTGGCAGTCGGCAGGGCTCAACCAGCCCTTCTCCACACCTGTGAGGTGGCAGTGCAGCTTTTCCATGGGCATTGCACTCAAAGCTCTGGGGCCATCCCCTTGGCCTGTTCCATCACCCTGAGAAGCTGCTCTCTGGGCAGGGACAGCCAGCAAGGTGGAAGATGCCCCCAGCCTGTGCCTGGAGAGGGCTGGACCTCTCAGGGACGCAGGATATCCCTGCGGGGAGATGGCCCCGCTGATAGCCCAGCTCGGAAACACGGTGCAGGGTCTGCCTTTCCTTGGAGCCGGCGGAGGCAGAGCAGGGCTGCTAGAGCAGCAGGAGCGCAGAGGGACTGCTGACTTCAAAGACCCACAGTGTGCTGGGGCCAGACATGCCAAAAGCCCTCAAGTCTTGGGCAGAGGCAGAAGAGGAAGCTCCCAGCATCAGGAGGGCTCAAGGACAATGCAGACAATGGCAGGGGATGTGACTCATGGACAGCGCAAGGCAGGTTCAAGGACACAATGCCTTGAGAAGTTGAGGTTTAAAAACCCCTAGAAAAAAAAAAAAAAAGAAAAAAAGAAAAGGAGCCTTTGAGAGTCCGTCTATGAGATCAGCCTTGCCCTCAGATCCCAGCACGGGGGAGGCAGGCAGAGCCCTTGGCGGGGTCGGGGGGAGAAGATGCAAGCAGGCTCGCCAGAAGGAAATGACAGCACCGAAGGCTGGGAGAGCAAAGGAAGGATGGGGCATGGGGCACGGGGCCAGGAACAACAGCAGCGGCTCCCACCCTGCCCAGGAGGCGAGGAGGAGATTTATAATAGCACGCTGGCAATCACGGCCACGCAAGAGGCAGCCTCCGGGTAAGCTGGGTCAGGCTGGGTCAGCCCTGACACTGCCCGGAGCTGAACCTCTCTGTTTTCTGAGGCCATACAGCAGTGCAGCTATGGAACGAAACCACAGCACGCCTCCCAGCTCCTCTTACTGTAATAATCCAGGGCAGGCACAGCTAGGAGTTGGCAAATGGGTCTTCCACCAGCCTTTGATCCGCAGCCAGCCCAGCCGGGCAGGACCCAGAAGCCATCACCGTGCAGCAAGTGCTCGGGAGCGCGGCAGGCTGGTGGGTCTCTGGTTATCGGCACCAAAAGCTGCACCGGCACCTCTCTTATCAGCCAACGGCAGTGAGGGGCTGAAGCCTGATTTAGCGCCAAGCTTCCCTTGGGCTTCAGGGATCTCCTCCATCGTCTGCTCCGACTGATGGCTGGGGGAAGGGGAGAGGACAGCCCTCCGGCACAGCCGGGCTGTGACCCCAGGAAGCCCAGGGTCGCCCCGCACTGAGGATGCTGCAGCTAAGCGGCAGGCGGAGATGATGGATGGGACGAGGCGTTACAGTGGTCCTGACAATAAAGAAAAACACCGTGGCCTTGGGAGATAATGAACACAAAGGAGAGGATGTTTCTCTGGGCTCACCCATCGGTTTAGCCACCGCGCAGCTGCTGCGGAGACCGCCTGGTTCACTGCCTCGAGGGCAGGGGTTTGGATCAAATGCCTTGCGGGTATAGCTGGACTTGAGGGCAAGAAGAGGCTGATTCGTGCCGCAGCAGCTTCCTGCGTAGAGGGTCTGGATCCACAGCGCCCGGTGTTCCCTTGGTGAGGGAGCAGAACCGCACCACAGAGTCAGGCTCGGACCCTCATGGTCATTAACCCTTCCAGAGGTCTCATGGTGCAAGTGCAGGGCAGCGAGTCCTTCCTGGGTCCTCCCACGTACTATCGCAGCAGCAGAGAGGGCTCCTCCGTCATCCCGCCTAACCTTGTCCTTGGACGGGGCTGGGGCAGTTCACAGGGTGACCAGCAGCTGACGTTCCCTGGGACCAACCTTGTCCCCGCTCCACTTAATTACACTCGTGTACTGGATGAACTCTGACCTTCCCTCCCACCCCAACCAGTGCCCTGCCTGACATTTCCCCCTGGGCCAGGCAGGTCCCGGGAGCGCTGGCAGACACAGGAGGGTGGCCGATGCGCAGCGCCCTGCTGGGGACCCAGCGGTGACAGTGGCCCGCAGGGAGGGACAGGAATTCAGCTGTTAATCCCATTCAGCTGGTGGGAAATGGCTTGGAAATCTGCTCCCCCATACCCACGGCACCCAGAGGAGAGCCCTTGGGCACCCAAGGGTACGGGGGAGTGAAGTGGGGCCGCGCACAATTCTTGTGGGAGCAAGAGGAAGGCCAGGAGCTCCCTGACACAGCGGGGAGAGGCTCCTGGCAGAGGAGGATTTGTGTCCCACAGTAACTGGAGCTCTGACCCCAGAGGAAGGGGAGAAGGAAACGCTAGCTGGGAGCGAGCCTGGCTGCGGTGGCGTGGATCCGGGCAGGGACCCCTGCCTGTTGCCTGTGGCCCAGCAGGTCCTTCCCCCACAGGGATGAGCGACGTCAGTGGCATTTCCAGCTCACAGGCACTGGCCCCGCTTCCCCTCTGCCCTGGAAATAGGGTGGAAGGAAGAGAGACGCAACCTCCTGGGTCAGCCGGTCCCCTTTGAACGGAGCCGTGCCCATGCCCACGTACACCCCACCTGCGCCCGGGGCTGCACGTCCACCCATGCTCCCGTCCACCCGGCCAGCACCGGCTCCCCCTGACAGCTTCCCTCCCTCAGTTCCTGACACGCTGCTTCAACCCACGTGATTTTGGGTAATTTCTCAGCCTGGGTCTTACAGATCACCCCGCATTTCCAGCCACACTCCACCTTCCTCCAGTACCCATCCAGCAGCAGCCCATCTCCCCCTCCCATGGCCCTGGTTTTGCACCTTTCCCTGTGCAGCACCAAAGCCAAGAGCAGCCTTGCCAGCGTAGCCAGCCTTCACCCTATCCCTAGCCGGATCCCGCCACTTCTGAAGAGGAAAGCAATGTGTTATGATCTCTGGAAGCTCTAAGGCCTGCCTCAGTGCCGGTCTCCCCTGCCTTGATCCCTGGAGCAGGCGCTTGCTGGGGTGGCAGCTGCTGTGATCCTGTGTCTGGTGCAGCAGCCGCTCCCGCCGTGCTGGGGGATGCTCGCCCCGCCAGCCAGCCCCAAAACCTGGCGCTGCACATCACGGACCGATGTGGGCCCCGGAGATGTTGTTTCAGGAGTGGTTAGCCAAGAGACAAGAGCTTATTGTCCCTCTCGCACACCCACGTGTCTGCAACTGTGCCAGAGGGGCCACGCTAGCCGCCCCCGGGCTTCTGCACAGGAGCTACAGCCTGAACAGCAAAGCCTTTCCCGCTGTCCTGTCTCCACTCCCCACGGAGCACGCCGGGTCCGTGGCACACCTTCCCCCTCGGCAAGGTGGCTCTTCCCTCCAGCAGTGCTGAAGGGGTGCTCTTGAAAACCCTGAGCCGGTCTAATGCTGGGTTTAGGCTGTCTCAGGACATAGTGGGGGAAACGTGGGGTGGTGGATGCAGGGTCAGAGTGGTACCCGGGGCACAGCTCAGGACTTCCCTTACAAGCTCCTTAGGGCAGGGATGGGCCATCCATCTCTCTCTCTGTCCCGCTGCACCCATCCGCCTGCCTGAGGGCATGGGGTAAAGCCCAGCACCCAACAGACACTTCACAGACTAAACGGCTTGGGGGTGGGCAGAGGAGAGGTGTCCAGACCCAGCTGTGGCAGCTGTGTTACCATACAACCTTCCCTTGGAGGGATGCTTTGCCCCAGCAAATAGCCAAAATATTTTTACGTAAACTCTTTTGATCTGAAGCCTGGGGAAAACATGCTAGGAGTTACAGCAAGCAAGTAAGTCTCCTCTGTTCTCAGCCCTCTCCCCATGGTTTCGGGGTGCAGAGGCTTTGGGGCTCCAAGGGCTCCTCTGAAAGGCAGGCTGGAAGCTGAGTGACCTGGGCTCCTCAGGCTGGACTGCTGTCCTGCCCCGCAAACCAGCCCAGCCCAGGGCAAGGTCAGGGTAGTTTTCCTCTTTGTAGAAGTGACTCACTGTTTACTCCAGGTAGGCTCATGGGAGGAGGCTTCGTGATGAGCTTTGGGGCACCGAGGGTGGTGTTTTTCTGCTAAGGCAGGGAAGTAGCGTTCCCTTGGGGCAGGGGTGGGTAGGCAGAGCTGTCCCAGAGAGGGGGAGCATGGGGCCTCTGGCTCCTTGTTATGTCGCTCACGGATGGCTTTCTCTTTCTCCCACCTTGTCCTCCTCAGATCTGCTGAAATCTAACAGCTCTCGCCTGTTGCTGGCCTCCGGGGACGGGCTGGATTTCCAAGCCCTCTTGGTGGATGAAGACAGGGCCTGGCTGATGGTGGGAGCAAAAAACCACATCTTCCTGCTCCACCTGGACCATCCCAGCAGAGAGCCCGAGAAGGTCAGTGCTGGGAGGAGGGTGTGAGCATGACCCTGGCCAGGCTGGCCTCTTCCTCCCTGGGAGCTGCTCCTCGTTCCAGTGCTGGGGCGTGGAGGTGGATGTGCTCCGAGCTGGCCTGCTCTAACGTCACCGGGGACACGTTTACACCAGGATGTCTCAATCAGTGGGGTCAACCCGTCCCTGGCGGTGTTGAGCCCCGCTGGGACAGGCCAATGCTGGGGAGGGACAGGGCAGCTTGGCCAGGAGAGGAGACCTGGGTGGACCCTGGGCATGGGTGGAAGGGCAGTGCCCGGAGCCCTGCTGTCACACCTAGTCCCTGCTGCTGCTGCAAGAGCTAAAACAACTCCAGCAGCAAGTCCGCTAATGTCATCCCAAGACATCCTGCTGGCGGGGTGCGCAGTTCAAGCCCAACAAAAGGAAAGCCCATTAAAGCGCTGCAGCCTGGTGTTCCCACGGGCTGGGATCCAGGAGAGCCTGCCCACTGACTGGGTGTGCCGTGGCCCACCCAGGCTATGTCCCCACGCCAGATTCGCTCTGAGCCTATTTGGCAGGCTGCCTGCCAAGCTTGGCCGGGCCCTGGGGACCCAAGGGGGTGTCAGACCCATTGCAGAGCAGCCCTGTGTCCTTACCAT
The DNA here is from genome assembly GCF_026419915.1 of Harpia harpyja. NCBI lineage: Eukaryota > Metazoa > Chordata > Aves > Accipitriformes > Accipitridae > Harpia > Harpia harpyja. The sequence continues at coordinate 5,440,253 of NC_068969.1, forward strand.
GCGCCTGTGCCTGGCAGCACCTTTTGACTGAGCCCGTTCCCACCGGTGCCCGCGGGAGCCAGCTTACCCAGGCAGGTGAAGGAAAGCAAGGGTTGCATTGGCAGGGTCTCTGTGTTGCAGATTTTCTGGCCAGCCTCCAGGGAGCAGGTTGAACACTGCCAGCTGGCGGGGAAGAACGTGGAGGTAAGCAGGGCTGGCAGCCCCCGGCTCACGGCCTTTTGTGGTTTGCCATGGATGTTAAACACCCACATCACCCCGAAAGGGAGCGTGGGGTCTGCCTGAGACAAGGGTGTTGAGCCAGCCAGAGTTAAGCTCAGCTTACTAGCTGTCAGGGGAGGATCTGGCCCGGCTCCTGCATCCCAAGCAGACACGCCACGGGGCTGGGCACAAGTGCCCAGACCTGGGCTCAGACCACTAAAACATCTTCCCTTGAGCAGACGGAGTGTGCCAACTTCATCCGCCTCCTCCAGCCCTTCAACAGGAGCCACGTGTTCGCCTGCGGGACCGGCTCCTACCAACCCGTCTGTGCCTTCATCCAGCTGGGAGCCAGGGGGAAGGTGAGGGACACCCTGGCCAGCCACATCCCCATTGCAGAAGGTGGCAAGAGACCCCCAGCACGTCCCCGTCCTCCTCCCCAGCGACTGGGGGTGGGAGAGGGAGCCCCAGAGCCTGCGGAGGGTGGCCAGCCAGCCTGGTGCAGTCCCTGATACTTGCGTGGCTTTGCTGTGCGTGGGGAGAAGCAGCCCTGGCTTGGCAGTGCCAGGGTGCCCCATGGGGACAGGACCCGGTCCTGGCAGCCCCCTTGAGGGACCCGCTCGTTGCAGAGCTGAGCACACCAGCTTCCTTCCCACTCTTCTCCACATGCCCAGCTTGTTTCCAGCCTCCCCCAGGGCTGACATCTCCCCTTTGGCTCTGGCAGGGTCCCGGGGCTCCCCCCATGCGGTTGGTGACCCACTCCTTGGAATCGGGGCGAGGACGGTGCCCGTACAGTCCCCATGAACCCTTCACGGGACTCCTCGTTGGTAAGAGGGAGCGGCGAGCAGAGGTGATGCTGGAAGGTGGGAGCGTTGGGAATGGTCTGTGCTGGGAGGCAATGGCAGCGGTGCCTGCACCACAGCTCTGCTGCGCATGGCTGTGGTCCTGGGCTGGTGCCCGAGCTGGTGCGAGTGAGAGGAGCCATCCCGCAGAGCCTGGTCCTGCCCCGGCACACCCCGACCTCGCGGTTCCTGCACAGAATCGTGAATGTAGGGTGTAGATCGAGTGGCACGCACATGGGGGTGTGCGGTGTCACCAGCCTGCCTGCCTCATACCGGCGCTGTGGAAGGGCTAGGCAGGTTGGGGGCTAGAAGCCATGCTGGGTCACGGGTCTGGAGCAGGCTGCCAGCCAGGCTGTGCCACTTCCACCCTCCCTGACCCGCCGAGGATGCAGGGGAGTCCTGCCAGGGTACCTCCGGCGGTGACACCCCAACCCAGCGATGCCCCCTCTGACCCAGCAGACGGGGAGCTCTATTCGGGCACCTCCAGTGACTTCATGGGCAGCAGCGCTGCCTTTTTCCGGACCTGGGTCCACGGGGCCGAGCAGAGCTACATCAGGACGGAGCAGAACCAGGACCACTGGCTACACGGTAGGAGCGGGGGGACCTGTGGGGCACGAGGCGGGGGGGTCTCCTGCCTGCTGGGGAGAGGCTGGGGCCAGCACTGGGTCCGGAGCTCAGTGGTCTGGCTCCCTTCTTCTCTCTGGGGGGAAGCACTGATGAAGCCTCTGGTGGGACCCGCGCTCCAGCACGCACTCTGCAGCCTGAGCGCCAGGAATGGGGCTCTGCCTTCCGAGGAGCAGGGTCTCCATGGGGCACCCCGCGTACCCTCAGCCCCTCACGCTGCTCCCAAGGGCTGTCAAGGGCAGTACAACAGGGTCGGATCAGGGCACGGGACCACGTTGCGCCGCTCCTTTCCCCTGCAGAGCCTGCGTTTGTCGGCGCCTACGCCATCCCTGATACCTACAACCCACACGATGACAAGGTCTACATCTTCTTCCGTGAGACGGCCGTGGAAGCTGGGCAGTGGGAGAGGCGGCACATCCACGCCAGGGTGGCCCGGGTCTGCAAGGTCGGTCACCGAAGGCCAGCACGCCATGGCCGGGTGTCCCACCACGTGGGCTTTTACCTCCTCCGGGCCAAGGGGCATCCCAAGCAGGTGCCAACAGCAGGACGTGAGGGTGTCACTGCACACCTACCACAGAGCAGAGGGCTCAGGGCTGGGGGGATGTCCTGCTGTGGGGACGGAGGACCACGCGGCGGTGGGGGAGGCTCGGAGGGGCTGGACTGAGCCCGGCTGTTGGTGCCCAGCAGAATGACGTTGGAGGGAAGCGCAGCCTCATCAACCGCTGGAGCACGTTCCTCAAGGCCCGCCTGGTGTGCTCCATCCCTGGGCCCCAGGGCACCGAGACCCACTTCGACCAGCTCGGTGAGTGCACAGCCCGGTCTGCGGCTGGGAGCAACGCTGTTCCACCACAGCTGCTCCTTCCAGTATGCCCCAGGGAGGTGGGCATGGCATGGAGGATGCCCGCCTGCATCCCCTGGACTGGCGCTCCAGCTCCTGGGTGCCTCACCTCCACCCTTCTCTTTGTAGAGGATGTTTTCCTCCTGCGCACCCGGGACCCCCAGAACCCCCTCATCTTCGGCCTCTTCACAGTCTCCAGGTGAGCAGGGCTCTGGCTAGCCCTTGCGTGGGGCAGTGCAGCCCCCCCAGCCCCTCACCAGTGCTGCCCCACGGGGAGCCCTGGGAGGGAGAAGGACGGGACCAGCACCCAGATGGCAGAGGAAGGCCACCAGCCGTTTCACTGCTTTCCCTGCTGCCGGTTCACCAGCCCGTCTGCCAACCCACCAGATTTGGCATCGGCACAGCCAGTGGTCCCCCAGGCTGGACTGGCTGTGCCAAAGGGATTCTTGTCACCTCCCGGGTGCCGTGCACAGCTCTGGGGCTGACAGGGGACAGCGTGGGCTCAGGGGCGAGGGCATGCATGCGCCTGGTCCTCGTGGAGCAGCAGGGACGCTGACAGTCCCGCGCTCCCCCCACAGTGGCGTCTTCAGCGGCTCTGCTGTCTGCGTCTACTCCATGGCTGCCGTGAGAGCTGCCTTCAGCGGGCCCTTTGCGCACAAGGAGGGATTTGACTACCGCTGGGTAGAATACAAGGGCCGCGTCCCCTATCCCCGTCCCGGCACGGTAAGGGGCTGGGGAGCAGGGTGGGGGGGGAGGCGGGACAGGCTGTCTCGACCCTAATGCAGCCCCCCCCATGTTGCCACGCAGTGCCCCAGCGAGACGTACGACCCCCTCCTGCAGTCCACCAAGGACTTCCCCGACGAGGTGATCAGCTTCATGCGCACTCACCAGCTGATGTGGGAGCCTGTATACCCGCAGGGCCGCCAGCCTGTCCTGGTGAGGGTCAACGTACCTTACCGGCTGCGGCGGCTGCTGGTGCACAGGCTGGAGATGGAGAGCCGGCACTACGACGTGCTCTTCCTCGGCACAGGTGGGAGCTCACCCCGGCTCTGGGGACGCTGTCACCGCGGGGCAGCCTGTATGGCACGCTGGTCCTGCTGGTCGGGTGGCTCCTAGCCCTGACAGATCCTTCTCCTGCTGCGTTCACAGATGAAGGTAAAATCCTGAAGGTGGGGCTGGCCGGTGGGGCGAGCCGTGGCACCGAGGCGATCAGCCTGGAGGAGATCAGCGTCACTAAGGTACGGGAAGCCGGGGCTGGACCGCGGTGGCTGGACCACACAGCCTCCCCTCGCCCCGTGGCATCCTCCCTGCGAGATCCTGCGTCAAGTCACTGGCTTCTATCGAGGAGGTCCCTCGCCTCACTGCTGGGGGCTCCCACCCGCCCTGACTGGCAGGCGATGCTGGTAGCACGGAGGGGAGCCAGCCGGACCCGAGCCAAGTCATCTCCCAGCTCTCCATCCAGTCCCTAGGAGGGATGGGGGTGACACACCAGAGCCCAAACTAAAATGGGAGGGCTGAGCCCAGGTTTGAAAGCACGGCTGCCAGGCAGGGCTGCCCACACCGAGCAGGGCCAGCCCAGGCAGCTTGCGTGGAGCTGGGACCAGGGACCTGGGCCGGGGTCCCAGCATGCTGCCACCTGAGGGTCCCAGCCCCACTGGCAGGCTGGGGCACCCCTGAGGGACTGACAAAGCTGCAGCACTGTCTCCTTCCCCTCCAGGTGCCTTCTCCCATCCTGGACATGAAGTTATCACCGAAGAGGGTGAGTCCTCCCTCCTGCTTCTTCCTAAAGCAGCCAAGGGACAGGGAACAGAGGGCAGCTGGCCCCTCTGCCTGGGTCCCTTGGCCCCAGGGCTTGCACATTTAGGGAATGGGCTCCTGCTAGGGCAGCCTGCGGGGTGGCGGTCTCTGCCCTGCACTCCCCCTGTCACCCAGCGTCCCCATCCCAGCAGGGCGCAGGGAGCTCTGTTCCCTGGCTAGCCCCTGTCTCCAGCCGTGGGTATACTGACCGCCGCTGTTCTGCTTGCCCGAGCAGCAGGAGCTGTTTGTGAGCAGCACCCACGGGCTGCTCCAGCTCTCCCTGTACCGCTGTGAACTCTACGGCAAAACCTGCACCGACTGCTGCCTGGCCAGGGACCCTTACTGCACCTGGGACAGCAAGACCTGTGCTCCTCAGCTGCTCACCGAGAAGAGGTTAGCGTCCGCTCAGGCCAGCCCCGCTGTCCCTCTGCGAAGGGACGGTGCTCGGAGCAGGGAAGGGCAAGCTGCTGGCGCTGGAGGCTTTACCTGTCAGCCCAGATCCCTGCTGCCACTCTGCCAGCCAGTTCCCCGGCCCTCCCTGGTCCCCCCCACCCTCCCCTTCTCCCCGGCTGCTCTGCCACTGAGGGGTCCCACAGCTCGGGGCGGATGCCACCCCACAGCCCCTGTCTGCTCTCCCACAGGCGTGCCCGCTGCCAGGACGTGCTGAAGTCTGATCCGCTCAGCCAGTGCCAGGACACCGCAGAAGGTGAGCGCCAGCCCCAGCCCCTCTGAGGAGCCCCACTGCAGGCAGCCAGCTCTGCCCAGGGGCCAGGAATGCCCAGGAGGGTGGGCGGCACGGTGCTGGGAAACCAGTGCCCACCAGCTGCACCAGCATCATCTGCCGCAGACCCTGTGCCACCCACCGCGTGCTGGATGCTCCATGCCGCCCTCCCTCCTTGCCCTTCACGCAGCTCCCACGCAGGGTACTCACCCCTTCCCCTGTCCCGTCCCCCATGCAGGGACCGCTGCCACGGAGAAGCTTGTTTTTGGGGTGGAGAAGAACTCAACCTTCCTTGAGTGCCTGGCCCGCTCCCCGCAGACAACCGTCCGGTGGCTGGTGCGGCACGGCGAGGAAACGGCCCTGAGCGAGGTACGGGGGACGGGGTGGTGGGGACGAGGCGCAAGGGTGGCTCGGTCCCCGGGGACTGACCCACTGTGCTCTGCTTTTGCCCCAGGTCAGGAACAACGGCCACTTCTCGGTGCTGGAGCAAGGGCTGCTGATCCGCCAGCTGGCAAGGGAGGACGCGGGCACCTACGAGTGCCAGGCGGTGGAGCGCTCCTTCTCCCGGCCCCTCACCCGGTACAGCCTCCGCGTCATCAGGCACGAAGCCATGGAGGTGCCACCTTACAAACGGAGCAAGGGGGCTGAGCTAGGAGGGACCCACCAGAGCCCCCGGCCCCGGATTGACCTGCACCCAGGCTACAAGGGCTTCCCGCGCGCCCTGGGGGCACCGGGCACCAGCCTGGATGTCTACTGCAACGCCCTGCGGCACCAGGAAAGGCAGCGGCAGAAATCCTGGCACCAGAAGTGGCAGCACCCATCCCCGGACAGCAAGAACGGCCGGGTGCGGAGGCACCCCCAGCCCCTGTGAAGGGGCAGAGGGAGCCGGGGCCGCCCGCGGCTGCCTTCCCGGTCTCTCCGGGGCCCTTCTCGCATGCGGGCATCGGCTCTGAGACACCTCAGCTTCCCGCGCAGAAACGCCTCGCTGTTACTACCTCAAACCCTGCCAGTCCCTGCCACCTCTTCGTGTGCCCCACGGGCCACGCCGGGGCGAGGGCATGCAGCCTGCACCGGCTCTCTGAGACTCAAAGCTATTTACGCCCTGCAGAATATTTATTCTCCTTGTTTTCCCCCGGCCTTTAATGACGATCCTCAGCAGCAGCAATAATAAGCACAGAGGACAGAGAAGGGAAACAGCCAGCTCTCACAAATGGTTCGCTGACACCCAGCAGCATCCAGCCCTGCCATGGACATCCATGCGCCCAGGCTCTCTCCCTTCTGGAAGCGGCAGGCTCCTCGCTGCTGCCCTGGCAGCACGGTGCTCACCTGGGCGGCTGCGGAGGTGCCAGCAGAGCCCAAATGCCGCTGGAGGCAGCGGGACACGGCTGCTTGCTGAGCCTGGGCTCTGGCAGCGAGGCACCTGGGGTTTGCAGAGATGCCCATGCCCAGCCCAGCTCCGATCCACTTCAAACCACACCACTTTTTAAAATTTTGACATTTATTTTACCAAAAAAAGAGAGAGAAACAACAGGCAGTTATACCAACTTACAATTTATTATTTTTTTAAAAAATGACATGAAACACAAGTAAAAATAAATACATCATATAAACAACAAATTGTTCAAAGTCTCTGTTCTGGGAGATCAGGCGAGCACATCCCGTTTGACAGAGAGAAGAGGGAAGCACATGATCATGCGTGGGGCCAACCGACCAACCCACCCTGCTAGCGATACTCCTCTTTCCAACCACAAAAAGACAGGCCACAAACTAAGGCGGTAGTAAAAAAGAAAAGAAAAAAACCCAAAGAACCCCAAACCAACAGAAAACCCAAAATGAGACTCAGTGATGGATTCCTTCAGGCTCCTGTGGATCTGCCAGAGACTCCAGCTCCGAGCTGGGTGCCACCAAGGTGGGAGCCACAAAGCAGCAGCGGGTGGTGGTGGTGGTCCGGGAGGTGGCAGAGGTTGCTCTCCCTCACTCGCACCGTCGTCCCTTCGAAGGGAGCGCTTGCTCTGAGTTGCAAGGAGCCATCATCTCACTGTACTCTAGCTGGACTACGTTCCCCTTTTAACCTCTGCCCCCCACCCCAGCCCTCCCCCCGGTCCTTCCAAGACTGGATTAACAAAATCCATCCCAGAGTGGCGAGAAACACCAGTTGTGAAGGTATTTGCTGTACTTGTCCCTGTTGGTCTGGAAGCCACCCACAAACCAACAGCAATTCTCTTGCATTCAGCCATTTGCTGACATCATTAAGCCAAAATATACATTATTTTTAGCAAAGCCCCCGTGGAAATCCCATCCTTTGCTTGCCGGAATATTTGCTTTCTGTGAGTACCTGCATCCACCCCACCAACCTCCCAGGCACGCCAGGAGGCCAACGTGCAGCAGATCCTGCCCAACGTGGGCCAGGCTGGGCAATGTTTCCCCCACCCCGCAGCCCCCCCGAGCTGCACCAGCAGAGGGGCAACAAGACCACCAAGACCAGGGCACACAGCAGCCACAGCGCTCCCCACGCCTGTGGCATCATGTCCCGCAGCGGTACCCAGCCTTCGCTCGACTGTCCCCAGGAGTGGAAACCTCCCACCTAAGGGAAGGGCTGAGGGCTGGGTGCCGACACAGAGGGCAGCCGGCCGCCCCCGGGGCCCCTGCTGCTCTGCCCCAGCCTCGGGGCTGTGCTCAGATATCTTCCTTAGCATCCAAAAACCTCAGCGGAGAGTCCTGCACTGCTGTCCTCAGTGTCACCCACAGCCCCACCGCAAACTGGAACTGGCAGCTGCTTCCATCCGGTCATTTGGAGACAGAAATTCAGCAGCAAAAGAAAAATTTAACCCGTGCAGGGAAAAGCCCTTGTTCCAGGCTCAGGAAAACGGAGACAGGACCCTCTGCAGCAGAACCACATGCTGACGAGGAGCAAAGTCTGGGGAGGCCAGATGAGGGGGAGAGGGAGTCCCATGGGAGAGGACTTTTAGGGCTCAGAGAGGTGTCCCCACTTGGAAAGCCCCTGGATAACCCACACACCCTCGCAGCTTCCTTGCCACAGTGCCATGGGAGAGCAGGTGCCGCCAGTCACCTTGGAGCAGCCCCAGTCACTGCCAGCCCCCACGGGAGCCCCGTGGTCGGGGCGTCACGGCTCCCTCTGCAACCACCTCTCAGCCAAGGCTCCGAAGAGGCCCGGGGGACCCGGCCTCTCGTTAATGGGGTGCTCAGGGCTGGTACGTGGGGCAGAGAGGTGCCGCACCACCCTGCTCTGCTCAGGGAGAGCGGCCAGGGTTCCGCTTGGGTGCTTGCTGTACTGGGGCACTGTGCTGCAGCTGCCCGGAGCTGCAGATGTTTGCTAGCGAGATGAAGCCCCTTGCAGCAGGTAGTATCCAGGGGCAGCCGCACCACGGGAGGGTGGTGAAGGGTCTCCCAGCTGCCATGGCCACGCAGGAGCCAGGAGAGCCCTCACAACTCGCCCTGGTGCCAGGAGGTTAACAGTCAGCCCGTGGCACAAAGCGTGCACCCTGCAGCAGCTGAGCACCGGCTGCCTCCAGCTCCTACGGCCACAGGGCTTGGGCTATGCCAGGGAGCCCCGGGAGGACATCAGACCAGATGGCAGCACGGGGACGTGCCCCAGAGGCTCTCCTGGAGAAGCAGGAAGCAAAGAAAATGGCATGCAGTCACAGGTACCGACCGCTTCCAGAGCCGTGGTGCCAACTGCCCCCAGCAGAATCTTCATGCCTCGTCCCAGCACAGAGCCACAGAAAAGCCCTGTTCAGAGAGGACTTGGGAGGGTCCCTCAGATGAACCCCACTACCCTGACCACCACCAACGAGGAGGGGGGCTGTGGCAGGGCTCTGGTGAGGGTCTGCTCACGCTCCGGCCTCCCACATGCGCCCGCAGGTCTCAACACTTGCTACTCTCGACAAGGAAAGCCCTTGCCTAGGTCCATTCCCCAAATCCACCGGAAAACTGACAGCCTCACAGGGATGCAACGGACATCTGGGCAAGCTCGGTCATACAATGTCACAGGGTTGTGCATGAGGTGGACACACAGAGCACAGGAGGGCATGACTCACAGATGCAGCACTGTCAAGTCTTTGGAGAAACTTGCATGAACACCATCAGTTAATTTGCTTTGTTACTTTTGTGGGGGGGTTTGATTTTTATTTCCATGGTGCATCCAAAGACAAGTTGTCCAGCAGTTTGCTCAGAACCCCTCGGTTTTCAACTCCTAGGATATGTTAAAGAAGAAAGCACTATTTTAATGTTTGGTTTTTTAAAAAAATAATTAAAATAATTTGCATAGCTAAACTGTTGATCTAAGGCTTCTATGAACGGTGTGGTTATGTTTGACAGACAATGTCCATTAAACAGAGAAAGACACTAGGAAAGCCCCATAACATTTTTTTTATTATGTTTTTGTAACACACACGTGCACACACATCCCTCTCTCTCTCTCAGGAAGGGAGGTCCCCATCTTCCAGCACCCCTTTGACAGAGGATGTCAAGACATCCTGCCCTTTCCTACACCTAGCTGGTCCCAGCAAACACCAGCAACTGCAGCTTCCACGGCCTGAGAGGTCCCCTACAAGCTACCACTGCTCCAAGGTCCCAGCCATGCTGCAGGGACATCCCACACAGGTGTGCACATCTGCCTGGTGACACCCAGATGCGACACAGAGGTTCCCTGGATTTCAAGTCTCCAACCTAACGCGTTCACGCACACAGTCATGCACACCAAGTCCAACTGTGCTTGGGTACCCCCACCTCTCCCTAGGAGCCCTGGCACCGAGGCGAGCAGCCAGCGCGTTCGCTGTCGGGGCAGGGCCAGCCTCTGCAAGCATGTGGCAGAGCAGGGCTGGGCTGAGCGCCGCTCCCCACGTGGGGAAAGGCGCTTCCCCGGCAGGAGCTCTGCCTTCCCAGCTCCGCACGCCTCGCAGCCCTCCTCCTCACTGGGAATGAGCACGGGAGGCTTCCACAAGTGCTCCTCCACCTGCCCCAACATGACAAGAGGACTCCATCGTCCCTCTGGCTGCTGCAGAACACCCAGAGCAGCTCCTCCCTGCTCTGGCACGATCCCCCGATGGGGCACATCCAGCCAACGCGACACAGGTCAGCTACAGGCAACCTCCGCAGCTGGCCCTGCTTCTAAGACTATGCTTTGGTCAACCGGCTGCTTCTCCCCACACAGACAACCCAACAAGCAACCACTGCATGATGGAGGCCAGAATTTTATTTTCTTTTAATACGGAAATTAATTTAAAAGTAGAAAGAAAGAGTCCCCCAAACAATAAATATTACGCCTTCATGAAATAAATTAACGTAGAGGTTCTGTGCAGGGGGAAGTCGCTCCAATCACAGATTCAACAGCAACCGGCACTGGCTCCAGTGTCCCCTCCCAAACTTCTCCACTGCCTGGCACAGTGGAGAAGCAGCAGCGAGCCCACCTACCCCCGGATCTGGTGGGCCACAGCGGGGCGAGACGTGGCCTTCGCACAGCCTGGCAGCGCCACGGAGCCAGGGAAGTCACCAGGATTCCCCTCCAACGGCCACCGAGACGTCTGGGATTGCTCCACTCATCTGGCACACAGAACCACAGGGCCAACCTACCTTGGACAGGACCCTCCAGAAGGGCCTGAGGGAGCCCCCCACCAGAGCCCTGCCCTCCTTGCTGTGGCAGGAGCCTGCCTGGAGCCCTCACACTAGTTTCATGTGAATTTGAAGAGGATGACAAATTGTTTGTGGGGTGTTTTGTTTCTTTTTCCTTTTTTTTTTTTTTCCTTTTTTTTTTTTTTTTTTTTTTTTTTTACATCAATCCCTCCTCCCCCCCCAACATACATGATGTAGAAGCCCCCCCAATTCCTCCCCAGTAAAAATGCTTTGTCCCCAACCTCTGCTGGAGTTGCCCCCCCGGCCCACACCTCCCAGAGTGAGAGAAGTTCACAGATAAGGCAGTTCATGTGAGAGGGAGCTCGGCCCTGCCAGCGGTCAAGCCCATGCCTCCAGGCCTGAGAAGGGCAGCAACTCGCAACACCAAGCCTCCCCCTTCCAGACAAGACAGAGAACAGAGACAGACAGACAGCGTGGGAGGGAGGCACTCCTATGGTTTGCATTGCTGCTTCCCTCCTCCCCTGGCTCTTGCTCCCCAGGCCCTTTCAGGTCCACTCTATCCCCCTCCCATTTCCCAGCCCCTAATACAATTAAGATCCTTGACAGCTAAAAAACAACAAAACAAAATGAAAAGAACAAAACAACCCCCACGCCACACCCTTCGCATCCTTCTCCACCCGCTGCTGTGGCCCAGAGGGGAAATCCTGACTCCCAAAAAGGTCCTGCAACTTTTGCCTCCTGGCGGAGCTGAGACCGAGCAGGAGCTGGGCCCATTATTTCCCTGTGATCTCTATAACATCGTCGTCTTTGTCCTCGTCATTAGAGCTGCATCCCACCTCTGGGACCTCCTGGGGTTCAAACTGAGGCACCTGGGACCGAAGGAGGCCCCCGGCCGGGTAGCCCGAGTGAGGGGACATGTAGCCAGGGTAGGCAGATGCCATGCTCCTGGAAAGGCTGCTAGGCAAGACGGGGGCTGGGAAAGGAGCAAACATCCTGGGCTCGGGCAGGAGTGACTGCGTGAAGGGAAGAGAGTAATTGGGCAGCACCCCGGTCAGAGAAGGGTTTAGCATGAATGAGGGGACGCTGGCGGTGGCTGAGGTAGCAGCAGAAGAGCTGGCGGTGCCGGCTGTCAGCAGAGGGTCAGTAGTCACAGGGAACACCAGATGAGGGTCTGGGAGTAAATTGGGCAGCTGGTAATAAGAGGAGCCAGTGCCCATGTACAAGGAGTTTCCTGGTTGGGAGGCAAATGGATGGGTTAGGTTGTGGTTTAAAGAGACAGGAGGCATGGTGAACCCACCAGAGACGGGGTACCCGTGTTCGTACGGCTGCATGGACGATGGCAACTGGCGCTTCTTCTGCTGCCTGCGGGCTTGCTCCTCCGGAGCCGACGGCGAGGTCGACTTGCGCTTGTTGCCCCGTAAGTCCAACACCGAGTGGGCATCGACGTGCTGGCTGGTGGCCGGTAGGGCTGAAGACACAGAGGGAGCCATGCAGTGAATCCCCACATGCTGCTCCGCTCCTCGGGCTGCTAAGCCAGGCGCATTGTCTGTGCGGGCAGGGTGGCCTTGCACTGCGTTGGTGCTGGGAGAGCTGTGCCGGGACTCCCGGGCAGCCGCTGCCTCCGCATACTGCTGCAGCTCGCTGATGATCTCGGGGCTGTCAGGGGATATGGGCCGAGTGAGCTCCTCCGTGCTGGGGAGCTGCGGTGATGAGGCACTGTGTCTGCCATTGCTTGTGGACTCCAGTGAAGAGCTCTGGGAGCCTGGAAACAAGGAGATGGAGCAGGTGAGAAAGACAACCTTGGAGAAAAACCTGGGGACCAAGAGGCAACAGTGGAAAGGAAGGTGGGGATATTGTGGGGTCAGCTCTGAACACAGATGTGATGCAATGCAGCCAGGGAACACCGCCCCAGACAGTCGGGTAGGAAAGCACGTGAGCAAGCCCCGCACAGTGCTCACAAGTCCCTACCTGAGGCAGCTGTCCGACGGTCTTCATTGCCCTTTGGCTTCCCAGTGGTCCGGATAGCAAAAATCCGCCCGTCGCTGGTACGGATATACGTCCCTGGAACAGAGGCAGAACGACTTCATTCATGGTTTCCAGTCTCAGCTTAGGACCTTGGATCCATGAGCCCACGAGGCTGCCCAGGCAGGAATAGGACAGCAGTGCTGCATAAGGCCAGCCCACAGATCATGCACAGAGATCAGTGGGGGGCTCCTGCCCCCTTCCTCACTCCTCACTTCCACCCTTTCAGCTTTCCTGGGTTGGAACTCACCCCCTCCCAATGTGCTGCCAGTGGGAAATGTGGAACTTCATGCTTGGGACTAAGTTTGCTCTGGGAGCACCAGGAAGCATTTGGCTGCCCCAGTACATGCAGTGGGCGTTGTGAGAATGAGACACCCAGCCACAAAGTTCAACAGTTCCTCTCGGAGGCAGGAGCAGCCACAGCTGCAATAGCCCCGAAGCATCAGCTACAACAGCACACCCAAAGCATGGGCTGCAACAGAGCCACTGCAAAGTCCAGATCTCCTCCCCTTGTTTCTTTTCCTCTCAAGGAACTGATTCATGCTTTTACATCCTTTTCTTTGCTAATTAGCATTCGCTAGGACCCTATCCACAAATCTCACCAAGACAGAAAGACTTACCTTTTGTCCCTCGGATGATGTGGATGCTCTCGCCAGCACTGATTCTTGCCTGTACATCAGTGGATGTGTTTGTACCCGGAATCACAATATCTGGTAGTGGGGGAAGAAATAGAACAGTGTCTGTGAAATTACACACCAGCCACAGTCAGGAGCGGGGCATGCACCACCAAACCCCTTTGCTTGCAGTGCAGTTGTCTCTCCTGTGTGCTGTGCTAGAAGCAAGCCCTGGGTTTATTTCTGAGCAGCATAGACTCCAATGAAGCAAAAGCCACCCTGTTCTGGCACAGCATCTCCCCCATCCCAGCAAGGACAACTGGCGACAGTATGGTAGGCCCTCTCACAGGGAGTTTACTCACAACAGCCCACCAGGCCCTCGCCCCTTGCACACCTGCAGGGAAAGTCCTCCAGGTACAGGGGAACCACTCAAATGCAGAGAGGCAGTATCAGTGGCTCTGATGCCTGTCTGCCCACAGCCCACGTGGGCATCAACAATTCACCCTGCTCCTCAATTCACCATGGGCATCACAACTCAACTCACTGTGAGCATCAGCAACTCACCTGTGGTGGTGACAATCTTCTGCACAAAGACACCGGCTCGCTGTAGATAGTTGATGGGGAAGTTGACAGCAGGGTTGGAACTTGAAGTTGATCCTGCACTGCCCATGGGGACATGCCGGGGCATCATAGGAATGGGGGTGGATTGAACTGGGCGGACGCTTGCTACCGGCTTGTCCTCACCCTTGAGGGCTGGTCGCCTAGTGACAGAAGAGAGAGGAAAGTGCAGTGCCCCCACTGACAGGGCTAACCGACCTCTGCCCCTTCATTTCATGTCTACAGCACAGGAAGAAGGGGAAGAGGCAGGTACTCACCAGTTCCTCTGGCTAAAGGCAGGGATGCTCGTCAGACTCTGGTCACTGGCTGGGTAATACTGTGCGTAGGACGGCCGGGTGTAGGGGACGGATGCTCGCTTTTCCTCCTCATAGCTCTTCTTGGCTGCTTTCTTCTCTGCCTTGGTCAGCTTGTGCTCCTTCCGGTCGATCAGCAGTGACTCATGCTGAAAAGGCTCCTGCAACCCCACAGCACTGAGGTTTTGACACCAACACACCACAAGAGGGAACCAACATGCCCCAAATGGCAGCCACCTAGTCCCTGCATCAGCACTGTCTCCATCCCAGGCTGGAGCAGGGAAGAGGGGAGTTGGGAGGCAGAGCTGGTATTGGCGAAGCACATGTGGGGCAACGCTGTGGATGTGACCAAGGCGCAGCTTGAAGAGTCACGGATTCAGCTAAGCCATCACTCACCGTTTCTAAGAGCACACAGCAAAACCCACGAGCCAAAGGCCAAGCTAAGAGCAAGCACAGACCCTGCCAAGATGTCACACAGTCACCAGAGCCCCATGGCACCCAGCCACAGGACCGCTCTGCAGCACCACCCTACCAGTGAAACTCTTCACAACACAGGCAAGTGCTGGCTGTCTCAGCTTTGTTTTAAAGCCACCCCAGGAAGAGAGCTGGCAGCAGGCTGGGATATGCCACAGCCATCTTCCTGCCCAGCACAAAGTTGAAAAAAGGGGTGCCCTACAACCTGCCCCCAAATCTGTCCAGGACAGACATGGCTCTAAATGTGTAGAAGATATTGCAGGGAAGGGCAGGACTCTTCGGGCCCTTGCTAGAGGATTTTTTACCTATTCCCACCAGCACACAGATGTGACCTTCTTGCCACCATGTCCCCATCACACAGCCAGACTCCTCCAGACCTCCTCCTGCCTGTGCAGTGCTGTGCCAGCAAGGAAGAAGGTTGGTCTTACCTTGGTGATGAGGTGAGGATACTTGAGACAGGCTAATTGTAGAACAGACTCCTTCATCTTGCTTGGATTGAGGGAGAGCTGAGCAGGATCAGATTCTTCTTCCACAAAATGCAGCAGGTTCTCCACCTCCCGCCGGGTGAAGTTCAGCACTGGGTTGAGATCATCTACCACTCGATCTGGAAAAGAGAGAAAACAGAGTGAGTGGAGAAGGGAAGAGATGGGTACTGATGCCTGCTGTCCTTCCTACACTCCTGTACTAACAGAGCTCCTTCCTTGCAATCTGCATGGTCCTCAGAAGCCTTCTGTAAATGTCAGGGCAGGGAGAAAAAATCATCAGCCATGTTCAGAGATGAGCCTGTTTGACCAAGTCAGGCTAACAAATTCCTTGTGCTCCAGACTGCACAGCAATGCAGTGCAAGTCACTGAGCTCCTGGCACGCAGTAACATGAAGCTAGTTATGGATGGTGTCCCATCTTACATCACAAGGCTGAAAACATACAAGCCCTGGGACAGAACTCCAGCCACATCAGCACATGCTCTCCCACATATCCCACCAAAAAGGCTCAAGTTAATAACCATACTAAAATCTACAGAACTCTGTTGAGTCAAAAGCTCAGAAAAGCAGTCACAGTCCCTCCCTCACAAAAGCATGGAAGTTTTCCTTGGACATTCCTTCCTGCACACAGGGCAAATGGGATCACACGGAGAAAACATTTATATCCAGGACTCTCCTGGGAGCCAAGCCAGCTGCCAGGGGACTCCACCTCGAGTGCAAGACAGCATACTGAGCTGATCACACAGGGCTGTTGCCTCTGGAGTTGTGTTTCGAGACAAAGAAGGACACAGGCAGCAGAACTCTTTTTGGGTCACCACAACCCTCAGCTGCATGCTGTATGAGAGCAGCTTGACAGCTGGCACAAGCCAACACAAAAGATACTTTTGGTACAAGGGCAGGTCAGAACTGGAATGAATTAATTATTCTTGGCTCCTAAGTAAGCACTATTATCCAAAGGTATCAATATATATTTTAATGTCGCTATTTTCCCTCTCTTGCTGCTGGAGAAATGGAGGTACAGCGCTATTTAATAAGTAATGCCTAGTTTAAGACAAGTAATGCCCAGGCACGGGGGAAAACTGGATGTCCACCCCCTTAGTCTCCAGTCTCTTGTAGCAGCCAGGACAGTAGCAGGGAAGGTAAATGGCACTGCATTGGACTGGTAGCGCAACCCTGCTGCAGGGTGCTGTCTCTACAACCCCTACTGCTCTACCATGAATTTCTTATAGGATCTCATGTCACTGTCAACTCATAAACATCAAAAATAGCCCTAGGACAGCGTCTCTGTCACTTCTTTGGCTATCTGATTTTCAACCTTAAAAAAAGAAGTTACAAAAACCACAGAAAGAGGATTTAAATGAACTAAAAAGGAGTGAAAGCCAAGAGTGGAGTGCCGTGTCCATCCACACTTACCCGACATGCCCTGCTTGGAGATCTGACGGTCATAGATCTTCTTCTCAAGGGTGTAATCAGAAACCAGTCTGTAAATGTGGCACGGCTTCTTCTGCCCATAGCGGTACACTCGGCACACAGCCTGGGCGTCATGGCACGGGTTCCAAGAAGCGTCAAACACCACCACTCTGTTTGCTCCAATGAGGTTGACACCCAAACACCCAGCACTGGAAATTAAAGGCAAATTTCATATTGCTGCCTTGGCCAATTTTCAAAGCTTCTAGAAAGGGACAGCCATCATGGCCAAGGAGCCATGAGGTGTCTATGGGAAGTCCCTCCAGTCATACAGGCAACTTCAAACCCATGTTTGGTTTCCAAGACTGTTGTAAGTTGTTGCAGAGGACTAAGGCTAAAATCCTACACCCCTAGGGAATTCAGAAACAGATGACACTATCATCCCATAAAGTCTTGAGAGCATGTTACAAAGGAAGTTAAGAACTGAAAACCCATATGCATACAGAGCATCAGTGCGAGTCCTCCACTGTGCCTTTCTGCTCCAGCCAACTTACCGTGTGGACAAAAGGAAGAGCCAAACAGAGGTGTTGCTGGGGTCATTGAACTGGTTAATCAGTCGTTCCCTTTCCGAGGCAGAGGTGCTGCCATCCAGTCCTGAGAAGGAAATTAAGGACATATTTAAAAGCTCAGTATGTTTGGGGGAATCCCATCAAAACAAAACCACTTCCCAAACACTGAGCTTTGGCACTGGTTCCCAACCAATTCTAGCTCTTCCTCAAGCCATGCACTCCAGGACCTCAACGGGACCACTCTGTACCTCTAAATTTGCCCAGCCAGGCAGGTGCAATGCAGCCAGCCAGGTTGGGATTTGTTCAACTGAAAGATAAGCAAAATATTACTCAAGCTCGGCAAGGCCAAGACTGGGAGTGCTACAACACACCTAGCCCATTAAGGCTCCATATTAGGCAAGACAGACAGCAAGCAAGAGCAGCAGGCACAAAGGCCTCACATATGCTGGAAGCTTGAGGAACCATGCGAAAGCAAAATTGTGAAAGCCTTTGGCAAAACCCCATAGGCTGGATCTGATCATAGAGGGTACTGGTCTAAAGGAGTGCAGGGGTTGTCATGTCTCTGTTCCTGAGCAGCAGTTTGCTTTTGGCAGCTCTGTAAAAATCCGGAACACCAAATCCACCACTCCTCTCAGTCCTGGCCTGTAAAGTAGCCACACAAAGCAACAACCCATGCCAGAACAAGATTTAAAGCTGGGAAAGAGGGGAGGAGGAATTCACAGCCCAGAGCTAGTGAAAGCATTCCACAGTGATTCTGGTTTGGGAAGCAAGATCTAGAAAATAGCCAAACAGGAAGCAAAAAGTATCTTTTACAACTCAAAAAAGCACTAGTGTGTAAGTGAGATGTTAAAGATGTCTAACATCTTCTGAGTAAGATGTCAAAAAGAGGATTTAGAAATCATCAGTTAGTTGCTATCAAACTGACACTGTCTTCCCAAGCAACTAAAGTAAGAACAATCTGAAGGAGACTTCATCAGAACAATGCTTCAGAACAGCATTTTCACACCCAGGGACAACTACAAGAAGATGGTGGGCGACTTTCAGGAATTAGTCCGTCACAGCGGATCAAACAGTGTCACACCAAATTGAGGAGGATTGGCTGCACTCACTGTAATAGTTGATGTTTCGGACCCAGTTGTGAACTCCTCCATCTGAGCCTGGAGGACTCGGCATTGGTCTCTTTGCCAAAAACTCTTCAATGACGGATAACGTGGACAAGCTCTGGCTGCAAAACCAAGATCTCTGTTCAGGAGAAAGCCCCCACAGCTGCAAAAGTGGAGTATCAGAACTCTTCCCAAACCATAACAGCACTGACGGTTGTCAAACCCTGTTTGTGGCAGCACACCTCTCACTAGTAAACTTGATGGTGGAAGTATAAAATCCATGGAGGAAAACCAGGATCTAATACAACAAAGGAGAAAAGGGGAACTGCCACACCACTGACCCTGTGTAACAACCTCCTAGTACCAGGAGGGGTTCAGCTACTCCAGCATTTAGTGACTGTAGGATCAGCTGTTGATACTTTGCTTACCTGAAGACCAAGATCTTGTCTCCAAGCTTCACACTTTCCTCAATTAGGTGGAACAGTAACACCATCTTGGGTGAGTTCTCCAAGACTCCCGTCTGGTAATTACACAAGATGTCTTTGGCCTACCGAGAAACGGGAGACTATTACAGGTGGAGTTGTTCATTCCCTGTTTAGTTCAACAATCCTGTCTCAAGGTGAGAGAAATAAGTCATTGCAGAGAGGTTATATACATCCAGCCAGGTCAAGGTGACAATGTTACTCCCAACTATTGCTGCTGCTACCTCCCATTGCAGAAACTCCAAATGACAGACCTTCTTGGAGTATGGATGAATGAGCATCCTCTTAACCTCTCATGACTCTCTATCTCAAGACCTCTCCTCCAGCCCACTAGATGTATCACCATCTTATCTGGATTAAACTTCACCCTAACACCTTTTTTAGAATAACAAAGTCCACAGTCTTTTTGGTCAGATGAAAACAATGGTATAAGAGTGCTGCCTGCACTCCTGCCTCACAAGAGTCCCAAAACCCCTACCCAGCACCATGCAGACATGCTTATCAAGATGCTCTGTGGTAGGCAAAGTGTAAGAGAAATCCCCAGCTCTTAAAACAGAAGAGGCTTTTCTTTGCTCTGCTTCAGAAAACTGCCCTAACAAAAAGAGGTACAGTCTTTCAGAGTAAGTCTAGCCTATGTTTATCATAACTCACCAAATGAAGAGTTTTCCAGCAGTGGTACTCACCCACTCATAAGTAACGACCTGATTTGCTCTCTCCTGAAAAGGGTTGAAGCCAACACTCTGGAGGAACTTGCTATTGGTAGCTTCTCCAACTGGTGATGCCAATGCATTACTCTCTGTTTTGACTTTAATTCCCTGAGGCTGGCAGCGGGAATTAGTACTTGCTGTGCCAAGGTCATCCACATCCAAATCCTGCTCATTTGCCAGATTCTCCTTTTGCAGAGCTTCATATAACACATCTGGATGATTCCAGATCTGAAGGGGTAAGAAAAGAAAGCGGTTAGGCCTGCGCTGGCCTGCTGCTTGCCAATGATTGTGGACTGAAAGCCCCCACAGCTACTCAAAGGGAAGAACTAATATTTTGATCACCTCTTCACCATTCCCACATGGAACTGTAAGGCACTGCAGAGAAAACCAGTCTGACTGCAGTAAGGTAGTGAAAACAGAAGACGTAACTGCCATGACACAAAGTATAAACCATCTTAACCAAGGCTCTCCTGACTTTAAAACTGCCCACTTCTTCCCTTGAGAACAAAACAGAAGGCCACTGTGCACCCCACACAGCACAAACACAGAGGAAGTTGCTTGTTTGCATAGCAGCAGGTAAGTGGTTAAGGTATCAGCCCAGTACTGCTTCAGCTGATGGCTGCAGGTTTCTTGCACAAATCTGAAAAAGAAATTTAACATCCCTGCACCCCAGTTCTGGAAGTGGGGATAACAATTCTGCTGGGCCATTGCAGAGCACTCTGGGGAGAGATGATGTGCCTGGCCAACCACACTTTTACCTCCTGTTTTGACTCATATTCCCACCTTTCCCTTACATACTAGAATATGTCTTTCCATCTCCTGCCAAAACCTACCTTACAACACACACAGAAAGCTTTGAGTGGGTTCAGTCCCAGCCAGCCACTGTTGCCTGCATCTCGGAACCGGTTCATGAACTCCGTATAAAGGGCCCGCTGTATCTTTGATAGACGTACCAAAATGACATGTTCTTCCTTAGATGGGAGCTGAACCTTCAGCACATTGTGGCCTCGCCTGTGGAGGAAATAGAGAGAGATAAATAGAGAGAAGGGAATTTCCAAATCTGATCTCTCTGTGGCTGCCTGTAGGGTAAGATTTTGACTTCTTGCCCGCCTAGCTGCAGGGAGAAAGACCTCTAGTTGCATGCTTCTCTAATGCACGACACTTCCGAGATAGTCTCCCTGCAGCCAAATACCAACTGTAAGCACAGTTGCAGAGATCTCAAATGTTACAATCTTCTAGCACAGGTCACAGGGTTAAGAGGGTGATGAAAGTCCTGTTTTCCATGGCAGTTGAAAAATAGAAGACAGACCTAAGGTCTCTTTTTAGCTCTGCAATGACTAATACACTCCATCCTAATCACTGGTCCAGCACCTTAGAACCCTCATCTGAGAAACAAAGCTGATTTGTTTCCAGAGTGGTGGAGACACTGTCACTTTCCATAACTGAGGGTTCATGAAACACCTTCAGATCCTTGGGTAGAGGATGTCAAAAAGTGCACATCCAAATTAATTATTAAGACATCAAGATAAACCTGAGGTCACTCTGGTGAAGTTAGAGGTGTTCTCCATTATCAGAGTCTGTGGTACCAAAGCAAACCAACTTTACTTCTACCCCCAGGGCAAAACAGAGCCATAAGGACCATTTTGCAGTTGACAGATTGAGCAAGACAGAGATTCTGAGAAAAATATGGAGCTGCTAACCTAAGAATCTCCTCGGTGGTCTTCTATGTAAGCCTAAAATCCTCCCACAAAGACAGATAAGGTACCTGTTTAAAACTCAAGCCTAAGAAGCTGGATCGATGGGCCAAGGCCAACTCTATGAGATTCAACAAGGCTCAGTGCTGGGTCCTGCACTTGGGTCATAACAACCCCATGCAGTGCTACAGGCTTGGGGGAGAGTGGCTGGAAAGCTGCCTGGTGGAAAAGGGCCTGGGGGTGCTGGTTGACAGCCGGCTGAATATGAGCCAGCAGTGTGCCCAGGTGGCCAAGAAGGGCAATCGCATCCTGGCTTGTATCAGAAAGCGTGGCCAGCAGGACTAGGGAAGTGATTGTCCCCTTGTACTTGGCACTGCTGAGGCTGTACCTCAAATACTGTGTTTGGTTTTGGGCCCCTCACTACAAGACAGACATCGAGGTACTGGAGCACATTCAAAGAAGAGCAACGAAGCTGGTGAAAGTTCTAGAGCACAGGTCCTGTGAGGAGCGGCTGAAGGAACTGGGGCTGTTCAGTCTGGAGAAAAGGCTGAGGGGAGACCTTATTGCTCTTCACAACTACCTGAAAGGAGATTGCAGTGAGGTAGGCAGTGTTCTCTTTTCCCAGGACAAGAGGAAACAGCCTCTAGTTGCACCAGGGGAGGTTTAGATTGGATATTAGGAAAAACTTCTTCACCAAAAAGGTTGTCAAACATTGGAACAGACTATCCAGGGAAATGGTTGAGTCACCATCCCTGGAGGTATTTAAAAGATGTGTAGATGTGGCACTTAGGGACATGGTTTAGCGGTGGACTTGGTAGTGTTAGGTTAACGGTTGGACTCGATGATCTTAAGGGTCTTTTCCAACGTAAATGATTCTGTGATTCTGTAAGGCAGCAAGATTAGTTCTAAATGATTCTGTGATTCTCTAAGGCAGCAAGATTAGTTCTAAATGATTCTGTGATTCTGTAAGGCAGCAAGATTAGTTCTACTGCATAAACTCAGCAAACAAGCAGGTTAATTTGGGATGAAGGAGCTGTTTGCATAGACTACACCGTTAAGAACTCCTTGTGGACTCACCGCTGCACAAAGCCTTCCAACAGGCTATGCAGGACATGACTGCGATACCTCATGAGACGGACATCTTGAGGGGTGCTGTCAATACACTGCCCATTCAGGATAGGGCGCTCAAACATGTTGCTGAATTCCTGCCGTGAGCCTAGAAAGTCAGGTCGGACAAAGTCTACCATGCACCAATACTCAATGAGGTTGTTCTGGAGGGGGTAGCCAGTCAGCACCACCCGCCGGCGGGAGCGGATGTTCTTCAGGGCCTGCGAAGTGCTGGCATGGCAGTTCTTTATCCGGTGTCCCTCATCACAAATAACCACATCTGGGCCAGGGCGAGACAAAGCTTTCTCAATCCCTGAGGACAAGGAACATTAAGTGTTAGTTAGAGATGAATAAGACAAAGTTCTAGTTTTATAAGGTCACCAACTTCACAAAAAGAGGGGTAGTTCTGAAAGACAAAAAGCAGTATTCATGGATGGCAGAGAGCAAGGCTGATTCAGGAAATAAAAGGTGACTAGACACTAGCTCCGATTTAGCATAATGTGGTAATGACCAGACATGACTGTCCCTTGATTTCTGCTCAATGACCTGCATTGCATCAAGTTGGGTGTCTTGCATCAGATCAGACTGGCAAATCTCACACAGACAAATCCCCAAGTTCAGTGTACTGACTTCTATGCTTACTTGCAGCTATTGCAAGAAATGAAAGACTCAACCAAAGCTCAACAACCTTCTGTCTCCAAAGACACAATCCTGCCCAGCAAAGTTTGATCATGTCAGGGATGCTAAAAGCAAGTTATAGGTTGTTTCCCTCTGCTGCCAGAGTTGATAGCCAGCTAGACAACAGGACCACGCTCTCTCTCTCTAGGACTGGCCTCCCACCTTTCAGAAGCTCTTGCTGCCGGTCTTCCTCATCCAAGTCAATAATGACAGGGCCAGTTTGTTTCTTTGTTTTCTTCTTCCTGCCAGTGGCAAAGGACTTCTTCAGTGAGAGGAGACGGTACATTTCATATCCCATAAGCAGCACACCACCTTCTATGACCCAGTCATTCACCACCTTTGCACGCGCAGCTGTTGTCCTGCAAAACAAACAGACAAACAAACAAACCAACCAACCAAATAAGCTGTAAGCTTTCTCTCCAGTTTCTGTTTGAACCACTGGATTGGAGTCTGCTGAGAAAAAAGACCCATTCAATTAATTAAAGCACTTTCTTGCATCAAACCAGAGAGAGGAATATAATGAAATTGCTTTAGGAGACAATCTGGTACAGAGGAAAAGAAAAAAGCCTTTTAGGTGCCATGGGTAGCAGGCCTGAGAATGACAAATCCTTACAGGAACTGAGCTGTAGAAGTTTGTAATGTACAAAAGCATATCAAACTTGAGAGCATCCTTTTTAAAGAGTTGTTGAGGATACTGCCTCTGCAAAAACCATTTTTAGAATGAGCTGCTAACGTACGTGGTTGTAATCATCTAGTCATTTATCCCTTATTGTTGTCTCTTCCAATGCTAATGTCCCTCAATTATTCCTTTCCCTGCTAGCCTGCTCAGTATTGGTTCAGATCAAGACGTTGTCCTCACTCAATCCTCCCAGAGCACACTAGATCCCATCCAATACTAAACACATGGCTGGAGTAGCATCATCAGATTCAAAGTATGTTCCACCCAGAAGGTGAAGATCTCAACAGATAAGTGTATGAACACAGGTGGTGAACTGAGAGTTCCCTAGGATCACTACGCCGTCCTGATCCATGCAAGAAAAATGACCCAGAAAAAAGCAGAGATCCACGAGCCAAGAATACACTCCACGCCACGCTGTAACTGCAATCACTGATCTCTTCTTTCTGGAGAAGAAGGTTTTGTATAACTTGCCAGAATCCCTCAAGGACAACACAATTCACAAAAAGTCACAGTGTCAGGTAGAGGAATCCCTAAGTGTGTGAAAAATCTCAGGAAAAAAAACCAAGCCACATTTAAAATATGAGACACACGTGGTATAGGGGGCATATGCCTCAGGAATCCCAGGACTCTGACAGGACTAGCAGTGTACCACCAGAAACAAGCCATAGCACTTCTGCTCCTCTCTGCAGAAGTAGCTATGGAAGAACAGAAAGGCCTGTTAGCAGTGTAAGAAAGAAGTACAAGATATAAATATTTAATGAAAGAGACAGTAAATCTCTCACAGGTACCCAAATCCTCCCCTTAAGACAGCATCCGCAACAAATGCAGAGTGGGAAAGATCTGGGAATCGAGGGCACAGAATTAGCCCATACTAAACAGTCTGCAACAGCAATTCTGAAAACAGTTCCATAAGATGCAGTCCAAGAGCTCAAAAGGCTTTTACTGACACCTACTTGTGTTCATCATTCAGGATGTGGACTTTGAAGGTGCGGGGCTGGACCTCTTTGGAGTTATAATCAGCAGGAAGGTTTTCAGGTGCTGGGAGCCACATGTTGAATTCTGCTAGCCAGTTTTGGAGCGTATTCACCTGAAAAAGTTAGCCATGGAAGGATTAAGAATCTAGTTGAGTCACTCAGGATTTTAAGAGCAAAAATGAGAATAGGAAATGACACCCAGCTGTGCCCAGACAGAAGGAGCAGACCACAGCAGGCAAACTCAGGGACACGGGGAACAAAAGAGGGAGAAGAGCAGCAAGGGTATGATAGAGCTTGATGTGAGACAGGACACTAATCAATATTCTCTACACAAAGAAAGAAGCAGTGTAAGGAAGCCCCTCAGCCAGCCCTTCATGTGGCTACTTACAGGTACAATGGCAAGAACAGTCTTTGCCTCCGTGTGCCGAAAAAGTACATCCAAGAAAGAGATGACCTGTATGGTCTTGCCCAGGCCCATGCTATGTGCTAAAATACACCCAAACCCACTGCTGGTTTTAAATCTCTCCAAGGACTCAACCAAGTTGTCATACAGGAATCGGATCCCACCAATCTAGACAGAAAAGTAAATAAGGTATTAGATGGAGAAAAAACCAAGATCAGTATATATTTACAGAGTGACAAGCACAGTAAGATTGCATAAACCATGAAAATATAAAGGGGATGTTTCAAGTTCACTACAGTACTCTAATCTAGGGAAGGCTCAGAAAGTCAGTATTTTTAGATACTCATGAAACTTCCTGAGAATGTAACAATAAATCAAAATTCATTTGTAGCCAGAGAATTTGAATTGGGGTCAATTAGTTTGTTTATAAATATAATTTTATTTTTAAAATGTTCATTTAAATATACAAAGGTCTGATGATAACAATAGCTGAAGTAATAGATAGCCCTGGTCTTCCTTTAATTTGTCCTTACCATTTGACTGTCCGCAACAGCCACCACCACCACAACCAGGCTGGTCACAGAGCTCACCAAAGAAGTTCTGCTGAGATTACAAGGCAGGCTTGCCTGAATTCATTGCATTTTCAAGGATAACAAAGCCTACCTGATGAGGTTTTACTGCATGTGCAAGCTGGGGAGCCAGGAAAATGTCCTCCTCGTTTGGTGGATGATTGATGTTGACAATGACCTGCCCCAGAGCATCTGACTTATTTAAGGCATCATTCACATGAGAGCCACTGCTCTCTTCACTGCCATCCTCCTCCCCTTCATTGCCAGAGTCACTGCTGTCCACAATTTGGAGGGCATCATCCTCTCCCGAACTCAGCTCAATCACTTCTGTAAAGCAATCAAAACAGGAGAGAATAAGGGCAAAAGTTAACTTGACATCAAGGTTTATTATAAATAAAAAAAATAATAAAAAAAAAAAGGTATCAGGAAAACAAGGCTACCACCTTTTGCAATTCCACACTGGCCTAATGACCTATTCTGAACAAGCTGGCACAATCCGGGCACACATCAGGCCCCTCAGAGCAGCTTATAAAAGCATGAGTTTCCCTGAATTTCCCCAAGTTTCAGAGAACACTAATTTGGGCTTCCAAACAGAACATGAGACAGTTTCTGTAAGTGTTTTATGTTCTCCTCCCTATGTCCTCTTAATTCCCAAACCCAGATATGTATTTTAACTGTTGATACAATGTCTAAGGACCACCAAGGAAATCAGGCTGAAGTACTCTACCGGAGTGGTATAAAGGAGTCAGGCTAGATCTGTTTGGGACAAGGGACACAAAAACCACTTTCAATTGCAGATCAGAATACTTAGATGCTCATTTTATACACAGCAGATGACACCACATCTCATGTAAGCATTCTTCAGCAGAGCACCAAGCAAAATTAAGTGCATTTATAAACCAGAAATAAACACAAGTTCTCAAGAGTGCCTGATAGGCCATTTTTTAAATGTCAGTTTAGGAGTCAAAGGCCAGAAGTGGCCATATATTTGGAAACCAATAGGCTTACAAAAATCTGAAGTGAGTCACTACTGGAGCATCTGACTAGATGAAAACAGGAGACTTGTGGCTAAATAAACAGCATATTGTGAGAAGACCAGGCTGAAGCAATTGGTCACTTACCATCTTTAATGCTATTTTTTCCTTTAGCATCATCTTCACTGCCACTGCTGGTACTATCTAGGCAAATCACTTCCTCAGCCAGGACCTGAGGGGGGAGCTGAGTAGCCTCTGCTGTTCTGAAAACGATGTCCTCTACAAACATAAATTACACAAACAATAAGTAATTCATAATAATGGGGAAGGAGACAAAACTGTTCGGAAACCAGACAGTATTTCCTTCCACTTTTGCTCCAGTAACTTAGCTCTGGAATTTTCCATAACAGACTCTCACTGTCTACAATACTGCTATGACTCAGCTTCCTGGGTCACAATCTCCTCCTTTCTCAATATGCCGAAACAATAGCCCATTGCACCCTCTCTATTGCATGCCCTGGCTGGGGCACACTGACCATGCAACATGCTGAAGTCCCTTTTTTAATTTATTCTTTTTTTTTGGAGGGGGGTCTCGGAAGTAAAAGCTGGTTTTCAACCAGCAGAGAAAGTACCAACTGCTGAAGGGATGATAACTGCCCTTTGTTAGTAGGGACACTGTAATAATTACATCCCACATACCATAAACAACTTTTGCTGATCAAGACCATTTGTTTGTGTGTTTAAGTACTGCCATGGAAGGGAGAGAGGATAGCTAACAGGGCCAAATAAGCACCACTGCAATGACTCAGCAAGCAATGATGTTCTTCTGGGGGTGCAACCTACTCTGCAACAAGTGTTTTAAATAGCTCTTATTCCTTTCCCTCTATGCAAAAATGTTTTGAACACTTGCACTTAAGGGAGAATATATATTTTCTCAAGAGGCAAAGTCAACTCAAGAACTCCTTGCCCCAACACAACTTCCAACTGCACTTCTCTGCCCTTTACACCAGTCTGAGAGGCTGTGCCATAAACTAGATCACTGAAATCATCCAGGTTAGAATGCAAAATGACATATTCACTGGAAGACAAGGGTGATGCTTAACCATTTATACTGCCTGCTATTTCACTGCTTGCTGAAACATGCAAGACAGGACAAGGTTACATCATGAACATATGTGCACCCAGTCTGTTGTTCCACTATGCTTATTACCAGACCCATGCATTACCAGATCATTCACAGTACAAATAAGATCTGGACAAAGGACACAGTATTTCTGTCAAGTCTGTTGGTTTAAGCTTCCATACCAGTTGGAATGACAAGAGAGACCTGTTCCAGCATCCTGCTTACACACAATTGACTTGTCAAAATATCTTCCACAAAAGTTACTTGCCACCTTTCAACCATGCAGCCACAGCATCTTGATTCAGAACTAGCTCAGAAGTGGAACTGACTACACTGAACCGACAAGTAGTTTGGAACAGCCGTTTCAAGAGTTTACACTTGAAAGTCCAAGTGCAGCATAGAATCATAGAATAGTTCGGGTTGGAAGGGACCTTTAAAGGTTATCCAGTCCAACCCCCCTGCCATGACCAGTGACATCTTCAACTAGATCAGGTTGCTGAAAGCCCCATCCAACCTGACCTTGAATGTTTTCAGGGATGGGGCATCTACAACCTCTCCAGGCAACCTGTTCCATTGTTTCACCACCCTCATCGTAAAAAATTTCTTCCTTATGTCCAAGTCTGAATCTATCCTCTTTTAGTTTAAAACCATTACCCCTTGTCCTATCACAGACAAGCATAGCACTACATTCTTCTTCATTCAGCTTCTATCCTTAAAAATCTTGCTTCAGGTGGCATCTCCTGCTGCTTACCAGGAAGAAACTCTAGGGGTACAGTTGGTATAGTGGCTGGATAATCCTTCCGCTGCTGCTCTAGCCGTTTCCTTCTCTCCAACTCTTCCTGCTGGGCTGCTTTTGTCACGGCTTCCAGTTGGTCCTCACGCAACAGCTTTCTGAACACAGGAGCAGAGAAACATGATTTGGTTACACTCAAACAATTTCTTCCAAAAACGTGAATGGCTGTACACCTGGCTCAAAAGATGACTGACAAGCGCCAGGTAGTCTGTCAGCTACACTGACTAGGAACATCATCGCCAAATGCTATAGACAAATTCTACAGCTATTTCAAGACTGTGTTTCCCAACTACAGGTAACACTACTATTAGTCAAGGAAAAGACAAAGGTTTGACAGAAGCAAAATAATGAAAGGAGGAAAAATGTGAGTGGGTAAGTAGATACTTAAACTAGGTTATCATAGACTAGTTCTTCTATCTGAAAGGATGTTATTTATTACTATGCAGTTTATAAACAGAAATGCACAAAGTCATGCAAAGAAGATATATGGGAAGAAAAGGCATCAATTCACCCACAGAAAGTCATCACCCTGATTCTCCTCTGACATAGCATTTTCAGGAACTAGAACCTCTAATGGCTTTAACAATTGTTTCAAAGGATGCTCTCAAAGCACCTTACCTGTATGGGTAATTTTCATTACTTCCAAAAATTGCTTTCCCCCCTCTTCAGTTTCACATGTGCAGCCCTGGAAATGAACGCTCTTTTGCCAGAGGAGAGGTGCAGTACAAGCAGTGGTAAAATCCAGCTCCCTCAAACTAGCCTTTAAATCCACCCAACTCCACATTGCAGGGACATCTCCTCCATCCTAATGAGGTCTCAGTTTCCAAGGCCTACTCAATGCTCATTCCTTCAGCTTTAAGTAAATCAATCTGCACAAGCTTAAATAGGAACCAAGGACCACCAGCATGTTACACACAGGTCAAAAGAGCCACTTGCTGCCACAAGAGTTCCTGCTCCATTATGACTCCTGTGAGCATTTTAGATGCCCTTGAACAGAATTTCACAGTGAATTACCACCTCATAACTTGCCCCAGAATATATGTGCTGACTTACACAATCAAGCAATACTGCTTTATAAAATTCAGGTGAAATTGATTTCCAACATTTCAGTCACCAGTCACAGCATCAGCATTCCTGCCAACAAGTACCCAGGATAGCAGAGGGAAGGACTATATTTTAGGCTGTTTGCAATAGGATCCTCATCAGCAGATATCCAAAACTGGATGTTTACTTAATGGTGGCACTGTTTTTCAATTACATTTCTTAAAAGCCAGCAGCAAATACATAATTTTTTCAAGATATTCCATAACCAAATATTCACTCTTCTGAAATACCAAACAAGTCTGCACCCACATGCAGCACTCCAGTCTGAGATCATACTACTCCCACTGGTGAAATCCTAGGGTTTTGGAAAAGAAAAGCCATCTGGTTTGCCAGCAGTGGCAAAATGTAGCTCAAAAGCAAAGTCCAGAGATTCCATTTTTACCCAAAGGCTATACAGGACCCTAGCTGCTTCTGTCCTGCTGCTGCTTACCTTATGTTCCTCCGCATGTGAGACGGTTTCTGAGCCCTCTTCTTTTTGGTGTCCTCAGAGGCCAGGCTCTTGTGCTGGTTCTGCAAAAGTCGCTCTGCCCGCTCACTCTGAGATGAGGTAGTTGAAGTAGAGCGCTGCCATTCTCCATCCTCTGCATGTTCAACATGGTCACCGCTGAACACAGCTTCCTGGGGTTGGTCTGAAAAGACAAGGAGGTAATGACATGAGAACAATTCTGCCAGGCTGGCAGCTGGCTTTTACATGAGCATTCATCAGGATTTGAGCTGAATGGGAACCAACAATCCCTGTTCTCACGCGTTTGCAAGCATGTTTCTCTGAGGGTCAAAACTGGGGTCCTTTCTGACAGCCACTCAAAGAGTATTAAAAAGTTTTACAGTGAAGGGTCTGTTCCCAGTGAAAGCCAAGACTAACACCACTCAACACAGCCCGAAAGTATCCTGACAAGAAAACAAGGCAAAATTATTTCAGTCCATGTAGAGCACTTGCTGCCCCTAAGGGCCTGTTTTCCTACAGGGGCCTGATGAGCTCTGATTAAAACAAGGAACGCAAATCTCTTTTTCTTTGTTTCACAGCATTCAAGTGGGGCAGAAATTTCCATTTATACGACACCTCTGTAACCACCTTCCAAGTTAACAGAACATACCATGCGAGAGGTTATCTGGTTCAAGCACTGGGCCATGGCTTAGCAGGCAGCTCAGTGGTTTTATCACCAGGCTCCACTCTCATGATTTAAATGGTACGTGGCAATATTCTTTCTATATTATAAATCACACGCATTCCTTTTTCTCTGCATTCTCCTATTTTCAGACTTCCATTAGTGGCTGATTTCAGCCTTAAAGCACTATGTGAAATGACACCTTGTTCTATGTGACATTTTGCTCTTCAACAGGCTGCCAGTGACCAAGCTAATGGTTGCAGAGCACAGAAAGGAAATGTTTCTGTTCAAAAGCTTCCCTAGAAGTAAACTGTTTCTGACAAGCCTTGTAATAGCTTCTTTGAAGCACCTTGTTCCCTTGTGTCAGTCAAAGAGATACCGTGAACCTCATCTCATAATCAGCTTTCTTGCTTATACTGTGTATCTGAGCTAATGACTGAACTGAAGTGACACTTGGACAGAACTTTGAAAGAAAGAAGGAAAGAAGACATCAGTGCAGAAGAATGTGGCAGATGAAGTAATACAGAACCAACAAGCATCACATTGTGACTCCGTGGGACCTGAAGACAAAGAGCATCCCTTCTCAAAAAGCTGGGAGCTTAAAAGAAGGATGCTTCAGTACAGCATGTTGCATGTACAGGCACCTCTACAGCTGCCACGTTAATATGCCTATTAAATTAACCTTACCACCAGCATCACCTCTTAAAATCAAGATGACAAGAACTAGATTCACACTGTGGTCAAAAGCACCAACTTTGCAAGCTTCCTCTCCAGACATCCCATCAGACCTGCCCCAGCATTTGCTATGTCAGAATCCATTTAGGACTTTAGGGCTCACCCCACCATGGACCAATACCAGCAGCAGCCCAAACATTTCAGTGAACATCAGTGCCAGCCAGTCCTACACATACTGGAAAAACAGGTATCCACAACTTATGGGATGAAATGGATCTCATGATGAATGCAAGAAAGAGTTATGTTGCATGCGAAGATAAAAGCAAAGGGTTTCGCTGCTACAGTCATGGTAGTTATCCTACCACAGCCAAGGTCCTGGTGCCCCGTCCTCCCACCATGCCTCCTTAAACTTACAAGCACAGATATCATGCAACACATTCACTTGCAGACAGAGAACTGTGCTGGGAATAAACCCAGTTTCCCAGGCTTCCCAGACAACAGCTCTCCTATTTGAGCTACGGACACATTTTAGTCACATCACCTGCAGTTCAGTTCTTCAGCACTGTTTCCTTCCCCCCACCCCTCTCGACTCCTGGTTATATAACTAGATCAAAAGATTGGATGAAATAGGGCAAAGGGAAGCGGGGAGGCTGCACACGTGACCCCACGCTCCGGGATGAGTCATTAAAGCAGTGACTATCCGGGAGACCAAACACTGCCATGGTTACACTGCTGCCATCTCACCCTGGGCCCAGGGGACCTTGACAAGGCACCAGAGAGCACAAAGTCAAGCTCGTTTGGAAGAGGAAGCACTTCTTTCCCCAAACCCCAGCAATTACCCGCGTCACCTCCTTTGGCAGCGACTCTGCCTCCCGCACTGTGCTGGGAAAGGGTGCCTTCAGGATGAGGGTGATGCTAACAAAATCCAAAGGCTCAGCAGTCCAAAGTTGAGGCCACTAAATGTCTCCTCTATATGTTTTTGTATTTGTTGTGCTATCCCTGTGTAGACTCATTCCACCTCTGCATTTTACCTTTTCTTTCTTAATCATATGTAATACAAGCCCTGGTGAAACCTACACACAGCTGGATCAGACAGGCTTTTTTTACAATATAATTCTCATCTGACCAGGAGCCTGAAGCCCAAAATCTGGTGATAAATTTGGTCCTGCACTGCGTACAGGCCCTCATCCATGACAGCCATGTCTGCTCAGGCTGGTGTTTGTCCTGCCAATACAAGTTCTGAGGTGAGGAACACAATCTGTGCCTCAGCCCACATTCCTGACGCATACGCATCTAGACACTGAGATCTCTTCCACGCTAGCGACAGTACCAAACATGACACTGATTCAGCTGCAGTGGGATTCAGAGGACAGACGGCTTCCCGAGGCTGGTCCTGCCCTTGCCACTACAATGAATAAAGCTGCTTTTCACAAAGCTTAACTAACACAATGATAAAATCACAAGTCTAACCATGCAACAGCTCCCACCACACCTGTGACATGAGCTGGCAGTTACTAGCAGGAATTGTTTTGTTGCTGTTTTGTATTAAACTCCTGATTGTGGAGACAGCCTAAATCTTATCGCATATGAAAAGCGAGGCTCCCCACTGCAGCCATGTGGCTGTGCTCCAGCATGGTGACCTCCAAGCTGTGTAACTGGGACCCACACTGGGACAGAAACACATTGAGAAACAATAACTACACACATAAAACCCCATTTTGTACAAGAACAGGTTTAGTCTTTGAGTTGGAGGGAGT
This sequence comes from Harpia harpyja, assembly GCF_026419915.1. Lineage (NCBI taxonomy): Eukaryota > Metazoa > Chordata > Aves > Accipitriformes > Accipitridae > Harpia > Harpia harpyja. The sequence continues at coordinate 5,473,270 of NC_068969.1, forward strand.
GTGGGAACGGCCTCGTTGAACAGGTCCCATCAGGTGATCAATGGAATAATTCCTGCCCCAATTTTGCCAAGCCTACATCTACAACAGAAATGCAATTATGGTTTTGTAACAGGAGCTCAACATGCCACTCTGACATGGCTATACAAGTAGCTTTTTACACAACACAAAAATTCATCAGCCATATTTGCATGTTGATAACTGCCTGATCATGCTTAAGCTGTTAGCGCACTCTAGGAAGACCTGGGCAGTTAATCCACATTGCTTCAATGAGAAAAGCATTGCCACCAGCCCATGGGTAACAACCCAGCACAGCCCTACACAGCGCGATCAGCCACATATGCCCAAGCGCAGCTGGGCGAAAGAGCAGGCCCAAGTCTGCTCAGCAAAAGACAGCCATGGGTCAGTTGTGGTCGCCGACAAAGATGTAAACCCATTCCATGCTTACACACTGTGGGCATTGAGAATCAGCTGGAACACCAACTGCTGGATTCGCACCAGCTCTGCTGCATGTTTTGCACTGTGCTCACCAGAAGAGGCACCAGCTCTACAAAGAGGGTTTCCTGAGGGTAGTGGTGATAGCATCAATGCAGCCAGTGAGCCTGTCAAGCAGCTGCTCCTTCAGGTGGGTTACAGCTCTCTGAGAGGTCCCCAGGCAGTTCCCACTGGTGCTTGGTTACAGACACCTGCACACACCCAGGCACTCTGTCCTGCAAGGTACCTGGAATGCCAAGAGGGGCACGACTATCCTTTCTCATGCACTTTAGAGGTTTAAATGTGCCTGCACCGTCAAGACCCAATAGACCTGACTACAACGCGGCTCTGGTTTGTGCTGCAGACCAGGGGTTGCCAGTTTTCTTTGCTCAGTAAGCAGCAGCAATCACCGCCCCCAGCTGTACATACAAGCAGGGGGAAGTGTTTGGCTTCTTGCCCAACACTTGCGTATTACAGTTTAGAAGTCTCCGGAAGGAAAAGAGTTGTGACTGCTCTGTATAACTCTGCTTCAGATGCTCCCTATGTGGTGTGACTGTCAGCGCCGCCCCTAAACACTGCACACAGGTATGACTCATGATGCATAACATAGCAAAAGTTTTGTCCCACTGTTGGGCACTTCCTATTGCACCCAAGCTTACTAAACTCACCTCATCACTTCCTTCTTGCAGAATACTCTCCAACTTTCCTTAAAACAGCATGGGTTACAGCCTAGAGAATATTCTCTAGCATCTTTGATTCAGCAGTGACTTGCTCTCAACACACACAGCCTGCTCTACAAAGAGGCTCAGGTTGCTGTGAAATGTCGTGAAGCCGCAAGTACATTTTTTTTGAGGCATGAGATTTCTGTAACTAACGCAGTCTTCTCCTGACATCGAGGTGTGTGAGAAACAGTGTTATAGCTGCATCCCACCTCCACACTCCAAGGCAAACCTCAGTAAGTCCAAGTGTCTGTGCACACACAAGTAAACACTCACAGCTCTGCTCCAGCAACAGTCCAACACTCCTAGGAGTACAGAAATTGGCACTCAGGATAAGACCTGAAGGTCCCCTACCTGAGGCTGCTGCACAAGAAGGTCCAAGAGACCCCTCAGTAGACAAAACACTGTGCGAGATGGTTACTTCCTTGCCTCCTCAGTTACTAGCTAGCTAACGCGGCTAACTAGGGGTACACCCTCTGCCTGGGAGGCCAACTTCTCTGCCAGGGTTAACGCCAATGATTCCCAGGAAGGCATACCACTAAAAAACAGACACTTGTTTATTTCTAAAATCATTTCACTACGGAAACTCAGGATACCAAATAGCACTATTTTGCTTAGGCTTTGGGCATTATTTCCTACCCTAAGGACAAGGATGTGCATGCATGGTGAGGAAGGTAGCTGCATGCAGAGCAGCGAGGAGTTAATTCTTGCTTTGGGAGCTGTCCTGGTTTCAGCTGGGATAGAGTTAATTTTCTTTCTAGTAGCTGGTATAGTGCTGTGTTTTGGATTTAGCATGAGAAGAATGTTGATAATGCACTGATGTTTTCAGTTGTTGCTAAGTAGTGTTTATACTAAATCAAGGTTTTTTCAGCTTCTCATGCCCAGCCAGCAAGAAGGCTGGAGGGGCACAAGAAGCTGGGAGGGGACACAGCCAAGACAGCTGACCCAAACTGGCCAAAGGGGTATTCCATACCATGTGACATCATGCCCAGTATATAAACTGGGGGGAGTTGGCCTGGGGGTGGAGATCGCTGCTCGGGAACTAACTGGGCATCAATCAGCGAGTGGTGAGCAATTGCATTGTGCATCACTTGTTTTGTATATTCAAATTCTTTTATTGTTATTATTGTCATTATTATTTTCTTCCTTTCTGTCCTATTAAACTGTTCTTATCTCAACCCACAAGTTTTTTTTCCCCGATTCTCTCCCCCATCCCACTGGGTGGGGGGAAGTGAGTGAGCAGCTGCATGGTGCTTGGTTGTTGGCTGGGGTTAAACCACGACAGGAGCTCTCTTTTGTCCTGAAGAACAAGGAGCAGTTAAATATTATTGCAGGCATTCTGGGAACTTCCATGCAGTTTGCGGGCATTAGCTTGTCAGAGACTAGCTAGTACTAGCTAGTACTACTACAGCCAGTACTGAGCTGTCAAAGCAAGAATGGGAGGAGCACTGAGGGATAGCACAAGAAAGACTAATTGCACAGCTCCAGCTGCAACACTCGCAGTCACTGACACACTGAACTACAACTGTGCCAAAGGCTAGAGAAGCGACTCTGCAGAGCAAGCCTGACTGCAAAGGCACTGTCAGGCTCGAAGATATTCTCTGGGGTTAAGTGATGTTTTCCCAGTGCACTGGGCACTGGAGAGGTGTGCAGGTGATGCCAGAGTTCAACTGTACTCGGCACCTGAAGAACGGCAGTTCTCTAAGTGCAGCACAGCAATCACCTCAGAGGCTGGCAACAGCCAGAGTGCTCTAGCTCATCCTATATTCAGCTGCGGAATATAAATTAAATATTTTCAGAATATTCTTTCTTTGTATGCAACTGGTGCAGCTGTTGCGTGAATGCGATGCAAGAAGGGAGGAGAGGTGTCTGCACAGAGCACCCTCTCATAGAGGCAGCATTACAAAAATCCTTGAGCACCCCAAGGCTGGAGGCAGGAAATTCCTTGTGAAACCCCTCAAGGATGGTGTAGGTGAAAGGGGGAAGCTCAGACTCCCTTCCTCCAGGCCCTACCTGTTGCAACATCCAGGAGAGCCACAAAGCCCCCCTCCCAGGGCTTGACACACGTCAACACCTGGTTCCTTCCTCCCCAAGCACCAGCAAAGCCACCCCACAGGGTGGACAGAGGGGGACACAGCCCCTCCAGGGACTCAGGGCCGTGGCTACCCCCTGCAGCCGCTACCAGGGCAGCTAATTAGCAACAAGACTTTGTTCTCCTCGGAAAATAATCGGGCTCAGTCTTCGATGGCAGGACGCCCCTCCCAGCCACAACTGCTTAACAAAGCCCTAATTATGTAAGCATTATATAAGCCGGCACACCTACCCCCCCGTGCCGGCCGCGCCGCAGCACCCGCTTGGCCGAGCTCCCCGCCAGCACGCCGGGACCCAGCGTGCCAGGCGCCTCTCGGGCCTCTCCAGCCGCGAGCAGCCGCCCACTCGCTGACAACACGAGAGCCAGCGCCGAGCCGGGATCAGCCTGTTGTCTACACCGGTGGTTTCTCGCACGCGTGGGGTACTCCTGTGCTTGTCTGGGTGGCCCTCGTGGATGTCCTCTCCTCACTAGGGCCACGGCCGCGAGGAGCTCCCAGGCCAGGCGTGCGGCACCCCGGCCAAGAGGGCAGCCACGCTGTGTGCCTCAGGCGGCAGGACCTGCAGCCCCCAGCCCCTCGCTGCATGCTGTCCCCGCTCGACTCCGGCTGAACGCAGCCTACTGATCAGAAGAATGACCGATTTCCACCATTGCTTTCACCCCAGCTCTGCTGCTGGCTGCAATGGTTGGTGTCCTGCTGAGTCACAGCCAGGCTGCTGCGAGACACAAAGGCATCTTTCGGGCTGAGCCTGCCCAGCCCCAGAGCTTGCCTGCTCTCAAGGGAAGCTCCCCTCGCCTGTCAAACGGCACGTACATCAGCTCTAACATCTTCATTCCCATTGCTGATTTATCTAGGAGTTAACCACCTCAGGTCTGTCGTTCATACTTGTCACCGCAACCAGACACAGAGACTGTCATATTGGTATAACAAATAGCTCTGCTTGAAGTCTGAGTAACACATTTTTCATTTCTCTAGGTATCTGTAAAGCAATCAGTCACTGTGAGTTCAAGACACCTACGTGAAATCTGCAGATTGCTGGTGAGAAATGGCAGGCTGCCTCCATCCCCAGCCCAGGACCTGAGGACGGAGGGGAGAAACATGAAATGAGCTCTGAAGAAAACACCACCAGCACAGGCTCTGCGGGCCAGAGCACGGGGAGGGAGTCAGACCAGGAACACACAAAAGCCAAACTCATCTCCAGCCTCCTTCTTGGGCAGGAAGTAAGTCCCAATCGATGGAAAACTTTAAAAGATAAATTATAAGGCAGCACTGCCTTTCTTTTTTTTCCTTCAGAGATCTTTCAGTATATCAGTTACTGATGAGGTTATGCTGCAGAATAAAGCTCCTTTCCTGGCCTGAAGGAACCCTTCAGGAACAAAAAGGCAGCAGAATTGAAGGGCAGGAGCAAGGAAGATACCACCCAAAAACCAAAAGGGAAAGGAAGCAGCCAAGAAGTGCCGAGAGGCAAACTGGAACATCAAACAGCCAACTTTGGTGACAGGCAATATATCTTCTAACCCTGGGATTATGCAAGCAGAACCAGGCCCCAAATACCCAAGAGCTCTTGTTCTGGCCGGGCCTCAACACTGCGGACGCCGAGACCCGGGTTACATAAACACCAAAGAGCACTTATATAACCGTGGTATGGCACGGGCGTGCAGCCGCCGGCACCTCGCGCCACCGGAGCGCGGCAGGTAGCTGCTCCGGCCAGCCCCGCGCCGGGGCGGCTGTGCCCAGCCCCCCCGGGACCTCGGTCCCATCCCTGCACAAGCCCCCAGAACGCAGCCCAGAAGGGGTGCGCGTCAGGTCGTCCTCCCTCTCGCAGGCACCACGGAGGGAAGGTTGATGGTTACTCCGGAGCGGTGGGCAATCTCGTGCCCGTTTCCAGCTCTGATACGCTCAAAGGAGGGTTCTGAAATTTCGAATCAAACGTTTTCATAGTGCTTTGAGATGGCAAGAACTGGAAAAAGGCAGAATGCTGCTACCTGGCATCCCTCTTCTAGATATACAATCAAAATTACTTTTCCCAATAAAAGTCCTCAAACCTAACACCCCCCCCACACACACACACTGACACTGTGGGCATTAGTCAAGACCAGGAAACAAAGCCAGGAAACACCCGCGAAGGTAGCGAGTGAAGCAGGGATGGGTTACGTTTGTCCTTTAGCTGGGGGTGCGCGAGAGCAACCGAGTTACATAAAACTGCTGCACTGGAGTCAGGAAGTGTTTCAGCCTCAAGTGCTGGGAAGTTTTCAACGAGCTGCGTGCAGGAGGGAACTGAAACCTCCCCTTTCTGGTTATCCCAGTTAACTAGTAACCCAGAACATAGTTTTCCAGCCAGATTACAAAAAATTACCAGAGGGATCTAAACCACAAGTAACCAGATCTAACAATCAGACCTTATTTATTTTCACAATAGTTCAAAACTTAAAAAAAAAAAAAATCTGCTCTATTCCATTAAGGTGGATAAATATTGATTTAGGTAACGAAGATAAATTTCCCCTCCCAACTTCAGAAAATAGATGCCTATGGGGGCTTGACATGTTCCCAGCACAGCGAATCCAGCTGGCTGCTACCATGACTCTTCTAGGGATAAATTTCAGGGACTAAGAAAAGAGGACGAGTAGGGGAGCAAGCATTCTGCATTATGCAATGATTACATAAGCATTAGTTTACACTAGGTAGCTGAGAGTTGTGGTATTAGCTTTACACCAGGATACCCTCAGAGCAGCAAGAAATAATAAAGAAGGGATTATTGCTGCCACACACTTCCAAGGCCACCAAAATGGCAAACAAACAACAAGCACAAGCTGAACTTTGATCTCTGCCTCAAGCCCTCACCATAGCTTTGTTCAGGACCTGATAACAGGGAGGGGGGAGAAGACAGCTGATACTCAACTCCTAATTTAAAAGAGCAGCATGGGAAATAATCCCAGTGTAAAGCATCCTTCAGCGTCTGAGTGCTCCTTTGTTGTTGCTCACGATGGCAACAGTATAAGAGAGGAGAGATTTCAAAATTATAATACCTGGCATTTGCACTCTAGTTCAGTGTCAAAGGAGTTCACAAGCACGACAGGGTCCTCACAATAACCTGTGAAACACCCTCCTGTTCATCGTGCAGAGGAGGAAACTAAGGCAAAGAAATCAGGTAGGCATCAGTGCTAAGTAACTCCCAAGTTGCTGGCTCGCTGTCCTATGCTCCAACCAACAGGCTCTCTTTCCTCTCCTTAAATATAATTTCCTACTTGGAAAACCAAAACATAGTTGTGGATTTTTTTAGAACTGTAACAAAGCACAGAACTTCAGCTGCATTCCCTTTTTCTGCTTCAGTCTCTTAAGTAATTTCAGGAGAATTTTTAAGGACTCTGTTTAATGAGGGAGGCATCATTTGGGAGAAAAATGCAAACTGTTGAGTTTGAGCCTGTGTGCCACCGCATTCCACTGGCACTTCTGCCATCAAGTGCAGCCAGAAAAGTGACCGAGAGCACTGGAGAAAGCTAATAGGACCAGGATGAAACACCATCGGTCAAAGAACAATCTGTTTCTAGTTTTCCTTTTCAAAATATTGGTGCTGCTTTGTGTGCTGCTAAAGGAGTTTGACAAAGGGCAGCAAAGTTGTTCATGGTAATTAGACTCACACAAATTGAAGCCACAATGTCACAAGGACACTCCCACCCAAAAATGTAACACCCCAAAACCTCAGCCCATTACAGCCTGGAAAAAAGACAAGCACTAGCTCCTTCAGAAGGTTGCTAACATTACAGCTACCTCTATGGTAAAAAAAGAAGCATGTGTGTATATGGGGAAGAGACAGGGCTCTTCAAATAAGAGACATTTTTCTTGCAGGGCAGCTGCCTCTTTTCAAACAGGGGATAGGTAGTGTACTGCAACAAACCTTGATTTACTACCTGGTGAGTGCTACCATAAAAATAACTAAAATACTCTCTAACTTTCCAGAAACATTTTTAAATAATAAACAGATAGCACAGCACTGCATATACAAGCGCTCGCTACTTTGAACACACCAAAGAAGTGTTCAGGCACCTAGACTGAGAAAAAGCCATGTAAACCAGAGGGAAAAAGAAATACTGATCAGTGGTTGAAACGCAAAGGCAGGGAAGAACATGATGCCTCAGTTCTGCCCCAGACTCACTCTGTGACCTTGTGCAGTTTTATCATCTTCTCTGGGGACAAGGCAGTTATGGAAAAGTGGGACAGAGATCCTCCTGGATCCACCAGCCAGAGCACAGCCATGTTAGATCAGTTACAAATGCTTCCTCAAACAGAGATAATTTCCCCACTGGTAGAGCAGACTGTGATAAACCTTGCCCCAGACTTTATAACTTGACAAGCGATGCTGTACAAGGAAGGGCTCATTTGCACTCTCTCTCTCTCACATTTGTACAAGTGACCCCAAAATATCTTTCCACCCAAAATTTTTGGAGGGCCTCTAACCTTGCATTCTCCCTCCATCTATGACCTACAGTCTCATTTCCAAAAGCATCTTCCCCTCCCCTGTCTTCTCTTTTTATACCTATTATCTAGACTGAGTTACATAAGCCACTTGTATCACCCAGATTCCTCATTTATCCAAACTCATTTTGTGTCATAATTCCTTTCTCTTCTCAGTTCACACTCTCCCAGAATTAGCTTCTTTGTCCTGCCACCACAACCAGAGAAATAAGAAAGCAGGAAAAGGGTTTTTTTGCTAGAATCCACCCCTCCCACTAATGGATAACAAATACTGCATGGCTTATTTCTATAAAAACTCCTCATGAAGACCACACTGCACTAGACTCCTATAATAAACCAGGAACCCAGAGCTGGAACTTCTCGGGACCAATTTTGACCAGCCTATTAAGTTCATAGCATGAACTTTGGAGGTATTTGCCATGTGAATAAGGTGGAAGAAGCTTGGTGTCCCCGAGTACCTGACCTCAAAGTAACAAGTTAAATTACATATTTAGAAAGTTCTTCAAATCTGAACAAAGTTTTTTCTCCAGACAACATCCTCCCACTATCAAGCAAACTAAGCAGCAGCCCCATCTTCCATTTGATGGGGGGGGGGGGGGGGGGGAAGCGGAAATAGCCAAGTAGCTCTTAGTCTATTAGGCACTAATTAGAGGATCTGCAGCAAGCATCAACAGCTCTGCCTGGTGCCCACACTGCTGCCCAGTCAGCAAGTAACCAAATATTTCACTGACAAAAGAAGCTCTCAAAACTCTTATCGAGTAGGATGTTGGGGGAAAGTATACACAAAAAGTTGAAGGGGGTGGGGAAGAGGACACTGGATATAAAATCACACTGATGTTAACAGCTGCCTCCTCTCTTGCTAAAAATTACTTTTGCAGCGTTACAATATAACAGCAGCAGAAATAATAACAGCCAGACCCAGAATGTCCTATCACCAAAGTCTTCAGAATTAAAAGCACAAAGAAAGAAAGAGCTTTCTCCTCATATCCACTCCATCAAACCAACAAGCACTGCAAGACTCTGACAATTCAACCATTTCCATCCCTGCCAGGTAGGTAGCAAATTAAAACCTGAGCCCCTGAGTCTCCGCTCCTGATGCACTTTGCTAGGCACTGAGTAGGGTGCTCCTGCACAGGGGAGGGAGAATGAATGGTCTGTAACAGGAAAGCAAGAGGGAACAGAAAACAGAAGCGGGGGGACACAAAGCAAAAAAACACAAAAAACCAACCTGTGTCCTACCTGGAAACTGCTGAGACTCATCCAAGAGTAACATGCTGCTCAGTGCACCGAGGCAAGACCTCTGGCCGTGACTGCCCCAACACTTGTTCAATGTGGCCGCACGCTTTCAGCCCCTTCTGCTATTCTTGTCTCAGGGTCTTCAGGACAAAAGTTTCCAGTCACTCCCGACAACTCGTTATCTCTGCCTGCAGCCCAGCGAGCACTAAATCCACTCTCACTGGCTGTTCAGTTCGCAAGCGGGAAATGCCTCCTGATAAAACAGTCCAGGGTACAGGCAGGGAAACCTGCACTTAAGGTTTCTGAAAATAACTTTGGTAAATAGCTCCTAGTGCTTGAATCCACCCAGCCGGTGTGACGGGAATCAGCAGGCATATATCCTCCCTGCACCCAGCTGAGACGGACCAGGGTCACTGTTATATAACTAGTTAAATATGCCTCGTGTTCAGCCTAAAAATTGTCACTATCTTCTCCCCCGCTTGGAGAGTCAAACAACACAGCCCTGCCCAAGGTAGCTGCTGCTCCACCAGGGACCGATGCCTGGAGCTGCGCTGCCCGGTCGGTTTGGCTTCGGTACGTGTTCCTGATCAGCGGGAGCAACCTCAGTTAAGCCTGGGAAAAGAGTTTTAAAAGAGAGAAGAGGAGCAGGGAGGCTGAGTGGGTGTGTACGGGGGAGGTCCTTCTCTCCTCTCGAGCGGCAGAGCTGCACGCCGTTTAGATCGGGTCAGATCCCATTCACTCAGCCCGTGATCCAGTTCAACTAGTGGCAGAGACCAAGACTGAGAATAAAATAAAAATCCTTACATAACCATTCGGGCTCCAGCGGGGCCCCGCACAAGGGGAATCCCAACAGACAACAGGACATTCAGAGCAGGGCACATGCGGGACCGTAACCACACTTCCAAGTTTCACAGCACAGGGGGGAGATAAGTTGCAAAAAGAAGTACAGCCTTTTTGGCTTTGAAAACAATCTTGGTATCTGTGATTTTATGAACTATTTGCATAATGCCTGCTAACTTCCAGGAAACCTCGACTGAAACCTGAGCAATTCGATGCGAGCTGGTAACTTGTTTGCACAGTAACAGGCGAAAGGGCATCCTGTTTGCTTCGTTAGATCAGCAACTCGTACAGCACTGCTAGTCTGCAGAAGGCTCACAGTGCAGCAAATGGACTATGAATAAGATTTCCCACTTTTTAGGAAACAACCTGTCAGAATTTGTGGAGTGCAAGCTTATTCTGAGCGAGCCTTTCTCCCCATCATCCCTCTGCACCAAAAGGACAGGTACAGGAGAGAGTAAGTACATGACAGAATAAGTACTTTAAAGCTGTGGTTGAACCCCTAAAGGCTAACCATCACACCTAACCTTCTTCAGTGCTACAGAGACTTCTTCCATACCTGATTCTCTTCACAGGCATACCCACTGCCAGTAACAAACAGCAAACCTGGGCTGATAGACACATAATGAAATCAGCTCGCTCCTAGGGAGCATTTGTCCACATAATGAAGTCAGCTCTTTGCTTGAAACAACTGGCAAGTGAGAGTCAGGAAAACCAGGATGGGCGCAAGAAGCCTGAAGCAGGCTGTTTCTGAACAGCTCTGGCACAGATCTGCAGGACTCCAGGACAATGAGCTGCACTTGTAACAGTAAAGGTTGATCTAAAGATCTCCAAACACAGCCAGGGCAGAGCCCGGTTACCTTTTGTGTGACTCCAGCCATTTTAATTAGACCTTTCATTTGAGAGGGTGGTAGGGCACAGTGAATGCTTGCTACCATCAAAATATCCTTGTTGCTTCAGGGTATATCACACCTTTGAAACAACCCAGAGGTGCTATTTTCATAATTAAGAGCCATATAAATTTTACCAAAGAAAAGATGAACTATATTAAAATTAAGAGGCTCAGTAACAAGACAGCCTTTCACTTATGTCACAGATTCGAATAGCCTGGCTGGTATACAAGAACATGCAGTGTTTATCAAGGGGGAAAAGAGAGACAAATATATTAAGAAAAGTACATAGCCGAGAATCTTGCAGCAGGCCTTATAAGGACTTTGTAGGGTTGGAATAAATAACCAAACATGACCTCAGCATCTGACCTAACAGATTTATGAAACTGGGAAGCAAGATTTAAAGACAAGTATTTGTGTAAATACAACTGGGTACTTTCCAAGGCATGCTTATTACAGCAACCAAGCACAAGGAAAATGAAAGTTCAATACATTGGGGGAAACAGGTGACCTATACCTGTCCTTCTGCATGCAGCAATAAAAAGGGAATTTCCTTCTTCATCCTAGTGTGCAAAATGGGAAGGAATTTTTCTAGCTTTTCTACTCGCAACAGCCTACTGGTTAGGCCAGCACTGCTAGCCACAATAAATACATATTCACACAGCCAAGAATTAGATCTGCCAGAAACAGTCAGTTTATAAAATGATCTCCTCATGGAAGGTAATCTCGTTACAGATAAGCCCATTTACTGAATAGCTTTTCTGTGAGGCCAGCCTTGCCAGTAAGGAAGAATGTTCTCCCTCCCCTAGAGGGTCTGAAATCTTACCTAGCTGTCATACCTCACCTACCTCATGCTCAAACCACAAGCTCTTTGCAATTGTATGACTCTGCTATACATCAGAAGAGGCTTCTCAAGAAACTGTTGTCACTTAAGAGGTTTCCCTGCAAACAACATAGGAGATTCCCCTGTTAAGAAAAAAAAAATCACTATAAAGTTTGTATTTGCATAGAATATCAAGATAAAGGCTCTTCAGAACATGTTTTTTATTCAACTGACAAGTCTTTTCAGCAGCAATGTCAGCATCCCTGAGCACTGCAAATTCTTAAGGGTTAAAATTCACACCTAAGTCTCCCTACACACACAAGAAGCTCCATCGTAAAGTTTTTCAGGACACTAGCTCCTCTGTATAGCAGAGAACATTGGAGATGGGAGGGGGGAGGAGGGAATCAAACTAAACTCAGTTCAACTAAAAAGTTTCAACAAAATATCCCAAAACATATCACAAGTGACTTTCCTTCCCTAGCCCTTCAAGCTGCAGTAGCTCCTTCCCCATCCCCATGCCCATTCTCCACCTTGAACCTGGTTCTCTCAACCCACTGCTCTCCTTGCTGAGCTCTGCAGGCTGAGCAGCTCCAGGACTGCTCGACATTGACCTGATCCAAGCCCACCAAGTGCAGCACAGGTGAGAAGCCCTGGATCCATAACGTCCCACCATGCTCTTGGTCCCTGCAAGCTAGGGTGGTTCCCTTCTCTCCAGTGACTGCCCTGTATGCTGTTCACCCTCATCGCCACCCTGCAGAACAGAAGAGATTTTCCTTCCCCACCCTCAACTGCTCCATGCTGGCTGTGCAGTCCCTTCCCCATCCCACAGCTTTCTCACAGGCATGCTCCACATCCACCAGCTGCTTCTGCACACCCCACTGATCTCCAACAAGTAGAGAAGCTGCCTACAAATCTGAATTGTTTGTAAGTTATTAAACACAAACTAGGCTTTGACAGCCAAATTTCACTCTTAATTATCAACTGCTAGTAGCACATACAAATATCATTAAGGCCACTTTCCCTGTCCTCTTTTCCATGTTGTTTTAGCAACATGGAAAACACACAAGAATATCAAGTTTGAGTTTGTTGTGGTATAAGGTGGTGTTTATCAACCTAAAACAGTTCAGACAGAATCAAACTCAAACTCCATAACACTATTTGTTGGCAACTGAGTATTGCCAGGCTTTGAGAATCATTTGCTTTTTAAACAAACACTGCACTGTAAATAAAAACTCTTTTTGAGTAAGATCTAAACCAACCATGGAAAACCAGACAAGTCTTTCCATTGACTTCAGTGAGTTTTGGACTGAACTGTAAAGCATAAAATTTGATCAATCTGGTTTTTGTCATTTTATTTGTATTCATATAAATCTTGGTTTATTTTCTTTCCCACACTCATCTATATCATAACTGGGGGGGAAGTTGTACATAGTGTAACAAAAATCTAATCACACAAAATACAGGTAGTGATGAATGCAGTACCTTCTGCAAATGCTTTTTAGACTGTCACTGTGGCAAAACATACAATGCTTCAGACTGCAGTCCCAGGCTTTCAAAGGTTGTTTAAATGTATTGAACGAAACAAGCTGTTATTAGACAAGATTTTAAGTCAAAGGATTTATACCATAGATATTTATCATCATCTTAATCAAAGCTAAATCCATTGAGTTACAATCCCAGTTATATTCAAGAAACTGTTTCTCATCTCTTCCTATAACTTGCTACATTTCTGCTGCTTAAGATGACACAATGTATTTGTGCACCATAGAAGAGTGATCTTGTACAACTTTAATTTCATTCCAGTTTTCATCTAAGTGCAAATTTGACATAAATCACAAGCTGAGTACACAAAAACTGCTTCTAACAGTTCAAGTATTTAAATATTTTACATAGATGATTACCTACAGATGTTTTAATTGCAAAATTTGTTTTGACAGAGATTTAAACTAGAAGTTTCGTTCACCTAGCCCAAAAAGATTTTATCTTGTAGCTTTCCCCTGTCTCATTCCTATTTGCATATTTGCAAGTGAAAATAACGTCTTCTGACTCCTACTTAGAATTTTTTTGAGACTGAGTCAGTGAACTGCATGCTGAAGAAAACGTGAACAAGACATTTTCAACATCTGTAGTCCAAACTACCGTTATTAAAATAAAAAATGGGTATTGCATCAAAAAACTTTGATTCAAACGATGAGCCAGACACTTCTGAAAGTTCAGTGTTGCAGTTTTCTATAAAGCCTAAGCAGGAAATTAAAACGACAAATAAAGCAAATAACTGTGATGTGATATTGTGTTTTAAAATCTGAAGAATACTTCTACTTTAATTAAAACAGTTCCCCCTCCTTCCAAACTTGCTGCTGCTTCTTAGCTAAAAGTATTATCCTTTTACAACATATAGCTACATGCACATTTTATTTAACCAGTCATTAAAAACAGCACAATACTAGACAAATTAAGAAAAAATGAAAATAAGGACCCCTTGCATAGTTTAAACTCAAATGCAAAACAGAGAAGTGTTTCACTTAGTACATTTGAAAATAAAAGGGGTGCTGCCTAAAACGTAAAGCAGAGGATTTTCACTTTGGCTTCATCGCACTCATCAGGCGACCTTGGCAAAGTCACTTTGCCACTCCTTACCTTTCCCTACTTACCAAGAGGGAAAATATCACATTACAAATTTGCTAATTAGTTTCCTTGTGATTTCGTCATTGTTTCAGAAGTTGCAGATGATGGAGTAGGGTATCTACTAGCAATCACTAGGTGCAGTACGAAGATGACTATTAAAAATGTACATGAGGAAAAAGGTACCAAATGTGATAGAGAAGTAAGTGTGACTGTCCTTCATTAGATTCTCTGGCTGCTTTGTGAAAAGAGAAAAGCAAGGTTTTGGCCAATAAAGCACAACCCCCATATCCTGCAAAGCCTATCAGAAAAGCAGGAAGAAACAAGATACTTCTCTGGGTGGAAGACTTGGAGCAATTCTTTGGTTCAGCTAATGACTGCTTGCTCATTGACCCTGCTCCCTGTGCATTCATGCTACTCTCACGTTTGTGGCAGCTTTAAGAAAAGAGCATGTAGCTACAGGTAAAAAAACATTTGAAAAAATCCATATACATATATATATAGAAAGTGCAGAGCCATGGATAGGGGCTGTTCTTGAACCACATAGAAGGATTTCTATTTTGTATTCCATCATATGCAGTAGATCAAAGGGAAGGAGGAAGAAAAGAGGAAAAAAAAAAAGCATAGCTAGTTATAGTACCACATCATTTCACGAGATCAGCCAGTCCTTGCGCACAATCGGCGCGTCTGAAGGAAGCAGATCTCTGGCGTCATCACCTCCTTTTAAAGAAGTAAAGCAAGTCATTACTCCAGGTTATATAACACTTAGATTATGCCAGACTTTGTGCCACCCTCTCAAAAAGGAAGCTGCTGTCAGAGAGCCTGGAAAGGAGGCAGAAGAGTCACAAACGTTTTCATTCGGTGCTTCCCCCTGCTTAGGATAAGCAGAGGAGACCAGGAAAGAGTCCGCACTTTCGGACAGAGCAGGCAGACGGCGAAAGGCTCAGCGACTGACCTGCAACATCGTCAGTCTGTAATTCCCTGTGAAGGGGGCTGGGGGGACAGCACTCGTCAGGATCTCATCCTTCCTTCCCACAGCAGCCGTCAAGCCACACCTCACCCTGCTGAGAATAACCTAGTTCACAGGGTTAGTTAAAATGCTGGAATCAGTCAATAAAACCCCCACAAACCCCAGGCACCACTCCTCCCACACTCCTCTCCATTCCTGTTACCTTCCCCTATTCCTCCCAGATTTATGGGCAAACAGCCTGTAGACAAGGGACTTCCACCTGCCTCTATCATCCTCCGACAACTGAAACTGCCCAACACAAACAAAATGCCCAGCAAGGCAATCTGCAGCTTCAGGTTTGGCAGAAAGGGCGCCTAACAAAGCATACAGTACTGGCTGTTCCCAGCAAAGCACCCAAGAGACCCAAGAGGATTTTTTTTTTTTAATGTCACCATTTAGTGAGTCCAGTAAAGCCCCTTCAAGGGAGCTGGGTGCCTGCCACAGGGTCTGCACAGGCATTAGCAGCTCCTGTACAACATGCTGGGTATGCAGACACTTGCTAGCTGGGCAGGTCCAAACCCCTCAGACTGCACACAGAAACACCATTTGTTCTGAAAGACAGACTATACTACAGAGAAACTGCCAGAATAAAAATAATGGGTAAAATATGCAGCCTTCTGTAACGAAGCAAATTTCCCAGAGAAATCGGTGGGGCTTTTGCCTAAATGAGAGGCAAACCTTCTTCCCTGCAAGTTCAATGTAACCTTTCTGCATTACTCGGTAACCAGGCTTGCTAAAACTGCAAATGCTAGTATCCAGTCTCTATTCACCTTTGATGCTAACTATATCTTTTATATTTTATTCAGCTGGATTGTGGAAACACAGAAGACAGCCAGGTCCTAACTTTCTGGATCTTAGGAAACCAACACAAGTCTCAAATGTAAGATTTGTGGAGACAGGGAGTATACGCTTAACAGACACAAAGCAACTTTGGAGACGCTCTTATCCCTTTCAGGAACTGAAAAAATAATAACCCCCCCTCAACTTCTTAGTTATAGCAAGTCACCTGAGAAATGCATCCAATATCTGCAGTTAGACACACGTTTTCTGAGTTATCCACAACGAGCTGACTTGAGGTTGAGCCCCACAGTCTGCACCTGTATGATAAAGCATATTTAAACACTCTGATCCATAAGGATCATTTTCTAAGGTAATGCAGTTTCCCATAACAATTAGAGAAAGTTTAAACAAATGCCAATATGCAGGATATTAATTTACAAGTAAATTCTTTCACATGTAGCGAGTACTTTTGTACCTCTATGATACCACACATGCCATCCTCTGTATGCAATTATTGGCTTGGAAGACAGTCTACGAAAGTCACTACAAGCATTAAAATCTACCTGGTTGTTTAAGAACACCAAAGTGCACAATGGTACACGGAAGTTCATGTTTTGCTTCCCAGGCTTACAAAAATCAGGGCCATTACAGAGGCAACAAACTTACTCTTAAGAGGAAGTTTGCTTCCCCCTGGATATGCCCTTCTAGCTTCCTTAGAAATAGTACTGGTGGACTCTGGAGGGAGCTGCACCCAGCCACAAGTAACCAAAATAAAAGAATCAAGATAGGAAAATCCATCAAGAAGGAAAAAATTGAAAGATGTCAATCACCACTCTTCCCTTCCTCTCAAGAAATCCACCTTGCACTCTGCAAACAGTAACTTGCAGATTAAATTGTAGGGTTATTACTTACTGGCACCCACCACTTTGGCATATGTACGCACAGAATACAGCAGAGCTTAAAATTAAAGGAAACCTCATGATTGCCTTCAGTGCTTTTCTAGATTTACAGAAGTCCTGACTTTTGTTTCTTTCCACACTTTCTCCGACTCATCCACTTTCAATCAACAAAAAGAGCCTCCCCTCCACCCCAAGCTTACTCTAACAGGCCTGCACCTTTCCTTAGCCCCTGCCACCAGCCTCCAGCTAAACAACAAGGACAAGAGATCAAAGCACATGTATCACCAGTCTGAGGCAGAAAGCAAGAAGCAATCACATCCACTGTGCCCATGTACTGCAACAGATGGAAGCATCTCATTAAAGGCTTCCTCAAAGAGCAGCTATAGTCTCTGAGGCTGCCTCGACCTTGGGATGCCCATCTACCTTGACACCAACCGAAGACACAGCTGTGAAAAGCTGCTTTCTAAAAGGAGTTGAGAGATTAAAGAAATAAGTATGTATTTGCTCCTCCTCTTCTTACGGAATGCATTTCATTTTTTAGTAGATGGGGAGGACAACTTAAAACCAATGATTCCTAAGAGAAAATGGTGTGCAGTCTGGTCAGACGTAGAAGGCAAAAAGAGTTCAGATTGCTGGAACTGATCTCCATTTACCAATACAAGCAGGACCATCCAATTCAAGTAAGAAGAGCAGGTAAATTACTTTCTAACAGCAGCTCCCCTTTTTTTTCTTCTTTTTTCCTCCAGCAGTATGGGCCTTTCTAAATCTGGATATAAAATAACATAGAATAGGATATCATTTAGCAGGGTATTATTCAGGAGACTGTCTCCACACTCTTCATCTGCTTCTCAGTTTCATACAGGTGAGTATAACATGACCTAATTTATAAGAATAACTTCAGATGAAAAGCAAAAACCAAAGACTTTCCTCTCTTCCCCTGTAAGGACAGAAATTTGCTCTGCTCCCAACCCCACACATCCAGCTGGGGACTCCCATGCACACCACAGTTTTGTTTTGTTCCAGCACTTTGTTGGAGAGAAGAAAAGATGGAACAACTTTAGGGTGGAAAGTACATGAATAACACAATCTCCCGAAATGAGCAACAGCTCCCCGCACCTCTAGGATGCATTCATGTATCATTCAAAAAAGTATTAACCCACACTTCCACATGACTTTAAAAACAGATTTCCAAGATAATTTCAGCTTTAATAACTCCAGGTGCTAATGAACTTTCTAGTAAGTATGGCATTAACTACTGATTTTTCCCATCAGGTTAGACAAGGAAATTATCCAGGCAGCTACAAATTGATTTCACTTTCAATGCAACTGCACCCTTTGCTGCATGCACCATGATGATGAGCCACAAAGAGCCACAAAGGAACATCACATTAAACAAAATCCATTCTTGCTATAATTTCATGCCAACGTTTTTTTTCTCCAGCCACCAACTGAAAATTGTATCCAAAGCTGATCTAGCCGTACCCCTTTAAATAAACAGCCTTTGTTCTAGCAAGAGTTCACGGAAAGCAAAGATCTCTTCAAACTTGAATCGACAGTAGCTGTCATCTGAAATCAAGTACTCCTGCCTTGGTATCTTGGGAAATTCAAAACTGTGAGTACCAAGTGGCACACTCAAGTTCAAACAAAAAGCAGCCATTGAACTACATTCTGGATCTTGTTCCAGAAACGAGGTAACTGTTTGAATCTGTCATGATACTACCAAATGTCATAGACAGGGATGAGCACAGTTTTAAGAGGCTAGGGTGAGGAAAAGGGTCTCTCTTTCCCCCCACTAACCTCCTGTACCAATCTTTCAGAGGTTCTGAGACTTGTCCCTGGTGCCTTCACCCTACTAAGAAGCTGCAGTGCAAAACAGCACAGGCACCTGTGTGTCCTCCACTCTGCTGGGACTTGTGATTCTGTACCACCAACACAAACGTGCTCCTCATTTACTCCTCTTTAAGGGTCCTTATGTCCATAGAAACCCCACACAAAGCAGTTTTGTTTTCCTCCAGCACTTTGTCAGGGAGGAGGAGGAACAGTATGAGTCTGAGGTGGGAAGAGGAAGCGCAGACTAGCTCTATCTTCTCCTATTCTCCACTAGTCAAACAGAGATGCCATGGAGCTAGCACACCCCCAGCCCTGTGGAAAGAAAGCGGGGATGGGAAAGGAGAAAACAGGCTAAGTGGACAACACAGGATAGAAGATAAGGCCAATTGCATGGAGATGGTCATATCACAACCAGCTCTTTGAACTTTTACCCCTGAACTACACTTTAAAATAAAAGTTTAACCCATATACTCAGAGGTAAGAAAACAAGCGGCTTGCCATCACTATTAATAGCAGAATTACAGCAATATGTATGAGTAAGAGATAATGAATTCCAGAGACTTCAATCGGAATAATCCAAAGACATTCAGAACATGGAAAAAAAGAGCACTACAGTGGGATTCATTCACTCAACAGCTTTCCTCGGGAAAGCTCTGGGGTATGAACAGTCCCTGCATTTGAAATGATCTGTAAAATCCATATTGGAGGTTTGTTTCCTCTTTGCTCAAATTAGCTTTTATTCCTATGGAGTTCTACGCAGCCCTGAGCAACTACCAGGATCAGAGAAAAAGTGCAGGACTTGAAACAGCCCTTTATCTCTACAGTCATCAGTACATGACATTTCTAGTGAAAAGGATTTAGGGAGTTAACTAAAAAAGTTCTTAGCAGTCACGCACTGATATCACAAAATCGAACATGATAAAACAAGTGCTGCTACCCACAAGTGATGAGAAAACAGATGCAGTGGGCAGGGATGACAAGGCTGGAAAAGTAGTGGAAGCCTCCAGCTAAGATTGAAGCCTGCTGCTAGGATGGGTGTGCAATCTGGCAGCCACTGGGAAGGGGTTATAAGTGTCAGGGTAGGTATGTCCTGGAAGAAGTGCTCTAGAAAAAAAGACTAAAGCTATAAGAGCTCCTACACATGATGCTAAGGTTCATTAACTGACCACCACTGAAGAAATGTACAAAGGATGTAAGCTATGTGGTTATTAACTCACACTTATTCAGAAATATTCAGAGAACTAGCCTTCTGTGCTCCTTTCTTCCTTGAGGGCAGGGGGAGAAGATTTAAGAACTGCTTTCATCAAGACTGAAAGTTTGTACCATGGAAGTCCAAACTAAAATAAACTCTAGACCATCTATGGGACAGCCTATAATAAACACAAACAAAACTTTGAGCAGAAATGGAAAAACTGCACCAAATCTGAAGATAGCACTCTTAATTACCAGAATGTAAAAAGAACTCCAAGAAAATTCTGAAACTGAAACCACCACAAGTATTAATTCCACACACAACATATATCAAAAAGACAAAAACAGGTTAAATGTGCAAAACACAAGTCACTACTAAGTCTGAGACTATACTGTCCCCCATCAACAGATGTGGATAACATTACATTAACCCTGGAAGGTTCTTAAGTAATCTGAGTCACCATCAAATCATGGAAGACCTATGTTCCTAAAACAAAGCCACTATTTTGCAAGCAAGCAGTAAAAATGTTAGGTTTGTAACTGTTATCACTATTACTTAAAACAAGTAATCAGTTTCAGTTTGGAGAAAACGTATATGCAGCCTGTTGCCCTTCCAAGGAAATAACTGTGAAAGATTAATAATCTTCTAAATCTTCTAGAGCTAGAAATATGCAAGAGCCCATCCATGAGGGCAGGATCCCCCCAGGATCCCCAATGGAACATATACAGAACTACCACAGTACCAGGAGAGGAGGAGAACAGCACAGCTGGGAACAGGGAGAACAAAGTTTTAACAGAAATTATTAAAACTAAGCTTTTAAAAAGCTTCATAGTACAAACATTAGAGTACTTCCATCTTTCTTCTGAATAAAAGTAACTGTTCCTAAGATGATTCTTATGAACGAGGGTCATCTACAAAGAGACAGGACTATAAACATCAGATGGGCAAAATAAAATGATCCTCTTAATTCTGAAGTTAGCTATATTTCATAGGCCAAATAGCAGAAGACTGGCTTTATATTAGATCTAAGGTAATATAGATGTCAAATGACATTTCTGAGGCAGTATGTAGCTGTGAAAAGATACCAGGAAAAGCCGAGTGGACACCTCCACAGAAAACATAATTATACGGCCAAGCACACAGAAAGTATCCTGATATTCTGGCAGACAGAATTAAAGCTGAAACAATCTGAAACCTCAGAAGCAATCTAGCTTTGCTCAGATTGCGTAAGAGAGTTTTTCCTGTACCTGATGAACAACTATAAAAACATTTTATGTTAGTTATATGTAAATTGTCTTTTTACTCTTCCTCATTATTTCCTACATTTGTTAAAATTTATTTTTAATTAGTCACTAAAGAAATATAAAGTATAAATATGTTTCTAGTGCTTTAAGATTAAAATAAACAGCTGTCATTAACGGCTAGCGATGTTCTGATATACCTACATTAATTTTGTTTGCTTTGGAAAGAATAATCCTGACAAACAATTATGAGTATTCAGCCACAATAATATAGATGTAAATGATAAAATACATACGTCTATGATAAAATAACCAGGGAGAATGACCCACTTGGACATGACATACAGCCACTCTTCTCTGTTAATAAAAGTTTGTCTACAACATCATGCTGCCTATTGCTCCACTGGGTGCAGGTTCCCGTGAACAAAGAGACAAGGTCACCGCCAGCCTCTTTGAGACAAAGTAATCTGTGGCCCTATAACTCTATCTCCTGGGAATTCCCTTGTTTCTTACCTGAACTAACACTTCCATTTCTGCTACTTTCTCATTAGAAAAAGCCATCACATTAATAAAACCAGAGAAGTATTATGTAAACATTTTATAATTTGTGTAAACATTCTATAAGCATTTTAAATCAAAACAGCATCTCCAAGTAGCACATAGTTGAAAGAATATTAAAAAACCCCAACCAAACAACACTTGAGGACAACAACGTACTTTGAAACCAAAACTACTTTAGTAACTAGAAGAGAGAAGTATCCATCTTTAACATATTCTACACTAAGAAAAGGAAGGTTATTCTCAGCAGGTTTAAGTAGGTGCATTCAAAAATCTGCACACCCTTTGAAATTATTAAAAATCCTAATTTTAAAGGAAGCAAATACAGCATCCCCTTAGGCTTGGGCTGTAATTTTATGATACAAGGAGTCTGGTGGAAAATACAGTACAGGGAATTCCCGCCTGAGCCACGCACTCCTGTCTACATGACCTAGAAGATCAGCCCTTCTACTGGGCCAACAAACATATTTCTAGGATCATGCCATGAACCAGAACAGTTACCTAATCTTGCTTAAATGTAACCTGCCCAGCACACGTCCACTGACAGCTATAATGGTCCTAACTGAAGATGAGAATGGGGCAATTATAACTAGGTGAGGATAGAAGGTGACAACTTAGCACTGCCACCTTTCATGTTGTAAAACCAAAAAGTAAACCCAACCTGTATGCTGTCAGAAAAGAACATTTTTCAGTTGTTAAAGATGATTATTGTAAGTGAGCAATAATTGCCTATAGCATCCATTAAACTGTTTAACTATGGGCAAGCCAGTGATGTAAACGTATTTAATTTCACTGGGTCCTTTTAATAATACAAGTAATTGTAAATTGATTTATTTACTTCTTTATATAATTGCTTCCCCAGAATCTGTAGCTATTTTAAAAATTCTACCCTCCTTACAATTTATGCTTGTGGCCTGTTTTTCATGATGGAAATTTTTTTTGGCCAGGAGTCCATATTTAACCTACATTAAATCCCTATTTAAATTAAACACCTACATAAGCACTTCTCCCTACCAAGCACTGGACAAATCCTAACTCTTGTGCTATCTACCAAGGTGTCACTCACCAAAATTAGTAACACCAGTTTTGTATAACAAGTGTATGCAGAGATTCACAACCCCATTCACTTACCACTCTCATCAAGTAAGTCCTCCTCGTCATCCCCATCATTATCCTCCTCCATCGCCTCCTCCTCATCTTCCTCCTCCTCCTCTTCCATATCCTCCTGCTCCAAGTCCGGGTCCAGGTCCGGATCACTCCCTGAGATTGACTCGTCTGACATGATTCCCAGTGGTGCTCCTTGTGCATTACCTGCTCATGTTCTACCGTGAGGCAGCCCTGCAAGAAAAGAAAAGAGGTACATAATGAGCCCATTAAATCCCAACCTTTAAGCCTAAAGGCTCAAAGTCATAGCAGGATTACTGCATATAAAAACACAAATCTGTCATCAGTCTTTTAAGTAACAGTTATATCAGACTGTGCACAAAATCCTGAAATGGAGAAAATGGATGCCATAAGCAACGTATCATAATGATACAGACCCAGCACTGTAGAATCAATATCAGAACCAATACATTAACTAATCACTCAAAACCACCTCTTTCTTGGTATGTTTGACATGTACACAGCAGAAAGATTCCTAGTATCAATGTCTGATTATACAAAGATGCAAAAATAAATAAATTATGTGAACAATTTCAGAACACTACTGTCCAAAGATGAAGCACAGAAAAAAGGATCAGTCTCAGAATCCCATATGGATACCTGTTACCCTGATCCCTAACCACTGCAAACATCATCGCAGTATGCAGACTGTGGGTCGCAGACAGAAGCCACCCTCCTGACTTAGCTGTACCTGCTGCGAAGGTCACCCAGCTACTCATCACAGCCTGTCCGAAGTCTCCGTTCCAACCAACAGAACAGAGACAGCGTTACCTTATAACAGTACGGACAGAAGGCAACAAAGATCCAATTTTTAAAGGTTATACGTCCCTTTGTAAAGCAGGGTGAGAAGAAAAGTAAACACAAAGGAAGGATGATCAGAGAGAATTTGCATTTCCTTTCTCTAAAATACAAGAGCTGGAGCTGGCTCTGCATAACTCCTGTGTTACACTACTCCAAGTCATCACAGCAGAAATCATGGTACAAAACAACAATAAAGCTTAAAGGGAGGCCCAGGGCAATCATGAAGTCACAAGTTTATCTGTTCAGATCATGCACTGTCACTTCTGGACAGTGATGGGTACTCCTCTTCCATACACAAAGAATTATCATAAAGGAGCTGTGTCAGATGGATGAAAAGAAAGAAACACAACCAAGAAAGGAAAATAAAGAAGGCATCTTGATCTCAAGGAACATGAAGCAAAGGATGTGTTCAAAAATCAAGCCTCAGAAGAATTACTACCCACACATTCCCCAGCAAGCTTTAAAGAAAGATAAGGGAAACGTTTCCTCGTCACCCATTTTCCACTGCTCCCTACTTACACCACATTTCCAGTGTAAACTATAAAATGTTTGAGAACTAATCAGGCACTTAAAAAAAAAAAAGAAAAAAGAAACTTCTAAGCAGATAAGACAGCATACATATCTACAAACACTTCAAGAAACAGAAAAATGTCATTTTCAGCTGTGTTTCAGCAGTAACTAGATGAGCTCAGAAACTTGAAGGTTAAAGACACAACTCAACACCCCTGTAGCAGGGCTGAAAATCTAACTGTCAAGTATGCTGAATTATTCTAGCTGAAGTCATCAGTTCCTGCTTTGCCTCTCTCAGCTCCTCAATAACATTCAAAAGTGTCTCAAAGAAAATAAACACAAAGGGAAGAACAGGCTTTGCGGAGATTGGTATTGGAATAGGAAGCCTTTCACCACTAGGTCCCAGGAGCACTTTACCACCAGGCAGAGACAACTGAAGTCCCTACACTATTACACATGTCACACAAAATAAGTTGGCTTAGTCAAGCAGATGGTAGAAAAGGCCAAAATCTAAATTAGCTTAAGTGGAACTGTGCCAGTTCACACAAGCCAAAGAGATTCACTCAGCTTCTCTGGTCTGCTGGTAGGCAGGTACTGAGCCCTGTTGCTGTCAGCTTGCTGCAATATGGTGACCCCTGGGCACTGCAAGGTCCGGCACCTGCTTACTTTCTGATGTCTGGTGACTTCAGTCAAGGACTGCAGACACAAAGCAATCTCTTATCAGAAGTTTTTCCTACAAATGCTGTGCTAAAGTCTATGTGTATTTCCAAACAGTGGCTTACTTTTACTTTTAAACAGCAACAATGTTCCCTTCCAGCTGATATCCAGCCCTAAGGAAAACAAACATTGTTTTAGTCTTTACAGGTTGTATTCAAACCTGTAACTGTAAAGCTCCATGTGTTTCCTTACATTTCAGGAGGAGATGGCCAGTAGCGTTACCTTTGTGGGTCTCTGCTGGTCACCTGGGATTTCAAGGAGATTTATTTATTCCCATGTTGCCCATACTGTGCTCTAAAGCACCTCGCATGCTATCTGCTGGAAACCATATCAACAGAAGCATATTAAAAAATTTCCATGTTTTACTATCCCAGCAAACTAAGCACCAACTAAAAAACCAAACCAAACAAAAAAAAAAAATCAAAAAGAAGAAACACAAACACTACTGAAATGGCAGGAATGAATTCTCATCTACAAATGGGAAAAGCAGAAGGGCTGTAATGGCACTAAACACTCCAGGTCAAAGAATGACACATGATACAGTTTCTCCCATCAGTATTCTGTGTGTCATCGCTCATGTTTCATCATTTGTCACAGAACCTTAAAAAAACCCAACAAAAACCAAAAACACACCACAAAACACTTTCTGAAAACTGTTTAAAGGAAAGGATATGGGTCCTTGTATTTCTATAAATAAAATCAAACCCAGTGGAGAGCAGCAGAGCAGCTATCTCTCAAACTGGAGTACAAAAGGGCTCTAATCTAAGCTTTATTTTTGTTTAGCAGTAAGTACATGTTCTTTATAAGCTAACTCTTGACACCCGTTCAGCAGCCCCAGCCATATGCAGGAGAGTTAAACAGAAGCCTTCAAAAAGACTTAATTAAATCTTGCAGAAGCTGGGTGAAACAAAGATGGTTAACTCCTCTGTGCCTATTGTCAGGCTGCTGTCTGTCTTCCTCCCTCCCATCCTCCTCCTCTGCTCTGGCAGCTCCGCAGCCGCTCTCCATTGTGTAAGCCCTGGGTCTCAGGAGGGCTCCCACCCTGCCTGGTGGCATTGGGAGCACGCAGCAGGGACACGGCATGACAGGCAGGTAGGCATTACACAGCTGTGAGACTGCCCTCGTTTCTCACACCACTCTGACCCAGTTCAGAGCCTTCCACCAAGGGGAATTACACAACAGGGCCAGATTGTAGCTGTCGCTACTGTTTTATGGCTGAGTTATTCCAACCTGCCCCATCTCTTGCCTTTGCACACACAGACACACCGTGCTCAACATTTAATCACTGTAGGAAGGGCGCTTTGCAAGAGATAAACAGATTACCTTCAACTGATCAAAGTTACCGTTTGTCTGGACTTTCCAGCTGTCCCACATTAGATCAACCCACAAGCCTCCTGCCCTGCTGCAAAAAGGGAAGCTGCACCCCGAGCGGTATGCTGTAAAGAGGGTTACCAGCACCAAGAAATACAAACCAAACCTGCTGCACCACGGTTTACAACAGAAAGCCAGAAGTCCATACAGTATTGTGTCCAGTTCGATACATGGTGAGGCCACTGAGAAAAAAGGGTGGGCTATTAAGTGAAAACACTTGGAAAAATTCCTCTTGCTTACTCAGAGTGGAGAAAAGAGCTGTCATGTTTATCCTACCCAGGAAGCTAAACCCTACAATCAACTGCACATCAAATTAACATCCAAGACAGCCTCTCTCACGTATTATGTCCTGTCTTTCAACAAAGATAAAAATAGTTCTGAAGTTTTGGGGGCTTTGCTTTTTTAAGGTAGAACATTTCAGATAGTAAGTAAATGCCATGTGGTGATGAGGCTGCCTCCTCCTCAGCCTGCACAGAAAGGAGGCCCAGTTCTGGATGAGGAACTTCAAGGGCTTGCAAATTTGGACACGTTTCCGTTGTCCTCATGTTTTTCTTTCGCTCTGCAAAGGTTTAAAATCACCATTTCTTCTCATGTATGAAGATGAGAGAAATGTGAAAGTGAACTTCTTCCCATCTGAGCAATAGTTTTTCACCACAGGGTCACGCACACCATGAGCCAAACTATTAAGGGAAACAGCAAACATCATGGGATCTGGTGACTTTGCCCATTTGTGTACAACACAATCACTTTCATCAGAGGACTCATCAGCACTATAAAAACTAAACTATTACTTAATTAACTATTACAAATGTAAACAAGTAAAAAGGAAGGATGCAGGACAGGGCAGACTGGAGTCCTTCCCCACCTGAGTAAGGAGGAGCAGGATTCCCCCGTACCTCCAGGAAGCCACAAAAGCCAAAGTGGCTTTACAGAAGCTCTTTGCCTGCTACGACACATGTGATTTAGGCACAGGACATGCTTATTCCTGAGTACATGTGCATCCCATACAAATCCCTTCAGAAAGGGCAGGTTTAACACTAATGCTACTATGGTGCTGAATAGTAAAGAGGATTCAATCACCTCCCCAACCTCCAGCCAAGCCCAATATCTGGGACTCATCAAGATTTGTCCCTTAAAGCCTGTTTTGTAACCAAGACTTCATATTGGTCATTGTGGTGCCTGGCCATAGAAACAGGATAAAGCATGCTGGCAAATCACAAGAGGATTTGCACAGACAGTGAAATACCTGGTTTTATTAAAAAGTCAGTGCTGCATAATGCTCTTCAGTTTCTGCTATACAGTCATGTTTTATGGTAATAATAATTTCCATTATCTTTTTTCTTTTTTGTTTGGCAGCAAAACAGCTGGTTGGTTGGGGCCGTAAGATTCCTCTTACGCACTCAGCTCACACACAGATACCTTCGTACACATCCAGTTTGAAGTAACTGCTGGCTCCTCTGGAGAAATCTCATCTTTTTGCTAGATTGCTGCTAGCACAGTTTTGGTACCTTATAGGTAGCCTTCAGTAACTAATGGAAAATTATTATAAAGCATACAGATGGATCACTAAAGAAGTCATGAGCTTAAGCTTCTCTGTACCATAAAAAAAATCTTGTAACAGTTTGCAAGTAATAACTTGCAATGTTATTGCAAAATAGCAATGAATACTTTTCTGTTCAATTTAAAAATCTAATAAGAAATAAACCTGAGATCAGTGGGTTCGGACAGTTTGATTCTAACAATTATTAGAACTTCTCTATGTTATGTAACATATTAACATTTGTATTTTACATTATCATGTAAAAAACGGCAAGGGAGGGGGGGAATCACTTAAAAGGATAAACGTATTCTCAAAAAAGAGCCAACAGTGTTACTGACCAACACTAGTCTAGCAGATCCCCTAAATGTTTTTAACAAAGCAAACTTAAGTGTTTACTGAAAAATCAGCAGGAATTTCTTTCCCCCAGCAATAACACCCAGAAGTTGCATTTAAAGCCATCCTTAATTGATTACTTCATGATTTAAATCCTTTCTTCCTTTGCAGTCTGAGACTGTTAAGACTCGAGCAATACAGTTTTTCAGCTGTGACTCACGGGTAACTGGTGGCCACACACTGCTAGCTGGGAAGGAAGAAAACAATTCTCCTCCTTCATTTCCTCTGGTTCAAATCACAATGAACCTAAGTGGCAATGGTCCCCTCTCTAAGTGATGTGTTTACTACAGGAATATTAACTCAAGAAAGAGAAAAGAAGCAGCCTGTAAAATCATAAATTGCAGAGCATCTGCTTGCCCTGGACCACCCTTCTGAGGAAGGCAAGTGTGCTTCTCCCCACCCCATGTAAACATAGGCACAACGCATCTAGTCTTCGCCCACATTTGATGCAAGTTATTAAGGAGCCCACTGTGATTTGTGGGAAGCAGGAATCGAGAGAAAAAAATAACAGAGTGCTTTAAAAAACACTTCCATATATCAGTTTTGGGAGAGTTGCAGGACCTGCTCTTTTATTCTAGGTTAACAAACAATCACCTTCCTAAAAGGCACCACAACACTAAAAACGGCCTGAAACTGGTTGTTCCCTGACAACAAAAACAACAAAAGCTGCTGCAAGAAGGGATGGGAGAAAGCAAAAAAACCCCTAAAACCAACCCACAAAAGAAAGAAAAGGGAGAGCTAATCCTTCCCCTCTGCTGACATGACAGTGCTGGAACGGAGAATGTGACAATGAACATTACATAAGGCCTGGCTCCCACTGCGATCCCAAACAAAAAGAGCTAGCGCGAGTCAATGGCAGCATCTGCAGATCATTACACAACCTGGACTGGTGGCAGCGGCACACACCAGCATCATCCATCAACCGCTGCGGGAACCTCCTGCCACAAGGTCCTTTCTCTCCTATGTTTCAGAAGGGATGCGGGTACACCCTACTGCTGATAGTGTCAACATTTTGTAACCTTTAAAGAAAAAAACTGAATATTCTTCATAAGATGTCAGCACTCACTTCCACACAGACTTTGTAAGGCACGGACAAGCTCTTTATCTCTGGACAGAGCCAGCAGAAATGGGCAAACTATTTTTGTGTTTGTATATAAGTACGTACATAATTATTTGCCTAAACAATGTTGTATTGCTTTTAAAAGCAATTTTATTTAATCATATTAAAGTAGAAATTGTCTTCCTATAAATCAACTCTTCCCTTGAAATACTTGAAATTCCCTCACCAGTGAGCCACGCTATCTAGAAAAGTGGCTTGTTTTGTACTGCATAAAAGTTCAGGCTATTTGAGGTAAGAAGCATGAGATTGGTTTTGCTTCCAGTAATTACTGATATTCATTTGGATCAACACCATCATAAATGAACAAAAATTTTGTCTCTTACTTCACAGAATCTCCATTTATGTTTTTAGCTCTGGCAACCTCTGGAAAAATGGCATTTGCATTCCCTGCTAAAGAAAACGTTGAGAAAAGGAAATTTTCCTTCCCTGATCACTGTTTCTGCTTTCAAAGCGAACAGCATTTCAACATAAAAGCCACTTTCAAGCATGCTTTTGCAGGTTTTGCCCATGGTGCTACAGCTATAGAAAAACAACCAGTACCTGTGAGCAGAGTAAAATCCCGAGAAGTTATTTCAAATGATGGGGAAGACTCAATAATAGAGCATAGCATGTCAGGATTCCAAATTATATTCAATACGTTTTATATAGCAGATTAATTTGGGGTAAATTTGCCTACCCTGCATTAACAATAACCATTCTCAAATTCCAAAAGATAGATTTTAAAAGTCAGGTCATGGGAGACATATGCCAAGCCTTCTCTTTGTGAGTACCAAAACTATGTCAAGATGTGAGCCAATTCCCACAAGCAGGGAAGATCCAGATAACTGAAAGATCCCTCTAGGAGTTTAAGCTCTTGTTATACATAGATGCCAGAGAAGAAGTTATGTAATAAATCAAGAATAAATTACATAGAAGCAGTGGAACAGAGAGGAGTGAAAAGACAAAGAGCTAATCCCCTCTCAAGTAAAGATCAGTCACTGTCACCCTATGAAGACAAGCTACGGCTTTGGTCATTGAGATATGCTAACATTATGGCTTACTTCCTTGACGAGTATCCCACAGAAACAGACTTACATAGCTCATAAACAATGTTTTCATCTTTCAGAATGAGGAAAATTGCA
Organism: Harpia harpyja; assembly: GCF_026419915.1. Classification (NCBI taxonomy): domain Eukaryota; kingdom Metazoa; phylum Chordata; class Aves; order Accipitriformes; family Accipitridae; genus Harpia; species Harpia harpyja. The sequence goes on from NC_068969.1 coordinate 5,503,677, forward strand.
TGTTTTCCCAATGCTGAAAGGCCTATTTGATCTATCCTGTTTTCTCAGTATCGGCCCATCCGCACACTCTTCTTTCTTTGCCTCCCAGAGAAGCACATTTCATTACAGGGGAATGATTCACTGTTTTTGACTGCATCTCTGCTCAGGAAACAAGCTTTCCCATCAGCAGCGGTCCAGGGCAACCCACCATCCCCTATGAGACAGATGCCAGTCACATTGCACACTGTCATCAACAGATCACAAAGTAAACACAACTTAACTCTTTCTTTGGTCATATGTCTGCATTTCACTACAAAGTGTTGCAGAGGTCTAGGATTTTGTTTTGATGCCTCATCTCTCTTCCTCTTCAGAACTGGACTTAAAACCTGAGGTTCTGGTTTATAGAGTTTTTAGGAAAAGGAAGAATTCAACATGGTTTTGTTCCTCTTTATTCCCTACCCCATCTCCAGCAATGATACTTACACTAGCAACGTGAAAGCATTACTTATGCCACCTACAGTTTACCAAAGAAACTAGAACACAAACGAAAAAAGAAAGAAAACCAAAAAATCCTGAAGTAGGAGGAAATGGAAATAAACAGTTTTGAACTCGCATGATATGAAGATGACAATTAGCATATGTTAGACCCAAGTTGCTCCAGTCTGTCAAGCAATCAGACATGAAACTAATTTTTATTGGATTCCACTGTAGATTAAAAATCCATTAAAGGATTAAAAACTGTCAGAAACATGGGTTTCTTTCAGAGTCATTCCCTCCAACAGAACATTCTACTTGCACAGTTCTGGGAAAAGCTTGCATTAAGTGCCACTTATTAAGGTCACCTTTCTGCTGGTTTTGAGAACAAGTCACCAAAATCTGTTGATCTTTGCCTTTTCAACTAAACAAGTCAAAATAAAACACTTGCACCAATCCTTATCTATCCTGCACAAATACATTTGTTTTGGTAACTCCTTAAGATTGACACTATAGGCAGCTCACATGGAAAGCAACTGGATGAAATAGCCTCCTCTGGTTTTGTCCTTAGTAATGGAAGCGCCACTTTGATTGCGTTTTGCTGGCTCAAAACCTCCCAATGGTTTGGACAGGCCTGCAAGGGAAAAGAATGCAGCTTACTGCCTCTCACCATACAGTACAAACAATCCAACACACTGTTCAGGGGGTCATTTGCATACACACACAAAGAGCACCCCAATTAGAGATAGTATTACTTCACAAAAGAAACTGAGCTATGAGTCTCATTATATACATATTACATTTTTAGCTTATAAAATTGTGCGTATATGACTCTACATACTTGAGCTTACTTTCAAAAGAGCTTTAAAAGCAGCACAATACAAGTTTGGCTAAGGAGATACATAAATATTAACAGAAAGACAATATATCTTGCAGGTCACCATACCCTTCTGGTAAACATAACAAACTGTCCAGTCCCAGCATATGTTAAACAGGACACTAACTACCATTAGGAACAGGCACAAGCATATCCAATGCTAAGATAGGAAGGTGCAATTGAAAAGGGACATATCAGCAAATTATTAAAAAACACTGTATGGTAAATAAGGACCACGACAGTCATCTACAGAAGTAGCTGCTGGCTACTAGACACAACTCAGAGTAAAAATGTCACTATCTCCCAAATGCATAAATTCACTTAACTTTCATAAAAGCTAGGAGTGTCTTTTGTAGTACTTGCTCTTACTGAACAGACAATACTGTATAGATATTCATACCCATGCAGAATCCAAATGTTATGTTTCCAAGATTCAGAATCAAAATGATAAAGAGCATTCAGCTGTGATCTTCAAAAAACCATAACCTTTTGGGTATTCTTTCTCTCAAAGTGAAGTGCAAGTTTCAGGCAACTGCTTTCCCCAAGTGACCACTTTTTCTATCAAAGCTTGTTTAGTGTTTGCAAATGCTGCTTGACTGGCAGCCGTACTCAGCGAGCCAGTACAGAAGGAACTGCAGGCAAGCCAGTTCTTCTAGCGTCCTGTTGACATGTTACCATCCCAAGCGAAGGGGACCATATGTTGTAAGGAGTCAGCATCCCTACACTCAGCTGCCGGTATTTCCCAAAATATGACAGGAACGGAATTTCTTGTCCCTTCTCTATTTTTCCTCCCCTCTTCTTGAATTATTAGTTGGATTATTGAATTATTAGTCTTGAATCAAGGTTGCCAAGTCATTTTACTGAAAATACCCATTTGTCCAATTGTAGGAATTCTTGATCATTATTGATTTGGGCTGAACTCAGAAATCTGAATAGTAACTATAACTCTTCTTTTGATGCGAGCTCTTGGGTACAATTAATAGCATTGTTTAACAGAGAAAACTAGTTACATGGCACTTTCAGAGCAGATTTACTGGCAATGCTGTAAAATCTCACTCAATTTCATTCCTAGTTCTCTCTCTGTTAGGAATGAAGGAGGCAAATGATAAAAGTTAAAGACTTTCTAGAGGACGCACCTCCTCATCACAATGAAAGTATATATACATTCACAAAAATGTTCCACACTATCAGCGCAGAGGCTAGCAACTCTGTATCTCATTCTGTTAAAATAAGCATTTCACTGACCAGAAGTATTGATTTAGTTGAAATACAAGATCTCCTCTCTTGTTTTTCATGAGTGCTATGGTACATACAGGAGGAAGAAAAAGGCACCTCTAAACTTTTTTTTTTTAAAGGAAGAGTAAGAAAACAAAAAACATTTTCTTACAGAGTCTGCATGACTAAGCAGATCACCCATTTCCTCAGTGTTCTCTACACATTATCTGGGTCTTATTGCTCTCAAGTAGTTAACTATTGTCATTACAGAATAAACAAATTCAGATCACATAATAAAGACCTTAGCTACTCACTTTCCTTGGAGAACAGGATGTGAAGTTACAGTGGACAGAAACTTAAAAATGCTGGCTAGGGTAAATCTTACTATGCATTGTCCAGAGTTAAGAGCTCCCCCATGCCCCCAAAAAACCAGCTTCCCCAGGAAATTCACCTCCAGAGATAAGAGGACCACATTGCAGGATTGAGGGAAAATTGGGAAAAAACAAAAACAAAAAAACGCCACACTCTTTTGGGATAACAGCTTTTCCCCAAATGTCTCATCTCAAAAGCAGCTAAATTCTTCAACCCCAAATCTTCTCTGTTCTATGCAATAGTCATCTTGCCATCCAGTTTTCAAGGCAGTTGCTCTACCCTGTTTAGAGCTTGTGGTACACTTCATACACTAGGTGTTGAAAGGCACTGATTTTGTAAGGTTTATTTTTTGGTCCAGTTCCCTCAATTTGTTGACACCTATGGACAAGAAACTTAAAACCCAACTGATGACACCACTCCTACAACAACTTCTTGATTTAAGAAAATATTCTTTGTTCCTGCTATGTCCCACACCCCAACATCCCCTGCAAAAACAATCTGACTTTTCTTATTTCCTATGCCCAGAAGCTCGTGTTTGGTTGCTGAGGTGCACTCCATAACCCTGGCATTTTTTTTTAAGGAAGGAATATACAACTCTTGAACTACTTCAGGAAAGGAGAAGTCACAGCCAGCCATCTTTTCATACAAGTGTTAAGTAGCCATGCTGCAAAAGTAACCTAAACCTCTAGACAGTTACATTACACTATGAATGCTGTTTCTTTCGCCTTCATCAGTGAGTGATGCAAATAATAAATGCAAAGACTAAATAAAAGAGAATGATAAACAGAAGATGGCAACCAAAACCTGATGCAAATCCCACCAATTAGAGAGACAGTGACATGCCCTGACACTGACAGACAATTTTCGGATTTCACAGGCACCACAAGGGTAATAAACCTTTGGCCTTGATTAAATTACCCATTTTCCCTCTTGCTGATTGCAGCTTCTCAGGCCTCGGACACACTCTCTGCAGCAGCTGCTCTTTCCCACTAGCACACCACTCCCATATTTGCCAGCACAACTATCTGTGTGGCTGTACAGCAAACTGATTCAGCTGAAAAACAACCCGGAAGCAAAATTCAGTTCCCAAATGTAGTTTACTACAAAGTTGCACGAACAGCTATGCAGGCACAAAACAAAAAAGTCAGAGGGTGGGAACAAGCAGCCCTGAGTATGGCCTGACTGAGCTGGCATCACTGTCCACAGGGCCATGGTCTTAGCAGCCAGAATGCTGCTCCAGCGCAGCGGACGGACAGCGTTTTGACTTGAGAAAGCGAGATGGTCCTTGTGACAAAGCTTACCTTGCCAATCAAAAGGACAGTGCATGTATCTGAGGTGAGACATGAACATTCTCATACCTAATCCTCTCAGTTGTCTCTTTCTTTAAATAGTCATGGCATCACAATGTGGTTTGTGTGGAAAGGTATCTATTTCTGAAGTTCATTTTGTTGGGTTTTTTTTAATTGAAAAAATCAATTTAATTGCCACTCAAAGGGCAAAAGTACCATAAATTATATCATGCGGTTAGACACCCTTGATATGTGCATCTCTCTCCCCATAGCAAATACTTTTAAACTGCCCAGAGCTCAAAGCAAAATACCAATAGACCTCCTCATGCAAGTCCTTAACATATTTGCTCTCTACAACTACCTGAAAGGAGGTTGTAGTGAGGTGGGTACTGGTCTCTTCTGTCAGGTGTCTGGAGATAGGACAAGAGGAAATGGCCTCAAGTTGAGGCAAGGGAGATTTAGGTTAGATATTAGGAAAAATTTTTTTACTGAGAGGGTTGTCAAACATTGGAATGGGCTGCCCAGGGAAGTGGTTGAGTCACCATCCCTGGAGGTATTCAAAAAGCGAGTGGGCAGGGTACTCCAGGGCATGGTTTAGGGGGCATGGTTAATGGTTGGACTCGATGATCTTGAAGGTCTTTTCCAACCGAAATGATTCTATGATTCTATATTTAATGATAGCCTCTACGAACAGGTTCTTGCAATTACATGTGGGTACTAGCATTAAAGGGGCAAAGAAAGGACAAGGCTCTGTTCTAGGCAGCAGGAAGATAAGCTGCCCTGACCTAGAGAAACTGGTAACTAGCACTAATGGAAATTTCTCCAGATCAGGGCAGGTCCCCTCCTAAATGCACTCAAGTAGGACTCGTGAAAGGAACACCTCTACGTGGTGACAAAGGGAAACGATGCAATCTGCACCATAAGAACAAATGGGTAATTTCTTTAACCTCATGAAGAAGAATTTGCTTTGGCCATGATGCCCTTGCCTGAGATAAAGGGCTAATTTTTAGTACCTGAATAAAAGAAAATCACTTCCTTCAGCCCTCTACCTTCCTTTATTTTCATGTTGTGTCTTATTATGTCTGGGATAAGTAGATATTCCCAGGCTGTCCTAGAACATAGACCTTTCCCCAAGATCTTCAGGGAATCAATATTTTATTTTATTCTTGATCTCAGAAACCTTTGCTCCCAATCTACACTATACTTTGCTGCCTGCTTAAAAAGCATGGCTCCTTGCATGCACTGCTTTCTTCACGTGAGGACCAACCTTCCCACAAGAGCAGGGTCTCCCAACCCATCCTATGCAACCAAGGACCACTGTGGAGTTCTGGCCATAAATACATACTGGTATACATAGCCTCTCATGCATGTTCCCTGCTTGCTTTGTGCTCGTTTCACTCAACACTTGAACTTCACCCAAACTGCTCAAGGAAGCATAACCATCTTTGTCATGAAGTCCTAAAAGCCTTCTCTCATCCCTTCTCCTGCTAGGAATGAAGTTGCCACTCCAGAAACTGCTACTCTTGGTCTCCCTTTTCTGACCAAGGCCACAGGTAACCCCTTCCACATTTTACAACCTCATACTAAATAATGTCACAGACAAGTGAAGATATGGGTGAGGAGAGAAGAGACAGGTCCCTTCAGCAGCCCTGAGAAAGACACGTGTCTGGTATAGGATATAGGAGGAGTTCCAGCACAGCAGGACAAAACAAAGTAGAAAAAACTGAAATCCTTATCTCCTGAGTTCTACAATCCTTCCCCCATCCCATATTCATTATTTGTGGAAATCTAGAAAGAGTACCTTTATTCAAAGCTGGGTGTTTTTGTACCAGTTTGGAGTTTCCTTAACAAAATTAGGAAAAAATGTTAGCTAAATTGCAGCTTCTTCATTTTCATCTCTCACTCTACTCCAGTTCTTGTGGTGCAATTTTTCCACAATAACAACAACAGTTGTAGTTAAAACAGCAAGGCTTGAAAAACTAGACAATTCCATTAAAAGTACATGACAGTATATTTTAAGGAAAACTGTATTCCAAAATATTTAAAAACTGAAAGAGACCAGCAACAGATTTAGAAATAGGAGGAACATTACTTTCAGAACCATTCTAGCTCACAATGATTACCTTTAAGAGAAAAAAAGAGAAAGAAGCCTTGAATTTAAGCTTTGTGTCCTCCCAAGTCTTGTCTGCTGTGGAGGCTGACAGCCCTCCATAATGACATACAGAGCTCAAAAATGTTGTCTAGACTATGATTATAACTCATAATTGCTGCCTTGCTCTTGCCAATCACCAAAATCTCAGGGCTACACAACGAGTTGTATTAACTCTCCAAAGCTTGCATTGAGGCATGAGACCCCAGGCCAGATGCAAGACTCCACCAGCCCTTCAGTGATGCAACTGACTACAACAGCCACAGGCAAGGAGAAAAACACACATGTGGGGAAGGACTTTCAAACTTAAAACACTCCTAGAGCAGAAGCAACTGTAAAGAGAAGCCAGAAGATCATTTAAAAAAAAAAAAAAAAAGGAGTCACTGTAAGACTGCAAGTGAAGACACTATTCACAACCACTTCTGTCTCTCTTCATTGCCTTCTCTTTGTCAGCAAAACGGGTCAGACAAGATAACACGGTAAAGAGAACAAGAGATACAGAAGGAGGAAGGAGAGAGACACCCCCTCCAAGAGGCAAGGAAATTATTCAAAGATTAAAATATAAACAGCTTCCCTCAGCAAAAGGATTTTATCTCTAAGTCCTCCTGCACAGGACAGCCCAAGAGTGCAAAGAAAAGAATACAAGAGTTTGCTTGTCTTGATGAAATAATAATATAAGCAATAAAGGGGAAAGGTAGCACTTGGCTGGAAAATGCTCTGAGGAGGTAACTTCTTCCAGGACAGTCTCTTTCAGAGGTAAGAAAGCCATTTGCTATAGTACCTGCCCTTCCCCAAAACCAGAGCTACTGAACATACATATTACGTCTGATGCTTGCTGCAAACATCTTTTCTGCACAAGAGCTGTTTGGTGTACGCACCCATTTCCTACCGAAGTCAAGGGAGCACCTGGGGAAAAGGCCATCTAGCAGCAATCTGCCACAAGCAAAGCATCCATCTCCTGCAGGCTGTATTTCCCACGGCCCTTCCTCCATCACATGACTGGCATGCACTCATCCTGTGATGGGGGAAAAGATCAAGATGTCTGGAAAGGTGCCTACCAGGACTAAGCTGCTGTCACGACCGGACATGTTCCCATCACAATCCCAGAAGGATTTAGGAAAACATCCCAAACCAACTGTCCTTATGAGCAACTGAGAATCCACAGGCAAATCAATCACCTCCATAATGGCCATGGCAGGAGAGGACTCACAGCTTTTTTTTTTTCCTCTCTACATCCTTCACCACTTTGGCAGATAGGACACAACAGAAACCATTCCTTTTGGTGGACAAGAAACACACTGATTTCATACTGGCAGAGAAACACAAGACACAGCATCCTTATGCAGTCATGCTCAAAACTACCTCTGCCACCACAAGCACATGCAATTTCTTCCCCCGATGAAAAATTTTTACAGAATGTAATGACTTAGCCCCCAACACTGACAATATAAAGTTTACCTCTCACTAGTAGTGAGTAGGCTTCTTAAGAACATGTTATCAAATTTTTGAAGAAAAAGACTGGGGCAGATATTCCAGTTTGTTCAGGAAATGAAACAGCCAACCCTGTCCTTCCCCATCATCAAAAACGACAGTGCTTCCCAGAAAAAGAGATCACAAACATTTGATTTCATTTAAGTACATGGTTCACACAAGCACATTTATTCCCTTAACAGAAAATGTATATTTAATAGATTTAAAGGAGTGCTATAAATGAACAACTATCATAATCAGATCATTTGACTAACTCCAGTTTGGGCAAGAAGAGAGACCTAGTCTGAACACGACTGGGCGAGATCTGTTTGGCATGTGCAAATACTCCTGTACTTGTATGGTGGCATGCACACTCATACGTTTACAAGTACATGTACAGCGTACGTGTGCAAATACTCCTCATGCATATCTTTCAAATGATACTTCAACCTGACTTGATGACTTCGAGAGATGGAGACATCCTAATTTCCTTTAATAGTTACAAGCATCTTCCTAATGCCTTCAGTGGTTAATCGCATTCATTGTTAACAATCTGTGCATTTTTCCTAATTTGAAATAATCTTTTTAACTTCCAGGCACTGGCTGCTATCATATCTTTTTCCACTAAATTAAAGAGCCCTTTGGTACACGGCCTATTTTGCTCAAAGAAAACTGAGAAACTTTTAAATACCTCACAATGAGCTAAACCAATAGGGCACTTTGAGAAAAAGTTTTATAATGAGTGACTACATCATCTTCATTGCTTTTCAACATTTCTTTAAAAACACTATCTTAAAACCTGGTCAAAATATTCCCCAACTGATTTTACCTCTCTATCCTTATTCAAAATTTCCTGTTATTATGGATGTACATTAGTATTAAAAAAAGTGATTAGCTTATTTTAGTAGCCCTCATATCTACAGTATTACTCTGAAGACTCACATATTGCCATACATCTGCTCTGCTCCTGCCATCCTTTCCAAGGTCACTGGTTTCTGGAAGCACAATTCTTTATTCTAGACCTACAGCTTCCAGTCTTTCCTACAATGTGCATAACTGTGCTCCAGGTCTATAAAAACATATTTGGCCATATTAGACCCAGTTACCCAAACAATTCAGAGGACACTGTACAGCTGCCATTCCTTCTTCATGCTTCACCGCTCAGGGCAACCTTTACATAATCCACAAACTTGATCAGCTCTAATTTCATGTTTTCTTCCAGGCTACTGATAAAAATACTACAAAGCCCTGGATCTACTATAAATCCCTGAAAAATCCTCCATTCATATTCTGTTTCCCACATCTACTATTTTTAATCTAGGTTTTGACTCACTGACCATACGTGAAACCGTATCTGTTGAAAAAGATTCACTTTTCAACAACACCCTCATTGATTATCATTAGAGGAGGCACGGGAGTATAATTATCACACAAATCCCATATGTAAATATATGTTTGATACAAGAGCTTTAATTACAATTTTTTGATCTTCCAGAGCACTGGCACTCACCAGCCATGTAGCAGTTTCCTTTATTTCACTAATTTTGAGTAAATCCTACCACCAGCCCTCCTCAATCAATTCCTTTTTGAGTAACATCCCGTTTTCCAAGTTGACTCAGCAGGCTGTGTGAGCACCTCCACCACACAACTCCTTTCCAGGCTTTGTCAGGTTCATAGATTTTGTTTGGTTTGGGGTTTGGTTGGTTGGTGGTTGTTTTATTAGCCTTTGGGTACAACACACAGCTAGAGCAATTCACATGAAATCAATACACTTTAACAACCTATTTATTCTGAATTCAACAACTCCAAATATAATAACCCACACTTACTTGATGCTGATATCCTGGATAAGACTGAGTTTCTCAGAGACTGGAGAAAATCTTTGATGAATTATCATGTCTCTAAAACATCATTTCCACGGTTCTGAAGGGCTAGAAAAGCTTTCTTTGCAAGCAAAAAATTTAAGTAAAATATTTCATGCCAAAGGAAGAAAGAACAAGTCAAGATTATTGCTACCTCCACCATGTTTCAATTATTTCCCACATTGTGCTTGCCCTACAAACTTTGTACCTGCTCAGCCATATTGGCTAAGTAACAGAAAGGTCCTGTAGTTTCTGTTAATCAAATCTGCCCCTTTATAGCTCCAGTTCTTTGTTAATTACATCAAGCTAGCTTTCCACAGAAAATGCCACAGTAAAGTTATCTGCCTGTAATATGCCAAATCACTACAAAACCTCTTTAATTGTTTTTGTAAGTTTAGTGCCTCTCTTAAGGCTCTCGTTATATAAACTGCATTGTTTTGCATGTTAGGCCTCGATCAAAGTCCTCCTCATGTTCAGTATTAGTTTTGATATATTTGTAACACAAGAAAGCATGTGGGTATATTGAGCTTTTCCAACTTTGATTTTCTACTTAACTGCCAGCAAAAGTTCACCAGTGTAGAACCAATTACAGTGGCAGAAGAGAACTTCTGTTAATGTGCTTAATCCTAGAAATTTCAGTTGTAGCAGTAGAAAGTGCTTTGTGCCAGTGTATTGCATCTACTAAGGCTTCTACCAGTACCATTGTGTGTGCACATGTAGACGAGGAGGAAGAGGAGGAGGAGGACAGAGTCACATCAAGTCATATCAGCAAGAAGCTGGTTCATCTCATCAACTCTCCTCCTTTTCAAATAGGTGTTCAATAAGCTAATGGTAACTGCACTTTGCAGCTGAAAAACTCTTCCTAGGATTTAGGACAGTTGTAGAAGGCACTATTTTAAAGTTTGAACACTGTACTCCATGTTTATACTACAAACTACACTGATAGCATCTAACAGATTTCTTCAGCCTCATTTTGAAGCAACTGGCTAAAAGTCTTCCCCTTAAGATTTCTGCATCCTTGAATGATATCTTCAGTCATGAAGTTATTCAGCACTTTTCTCGAGCACAGAATCAATACCTTCTCCAGACAGTTGCACACCAGCCTTTACATCTTTCTGATGTTTGAATAACCAACTCTCACTAATATCTAAGTTGGTTCATTCTTCCTTTCTTTGTTTCTGCATTCAAACTTGCAGATACACCTGCAGAATAGCAGCTTTGGGACAAGCTGACAGGTCACCACAGAGTGCTTCAAAACACTGCTCCTACTTGCACATTTTAGAGCATGTTGAAAACACGGTTATTAAATTTCAGTGATGTAATACTTTTTCCCCCCCCCCTTCGAGTGAGTTCTAGTTACCTTCAAGACGCCACGAGATTTTTAGACGTATCAGACTGACCCCAACTCCAGCATTACCACTGAGCAAGAATAAGATTTAAATTATCACAGCTGCTCTGAGATTACAATAGCACCGAATCAGTCTCACTTGCAGGACCAAACTGACATTCTGCTATTTCACTTCAGACATAAAATTGAGTCAATGGTATGTCTGACCTTAAAGAACTTCTAAGAGCCTATTTTCTGTACTTTGAGGTATTTTTCAAAGCAACAATTCTTGATAAGCTTTATATCTGTATGGCTGAAAGCAATATATACTTTTACACACACACACCCTTTTTTTTTTTTCCCCAAAACTTGTTTCAACTTCAGATGTACTAATTTTGTTAGCAAATATGTGCAATTAGCATTTGCTGGTTATCACATACAAAATATTGATCAGTAACTTTCTTAGTATGACTTAGAATGAGAAGTCACCAGCTAGCTAGTTTAAAAGAACTGACTTAAAAAAATCCCAAAACAACAAAACACCACCCCCATATTCTCAGAAGTCCAACCAGTTTCTAAAGGTGCCTCTTCAACAATTTTTTCCCCTCTCATGGCTACCTGTAATTCCACCTTCTTCTTCCTCACAGTATGTAATGACACGTGATTTCATCAACTAATTCTGCCCCCTTCTCAAACAACAAATGGTGTTACTTTATCATTCCCCTTCATCTTTAAGATTCTGTTTCTTAATAAGCATAAACCCCTAGAAACTAAACTTAAGGTTTCTAGACATTAACAAGAAATGAAGTTTTCATTCATTGTTTCAAATTACCTAAATATCAGATTCTACACATGCTATTCTAAAAGTCAGAACCTAAATATTGATTTCTACTTCTTCAGTGTTGGACCAAGTACTTAATAAACACCAATTTGGAGGCAGGGGGAAACCACAGCTCTCTATAAATTCTTTTATTTTTATATAGCTAAAAATATTGCTTAAACACAACAAATTCCTGTCTTGCAATGAGCATTCTCTGAAACAAACCCAGCTGTAATTAACTCAACATACTTGATAATCAGGAAAATGTTATGTAGAAATTAGTTTGTGTAAACAGAAAACACACATCTCAAAATTATATCTGTACCAAGTATCTAGGAATATCAAATGGTACTTAACCTCTGCAGGAACTATGTTCTCCAGAATTAAGTTTAAAATAAGAAACTTTGTTAGCAGAGAATATTTATCCTACAGGGTTTTATCTCCCCAAAACTTCTAAGCACCTGAAGGAAACAAGTTCAAAAAAATGACATGAACATAGTTGCACTGCAACTAACTGCATTCTTAAAAATACTGCTTCTAAATGTAACTCATACCCATCAACAACACTATTTGAACACACTTCCTACATTACTACATTCTGGATTTGCCTTTGATCAAATGGGATTCAACTCAATCCTCATGGGAAAAGCCTCACTCCACTGCCTCTCCCTTCCTAGCCTAGTAACCAGATAAATCTCAAAGAGGTATTTGAAACGATGAAATTTTGAAGAACAAAGTCAAGGCAACACAACAGGCAGACCTGCTGGCTGGGAGGCACAACCAGTCAGGGTATGTGCAACAGTAAAAGAGTTTGGAAAGGCCAGGTAGTCAACAGTCACCACTAGCAACAACTGGCATGTGTGGGAAAGGATGGAAAAACTACTGTTCAATATTGCACAAGGTATAATTTGACGCACGTGTGTATGTCTACACACATATATGTATACACACATACGCATTAACGAGGCTCTTTTCAGACATACATGGCAGGAGGATGAGACAACGGTTATGTGCGTGTGTATACAAATACATACATGCACATACGTGTATATGTACACACAAACACAAAATGTAACACATGGTGAACAGCAGGCTAAACATGAGTCAGCAGTGCGCCCTGGCAGTGATGCAAGCTAACAGCACACTGGGCTGTATCAGCAGGGGCATAGCCTGCCTGATCAAGGGAAGCGATTGCTGCCTTTCACCTGGCACTTTTCACACCCATCTGAAACATCATGTGCAGTTTTGGACACCCCCAGTACAAGAAAGACACAGATAAACCAGAATTAGTTCGGTGGAGAGCTACCAAGAAACTCAGGGGGATAGAGCACTTGCTGTGCGAAGAGAGGCTGTGAGAGATGGGGTTGTCCAGACTGGAGAAGAAAAGGCTTTGGGGAGTTGACAGCAGATCTCCCATACCTATGCAGAGGCTATCAAGAAGATGGAATGCTGTGCACAGGCTTTGTACAGAGGCGTGCAGCAGAAGGACATGAGACAAAGTGCAACAACAGAGGTTATGACCTGACATAAAGAAAAGGTTTTTCCCTGTGAGGACAGTCAAGCACTGGAACAGGGACACAGAGAGGGATGAATCTTTGCCTTTGGAGGGTTTAAGACCTGAATGAACAAAGCCCTGATCTGAACTTGGTGTTGATCCCACTTTGAGCAGCAGGTTGGACTAGACACCTCCTGAGGTTCTTTCCAACCTGAACTATTCCATGACATCAACTTGGATCCCGGAGAACACTACAATGGCTTGTTAAAATTTTCTATGCCAGATCATACCTTTCAAATCTTCATTAAAATGCAACTACTATTGAGATGAGACAGAAAACACATTGTTTGGTTCTTCTTCTCAAAAGAGCACAAGACATTCCCATCCAGGATCTGCAATACTCTCAAATATCAAAACTGGAATTTCAAGAGATTTTAGGGATGCAGAAGTTACCAGTTACCCAGGTGCTGTACAAGTGGAACACAGTGGCTAAACATTCGGCTTTTTTGCGGCATGGGGGAGAAGGTGGTATTCAGTCCAAGGCAGTATTAATCCAGAAAACATCACACATCCACAACAGCTCTTCCTTAAAGCAGCAACTGCCTTTTTCTTGGAAATTTCACATTCAGCACCTACGGTTAATGAACAACCCCTGTATTCTGATGCTGATACAGTCCCAGGATAAGAAGCTACATTGTTCACTCTGTATATTCAGGATGTATAGCTTCACACCTGGGGGAAGAAGCCTCACTTAGCAAACCAAGGCCAGGCCAGAACTCCCATCAGAAGCACCTGCAGTGGTCTAAGCAGGCTGTTTTGTTTTCATCCCTCTGCTGGGTGCTACTGCCCCTAGAGCAGAACTACCAAAACAAAGGCTGTTTATTCTAAACTAATTGATTTTGCATTGAAGCAGACAGAGAGTGCTTACAAGGTCCATTACTCTAAGTCAGGGAGGGGAGGGGAGTTACCACCTTCAACCAGGCAGCAGGAAGATCTTAAACCAACACAGAAGTTTCTGCAGCAATTTCCTATGGGCTAAGTGATTATTCACTAGGCACGATGCTTGGATAACCATACAAAGAATATCCAACATTAAGAAAGTTAAAAAGACAAGCAGATGTAATCATTAGCATCTTATTAGCACAAAAAAGAGGAAGAAAGAGCTCTATTATTTCCTTCTAAAGATATTTTTTTTCCAATAACAATTCCTCACCTGCATATAAACTAAAGTGAGGTACTAAGAACTTTTTAAAGCACCAGTTTTGTACAAATCAGTGAAGGGGCAGGAGGGGAAATCAATGGAGTTTACGGGTGTCTCAAACGTGAGCACCGAAAAGTCCAGCCACCAATGTAACCACCAGCAAAAGTAGCCCATAAACTATTCCATGGAGGGAGCAAGTTAAAAAGCAGTGAGACAGGATCAAGCGAGAAGAGGTAACAGCTCAACACACGGAGCCTTCTCCCTCCAAAGCTCACCAACAAGTCTCACAGACACTAAATTATTACTTTGCGCGTCTGTTTACCGGTCCTACAGATCAGTGCTGTTCAGTCACAGCAGGAGTGTGACAACGACTGTTCCCAGGCACAGCCGGACTCTGTCAGGCCCCTCTGGCTCAGCACCCCCCCTTCCAGCATGGGCCGACACCCGAGGAGCCACGACACCCCACGGGAGGCAGGTGCAGCCCCCCCCCCCCCCAGGCTGCCCGCCCACGCCCCCCAAAATCAGAAACTCGCTTAGGCCCCGAAACGCGGCGGGATGCTGAGGGAGGCGAGCCGCGCTGCCCTACCGGCCCCGAAGCCCGGGCTCGGCGGTCCCCGGGTCTCAGCCCGACCCGAGCCCCCAGGCTCAGACCTGGGCCCAGCCCGGCAGCCGCGCAGCCCCCGGCTCCCTCACACCGCCGCCCCCGCCCCCCCTCCCCGGGCCCGGCGGCGCTCCCCCGCCGCTTGCCCAAGGGGCCGAGCCTTTGCCCCGCCGCCCTCCCGCCCCCGGCCCCCTCAGACCCGGTGGCCATTGCCCCTCCGCCCCCCCCCCCCCCCCCGGGCCCGGCAGCCGTTGCCCCGCCACCCGCCCTCCACCCCAGCCCGGCTGTCCGCTCGCCGACCGCCATAGCCCCCCCACACCCCCCCCGGGCCGGGCGGCCGTCGCCCCACACACCCCCGGCGGGGCGGGGCGGGCGGCCGCGGGCCTCCGCCGGCGCGCCCCTTCCCGGCCCGCTCCCATTGTGGAGGCGGCACCCCCACCGCGCCTTCACCGCTGAGCTCTCACCTCGGCGGGGGGCGGGGGGGCTGCGGGCCGCGGCGGGCCCCGGGAGCTGGCGGCCGCCCGCCCGCCTCCGTCCCGGCCTCGGCGCTCAGCCGCCGCTCGGGGGCCGCATCACCCAGCGTCCGGCTCTCCCCCCCCCCCCAACCCCCCGCTGGATCCCCCGGGCAGCAACAAGCGCCTCCGCCGCAAAGGTTCCGCAGGGCGGAGAAAGGTTCCCCCCCGGCCCCAGAGGGCGGGAAGGCGGCGGGAGCCGCGCGGCGCGGCGGGGACGGGGCGCCCCGGCCCTGAGGGGGCCCCCGCTCCCCTCGGCGGCCGTCAGGGGCCCGCTGGCCGCGGGACAGGGCTGCTCCGCGCCGCCAGAGCCCGCCCGCCCGCCGGAGTCCCGCGGGCCCCATCCGCCGCCCGGGCAGGCCCGGGAGCGGGGCCGATGGTGCCGGCGTACGGGGCGGGGAGCCCACCTAGGGGCTGGAGCGGGTAACGGCGGGAGCCTGCCCGGCCGCCTGGCTCACCGGCGGGAGCCTGGGCTGCTTCTGCCGGTGCCACCGGCTGTGAGGAGAGTTACTGCATGGAGCGTGGGGGTATCTCCCCCCCCGCCGCGCCGCGACATGCTGTTAATTAGCCACAGGGTACCATGGTAATTAAGGTTGAGAGGCCTCGGGGGGGGGGGGGGGGGGGGGATGTCTCTCCTCCAGCCTTTCCCCCTCAAGGCAAGGACAATAGAGAGCTGCGTTCCGGGCCTTGTCCTGTCAGGTCTTAAAAGCCTCCACGTATGAAATTCCATCCACCTCTCAGCCCCCCCTCCAGCACTGGACTTCTTCACAGGAGAGAACTTTCCCCTCGCAGCCAGTCCAATACAAGATGACCCGTTTACGTTTCCAACCACTGTTTCTCATTCTCCTGCCACGAACCTGGCTCTGCCACCTCCACAGGTACTGGGCAACCACCATGGAACTCACCCAAACCCTTCTCCAGCTCAGCCCACCTGCTTCCCCTCAGCCTGTCATACCCCAACCTTTTCAGAGCCTCCACAGGACTAGCTCAAATTCACCTCTTTCACATATTGGGGGGGGAATCCAAAACCACACACAGCATTTCAGATGTGATCTGCTGAGTAAAAGGGGAGCTCATCACTCACCTCCGCCAGCCTGCCGTGGTCCCACATGGTCCCTGGTCCCGCAGAGCCCAGCATGCCGATAGCCTTCATCGCTGCCAGGACACGCTGCTGACATCGCACCGAGAGCATGCTGCTCATCCTGTACAACAGCAGGAGCCTGGTGTTTCCTTTTGTTAAAGGGAAGAAAAAGAACAAGACCAGCAGAGAAAGTGCCTGTCTGGTTCCCCAGGCCAGTACTCAAATATCCAGAGCATGAAAAATAAAAGTGCGAGTCTGGTATCTGACTCCGGATATGTAGTGGCAGCCTGGGCACGATCACCGTAACTCAACCCTTAGTCCTTCAGGGATCTCCTGGATTTCATGGAAGTCGGAGCTGACCCAGAATAAAAGGACCATAACACCACAGAGTCATCTCACGCATGGTGTGCCCCTAGGAACTTTGCAAGGGCATGAGGTATCACAGAAAGCCTTCACCCTCCTCCCCACCTAGACACATCCAAATCCTCCATGGGACCTTCTTCTGTTAAACCTGACATGAAATTCCAGGTTTTCCTTCCCCGCCCCAGCCTGTCACACAGAGGAGACGTTCAGAGAGAGGGATGACAGCAGAGGCCTCAGAGGCAGAGTGGAACCAAGTACAAGTCAAGGCAGGCAGAGGAGCCCCCAGCAGAGCAGTGAGGAGTTCTTATTGGCTTTTATTCCACATTACAACATTAAAAAAAATGTCACTCTTCAGGCATTTGCTCCACAGTAGCATTGACAAGCACAGTCCAGCTAAGCATAGTTGCTTCAAGGGCCACTCCTGTAAGCACTCCAGCAGCTAGCACCTTCTCCTTATTTCTATGAAGTTAACTAAGGCAGCTAAAACGGACCTAGAAAATTATTCTTGGCTTCTATAGGTGTATGACCACTATCTTTCAAAGTCAATGAATCTTTGCAATCAGACATCCACGTTGTCCAGTGGACGTGTTGGACTGGGTTTGGCACAGGGGAGCTGCCCATGCAGTCCCGCTGCAGTGTTTGCCCCCATCACACTGTTCCACATCATTCATGCTTTCTCAGCAGGTAGCTCACAGGGCAGCCTCAGGACACCCACATTCACCACCATGAAGCAGATGCCACCAGGAACTCTCACCACCAACAACATTCAGTCCAAGCAGCAAGTGCAAGTTATTACTGCTGGTTTGCAACACGAAGGCTGGAGTTACACCATCCAGATAGAACTGGGATGGAAAGCTCAGGTGTTATTCCTCAAGGAAACATAAGTACCCTCAAGTCCCACCACACGTGGCAGCTCTGGCTCCTAAAACAGTTACCAGCTGTCCTTTACCACTACTGTGGAAGATTAGGTTGAAGGAGTAACCCCTCCCAGAGCAAGCAAATTAAGAAGCGGTCTGAAATCACCCAACTTGAGTGAAACAGCCATCCACGTAACCCTCCGACTCCCTTCACAGCCTTTCACACATACATCAACCATCACCAGAAGTGCTATACAGACAAAAAATTGACATGGTTCCTCAGACCAGTGGCTGATTGCTCACCACAGCAGTGAGCCCTCTGCCCTTCCCTCATATTCTTTGCCTTGAGAGAATACTACTGGGCACCCGCAGCAGGCTTAGCTCTGAGCTGGGCAAGCACCCAAGCATGGGGAAATTCCCTTAGCTGGGTGTTAGGAAACACCAAAGCAAAGGAATGCAGAGCACCCCTCCTCCTTTGCCAGGCTCCTGCTCTAGCCTGCAGCAGTATGCCAGTCTCAGAGTTGACACAGAATCCCTGGCTTTTGCCAACCCAGCCAGTGCACAAGCCCAAGGGGAGACCCATAAGAGCAGTTAATTTTGAGCTGGTCTTCTCATGACACAGCTGCACACCAGTATGCGGGGAACTTTGGAACATGTGAGCAGCAACAAATTATTTCCTGCCAGGGTCCCAGGCTTCCTCCAGCAGCCCACTGCAACAGCTCTCCTTTAGAGATCCCTGCACATCCAAGGAACAGCAGACCCTCATCTCTAGGGATAAACAGAGCAGACTGGTAGCCTACTATTGGGGCCCAAAAGAGCAAGGCAGTTATCTTAGCACAGGAAAGGCCATCAGATTTCAAAGCAACAGCTTCAACTTCTCTCTCTTTAAATGCTCATATTATTTACAGTCTGAATTGGGTTCTTGGGTAGTATCAGTTACATGGATTAGGAGCTGTAGAGGACATTAATACAATTCCCCTTCCTGAAGTTTTTACAGCTTAATGGACAGGAAGTGTTGCTGGTTAGCCTCCAGCTTCTGACGCTCCAACCAGAATCTCCCCCAAAGTTCCCCATCTTCTCTTTGTGCTTTTTTCTATCCTAGAATCACTCTCAATTACCAGTACAAAAATAGAACCGATGTCATCCATCCCTCCCAAGCTGCACATGCATTATTCATCAACATGCCCTAATTGATTCTCTCATAACCATGAGCACTTCTGCACTTGGCTATGTCATTCTTGTCCAGCAGAGCACAATTTACAAAGTTTTATGCCACTTGGAAAAGGCACTTTCAAAGTGTTACCTTTCACAGCTTTTCTGATCAGAGCTTCAAGTTAGGTCCCAATACATAGAGCCATCAGTCCTCGGTTTTGTGTCCAGCCAAAAGCGTCCATCATCTAACTGCTGCACTGATGCTTAGTGTCCTGTCTGGGAGGTGAGCACTGCTCTAGAAACTCTGGGCCCTCTTCCCACAACATGGTCTTTAAAAAAAGAGGTGAAAGGCAGGGTTTGGGAAGGTCTCTGCACATCTGAATAAATGCTCTGAAATGTGTAATCCACAAAACATGTAGGGACTTGAAATGCCCTTGCAAAAACTTTGTGAAAGTTACAGAAGTATCTCCTGAACCTACTCACCCTGCCACAGGGGACAAGGCTCTGTGAAGGCTGTCTCTAGTGCAGGAGAAAAATACATATCCCAGCAGGAGGATAACTTGGCTTTGCCTTCAGTGCCCTGACACTAGAATACCTCTGGATTCTTCCATCCTAAGATCTGTCGAAGAGTTCTGGAAATTGAAAGCCTGTGATGGGATGCTTGGAAACAGAGCGGATACTATCAAGGTGCAGTCCACAGACACAGTCAAAGGAGCAGGTCTGAATTTCTACAACCCAAGCAGCTGGGAGTCAGCATCTGACACCCCATTCAAAGCAATTAATAAATCATAAACCTCACAGGGACAAGTGTGTTGGTTTGATGGGACCATAAATCACAGCAACTGTTTCTCAAGTACTCTAGTGGCAGCATTACAATTGCTACAGCACAAACCCTACTGCTGGTGGACATGCCCTTTCTTAGATCCTTCTCTTTCAAGTTTTGGGTCTAATCTGTGTTACTTTACCTGACGTGGAGGAGGCATAGTCATCAGTGTGCCATGGTGACACTACTCATGTTTCCTGGAGACCTTCCCTGGCCAGCAGTGCTACACAGCGCTCTGCATCACACCACCATTCACTTGCTTAACCACATCTGTGTTGCCTCCTTTTCCATGTGCCTTCACTTGTCTCTGTTTTTCCCCCTTTCTTCATTTGGTGCTTGCTCTGGATGCTGTTCACTGTTCCCTTTGCTTGCTGCTGCACTGTCCCACTGTGGAAGAAAGAAACATACTTCAGCCAGTCCCTCACTCACAGCAGGCACATCCAAACTGCAGGATGGGAAACCTGCAGGCACTGCCAAGCTGTTTCCATCCTCAGAGAAGGACTCAAGCAGTCAAGCAGAGAGAAGGAAATTAAAAAAAAAAAAAAAAAAATCAGAAACAGAAGTTCACTCTATTTCTAACATCACACTTAATGTAACATTAAGCTTTGTGCTGAAGGACTTGGTCATGGAGTTACCAGGGAGCCTGTTAAGTTTATGGTGGTTCAGCTTCATCGACATTTAACCAGCATCATGATATTCAGCTTGGATTTCACTTGCAACTCAACACTCAGTCTGCAGCCTTCTCCTTTCCCCACTAGAAGGGGCTAAGAACCAGACACTGGAGAACAGAAACAAGCGAGTTTCGCTATGGACAAGTTAAAGGCGATCCTCATTACATGAAACAACTCGAACACTTCCTCTGCATATTAGGCTCTGCACTAGCCTAATCCAGAAGAGATTCAGTGTCATTACAGAGCAAGATCTCTCTGCTGGGGGAGCAGGTATTTATTTTGTTTTCTTAACTCTGTGTTGAGCTGCTTTGGGAGGGATTACAGTATTGAAATGCTGTAATGCCATTGCATAACTCAGCACAGCGCTGCTCACTTGAAACACTCTTCAGCCTTCAACACCTTGTTCTCAAACACTGTGATAGAACTGGGTACAGCCACCCGGAACAGGCAGCAGGATGGTAAATCAAGGCACCACCTCTTCTAGAGGAAGGTGGAAGAGTTTACAATTTCAGGTCAGGAAAGGGAATAACAAAGGTGTGACCATATACAGAGTAACAGGAGGAAGTGAGGGCAAGACAGCATGCTTTGCTCATAGGAGCAGCAGCGGTATATTTAAAGAAACAAAAGTTACAAGTTTAAGAACTAAAACAAGGCAACACCTTATTAGAAAAGGTCACACGGCTGCTCCTGGCCATCCCCCCAGCAGGATACCTGGCTAAAGCCAGGCTCACCCTGCTTAGCCACCTACTACAAGGACTGAGGCCAGCAGTGAAGCCCACAGAGACCCGCAGTGCTCAGATCTCCCACGAAGGGGGACAAAGCTAAACCCACAGCTCCAGCACACACAAGCGCATCATTGAATTACCTGTAAATTCACAGCAAAGTCACAAACATTTTGAAGTTCTGTAGCTTCCTTCTTGCTTTGCTTAGCCAGAACTACATACTGTGGTACAACTGAGAAGTAAGGAAGCAAAATACAGTCTTATAATAATGCATTACCAGATTCTTGTTTGCTTCTAAGCCCAGCCTGAGAAACCAGATACCTTCATGCTCCCTCCTAGGTTCAGCTCACTCTTTTTAAGCCCTCCTTCCAAGCCACTTGGTCACAGCAGGTGCAGCAAGGTGAGCACAACAACATCCACCCCCACTCCACCCCCAAAATGCACTGGCCCTTTCCTGGACAGCATGAGCTTTCTGCATCCCAGGACATTTCACTCACCTAGGACAAGAGGAAAGCACAAGGTAAAAAATCACTTCCTCACCTTCCTTAGTGGAAAATAAACCCAGTGGTGGGTCAGGACTACCCTGCTCCCAGCTGTGCTTTGGAAGCTACAAGGAGAAGACACCAAGGGGTTACGTCTTTCTAGCAGACAGCTCTTGGCTTGTCCTTATGGGAGGCACAACCAACTTTTATGCCACTCCAAAGAGACAAGGCAACCTCCTTCTGCCAAGAGAGATGCTGGGTCATAGAGCTGGGGGAGGCTGGCGTTTGCTTTGCTTTTGCCTATAGCCAGCTCTGCTTTTCCGTCATTAGCTGTGGGGCAGAGAAGATGACATGATCCATGACCAACGTGAATAGGTTTTCATCACTACTCCTCTGCCAAAACCTCCTTTCCAATGCTACAGTAAGCTTTCTCCTGGGGAATTAACTTTGATAACACTCCATACAAGGGGGGTTTCCCCTAAGAGATAACACTCCCCCTGTGTTGGGCTGCAGATGTCAGGGCCCTAGTGGGCCTTAATGGCCCTGACCAGCTTCACCTGGGACTTCCACTCACACCCCGTTGCCCATTGGCACAGGAGCTCTATTTAAACTCAACCCTGGGCACTTAGTCTTGGGCTAT
This sequence comes from Harpia harpyja, assembly GCF_026419915.1. Taxonomy (NCBI): domain Eukaryota; kingdom Metazoa; phylum Chordata; class Aves; order Accipitriformes; family Accipitridae; genus Harpia; species Harpia harpyja. The sequence continues at coordinate 5,526,111 of NC_068969.1, forward strand.
GTCAAATTCTGGTTGGTGCTACTGAATGGGGTCTGTAGATGTGTTTCCTAGCTGCACTTTGGCTCTGCCTTGCCACCGTGAGCTTGCCTGATGATCTGGGTTCTTGGTTGATGCTGACTGCTGTCCTTCAGCCTGCCTGGCCCATGTGACTCGGGTGTTGTGGTATGAGCACTGACTGGTGAGACCCCTGCCCTGCTGGTCCTGGGCTCCTCTTGGCTCCTAGTTCCTTGCCCCTTTAAGAGCAGCAGGTATTTGCTATTGATGAAGTGAGGGACTACTTCACAGTCCCTGCTCTTCTCCCTGTGGTTGAAGCTGTTGGCTTCTACTCTGACTGTTTGATGAAGACCGTGGGGCTTTACTGTGACTGTGGGCTGTGTATGAATGATGCTGATAGGTAGGATGGCTACAGACCAGCTAGAGACAGCAAGGTTTTTCTCTTTTGCTGATTTCACAACTGCACTTTAATTGTTTATCTTGAAATTTATCCTCACAGATGAGGATGGTAAAGGAAGGAGTTTGTTTTGGGAAGGGAGAAGGATATGTGCAATTAAATTACTACTAATAAAAGACTTTTTAGTTTTGAGCAGAGATATAACAGGCAGAAGGACTATGGGTGGATTATCAAGGCTTGGGAAGAGAATTTAGTGTGCTTTTCATATTAATGCTGGTAAGACCTACATTTGCTTCTTCATTCTGTAAACTCAGCCAGGGTTTACTATTAATCTACAGCCATAAAACAAGATAGCTAGCTTTTCTCTTTGCTTTTCCCTACGCCTTCCATTCTCTTCTTTGTTCTTCATGTGGGAGCTAATCCTTTGTTTGTTAGAACACCTGTAACCACTGCAAATTCTGATTTAAGCAGCCCATATGTAGGGATTGATGGTGATTTCACTTTTTATTTATTAGCAGTAATGCTTCCTTTTTAGTAGCATAATCCTGAGGGAATGCACCATGTGAAACTCCCTGGTCATACACATGACTGCTTGTTCAGGCAATGAAGTGTTAGTGTCACCAGGAGCTGCTTCTTTCCTGACACTCCACTGGTATCCATGGTTGTATCTCACCTGGAGCCCTGCAGCCAGTGCCCACCATCCAGAGCTTGCTGTACTAGAGGGTTTTCCTCAGCACCCTGTGTGCTGCAATTAACATTTTAATGTTTTAAACTCCATACAACTAAATGCAAGCTATAGCATCTACTGATTTGTACCTATGTTTTCTTTGTTGCTACTCTGATGTCCTCCCCTGTTTTATTACCAGTAGATATTAGTCACATTTCTTGTGATGCCAAAACATTGTTCTAAAACATTGGTGGAGTTGAAGATGAAAATAATCATACCAATGGCAGAAACTGATGTGCTTAAAATCCACGATTCATTATGTTCTACCATCCCAGCATCTCCCGTCTTCAGGAAGGTATCTTCACAGCAGTTATTCTTGCTTCCTCATTCAGTGGGAATATACCGGTGTAATTCGGTGCTCTCTGCAGTCTCTGTCCTTCTGCAGTGGGTGGTATCTGAATTTTGGAATAATCTAACATCTTTGTAGTCTGCTTTTCCTCTACAATAGGTGATTTCACTCATTTGAAAAACAACCCCTAAACAACAACCATTTAAACTACATTAAACAGCATTTCTCCCTTTCATTGGCTCTGGCTTTATAATTGCTTCTGAGGTTCAGGAGCTTAAGGAAGTATCTCTGTTTTAAAAGCACATTTTCATTCCTGCAAGGCTCTCAATCTCTGTGGCATGATTTAGCAAAATAGTTTTGATGGTGGATGCATTTAAGTAGGGAAATCATGGAACTGTATGTATGAAGGAGGTAACCTTGGGCCTGCTTGTTTGCATAAAATGGGAAGCAACATTAACATATTATTTCTTCATCTGTGTGGCTGGAGCCTGGGCAGGTGAATGACCTTCCCTGCTCAAATGCAACATGACCTGCCCAGCCAGGCCATTGGCAGCAAGGAGGGGAGGACAATGCAATCAAGAGGCTGGGCAATTATTTTTGGAAACTTACTGTTTACAGATCAGAATAGCAGTTAAGGTGACAACATACCTGTGGGAAGGGCTTTGGGAACTGTACAGCTCTCCCTTTCAGGCACTACCAAAGGGTTATGAAACAGCAAACGGTTGCCTTTTAACAGTTCAGGGACTGGGATGTGTGTTCAGCATGTGGGGGAACAGTACTCGGGTCCTTCCCTTTCTCCAGCTTCTGGTAGAGGAAGCAGCCTCTGAGATTCCCCTCATTGCTCCGTGAGGACCCAGCACAGGACCCATGTAGATGTCCAAATATACCCTTTCTGACCTGCAGTTGTACTGTGCTACTTCCTTGCTCCCCTCTACCCGCCTTCCTCATCTACGTGGCACTGGTGAGAACAAAAGTGGAGAGTAAATTAAGCCATACAGTTTATATTACTGTCTGCACCCTGGTCTAGACCACACAAAGGATGATTTTGAAAAAGATTAATTTGCTGAAGTTAATTACTAGGAGGGGGAAGGTATTAGTAACGGGTTTATTTTCAGTTTATTTCCAAGCATCCAAAATAACTATACAAAAAAAGGCAAATTAATCAGCAAAGCATCCACCCTGCAGCCAAGCTGCACACACCCATGGTGGGGGATTGTTACAGATGGCTGAGCATGGAAACACTGCATAGCAACCAGAATTATGTGAAGTATTAGGGGAAAATTAAAGAAAAACCACAAAAGAAGAGACAGAAGAAGGCAGAGAATAACTGGAACCGTAGCTGCAGAGGGTTAGAAATCAGCCAAGTAATAGGAGTGAAGTTTACCCAGACAAGTTTCCATATACCTGCAACAGCTTCCATGCACACAGCAGCCCTGGTGTGCTTTGACATGGAGTCACAAATGGACAGGACGCGGGGCAGCGGTGACAGGCCTGGTCACCCCTTTGCACAGCCACTTGCTCCACAGGAGTGAAAAGCAGTGGGCAGAGGTTTTTGCACTGATACAGACTCCTGGAAGACCAGCAGGCAGAGGAGGTGTTTCTGAACATGAGTGCCATGCTCTCAGCTCTGCTGGGAGATGAGGTGGAGGCAGCAACTGTGGCTCTCAGGGTGCTTTGACATTTTCAGGAGATCTGTGCACCTCTCAGGGATTTGAGGGAGAATTGCAGAGCTCTTCAGCTGTTTCAGGCTGGAGATGTATTCCACAGCACACAAACTTGTTTTTCTTAGTCATCTTTCATTTTCTTAGGCATATTCAATTAGTCCACACCCTGGGTTTAAAATTGCTTGCATACAGTCTAGGTGCAGAGCTGTGGTGCCTGCATGGCAAGGAGACTGCTGAATTCTCAAGAGAGGTTTGGGACACAAGTGCTCCCAGCAGTTCCCCACCATCAAGTGATCAGAGATGTGATGAGAGGCCCTGAGCAGAACTTACAATCTAGATGCTGTGACTGGGGCAGAAGCACAGGGTAAAGTCAGAGTCCTTCCAGAAAACACAGCTCAAGTATAAGGATGCTGCATCTGACATTTATATAGGGAAGAGAGGAGCCACAGCCCTCCCTCTAGCAACCCCCCCTCAGCCAGCTGCAAATCCCTCCTGGGGGTTATTTCTAACTGAGCAAATTCCCACCATCAGGTACTGTTTCCTGAGGAAGGGAGATATAAGCTGTGGAGTATGATAGTGTCTGCAGGGTGACACATTCTCCTACATGCACAGGGTAAAGGTATAACTCCACCGACTACAAAATCCATGTGTTACCAAAGTCTTGGAAAAGGTTCAGCCAGGGAAGACCAAGAGAGAAAAGCAGCATTGGGAAAAGGAGCAAAACCTTTTCTCTAAAAGTGTGGGGAGCCTCTACAGCCAGTCCAGCAAACTGGGTTTTGTGAACTTGTCTGGCTGCAAGAAAGCTAGTTTCTTCCTCCTCTCCCATTTTGCAAGGCTCTTGGGAGAGTGATGCTGATCAACTCCAGGCAAGAAGGGAACCAGTTCAGAAGAGCTGAAGCTGTGAGACCTCAGCACTCCCTTTTTAGCTGCTTGCCTTTTGTGAAAGGGAGACAGAGGGAGTTGTATGGTTGGATCTGGAGATGCTGCTCTGAAGCAAACACTAAATATTCATCTCCTGGATGGTGGGTAACGACAACTGGTTTGTAAAACCTTCCACAGCAGGTAATGTTGTTCCCTGCAGCTCTCCCTTGGGGATTCATCTTCCAGGAGATTCTCCCATTGCTCATGGGCAGTATTCTGTAGCCCAGGAGAACATAATGTTAGTTAACAGTAACTAGCGTGAGAAGGTCGTGTATCACAAGGAGCTCATCAGGCAGGTACCATGGCCTGATGCACCTGTCTGCTATGAAACTGGCTGGGAACCATCCCAGCCAGTATGCTGGGAGAGGCTGGGGTGGAGATAATTCAAAATGTCTATGATGAAATCTTGCCTTTATTATCTTAGTCACTAACATCCCACGTATTTCAAGGAGACCAGCATTTAACTCCCACCATCCAAAGACAAAACAAAATAAACCTTGGTACTCACAGCCACAATGCAAAACTCTGCTTTATGGAAAATAGCATCCTTGCCTCAAAAAGTGGCTAAACACGCCTCCCTCTTCCTTCCTGGCTCAAAGCTTTGTATCTGTATTTCTAAAATCTCCTGTGAGTTCTGCTGTCCAAACAGCCTGTAGATGCCATAAACATCTCTCATCCCTTCCTCCCATCTTTTTAACTTCTCTTTGGGCTAAAGCATTGTTTCCCGCCCAGACTACACTGAAGATTACTACAGACACTACATTAAATGTAATGTTGTATTATGATAAGCATACAAACATTACATTAAACACAAAACATAGATTATCAAATAAGGTAATACAGGGAAAATTCTTGTCAGTCCTATCCAGTCATACTTGTGAATTGGTATGTCTAACAGCTCAGAAGGATCCTTTTCTCTGAAGAAGACTTGAAGCAGAAAGAGTCAAGAGAAAAAATCTCCAAAAAACCCCACAATAATTCTTCTCAGTGGGGAATGCCAAAATCATCCCTCCAGAATGCCCCTATTTCACATGTAGTTGCATTTTATCACAATTTGACAATCATATTGCAGCAGGTAGATACACACACCTAGGAGATGGCAATTAGGCCTAGAGTAATGCACTGATCTTTAGATGATATTGTTTGCCAGGTTTGAGGTTTGCCATGCAAATGCAACTTGCAATATTGTGGCAAGTCAAGTGTACTCACAGGCTCTGAATGATATGCACTTACATGTAAACGCTCAGTACTAAAATTGGTATTTTTATAGTTTGTTGCTCCTTTGTGTCCAGAAGTGGTAAAAATGTGTCTTTCTCAGAAACCTCTTCCATTATAGAGCAACATGTGTGTTACAGAAAATATGCTGGGCATTCAGCTTGAATGATAATGCAGAGCTTCACATGACCCATTTATCATAATTTGCAGTTGTTACGGGACATCTGAACTGCTCCTAACTGCAGCTCCAGAAGCAGAGAGGACATTCAGATATTTTTCCGATTATCATTTACCAATGCTGGTTTTAGAATAAGGATAAGGATCTGCATCCCAACAGTCACCTGCATCCCCAAAAGAATAGCCCGCTATATAAAATACTCTGCACTCCTACAAATGCAACTAAATGTTCACAAAGCTCCCTGGAGAGCAAAGCCCATAAGTATTTCTCTGCAGTTGCTAACACAGTGCACTGTGCCCTGGGAGGCAGTGGGATTTTTCTCCTTTGTGGGTTGGCACCAGATTTAATTCCTAAAAATTCAGTGCTTTTCCCTTCCCCTTCTGCCCTATCATCAGGTCCTTCTGTTTTATTTGTGCAAAGGAATTTATGAAACTTTATTCTTGCTATATTTCCCCCCTCCCGCCGCTGACTAGGGCTATGAAGCACCTGGAAGAAAGACGAGACAGTGTCGTCTCTACATGAGGGGGCGAGGGGAAGAGGGAGGAGAAGAGCTCTCGAGCCAGCACTGCCATCTTGACCTGGCATTTTGAGTTCAGCAGAAGAACCGGCACTTTATGATGTCACCAACGACGGCGACGGCAGGGATCTGGGTCTGCGCCATTAACACCAATGCGCCGAGGCCTGCCTGCATTTCCAAGGTATGTGGGCTTGGTGGTGCTCCGCGTTTCAGTAAGTGGCCCTGAACGTTGTCCTTGTCCCTGAGCGTTTCTGGGGCCACAGAGGCCATTTGGGGTCAGGACAGCACAAAGAGAGGTGTTGCCAGAGGAAGTCATTCCTTTCGGGTGAAAAAACATGAACTGTTTCATGGGAGACAGAAACTTAGGGCAAGCGTCCTGGGTAAATCCGAGTGCAAGCTCCTGCGGCCTGTCCCTCTTTGCAGCTTTACGTTACCACACTTCAGCTGATGATTTTTCGCGTGTCAAAAGCTGTTGAATGCTTTATGCTGCTATGGCAGCTTCAGAGCTTCTTCCTAGGCGTGGCTGAGTGTAAATGAGAGTAAAGGGACCTGTGTTCAGACTTTACAGTGGTCCAGGTCCAAATGTCTTGGTAGCAATTGCAGTGGTACCATGCACACATGGCTGCTTGGAGCTGATATCTGCGAAGCGTTGAGAGCTGTAACCACCACCACTGTCAAGTTAAAGACTAGGATTACCAAATGCTGGTGAAGCTATATATGACAAACACCTCATAGTTGTTACTAAGACCCTTGATGGAATCCCTCAGCAACAAAACAACTCATGAATCCAAAATTAACATGTTTGCACATCTACAGTGCCTGTAATCATTATAGCCCACCATCATAAATTTGCTTACTGTTTCCCCATGCAACAAAACCGTCACATACAGACACCTGACCCAGTTAACTCCTGTAGAGAGGTCATGAAGAGAACAGATATATAACCTGCACTTAAGGCCTGATAATCTCTCTTAAAAAAGAGAAAAAAACCCCAAAACAAACCCCTCCTCCTCTTAAAAAGGATAGTTGTCTTAAAACCATACTTTTTCCTGGTTTTGTTTAGTCTTTGTTTTTTAAAGCTGCTGTTGTTACAAGTAATCCCTAAGATCCTTGTTGCTGGAAAACATTAGGAGGAAATTGTTTATACTCCCTGCGTGTGTCTTGCAGGCATTTCACAGCACGCTGTGCATAATCTTTTCTTGCTTCCTCCCATATGAATAGTTTTCTTTGCTAGTTGAGTGGCTGTTTCCTATAGTAACATAACAGATAAAAAAGGAAAACCCTTGTTAAACCATAAAAACTAGCAAAGGATTTTGTGTAGTGCCTGAAATGAACTTTTAACTCATTCCCAGTTAGAGAAATCAATTAGTCCGAAAACCATGTCTCACTGCCATAATGCCACTTTCTGCTTACTTACTATCCCCTACTTTTTTCCTGTTCTCCCTTGTATATTCTGTGTACATGGTTTATCTGTGCACTTCCACTCTCCCAAAGGCTCTTTCCCGATTGCTGGATCATGGCTGCATCCCCCTGGGTAATACACAGCCCATATATCACAGGATGCATCAATTACCCCACTTTACAGTGATTTGGGAGAGAGGACATGTATGAATACCTGCTTGAAGCTGCTAGATGCCCGTGAGAAGCTGAGCATAAAGCTCTGAGCAAGACTCTGCCCAGTACTAGCTACTGTGCAGCATTACTGCAGTGTGGTCAGGATTCAGGTGTGACACTACTGGAAAGCAAGAGGCTTATGCCAGTGCATGAACCTCTACTTCACACAACAGTGATCACTTTGAATTATTTAACTGTCCTGCTGACTTTTAGCTTGTGAACGCAGATGTGCTGTCATTCAGATGCTCAGCTAGGCAGAGTTACGTGCTCTTGGCGTTGGACTGAGTGTCTGAATGGGGAGTTTTGGCACTAGCCTGTTTGGAAGAAAGCTATTTGCCTGCTCAAGTTCTCATTAGTATCTGAGCTGATGAACTACATTCTTCTGCATTTCTATGTTCCTAGATATAGATCTGGCTTCTTTCTTCAGTCTGGGCTAAATTCTCAGCCAAACCATTGCTCAGGGGGAGCTGGCTGGTGAGCCTGTGTCTGCACTGCTGAATTCATGCAAACATTTGGAGAGCCTGAGGTGCACTGTCTGCCTGATGGCAAGTCCTGCAGACCCTGTGAGTGTCCAGAAGAGATAGTATAGTTGGCCACGATACAGTCCTTGATGCTTTCAAGAGCGAAACTGCTTCTACTGATCTACAGTAGCAGAACAATGCACAATGGTAGCTGGGCCTCTGCCAAAATGTAGGTCTCTCCCTAGCCCCTCCTCATAAATACCTCAGCTGGTTTTAGCTTGTGTTGCTGTGTTAGCTCCAGCCCAGAGAAAAACCTGCCCCAGAAGCCATGCTATCACTCTTCTTCTATCACTCTTTTCTCTCCCCACAAATAACAACCTTGAACTCCTTTTGCAGTAGGTAATGTCAGCCTGCTGTCACTGTCTCTCACTCCATCTCCATCTGGGAAGCAGAGAAGTTTTATCTGCTGCAAGAAACTTCTCTTTGCACTTTGCTTCACCTTTTTGCTGGAAGGAAAGCCCAAATGCTCTCTCCACACACAGGAGCAGGTTTAGCTCTCAGAAGAGGCGGTAACTGCATTCCCTGGGGCAACATCCACCTCTGCTGCACTCCGTGCATTCCCTTTTCACACTCCATTCATGAGTGGGTCTCCCCTGCCTTACCCACTCAGAAATAGCAAAGGAGAACAGGCAGAATTTGACTGAATGAACAAATTTTGTCTGCACTTTTACATTTTATTTCTCCACGCAGTTGTTGGATGTTTTTGCTCTATGTGTGTGCACACAAATGGCTCTTTCTAAGCACATCAGCCCCGGATGATTGCTTGTTAATTTGTGCTTTGGGCTATTTTGCTTGCTCTCCTCTCCTTCGACGAGGATGCTGGTCTGGTGTGATGATCATGGTGTGCCACCTAGTGATGGGACTATTCCCTTGTCGCACATCATTTATCATGGGCACTGAGTGCACGTATTTTGGCCCCGTTTGCCCACGGTCACCTGGATTGCAGGTAACCTGTGGCAATGCCTGCAGCCCCTCGGCTCTGCTCAGTCTGTCCAGGCAAGGACGATCCCACTGCACTGCCTTCTCCTGCTTACTCTCACTATCTTTCTCCCATCTTTCTACAGTAGTATCTGCCTTCTCTCAGATGTAGGCAAGAAGCAGGAGCAGACCATTTGCTGATGTGCTGGCTGCCAAGCTTGCAGGCATAAACTAATCCATCAAGCAATGTTTTTGCACAGCATGTGAAAATTTAGCATTATATACATGGCACACAAGTGCTGTTGGGGAGTCTAGACAGTGTTTAAAGCCCCTGTGGCATGAAGGATATCATTGCAAGTATTAGCTGCCATGGTACTGCATCACACCTCATAAAACAACTTCTGAGCTATCCGGGCAGATCAAGGCTGGAAGAATGATATATGGTACTAAGGCTGGAGCTGAGGCCTTCCTGGGAGAGCTTTGTGTCTGCTGCTCACTCCCCAGATACCCAGAGGCACTGCAGGAGACTGGCAGGTTGGAAGGGAGGAAAGCACTCCCCAGAGAAGTGCATGGCAGCCGAACTGGTGCGCAGGCAGACTGACCTCCACTGCACTCCTGGAAGATGTCCTCCGCTCCCAGGTGCAGCTCCACAGACGTCTGACCTCCCGCCTGGTTTCTGCAGTCCCCTGGGGCATGGGAGTTGTAAAGAAACACCCTCCAGTTTACAAGCATCTTAGCAGGGCAGGTTTAGACCCTCCCAAAGGTTCAGTTCCTGGCATTGTACCCTTCCCTAGATGCTGCCAGGAAATCCAACCGGGTGCTGTGTGTAGTTACAGCAGCAGTGTGATACACACAAGTGCTGAGAAGGGACTAAACTCTATTACTGGACTTACTACTTACCTGCTCTGAGTCATGCAGCGACATTATGCTGCAGAGGTTGGTAGCTGCTAAGTCAGTAACTACTGTCTCAGCTATCCTGCAACAGAAACTCAATTGCAAGTACAAACATGGTGATGAGCAAACTGACTCCCGCAAGCAGATGGGGCAATTAATAAAAGGTGAAGTGTAGGAAGTCAATAAACTTTATCAGTGTAGATCTGTGTTGGAGGTCAAGGTAAGCAATTAACTCTCCTGAAAGCCTAAAGGGTCCTTCCTCTCTTTGTAGGGTAGCTGTGGTGAGGAGTCTCTGAATGTTGCGAGCTTCCTGATCACAAACTTTTTTCTCATCCTCAGAGCAAAGGACTGTTCAGGCAGGAAGGTGAAGCTGCTGCCTGGAGGCTGGGTCTGGGACTCTCTGCCTTTGTCAGCAGCTGTGAGTGGATGAGGCATCCCAGTCACATACTTCCACTCTTAGCTGTACTTGATGCATCCTCTGGAAACAGAGCTTGTGTCTTCCTGGCTTGTCTTACCAGTGCTGTTCCTCCTCTGATTCCACAATTAATTGTCCTTAAGTCTAGAAGCTTATTAGAGCCTGGTGAAGTGGGTTTATCCTCTCTTTACAAACTGCTGATCTTACCATTGTATTGCAAGGTGATCTGGGATATGCCAGCAACGGGGAGAAGTGGTTATTTTGTTCAAGGGAGCTTGAGCTTTGATTCAGCCTTAAGTCATCATTACTATCACTTGACCATGCTATGTGAGTGTGTTGTCTTTCTGGCTGGGGAACCCATGGAGGTGAACATGCAGAGATAACCTGCCCCTCCTTGCACACCACAAGCCTCTCTGCCACCTCTCAGCCACAAGATCCCGCAGGGCAAGAGGTGCAAGCTTACTGCTGGCCTCTCGTTTTTATTGCTCTGCAATCCACAGCAATGTTTTGTTTGGTTGGTTTTTCTTCAATTGCACTATTAAAGCAAAGTGTTGGTGTGAGGGTGGGAGCTCACTCGCTACATCCAGTGCTCAGGGGGATTTCTGCTGCAGGATTCTCACTGCTGCAGTTGTTATCGTGTAGTTAATCAAGACTTCACAGTCAAATATTGTAAGCGTGGTAGCAGAATCTGTACCTACCCAAACACTGCCTGGGGCAGGGGTTTATACAGTAAATATATGTATATGTAAGAAAGGGCGTTAATGTGGGCACTGGGGGGCAGGAAGCATCTCATCTGGGAATGGTGCCAGTGCTTATGAAGCCTTTCCCTGAGAGGGAGGACCCTGTTTCCTCTTATTTACTCATTTTTTCTCTTCTTTATTCTTTTAAGAGAAGAGCTCCTGCCAGTACCTGGGCAATTACTAGAGGACTGTAGTGCCAGCTGAGGTTTCATTGCTTTTAAAGAGAAACCAAATTAAAGGAGAGCTTATACCGTCTTGGCCCTGCAAAGTGAGCCAGTAGGACGCTGACCTGCCCTGTGGGGAACAAGGGTGTTAGACTGAGTCCTTCCCAAATATCTCCTGAGGCCTGGAAATGCAGGAGCTGGAGGCCTGAGCACTTCAGGAGGCTGCGGCAGAGCTGCCAAGGGGTAGCTACAAGCTGTCCTATTCCAACAATGTACCAGGCTCTTGCAATGAAGCAGCAGGCTCCAAGCCTCCTTACCTGCTCAGGTGAGCCTGGGGACTGAACCCCACTTTCTCTGAGAAGTGACCCTATTTACAGTGCACCATAGATGTGACAGGAACTGGAAACCTTAATTTTGCTCTTAGCCCTTTGAACTTAGGTGATGAGGAGATGGGAGTGATAACCTCTGCAGCTTCCCTCCTGAACAGCTCTGTGGCTGGCCTAGAGGCTGCTAGGTGCCTTGCAGGGGGAGAAGAAGGTGCAGATGTGGATGTGCTGCTCTTCCCTGGATAATAATGCTGCAGGCAGGTCTGATACCTTTGATCCTCCAACCAGCCATGGGGGCATGGGTGAGAAGTGTACCCTTCTAGATCTTCCTCCCCCTCAGAAACAGTAACCTCGCTGAGAGTGCATAGATCTTCTCCATGGGTAACTTAATATGCCAGGGGCAAGGGACAGTGCAGAATAAGAACTTATTACCACTGTAAAAGCACACAGTGTCCCCCAAAGAGCTGGGCTACTTCCACCGTGGAGCCAACAGACAAGGAAAAAAATCCCAGAGGAATGGAAGAGTTTGCACACAGAAAGCAAACAGGGATGGGGCTACGCAATGCTGTAGGGTTTCTCTGCACACAGACCCTCTTTCATTGCATGCATGTGCCTAGCTTCTCCCGGGGGGTGTTAGAGGAAAGGACTGGGGAGATGATGAACTCTCGCACCCAGGAGGAAGGGTGGGGATGTGAGAAGAGGATCTTGCCCCAGAGGCCCAGGAGAGCCCGAGAAATGCTTCGGTCCAGTCTCCGCTTCCTGCCGTTGGGCATGGCCCAGAGCGGAGGTGGAGGTGGCTGTTCGGCACCGCTGTGGGGTTTGGCTTCCACTGCCAAAACTGGTCCCCATTTAACTGGGAAGAAATTAGGATGGTGTTCCTGTCTTGCAGACAAGAAGAGGAGGAACCGCTCCGGAGAGGGAGCGAAGGCAGGCATGCTCGTCATCTGAGCTCGCCTTCTCACTAGAACACCCTGCCGTCCACCTGGAAGTAGCGGTAAGCAGGTGAGCAACACACAAGTGAACGCTCAGCCTTGACGTGAGAAAGGAAGAAACAGACACGGCTGGTGACAGTCCCTGCCGTGCCCCTTGGGGCTGGAGGACGGGATGGCGGCGTGCCCGTTGCTACGCCGCTATCGGGGCAGACACCCGGGTATCGGGGCCGGCAGCTGCTGCTCGGTGACATCTCGGTGCCAGCCTGGGAAAAGCAGAATAAACAGCCTCGCCTCTCTCCCAGGAAAACGCCCCTTCGCCTACGAGCCGCCGCAGCCGCCGTGCTTTGGGCTGCGCTGGCGGCGGCGCAATGGCGGCCCCCGCCGGGAACTACAACTCCCAGACTCCTCCGCGGCGCGGCGCCCCCGGGGGAGGGGGCAGGCGCGCGCGCACGCGCAGCGGGCTCGCCCCGCGCGAACTCCGTTTCCCGGGAGGCCGAGCGCGAGGCCCCTTGCCGCCTCCCTCCCCGCGGCTCGCAACGCCGCCTCGCGCTCCGTGACGCGACCCCTAAGCGTGGTGACGCGCAAAGTGTGTGCCCGCCATAGCAATCGCGGCCGCCGCGGGGTGTGCGGGGCCGAGCGCAGGGGCCGGGGGGGGCAGCGGCGGCGGCGACTCAGCGGGGCATCGGGCAGGTACGGGCCGCCGGGCGGGGGGGGGGGACGGGACTGGGGGGGGCCGCGCCGCCGCCGCGCTTCCGCCGGGCCGGGCCGGGCCGGGCCGGTTGGCGGCCGCGGCCTCCGCGCCGGGCAGGGGGAGGGGGGTCGCCTCAGGCCGTGAAGGAGCCGCCGGTTGGGGAGGAGGAGGGGGGGGGTGGGTTGGCCTGCGCGCCCCGCCCCCGCGCCAGGGGGCGCCCTCCGAAGCGTCAGCGGGGCGGGGGCCCGGCGGGGCGCTGCGCCTCGTCCCGTGGGTTCCCCCCCCCGCGGCCTGTCAGCCTCCCGGCGGGGGGGGCGGGCCTGCGCCGCGCCGCGCCGGCCCCGCCCGCCCCGGTCCTCCGCCGGCCGGCCCGCCCCCTCCGTCCCTCCCTCCCGCGCCGCGGCCTGGCGGAGGCGCCGCTCTGCGCGGGCTTCCGCCGGGCCTGCTGGGGAAGAGAGGCTCTCCGGCTTGGGGGTTCCCCCCCACCCCCCTTCGCTAACCTTTAAACCTTCGGTTCGAACGGGCGGCGCCGGCCGTTCCTCCCGTTGCGTCCCGGCGAACGGTCTGCTGGCGCGCGGCGGCGGGCGGCTGCAGGCTGGGGGCGTGCTGCCCGCCGTGTTAGAGCCGGTAAGAGCTGTCATTAGCGGCACGCTTCCCTCGGCGCTCCGCTGGGGAGGTAGCGTCCTCGTGGTGTTCGTTCCAGCCGCGTAAAGAGGAATTGATGTTGAAACGGAGCCTTGTTTTCTTGCCTGCCTTTGTAGACAGCAGAAGCTTGTTCCTGTTTTTTGTGCTTGACCTGGCAGATCAGCACGTAGTTACAGGTTTGTTTTGCAAAAGCAGAAATTCCAGGAAACTAAATAACTTTGTGGGTTTCCGTGGCCTTAAAAGTGTTCTGACCGTAAAAACCGATGAATTTTCAAACAAAGATTTAAAGCAACATTAGGAACATGTTCTGTATGTAGTAACAGCCAAATTAGAGTCCTGTTAGGGGTTGAAATGGGAAGCTGAACAAACGAGGACTTCCCTTGGAGCTTCATGCATGTATGATACCAAACCATGGTTTTATTCTCTGTAGATTGTGAAGATTTTGTTAGTTTGTGGCATACTTTGTTCCACAAGTGAACCTCAGTGTTGACAGTTCATTATGCTTCAGCATTAACTCTGGCGTGGTTATTTCAGACTCAACAGGTTTAGGCAAATAGCTGTCTGGTATCTCATCCATTGAAAGAATAATTGTGATGAGAGGGAGGTTTGTTGTTTTTTTTTTTTTTAAAGTAAGGAATTCTTCATGTTAAACATAAATATGGAAGAACATAGAGATATACTGCTCAGCTTGCTACATAGTTAACTAGATTCCAACTCAGGAGTTCTTAATTTTCCCTTATGGTGTTATATTATTACATTAGACTTTTCATCTACATTGTGTCCTCAGCCATGCTTAGAACCATATTTAGGAGCAATATGAAACTTGGTTATTTAAGCTAGGTCAAAGTGTAGTTATTAGAATTTCAGTTAGCTCTACATATGTGAATGTACAAATCCTCTTCTAATTTTTGTCCACATATGAATTTAAATGTGCAGTCTTTCTATATAGTTGATTAAAATCGATTATTCCCCCCGCCCCCTCCCTCAAGGTATGATTTCTGTTTTTGTTATGTGGCTCTTTCATTTTCCATTTAAATTGCTAAGGTATGGATTTTGCGCTTGTTTCCCAAGTAACCAAATTGTTGGTTTTCAGATTTTATGAATAGATTTGTTTTCATCTAAGAGGTTTCATACTTTAAAATGCATATCTGTATTGAAGTCAGTGCATTTAGAACCTCATAATCCTTTTCATGAGCACAACACAAAATCAATAAGTGAATGACCTGTAGTAGTGTTGCAGTCGGCGTGATGCTCAAATATGTTGAGGAGCAAAAGGGTGAAGCTGAACTGCTTGAACTGTACCATGTGCTTGTCAAGGTTTGCAGTTAGAGGTCAGCGGGACTTGTATTTCTTTGTTGTTCAGAGGTGTCTGGCTAAGGTGACTCAAGCGCTAAGGTGTCTGAGATTTCAAAAACATGTGAGTACTTTTAGGTATCTGTGTCTGAATACTTCTCTGGGTTTCCCTTTTCTGTCAGATTTTTACATCTCAGTTCAGAAGAGTAAAATGCTTACAAAACCTTTGCTATGATATTGGAATACTAAGTAGTGTTTAATATTAAAGCAATACTGTGTGCACCACTGTGTGCTGAAACATGCATATGTGGATTTTCAGTGGGAGTCTTCACAGTGAGTGATAGTTAAGGTTGTAAGTATTTGTCTTTCAAAGTCAAAGTACTTAATCAAAGGATTTATGTTATGTTAATATCAGTTCTATTGATTCTAAATATGATATTTTGACAATAGTGGTGTTTGGAAAAAAAAAATTCCATTCCTTAGCTTATTAGATGTTCTCATTGAAATCTGTAGTAGGCCATGATTTTCAAAACTTATTAAAAAAAAATTAACCCCCCCCCCCCCCGATTTAAATCTATAATGAGTTAGCTGCTCCCTGTTCTTCTAGTTCCTGGAGAGCAATTTAAGATTCAATTTGTTCACCAGCTTGTCCAAGGGGAAGTAGTGAAAGTCAGAGTTGCTTTCACAGGCCACCTTCTCCAACAGCCTGGGTATAGTTCTGACAGTTAGAGTTTAGTTCATACCGCTTATGATCTAGTCCTTTCTGCAGAGTTCTTCACTTTGATTTAAGATGGAATTCTTGAAAAAAGTAAGCACAGTAGGAATTGCTTTGGTGCTTGTATTTAAAAAGTCATTCACCTGCCATAGTGTTCGGTCCATATATATTTTAACGCTAACACGCATTAATATGAGAACTGTGGCAGTAGATGCTTCTGAGGTAATTTTTGTTGTTGCTGCTGCTCTTTGCAGTGCCATCTAGAATAGTCAAATTTATTTGAATAGGTTGGGAGGGATAAGCCTTCGGAATAGATGAGATGCCTTGGCGAGACATTTCCTTTCATTGCTGTGTACCTATAGAAAGGGTGGCATTTTTATGTTTTAACTTTATTTCAGGAAAATAGTTGTGTCAGCACCAGTTATTTAGACCCATAACGTACTTTAGGTGAGGTAATACTCCAGGTTTTAGGGACAGCTGGGATTTTTCTATTGTCACTTGGTTATGGTGTAGCACTGGATGTCCCAGAGGGCAACGTGAGCAGTTCCTGTCATCTTCCTGACTTGAATTTTGTTGACCTGTTGCAGGTATTGCTGGACTTTTCTTATTTTTTAGCTGGAATAATTCAGGGTTGTTAGGGGAAGTAAACTATTCTTCGGATTGCAGGAGAGCCTGTACAGGCCTTATAGAAGCTCTGGGGTCACATTGAACTTTTTTCTGTATCCCTTGGGTATAAAATGAAGGTGGAGATGTCTGAAATGGTTGAATGCAGATACCGTTACAGCACTTGCATTCTGAGGCTCAGAGTAGATTTGCCTGAATGTTTATCTGTGATATTTAAAAGCTCAGAAGTGCTGCTGGCAAGTGTTGTTCAGTTAATGAAAAAGAGAATGGAGCTTTATGAGCTTGGAATAGTTTTCCTTTTCAGAGGTGTTTCGGGCGGTGTATGTGTACAATCTCATTATGGTTTTGTTGCCTGTTTTTTCCAAAGCGATTTACACATTTGCATCAAATTTCCCAGTCTAGTTCTGTGATGAATGAATAATGAATGTTCTAGATAAAATCATAATTACTTGTCATTTAGAAAACATCATCTATCTTTATGCTTAGGTAGGTTTTTTGTTAGCATATGCTCACTTCATATAGTACTTATCAAAATGGTGTTCTTCGGACTGGGTGTCTTGTAGTCTTAGGTTTATTTTTCTGTGGTCTTTGGGTGATGATTTTTGTGCAGTTTCTGCCAGTTTCATCTTCAGCCAGGTGATCTTCATTTCTTGTCTCCTCTTTAACTAACCAGTCATAATATATTAAATTCAGAAGCACCTATGAGACAGGAGGTAGATCTGTAGGGTTGTTTACCCATTCCGAGTGAGAAAAGGTTTTAAACCAATTAGAGGTATCCAACACTCAGTTAAACATGGCGATGTTTTTCAGAATGAACTTGGGCTATAAATGCTTATGTAATCCATGTTGACCTATGGCTCCCTTTATAGTCTGTCATTTGACTGATTCCTGAGCATGTATTTCAGGAGCTGATGTGTATGTCACCGTCTTAAACATACCTGTATGTAACATTGCTTTGGAAAGTTCTTTCTCTGGGTCAGTTAGGACAAATGGCTATTTAATCTCATGGCAGATGGATGTTGGCCATGTTATGGCTAATGAAATGCTGGAAATTTTTGTGTGGTTTTGGATGGGAAGGAATTTCTTTTGCTTTGATTTCTGCCCCCCCCCATCTCCAATACAAGGTCAATTTATACATTAGGATTTGGTGTTCCTTCCTCCAGAAGTTACAACTCTTCACAGCAATCACAGTCTGGAAACTAAGGGCATGGCAGTGTTTTGAGACAGATTTTGCTCTAGTTTTGTCTATTAATATTTCTAGTAGATTTTTATCAGGCTGACAAAAATTGGCACCTGGAAATTTAGAGGCTTAGACAGAATCTAGAGTGATAGTTCCCTTCATTAAATGGTACATTAACAAGTCACTCAGTACTGTAGGGGGATCTCACTTTTGAGGATGGGAGGATAAATCTTCTGTCAGCTGCTTGCAGGTAGAGGCTGATAAACCTGAGGTAATTGCTCCAGTGCTCCCTCCTGTGATCATTCTTCCCTCTTACTAGAGCCACTGGCTGTTCTTGGAAACCTTGAACAAGTAGTGATGTGGCAAGCTGCTCTGTTTCCCAACTACCACCTTTCTGGTGCTCCTTCCACTGCCCACAGCGGCTCAGTGCAGCTGCCTTCTACCTCCTTGGCAGTGTGAAGCTAATATGATTCTTGGCACTTTCACTGCTGTCTGGAGGGTGTTAAACTGGAATAATGACACTGATCATAATCTTGCTGCCCTAGCTTTGTTGTTTCTTGAGTAAATCCCTGAGCAACAGCAAAGGACTAACTCAAGTCTGCTCATGGAATTGAGGTAGAGTTTTAAAAAACTTCAGTGCTGAACACACTTGTGGTTAGGTGTACATACTTCTCATCATGGTCAGGGTTGTCATACACCAGTTAAGACTTGTGTTCCAAGTGTACGCATGTTCTTTATTCTTCAGGCAAAGGACCAGAAAGAGACTTCCAACGTTGAAAGTGAAGTTCAGCAGTATTATGTCACTTAATCTTCTCTTTCTCACTCCTTGTCGCTGAGTATTTACTTGCCCCTTCCAAATGACTTGTAACCTTTGATTTAGATTATTTCAATTAATATAGCAAAATTGTGTGGGATTTCCTGCTCATTTTTGTGCTCTCCCCCCCCCCCCCCCCCCCCCCCCCCGGCTTGTTACCTCTCCTTTAGGCTAAGCCATGACTTCAGGATCTGGGCATGTGGACTCCAAGGCTGAGCTCACTGCTTTGCTTGAGCAATGGGAGAAAGAACATGGCAGCGGGCAAGACATGGTCCCTATTCTCACCAGGTAAGATCTGTTAAATAAATTCCTAAATCCGAATATCTGAGATTACTTGACAGCAGTTGTTACCATGTTTTTCTTGAGGTTTTTACGTACCTGATTACCTGTTGGTAATTCATTTTCTTGGTCTGGAAGTTGAACTGTAAGTGTGGTATTTAAATACACACAATTTTTGGTAAGAAATTTATATTGCAAAGATCTTACACAGACTGTCTCTAAAACATGAATTTAATTCTCTGAAATAATAGAAGTCAGGGGAATCATTAAATAGTTGACATACCTTTAGTATCTTCACCTGAAGCTTGTAAAATATTGATCAAGGTCAAAAGCTAAGAGAATGTTGTTCCATGAGAGTGGCAGTGTGGGGTTTGTGATTGTAGTAACATTGGTCAGATTAAATGAAAGGATGAGAGTGACTCTTTGGATGAATCAAGTGGATTGTATTGAGAAGATTTTATTGAAGCTCATAGGGCATGTTTAAAGTGAAATTTTAAAACTTGATTAATTTTTTTTTAATCTGGATGTTGATTGACTGGCATTGTATTGTATGGGTGAGAAAGATATTCCCTGGACCAACAAATTATTTTTAGATGTGTAGGTACTAGTAACACCATTAATTATAAGACATCCTCTATTACAAGAGAAACATTTGAATTATCAATTGCATTTGTGGTTTCCCAAGCCAGGCCTCTCTTGGCTAAACTGGTATTACTCTTGCTTTGACAGGAGATTCACAGAAATTCCACCCAATTCCTCCTTGTGCCTCTGCTGGCAGACCTGTGGCCTGCCTAGTGTATGCAGAAGGACTTACCGCACTTGTACATTAAGAGCAATCCAGGTTTCTGTACTGCACTGCTCTGCGTTGTTGGGTCAGACAAGTCAGTGCACAGATTCTGAGCTGGCACTGGGTGGAAGTAACAGGAATCTGGTGGAGCTTCTTTGCACAGATCCATGCCATGCCTTGCCTAGTGGGCACAACTTTTTTTGCTGTTCTTACTACATTTTAAAAATAGCAGCACAGAAGAGGGAGATGAGCAGCAGAAAGCCAATCTTAAACACTTGAAAATGAGTAGGTCTCTTGCAAATCATGAGACATGTTTTGGTGTATCTTTGTGTATTGTCTGATTTGTGTCTTGAAGGAAACATATGTGCTATTTCAAGGCTTTTTCTTACAGGCTTAAACAGCAGAAATTTACTATATTCTAAGAAATTTAAAGACACTTGAATTAAACATGTCTTTTCTTGTGTTTATAGCAGTCTGGCACTTCTTGCTCCCCCTCAGCTCCTTGAATTCCCTACGTTATTTATGCCCAGACAAGTCTGATAAACTCTCTTTTCATTCTCCAAGGTTTCTGTGCAGCAGGCAGAGTGGTTATGGATGGTGAAAGCTTGGGTATTTTGGCTTTAGTGGAGATAATACAGATTTATTTAAGACAGATAGCAAGGTGATCTACTGGCTCTGGCAGAAATTGGATTTGCAGTGCTTCAGGTATCAATGAAAGCCGTATGTCTGTTTGGAGTAGAGAGTTTTAGATACAGCATAGGTTTAAAAGAATTTGCTGGAAGAGATGCCTAGGAATCCTCACCAACTGGTGCTTGTATTAGCTGATGTCCTGAGGCAGAGTAATGTCCTTGCATACTGTTTTAGACTTAAGGCTGTGGTCACGCTTGTTGGTGAGTGACGTTTTTTTTCTACTTCCTTCCGCCTTCTGAGCTAAATGGAAGAAAACTTCCCTGTGTGGATGGGGAACTGTTAAATGTGATGCTGAGGCAGCCCATGTGCAAGTGCAGTAGTGAGTGTTTCAACAGTAATAGGACAAGAACAGCAACAGTGTGGCTTATAGGCCATGGCTGAATTGTCACTTCCAAATAAGCTAGTTTTCTGGATTTACGAACTCTGGAGTGTCAGAAGGTATGAATTGAAGAAATTGCTTGGAAAGCGTGTCAGCAAACAACAGATGTTAAATATATACGGTTTTCAAAAATATTATAGTTGAAATGATCCTGCAAGAGCATTAGCTCATAGTCTGGATGCAAGTCATGTTCAACCATTCTGGCAAATCCTGGGAGTCAGATCCTTCACTGCATCCCAAGAGCCTCTTTCATAAAGGGAATAAATCGGCAGCATAACATCACACTTCATCTCCACAAACCAAGTGTAAGCATCTTACACTGTTGCAATCTGTTGTAAAGGCTCAGGCTGGTCATTAATGCCAAACGATGTCACGAAGCAATATTAGGATGGCTTTATATTATGCCATCTAGATCACTGGGAATCTTGCAAAGTTGACATACTTTTACGTATACCACTGCCCCTTTCTTCCCCACCTCCAAGTTGAGCTCAGTTTGTGGCAAGTAAAAATGAGGATCTGACTAACTTTCCAAAGATGATTGCAAAGACAGTTGTAAAGAGAAAAAAAAATTAGTCAGAGGTGAGGGGAAGGAACCCCTACCCTAAAACCTAGATCTTGTCTGCAAACTCTGAAGTGGCTAAAGAACCAGTATAATGCCAAGTGAATGAAGGAAATCTCAAAACCTGAATAGAAGTTCAGTGTTTCTGTGGATTGGTTTTGTTAAAGCCCTGTGTACCACATGCCTATGTTACAAGGCAGGAATGAGCTTTGTTAGTTACTTGACTCTCCTGTTGCTTCAACTGAGAATTGACAAAGCTGTTGATCTAGATACATTCATCCAAGTCACTTCACAAGCCACCTTTGTATGCCTTAGTTAAAAGAAGGGTATTGTAAGCAAGCTTGTTTTTTTTTTTCTTTTTGAAAGTAAATTTTAAAGAGGCAGTGCTTTTTTATTTTGGTCAAACAATTGTGATTAATTGTCTCAAAAAAACCATAATTGGTGATTCACGTGCCTGTTTAATCTAAGCTGTGATAATGTTGTTGTCCCTGAAACCACTTGGCAGCTTCAGCTGGCATGCTGTTTGGCTGCCTACCTAAACAGGATGGACTGATGAGAATGTTATGCTCACTTTCCATGCTGCTTGTCTGTCCTTTTTGGCACATAATCAAAATGCTGATTATCACCTAAAAAGACCTGACAAGTCTAGGGTGCAGCTTCTCAACTCCCCATTTGTCCCAGTTGTCTGTCAGCAGGCACCCCTTAAGCTATTAGTTCTCATGGAAAAAAATGAAGAGCTGGCAGTGGAGTATTTAAGTAACTTGCTTTTGCCAGAAATTCGTGAGAGCTCAAGCTGTGCCACCTGCAAGGGACACAATTTGCATCTCTTCACATTCAGGCTTACTAAAAGTAAATATTAGAACCCCACAGGATAAACAGTTTGCTGAAAGGTAATTGTCACGTCAGAGACAAGCAGGAAAGTTCTCTGCTCATTCCTGATGAGCTAATTTTCTGTACCTACAATCTGGGCAGGCTTCATAACATTATTCTCTGTCATACTGGCAAGTCAGCATAGTTCAGAGGCAGGACTAAGTATGGTTTTGCCTCTAATTGTCCCTGGGAACACAGGATATTTTCTGGAAAGTAACAGGAATGGAGCAGAAGTCAGTGGCATTCTGTAAGGGAAATCCCCTGCAAAAGACAAATATTTTTCCAGGGATTACTGCAGCCTTCCAGCAATTTTCCCTCCCCTATAATAAACTCTGCCTAGATAGCTACCCTGAGGTATTACAACCTTGTTTTAAAATGCTGTGCTGCACATAGATTCTGCACCCTACTCTAGACCTCAGTAGAAGGGAGGGAATGAGGTTTTATACCAAGGAAATAAGATTTAATTTGCTGATTTTTTTTTGAATACTGCTCTTTATTTCACTTCAAACTCCATATATTTCTGTGGTATCACTTCATGGAGAAACACAGTGGGTGACTACGGAATTATTTATTGCCTGACCATGAGATAATCTCTTTCTTCTTCATTTTGTTTCAATAAAAATAATAATTCATTCCCTTACCGCTCATTCTAAATGAATTAGAGCATAGGATTTCTTGTGTCTGCTGAGGCTGCTTTTCAGCTTAGGGGAAGGCATAGCTTCAAAACAACCTTCAGTTGAATTGATGAGCTGTTTTATAGTTCTTTGACAGATAGGCTGTTGTGAGGAGCTGTGCACTAGGAGAAGACCGAGTGTGAATTCTGCTCATTTGATGTCATTCCTTCTGCAGAATGTCCGAGCTGATTGAGAAAGAGACTGAAGAGTACCGCAAAGGGGATCCAGACCCATTTGATGACCGACACCCAGGTAAGATGTCCTGAATGGTTTTGGCAGCACCAACTCTGTCACAATAGATACCTCGTAATTCATATTTAAGACTAAGCATTTTTTAGCCTGAATGTGCCTACTGCTGATCAAGGTCTGATCTCTTACACTCGGTAATTGTGCTCTGTAGTGCTGATATCTGGCAGTTTTGATGTTTGCTGCAAGATTTTGAGGCCCTGGGTAGACTTCAGAGGCTGATTTATGTCATAAGGGTATGATCATGTTAACAAGCTGTAGTTAATGTAAAGTAGTAGGTGTTAGATGGGCAGAGAAGACAGATTCAGATTATCTTGAATTTGCTGTTAAGTAAGTGCAGTGCTTTAGAATAGTTACATACGGCCACTGATGCTTTTTATCTTGTTATCCTTAGATTTTTTTTTTTCTTTTCTTTTGGAGATGACTTATTTCCAAGTTACTGGAACAGTTGCCTGGCATCTGCATCTTCACTGTCTATGGTTCAATACTATTGGACCACTAAAATATGTTGTGCTTTGACTAGTAGGCATTCTAGGGAGGTAATGCCTACTAGAAAAAATGTTAAGTCAGTGAATAAGTCGTATGATTTCTTCTGTAATTTTCCTTCCGAGAAAGGTCCTGCTAACTAAAGTATTCCACAATCAATTTGAAGATAGCAGTTCAGTATTAATCTTGACATCTTGAGGTAGGTAGGTAAGTCTTCCTGTTTCTCCCACAGGTCGAGCGGACCCAGAGTGCATGCTTGGTCACTTACTGAGGATACTTTTCAAGAATGATGATTTCATGAATGCGGTAGGTTTGCTCTGAGAACTGTATCTGTCAATTCCTGACACCTTCTTATGGTTTTTGTTTACTCTGTGCTGGTTGACCTCAGTATTTGTTTAATATTTATTTTACTGGTGTGGGGACTATCTCTTCCATAGCAGTGGTTTTTAAAACAGGTTTAAGCGCAACTCATTTGCCACTGTTAAAGTGACTCAAGGAGAGGGGAGTTCATGAGCTGTTCAGGAGTGCTGGAATATGTGTAGTAACAATTGAATTAGTTCTTCTCAAGGTTTATCAGTCTCTTCAAAGAAAATGTAGCTCCTCTAATACATGTTTAAAAGCATCATTAATTCCTGTAATCGAAATACCACTAATTCCAATGCCTTGTCTCTGAATACTTGGAAATACTGGACTGCCTGTAGGAGCAGAGGAGTATGTCAGCTCTAGAAGCCTCAGGCAGAGAATTAGGAGGCAAGAGTCTGGCTTTCCTCTTGCATTGCTATACTCTAACATGAGTTAATAGCTAGAATTTTTGTTACCCTCATGTCCTTGAAAGCACCTGTATCAGTACACATCGCTGTAAGGATTCTGACATTGCTTGCATGTAGCTTTCTGTCTTAAACAGCAAGCGATAAGCAAACATAAATTGCACATTTTTAATGGCATCTTTTATGTTAATTTTTTTAGCTATTGCCTTTCATGTTTACACTGTTACTGAACTGCAATTTTTTTTAGGCATTTGTCTTTACATATCAGTTCAAGATAGATATTTAGTCAGTGAACAGCAGATCAGAGGGGAATTCTGTTTCTATGAGAAGTAATTTCAATTTCTGAGGCACTGGAGGGAGTGAGTTAAAGGCTAGTCATCTTGAGATCCAGGGCTTACATACTGACATTTCTTACTTTATTGTTTTGCTGCTGTGGGAGTTGTAAGGCTTTTGCTGCACTGGTTTTGGTCAGAGTTGAATTTCAAACCAATACTGTTCCTGATCTTCTCTAGCTAGTGAATGCTTATGTGATGACAAGCAGAGAACCTCCATTAAACACTGCTGCCTGCCGACTTCTTCTGGATATCATGCCGGGACTGGAAACAGCTGTTGTCTTTCAGGAAAAGGTATCATCTGTACTAAGGCTTGGTTTTTAAGCTTGGTGTACTATGTACTCCAACAGTTCTTGCCATAGAAGAAACCATTAAAAAGCCATCTTGAAATCCTGTCTGTGGGAGACAATCTATTCAATCTTACTAATGGTTTGGGGCTTTTTGATCTTGGCTTGTTCAGCTGATAAAATCTTAGGTATTTTGCAGCTTTTAAGGTATAATGGGACTGATTCAGAGGAGCTGGAACTTAATGTAATGTTTTGGGAAATGTCATAATTTGAATTGTTATTTTATAGGCCTGTGAATGGAGCAAGCCGTATAGAACATGAAGACTTGCTGTAGGAGTCTTGCCTAGTAATCCCCAGCGAGAGCAGAGTTGATAGCATTATTAGAGCTGAGTGATAAGCAAGTCATACTTTAACTAAGCAGTCTAAAATCCACATGCTTTCTGGGGATTATCTGGAACTGTGATGGACAGCTGAATCAGACTTCTGTATGTTGACAAGTGTGGTTTTCTGAAGGAATGCACAGAGAGCTGAAAGTGAGGAGAAAGTTGATTTCACTCCTGAGCTACAGTTTCTTCATCTGTAAAAGTTCATGTAATGTTTTTCTGAAGTTTGGAGATCAGGTAGTGCTTTATATAAAGTTCTAAATAAATTTCTTTACTATTGGAAATATGGATGTGAACTCTAAAGCATGATAAAAGGAAAGAATAATGTGCTCCCTTTGTGAAGGACTGAATTTAATTTGAGATCTTTGTGATCTGTCCACAGGCTATGGCTGTGACACTTTGATCCCAAAAAATTAAAAGCAAAAGAATAGTTCCCTATTTGTGGAGGATATAGCTTTTCTCAGAGACTAAATCTCTCTGTAAATTGAAATTAAATTTTTAAGTTAAGTTTTGCACTTAAGGACTTGTTTACTTTTTGACTTGCGAATATCTAGAGCTCTGTTAGGGCCTGTTGGGTTCCTGTAGTGAGGAGGCTTTAGGACAGCTCGCAAATCCGTAGGGAGAGGGCACTGTTGTTGCCAGAAAGACTCCCTCTAGCGGCCAAGGTATTTCACATCTCATCGATTTTTTTATATTTTAATGACATAAGAGCATTTAAATAATAATGCAATTTTCTTTAAATATATAACAGGCAACTCTTTAAAAATCTGTAAGCTGCGAGTTCTCATTGAAATATATGTCTGTTCATTATTACTTTTAACTGATCTTTTATTGTGTTGTACCTATGATTCAAATTATGTGCAAGATTCCTGTCATGATGATGATGTGTTGTTGTATGATGTTTCAAAATCCAGTAGTGATTTAGAGGAAAAAGTTGAGGCTTTCTTTCTAAACCATTGTCCTTTTAATTGACTTGTAATTTTTAGTTAACTCTTATCCAGCATTTTTAAGAAAAGTTGCCTGGTAGGCTGTGTTCAAGCACTGTTGATTTTGTTACTATTAAAAATGTTAAACATATTTAACATTAAGATTTTCACATGTACAGATTGGTATACTTGCATGCATTTCTCTTCTCCAAACATTATGGATTTCTGACTATGTTGAGAATTGTTCTTTTGGTTGGTGAGCAGTCATTAATGTAAAGAGTTCCTCTGGCACCAGGTAGCTTGCTTATTTAAGTGACTTTTCAATTTAGCCCTAGTAAGCTTTTAGTGAAATACAGGAAATTTAGCTAAATTCCATTCTACTTGGTGTAAGTTCGACACGGCTTCTTTGAAATCTGCTAAATTGCTGGAGATTTATATTAGTGAAACTGACAGGAGCTTTGGGCTTGTTTGTTTCAAATAATCAATTTATATCTATAGTGTTTTGCTACTTCCTAGGCAGTAGGTCAACTGGCCACTTCAGAAGATTTTTGCAGGTGTGCAAATCCTGATTCCAAATATCTGTTGCCTGGGAGTAGTTTTCTGTAGCTTAAAATGTTAGATTTATTTTTTTTTTGGTTCCAGGTATTTTTGATTCATCACATGATTGGTAGGAAATCTAGCCTGATCATTAGGGAGAATTGTTACCAACAGATGCTTTCACTGCGACTGAGAAGTTAAACATGAAATATAACTGTTGGAATTGCTTTCTTATTTTCTTCATTCTAGGAAGGCATAGTTGAAAATCTCTTTAAGTGGGCGCGAGAGGCTGATCAGCCGCTAAGGACATATGCAACGGGGCTGTTAGGAGGAGCTATGGAAAACCAAGATA
The DNA here is from genome assembly GCF_026419915.1 of Harpia harpyja. NCBI lineage: Eukaryota > Metazoa > Chordata > Aves > Accipitriformes > Accipitridae > Harpia > Harpia harpyja. Next base: position 5,553,053 of record NC_068969.1, read on the forward strand.
TTGCTGCAAATTACAGGGACGAGAACTCACAATTGGTAATGATCTCTTGATCACTTTCCTTTTTTAGAGGGCAGATACCTTTTACCGTTTTTTTTTTTTTTTTTATGCATTTGCTGAGGCTGGGGCATGTGGCCTGATTGTTCTGTTATACCAGTTATGTTAAAAAATGCCAGTGGCAACCTAAGAAGGCAAATACTGTACTTTTAAATGGGACTCATATTCATAGCTTCCTTAAAGAAAAACTTTCAGCAGCTTTATATCTGTAACTGTCGCATATCGTGATTTATGTACCAGACGGGGATTTTAAAATAAAAGGTAAATCAACATGGGGACAACTTAATAGGAAATTGCATTCACTTCTGTTCTAAAACTTTAACCAGTTTAGTGTTGATTCTGTATGATGTTTATCAGCAATGGAGATGACTTTCAGAAGAAGGTAAAATAGGGAAATTTGTCTCCCAGGATGGTGTACAGTGTGTCGAAGCATAGGGTGAATTCTAATTCTTGCACAGATAAGGCCCTTAAAAGTAAAAGCGTGACCTTAGGTTTTGTGGAACTGCAATTTATCAAAGCTGCTGCTTTGAAAGGGAATGTTGCCTTTATTCTACACTAGGCAGAGATGGAGGATGGTGCAAGCTAGTATGTGGTTCTGTTAGCACCAGTATAGCTCATCTGCTTTTAATGGCTTTCAAGCCACTTCTTTCTCATTCAGGAGACTGGGTGCTGATATTTTTAGAATGAAAGTAGCTGTAGCAAAAAGTATTGGAGTTTTCTTATTAACTTTAAAATCATTATTTCTCTGGGCAAATGTACACCACAGCATATTTGACACTTTGTGCTGTGGAGTTTACTGTATGATAAGAACAAAAAGTACGGCCGATGTGAGTTGCATGATCAAAGCAAGAAGTGTGTTCTCATGCATGCTTCTTTTCTGAAACAGGTGGCTTTGGTGCTTCGACGGCTACGAGAGTTACAGGTTACTGAAATGACTACAAAACAAGAAAACAAGCGTCCCAGTCCTCGGAAAGTGCCATCAGATCCTCTGCTGCCTCTAGATGAAGAGGCTGTGGATATGGATTATGGGGAGATGGCAGTAGATGGAGAGCAAGAGGAAGTTTCTGGTGATATGGAGATCTCCTTTCATCTTGATTCAAGTCACAAGACCAGTAGCAGAGTAAACTCTGCTACAAAGCTAGATGATGGGGGACTGAGAAAAAGCAAATCAGGGAAACAGCATGAAAGAGATGGCTTCCGGAAGGCCAAGCAAAAGCTGGGCTTCTCTGCTTCAGAACCAGAGCGGATGTTTGTTGAACTGTCCAACAGCAGCTGGTCTGAAATGTCCCCGTGGGTGATTGGCACTAATTATACACTTTACCCTTTGACTCCCGCCATAGAGCAGAGGCTAATTCTTCAGTACCTGACTCCCTTAGGGGAGTACCAAGAGGTGAGCATATAAAGGTGGGAGGAAGCACTTTGTGCTTGAATTCTCCTGACAAAACTATGAGTGGTATTGTGGGAAAAAATTTGCAGAACTGTTACATCGCTCTCTGATGTTTCCTGTTGCGATGAAGATCAGTAACCTTTCCTGAGTTGTTAATGACTTTCAAATTGATGAAGTCATTAGTTTGAGTATTACTTGGTAGTTAATACTCAAACCTGAACCTAGCAGGTGTGTGGTCTAGTAGTTGGAGCATGGCACTAGGAATTTTATTCCTGGTTTCTGTTAAATTTGGTGATTGTTTACATGACACAGGGCAAGTCACTTTGTTTGAAATACAGACATTTTTCCTGTTTCCTCTGTGGGATGTGATAGACTCCTGCAATTAAAAGTCTGAGGAAATAACCTGCAATTCTAAATGAAGTGGTTTGTGTAACCTCTGCAGTAGTTCGGATGAGAAATGGCAGTGCCCATGTTATGCAGATGCTGTTGAGAGCTGTTTTGACTTACACAGACAAAGTAGTTGGGCAGGGTCAGATTTACCAAAGTGTGTTTCCTTTTTCCTTTTTTTTTTTTTTCCCCACCCTTTTTTCCCCTCCCTTTCACCATAAAACTCAAGTTAGCATAGGTCTGCAGGCCACCTTTATCTCTACCTAATCTTTTTTTAGGTGGTTTAACTTAATTTGAAATAGAGCAAAGCATCACAGTATGCTTTGTAATAGACATTATGTGTGTGTGCACATGTGTGCCTTGCTTCTGTGAGAGCCAAAGAAACCATTATCCCCCTAATACCCTGCATGCTGACTGGATCACTTCATATGCCAGCAATAATAGAATATAAAAATAGGAATTAATACTATAAAGGTGTTACACAAAGAATTATGCAAAGGGATTTGGTTTGTTGCCCTGCTCTCCTGTTTTTTCTGTTCAGTTGTTGGGTAGTTGTCTTTGCACAGATGGAAGGTGGAACCTATCGCCAGGGTGGTATCTGTGTGGACTTGCCATAGCCGCACTTGAAGGAGAGTCTTAAGATTTCCGTGTGGCAGCTGTCATGCACCTTGCTGCAGTCAGCAGATCTATTACAAGAGGTCTGTTAACCTTTATTGCTTCCTATGGATGGAGCTGGTTACCACTGACCTCTCATAACAGGTATCTGCTAATAGGGGAAAATTGGGGGTTTGAGAGAGTAAAACCAAAAGAGACCTTGTATTTCCCATGAAACATTCAGTTAGTCTCTCATTTCTATTTTTCTCAGCTACTACCCATCTTTATGCAACTGGGATCAAGGGAGCTGATGATGTACTACATTGATTTGAAGCGAACCAACGATGTGCTACTCACTTTTGAAGCCCTTAAGGTAAATTACTTTCATAATTTATAAAACGTACCATAAACATTGTAAAAGCATTGAATATATGTCTGCTGCATGTGTGAAAGGCAAATGCTCGCCTTCTTTAGGCCTGTGTATCTTGCAGTATTTCCTGAGATTGGAATTGGCTTTCACTCAACTTGAATGCATTGCAGTTTTTTTTTATAACTGTCAAGTATTTAAAATAAAAAAAAGAAAGGGGGGAGGGGATAAAAAGATCTTAATTGTGCAGGAAGTGCCATTAATTTCACCTGCCATCTGCCTATCTGAAGATGGTAAAAATTCCTTTTTCTGTCAAATGCTTGTGTTCCTGCTGCCCTTAGATGGCATTCCTGAGTTGTTCCACTGCCTCTCATCACAAGGGACACTTGTGAGGGGTAAGAAGCATAAGCGTCTTACTCCCAGAATCCCCAGTATGACATCTCTGAGCTTAATGTTTGTTGAAATACAATCGTTTTGTGTGAGTAGTCTTTAAGGTTACCTCCCCAAGGTACAAAACCACATAAAATAACCTTATTCAAGCCAAACCTGCAGTGCAGCAGCACAAGTTATATTTTTCTGTGCTTTCTTTCCCTCTTTCACAGTAACTTCTCTGCCTCTGATCCTCCAGTGTCATCTTTCTCTCCGTTTCATTGTCATTTGTCTTAGAATTTATTTCCAAGGAGCAGTGTTCCTACAAAAGGTGTAGGTTACCTCAGTTGGGAGTGGGATGGGGTTTGCAGTGGTTCTTACTGTTTCCTCTTAAGGTGTGGTAATACAGAAAAGTAGTGTGTAGTAAACCTCAGTGCAGCTGCAGACTTCCATTTTAACAATGGCCTTTAAACTTAATTTTTTAAAATTCTTCTCACCAGCAATATGGCATATACAAAGTGGGAATGCAAATTTAAATATTTCTTAGTGATAATAGAAAGTGAGTCAATATGAAAAGAATAGGAATACTTAAGGTGGCCTCTTGGATAATTTCTGAGTTGCTCTGCTTTTCTTGTATTTCTTTTGCAAGATGTGTAAAGCAAAGTGGTAGTGCCTTTTTTGCTTTTGTCATTCAGCTAAATACTACATTCTGCAGTTAAATATAATGGGAGGAGGAAATAAGGTGGACAAAGCATGGAGCGCTTGTTTTTTCTGCCATCTGTTTTTCTGTGGGGTGCGGGATGGAATCAATGATGGTTTGAAGAATTCCAGTCTAATCTGCTTTTATCCTTCCTTAGCATTTGGCATCATTGCTGCTGCACAACAAGTTTGCAACGGAGTTTGTTGCTCATGGAGGAGTGCAAAAGTTGCTGGAGATTCCTCGTCCTTCCATGGCAGCAACAGGGGTCTCCATGTGCTTATATTATTTGTCTTACAATCAAGATGCCATGGAGAGGGTAAGAGGCATTCTTTTACTGTAACTGCAGTGATTCCCATCATTTTTTAGTGTTTCTACCTGTGTTCAAACAGTGAATAAACATCTCCTAAGCTAAAAAGCAAATTTATATAGAAGACTTTGGTATGTGCAGAGGCAATAGGAGGTATATAAATAATGGTATATTTGAGTGTTTTGTTTCAATGGTGTGGATTTCAGTTCCTAGGGAATTAACTGAAGACCTCTGTCTTGTCAGCGTTGTCTCAATACTTTCATCACCCTTTTCATCCCAGTATTCCCTCTTTCCCCTCAAAAAAAAAAAAAAGAAAAACTCCTCCATTCTTATTTGTCTTGCCTTTCCTGTCTGTTCCAATGGACTCCTATACCTGAGACTGTTTTTTCCATGCACAGTCCCAGTGTGGATAGCTTCAGTGTTACACCGTACCTCAGTCAGATTCCAGACAGCAGCGCAACTTCTGTGGTGGTGTTAGCGTGCAGCAGAAGACCAATGCAGGTCTGGTCTGCATTGTTCAGAAAATCATATTAAATGACACTAAGGGTTCTCAGTGGCCTGAGCTTATAAATGTTAAAACAGCTGATAAGGAAGGTAAAGTTCCTCACCTCATATTTTAACATAGAAAAAGAATTCTTAAAATAAATCCTCCTCTCAGTTCAGTGGTGTTCCTCCAGCAAGCATCCCTGCAGACAGGTTGATATGGCAGTCCACCCTTAAGCTTCAGTTTCCCAGGTACTTTAAGCAGTGATTCTATTTCCTTTTTTATTTTTTGTACTGGCAGCAGCATGTGTGCGCTGAGCCAGATCTATGAACTGATCCAGTTTATTCTAAAGTAGCTACCATGCCAAAAAAAAAAAAAAAAAAGATGAACTTTCAGCTTATGAGCATTAGTACTGATGTATGGGAGCATACTGCTCTAAGATTCATTCAAAGCAACTGCAAAATTGTAGCCTTAAGCCTTTCAACTCTGCTCTGGTTTGAGTGATGGCTTTTGTTTTCTGGCCTGTCCCTGGCATTGTCTATTTTTTTTTTTTTTTTTTTTTTTCCCCCAGCTGCAAGTGGAAGCAGTTAAACTAGTAACTGTACATTTCTGCTTATTCTTTCCTAGTTTTTGATGCTGTCTGAATGTGTGTTGTGATTTAACATGCTTAACACTCCTGAGCACATAGAGGCTGGACTGATAGTGGTTGTTTAAGGCCATATCTGTATGGATTCTGCTGGCATTTGTGTTCTGCAGGCATTTGTATGAGCAAGTTCAAAAACCTTTTGGTAATCATGGTTGATCAGGCCTGCCTGTATGCTGTATTACTTCTCCCTTATGAGGGCAGGAAGGGTGAAATGGGAGTAATGATCCCTCTACTTCTTTTTACCCATTATGTCAGAAGGATGGACCCTGGCTGCATATGACCTGCTTTGGTGTTTCTCTGAACTTTGTTATGAGAAAATTCTGTACGCTCCCTTTTTTCCTTCTTTTTTTTTTTTTTTTTTCCTGATTCCACTTGCTGCTTGCATGGTTGTTCAACAGGAAAACCAAAAGCCATGGCAGGGTGCTGCATGAGGATTCCTTCAGCTTGACATCCTCAGGCCATGTTATAAAACCATGCAGCTGTTTTGTAGTGACATTATCTCATCTGCCAGATGTTATCCCCAATATCTACAGATACCAGGTAGAGCAGGTCCGTGGTACATTCCTCTCTTGTGTTTGGATTTCAGAGGAAGCCAGTTTCAAGGGGCAGTCCTTTGTCACTTAGTCCATGCCAAGCCTCAGGTCTTGGGGTGGAAGCAAGGCTGGAGCTGGTAGCAATGTATTCTCTGAGTATGTCTAACATTAGCAGAGAAGAGACAAATCTGCTAACTTGGCACATAGCAGCTGGTGCCAGTGCTTCAGCTTTCTGTGCTATTCCTCTTAGCGCTGACCCTGGTAGAGGGTTCCGAGTTCCTCATCGTTAGAAGCTAGCAAATGCATGCAAAAGTGCAGTTCTGAGAACATGGTCTGCATGTCTCAGAGGCAGGGTCTGAGAAAAGAAAAAGACCAGCTCGGTTGTCTATTTCCAGAGAAAGTCAAGCTTTAGATTTGCATTTGATGATCCTTGCAATTCCCCTAGACTTAGTGCTACCAGAGTTTGCTAGAACTTCAACATAGCATATGATACTGTTACACTGAGAAGAATTTTTGTTTCTTCAGTGGAAACTTCTCCTTCTCTGCCTCTAGTGAAGCATTCTTCAGGTAGCTTGAAGTGGTATGGAGAAGGACTCTCTGGAATTATAGTACACTAAGGCTGCTGTATTGTGTTTAAGTCTGGGAATGGACCAATTGCTAGTCCTACATTGCCACATCATAGCCTTTATTAGTCTCACAGGTCTGGAAATGGGACTTTTTATGTCATGTCTCAGATGTCCCAAGTCAAGCTGGGAGTAACTGATATTTGTCCTCTGTCTGTTTGCCCCTCAAAGAACCCTCATTCTCCTTGGACAAATTCTCTTCAGCAATCTGTTTGAAGTCCTCAGGAATGTTCTTTTGCTTTCTAGGTGTGCATGCACCCCCATAATGTGCTTTCAGATGTAGTAAACTATACCTTATGGCTAATGGAGTGCTCCCATGCCTCGGGCTGCTGCCATGCTACCATGTTCTTCTCCATTTGCTTCTCCTTCCGTGCTGTCCTGGAGCTCTTTGACAGACACGATGGCCTTCGACGCCTGGTTAACCTGGTAAGGCTTGTAGTTTTATGTGGCGAACAGGGTTTTAGTGTCAGGTTTTGCACCCTTTACAGTGCAAATGTGGGGAGTTCTGTTCTTTTGTTTGGTTTTGCTTGTTTTTTTTTTTTCCCCTCCTCGGTTTCCAAGAGATGGAGAGGTGGGGTGAATTTTCTAAGCAACATACATGTGGATCCCTTTAACTTTATTATTTTTCTTCTAATTATTATTATGATTATTGTCCAGAGACTTGCTACCCTTTGAGAGCTTTTTGATGCAACTCCTAGGTTAAGCAGTACTTACTCAAACAGCGGTGGCTTAGTGGTAGTTCAGATGTTTCTCACCATTCCACATACATGTGTGGTATTGTCATGCACCCTTTTGGATGCAGATAAATCCAGCCTTGTTCTAGGAGAGGTACAACTGTGTGTGTGCTGTGGTATGCACAGTACCTTATAAGCACAAATTATACTGTTTATGTACAAAAGCTGGTACATCTGCATGGTATTGCTGTGCAGTCCTAATAGCTTGGGTTGTATCTAACTCAGGGACATCAGCACTGCGGGGTGTAAGCACACTTTGTGTTGTGTAATGTAATGCCTAATAGTATTAGGCACAACACTGCCTCCAGATCTACATTGATGTAACTTCTGGATTTCTTTCTTCATAGATAGTGAAGGAGGGGGAATGGTTCTTTTTAGACTTATTATTTATCCATGCAGATAGCCTTTTCTGTTCAGACAGCTTTTGTCAGCTCTCAGAGAGTGTGCTTTTATGTCTTGTATAGCAAAGTAAGTTTGTCTGGGTTTAGTACAAGTGCAGCTGAGAATTTGTTGTGATTTAACCCCAGCCAGCAATTAAGCACTGCGCAGCTGCTTGCTAACTCCACCCCCCGTCCCGCAGTGGGATGGGAGAGAGAATCGGGGGGGGGGGGGGGGGAAGTAAAACTCATGGGTTGAGATAAAGACAGTTTCATAGGACAGAAAAAGAAGGGAAAATAATAATAATGGTAATAGAATATACAAAACAAGTGAAGCACAATACAATTGCTCACCACCTGCTGACTGATGCCCAGCCAATCCCTGAGCCGTGGTGCCCCCTCAGCCAACTCCCCCCAGTTTATATACTGGGCATGACATAATATGGTATGGAATAACCCTTTGGCTTGTTTGGGTCAGCTGTCCTGGCTATGCTCCCTCCCAGCTTCTTGTGCACTCCCAGGCTCCACTGACAGGGCAGTATGAAAAGCTGAAAAGTCCTTGACTTAGCATGAACACTGCTTAGCATAAACACTGCTTAGCAACAACTAAAATGTCAGTGTGTTATCAACATTATTCTCACCCTAAATCCAAAACGCAACACTATACCAGCTACTAAGAAGAAAATTAACTTTATTCCGGCTGAAACCACGACAGAATTGTAGGTGCTTTTTTTTGCTGAAGAGTGAGCTGATGAAACTTTTTTTTTTCCCCCCACCCAACCTCTTTCTGAAGATAAGCACTCTTGAGATCTTAAACCTGGAAGACCAAGGAGCCCTCCTGAGTGATGATGAGATCTTTGCCAGTCGCCAGACTGGGAAACACACCTGCATGGCCTTGCGTAGATACTTTGAGGCTCACCTTGCTATCAAACTTGAACAGGTGAAGCAGTCACTCCAGCGTACTGAAGGAGGCATTCTGGTCCATCCACAGCCCCCCTACAAGGTGAGTAGCATGTTGTAAGCTTTTAACATGGTTGTTGCATTTTTCAAGTGAACCCAAGCTGCAGGAATATGTGGATGTCCTTTAAAGCCAGTGGAATAACTAGGCAGTATGCAGTTTATAGGGATAGGGATTTTTTTATTTGTACTTTTTTCCTACTTTGTGGAATGACACTGCTATAGAAAAATACAGAAGAGCCTTTGAGGTTCATCTGAATTACATTTGATTAAGGTTCCTGCTCATCTGCTGTGGTTCCCTTTCCATCTCTCAAAAACTTAAGTTAAAGGCAGGTTATTTTTGATACTCATGGGTTTTTGTATGCTTTTTATCTCTGAAAGGACAAAATCTGTAAAAAGTGCATAATGTTGAAAAACTTGGAAATGAGTTTGATTTAATAATGACAACTGAAATGTGTCTTTTGGACACCATAGTTTTTAGGAATGACCTGGGAGATTCTTGTGTTGGCCAGGATTTTTTTTTCCCCTATTTCTCCCTGCAAAGTGATTTTTTTTTTTTTTTTTTTAATGAATTTTATGGCTGCTTGTTTTGAGGGAGTACATTCACCTGTGGTTTCTGGTTTAATTTGTGATTGTTTTCTAGAAGAGCTGAAATAAGAAAACATAAGGGTTTTTTTTGCTTCTGCAAAACCCACTTATTTTCAGTAACTAAAAAAACATGTATAAGCTGTTGCCTTCTTGTGTAATTTAAAAAAAAAGATTATTGAAAGGCAAGCTTGTTAGGAATTTCCTTTTTTTCTTTAGTAGGTTTTGTAGTCAGAACTTAGAAACTGTAAGCCTTTTTTAATATTTTAGCAGAAATTTATTTTGAATGATGGTCTAGTAACTACTAAATTAGTAGCTTAAAAGCAGAGTAGAATTTTAATTTAATGTAACTTTTCTTCCTCTTAAATTGGCCTAAGCCTTGTAGGACTGCAAAGAAACTTAAAGGATATTATTCTTAAGCTTGTTATTGTATATTATAGTGACAATTGCTGCGTTATTTTATAATTGGGGAATAAACCAGGAAGTAAATACTTAATCTGCAAGAGACAGTGGTAGTCTACTCTTTGTAGATGCAGTTTTCAGTTAAATCCCAGCAGTGGGGGAGTGGATGTGCAAGTTTGTAACCCTTGTGATCTCTTTCTAATGCTTCCAACTCAATTCCCTGCAGGCCTGTTCGTATACACATGAGCAGATTGTAGAGATGATGGAGTTCCTGATAGAGTATGGTCCAGCACAGCTCTACTGGGAGCCAGCAGAGGTTTTTCTTAAATTGTCTTGTGTCCAACTCATGCTTCAGCTCATTTCCATAGCATGCAACTGGAAGACTTACTATGCAAGGTGGGCTGTTTGCTGTAGTACTGTATTTTATTGCAGTAAGTTGTGACTCTTGGGCAGGACATTATATTTCTAGATTTTCCACCTCTCTGATAGCATTTAAAACAGGCACATACTGGTTAGTGCTGTTATGGCCTGTGCTGTGGCTATGCAGTGCTTATGAAAGTTAACACCATGGAAAGTAGGACTAAAGTTTTGAGGTAGAGAGAGGGATGTCATGAGATTTCTGAAGAGCCTAAATGCCTCAGGACTTTGAATTCTGACAAATCAGCATCATAGTAGAGCTTAATCACAGTTCTGTGCCACTTCCCATCTGTCTCAAAATTTATTTGCCTTTTTGTTAGAGGAAGGCTAGAAAACCTTCAAAGTAGAGGGTGAAATCAAGACATACCTTAACCCTGGAAAGAGGTGGAATGTCTGAATGAAGAGAGGACGCTGCCTGTCACTTTGATTTGTTGGTATTTGAAGTTTACTGAGCAGATATAGCTGTGCAAAGGAGTTGTGTGAATATGCAACAAACCAGCCTGTGAGAGAGGAAAAAGACTGAAGATTGTTACTGTGCATTGCTCAGGTCCATGTTCCTAGATGATACAGCACCAGCTGTTAAACTCAATGTGTTGGTAGAGGGACCCACCTTATGATGCCACTTTTAAGTTTCTCCTTTGTCTTGGCTGCAGACAAGCTGTGGGGGCATCATGATATTCTGTTATCTTTCTGTGGCACCTCTTCCCCCCACCTCCCTACCCCCAAAAAATGTGCAGCATCGTTACTGTTACAAAAGAAAGGGAACTGCCACCAGGCTCTGATAGAGTACCATTAGGATCCTGTCCCCAGTCCAAAAGGAGGATGGGTGCAAAGTTCCAGCCTCCGTTTTTCCTAGCGACCATCTGCTCCCCAGAGTGAAGCTGTAGTCCTCTCTAGAGATATGTTCACTGTTGAGTCACTGTCTGCTATAACTAGCTGTCATCAGCAGTATTCTTGTCACCAGGACTCCCTCCTCCTTATTTCTGCTGCCTGCAGGAGCTCCTTGCCTAACTTAACTTGAAAACCTTTGAAATCTGTTTTGCTTCTGCAATTCCCTGCCTCCCCCTCTCTCAGGTTGCAGTCTCCTGGGTAGTTTCTATTCTCCTGTTTCTTACTCTCTGCAGCTGTTTCCTAATTGCTACCTGGGTTAACTCCTACCTTTCTGTACTGGGTTACAAACCTTCCCCTCTTTTTTTTTTTTTTTTTTTTCACTGTTCTGCTCTCCCACCTCTTGCTTAATGGCCCTTTTCATCTTCCACACACCTGTGTCTCTCTTCAACTGGTGCCTAAGTTGATGCCTTTTTCCCCTATCATGGTTGTCTGTTTTACTGCTAAACAGTTTCCCCTCACTTCAGAAAAACTTCCTAGTTGACTGATGACAGAGTATTTTAGGCAGCAGTGTTTCCCAGCTAAGATGTAGAGTTAGATTAGATTTAGAAGCTTAATTTAGAATGCTTTTATGGATAAGTCTTAACATTCTTATTTTTATAAATACAAAACTACATTGCTTTTAGGAGCCCGTGGGCAGTGTGGGATAAATGTTGACGGACTGCAGGCAATGGTGTGCATGTGAGCACTGCCTTCTGTGGAGAGCAGCCCTTGAAGAGCAGAACATTCTAAAATCAAAAGGCACCATCAAATACATCAGATGTGACTGATTTACTCCTATTTGTTGGAGCAGAGTAGATTGAATACTATTTTATGTTATTGAAACAACTCTGTATGTACACAAGTTCTTCTGTTGTCTTCCAGGAATGACACAGTACGGTATGCTTTGGATGTACTAGCTATCCTGACTGTGGTTCCTAAGATCCAGTTGCAGCTGGCAGAACCTGTGGATGTGTTAGATGAAGCTGGATCTACTGTTTCCACTGTGGGTAAGCTGAATGTGGTCCTGATGACTTACACAGTTATCAATTGTCTTCTATTACATGGTTTTTAGCTGGCTGTTTCTCACCTGCAGTAAGACAAGGCTTAAAATAACTCATGTATTTAGAGTTACTGTAAAGGATGCAAATAAATGGGAGAGTAGACTGTGGTTAAAATTGTGTCATGATTAGCACTGTGGTTGGATTACAAATTTGAAGGCATGGTCTTTGACTTCCACTTGTTTTCAAGAGCTCATTAAATACAGATGGAGGCAAATCTACTTTTGTAATGGGCCTGTTAGGTTCCCTCACTTTACCAGACATTTAGGTCTCCTGGGGATATGGCATCTGAGAATAGGGGAGAGGAACAATTATTGCTGTTTGAGTTATGCTTTAACTGGCTACCTGCAGATTCAGTATGCAAATGAATGAGATGTGCCTGGATCAGATCTAAGGCTTATGCATTAACTGGGACCTGACTTTTTTTTAAGAAAAGAAAAATAAAAGGCGGGCAGAGTACTAGATATAGACAAAAGACAATTTATTTTGCACAAAACCTTTCTCTAGACAAAACACCAATTCTTTCTTGAATGTGGGTTTTGATCTTCTGAAGTAGACATGGAACTAACAGGACCTCTGTCTAGCGTAGGGGGGGAACCAAACCCAAAGTTTCATTTTTGCCTGACTCCTTCTGGAAGCTGTGATATGATTTGTTTTTCTCCCTTCATAACATGGTCCTCTTCCTTCCTCTCTGTTTCCACTTTGTTAGTATTTATACAGGAGAGTTGCTTTCTGTAGTAAGAATCAGAGGCATGCCTGTGCATCTTTCTCTGTGCCAGATATCTCGGATTTTGCATTCCTGGGCCATGCATGATTACCTTCTCAGAAAGATGGTTTGACTCCCTACTTACTGATGATGAAGTGGAGGAGCATCAGTGTGGGAAAAAATTTTGCCAGGGAGGTAGAAGAATACATCTTACACTAGTTAGCAGAACTTCAGAAATTCCCAGAATGAGGAGAATTACCTATTTCCCTCTCATTTGTTGAAGACTCCCTTACTTGTCTGATGAACTGTGTAAGATACATTTTAGAGTAATGAAGAAACTATTTCTTTCCCTCACTAGGTATTAGTATCATCCTTGGAGTTGCTGAGGGTGAATTTTTCATCCATGATGCTGAGATTCAGAAATCAGCCCTTCAGATCATCATCAATTGTGTATGTGGCCCAGATAATCGGATCTCCAGTATTGGCAAATTCATCTCTGGAACTCCTCGGCGAAAGCTTCCTCAGGTCCCCAAGAGCAGTGAGCACACGTTAGCTAAGATGTGGAATGTGGTACAGTCCAACAATGGCATCAAAGTGCTGCTGTCATTGCTCTCTATAAAGATGCCAATCACAGACGCGGATCAGATCCGAGCATTAGCCTGCAAAGCCTTGGTGGGGCTCTCACGGAGCAGTACTGTCCGGCAGATTATCAGCAAGCTTCCCCTCTTCAGCAGCTGTCAAATTCAGCAGCTGATGAAAGAACCAGTGCTTCAGGACAAGCGCAGCGAGCATGTGAAGTTCTGCAAATATGCTGCTGAGCTGATAGAGCGTGTCTCGGGGAAGCCATTGCTGATTGGCACAGACGTCTCTCTGGCTCGGTTGCAAAAAGCTGATGTGGTGGCCCAATCAAGGATCACGTTTCCTGAGAAGGAGCTGCTGCTCCTGATTCGGAACCATCTCATCTCTAAGGGCCTAGGAGAAACTGCATCTGTCCTCACTAAAGAGGCTGACCTACCCATGACTGCAGCATCTCATTCATCTGCCTTCACCCCTGTTGCGGCTGCTGCCTCTCCTGTGACCCTGCCTCGCACTCCTCGCATAGCTAACGGCATCTCAGCCCGTTTGAGTAGCCACACTTCTGTAGGTTCCACTGCCGCCTCTGTCCATGCTCAGGCAAGGCCATCTGCATCCCAAGGTCCACTTGCCCTTCCAGGCCCTTCTTATGCCAGCAACTCTCCTCTGATTGGCAGGATTAGCTTTGTCAGGGAGAGGCCATCTCCCTGCAATGGCAGAAAAATCAGAGTGTTGCGACAAAAATCGGACCATGGCGCCTACAGCCAGAGCCCAGCTATCAAAAAGCAGCTGGACAGACACCTTCCTTCCCCACCCACGCTGGACAGTATAATCACAGAGTACCTTAGGGAGCAGCATGCCCGCTGCAAGAACCCTGTTGCCACCTGTCCCCCTTTCTCTCTCTTTACTCCCCACCAGTGTCCTGAGCCAAAACAGAGGCGCCAAGCGCCAACTAACTTTACCTCACGGCTGACCCGCAGGGCAGCCTTTCCGAAGTACGGAGGGGTGGATGGTGGCTGCTTTGATAGACACCTTATATTTAGCAGGTAAGGAAGAAAAACGTTTCTTGATCCCTCTCAGGATGTACTATGCCAAAAAGCCTTACCTGGATTCAGGCTGTGCAGTCCCACAGTGGAGTATCCTTGGAGAGAAAAGTGTTTTAATTCAACAATAACAAGTGGGAGAACCTTGAAAAGCATTTTTAGAAGTTGTTCTGTTTCTCTTGTCCTTAGTACTGACCCTTCGTACATAAAGCATGCTTTATTTTCAGTATCGTGTTAATTCATTAGCAACATTGACTAACGAAGCTCATAGCTCTTTGTTCTCCTTTGGAAGGTAAGTATGTAACACTAGTTTTACATGAGAGTGTAGCATAGCCTCGAGGATGGTTGGCTGACAAACGCAGGACAGCGGAATCCATATTCTGCTCTTGCAGCTGAATCCGCAGCACCGCAAGTTGCTAGCCTTTTTATGTGGCCATTCTTTGGTGAGGTTAAATTGGAAGGTGATGTAAGGTTATAAAAATAAAGATGACACATAGATGAAAGCATCTTCACAGTGAAACCAGTATCACCTTGGGAAATTACGATGACAGGAGGTTATTTGGCTGATGTGCCATGTCTTCTTGTGTTGAGTGTTTCAGAACTGTTAGAAAATTTTTTGCTAGCTGTCTGTACTTATCCAGGTGGCGGCATTACAGGTTTTCCATCAATCCAACTTTGAAGACAGACTCCAAGTGCTTCTACATAATGATGTGCTTTAACAGAAGAACTTAATAGTGCAAAACAAACCCCCAAACGTTGCAAACATTGTTGTAACATACTCTCTTGAGCACTAGTCTTACAATTGACGCTTAGTACCTACATGATTTTTAAGGACTGGATTTAGTATCATCACACAGCATTTCAGTTTTGCTTTTCTTCTCTCTTTTGGGTGACGCTTGTATTTCTACCTTCTCTAGGTTCCGTCCAATTTCTGTGTTCAGGGAAGCAAATGAGGATGAGAGTGGCTTTACCTGTTGTGCGTTTTCTGCAAGAGAACGATTCTTAATGCTGGGTACTTGCACGGGGCAGTTGAAACTCTATAACGTATTCAGTGGACAGGAGGAGGCCAGTTACAACTGCCATAACTCTGCCATCACGCACCTTGAGCCATCCAGGGTAAGTAATCAAAGACCTGTTCCGAGTTTTAGAAGTTCTCACAGCCTAAGCCCTGGTATGTTTTGGGCCAGCCTGGATATGTAGATCTAAAATGACCTACTGGCTGGCCTGGAAATTAAAGTACTTGTAATAGTTACATACTCCCTCTCTGTGAGGTCTACAATTACTTTTTTCTTCCCAAGATAATAGAGAAGATGCACAGTGGCTGTGTGCCTTCATAAGTAATGAATATATATGTCTGGAAGTGGAAAAATGCTTAAACTGAGTATGTATTTAAGATAAATGTGAGATAAAAGATCAGAGTTTATATAACCTCCCTTTGTTGGAGAAAAATCTTTTGGGGGATGATTCTAGGAAGAAATGAAAGGTAACTGATTTATAAGCAGAATGAACTCCACTCACAGGGCATCAAAATTCAGGCATGGATTGTCCTGATTTTATCTGCTGTTAACATCATAGATCGTTCCCATTGTTATCTGTAACGTTTTTCTTTGTCTGCCAAGGGCTCTTTATATTATGCATAGTATTACATACCTAGACTCTATCCCCATAGTTTAGTAAGCACAAAATCTGCTATAGTTCCTAAATTCATCTTGTAAGTGTAAGTTAAAGTGTACAGGTAAAATGATAACCTCTGTTTTCCCTGGTATTCTTTTCACTTTGTCCCCTTCCACTCCCATCTGGAAATACAGGATGGATCTTTATTGCTGACATCTGCTACGTGGAGCCAACCTCTGTCTGCATTGTGGGGAATGAAGTCTGTCTTTGATATGAAGTAGGTATACTCTGATCCAGCTGTGGGGTATGTTCCAGTTAGAAGAACCATTCAATATACGCAGAAACCCTAAGAACAGACTCTATGAAAGAACAGTATATCACAGCTCTCACAATGTCTCTTGTGAGAAAATAAAATGTGCTGCCTTTCTTATGTTTATTATCTTCCCTATTTTATTGGGTACAGACAGCTTTGCCAAATTCTAACTACATAAAGTCCTATTTAATGCAAGACAGATCAGTAAAATCACTGTTGTCCCTGAAGGCAAAGAAATATGTTTGGTTTTGTATTCTCATGTTTGTAAATTATCTTGACAATCTTTCTGTAGCCAGTTGTGGAATTTTACTAGCATGGTGATTTGCATGGTGAAATTTTTAGACTTTGATACAAGCTATTTCAGACCTGGATAAAGCTATTTAAAATTGATTTCAGTATTTACGATTGTTCCTTCCCATAAAAAAATGGGTGGAAGGCTCTTCATTTTTAAAAGGTTCAACTGTTGTCTACCTTACTTGTAAGCAACAGTTTTGGTGTGACCTGTTTTAGGTCAGCTAGAGGGCATTCTTCAGATAAAAAGTTTAACATACCTCAGGCCTGCATGTGTATTTGAATGTTCATGATGCCATTCATTGCTCACTCCTCTAAATAGTGTTATCTTTATGGCAGACCCTGTTTATGACAAGTCTGAATTTGCTGCTTGTGGTTTTTCTCACTGGTCTGCTGTAAAGGCTGTGTCTGTAATAGGTATTTTTCTGCAAATGTCAGTGGAGCATTTTAGCATTGTAGTGTGCCATGGTCAGTGGTGAAGGAAAGTCTCTTCTACATTTTTAGTTTTCTGTGTTGTTCAAACCTCTGCTGGAGGTGTCAGGATAGTCTTTGGTTCACACAGGCAGTTTGAATCTGCAGTTCTGTGACTTCTTTACTGACTCTATCTACAGGCATTCCTTCCCTGATGACCACTATGTGGAGTTCAGCAAGCACTCTCAGGATAGGGTCATTGGCACAAAAGGAGACATTGCCCATGTAAGTACCAGTAAAGGTCATGGTTGTGAAGCTGTGACAAGAATACAGTTCTTCACAGGACACCTTTTAACAGATCTGGGTGCTACGATGCTCTGTGTAACTGATGAGCTAAGAGGCTTTAGAGGAGAACTTTGAAAGTGTCAGATAAATTCTCCCTGTGTCTAAGGATATAAACTTGACCATTCCAAACCAACTGTAGCACAAGCAGTGTGCAATGTGTGTTGCCTCTGTGGTTAGTATTCTGGGAAATTGTAGAATCTGCTTTGTTTTGCTCATTTGAGAAAATTGTGCAGGACTTCTCCCCCCCCCCCCCCCCCCCCGCCCAAAGTTGCCTCCTTTGCCTTATTTTTCAGTAGTAGTAGTAGTAGTAGTAATAATAATAATAATAAAAGTTCCACTGTAAACAGTAGCTCAGTCAACAGCTGTGGGAAATGGCCTATTAAAAGTGTCCTCCTTTTGCTCCCCCAGATTTGCAGCTTGCTTTTGGGTAATTTAATTTCACCAATATATTTTCAGAGAATGCTGTTGCAGTGTTTTGTATGAATACCTGCAAATTTGACAGACGCAGGCTTCAGACTGCTTCTGCTTCTTCTCAGTGCTAATTTGCATTCATTAGAGGCACTGTCTCTTTTGAAAGAGTATTTGCATAAAAAAAATGAAACATAACTTATTCAAATTATTTATGATTTTACTTATTGCTCTGATTTGTTTAAGGAAACTATCCATTCCTGCCCAGTTTTTAACTTGGATTTATCTGGAAGTCAGATCAATTTGTGTATTGTGTTTATCTGGTAAACAGATTTGTTTTCCCATTCTAGAGAATTTTTTCTTCTCTGTAAGTTTGAATAAGAGCTAGGCTCTGAGGGATGTTACAGGTCAAATTTATCTGAGAAGACAGTCATAAACCCTTCATACTAGTTAAAGCCTTTTTATCTTTTTATCTTCCAACAGTTTGTTGGGGCAAAGCTCAGAAAGTTGCCTTTCTGTTTTAAATGCCAAGAGTTTTAACTTTTTTTTTTCTATAGTTTCTGGCTTTTTTTCCCCTCACTGTGTGCTTTGGAGTTCTTATGTTTGTAAATACCATCTGCTCTGAAAGCAGTTCCATTTCTGAAACAGTTTCTGGCTAAGTGGTACCTTATGACTGCAGCTTCACAGCCCACTTTTCATAATGGGGTTAGTTTCTTTGGAACTAATCCCGATTGTATTGAAATATATCGGTGAACCTGCAGTAAGCTCAAGCACTGGCCAAAACATGTTGTGAGACTTGGTTCCAGCTGTGAAAAACTATTAAAGGACTGGTAGGAAGGGTTATTTTTGGAGTGCTCTCACTTGAAATGGAAAAGCAAAATGGGAAATGGGGTGATTCTGGAAACAATCTAGAAGGGGGAACATGGGGTGATCTTAGGCACAGGTATATTACAAATTGTGACTAATCTTTCTTTTTCTTTTTAATCTAAAAGATCTATGATATTCAGACTGGCAACAAGCTATTGACTCTGTTTAACCCAGATCTTGCCAACAACTACAAGAAGAACTGTGCCACCTTTAACCCCACTGATGACCTTGTCCTAAATGATGGTGTCCTCTGGGATGTCAGATCGGCACAAGCCATCCACAAGTTTGACAAATTCAACATGACCATCAGTGGTGTTTTCCATCCCAATGGGCTAGAGGTCATAGTCAACACAGAAATTGTATCCTTTGGCCACTGTGGTGACTGATGTGCTGAGACCTAAAGAATTTGTATTGATAAGCAAGTAGCTGTTTGCAGAAGTTGTATTAATGGTCTGCTGTGTTACAGGTTATGTACGGTAAAAACAGTTTTCATCTGTGAATCAAGTAAGTAGGGACCATCAGACAGCTAGCTAATTTAAATCTAGATTCTGCCTCTGATATGGCCTAGAGGAAATACTTAACACACAGAGAGAGCAAGAGAGATTTTCATTTCTAATATACTCTGTGGTACATCTGCTCTCTTCCCATCCCTTACCAAGATCAACTTTGAAGCTACTGCAGTAACCTCTCATGACTGGGAATGACAGTTTGAGTAAGTGCTTTTTCATTTTGAACACGTGGAAGGGATTGTGGTGCTAGAATCTGACTCTAGTTCTGTCATATTTGCAAGAGGGTGGCAATTAAGTTTCTTGAGCGCAATTAATCAGTTGTTTGCCACTGTGTTGAAAAGGAAATAGAAACTTTCAATTGTTTGTTGCTCCTTAGCCTGTATTTTTTCAGTGGGATCTCCGAACTTTCCATTTGTTACACACAGTACCTGCACTGGATCAGTGTCGTGTGGTCTTCAACTATACTGGCACAGTTATGTATGGAGGTAGGACTTCTCAGTCTTGTATTACTCCCCTTGGTCACCTCTGGTTTGAGATAAGTAGATGCTTGTTCAGTGAAATTGGAAGCTTCAGACAGCCTGTCTTAACTCCAGGCCTTACTGGCATGTGTGAACTGGAATTTTTTCAGGATGTTTATGCTACGTGTATTGCTGACAAAGATGGTTATCAGCAATATCACAACTCATCTGTGAGATTAAAAATCAACCTATTGAAAAAGAAAATGTATATAATGGCAGATCTGATGATGCTGGAGAAAATTATTTTGTCCTCTGTATTAAGTTTCAATGATCTGCAGTATTAATAAAGGCAGCTCTGGAAGAGTAGATATTAAATGGGTCTTGCCAAGCTATTAAATAAAAAGAAAATTCACATCAGAGTCTGATTTGATCTTGAGTTGATCAATGATAGTGCTGAATGGAAGGTGGATTTGTGGAATAATCTTTCCTTGTATCAGCTATGTTGCAGGCAGATGATGAAGATGACCTTCTGGAGGAGAGAATGAGAAGTCCTTTTGGCTCTTCTTTCAGGACATTTAATGCAACTGATTATAAACCTATAGGTAAGAGTAGAAAAGGAGCAAATAGCTTGGTGTGGAGGTTTGAAGGTTTATTGAAAGTTATGCTTAGTAACATTCACTTCCTCCTCTCCTTTGCATGTGTGACAAAACAAATTCTGCTACAACCTGTTCTGATTGAAGCACGAGAGTTGGGTTTAACACTGAAATACGTTCAAGTATCATATCCTGTTCAGTGTGTGGTTGCCTTACCTGCTACTGTGCAGGTGTGTGTTCTGGCTTTATTTTCCTTTCCTCTTTCCAAGTAGGGCATAATCTGAGATAGTAGGTCATTTGGCCAAGATGTCATTGGTCTCATTTCAGGAAGGGCCTTTTTCTTTTTTTTTTTTTTTTCTTTTCCATTTTAATTTTGTTTTCCCTCTCCCAACAGCATTTCCCCATGCTGATAGTTCATAATGCTGTCCGTTTGGCCTCCAGCTTGCAAAGCTCCTGGAGCTGAGCTAATTGCCGCTATGCACATAAACAAATGTGGCTTTTGCTGTTGAAAGGAGACATGGCTCACAACTCAGTCCCTTGGTTGCCACCTGTCCTGAAAGATTATCTGTTGTTTACTGTGCTTAGAGAAGCTGATTGATGAATGTATTCTCAAGGGAGGAGGCACTGTGCAGAGCAGGTTAAGAACTTACCTGGCTTTTTTTTATGATAGTCACCAACATTTCTATTCTTTATTATGGGTTGAATTAGTTACAAATGTTCATTTCACTTTTGTTTCAGATGTTGTTTCTTGTCCCAACATTTTCTTACCTGCTTTGAGACATATATTGTTAGATCTTTTCTTTCAGTGAGCATTAAGTAACATGCAGTTAACCACTGTGTTTGTTTTGTGATGTTTTCCAGCTACCATAGATGTAAAGCGGAATATCTTTGACTTGTGCACAGACAGCAAGGACTGCTATCTGGCTGTCATTGAGGTAACGGAGCTAAGAATAAACTCTGGTCTCTGTAGCTGTGGTTTGAGTGCAATGCTTTTTGTTTCTTTTTGAAACCTTCAGAGGTGATGATTCTGGAGTTCCTACTGTTAAATTCATGTCCTAAGCAGCAGTGGTGTTTTGATGATGGGAAAGATGCTGTTAGTTTCTTGTTGTCCACCCACAGCTGTCTTGTTTTTCTGTCTCTGATTCCTTAAACTTCCAAACACATTTGCCTCTCTCTTTCAAACACTTCCCACTTTAAAACGTGCAGAGGTTTTCCTTCTCATGAGCATAGAGAGAAACGCGTTTTTTTCCTATTTATAGCAATAATTTCCTATTAAAATTTGCACTGTATTGAATAACTGGGAAATGCAATCTTCCCCGGGCTTCCCATGGAGCTGTTCTGTGAATCACTCTTAATTGTTCGTTTTTCACTTGTCTTCCTAGCAAAATCCCAGAAGCTAAGGATTTGAAGCAAAAATTACTGAGCGAAACTTCTGGTTTGTTAGGGGGGAAGTAAAATTAAACTAATGGGTCCGGTTCTTTGCCCAATAATATGTTGTCAGTACCCAGTTTCTTGAACCTGACTATGTAAGTGTATTGATTAATATAAAATCCTATCGACTTAATACTCTGTGAACCACTGATCCTTACAGACCAAAAAAAGAGAGTCAAGAATTTGTAGTAGGGCAAACTTCATGTTTAACTACTGAAGTTGTAGTTGTTAAGATTGTGAGACCAAGATACGAAAATTTTCTTTTATAGGAGTCATTGGAAATGTTACTTCAGGGCATGTGGCAGCAGTGGTTGCTGGGGTGTCAGATTGCTGTCTTCTGGAACTCTTGCTATATGACAGCTTTTAGCATTCTCTCAAGGCATATGGTTCAATGATGTGATAGGGAGGCAAATTTGAAAAGAAGTGGTGTGCGGTTAGGTGAGAACTAACCCAAAGCATGTTAAGGATATTCAGTAAAGGTTTTGTTAAGTCTACTAGTAAGAGTGAGCTTGTGGATGACAGAAGCAGTAAGTAGATGTTTGCATCACTCCTGGGCTGGTCTTTGAAACCAAAAAGACTTGGTTTTAGTGCTAATTGTACTGCTGCTAGTAAATGGGAGGGAAGGATTTTGGTAATGTTTCTGTGGTTGAGATCAGATATAACACTGAATGTGAATGCTGAGCTTAATTCCTGAGGCTAACTGCTGTGTGGGCATCTCCTCTTCAGAATCAAGGGAGCATGGATGCCATGAACATGGATACAGTTTGCAGACTGTATGAAGTGGGCAGGCAGCGTTTGGCAGAAGATGAAGAGGATGAAGAAGAAGATCAGGTGAGAAGTATAGCATTAACCTGGTTGTTCAAGACTAGCTGTTAGCCATCTACATGTGAGAGGCCACAGGTGTTCTTTTATTACCCATAAAGTACAGATGCCTCATTTGGGCTCACCTAATGTGAAGTAGATCACTTCACTGTCAGTGTAAAGTAAGACTATCTATGCAGAACCTGTGTGAACATTAACTTTGTGCACTGTAAACCAACATGACAATTTATAGTTTTATTATTTATTAATTTCCTTAAGTGTTTTGATCTTGATCAGAAACTTTGCTGTTTGTTCTGCCTTTTTTTTTTTTTTTAATATTTTGACACCCAGTAGAGACAGTAGTGTTGGAGGCTTTCCTTTTTTCAATTCCAAGTCTCTCATTTGGGCATAACTTGTCACCATTGTCTGAATGAGACACAACTTGTGACTAATGCAGTGAAACTGCACAGTATTTCTACACAGCAAAATGTTTTAAGAATTTTAAAGAAAGCTGTAGGTTTGCATTGGGATGTGTTGGTTTTCCTTCTCAGATCAGCCATTTGATCTCTGGCAACTTGACAAAAGAGCTAAGAACTGCAGTAAGTGCTCTTCAGGGTACAGTTGGTAGAATACACAGTAGCACAGAATACTTACTACAGCACAATGAGAATTAAAGACAAATTTGTAGCTTTTTGGGTGTCGGGTTTTTGGTTTTTTTTAACAGGCAAAGACCTTATGCTTCAATTCCCTAAAGATTTTAAATGCATTATTCTCTGCTCTTTGGTGTCTGCATTCTAGTAAATCGTATATTTGTATCTCCTGTGAGAAAAGCTGACTTTACCTTTTTCCAAAGAATGCCAGAAGGTAATATTTTGGTGGGATTTTTCCAGACTGTGTGGAAAGCTGGGTTTCTGATACCCTTTCTGTCTCTGAATCTTCCTGTTGCTAGGTTAAAACTTTTACTTTCTAGTTCAGAAGACTGGATAGCAGATCCCAGGAAAGTGTAATTTTCTTTTCAGTTAGTTGTTGTTATTACAGTTTCACTGTAATTCTGAAGATAAAGCAGTAGTTCTGTTTTGTGCACATAGTTTGCTACCCTGTCCTTTAAATGTGCTACAAGGCTGCAGTTGAAGTCTTGGCATTCTTATGAGATCATTGGTCACTGTTTCTATCCCTAGATTGGATGGATTTGGTTTAGGAACTTTTAGGATGGGTGAAGAGTAGAATTCCTTGGGAAGCAATAAAGCAGGGGGAAATTAGTGTTCCTTCCAAAGTGTTTCTACTTTCTAGCCATCCAGTGCTTGCCTCGGGGCAATAGTTTCTATTTTTGTCTCTGCTTCCACTGTTTTTGTTCACATTCAGTAAGCTTATTCACCTTTTCTTTATAAAATCTCAAAAAATAGCTTGTAGCAGAAACTGATTTTTGCATTGTACAATGATTAACTAGCAGCTATCAAGACACTGTTTTGCGATATCGCTGATAAGTGTTGACTTAAGTGGAGATGTGTATTTGTATAAGAGGATGCAGTCTGAATGCTGTTGATTCCAGACTGTAACACTAGGTACCAAGCAGAGATAAGGTATCTCTCATCCATCAAATGTGACTGGGGACGCTTCCTGTCTTACAAATGGAGGTGGCCCCAGGCAGAATTTAAGTATGCTAAAAGCTTTTCTGTAAAGTTTATGGAGTATTCAAACAAAGCTGCTCTGGAATTGATTTGCAAGCTAAGAGTGACTAGTTGATATTGCATAATTGCTGCTTTTTATGGTCTTCATTTCTGGGGTGTATAGATGTTTCCTAGACAGTGATTTCTAGGGATGGTTACAGTCAAGTTTCTTTAGTAAGAGAGATTTGATTTTAATATAAATAGCACTTAGGAACCCAAATTCAATTCAATCTGTATATATTCAGCAAAACATAAACTAAACCCCTTGTTCTCTGTCCTGTAGCTGTTCATTGCTGGTCCTCCAGGTTTGTTCTAGTCTTAGGCTTACAAAATACGGCTTTTCTCTCCATAGAGACATCCAGCTAGAACTGAGCTAGAATGAGTAGCGGTTTTCCAGAATAAAGGCAGAATCCCTCTGGCACACTTGTATGTTAAAGCCAATAAGAGTAATTTGTTTCCTGATGAACAGGAGTTTTCTGTGTATGCATATGCTCACACAAATGTAGGTGTTTACTACTTGCCTAGTTACTTTCTGTGATTTAGGCTTTGAAAAATTGGAAATAAACTTTCAAACTTGTTGGGATTTCTCACAGGTATTCTAAAACACCTTCTGGCTAAAAGAAGATGCTTTCTGATCTTTTTCATGAAAGTGGTTTGGGGGGAGATCCATGTGAATCAACATTAATCTGATATCTCTTTGGTCAAGATTTTTATAATCTGGTCCCTATATCTTCACACCTTGACTTTATACATACACATATTTTTGTATAAGATCTACATGGGTCCACGAGTACAGGGTTTTTTGCCTGTACAGGAACTAATGAGTACTCAAATACAAGCACGTTTGATGGGCAAGCCTTGCTTGGAAGTCATGTGATGCAGAATAAAATTGCTTTAAAAATTGTGCTTGAGACAAGTTAAGAACTGTGGAGAAAAATATCTGCCTGACATTTTTTACTTTAAATTTTGATGCCTCATGATGTCAGTTTTGACAAGTGTCAACTGATAGCTCTGTGACAGATTTTTGAAAAGCAAAAGACTGAGAGTCTGTAAAATGAACCTAGCAGGGGTATTTGGCCTATAGATATCTTTCAATTCCTTCTCTCATTTAAGCGATGAAACAAAACAACTATATTGCTCCCCCTTTCTCAAACCAAATCTTGTAAAATCAACTGATCTGTTACCTAAATTACCCTCAAATTAAATGATCAGCTGACTTAGCTGGCTTGTGCATGGTACTGCTGCAGTAAATATTTATGGTTCTGTTTGAAATACTTCAGAATAGCACCACTGTAGCTGGGTTCTTCCTTGGCTGTTATACTAGCCTTTCATATGAGATCTCTGGAAAGCTGCCTTTTCCTAGTTACGGCTAGTAATCCAGAGTTGTCAAGCCTTGCTAAACAGAACAAATGCTAAATGGATATTGATACTCTGTGGTCTGTACTTACTATGATAAATGAGGGAAAGTGAAGGTGTAACACATTTAGCAAGAGCCCATTTGTGAGCTTTTTTGTTGGATGTTTTACTCCAAAAATACTAGTCTTTCTGCCTTGAACTTTCATAAGGGTTTTGTGCATTATTTCACTATTGGGTGAGTGTCTAAATGGTCCATCAGTGACTGACAGTCTCACTCACAAATGTTTCCAAAACTACGTTCAGTCTGTGGGGAAATAGGCAGTTTGCTATTCTTCAGTCCTGCAGCAAGATCTTCCTCCTCTTCCTCCTTCATTTGCCACTGTTTTGATACACTCCTTCAGAGTTACGCTTAGCTAAAATAAGATGGGTATCTGAGCTACTGGTACAGATGCTGGACCATATTTTGGTTGTTAGCTTGCTTAATTCTTATTTATTTCCCTTTCTTGGCTGATTAGTATCCCCCTGTTTCACTCAGTAATCTACTGTCTTCTCTAGTGAGGCAGACCGGGAATTTCAGAGGAAATGATGCAAAGGAAAGTGAACGTACTGATCTGACCTAGAAATGACATATAGCAGTTGCTACGGACTAGAAAAGGAGACTTCAGAAATACTAAGTGATCAGAAAAGCTAAAACTAAGGTAACTGCCTGACCACGGAGTAGACTCAAAACTGTGAAACTTAAGTCTGGACGATGTGATCTTCTGCGTGGGTTACAGGATTTTCAGTCTGTGCATTTTTACCTCTATATTTTAGTTTTTCTTTCCATATTAGTTCTTTAAGGCCTATTTTTCTCTCTGTGGTACATGTGAATGATGTTGCATCCGTGAGGCTCAAGTAGTATTCTTAGTTATTGTCATGTTCAGAGAGATTTATAGCTTCAGGAGCAGATTACTTCACCTAGCTGTCCCTGTCCTATAAAGTGTGTTCTACTTCTTTTGCCAGAACTGAAGAACTGTTAATTATCCTGCAGTGCTTCTGGGCTATCGAAATGGTGATGGTAGGTGTGTAATTTGTCTTCTTGCATTGGTTTAGAAAATTCTAGGTGATGTGAAATGAAAGCTTTGGAGATAAGGCAATAAAGACTCAAAAGACAATCACCATTCTAACGTGTGGTTTAACCAAGATGGAGAATGTTTTTCCTCAGCTTTCTATGTGATCTTTGTGATCCCAATGTCTACTTCTATTTTAGGACTCTCCCCGTATCTGCCTGCAACAGCAATTCCACTGTACTTTTATTGCTGTTGGTTTGGTAGAGGTTTGTTTTCATGCGGCTACTTATTTGCTGAGGAAAAACCCCACAAACCTTAATCCGTACTGGCACATGTATTTGAGAACCACCAGACCATAGTGGTGCTTTGTCACTACAAGCTGCCTAGAATGATTTATGCCATCAGAGACCCTTAATTTTTCAGGAGCTGTTCCTGTAACATTTGAAGATATGGTTTGTTTTGAAATCTTGCTGGAGATGAAATGTTTACAGGATAATAGCTGGGAACAATTATTTTCAGACAAAAGTGTCAACTGATAATAATATACATGTGTTTATTACACACCTTAATAGGAATCTTTGAACTTAGTTGCAGCCGGGGAGGCTAAGTAAAGAGTGATTTCCATCAAAGACCTGTTTACATAACAGGCACATCTTTTGAACAGGCATCCTCCAAAACAGATATTTCAAAAAAGTAATAAAAAAAGTTTTCCCAGTACCTGTACTACTTGCCACATTTTTAGATAGTAGCAAAGAACTGTGACTGTTTCAGCCTATTTTGCTGTTTCAGAATCTAGTTTCACTAGCTGTCAGTGCAAACAGAGGAAATTCTTGGAAAGCCAAAAGTAACTGGAGTTTTCAGAAGGCTAGACTTAGTATTATGGATTAAAACAGCTTCAGCAGAGATAAAAGCATATTCTGCCTGTTCAGTGACACAAATCAAAGGTTGACTTCCTCTCACCTAACACATCTTTCTAGAATTCCCAGAGTAGTTGGGATCCAAGAAAATAAAAGCTGCCTCAGCTGTGATGAGAAATGTCAGTCAGAAGCTTGAGAAAATAAAGGAACAAATTCTTGTCCATAGAGGGAGAGTTCATTTACCTGCCAAATTTTGAAATTCCTTTACACACTGTTGGTTTTGTCATGCAATTAAAGGAATGGGCTTATTTTTTGGAGTGAGAGTGTGAGATCAATGAGAGGAAGGAAGAGAAGCAGATTCAGAAACTGCACCTGGTTCTGGGTTCCTTATATTATTTCTGAGCCCTACAGCACAGAGAATATAATAGTCAAATTAGAACACATTTATCCCTAGCATTAAGGAATATAGCAACTGTGAAATGGTGACTTGCACATGTCTCAAAGAGGATAGTGACTGTGAAGTTAGATTGTGTATCATCAGGTACATGCAGTCATGTTAAAATGAAAACATTTCATAGGCAAAACCAGACTATTGGTCAAAAGAGTCCCAACTGAACATGCCAATCCAACAGAGGCCCTGTTACTTTAAAGTTTTTGTTTATCTGTGTCATGGATGCATTTTCATTCATCACAGGTAAGTAGTCATTGTTAGACAAGCTAAACCTACTGACATAGACTAAGAGAATAACTGCTTTTTTATTTCTTCACTCCATGTTTTGCCTCTGTGACATACTGTATGCTGTGTGCTGTTTCCTGTATTAAATCTGCACATACCTACATCTGCATAGAAGCCTATGGTAAGATTCCTTGCTTGTTACATATAGTAACTTCTGCACATTCCCAGGCTTCTACATTTTTGGCTCTGCGACCTCATTAATGGCTATAAAGAAGCAGAAATTCTAACACTGAAGTAGCCAAGAAGGTAAAAGTAGGTGCAGCCCTGTAATGGGAAGGAGATGAATACTTAGAATTAATTTAATGGTATGATAATAGGAAGTGAGTTTGGGCTTGCTAGCTGAGGGGAAGTATGGAGACTAGGTAATCTAGGATGTAAAATTCCTTGACCCCTTAGAAGGACTGTTGGCTATAGTTAAGCTTTTTCCACTGCCCGTTGTTCAGGGAGTGTTAAGAAGTGGGTGGGGGAGGATTTGGATAGAAACTCTTTAAGTGACTGAAAACCAGACATTGTCACTTTGTCACTCCTGAGAATTGCATAGCAAAGGATCAGAAGTACCAATATGCTACACAGATGCTTTGGAAGGGAAGAGAACAATTGTCAGAAGATATGACAAGGGGATTGTCTGTGGAGAAAGATAAATTACTGAAACAAGGAGAGACTTACTCCTGGAGTGAAATATTATTCAGTGAACTTGTATTCGAACAACGATCATATGTTGTTTTTTTATGAAAGCAAAGCCCATTCCCATGCTGCAAATAGGTAGTAATTAAGATAATACTGATAATTTGGAAGAGACCAGATTACTAAAAATGAGTTTGCTTCTCTCTAGGAGAAAGTTGGGGGAAGAGGGTGGAAGAGAGGGAGAAGTAAACTAGTAGGTGGTTTCTTGCCAAAGCAAACAAATTGACCAAAATAATGAGACTCTGGGAACTGTGGATTTCTTTACCAAACACCCTCCCCCCAAAACCAGAGAAAATAAACAGTTTATAGAAGCAGATGCTTACCAGCAGATGATTAGACTTGGCTACCAATAGCCAGAAGTAAATTAAATATGAGCTGAAAGATTTGAAAAAGTGGGAAAAGTTTCACTGGTGATTGATAACTATTTTGCAGGTAGAGAAAAGGCAGCCTCATAGATGAAAATAAGAATAGTTAAAGTAGTACCATATAGCATGATTCAAACTGAGAGGTGCAATAGAGACTGTGTTTTCAGAGGAAGGGACTGTTGCTGGAAAGCATCTGCAGGTGGGAGGTATTGACTTGGAAGTGATGATAGGAGGTGAGCATGGGGCTGGGGAAGGAGCAGCTGTGAGATGATGACAGCTGAACAGTTCATAGAGCAGTAACGGAGGAAGCTGGGCAGAAAACTATTGATGTAAATACTTGTTTTGGACTGTGAATCAATGCCTAGTAGAGGAAGAAAAAGTGAAAGAGGTGTTATATGAAAAGGTGAACCTTTTTGTAACAGCTGAAACCATGTCAAATAAACAAAAAATCAGTCACCTGTAAATTTAAAAACTGAGTTAAGGTTTCCAAACCTAATATCAACAATCAAAAAAGACCTGTGGGATCTTCTCTTGGCAGCTAACAGCCAGCCTAGTGTAAATCTGCAGTTGAGGAGTCTCAAATTCTGTTCATCTGGTGATACAAAATTTTTGGATTCAAGAAATGTAAGAAAACTCCATAAAGAGTCTTAAGAGTGCTTATAAAGCAAGCTGGTATATTTTTATATACTGCAGATCTGCAGTGCTGTAAGCCATACTTCCTGAAAGCACTTTGTACATACACTGATTTAATGTTACAATACAGTGCAGAAATATGTTAAAATCAAAGTTCTGCCTAGTTAACATGTATTTTGCATCGGAGTTTGAATAAGTGAAAGTCTGGGGTTTTCCTGAGTCTTTGAATGTTTTCTGAGAGATGAACACTGGTGAATATGTTAAGTATCAATAACCTGTACTACCCAAAAAGACAAATTTTGTGAATTTTCTATGTGCAAAATGAATGGGTAAAGGGGAACAGTAAGAAAGTCTATGATGATGATGAAAGGCTATGAAGTATGTGCAAATGTGCATCAAAGAACAGTATGGAAGAAAACACATAATGCTTGAACAAGAGCAAAGGCTATTTACTAAGCTCTGAACGAGCTGTAAATACTGGCAACATGAAGAATTAGGTCAAGCATTTTTTTGTTACAGTGCTGCCACCCCTATATATGCTATTCCTTTAGGAGATGTTTAGTTTTTTCCTTTGTAGTTACAAATGATAAATTAATTGAACCAAATCTACTTGGCTTTTTAAATCTTTACATAAGACTGCAAAGTAGTAGTAGAGTTAAGTTACCAGTAATTTGCTTTGAGATGATCTTGAGATAATCCTTTGCTATGTAATCAACTTTTCTGATTCTGTAAGTTAACGTCCAGCTTTTCTTGTACATTTCTGTAAATCTGCCTGTATGCAGGCATGTTAAAAAGCTGACGTGAATCACGTTTGCTCTCTTAATCATCCTCAAAGTAGTTCCAGAGTCACAGACTGTGTGTTGAAGCTATTTATGTGTTACTGTGTAAGTGAATTAGTGGATTTTGGTGATTTAGAGAAATCTCTCAACACTCACTAAGATGCATACTTAAATTAATTGCCCCATTTTGCAGTCTTACCCTAGAAGAACTGATAGTTCCTGCATCCTTTATACTTGTCTAAAGTATATAGCTGATGATACTATACATTACTGACTTACATTCTTAAGACTTTTTGTGTTAACTGTTACAATCCCTTTGTATGGATGGGCTTTTTTCAGCCTAACCTAGGCTAGTAGATGAGTCAAATTAACTCTTTAGTTGAGTTGAACAATTTCTAAGTTAAACAGGGGCCTGTCCCTGTGTGGACATCCTATTTACATCTGTGGATAGCTATTCCACACTGAAGCTGCAGCCTCCCTCTTTGCTATCCCCTTATAATTATAACTGGGGTTTTGTTTTGTTGTCTTGTTCACTTTAAATTGTCAGCTTTGTCTTTGTTCATTGCCTTATTTTTGCAGCCTTTTTGCTTTAACTGGGGTGAGTCAGCACCGTAAGTATTTATGCAGAAAAGTGGGGCCAGGAAGCCATTTTGTGTATGAAACAGGGTGGGTGTTTCCTAGATTAAAATTCCTTTATTATAATTGCAATGCTGTGTTTCTGAAGAGCAGAAAGAGTTGTTCATCCAGGTATGTTGATACTATAATGACCTCTGCATTGCAGCCGTTATGTAGTGACATCTGTGTATGCTGGAGATGAAGAGTAATACTGGTGCAGTATTGTGAAGATAACACAGAAAACCCCTAGTATTTGTGTTCACTATCATATAATATATGATAATGAAATTAATACCTATCTATATAATACATAATCACAAAATTGAGTTTCATGAGGTGTCAATGGGTACTCTACTTTAAACTGTTCTATTCTTGGCACCTATCAAGGTCAAGCTCCCTTAAGTTAATCCTAAGGTTAGGTACCTACAAGCAATCAATATACCTGAATCACCGTGTAACTAAAATGGGTAGCAATGTGACATCCTTAATTCAAAAGCTGGGCTCCATCATGTCCCTCTGAGTGTTGCCTGCTCTATTTAAAAGGGAGAATTAGGTTTTTTTTTTTCTTTTTTTTCCTCCATCATAGCCTCAGGTTGGGATCGTTTGTAATCTTACATGAATTACATTGGAAGCTAGGGGTTTGGTCTGGCTGTATTGTAATAATAGTGCACCTGGATGTAGAGCAGGCACGCAGAAGTATCGGGCAGTGAGTCAGAGTGCTAATAGTGAGGTAAAATGTTTTACAGAGGGAAGGTTATGAGATGGTCAGTTTGTGATTCTACTATACTACCCTTGTGCCTCCTGTGAAGATAACTGGTAGCTGTGAAGTGGCTTCTGTTGGAGAAGGAAGAAAATATCCTCTAAGGAAGGAGAGGATGAATACAAGGACCCCATGAACAGTTCAAGTTCTGATCTAAGCAGCTTTTACAGAGAGCAGCCCAAATAGAAGAATATCTTTAGGCATCTAAAGGAGTTAGTGATGGCTAAAACAGTTCCCTGATACTGTTTAAGTCATACAGAGTGTTTTAGTCTATGGGTTCTGTGGATCAGTTAACTCCAATGAGGAAGATAAGCACAGGTGCATGCTTGTTTTGCATAGATGTGCATGCTGGTTCTTTTTTCTAGCAGCACCTGTGTCATTGCCCAAAGCTCTTGGGAACTACCAATGAGTAGGTAGGAGCTTGCTTTTGCAGGTTTTTCCTTCACAAATCCAGATCTGGTTTGGAATAATTGTTCTGCCCATCTTCCCTTGTGACATTGCACAAGGATTTTTTTTCACTGCTCTTACTCAGTATGCTTGCATGAGTCACTGGGGAAGGCATGTCATTTTTTTATCTGTATATGGATTCCGTATGTGAGACAGTTGTGGTATCTGATGAGGATACAGCCTAGATACCCATTAACAGACTGGATATCACTTACATATGATGGTGTTAGGTGTGAGGAAACACCAGGTGGAGTCTTTCTCAGCTATATGTCCCACAGATTGGTTTTGGGTGCAGAAGCTCAGTGTGCTTTCCTAAAAGAGATCTCACCAAATATATGCAAGCCTTGTGTTTCTAGACTGGAGTATTGCAGTGTGCCTGCAGAGGTTTGTGTTTGGAGATTGTTCAGAAGCTATTGTAGAATTAATTTGCCTGTTACTTAGCAGAAGCATCACATTTTCCAGGATCCTGTTTGTGTTCTTTAAAACATGACAAGGTACAGGTTTTTCACTACTTAAAGATCACTCTTCTTGAACTGTGTTCTGTGTCACTCATTCAGCTCGGTAAGGACGTGCGTGCATGTTGTGCTCTCTCTGTCACATGCACACATGACTTCTTATAGTGTGGTTTTCACAGTTTTCTGGTTTACCAAGGACAAGTATAATTTAGACCTCATCTTACTGTTCTTAGGTGGTTTTTAAATAAGCGTGGCCTGATTTTAATTGCCTACTTCAGAATAAGTAATTTGAACTGGAAAGGTGGAAACATTTATTTCAGTTCTCTAGTATTCTGTTGCTATTTGTATTTTTACAAAGGATTTTTTCGTCACTGGTTGGTATAATCCTTCAAAATTATTTTGCAGCTAAACATACACGCTTTCTGTGTAATTTGGCACTTATTCTTGTCAGCCAGAAGAAATCTTTAGCTTTATACAACTGTATTTCACTTCATCTTATATTTGAAGGATGGTATTGCTATATATGCCTTGCTTTAAGCTTGAGTGAAAATGTTGATAAAATGGGATTTCAGTTTCCAATAAATACATTAAATGTGAAACATAATCAAATTCAGTAGTTTAGACATTGTCTTTTAAGTCATTGTGGGCTAGATATTTAGGAAAAAAATGCTTTCAGAAATTCCGCAGATGTGGAAACTAGGAGGGTACCTAACTCGTTTCAGAATCCTTTAGGTTTCAATTACACGGACTCTAAACACTTTTTCCCTAATGTCTACAGTTGTGTGTCTGTCTCCAGACACTGAAAAACCTGGCTTAATTTTTCCAAGCTTTTAAAATAAATTGATCTCCTCCTTTCCAGCTTCAGAGTTGTTTAGAGACTGAAAAAGCAAAATAAACTCTCCTGCCTTTTCAGTTTTTAATCAGTTTTTCAATTCTGAATAGAGTAATAAAGTTTAAGACATTGGTCTCTCTGTAGATACTGCATAGAACAAAAGTAAAAGTTAAGGCAAAAGCTTTTATACTCCATTCAATATATTTTATGGAAAATTATGCTCAATATTGCACTGCAGTGTAAAACTACAAGTAGGATATTTCCTCTCCCAGTGTGTATACAATTCGAAAAGCAGTGTCCATTGATTTGAGGACTCATTGACTCAAAGTAAAGTTTGTAATCGCCTAAAATAAGCACAGGCTTTAATACATGTTGTTTAGATTTTATAGTTAATATGAGCTCTTTCAGAAAGAAAACTATGTAGCAAACCAATGTTTTTATACTGTAATCTCCATTTAAATAACACAGCACTTCTGGTCAGTAGAGGAGACTTGGCTGCCTTTCGCAAGTTGAAGAAACAATAAAATCTGCCCAGGCTTTTTGGCATTCCTTGTTTCTTTTGCCTAGGACAGATGTTGGGTTTGTGTGGGTGTGGTGGATTTTTTTTTATAGCACTGACTGAAGAAAAAGTAGGTTAGGGACATGACAGTAAGGTCTTTTTCCTCTGTCCTTTTAGATCTGAAAATGCAGCAGTCTAAACAGCACAGTGTTAGTGTGGTAAGCTTGAGGACCAAACTAACCCTTGAAGTGGGTTGTTAAATATCTATCTTAACTGCTTCATAATTTTGCAAAATGTGTTCCCTCCCAAAACAAAGGGGCAATTAAGACTGAACTGCTTGAGAGCTGCCTTCCTGCCACATGAGAGCATTCTGTCAGGGAAAAAGGGTGTGACTGAGGAGATGTGCAGGTATATTGAACCCTTTCTTTGAGTCTTGGAGAATTCCTGAAGCTTGGCTTGTGATGGCACTTTTTGGCCTCTCGTTTGTCTGGAAGAACAATAGGACTGTAACAGCTTTTCCTCACTCAGTTTTATCTGCTAGACGCAGACTTCTGGATTTGATCTGTACAATGAGGAATTCAGTTGCTTTATTGAATGCAAATTCTTATGGTTTGATAGAGAAGGATCTTGATCCACAGGTAAATGCCAAAGATGAGACTTCTGAGCTGCTTTAAACAGTACTATCATCTGAAGCTGAGGGATTGAGGGATTGGTTTAGGCTAATAGTATGTTTTCCTACATTTTACATCTCATCTAAATCAGGAATGACTGAGAGACTGAATGTGCATGCTGTTTGATGCAATGTAGAGGTTTTGGTCCAACTGAAACTAAATTAGTTTGTATAAGACTAGCAACAAAGCCATGGATTAACGGGTCTTATTGCATGTCCTTATCAAGAGTGCATTGTGGTGACGTGTTGATGGCCAGTATTGGAGAGGAGCTTGAGCCAATGGTACCTGTGTTGTACCAGCATTTTGCAGATAAGACTTTGCAGGCCTGCAAA
The DNA here is from genome assembly GCF_026419915.1 of Harpia harpyja. NCBI lineage: Eukaryota > Metazoa > Chordata > Aves > Accipitriformes > Accipitridae > Harpia > Harpia harpyja. The sequence continues at coordinate 5,588,004 of NC_068969.1, forward strand.
TGATCTAGCATGTGTCATGTTCTGTAGTTGTAGAGAGAAAGTGTTTATATGGGTGATGGGAAGGTGTTTATAATGTGTGATGTCTGGATATGGGGAGAAGTGAAAACTATAGGTATGTTTTCTTCAATTATTCTTACTCCATTTTACGTTTGTTTTAATGTCTGCAATGGACTATTTTTGCTGTCTTTATAGGAGGAAGAAGAGCAAGAGGAGGAAGATGATGATGAAGATGATGATGATACAGATGACCTTGATGAACTAGATACAGACCAGCTGCTGGAGGCTGAGCTGGAGGAGGATGAGAACAATGAGAATGCTGGTGAGGATGGAGAAAATGACTTTTCCCCCTCCGATGATGAGGAGCTTGCCAACCTCCTGGAAGAGGGAGATGATGGTGAAGATGAAGATTCTGATGCTGATGAGGAAGTCGAGCTGATTCTTGGAGACAGTAAGTGTGTGCTCAGCTTGGTAACCACAGGTGACCTTGTCCTCTGTTTAATGTCCTGACAAATATGCAACATCTAAATCTTCCCTGAAATGGCTTAGCTGACTTCCCCCCTAACTGATATGACAGGCAGAAATCATCATGCTTGTTCACCCATGGCCTCTCAAAGTAACCTGTTGGTAAAAACAGCTCTTATCTGAGAGAACAACTGTGAGTTCTGGAAAGGAAGGTATCTCCTTTCTTCAGGTGCTCCCAGAGAGCTTCGCAGGCCAAGAAACTCCATGTGAAGAAGCCTTGTCTGATTGCTTGCCTGTCCTGCCCTTTAGGGGGACACTGGTTGAATTGTTACCTCACCTGTCTTCTCTGCCTTATTTGTACCTGTAAGGACAGAGAAGCATTTTTGGTCCTTGGTGCTATTCTTTCTCTTTTGTAATTGCTTAAAGTGCAAAACCAACATGGCATTTCTGACTTCACTTCCTTTTTTAGACTGTTCTGAAGCTAACATAACTTTTGGGATAAAATTTAAATTGTTCTCTTTTTCTGGCATTCCATAGATACAGAGATTTGAAAAGTTAACAGAGAGAGAGAGAGAGTGTGTGTGTGCGTGTGTGTATTAAGAAAGAAAGGTCTGAACTTTTTATGTAGCAATTCAATTTGGAAAAAGGCTTCACAGGAAAGAGAAGGTGAGTAGGGTAGCATCAGGCTTGGGATTTGTGACACAAGATTTTGTTCCCTTTTTTGCAGCACAATTTTCAAGTATGCACGGCCAAGTCACTCTAGTTCTTTTTAATTTCCAAGCTGTAAAATGGGGATAATGTAGTTAACTTGAGTTAAAACGTTGGTAAGGATGAGTAATTACAGTGTGTATGGTGGTTGAAGTCCTTCAGTGATAGGAGATTAGTGTGAGAGCTGAGGTGGGAATCAATCTTCTCTGTCAGTGCTGGAGGATTCGGCATGCCAGGTGTGTTTTGGCACTAATGTGGCTGGCAGACTCATTCATGTCCCTCTTTTCTGTTAGAATGTAGCTCAATTGTTTTTAAGGATGTGGCCACATCAGATTGCCAGAGTTACTCTATGGGGTCAGTCTGCTGTTCTCTTGAAGGTAGTAGGTATAAAATGTAGGGCCACATAGGACATTTACATAGGTCAAATTCATTAATAGCATACTGCAGTTCAGTGTTTTGGGATTGTGGATAACTACTGCCTGTCCCAGTAGCTGGCAGGACCTTCTTGACACAACTCCACTTCTGTTTCCTCAGGGGGGGCAGGGCCAGAAGCTATTAAGAGAGCACCCAGAGTGCTATAACTTGAATTGTCCCAGGGGCAGAATGGAGGGGAAGTTCAGGTCATTTCAATAACTATTCCTGTAACAGCTAGGTGCTACTTGATAGTTATTTCAAGTGTGCTCTGTAGAGCACTATGTATTATGAAAGGGCCACATCTGTACACCATTTATGGATAGAACCACTTGATCAGAACTTTGATCTGGTATTGCTGTGGAGCTGCAGCCAGCCCATCCTGTGGCTGTTCAGTTGCTTAGCAGCATCTTTGGGAAATTAAAGCAGGGAGTGCAGCTCTGCCAGGCTGATGTATGCATGGTCCTTGCACAGGGTTTGATGTGTGGGGTTCTGTGGCTTCTTCTCTGACTTCAGCTTCATCTGGCTTGCTTTTGTTTCTCATCCAGCAAGAGCAATTAAAATTTCCCTCTCCTTTGCTTATGTTGTATTCCAGAATTAAAAGTTGTAAAGGCACTGACACTGTTGCAAAGTACAGATCTGAGGCATGGTGGTGTATTTAGAGTGCTTCCTACTGCAGACCCTTGCTGTATTTTGGATGAACCTCCATGACATACAGTGGGTGTACTTAAAAAAAAAAGAAAAAAAATTCAAAGAACAGTTCATAGAGTCATATCATAGAATGGTTTGGGTTGGAAGGGACCTTCAAGATCATCTAGTTCTAGCCCCCAGCCATGGGCAGGGACACCTTCCACGAGACCAGGTTGTTCAAAGCCCCATCCAGCCTGGCCTTGAACACTTCCAGGGATGGGGCATCCACAGCCTCTCTGGGCAAGCTGTTCCAGTGCCTCACCATCCTCATAGTGAAGAACTTTTTATTTATATCTAATCTAAATCTACCCTCTTTCAGTTTAAAGCCATTACCCCTTGTCCTGTCACTACGTGCCCTTGTAAAAAATTCCTCTCCAGCTTTCCTGTAGGCCTCCTTTAGGTACTGGAAGGCTGCTATAAGGTCTCCCTGGAGCCTTCTCTTCTCCAAGCTGAACAACCTCAACTCTCGCAGCCTGTCTTCATAGGGGAGGTGCTCCAGCCCTCTGATCGTCTTTGTGGCCCTCCTCTGGACTCGCTTCAACAGGTCCATGTCCAGTTGAAACAGGGGAGTGAGTGGCTTTGGTTCCTTGTGCTTTAGAGAAGGCTTTCTTTCCTTTTCAGGAATAATCCATGGAGAACCTTTTAAGTATAAATTTGTCTTCCTCGTCCTTTGTCACCACCTTGGGGAGGGTAGATCTGTTTGTCTTGTCCAAAGTAGTTTGTGCATTGTGCAGATCTTTCAAGAGCTTGTTCCTGGGCCAATGGGGTGCCCTTTTTGAAATGCACGTGTGATATAGGATGGAAGAAATATATGGAATTCCTACCAGCAGCATGGCTGACTCTTGTTTCCTCCTTTCTTCTGTAATTGAAAATGGCAGCTTCCAGGCAGGTCTATAAGCTTCTGCCAAGCAGTTAACTGCAATCAGGTTTACTTATAGACATGGAGCTCAAAATTGGAAGGTGATGTGGTGAACTGGAGAATAAAGAGTTAGGAGATCCCTTTTCAAAGCTTTCCTCTGGTGTTTTAAAAAAAAAACCCCAACAAACCAACAACTTTCTCAGCTTCTCTCTTTCTCCAGAGTTTCTGGATTGTTATCTCGCTTGTGCTTCTTTCCCTCTTACTGCATAAGTGTAGCTACTGCAGCACTGGCTGGTGTTTTCCAACTACCCTTACATGGCTGTAGCTGTTCTGGGAGCACTGATGACCCTTCAGCTTAGGATCAGTACACAGTGGAAAGGCAGCTGGCTAATCTTTGGGGAGGAGGGTTGGGGGAAAGGGTTTGTGCCCTCTGCTGCTTGCTTGTGATTCTTTTTTTTTCCTAAGGAAAGCATCTGAGAAGGGGTGAACCTTCCAGAAGGCCTTGCTTACCTTGACAGGCATTTTAGAGATCCAGTATAACTGAGATGGCTAAGAGGAAGTCTTGGTGTCTTTTTTTTTTTTTTTTAAACTATTTTTAACACCTAGTTAACTGCAGCATCCAATGAATTCACATAAGAAAAAGAGCCATCGTCACCTCTAAGGTAAGGCAGGAGACCTCTTGCTGCCAGAGCTGCTACCACTTCCCTCTTGCACAACTGAGGGTGGAGAGATCTTATGTTTTAAGATAAAAAGCAAGTGTGTGTGTGTGTGTGTGTCTCTGCAACCAGGAAAAGCACAATTTTCAGGTCACCTTTAACGCGTGCTATGTAGTTAAATTCATTAGAGAAACCTTTGGGTTGCTAGAGGAAGGTTCTAGTTGTGAATGTATGGATTGCTTCCACCTCACTCGGGAGGTCTCCTGCTGTGCTGTGCAGAGGGGAGTGACAGGCCAATGAGAACCTAGTACTGAGAAAGTCTGGGTCTAACTGCGTAATGAATTAGCCCCATGCACGTTATACGGAGGCCATATTTCACCACATCAGGTTGGTGGAACTGTCAAGCTTGCTTTCAAATAACAGCTGTGCGGAAGGACTGCCAGATCTGTCCAGCCCCAACATGAAGAGCTATTGCACTTGTGCAGGCAGCTCATGTGCAAGTAACTTACTGCTGGTGTCCTTCTCTCCATCTTGTCATGGGAAAAAAAATGCCAGCTAATAGAAGCTGCTCTCCTCTTGACCCTCTGTTTTAACCAGGGAAAGAAAGCTCTGGTGCATATTTGCTAACTGCTTTTGATTGATTTGAAACGCATTAATGGTGCTAGCCGCCTCCATCATTGTTAGGGAGTTGCTGGTCTTAAGCAGGTGGTGGCCATCTCGTAACTATGAATGCGTTGCCTTGCTTAGCAGCCCTGACAGCTGTGTTCTTCCACAAACCAAACATAACCTACATGTCTCTCTTTCAGCCGACAGCTCAGATAACTCTGACTTGGAGGACGACATAATCCTGTCTCTGAATGAGTGAGGAGTGACTGCCAGACGGGGTGTTGGCAGCAGGAGATGCTCCCTTCCCAGCAGAAGACCGGAGACCAAATAGGAAACCGATTCTGAGCACCCCAACCCTTTTTCTCCTGGGAAAACCTGAGGAACTCCAGCCCATCCGCTGTGTTGGTTTGAGTCAGTTTGAGGCTCGGGGCTAAGTCCGAGGCTCTACAATAAAGAGACCTGGGGTTAGGCCTCTTTTCTCTCTGCCTTTTTTTTTTATTTTTTATTTTAGGCTGAGATGACTCTCCTCTTCAAAGAAACTTCTGAAGATATTTCACAATATATTTTCTTTGTATAAAGTTCTTTCCTAAAGAACAGAAATAGTTTTATATAAAAAAAAAAAAAAAAAAAAAGGCAGGTGTTCTAGTAAAGAGGGAATGAACTTTGTATTCCTGTAGTACCTTGTTACCATGGGGTAGGTTCGGGGGAGAAAAATTGTTTAAAATTAAAAGAAGAGGCATTTTTATGCAACTACTAAGTGAAATAAGAGGATCATGGTTTCTAATATTGTTGAGGAGTGAGAATATTTTTATTTTAAATATGATTTTATTTTTAAAAAACAAAGCAATGGGTGTTAACACCTGCTAGTGCGCCAGTGTGTTTCAGATGTTTTTGTCCTCCAGGGAAGAGCCTTGGGGGTGTTTGGTAACTGAACGTACAGGCTGTTTAAAGCGGAGATTCTTGCTGTGGTACCAGCTGTAATGAGAGGCTGAAATCCTGGCTTGGCCTAGTCAGAGCCTGGTATTCCTGAAGACATGGGGATCTGGGATTGAAGTTTGAGCCCTCTTTCTCCCCTCTGCCCTTTGTGGTTCAAGTTTTTTAATCTTTTTTTTTTTTTTTCCCCCCACCTCCCTCTGTGTGGAAACTGCAAATTGAAGGCCTTTTTCTTTAATGTAAAGTGTATTTATTAAAAAATTAAATACAAATCCTGTCTCTGTTTATGGCTGTGAATTGTAGCCATGCATTCCTCTGCCACTCATGCAGAAGTGGTTCTCTGTGCACCTGAGGGGCTTAGCCAGTGAGCAGCTAGGTGTAGCTAGTGGCCTGCTGCAATAAGGAAGGGTAAAGTAAACAAGGGGTGAGATTTGTGAGTGCAGGCTCCACTCGCTGTCCCAGTCCACAGGGACTCCCAGAGCTGCACAGCGGACATTTCACCATGCCTGTGGGTTCAAATCTGACTTGTTGGTTTGCCTGACAGCCTTGATTTCTCAGTGGGGTTGTGGGCAGCGTGGCACCGCATCCTCACTGTGCTGTGTGGGAGCTGGAAGGTGCTGCTAATGCCAGGCTGTGATTTTGTTTAAAGATGATGCACCAAAATATCCACTCTGCGGTTCAGCTACAGGAAGCATGGCGAGCTGCAGGGAACTCTCACCACCTTGCCGGTGTGTGTCAGAAGGCGGGAGCAGCATTGGGCCTCCTCATCCATGTGTGGTTTGGCATTATGTACACTGCCTTCTGGCTATACTGGCAGAGGGCAAATTAGGTGCTCCGTTTGTACATGACAAGAGGCCCTGCCCTTAGAAGGGGCTGAAAAAAAATTGCAGTTGAGTGTTTGATTTCACTGTACAGCACACAATTGCACAGCTTAGTTCTTGTGCGTCAGACCTGCAAGGTAAGTGTGCTCATTGCTTGCTTGGACAAGGCCACTAAATGTGCTATTTATTCCCAGGTGTTCAGATGATAACATCCACTCAACTTTTTACCCTCTCTCTGTTTTGGCCACTTCTTACTTTCAGAATAGGGTTTGAGGCAGAACAGGGAGCTGGAGGCTTCTCAATCCTTGACACTACAGCAAGTTTTCCACCAAGACCCGTGCCCATTTCAACTAAGGCTCAAGGTTTCATTGCTTGAAGAGGAAGGATTTTCTTTTTAACCAAGAGAAGCAATAGCTTTTCTTTTCCCTCCAGCATTGCATCTACTTAATGTACTTACCCAGGGCTGCTTGTTAATAATTAAACAGAAAGGTTCTGCTGCAACTTATAATGGATAATTGTACCCTACGGAGTCGATAAAGACGAGCGAGTTGCGATTACTACAGCATTTAAGACCAGCAATTGGAGCAGCATTCTGATTAAATGAGGGGATTGAAAATCAGATATGCCATCCAACAGCTGTGGAAACCAGCCTCTGCCTTATCAAAAACATCTTAAGCAACTTTACCTTAGAAAATGTGCTGCTCAGGAGGAGGAAAAAAAAAAAAAAGTGTGTACTCAACTACTAAAACCAGAGAGAACCTGTGCCAGATGATGCCTGTATCTTGTTCTGGCATTATACCACAGCTATAATCGGCTGCATCTGTTGCTGTTTTGGGCCTGGCTATCTTGGAGAAATTTACCAACTAGTTTTGTGAGACTGAACCGAAACATCTAGGATGGAGCTCCTATTTATATTATAAACTGGGCCACTGTAAGTATATATGCCATCCCTCCCTCCCACACCTATCCCAACTTCATTGAATAGAGCCAAAGGGAGCGTGCTCAGGCCTTAGCCTGTGGCTAAGGAGGCAGGGCCTGGCGCCTGCAGCTCACCCACCAAAACCTGCTGAAGCAGCCCCGGCTGCCTGTCCTGGGCAGACTCTCGGCCTCTCCTTTCCACTTGCTTATTGCAGAGCTGCTGAAGTTAAATACACAAGCGTGGGGGAGGCTGCCTGCCCCTGCGTGCTACCTCCTTTGTTCTTGTGGGGCATCACTGAAGAGTGCTGGGGAATAGGGTGACTGTAACAGGCTGGGTGAAAAATGGGGATACAGAATTGAGGATTAGCAGGGATTCGTTTGGTTTTGTCAGGCCGTAATTCTGCAACTACTTGGGCTGGGGGGAAATCTCAGAGGAGTTTGGAAAATCACCTCTTCCCTTGGCATTGTCATTTAATCTATTTAAAAGCATTGTGTTTGGAAAAAGTCCTATAATCTTCCTGAATACACACAGCACGTTGCTGATGTGATGCCCACAGTACAGGCTGTGTAACCATCGTGCCAGCACACTGGGAGGTTGTATGCGTATCCCTGCACCGCAGCGCTTCAAAAAGAATCTCATCTAGGCCAGGGCTTGGAGAGCAGGGTAGAAACCTCAGGGCTGGTCAGTAGTTTAACCTGCGTGTTAGCAAAGGGTCATAATCAAGGTATCATAAGCTCATCAGCACTGGTCATATGCACATGCTGGGCACCTGGGACAGCCTAGGGCTAGCCCTCTTGTCCATGTTTCTGTAGTAAAGACAGCCAGCAACTGATGTTAAAAAGAAGAGGCTTTGTAAGACAGACTCTGTACTGAATGTGTGTTCAAAAAAAAAAAAGAAAAAAAAAAAGGAGCAACTCAGTCTTAAACGCTAACGGTCTCAGACCACCAAATCCACCATCTCACACCCTGGTCCCTCTTCGTGTTTCAGATCACGCTCAAAGAGACAGAGACCATTACCCTGTTGCAATTACCTTCCTGCCACTGCTATACTGGGCTGAAAGACGCCCTCCCCCCCGCCCCCAAACCACCCCTCCAGCACTGTTCTACCCACCAACTTCCAACATCACTGAGTGTCTTAGGCCGCCTAACTAGGGCCATGGTCTTCCTCCCCAATCCCCCCTGCCATGTATTTTCTCCCCAGAACTGCATCCCATCCCAATTTACGGGCCAAGTCTTGCAAGCTGTAACATACAGGTGTAGCATTATTTTTCAGGCCTGTTTCTCTTGAAACCAGCCTGGATGCATGTGTGAGGGGATGGGATGGCAGGCAGGACTACAGGAGGGGGCCTTTGGCCTCAGCACCATCTGGCTGTTCAAGCAATAGCTGTGGCTCACTCGCATGCTGGGGAGCTGGGAAGGCTCAGGTCATCAGGTTAGAGGGCTGATACTGCTTCTCTCCCAGGTGTTTTTTCCTTAAGCTCTCCCACTTCTCATTTACTCCTGTTAATTTGTTTGTAGGAGGGAGATTTGGTCCTCCATTCATGCATGCATGCTCACGACGATCAGCCACTTCACCGGGAAAAGAAATGCCATCATTAAAAATCTTATCCAGCCCAAAGTGTGACAACGTTTGTCTTCTAAAAAACCCCTACATTATTATTTGTTTCAAAAGGAAAGCGGGAGAGGGGGATTTCTGGTGGTTCCCTGGCTTTGCCATCAAGCAGTTGCAGCTTTTATCATGTATTTTTTTTTTTTCCTTCCGATTCCTCTCATTCACACAGCGTAACACACGCATGCACGCGCACACAGACACACACAAGGCCACTCCACAGCAGCACAAGCTACAGCTCCCTGCCAGCAAGAAGCCAGCCAGGCATTTGTTACTGCACCACCACGCACTCTGCCTCAGACTGAACGGACATCTCCAACACGTAGGATGACAGGCTGACAAAAAGCTCTATCACTCTATGACTCTGGCCATAAGGGGTATTTAATAGCACTTGGTTTCAGATAACACTTAATGGTTACAATTGTTGACATTTGGCACTGTCTACATTACAACAGCATTGGGGACTCGGTCACAAGGTTAAAAGTCAGCGTCCCTGTAACCGTGTAAAACCAGGGGCAGTCCAGCTCCCCTACGCCATGCAGCCGTGGTGTCATGAAGCGTACCGCTGCGCTGCCCAGTGCAACCCAGTGTAGCGAGTCTGGAGACACGGCTTGGCTGCTGGGAGCAGCAGAGTTGCTCCTCTGCTCCCACAGCATAAATCGGCTTTCCCGGAGCCCTGCCGCTCCCAGCAGACGAGCCAGCTCACCTCTCACTGAACCGTGCCCGCACACCGTGGACAAAACCCTCCGTGGCCTTGTAGCTGTACTGGGGCCCTTACGGACAGAATTATGTTTTCTGGGGTACAGAAGATGCATCATCAAGTGAAATACTAACCCCCTCATGATCACACTAACTCATTAGATTTACTTTTAATATAATCACAGTATTAAATGTTAAAAAAAAAACAAACCAAAAAAACAAAACCAACAAACCAACCCATACTTGTTGATATCAATACATTATTAAATTAAGCAACCGCTCATACATCATCAGCTGATGATGTCCCTACTGTGAAATTGCAGGGTTAAAAAAAATAAAAAAGAAAAGCATCATTAGACTGAGTTATGCTCCCTGCTATATAGGTTTTGATACCAATCATACCTGAGAGCACAGTTTTAAAAGGGCCTTGGCAGCCATCAGCAAGTGAGTCTGCTCGGTCACAGAGATGGGTGCCAGAAAGACTCTGGTTCGCCCAGGATTTTGTTCACTTGCTTACCACCAAAACAACAACAAAACAAACCCACCTGCAAATTTAAAGAAACTTTTAAATTTAGTGTTTTTAATCCCACACAATTTTCTGTAAGCCTTCTAAAATCTACAGGCATAATTTTAAAAAATAAAAATATCCCCAAACTCAACAGTGTGGATTTTAACTCAAATTTAAACTAGTTACCGCATCCTTAACGTTACGGAGCAACCAGAGGTGCAGATGTCCTGGTTTCTCTCCTGAACAACTGTCTCATACCACAGATAGATGGAAAAGGTGACAGAACCATGCCATCTTAAATTTCAAATTTTGATCTCCAGAGTTTCCTACAGTCATAGACAGGTTACTTGCAGTAACATAACACATTTTCAGACAGCCAGACACATTTATCTCTTTTTTTGTAAGCCTGCAAACAAGTTTCAACTTTAGCAAAAACAAGTTTGCCATTTATCTTTCAATAAAGGATTTCAGATAGTGCAACATGGTCGACTACGCAAACGGGCACCTACAGTTTGCCAAAACCCTTTGTGCCCTTTATTAGCTTGTCTACATCTAACACAGGCCCAAGAGGGTTCCCCCTTACATGACTTTTTTTTTTTTTCTCCTGCTTGTTTTTTTTTTTTTCTCCTTTGATAAAAAACGGGAATGTCAAGCCTCATTTTTGTTTTACCCAAGAACTTCTATCTGACTGAGACATGTATCGGGTGCTCTCAGACCTCACAGAATTGAATACAGTTGACTCCTTTGTAACAAACTTTTCACCAAGTATTAACTGTAATTTTTTTTGTTGTGTATAAAAACCACTTCTATTCTTGATCAGGATTTGCTTCCTTCATAGCTGGCTTCCTGGGAAGCTTCTATCCTCAAATAAGAGCATCAACAGCAATGCATTCAGACTCAAATTTATGAAATAAAAGGCAAACAGGACAAAAAAAAAAAAAAAAGATACAGAACCAACCTTTCAGTCTCTCATACAGCACAAAGAAGAACCCCCCCCTTCCCCCTCCCACCTTGCAGGACACATCTAAAGAGACGGAGGAGGTGCAGGAGGCTGGGGTCTGAGAAACTGAAACGGGTTGGGACCATCACCTTCCAGCTCTTGACAGCACAGGGAACCAGCCCTTCCTGGGCCATAAAAACTAGGATACCGCACAAGTTTAGAAATCCATCAGTGAACAAGGCTTTACTGACAACTTTTCATACAGTTAAAAAATAAAAATACAGAACAACAGCGGACAGTGTCACATATTAAAAACGAATAAAATGGGCTCTATTTAAATGGTATTAAAATTAATTAGAAACTAAAAATCTTACCACTTTGGTCGAGGTGTTTTGAGCCTCCACCAAAATGATCGGCCTTAAAAACAACTGGGTTGTGTGACACACAAAGAAAACATGGAATCTGAAAAGACAGTGTGGGCTAGGCAGTGTCTTTGACTATAACTATCACCATATGTTCTTCTTCTAACTTTCCCAATGTCCTTAGTGCTGACTGGAGGTACTGCTGAGAGAATTCACAGGGAGGGAACGCGTAAAGCATGCCTGTGCTGTCTCTGCCCTTTGCCCCTCCCACGGGCAGGCTGATAACCCCAGCAGCCTGCTTCTGTTTCAAGTAGGAGACCAGATTCCTGAGAAGCCGTCGCTGCAAGCCAGGCTCTACAACAGGGAAGGTCCCCTCGGCCCCTGCTGGGGTGGACTGGGTCGCCAGGAGCACAGCGTAGCCGTTGGGGCTGCCTTGTTTGATACGGCGAGTTACTTCATCCAGCTTGGGCTGGTCGAGCCGAAGTCTCTGAGCAATTTTGAGCTGCGTTAACTTCCCGCCGGATGAATGGTCTTTAAGGAGTCCGTTGATGACACCGAGGTCTCCCTCCAGGATGTGCATAGAGGTGGGGAAGCAGCTGTTTTTTAGCACAAGAAGCCCATTCCAAGCAAGCTGCAGCGTCTGAGCGTATTCTGATAAATTCTTTAGCTTTTTGGTCTCAGATTTTGGCTCCTCGTGAGTTTTTGATTCCGACTCACCAGTTCGATGATTGCGTTCGCTGTCCCTTTTTTTAGGCTGGGGAGCATCGGATGCCTCACGATGGGGCTTCTCCTCAGTCGCATGACGATTGTTCTGAAGGGAGTTACTCTGCTCTTTCTCGGCTCCGGATTCTGTAGTGTGATTCTCCTTGCGAGCCCTGTCTGGGCTGCGGTCTAAAGCTGGCCCACTGGCCTTTGTCCTGCTTCTGTCCTCGTAAGGCGAGTGAGTAGTCCTCCCGCGGTCACTGGAAAGACTCCGGCGTTTCCGCCTCTCTTCCCACAGTTTGGGCACGCTGCGATCGCTGTCGCTGGCCCAGCGCTCTCCGCTCCGGCTACGCACCGATCGGCTGTAGCTTTCCAAGTTGTTTCTGCGTTCGGCGTTTTTGGCAGGGCTGGCCCAGTCTGCCTCTGCAAAGCTCCTGTCTCTGTCTGAGTACAGGAGATGTGGAGGAGTCCTATCTCGCACCCTCAAGTCTTGCTCTAGGCTTCTGTGTCTGCTGTACCCGTCAGCTAGCAGTTCATAGTGCACGGGGAGCGGTGCAGGCTGGTACTGCTGCGGGTATCTCGTCTCTTCTGCTTTGGCAAAATCCACTCGGAGTCTCCTCTCCGGTCCGCCCAAAGGGAAGCCCCTCATCTGGGCGCAGGCAGCCTGGGCAGCATCCAAGCTTTCGTACTGGATATAAGCGAAGCTGTCTCCCTTCACGTAGTCAATAGTCCTGATGCTGCCAAAGCGGTCGAACTCCCTCGCCAGGGCAGCCAAGGAAGTACTTGGACCAAGACCACCCACCCACAGCCTGGTAGTAGGGTTGGCTTTCCCGTAGCCAATTTTGATAGGGTTCCTGCCGACAACGCGGCCCGACATGGCGACCTTGGCTCGATGCGCCATGTCCAAGTTTTGGAACTTGAGGAAAGCGTAAGCCCCGCCTTGGCCCCGGGCAGGGCGCTTGATCACCACTTCTTCGATGATGCCGTACTTCTCAAAGGCCCGTCTCAGCTCCACCTCCGAGACGTTGTGGTCCAGGTTGCCGATGAAGAGGTTGCGGGTGGCTCTCTGATCGTCCTCCGGCATCAGGTCTTCCTCAGCCACGATGGGGTAACTGTAAGGGCGGCCACGCTCGTCGTACAGCCCGTAGTAATCCAGGGCCCTCTCCCGCTCCCGGGAGAGCCCGATGGCGGCCGCTTCCAAAGCGAAGGCGGCAGCGGCGGCGTGAGCGTGCCTGGGCCGCGGCTCCCGCAGCAGGGGGCTGGTGACGGGAGAGAGCGATCTCTGCTTGTACTGGTAGGTGCTGTGGATGGGCGGCAGGTACCCCAGGGGCTCCGGAGAGGGCGCGGGGGGTGGCGTGCGGCTCCTCCGGCCCCCGCGCAGATACACCGGCTCCACCTTGAGGGGCCGGTCGTAGAGGAGCAGCTGCCGAGCCCGGGCGTGCCGGCGGGCATCGCGGGCGTCCCCGGGGTGTCGGAAGTTGACGTAGGCGACGCGGCCAAGCTCGGGCGTGTGGGAGAGTTTGACACTGATGTCCCCGGCGCCCCCCCCCGCGAAGCGCTGGAAGAGGCGGAACAGGCCGTCCTCCAGCAGCTGGTCGGGCAGGGCCGCGCTCAGCCCGCTCACCAGCAGCGTCTTGTACTCACAGGAGCCGGGCGGCTCCCCGGCCAGGCCCGCCGACCCCCCCAGCGGCGCCAGCAGCAGCGAGGGCGCGGCGCCCGGCGGCGGCCCGGCCAGCAGCAGCGAGGGGGCCACTACGGCGCCCGGCAGGGCCTTGGCCTTGGGCACGCCGAGCGCCCGGGACGAGGACGAGGAGGACGAGGAGGACGAGGGGGCGGCCTGGCTGCCGCCGCCGCGGGCGCCCGAGGCCGAGCCGCTCCCCGCCGGGCGGTGGTTCGAGTCGCCGCCGCCGCCGCCTCCGCCGCCGCCGCCGGCGCGCTCATCGCCGCGGTGGCTGCGGGAGCTGGAGCCGCCTCCGCCGCCGCTGCCGCCGCCGCCGCCGGTGGTGGTGCCGCCGCCTCCGCCGCTGCCGCCGCCGCCGGGCGTGGACTTGTCCCGGCTGCTGCGGGAGGCGCCCGAGCTCCGGTGCGGGCCGCGCCGGCTGCTGCTCTCGCGTTCGCGTTCGCGGGGCCGCTTGACGGCGGCGGCGCGGCCTCCCCCAGCCCCCGGCGGGCTGGAGTCCCGTTCGCTGCCCCGCTTCATGGCGCCGGGGCCCGCCGCTCAGGAGACGCCTCCGGCGGCCGCCGCCATCTTGGACAAAAGGGAACGAAGGCGGCTCCGGCCGCCGCGCCGCGCGGGCCCTACGTCATCGCCCCGCGTCCCGCCGCATGGCGGCGTCAGGGGGCGCGATAGCGCCGCACAGCGACGTGACGCAAGAGCGCCTCCCGCCTCCGGGCCGGCCCGGCCGCACGTGACGGCGGGCGGCCAATCGCGAAGCGGTGCCGGCGCGCGCCCGGCAAAAAACCCGCCCCCTGCTGAGCGGAGTGTGTGTGGGAAGGGGGGGGGGGGTTCGCGCGCGCGAGCGAGCGAGGCAGCTCCCACTGGAAAGGCGCGGGGTGGGGGGGGGGGGGGGTGGTGGCGGTGAAGTGCGTGCGTGCGTGTGCCCCGCAATCACGTCACACGGCACACGCGTCCGCCCGGTAGAGACCGTTGTACTTTAATGAACGTCCCGTACAGCGCGCGCCGCCTCAGCTACCGCCGCCGGGGGCGCGCGCCTCGGCCGCCTCCCCACCGGGCCGGACCGGACCGGACCGGACCGGACCCCCTCAGAGGTCCGCGCGGGCACCGGCGGCCCGCGGCGCGTACTTGGGCATCAGTTCGTGGATCCTGCGGATGAAGTCGGACTTCTCGGCGCAGCCCTTGCACGCCTCGCCCCAGTCGTCGAGGATCCGCCGCAGCTCCTTCACCCGCAGCTTGCGCAGGTCGGCGGTGCTCAGGTCGATCTGCTTGTCTGCGGGGAGAGCAGAGCCCAGCTCAGCGGACGGGTGGGGGGGGGACACCGGCCGCCGTCCCCCCGCCCCCCCCCACCTCCGCCCCGGGGTGATGGGGGGCCCGCCGCGGCCGGCACCGCGGAGGAGGCCGGTGCCGTTTGCGTGTGGAGACGGTGAGGAGGAGGAGGCCGGCGGAGACCGGTACGGGAGGCGAGGAAGCCAAAATGCAAGAGGGAGAGAGGTGCCGGGCTCCCGGGGGGGCGGAAGACACATCGAAGTTAGGCTTCTGACAGGAAATAAGGTTTTTTAACACTAAAAGGCACTATTAGAAGCCAGAAAGTTTGGTTGCAGCTTAGATGCAGGAGTCCCATGATAGCCCCGAAAGCCCCTTGATCGTAGGAGCAGCAATACTTTGATTCTCTCTTCCACTGGATAAATAAAAGGTAGCAGAGTGATTGCAGAGGAAAGATAAGCAAGTGACCACAACAGAAAGCTTTTTAGGAAGCAACAGGACATTGGTATGAGAAATGAGAAGTATAAAGACCTGCAATCCAAGGGGTGCCTCTGGGGAATGTAAGGGCAGAGATAGAGGAAAGCAGTCGGAAGGAGGTATTCCCAAGACTGTTCTTCATATTAGTCTTTTCAGGAAGAGTACGTCATCTAGTAACGCGAGAATTTGAGCAAGGCGGTAAGAAAGAGAGTGCTGAACACTCTGAGCAGACACCAGAGGAGGGGAGAAAGAAGTGTTTATCAACCCGCTACTGGCAAACATGAGAGCCACTGGGACTACAGAGCTCAGCTAAGGGCTCAAACCCAGGCCAGAGGACACACCTGGCTGTTCCCCAGGACAAGCCTTACTGCACACCCTCCTAAACACAATATCCCAAATAGTGATTTGAGCACAGTAGTGCTGATACACCTGGGAGCAACGTCTTTCAAGGCAAATCAGTGGCTCTGCGGAAGCTAAAAAGGGCTAGTAGCCAACAATCTTACCCGAGCATCTCTGTAAAACCGTCTAGGGTGTTCATGGAGAGCAACCCAGGTTGTGCAACCGAATTAGGCTAGAGATCCTGCTACAGAACTTAGGACTGAGTAGTTTTAGCATGCTGTTTTACCCCAAATGATCCATACCCCAGAAAAGCACGGGCATTTCCCCTTATGCTGGCAACTCACCGTATTTTAGTTCACAGATCTGACTGTCTTTCTTCTTTAGTTTCTCACAGATCTTTTCCACAGGGATGTGATGACTCATGGGCTTTGATACCTCGTTAATGATTTTGGTGGCTGCATCACTTGTGGCCCCAACATAATAGCACTAGAGGGAAGAAAAGAACGAGGTGGGGATGCATGGAAAAATGCTTCTAAAAAGGAGAGTTTTCTATCCATCTTCTCTCCTCACTTGGTTTTGCAGCTAGATGTTTACTGTTGCAGAACCTTTCCAAGTGACCGCTACAGACAGGCAAAAGGAAGCCTAACTGAACCCAAGGCTACTGAGCAGATGTTTCCCATCACACTGCTTTTAAAGCTGTTGAGGCTGGTTGTCTTGTTTCTCAACTTTTATAAAAATTGAATTGCATTAAGAATAAAGTCGTCTTCATTCAAAGAGAAAGACTTTCTGAAGCGTTTCCCCTCTGTATTTCTGATGGTGTCTCTCTGTAGTTCTCTTCTGAGGAGAGTGCAGGGCCTTTTCCTTGGGGCTCTTCATTTGCAGATTGCCTTCTGGTTTTAGTTAGGGCAATTTGGTTTTCCTTTATTTAGTTTTCAGCTAAACAGCCGAAGAGCATAAATATTTCAGCAACTTACATAGCACCCCAAATACAGTTTAAGGGACAAGGAAGTCCTACAGCAAATAAAAGCTTTGTAATCCCCAGCGCTTCAGTAACAGGGAGAATCAAGGTCAGCCAGTAAGATGTCTGTTGACAGACTGTTTTGGTTTTTTTAAGGTGAAGAGGTCAAACTCCTCAAGTCCTCTTTTATAAAAAATACAGGACCAATTGTGGCCACAGAACTAGGAAGAACAGCCCCTGGGAAGCCATATCATACAAACTCAGAAGCGCTAGTTTCCCCTCATTTGCCAAGTATTCTACAACTTACTCCCTCAAGAGACAAGTATCATTGACTACTACTACTTACCAGGCGGTTCTCCTTGCCTTTTGCTTCTTTGCAGGATTTCAAGAGCTCCTTCTCAATACTGGCAGGTGTGAAGTCAACATCGTTGTCCTTTAGACTCTGGTAGAACCTTCCCAGGAACGTGACACACACTGGAAGGGAAGATGGATGGAGTTATCTGCCACTGCAGTAATCTCGTGGCAGCACTTAGAGGGCACTTGTAGGGAAACAGAATAAGGGATTTGGAGAACAGAACTTCTAGAAGCTGCATTAGCAGTCAGTGACTTCACACATATTTCAGTAAGTCTGTCAGAGCACACGTGAATCAACAATATGCCCTGGTATTTTTGGTGGGTTTTTGACAATCTGAGAAACCAGATCCATGGAAGTGTCCAGTGGCTTCTGTACACTGTTGTGAGTGAGCAGCAGGATTCAGCTGAAGGATACAACACAAAGCAGTGCCCGTGCAAAAATGTAAACTTAATTTTCTGCCTTATTCTTCCTGCTTTGGGAAGCAACTTGTCAGACCACAGGCTTCAAAACCAGTTCTGATTGAAAAACAACTCTCTCTACGTAATCCCATTACAATCTCCACGTGTGCTGTTTTTAGCAATACGGTATCACCGATTATCAAGTTGGTTCAGTTCATGGGTAAGTTATTGCCAAGAGAAAAAGAAATTATGTGAGCGCACGCTCTGTCCACTTGGCGTGTTTCTCCTCTCTTCATTCCCACAAGCTTCTGAATCAGGTTTCAGATTGAAAGAGGGAAGAGTCTTAAAGATAATGAAACTCCCACAAGTGCACCAGCAGTTGAGAGGACAGATCCAAGTTCCTGCCTGTGGGAAGGGCACGTACAACTTAGTCATTACACTTTCCCTTTGGCAGCAGTCACTCCACATATGCTCCAGATGAAGCACAGCACACCCGCCTGTGTCACTGGGGAGGAGGGCAGACAGCTACAGTTACTGCAGCACGCAGGGTCTGCGTGACAGGGCAACTGAGGGAGACACTGCGGGTTCGACGAGTGTCAGAATTCGCTCATTCTGCTGCTCACACAACCCACCCGTGAGCATCGGCATCGCCTGGACCAAGAGCTCTGCGGCCCCACCAATTCCTGCTGCAGGACCTGTGGATTCTCACGACTTCCAGGTGTGAGACAAATGCCAGGCCCTGGCCTGCTTCTAGAGGAAAGGTGCAAGTTACATCTTTTATGCGATTTGTTTACCCCAACAGGAAGGGATGGGCAAATATTATAGTCATTAGCAACTTGTATTCAACTCTGCACACAAGCCGTGGCACAGGATAATGGGCAAATACAGGAGACAGAGTATGACCATTGTGAAAACGAGTAGAAACTTACTCTCATTATATTAGAGCTAGAAGTAATTATAAGCTGGGCCATTTAGGAAAACATTTTTTTGTATGCATACCACACCATCATTTACCTCACATCAGTTTGTCCCCAGTCACAGACACACACTGATGTCCACTGTGCGCTGTTTGGAAGTGAAAACCTTTGGAAAGAATCAAGATGCTGCAGGCAGTGGTACCGATGACTACAGTACAGTAGAAACAAGTTTCCAACCTAGTGCTGGGACAGCAGCCGAAAGTTTTGATTTACTATGTGCCCTCCCCCTCCTTCTGTCTTACTGTTTCTCTCCCTACAAAAAGGAGGAAGGGGTGAGCATTAGTACCACAAACTCCCAACCAGTTACGACAGCCCCACCTCAAGTTTTTCTTGCTTCACCTGGGGAATCTGTTCTGTTCCACCACGCAAGAGCAGTTTAATTTGCCGTGCAGCTCAACAGCTTCCACCCCAGAGGCTTTCGTATTTAGGTGGTACGTAACGCGCCCAGACTCAAAGATCAGCTGCGCACCGCTTCTGGCTTCACGCATTAAAGAGAGGACACCCGATCCTCCAGCAGTCGGCGGACAAAGCCGAGGTAAACGTACTACTGTGATGAGCGAGGGGGGAGAGTCCCGGTGAGTAACTGCACTCGCTTCCTCCTGCTTGCTGCCTCCCAGCAGCTCCCTGCTCCGATGCTCCAGTCACCGTCACCCGGGAAGGAGGCGGGGGAGAGGGCTTCCCCGCGCCCCGGCTGTGGAAGACGAGCCCCTCATCTCCCCAGCCCGAGGAGGGGACGATCCCGTCCTCCCGGGCTCGGCGCTACCGCTAACCCGCTTGAGGAGCGACCGGACGCCTCCCGAGCCGGTTACGTTCCCTCCGGAACGCCGGTCCCGGCTCCCTCCCGCGGGACGGACGGGCCCCAGCCCGGGGGAGAGGAGGGGGGCACCGCCGCCAACCCCGCCCCGCGCCTCCCGGGCGCGGCGCCGCTCCCCCGCGGGACCCGGCCACCCCCGAGCAGAGCGCCCGGCCCGGCGGCACTTGGGGCGGACTTCGGAGACTTTTCCTGCCCCGGGAGGAACCGCTCCCGCCGGCCCCGGCCCCGGCGGCGGAGGGCTGTTACTGCCCGCCGTCGACGGGGCGGTGGCGGGGGACGGGACCGGGACCGGAGCCAAGCCCCGAGGCCCGCCGCGGGGCCGCTCCGCGTCCCGGCTCCATCACACCGGCGGGCGGGCCGGGCTGCGGTAGAGCGGCGGCGAGGAGCGGCCTTACCTCACCGGGCCCGGGGACCGCCAGCCGAGCCGGGCCGGGCCGGGCCGGGCCGGGCCCGCCCCCCCCCTCCGGCCCGGCCCGGCCCGGCCCCGCCCCGCCCCGCCCCACTCACCCTCGCACTCCCCGTCGCGCAGGGCCCGGCTGCCGGCCGGCAGCAGGAGCAGGGCCAGCGCCGCCCAGAGCCCGTGGGCCGCCCGCATCCCGCCTCGCTCGGCAGCCCGCGCGCACTGCGCCCGCCGCACCGGCACCGCCGCCCCCGCGCCGGGTCCCCCCCGCCGCCGCTACTGCCCCATTGGCCCGCTCCCCCCCCCGTCTTCCACGCCGCCCCCTCCCATTGGCCGCTCTGCGGCCTCCACGGGAGAGTTGGCGGCCGCTGATTGGGGGAGGCGGCGGAACGCCGGCGCGCGGCAAGTTTCCCCGCCTCCCGTAGCCGCCATTTTTGTTGAGGGCAAACCGCCCTCGTGCGCTTCCTAGCGGCTGCCTGCGGGCGCCATCTTCTAAAGGGGCAGATTCTCACACCTGCAGCTGGGCTGCCTCGAGGGGCGCGGCGGGGACGGCTCGGCCTTTGCTCGCGGTCAAGACCTGCCTTGAGGCCGGGCTGAGCGGCACCCGCGGACTGCGGCTGCCCAGGGTGGGCGCCGGGAGCGGGCAGGTCAGCGTGGGGTGTCCCTTCGTCTGCTGGCTGTGGCAGGGTGGCTGTTTGGGGTGCGTGAGGCGAGGCCGAGGCGACTGCCCGAGGCCCTCGAGCAGCGCGGGGTTTGGTGCTGATGGGAGCTTCGGGTTGGCGGGGTTCTGTTTTTCTGGGTTCCTGTGGGCTGGGGGTGCGTGGCGTGATACCGGGGGAGGGAGCTCGGCAGGGTGGGCGGCTATTGGGAGGGCCCTGCGGTAGGGACAGACCTCTCCTCAGCTTTAGTGTCAGCGCTGATAAAGCCCTTCACGGGTGGCTTTTGGTTATGCCTGTACACCCTGTGAGTTATAAGGCCTGAATTCTTTGAGGTGGGACAACTGAAAGCTGAGTGGTTAAAATAACCACCTGTGTGCAGCTTGTTTCTGGCTTCTTGGGTGGTTGTTTTTGCTGAGTCAAGGAAACAAATAAAGATTTTTTTTTTTTTTTTCTCCTCATTCCTATGTACTATCCCAGTCAGCAGGCCTTTCACCTTTTGTTCCCAAAGCCCTCACAGGATTTGCTGGGAAGTGCCTTGAACAATCCCCAACCCTGTGAGCTTATCACTTAAATCCCGTTGAAGTTGTAGGCCAACTGGGGGAAGAGTGCACACACCTGTTGATAGTTTCTTGTCTTGTGGGGCTATATGTTTAACTGTACGTGTCCTAGGATATCATTCTAGTAAAAGAAGGTAGGGGCAAAGTCACATGTGCAAGGGAGCACATATCTTAGCTTGGTGGGTTCTCTTGGTACGGGAAGACCAACGAAGCAGCCTAGTTGTACCTGCCCCAGGCAAAGCCATGGTAGGAACTGTGGGGAATTTTTCAGTGTCTAAGCCTGAATTTTCTTGCAGGTCATCAGCTGCAAATTATGAGCCTGATGAGGGAGACGGGCAGGATGGGGAGGAGGAGCAACCTGCTTCAGTAAAGGTCACATAGCAGGTGAGTAGTAATTAGGACACTGCATCTTGCCAGTGTGAATATATCACATGTGTTTATCAGATAGAAGAGGTCGTTTTTCACTTTTCTAGACCTTGTTGTCTCTCAAAATGTGTTTGTCAAGATTGGTAATGATATTGCTGTCTCTTTTAAATCAGTCCATAATGATTCCCAGAATTACTCAGCATCCGTGTACTTTGGGAAGATTATTAGCCCTTGTTTTTTATCAGGATAGTGGCCAAAAGAGTTGCAAGATGAAGTGGCTTATTAATTAATTGGAAGTAGGGCTTAAATTCAGAATTAGGAGAATTTAGGACCTTCACAATAAGGAGGAAGCTTAACTATCAAAAGAGTGCAGTTATGAAACAGATCTTCAAACAAAGTAGGATTTTTATACATTTTTATAGAACAGACTGTGTGACAGCATAGGAGTGATTTTATTTGGTTTTGGATTGGGAAATGAGCCTTTCTGTATGTTTCAATATGGGATCCTCAAATGGCTCTGAGGAGGAACAAGGACTCCCTCTGAGTTGGGAAGATAACAAAAAGAGAGTGAAATACAACCCAAGAAAGACAAGTGATGCACAATGCAATTGCTCACCACTCGCTGACCGATGCTCAGCTAGTCCCCGATCAGCGATCTGCCCCTCCTGGCCAACTCCCCCCAGTTTATATACTGGACATGGTGTCATATGGTATGGAATACCCCCTTGGCCAGTTTGGGTCAGCTGTCCTCGCTGTGTCCCCTCTCAGCTTCTTGTGCCCCTCCAGCCTTCTTGCTGGCTGGGCATGAGAAGCTGAAAAAACCTTGATTTAGTATAAACACTACTTAGCAACAACTGAAAACATCAGTGTGTTATCAACATTCTTCTCATACTGAACCCAAAACACAGCACTATACCAGCTACTAGAAAGAAAATTAACTCTATCCCAGCCCAAACTGGGACACATTTATAGTTTATTTTCCAACATTCCAGCAGCTAGGAAGGATTGCTTTTATTTTACTTTCTGCTTCTTTTTTGATCCATGGTGAGGTTTCTAGGGTTCTGTTCATTCCACCACCCTCCAGCCAGTGTCTCTCTGGAGCATTAGGGATTTGTCACGTCTGAAACCTGGATGATGGACACCTTGTGTTGGTCCTCGGTAGTGTTGGGACATTCTGTTACCAGCCTAAGTTGGATAGGTGTTGAAAAAGCAAAAAAACCTTTTTTTTTTTTTTTTTTTCTTCCTTAAATGTAGTCCTTAATTTCCACATGTCTAAGCAGTAAGTGGTAATATTCAGAAGACTGGCTGAGCCTCAGAGATCTTGCAGTGGCACGTGCTCAGGATACTTTGAGTTGCATCAAGATTCATGGTTCCTAGTGTCTATCTTCTGACAGTGATTGGGCTGAGGATTTAGTTATGGATGCAAGAGTTGGTTGTTGTTTAAAAGCCCCTCAGTTGTTAAGGAGGCTTTAGCTCCTGTTTTACTGTCACATTTTAATGTTTCAGTTAAAACTGTAGCTGCAGGAGGATATTCATCAACAAATTCCCTCTTTGGAATAAAGAGGAATCTGATGAGAACAAGGAGGGATATGAGATCTTCTTGTATGTGAGAAGTTGAGATAGACAAAATGTGGGTGGAGTTTTACACTGTTATTAGGAAGATGCAAAAGGTGTAGGAGCTAGTGTTGAGGGATTCTAGTCCTGTCCTAAATTGTGCAGTTAGACTGATTAAACAGAAAGTATTAGCTCTCTTTTGGGGAGGTTGCTAGTGCTGTGTCCATTACAGTTGCTGTACCTTACAGGATGCTGTGGGGGACAGAGGTAGTTGTGTTTGTTCCCCATGCTCATGGAAATGTTTGGCTGTGGGTTTGGTCGTCATGTTAGCTAGGCCAAATAGTACTGAAGAAGTGAGGTGCTGGGAAATAGCAGAGTTACTGTGCCAGTGAACAGTCACAGATTTAGAGCTGGAGCATGCGGCTGTGAGGAGTAAACCTCTAGTGACTTCTGGTCATTTTTTTGTAAGCTTTTGGAACTAGTTATGATGGTATGGCAGAGTGCCATTTAGTGGTCGTGGTTTAACTGTAGCCAGCAACTAAGCACCACGCAGCTGCTCTATCACTCCCCACCTCAGCTAGACAGGGGAGAGAAAATAGAACAAAAGGCTTGTGGGTCGAGGTAAGGACAGGGAGAGATCACTTAACCAATTACTGTCCTGGGCAAAACAGACTCGACTTCGGAAAAATTAATTTATTGCCAATCAAACCAGAGTAGAGTAATGACAAATAAAACCAAATCTTAAAACACCTTCCCCCCACCCTTCCCTTCTTCCGGGGCACAGCTTCACTCCCAAATTCTCTACCTACCCCCCCAGCAGCACAGGGGGACGGGGAATGGGGGTTATGGTCAGTTCATCACATGTTGTCTCTGCTACTCCTTCCTCTTCAGGGGCAGGACTCCTCACACTTCCCCTGCTCCAGTGTGGGGTCTCTCCCAAGGGAGACAGTTCTCCATGAACTTCTCCAATGTGGGTCTTTTCCCATGGGCTGCAGTTCTTCACGAACTGCTCCAGTGTGGGTCCCTTCCACGGGGTGCAGTCCTTCAGGCACAGACTGCTCCAGCGTGGGTCCCTTGTGGGGTCACAAGTCCTGCCAGAAAACCTGCTCCAACATGGGCTCCTCTCCCCATGGGTCTGCAGGTCCTGCCCGGAGCCTGCTCCAGCATGGGCTTCCCATGGGTCACAGCCTCCTTCGGGCACCCACCTGCTCTGGTGTGGGGTCTTCCACGGGCTGCAGGTGGATATCTGCTCCACTGTGGACCTCCCTGGGCTGCAGGGGGAGAGCTTGCTGTCTCACCACGGGCTACAGGGACATTACCTCCTCCGGCACGCCTCCTCCCCCTCCTCCTTCACTGACCTTGGGGTCTGCAGAGTTGTTTCTCTTACATGTTCTCGCTCCTCTCTGGCTGCAGTTTCTGTGCCCCAGCAACTTTTTTCCACTTCTTAAATATGTTATCCCAGAGGTGCTACCACTGTCGCTGATTGGCTTGGCCTTGGCCAGTGGCAGGTCTGTCTTGGAGCCGGCTGGCCTTGGCTCTGTCAGATATAGGGGAAGCTTCTAGCAGCTTCTTACAGAAGCCACCCCTGTAACCCCCCCCAGCTACCAAAACCTTGCCACGCAAACCCAATACAGTTGTGTGTGACTGTACAGACTGTGACTCTATTCTCCAGGCCATGGGTGGTTTTACAGTGAAGGCTAGGCATTATTCCATTGTATCTGGGCATGAATGAATGAGAGAAAGGTGGGTAATTTAAAGAATACCTAAATAGAACATCCCTTTTCAATTTTGCGTGCAGAAAAAGGGTGATGGTTAGAGAGAGGGAGCTGTTGGAGAGAAGCAGAAATTGATTCCAGCATTTAAATGGTTTGCTTGTTTTCCCCATTGATAACCACCAAAGTTGGGAATGAGGTTGTTGCTAACCAGGCAATTTCTATAGCTGAAAATGCTCTACTTGGGGAAGGGGAAGGGGGGGGGAAGGAACTAGGTAGCTATAAATGTTTTGGTTTTGTGCTGGGAGCTCCCGTAGTATGTGGTTTTTGGTGGGCTAACAGTACAAAGGGAAGATGTGAGCAGGGTAGGGCTGAGGGGGCTGTTAGAATATGATCAGCTCTTAAATAGTCTCAGAAGAAGAGGTCATAGAATCATAGCATGGTTTGGGTTGGAAGGGACCTTAAAGATCATCTAGTTCCAAACCCCCCACCCGGCAGGGACACCTTCCACTAGACCAGGTTGCTCAAAGCCCCATCCAACCTGGCCTTGAACACTTCCAGGGATGAGGCACCCACAACTTCTCTGGGCAACCTGGTCCTGTATCTCGCCATCCTCACAGGGAAGAACATCTTCCTAATATCTAATCTAAATCTACTCTCTTTCAGTTTAAAACTGTTAACCCTTGTCCTAGCACTACACTCCCTCATAAAGAGTCCCTCCCCATCTTTCCTGTAGGCCCTGTTTAGGTACTGGAAGGCTGCTATAATGTCTCCCTGGAGCCTTCTCTTCTCCAGGCTGAACAACCAATCACCACAAGCTAACAGGGCAAAGGTGGCATGTTAGGAGTGAGCAGGAGAGTTAATTGGGCTTGGTAGATCTGTGGGGGTTGGAGTTGGTGGTGTTGGGAAGTTTAAGTTATGTAAATGGTGGAAGCTGTGTGGTCATGGTGAGCCTGCTGTGTGGGCTGGACCTTTGCTGGCTCTGCCACCTGAGACTGCAAATCTGTGTACAGCTATCAGTGGATGAAAGGGGTTCAGCTTCAGGTGTTAGCCTGTGAGGACAATGAAGTGTGCTCTGTCATGGTGGAGGTGAAACCAGGTTAGTTTGGTGGAAAAATGTAATGCAGTACTGCTGTGAACAAATGCTGAATAGAAGCTGAGGTGCAGTAGAACTACTACTCCAAATTTGGTTTTAATTTATGTGGCCTTGATGGTAAAGCCTGTGAAAAGGGACAAGCAGTATGTGAATTGTCTCATAATAGTAAAGAGAAGACCTGTAGCTAGGACCTCTTGGCAGTGGGCTATAATGTAGTGTGGGTATATATATATCCTTCTGAACACTGTGTGTCTGTGTCCATGGTTTGTTAAGGTGAGTCTACAGAGGCATATTTATGCAGAGGTCTGAATCTTTATTGGCTAGCTTATAGTCCTTTCTAGAGGTTTAATTTTGCCTCTTATCAGCTTTATAATGAAATTCATACTGAGTTGCGCAAGTTATATATTGAAACTGTGCTGAAGGTTTCTTATTTAGATAAGGAGAGGTATTTGAATGTGGTATTTAGATTTCAATCTTACTACTGTTGCCTTAGCTTAAATAAAGTATTTGACTTATACTGAAAAATTGTTCTGTTGGTTTTAACAGAAACAATAAAATTTTTTTAAACTCCTGTTTAAAGCTGAGGGCTTCACACATCTACTGTTATGCCAAATACAGTTTTTATTTCCTGTGCTTGGTTAATAAATGTTTTTTAGCTGAAGAAAAAAAAATATTTAAGATTTGATAAGTTGGGCTAGGAACAGTCTCAAAGGGTCTGATTTATACAGACATTTTTCAGGTGTCAGATGAACACTTTAGCTAAGCCACATTTTGATATTTTAGATGTACTTTGAAGTACCTTGTTACAGTTTCTCTTCTCGGTATTTGTATGTGGTATGTACTTAATGAAAAGGATGGCTTGGCAGTCTATGTACACCCCATGGCCAGCATAAGTTAAGACTGTTATTATATTTTACTGCTAAATGTCTTCGGGGAGAAGTTTCATAATTTTTTTTGTTGGTTCGTCAAGACAGGATGGGAGAAATGGGTACTTTTTCTGTCTCCTGCACCTTGAGTATTGCCTCAAAACTGTGTCTTGGGCTGTTGCATGTGTCATGGAAATCGACATAACTGACTAGACTAGCTGGTGGGCATGCCTGATGCTTGCTTTAAGAAGTTGATATTAAATAAAATAGCATACTGTCAGCTAAGAATAATGTGGAAGCTCTTCCCTCACCACATATAACAGCCACAAGGTCCTTTTGGTTGCCCCCCATTTTCCTCATTCACACAAAGTGGGAAGTGTTGGCTGTTTCCATATACCTCGTGAACGTTTGGAGCAGCCTGAGGATAACTCTGCCTGGAGGACAGCAATGAACATACAGCTGTACTGTTTTAATATCAGGTATTAATCTTTAATTCCACATCACAGCAGTCGAGTGAATGGGTAAGGGAAAGAAACTCAAAACAAACGGCAGGTATTTACATCTAAAATTCACACCACTTATTTGTTGGTTCTGGAAACATGCTATCACAATATATACAATGAAGTACCTTTAGGACACTTGTACAAATTATTTTTTTCCTTTTAAATTTGATTTCCATTATAGATAAGATAGCTGTTTTCATTTTATTTTAAACATGAATACACAAAAGAGAAGTGGTTAGAGGTTTTTGCCTTTTTTAAATAAGCACAGAATGCCAGAGGTTAAAAACACATTTACAGGGCAGAATACCAGTCAGACATCACAATCTATACATTTTTTGCTCAATTTCCTGTACAAATACACAGCATTCAAATGGGGGTATTTACAAAGAAGCATGATCAGAGGAAATTTTAAATATCACATAATTTGTTTCCCAAAGGCTCTTGCTCTCTCCAGCCTCCCCAGTTTTGGCTGATTCTCCTACAGAAGGGATATGCAATATCCCTTACCTAAAAAAGGGTAAGTAAGCTAAAAACCAAACAGAGGAAAAGACAGAAAAGAATCTTAGTCTTGCACACAGTAATAAACCCAACCCAACCATTGGAAAAAAATTGTAGGATTCAGAGAAATTGTTTTAATTGCTTTTCTTCTACTACTGTAGTTCCTTCTCAATTTTGTTTCAGATGGGGCCAGCAGGTACACTGATGATGGAGAGATTTGTAGCAGAATTCCACCAATTTTCTCAGGAATGCACATGCTATTTTGTTACACAAAGAAAACCCAGTGAAGGCAAGTACATACTAAGTTTGAATTCGAGTCAAGTATAGAATGACAAGGTCCTGTTCAAAACATCCTGTTGCTGTGGTTTATACAAGGAATCTTCAAATCCTGCTGGGCAAGTGCAACAACTGCTGTTGCTTCCACCTACTCCAGGACTGAGCTTGATGTTGGAGTTATACTTAGCTATAAGACACCTCACCCTACAGAAAGGTATTAGTTCCAAGAAGTATTAGTTCCAACATTCACAAAATCTTAATCTTAATAATAGTCTTTCAATCTTCTGCCCCCTTTAAGGCAAGCACTGAAAAGGGAGACAGAATATTTGGTAGATATCAGAACAGTAACAGAAATTTAACTCCAGAGAGGCTTAAATTTGGTAAATTCAGCAATTTATTCTGTCCTCTGTGTGGACCTGCCGTAAACTAGGTATTTGTATACATCTGATTGATATTCAAACTCTTACAAATACATAGTAATGTCAGACTTCCCAAATGGACTCACTGCTGTTGTACAATGTCTCTAATCAGAGCAGGATGATACCTTTTGAGAGACTGATTAGAGTTCTAGTGGGCAGGTTTTCCAGCTGACTGGGACTTAGTCCCATGTTAGTTGCATTCTTGGTTTTGCAAAGTTTTATTTGCAAGACCTGCTGTCTTTTTGCAATAAGAAAGCTCAGTAAGTCACTTCATTTACTACTTTTAATCTTCCTGCCAAAAAAAAAAAAACCAAGAAGGGGGCAGGGGAGATGGAATTGAATACTTAGTTCTCTTAAAAACCTCACTTGAAGAGTCTTAGTGAGATTGGAGAATAGCATATGTGAAAATATTTCATTCATTTCTAAGGAATTACCTTGACTTACCTTTACCGAAAACATAATTTTGAGTTGAGTTTTCATACATGTGTTCTATACCAGAGATCTGGCTTGGTTCATTAACGTTTAGGACTGTCCTAGCATTGGAAGACTCTCCTTCCTGCTAAAGATGAAACATCCACTATAGGCCAGGTTTTATTATCATTGTCTTAAGTGTGAAGGATATAATGATTACAAGCAGCCTGCGTTAGTAACAAAATAGAGGAAGCAAGAGAGACTTTGTTCCAGCCAAACAGGCCATTTAAGAAACAAATCTGTAACTAACTCAGTGGTTTTGCATGGGCTAGAGCTTGAGAAAGAAAATAAACAAATCCTCTTAAAATCCCCTTCATACGACTGCTGAGCCCAGACAGACCATCTTTAGGAGAGTTCAGAAGCAACGTTACTCTGCCCAGTCACTGTATTTAGAGGTAGTGCTAAAGGTGACCTGTAAAAGATTTAGAATATCCTTTTTTTGCTTCTTTATGCTGTTTGTAGCATGAAAAACTGAGTGATTAGGGCAAGAATTCAATATGAAAGTTGAGTGCTATTCCTGTTTCTGACACTAATTTATTTGGTGGAGGTATGTCTTATTTGAATGTGCTTCAGATTTTTCAGTGGTAAGAAAGAGGGTGGTCTGTTACCATCCTCTGGAGTGTGCTTTGCAATCTGCAGGTGGAAGGGGTTATAAGGAAGGCTAAAATGTGTGTGGGGCATGGTAGGAGGAAGGAACACTGCTTGTTTATCTAAAAACATTAAATACTTGATACTCTTTTGATTGAAAGTTTCTTGAAAAATATGAAAATAGGAATAAAAGATTTCTTAGTGTTCTTTTCAAAGAACAGATCTTGGCTCTGTTACCCACAGACTTTTCTCCTAGTTTGTCAAGTACTGAACTAAGCAAATACTGATTAAAAGGCTTGTTTTATGTTCATAGACTTGTACTGTCTTCACCTGTGCATAGTTCTGTTTCTTGGTTTTGGGTTGGTTCTTTAGCCCTTTCTGGAGCCTCTCAAAAAAAGGTGTGTGGGGGGGGGGAAGGCTGTATTGCTGCTTGAGGAGAAAAGAAAAAAAAAATCAACCTTCCAGAAGAGAGAGAAGAAGCTCTTAAAGCTTCTTTATACATTCTAAAGAAGCAAAACAGGAAACAAACATTTCTTCTTTACAGGTTGCCTTTAAGATCCCTGACTCTAGGGTGTACACTATATACTGGGCATTTCTTGAGTCTTGGTTTTTTTCTGTCTGCTGTGAGAAATGGAGATTCTTTCTGCACACCAGCTGTAGTGAGTTTTTGGGAGGGACTGAGGACATTATGTTAACAGGGAATGAATCTCAGCTCCTGGGTGATGGAAGTTGGTGAGGATTGTGATGTTCAGCCCTGAGGCAAGGATTGTTGAATATGATGCATTTAAGCCACCTTTTCTTTACTGGCTGGGTCATTAACCAGCTGTGGCATGAGAAACTCAATTTGGTTGGTTTTGTTTTATTTTTTAAACTGGAATAGAAATGCTGGTGTCAACAGCCTGCCCAAAGTTGGGCATGGGAAAGGCCTACAATTAGGTTGCAGCTCCAATGGCTACTAACCCCCTCTCATTCTGTAGCGCAGATGAATAGCATATGATTCCAATGAGAAAGCAGGTTGGTTTAGCCAGTGAAAGCAAAATTTAAGAAATCAAACAGTACATAAAAAACAGAGGAGGCAGAGTTTGTTGGAAATGATATCTTGGAAATCAGTGCATCAGCACTGGTTAGATTGCCTCAGCACCTATGAACCAATGCAGGGAGATCACTGCACAGATATGTACAATCCTGCTCTCAAAAGAGCCAATTTCTTCTTAGAATTGCCATCTTTCCACTGCCTGCAGCTCATGCACCTTCAAGCCTGACAGTTCATAGAATCCCTGATTTCAGCAATGAGCTTTCACTTCTGTACAGCAAAGAAATATGTCCCTAGTGCAACTGCTTCTACTCATGTGCGTCTCAGAACTGGGAGGAAAGCAGTTTCAAAATGAACTCGCCACATTCCCCTCTTTCCCCCCTCCTCTGCTTAAAATTGTATTTTTCAGCTTCTGCAAGTCTCTATGGCTTGTGTGCCATATGATGTGGTTAAGAAACTGCAGAAGGAACAAACTGTCCACTGCACAGAAAGTTAAAAAACGTAACGGAAAGGTGTAAAAAGAAATTAAAAAGGAAAGCAGCAACCTCCCATGCTGGCCCAGTTGCTTTTGTGGGCTCCAGACATAAACTTGCGGCAGTAGAAAATCGGTTTGCTGTTCTCCGAGTCCTTATCTCTCCTTTGTAGAAGGAATGACTATGTGAGCTGCTTGCCAGGAGTTGTCCCTACTGCTCACTGATGCCATGCTCCCATGCTACCCTGGCCTGCTCTTCCTTTCCACCACTCACTGGTTGGGACACTTTACGATGCAATGGGCGGTGTTTGTCATCATCTTCAATTATCATTCCCTCCTCATTCTCCATGTTTGGCAGCCGGGAGTGGTAAGGTTTGGGGGGTAGAGCAGGAGGGTCCATGGTGTCCTGAGGAATGACTCCAGATGGAGCAGAGTGGCTTCGGCATGGCTGGGATTTGAGCGACTCTAGGACATCAGGCTCAGAGAGACTGTACCTGACAGGGAGGTAGGGTGTCTCCAGATCTTCATCAGTGTTCCAGGCCTGGCTGGGGACAGAATCCATGGTGTCTGTGCGAGGAGGTGGTTCAGAAGAATGTCCAAAATTGCTCTCGCTCAAGGAAGAGACACCACTGCTGGCACTGCCGGATAAAGTGGAGTTACTTCCATCTAGACCAGACTGCGGACTGGTGGGTGATGCAGGGATAGGATGAAGAGGGGACTGTTTGGAGAAAAACAAAACCAAGTTAAAATTGACAAAAGAGGCAACACTGCATCTTGTGTGTTGTTCCGCATCTCAACTTTTGACAGTCATGTTAACAATGGTGCAGTTCCATTTGTGTTCAAAATGTCAGTGATTATTTGTTTATATGTGCACTTCACTGACATGTATGGACGTACCTCTTGCGGGCAGACAAGTGCACTTAACACCAGAGCTGTTAAAGAAACAGTAGCTGAGGTGATAATCAGGGTGCCTGAAATCGCAGCATATCACGCAAAGAAGGAAAGTGGAAGGGCCTACAACATGCGGAAGTTATTTCTGTAGAATTCGACTCTGGAATAGGCTATGAGCTTTCAGTGGATTTTCTCACGTGTAAGTTACTAGCATGTTAAAAATAGTGTTTCCGTATTCAAAAGCTGCTTGGTGGGAGTGGAGGAGGGGGATTCCTTCAGGAGCCTATTATTTTCCTTCTACATGCCTCTCTGCTCTCCTGCCACTTCCTTTTTACCTTGCGCAATGTTCGTGCAGGCAGTGCCGGAGGAGCATCACTGAGCTGGTGATGGAAGGCATCAAAGTGCAGCGAGTAGTGTCCTGGAATGAGACAAGGATCAGAAACACAGATTTGTGCTGCCTCACTGCAGCAAAAGAGCTGGGATTTTAGACTCTAATGCCAGGTAGCAGCTCCAAATGCTGATAACTCTACTCCAACTTAGGGCTTCCTTTCTGATAGATACTGTGGAGTGCATCTGTCACACACACAAAATGCTAACGAGAAGTTAAGTGCAGTGATAGATTTCCACCCACCCTGTTGTCAAGGATCTCATGGCAAGGCAACAGGCTCATAAACAATGAACATTTGAAGTTTCATTTAATAGCTTTGTAACCTTAAATTACTGCTGAAGGTGGTCATTGGCAAGAAGCCAGGCCAAGCTTCAACACTCACACACCTAATTCTAGTCCCAAAATAGATGCAAGTCCGTATTACTATAAAGGACTGCAAAAAATTTGAAGATTTAAGAAAAAAAAAAAAAATTGAAATCTTTGTCCAGTGCTAACCTAGCAGACCAGGAAAGACTTCGGGGTTTTGTTTCTGATTGTTTTTTATAGGGGGGAAAAAAAGGCTAAGGTCAGCTTTCAGGTGGTCTAGATTTATCTGTGCATGACTGCAGGCATTACACAGCAAGCCTACTGGGCATTTCCTTACCATGGGGCAGGCTTCGGGGAGGCACTGGTGGGGCCAAGATGCTCCCAACGTGGGCAGACAGGAATGGAAGGGCCTCTCTGGTTCCGCTGTCTAGGCTCCAGCTACTGGGCGCTGCTGGCACAGCTGAAGGATTGAAACAGATTTAACTTGGGTAACAGAACGGGGAGTTTGTGGGGCCAGAAGGACTGGCTTTCCGGTGTGCTCTTTAGCAGTAAAGAGACAGATTATAGGGACTTCGTGGATGGTAGGATTGAAGGCATACAAAGACATTGTCTAGTCTACAGTGTGTTAAGTTTATAGGTTGCTTTGTTATGGAAGCAAGAGTTAGTTAGGGGATCATAGTGTTAGTTTGCCCATCTCCCCTCCATGACCCCCTTGGCTCGTTTCTAGCAGATTTGAAGAGCAGTAGAACTCTGCTAGTTTTTTTTTTTTTTCTGCAAACCAGTGAGGAAGTAAAAATGAAATCTCACTGATGGAACAGCAGCTAGATCTCAGTTGTGAGCTGTTCTGCTTGGCAGTAAATGATGACAGAGCAGAAGGGAATGTGTGGCAGAACCCTCATGAAACACATGAAAGCCTGTTGCTGCACTACAGTGGCTAAGTGAAGACTGAATAAAGGGTATGAAGGAAATCACACCTAAATCTGTTACAAAAGAAATCATGACTTCAAAGCCCCGATTTACTAGGCTACAGAGTTGATCAAGAATTTTGAGCACAAAATATTTAAAGACAGCAGTTTGGACTCGTATTACAAAATCACCTGAAGAGATCAAGTCTTTGTTAATCAGGAAGCATAGAGAGAGGAAGGCTTTCCTCATATAGAAGATACTGAGTATGATCTTCATGAATTTGTTTTTTCATAGAACTAAAAGCTGCTTCTTTCTAACATGAACATTTTCAAGATCTTGAGAATTCGGTCATTATTAAACATTATTTAAAATGCACCTTCCTTTCTTCCAAACACACTGTAAGACTTGATTTATTCTGAGAAGATAGACATGCAATAATTGTATGTTTATTTAAAAACAAATAAGCAATTTCTTCAGATTAGCAAAGAAAAGAAAAAAAGGAAAACAAAGTAATTCAATGAGCCTACCAAAGAAAACTGAGATACAAACAGCTGGTTCCATCTTCAGTTTGGAAAATGGAAGCCTGGAGAAATAAACATGGAGTTTGACATCTGAAGAGGATTTCTCCTTAATTAAAATGCTGGCAGCCATTTTTGGTGCATTTCTTTTCTAAAATGACTTTGAAAGGTTTCTTTGGGGTTTGTTTTTTTTCTCCTTAGTTCATGAGTTAGCATGAACACAGGCTCCTCAAGACCTAAAATTCCCTAAAGTAAAAAAGATCACAAAGTAATAGCTTCATAAGACAGAACAAAATCTACAAAAATATGGAAGTAAATGTTTTTAAAGAGAGACCCTCAAACTGAGTAAGGCATACAAAGAAGACATTAAGAATCTTGACAGAGAACAGGTTCAAACTAAAGGCTACAAGTAATGTGGCTTCAGATGAATTTTCTGAGCACCCCTGTACATGTGCCAGAGTGCTCTAATTTGCACTACTGCAATTGGTGTCAAAAGGCTAAAACAGAGGGACAAGATGCATAATGATGCCAGCCTCACTAGTCCTTCCTGCAATATACCAGCATCAAGTGAAAAGGACAGAACAAAACCTGATTTGCTTAGCCTGTAAAATGATTGTTGTGCTTGTGGGGGTTTTTTTGGTGCTTTTTTTTGTTTGTTTGGTTTTTTTTTTGTTTTGTTTTTAAACACTGAGATGCAGTAGAAGAATGTGAAGAAGAGAACATGGTACCCCAGGGCATAATCCATTTATACTTCCTCAGTGTTCCCTCATTCATGGCCTTTTGAGTATTTAGGAGTGCTGGAAATCATCCTAAGGTCAGATGATTTTGGAGAGTGGCTGCTGCCTGTTAAAACCAGTGTTTTATCCAAAACACTTCAGGGAGGAACCTAACCAGGGAGTTCCTGGTGCTCTGTCCTAGCACATCTCTCTCTCCATAACAGTGTTCAGTGGCTTGGTGGCCAAGTTTAATTAGCAGGGAAGCTGCATTTGAAACGTTCTGCTCTGGGTGACTGACGTCACCCTGCTGTCAATGAGAATTACTGAGCAGAGCTTCTGACACAGCAAGGAAGGGGGTGTGTAAATTCATGGGGCATGACTGTTAACAAAAACCAAGGCAGATGGCATCCTGACTTAAATTAAAAGAATGATGAGGGTTCAAGGGCTGCAAAAAATGCCTGCAGCTGCGTTTATGCTAGCAACCTGGCTGAAGAGCTGGGATTCCCATCACACCACCCCTAAAAACAATTGCTGCACATCATCTGTGTCTTTATGGCTTCTCTGGGACTCTGGAAGGGATTCTGTCTTTGATCCCTTCTCTTTGCACTGTATACTATACTCTTGCATAATTTCACCTACAAATACAAATTTGAGTACTTTTCCTACGCAGGTAATAAATATTTATCTACCTTCCTTTTCCAGATCTTCCTCCTGTCCAGTACAAAGATCTCACTACCTCTGTCATATGTTCAGTTCAAACTAACACGGCTAAGATGGATGTCTTAATCCCTCACCCCCTAGTCTTAACTCTCTGTTGTCGTCATTTGTTACTGTCATCATTCTGCCATTTGTTCAGAACTGTACGTTGGCTTTTGGTTTCAATCTGGACTGCTGTGTAAGGCTGGCACATTGTTAAAGTAGTGGATTCTGATTTATTAGAAATTCTAAAATAAAATCTGGGTTTTTTTTCAAAAAGATACAATTTATTTCGGGCACAGTTACTGAAACAAAAATACTGATAAAAGTCTAATGGAATGCATTATGTAGGTCAGACTAGAGAGTTGCGATGGTCTTTCCTGGCTGTAAAAATCTTTTAAGATACCATTTTTCCCAGCCATACACATGACTGTTGCTTGTTTAGGCAGCCTCCTTGTCTCAGATTTTGATTCATGAATTTTGCCCTCTTCTGCTTTTTCAGAATGCTGCCTTTCAGATAATTTTTTGAGCCCATCGCTTTGTCCATGGCACCCCTTACACAAACTCCTCCTTTTCTTTACACCAAACTCTTTTCTCTTCTTTCACGTTT
The DNA here is from genome assembly GCF_026419915.1 of Harpia harpyja. NCBI lineage: Eukaryota > Metazoa > Chordata > Aves > Accipitriformes > Accipitridae > Harpia > Harpia harpyja. Next base: position 5,623,649 of record NC_068969.1, read on the forward strand.
TTTTTTCTGCAGGGGCTCTGCCTATTTTTTTCAAAGCAATGAGTTAAAAAAGCATACATTCCTAATGATAAACTTAAATAAATATAAAACTACCTCAGAGAGGGATTACGAGAAATGTTAATATTTTGAGCAACAAATGCGTATTAAAAAAAGCAGTATATCTCATTATTTAAAAATATGGTCGAAAGCTTGCACTCTTCTTTCATGTAACTTCTCATTTGCTCCTTTGGAGGTTTTTCTTGATAAAGGCTGTAGGATTTGTTTCAATAACAAAATGCTAAACTCGGAAAGCTTTCTGAAATAAAGAGGTTTGTGCAACTCCACCCTTCTGTGAATGATCCAAAATGACTATAGGTTGGCAGAAAGCCCAGTTAATTAAACTGTTAATTAAAAAAAATGTAAGAGAATGCACTCTGCCAGGAAATAGAAGCCCATTCGTTACTTGCTGTAGCATGACCAGAGTAATAATATTTTAGAAAGCATGCATGCTAACAAGGAAAGAGAGTACCTTTCTCAGCCACAGACAGGTTGGGATCACTGCAAGGTTTGCATGGCCCAATCATTTGCTGGATCAAGGCGCGCTGGAAATTTGGAGGCTAAGGGAGAAGAAAGTTAGCAAAGTTAAGTTAAAAAAAAAAAAAAGTTACAGACCAGCTGGTGCAGAACCCTAGGGCTTTCTGTTCATTTTTTTTAAGTAAAGAAAGTTTTTTAACAAAAAAAATTAATGGGAACCTTAGGCTGCATCTACATTAGCAAGTACTGCAGTGCAATACTAGTGGATCTCTAGAGTGTAACAGTGCTGAGGACTCACAATTCATGCTGCTTGTGTTCTCTGGAGGAGTTATTTCAAACTAGCTTTAGCCTGGTCTTTTGCCCATTATCAGCTCGACTGCATCATGTGCCCTTCTGGAGCTTACCTTTTGCTTTGGTTTCATTTGAAAGAATTGAGCTTGCATGCTCTGAGACAGTTACCTTATGTGAACTGATGTGCGATAAGTGGGCATGATCAGGAGATTCCCTTCAAAAGTGCATGCCAGGGCCAGATTAAAATGCTTACATGTAGACACACCCTGAATTTTTCAATTTGTCCAGAGAAAGTAGTAGATATGGGCACAGATTTGTTTGGAGACGCTGTATCAGTATATTACTTCAGCCTCTCGTGGTTTTTGATACCTCTGGAAATCACCATAAAGCTATTTAGAATCAACTTTGAGGCTAGAATGCAGGATGGCTATGGTTCTAGAAAAATGAATAAATAAAATGGTATGACTACTTGCAGTAGACCAGGGCTCACAGGATAAAGTTGGGAAGTAAGAGTCCATTTTCACAGGGCATATCTGCAATTTTAACAGTCATGACAATTTGTATATCACTTGACTACCAAAGTGGGTGGCTCTAGGGGGCAATTAATATGAAAAGTTCTGTGTTGCCTCTGAAAATGATCCTAAGTAAGTTGCTGTGCTTTCCAAAAATAAAAAGTGAAGCTTTAAGGTGGTCAAAAATAGTAAAAATAAAGTTACCATTTCAGGTGGTTGAACTGACATAAACGAAATTAGATCTGCTACCTGTCCATTTTCCATGATAGCTGTGGGATACATGGCACTGCTAGGTCGGTCCCGATGGGTTGGCAGCAACATCATCATCTCCCGAGAGTGGCGGTACTTATCTGGTAGAGAGGGAGAGCCTGTAAACAAGTGAGAATAATCACGTACACATGACAAACAACAGCCATGTCTCCGCATGCCAAGTGATCTAGTCCTCCTTTGCAATTTGTTCAGACGGATGATCTTACAGGACTCAAGAAAACATGGTGCTGAGCCCACTAAGCAGCTAACTGTTGGTGGGGTGCATAGCACGAGGATGAAATAAGAACTGGCTTGTTATATACAATTAAGGACATAACTATGTAAGGTGTATAAGATGTATGCATCCCTAGTTGTATGTTGCAAAGTGCTTCCTCTTCAAACAAAAAAAAAGTGGGCATCTGTGTGGAATTAGCTGCGGCTGTGCTGTATGGTGCCTAATGCTCCCTCGCCCCATAAAGTATTGTAGAGTTATAGAAATGCCATAAAATTGTGCATTTTAGGACTGAATGTGGAAGAAAGGGATAAAAGCTTGAGATACACCATTCAGTTAAAGCAGGAAGCTACGGGAAGCTACTTCATTCCTCAGTTGTGGCAGAGATAGTCTGAGGTGTTGCCATTTAGTTGGTGATACCTTGGTTAGCTTCGTCTTTGTTAAAGCAAACCAAAACCCAATAATAAACAGAATTTTCTATAAACGTGGGTGGCACTTTGCTTGTAATCCCGCTGGGCAATATATGATTACTACTGAGTGTGTTGGTATACTGAGCCATTTTATGACAACAGAAAATTTACCAATGCTTAGAGTTATATAGTAGGAATATGCTTCACTTAACTATTAGTTATCTGTATAGTTGTCATTTAAGATATTGGGGTATTTCATGTAAACAGCTTCCTGGTGCATGGAATTATTTGGGACTCATGTCCTTCAAGATGAGTGCCACATAACAATATGCCTTCTGATATGCAACAGCTGACAATGGATTTGCCAGAAGAATGATTCTCATTAATGACTTCCTAAAGTCTGATACTACTGATACACGCATCCCTTGGGATGCACAATATTAGGCAGGAATTGATGTTCTGAAGCTGCTGGAGTGAGCTTTAATTTGCACTGATTATTTCATTGTGTCACAAACACGCACTTAACAGATGGCAGCACACAGCGCATTACAGAGCCATGCCGGCTTTTGGGGAATACATGCCCCCTTTTGCAGACTTTCCACAACCACACACATTACCTGAACAGCACTCCAACATATGAGCAAAGGCATTGGTGCTGGTTAATGCAGCTTTTACCCCAGCAAAAGCAAACATGCAGTTTTTGGGACTGATATTCAGCACACAGTGGAAGGAACAATGTGTCCAGCAGAATGCAGGAGGATAAGGTCCTACAATTGCAACAATTCCATCGGGGTGGCAGATCCCAGATTAATCTACACCCCGAACCCGACATGAACAGCCGCAGAGTATCTGCATTCTAGTTCCGAACTCATTTTCTCCCCAGACATAAAACAGAAACATAATTAGACAACATTATTTGCTCTTATGTACAACATCAGCTTGGAAAACACAGTGTTAACGCTTTATGCTGAGTCTCTTTTACTCACACATCACAGATAGTCCTGTTTCTGCATGACAAATATAAGGATGCTGAACTTTTAGGCGTGCCCAGAACTGCATCACAGCACAACCTACACTGTAAACTTTTCCCTTTTATTTATCTTGTCATCCTTGTTCTTTTATATCCAAGATGCAAACCACCTCTGTGTGCCATCAGTTCATATGGGATTATAGTTTCCACAGACCTTGCACTGCATGACCTGAAAAATCCCACATGTGCTAAATATGGTGGCAGAGTCTAGTTTACAAAAGAGCTCTTCTGTTTGGTACCCTAAATTTGTAAATAACTATAGCTATAAAGATTCTAACAGATTATGCCAAGTGTCCAGTCTGCAAACAAAATTAAGTACTGATACCTCTGAGTTGTGGGCCACAAGAGGAGTGGCTATAACTGCAGCTTTTATTAATAATCAGACCTGCTTCTTTGGACAGATAGAGAGCACAATCACCATGGCTCCTTTCAGGGACTGGCAAGGTGAAAAAGAGCTTTAAAAAGCTTCCAGAGCAGCCAGTGGCCCTATAAAATGCTGCAGCATGTATCAGGGCTTATTCCTTTTAGCTTGTAGCTTGGTACACTTGATGTGTGCAGCACTGTATGTACTATTAATGAGAAAGGAAAACCTATGCTGAAGCTAGAGGTAGTTTTTCTTTTTTAATTATGAGAATGTTAATCCACTTGTCATAAGTACTAATTTTAAGGAATGAAAACTGAAAATTAATGTAGTTAAATTCCAAACAATGAATCTTCTCTCCTGATTCATGATTTTCATTACTGTTATGAAAACAGTTTCCTCCTGAACCAAATCATAACTTTTTTGCTTTAAGAAGGAAGTTTTTAATGTAACTATATAGGTTCTTGCAAAGTGCTGAGTAAGACACCAGGACTCATTTTCTACACCTTAAAAAGGGGGCTGTGTTGAGGAAGCAGTAGGGGTGCCTTAAGAGGTGAGTCATCAAGTGTCATGTGGGAGTTACTTTTAGAGTGCATGGAGGAGTCCCAACCATATTTTATATGAAATTACTGAAAAAAGACTAAGCCGCTCCTAGCTCTTTCCAGGCCTTTTTGTGTTACAGTTTCTGCTTAACAAACATCAGCTTACATAATCTTTTAACTCAAGTAAGGTTAGAGCAGTGCCTCATGAGTCACCTCAAATGAAGCCAAAACAAACTCTGAATTTCTTACTGATCCTCCATACAACAACAGTGTTGCTTTCTTGATAGGGAAGAAGCTACACAAGGGTCAAGCCAGGTGAAAACTGAAAGATGCATACTTGTTAACCTGAAAAATAGAGTAACCAGTAATGTCTTTATCATTAGCACAGAATTAGAAAATTCTTACTGTATTCTGATTACAAGTCTATTTAAGACTTTTGCTCTAACTTGTGTATATTATAAGTAGTGTTAGGTTTGCTGCTTTAATGCGCTGTTCAGTGATAGAATCAAATGATTAATTTACTGTCTTTTTTACCAAATATCCTTTAAAAATTTTTTTGGATTAAAGGCTTTATTGTTTTCTTTGGACAAGCCAAATAATTTGCTTGTGTTGCTGTTTTAAACATCAGTGAAAGGGTAATTTTTTGGAAGTGGAGAACTGCAAGCATGATTTAAAATTCCTGCTGGATTCTTAATACAAATGGCCATGGCTTCCTTTGGTCACTATTGGAACTAATCTATGTTATAAAATACCTGCCTTTTCAGAACAGTGCTAGTAGCTGAGCTCCAGAAAGGACTCTGCAGTTAAACAGAGAAGGTAGTATAAGTATCTGGATAATGGGATAGTGGTTTTTCACCTCTACATTAACGTTTGAATCCGTAAGAGAAGCATTTAAACATCTGACAAAAACCTAGAAATCCTAGATAACCATGCTCAGGTTAAAGCCACAGGTGACAAAGATGCTAAGTTGATAAATTTAGGTGGCGTGTACGAAATGAATTGTTGGCCTTCATATACTTCCCATCTGAAAAGTGGTTAACTGCAGCATCGTGACTATCGTAGCTTTGTTGGCAGTCTCAGCAGAAAGGCCAGGGATTGGATGGGTCATGGTGACTGAACTATCCTCTCACCTCTAGAGGTGGTCCCTCCAGGACAGAGATGAGGCACATTGGTGGGGGCAGCGTGGGGAAGCTTGCATGGCTGCCGCCCATGCTGTATCTGTTCTGTGGATAAATAGAGGGCTTCAGCCTCCAGTGTTGTCAATCCAGCACCTTTCACCAGCACTAAATTAAAAAGAATATAAATAAATACCAAAAAAAAGAAAAAAAAAAGGATAGAGGTGCATTGGCAGAGCTGCACATGTAATGTTTGTGAAGTACCCTGCTCCAGCCAGTGATTCTGGTCTCTCATTTTCACAAGCATCAAATTCACCCAATTAAAAAACAAAACAAAAAGAAAAATCACCAAGGAGAAAAACAAAGCTGTATTACCACCGTGGAACTTAAGTGTAAGGGCTTTTCTCATTACAAACAACTCCATTCCAGACAGCGGTGTTGTAATAACCAGAACTGTGACTTGCACACTGTGAAACACAGAGAGCATCTGGGACTTTACTAGAAGTGAAATCCCATAATCAGTGGGTAATGTCTGAATGCTGTGCTCACCTAACTTAAAAGTGAACAAAACTAGCAGAGAAGAAATGTTGTATCATAGGCTGTCAAAACGTGTCACTAAGAGTGAAGAATAAAATAGATATAGATATATAGAAGTATTTTTCAAAATCATTACTTCTCTTATTGTTTCCTCATTTGTGGTCATTTACACTGTCTAGTTCTCATCTCTGGGAGGTGCTGTTGGCTCATCCATCAGCACTATACCCGTTGTGGCAGTCATCACTTTGGTTTCTAAGCAACAGTGAATACAGTAAAGAGGGAAGTTGGTGATGCTGTGAAGTCATCAAGCTCAGAAAGACTGTCACAGCCTGTCACTGCGAGCACTGGACTTTTAAAGTAGAAAATAGCCTGAAACACTATGAGCACCAAAACCCCTCAGATCCCCCAAAAGATTCAGACCTCACATGCCAGCTGAGGCACATCCATTTAAGGACGTCTTCCTGACATGATAGCCCTGTACTTAGTTCCATCTTCCCTTTCCCATTATGCCAGTTTCATCTGGTTACTTTACTATTTGAATTGTCATTATCTTCCTTCCAGCCCTTGGTGTAATAAGTGAAGCTATTTGCCTTTATTTGAAGATGTCCACTTCTCACCTTCCTACTCCATCTGATCCTTCAGGTAAATCACTTTGACGCATCTGTGTCATAACAACAGCCAGTCAATTAAGATTTTAGTGCAAGATTGAGCAAAAAAACCCCCAAGCTGGCCCAAGAGAAAGGGCCCTTCTCTGTATTCTCTGTCCATAAGGAGACAGAGTTCCGCTGTATAGGAAAACAGGCTAAGAATTAAATTATCAGCTTCTATCTCTGACTATATCCTGGACACCTCCTTCAGATGCCTGTGAAAAGCCTTGTAGAAATTTGTGAACCTGCAATGGAGAATCCAAAATGAGAGGGAAAAAAACCCAACTTTAATAAAGTCACCAAAGTCAGGAGATTGCATGGAGCGGTTTTGCTTCAGCTCTGAGGCTTGGGAAGAAAATGATTAGCAGTATCAAGACCAGCTACTGTAACAGCAAAGGCAATATAAGTACCCTTAGAGTCTGTTTTTACATTTTTCCTTTCTTCAAGAATTTCCCATCAGGGAAGCCCTTCTTTAGCTCCAGTACTTAAAATTCACACCTTTCAGCATTCATTGTATACATCTGCTTTCGTATACATACATTTCTGCTAAACTGCCTCAAGTTCTTTTTGGTGCCATAATTTCATTAAATGTGTAAAATGATTTTTTTGCCTTTGTCTTCATGATCTCTCTCTTTAGTACTGTACCAAAGACTATTCTTGTTTCCCTCTAGACTGCCTGCCACAATTTTGTGGCAGAACAATGGAAATCATTATGAAATTCAACTGCCTGAAACCAGCATGTGTTAGAGATACATTCCAAATACTGCTGAAAAAAATGATTAAATCCATTTCTGGAGAATGAAAAACATTTTTTAATAAATAATTTTTGAAGAGGCATTTACAGCTCCAAAAGAGAAACAGTGGTATATTTCAGTGTAGGTGGTCTTTCACCAATAAGTCAACAGGGTTGCCAGTTTAGGGGATGCCTGCAGGTCCAGTTAACCCTTCATTTGGGCCCATCCATTCTTACCTCGAGCACTGGAAGGGGCAGAGTTAATCATCTGGGATGGTGCTGAGTGAGTAGAGCTCAGGCTTGAGGTGGAAGGGCTAGCCTGGGACGAGGACAAAACAGAGACATTGGTGACTGAGCCTTGGTACCTGGAGTTAGGATAAACAAGCTGCAGGAGGCAGAGAAATCATCAAGAGAGAACTGAGCGGATCAGTGCATTAGATATTTACCTGTCTCAGATCACCCAGTGTAGCCTCTGTCTAGGAAACAGCTTCAGTGCAGGCCACTATTAATGTCCACTCAGGACTGTGGGAGTGATTTCACCCTCCCACAAACCAAGAGCCATACTAACTGCATATGTTGAACAGGTCAGATAAGTAACGTGCCAACTAAAATCTCACTTTCTGAAAGCAACAGTATGATCTTGGACCACAGTGTCAACCTTCACTGTACAAATACAGAAGATTCTTCCCAAGGTAAACCTAGCTGAATTACTCTGTCATCTTTCTTGAACGATGTTAGATTCTACCTATTCAGTTCTTTGAGAAAAATACCACAGGACAGATCCAAGCATGTGCATAGGTAAAGTGTACTCCTCCTAAGCATAACCCTCCAGAGCACGTTCAGTGCTGTTTCTAACAACTGCTCCTGGCTGTGCTAGAGCTGTACCTGCATGTGGTACATATCCTCAGCAGTCTCCCCCACAGAACTGTCTGTTAGGATAACCAGGTTTCCTGTTTCACTGGAGGTGTGGGATGACAGAGAGGACGATGAGTGTCGGACTGAACCAAGCAAGTTCAGTGGGCTGGAAAAAAAAAACCAGAGACAGAACAGGGGAATAATTATTTTTTGAACCTGTGTTTTAATTCGTGAAGCCTGATTTTTGCCACACTGGTAAGTACCTACGTTACCTACTGCTTTAGGTCACCTCTAGATGTCAAACACTTTTGAAAAATCAGGCCAAATAAGCTTAAACAAATCCATAACTATGAGTAAATATGAAAGAAGTGACAATAAGGTTACATGTAAGATGACTTAGTATGTAGGATGTAGAATTTCAGAATCCAAAGCCGGGTTAACATCACGTCATGACACTGGGTGCCTATTTGTTTTGTTTATAACAGAACATTCTGAACCCATTCTCATTTTTAATGCTGAAGTATGATGAGTGGGAGCAGCTTAAAAAAACATTCCAAAGGAAGCCAAGCATGAGACACACAGGTCAAAATACGGTTTTCCTTATTGCATCTGTTGGGCCTCAGCGTTACAGTTCAAGGCAACTTTGTAGCTGACAGTACATTGATACAGCCCAGCTGGTGTGCAGGCTACATGCTGATCTCACTCATGAAATTAATTTTTTCTTTGTCACTCTGAATCACATACACAAATAGATACTTTGTACACTATAGAATGTCCCTAGTTTGCCCTAAGAACTAAAAAAGGCTTTACAAAGTGAGGAACTTTGAGCAAAAAATGTTATCACCTAGACACCAATTGTCAACTGCGAAGCCACTGAAGTAGTGTAAGAGCTACTCAGTTTTAACAGTAAAGAGAATGTCACCATCCTGGATTCACGTACTCAAGACCAAGCTTCCACAGCTTTTCATGCCGGGCTTTAAAAACAGCTGAGCTATGTAGACCCATCAAGAGAAATAAAGACGGAAGAACAGTTAAAATTTCATAACTTCAGTGACATTTCTGTCACTGTTTTTCATACTGGCATGGATATGTACATTTTCAAATAAGCAATTCTGGCTGGATACAAAAACACTGTTTAGTCCTGAAAATCACAATTTTTATCCTCAATCATGATCTCAGTTTTTATAGATGGGTATTCAGTTTGAATAAGCATCCACATTTGCAGATGTTTCTGTCAAGGCTCAGCCACGTTTTGGTATTCTGATCAAAACACCTTGGCAGCCTTTCTTATATCTGGGATCTGATTTGATCAGAATTACAAAAAACAATGATGTGAACTTTTTTTTTTTTAATCCTTAAAAATGGGTACATATTGAGTTGGGTTCTACAACAAGCAATAAAACTTTCCTTTTATGGTAGATAAGGACCCATTTATTTGCTGTTTGCATAAGAGAATTAGGAGAAGTTGGAACCTCCAAAGTCAGATTGAATATGGAGATCTGAGTGGCAGATGTGTGTTTCTGCCTCTACAGCAAGTAAAGTGATAGAGTAACACCTGGAGGTGTTCAGCATTTGCTGCAAATTGGATTTCTCAACTATTTGATTCCAATCCTCAAACTTTAATAATTAGCACTGAATGAAGACAAAAGGCTCTCTGCCAGAACTCATCCTGCTCCTCTTGCAGTACTGTTAACCACTTCTTAGATCCTTGAATCTTAATGCAACAGTCTGCAGAGATCCTAGATATTTCAGTAGAAAAAAATAGGGTACCTGTGTCGATGCATCAGCTTTATGCTCTCTGGGCTCATAGGTCCATGCGAAACCAGAACATTGCTGCGTGGTGTACTAGTGCCAGAACAGGCTGGACTCAGCTTATCCAAACCAGGTAACTCCTGCAAAGGCAATATACTTTAGCTAAGTTGGTCACAGAAAATTACAAGTTTTCTTCTCAGTAAAATCCTGATCTGATTCAATGTTCACTACAGTTATCCTCAGTTATCCTGCATTTCCACAGGATAAAGAGCTTCAGTGCTTTACAATCCCATTCCCTGTTTATTTCCAATGACATTTTCTAGCCACTATTTCAGGAATTTGGGAGGAAAATAGAGGCATAGTGTGGCCCAAATTACAGCCACCTACATTTTTCAAAAAAGAAATGTAGACTCAAAAATACAGATCTTGTCCAAACTTTCAAGAAAGGTAGTGAACTCAAACTGGTAACTGCGACCTGTATGGATCCCATCTGCTTTAAAAAAGGAAGGCCATATTTTAAAATTCTGGTGCTGTTACTTTGGGCCATCCTTGCATAGTGTTCACTCCTAAATATGGAGGAAAAAGCCTTCAAGTTAGAAGTGCTTACACACATATTTCAAATAATTCTTTTACATTATAGAAAGATATCCTTTAGTTTGGTTGTGGTAATGTTCAAGATAGTATCTAGGTATCCATAAAGATTTCACTATACCAGGAATAGGAGAACACACTGCAAATTTCTGAGACCCACCTGGCAAAGATGTCTCAAGTATAATTGTCTCAGAATACCAATGTACAGCAGTGCACATATAGAAGGAAAGACATAATTCCTAGAGGATGATATTTGTACTTCTGGTATATAACGGGTGGTGTGAACCATGCTCTGGAGGCAGTTCTGTTGACTGTATAGGAACTATAGACCCATAATAGTGCGTGTCCTGATCACCAGAGTTGGATGCCTGATGTAACTAACAGGAATTTCTGTCACTATTTATATAAAAACACTTCTGGAGGACCTAATCCATGTCATGCTACTTCAAATTATGGCAGTTCTTTCAAAGAGCTCAATACCTAACAATTTCTGTTAATCTTTCTTCCTCTGTTTTACATCATTTTCTGCTATGTAAGACAGCAACTGAAAATTAAGCTTTACAATTGTTTTGCGATACAACAAAGAACATACAAATATTAAAAATTCTAGTTTAAATTAAAGGCTAAGTTAACATATTTACTAGGACTTCCTTCTTGCACAAAAATCAAGAATTCTTTTGGTAATTTGGCAATCCAGTAGATTCAATCAATGTTGTATCAGCCGAGTTCTTTTGTGAACCTTACTGCAACTGATAGAAGTTTAATCATAACTCTGAATAGTTCAAAATGGAAAAATGACTGTCAGCTTACATGGTACAGACTGGATCGCATCATCTGGAACTGGTCTATCAGTTTCTTATGCAGGGGACGCATTTCTGGGTGTACAAATTTCTCATGGACTGCCAGACCCACTCCTAAGACATGTACCTGTTAAAAAGAAAACATAACATCACAAACCCAACTAAAATCGTGTCTAAGAGATAGAATAGAAGCCTGTCCCGCAGTTCTGTCAGTGTGCAAGAAAGTACTGTAAAATACGCCACAGTTCATTTACAAGGCTGCTTATAATTAAACAAGCCTAGGAGACCTGGCAAATTCATAGTACTTTAACAAGTACTTTTAAGTGTGAGACAAGTATATTTATGTCATGTTGGATTACTTTTGTTAAGAGATAACTGTAAAAAATTACCAGATTGATTCTCTTCTCCAGAGTGAACAGCATTATGTCCTCACACAGATAATGCGTTTTGACAAAATTCCTTCCACCCAGTGTCAAAGAAGGGGTCAAAGTTGCCAACAGACATTTCTAAAAGGAGTTTCTGATAATGCAGCCAAACAGTGGCAGTGTGGCATGCATAGTCACTCTTTCTTTGCTCATTATTTATTTTTAAAGGTCACTTTTTCAAATGTCAAACATATAATTTTAGTGATTGAATGAGATTATATAAGCTCTCAGATGAAAGAAAACAGTAATGATAGCAGGCTTAAGATGTGTTTAATTCCCTACACGATCCAAAGTCTGTACAAACAATGACTAATTAATCTTCAAACATTCTCTTGAGGACTGAAGGGAGATAACCACTATCTTTATTTTACAGATGTGAAATCTGAAACACAGTTAAGTGATTTGTTGAAGAAACAGGCCTAGTAGCTCTATTCAGACTTGGACACATTGTTTAACGGAGTATATCTTGCCAAACTTTCAATTAAGAGGGATGTGATTTGCTGATTTCACTCCCATCAAAGCATCCAGCTAGCTTTATCTATCAAGATGTTTCATGGAAAAATAAAACTGCAGATAATATAAATAGGCATTAAGTTTTCCCATGTAGCTCTGCCAGTTTAGTCTCAAGCCTGACCTGTCCTGTCTCTGATTATCTTTGAAGTTTTCTGGGAAGACATAATTCAAAATGTCAAAAATGAATGGCAGACTTGAAATGTGGCAAGATGTCTATTGGATAATAAACAGAGACAACAAAATTAATGTACTTTCAGCTGAGTTTCACCTCATGTCCCATAAGGTGAATGGCCTGTTCATAAACTCATTGGCCGTCTCTCCCCTGTTTTTTGTTTAAATGTACTTTAGGTCTTCTGTACCAAAATTCTTTGCTTCTGAATGGATCAGTTGGACCTGCTATGTTTAGACTGACTGCTGATGAATTCAGACACTGTAGCAATGTCCTTTTGCATCTGAAAAAGTACCTGTTCCTGCATGAGTTCCTTGAGCTGTGTGATCTTCTCTGCATCTCCAGGGTGCTTTGTGATATAATCTTTATCAAAAAAGGCCTGTAGGAAAAGGAAAAAAAAAAAAGCCTTCTACTTACTGGAAGATATTTCATTGTAACTTGGTGTCAAAGGATGAGAGGAAAAGGTCCAAAAATCTTTGGAAAACTAAATATATTAAGCTAACGGCAGCAGCTCCATTTTATTACATTTAGCACTCTAGGATCCAGGTAAAGCTACAATACAGTTTTAGCAACCTAGATGATTCTGTTCAATCATGAATCTGACCAAGTTTCCCCATACGATAGTGATGAGCAATACCACTAAGCCTTGTATCATCCAGTTATTTGAATTTTATATAGTTTCCTCCACGTAAGTGCCTAAAGTTAAAGGAATTAAGCGAGTAAAGTGATAACTAATGTAAAGTGTGAAGAGCATTCTCTTCACAGCTCTGTAGGGAAGACGTGTCCCACACCCCTGGACTGCTGATGCCATTTTTCAGTATTTCACCCTAGACTTACCTTTTGCAATGTGGAGTTTAAGTAACAGCTTGCCAAAGATTATGACAGATAACATACTGCATATAAGATGATTTTAGGGTTACAATGAGTCTGAAATTAGGCTAGCAAAGATAATGGTTGAGTAGCACGAATTAGTGCCTTTCACTGATTACAGGCCCAGTCAGTCTCAATTACCATGAGTCCCACTGCCTCTATTGCAAAATGGATTTATAATGTAAGCAGTATAAAAAAAAATCTGTTTCACTCTTTTACCTGCCAAGTGAGGATTTCCAGGTAAGCCAAGTTTCATTCTTGAGAAACCCCACTGTCAACCGTACCTACTTCAATGCGATATCCCGACTCCAGCTTTCGATCCTCCTGTTGACATGTGGCTAGGCAAGCACTGATGCAGAATAACCAAGTAGGGGTTTTAACCTCACATTTAGATTACGCGCATGAAAATTTCTTATCTTATTAAGTCATACTCTCTTTGAAATAGAAATGGAAATAAAATTGAAAAAAGGTGATACTAAATTCAGAAGCAGAGCCTGTCTTACCTCCTGGTATCGTGCAATTCCCCCATTAACAGCTGCATCAATCACTCCATTCAGACACATGCTGAGAAGATTAATGTTACCATGCATTTGTTTATGCTGGTACTGGCTTATCAGTGTTCTCAGCTCCTGGTTTTTGTTCTCAACCACTTGAATGGCATTTTCCAAAGGACTTACTTCAACCTCAAAGGCAATAAAATATACTTTAATTCCATGGACACTTCACTGAGATTTATTATCTTCCTTGTAAGGAAATGATACTCTAGGATTGTTCAGTGATCTCTCTCAGTTTTTACTGCTTTGTAGAAAATTAGCTACATTAACAAACTTTACTGTTGGCAACGCTGTAGTTCAGGTCACTGAGTTGCAATAACTTCTTTCTCTATACTGAAGACATGGCAACAATGCAATTATTCCATCTTTTTGGCACTGTCTCCATTATACTGTCATGTTCCCTCACATAATTCCCCTGGTTACATTCAGCAATTATTTAGACTCAGTGGTGGAAAAAGGACATACTTAATCATTGGTAAACTTCATCATTTTACACTGCAAGATTTAAGTTGCCTATTCCATATCCTCAGTAACTCATGATTTCAAACCCCAGTTACAGGAACTATGAATGTTACCAGTTCTCTTCTCTCCACTTCAAACCAACGAGAGATCCCAGGCAAACTGTGAGTCAGGGTCAGAGTGGTACGTTCAATCCACAAGCTCTGCAAAGAGTAAGTGAGGATGTGAGGTACACATGAATCACAGTCACATCATCTGTACTCTTACTACAGGTGCTAAGGGGCTAAAGTTCAGAAAAGAATATAGTAACGTCCCAAGCATTAACTTACTTTGCAGAATATCATGCTGAAAGTCACTTGAACAACAAAACCAGAATTCAGCATGCTCTAAAGCAGCACATTCAACATTTCTATTAATTTTTAAAGGTTGACCACCAGTAGTTCTGTCATGGGAACCAAGATGACATTGTGGACATATATGGCAGTAAGAAAAAAACTGCAGCCAAACAAAAAAACCCCATCCTTGCTTCAAAATGCATTTCTCCTGGCACTAAAATAACTCATCTTTAACTGGACGATGCTTTAATCAGGTCAGGTGTGTAACCACTGCACTCAATAGCTACTTGTTATTTGAGTTACTATAGTATCTTTGGCCATCAAATCAGGATTACTTGAAAGGCTGTATCAGCATAAAATACCAAGACAGTATTCACCTTGAAGAGCTTAACACTTAAACACGGCTTATTCGCTACTTCTACCTTAAATTCATTCTCCTTGTCCTTTGGGCCTTTGTGGAAGGGCCTGTCGTAGCGGAATTTCCGGATGTTGTTGACTCGGTAAAAGCTCTTTATGCGATCAGGGACACGGTCCATTTGCAGCACATCTATATTGTCTGGGATGGGAGTCACTGCATAGATCTGTAAATCTGTAAATTATGTAGTCAAAGAAAGCCACAGGACATCAAACAGGAAAGTTGTCTCTGCTGTGGGAAGAAACAGGATGGTGAATTCAGAAAGTCACGCTTCTCTCTGTTTTCTAACATTCTTTTGCAAGTGGAACAACAGAACGCTAGACTAGCACTACTAGGAGAGTCTACAGAGTTACATTACCTCACAGCCAGATTAACCAGAGAGGAAGATACCTGAGGATACAGAGACTATGTCGTAAGACATCCAAAATACCTACAGCAGGCAAAATATCCAGTTGCTATTTATTAGAGCTAGGTGCCTCATTTGTACAGGAACTTTCGTAGATCTTGATTATTTAGGTACCTAAATATCTAGCATTTCCCTTTGATAAATTTCACCTTAGATACTTCAGCTTTGTCTACAAACCAAAGTTGTCCTAATTTCATCAATTTACAGTCCAGTTTAGTTAAACTAGTTTAACCTCAGTGTTACAGACAAGATCTCTGCAAGCATAAACAAACCGACCAAAATACACATACAAACAATCCCTCCATCTATGAAAGTATCAGTGTTTGTCGTGGTTTAACCCCAGCCAGCAACTAAACACCACGCAGCCGCTCACTCACTCCCCCCCACCCAGTGGGATGGGGGAGAAAATCGGGAAAAGAAGCAAAACCCGTGGGTTGAGATAAGAACAGTTTAATAGAACAGAAAAGAAGAAACTAATAATGATAATGATAACACTAATAAAATGACAACAGCAATAATGAAAGGATTGGAATGTACAAATGATGCGCAGTGCAATTGCTCACCACCCGCCGACCGACACCCAGCCAGTCCCCGAGCGGCGAATCCCTGCCCCCCACTTCCCCATTTCTGTACTGGATGGGACGTCACATGGTATGGAATACACCGTTGGCCAGTTTGGGTCAGGTGCCCTGGCTGTGTCCTGTGCCAACTTCTTGTGCCCCTCCAGCTTTCTCACTGGCTGGGCATGAGAAGCTGAAAAATCCTTGACATTAGTCTAAACACTACTGAGCAACAACTGAAAACATCAGTGTTATCAACATTCTTCGCTCTGAACTCAAAACATAGCACTGTACCAGCTACTAGGAAGACAGTTAACTCTATCCCAGCTGAAACCAGGACAGTGTTATATAGCAAAGACGACTGAAAAGCATGTGTTATAAAAGACAAGTGGGGAACAGCAACCCATTTCAGATTTCACTTGCTGCCAATATCCTTATAGTTAAAGTCCTGTGCGATATCCTTGCTGTTGTCACACAAGCCAAACAGCAATGTTCTCATGACTAAAATCTCCAAAAGTCTCTACAGACCCATTAAACATTACGTGGTTCAATCCTTAAATGTATATAGCATTGTACTGGTTGCATCAAATCACAGTACAGATTACCAATGAGAAGAATGAGATTCAAAGCCTTAGGTATAAAAGGGTTCAGCAGTTTAAAAGAAAGGGAGACTGCAAAAAAAAAAAACCCAAACAAAAAAACCCACCCTAAAAACCTGATGCGAAAAATAAACACAATGGAAAAAAACACTTTGGAATTAATATCAGTTCCTAACAAAATATTCTCCAAGAGAAGGTATTGGGAATACTTCTAATGACACCAAACGTGCATCATGGCAACGCTGTTGGTAAAGGTGACCAAGCAGATGTGACCAAGCACAGCTATTTCCCTTACACATCAAATATGACCTGCATTACTCCCGGAATAAAAAGTGACAGTTTTCTCCAACAATACATAGCACAATGAACCAATGAATGTCTAGTGTAGACAGGTGTACGGTTTTGTCCATATCCAGCTCTACCTAAGACACTTAGGAACTGAGGTATCCAAGTTGATGACCTTTTCAATACCTTCCTCCTCTGTGCTCTACCACAGTTCCTCTAATCATAGTTTGCCCATTCACTGAAGGATACATTGGGCATCGCACTGCAATATAGAGTCATCTGGGTGGTTTGGATGCTGCATTGCAATGGCTTGTGGGAACTCACTTAGCATCCTCTGCTGGAAGGCTTCCAGCCTCTCGTAGTCATGGCCCCGACATACATATTCTTTGTTCTGCAAGAAGGACAAGCATAAATTAGTCTTCTTAAAAGTAAGCTAACTTCTGGCTTTTATCTCACTTTAAATTTTACTGCTTCAAAACCAAATATAAATGACAATGTCAATATGCTAATGTGAGAGTAAGATGTGCATTTAACACAGCTGATATATTTTATTCCTTCCTTTTTCTTTACAATGTATTTCATCAAGAATTGATGAATAAGTAGACTATTCCACTGATCTCTCAACAGAAGGATGCCTCTGATCCATACACACGTAGCGTTCAGTCCTACTGTCTTGTCTTATTTACTTTTCAGACAACTGAAAAGGGACTATTTTTTAATTGGAGTATAGTGAAACATATCAACAAAAACTTAAGACTAAGTCACCAGCTCAGCTGTTCTACACTGGGAAGGCTGCTGTCAAATACAATTTACACCAGATGGATAAAAGTCCTGAGGATTTCACAGAACAGAGGGAGATATATGTTTATCAATTTATCAGTTATCCTTAGAGACAAGTTGTAACAAAGTGTTCACACAAATCATTGTTTAATCATTGCTGTATTGTCATAGCCATACAATCCACCTCTTATAATGTTGAGCAGTACATCCTCAGGAACTCCCCTGTCTATAGTGGAGTAATATGGAAAAGCCTTACCAAGAATTCTCAGTGGCCACTTAGCAAATTCCCCTTTAGCCCTAAAAGCACTTTCCTCTTGATGAACAAAATTTTTTTTCTGCTAGTAATGGAAAGCTTGCATTTAGATATGCCTCTTGGGGCATTAAACCACTTGTGCAGAGTTCTTGGGTGCTTTTTGAGCCATCTCAAACTTTGAATAGTGAGATACAGGATTTCTAAAGTCCTCAGTGTCATAAAGTTTGTATTCCAGTGTCTTAACCCTGTTACCACAAAACACAATTTTGATTGGTGTTAATGTCTCCTGATGCAAGACCAATCAAAGCAGGCAAATTCTGTAATTCTGGTGGTTTTAATTCTCATACGCTTAACAATAACTAGAAGTACAGGGAGATTTTTCACCTTCATAGAACAAAGAATCCCAGCAAACAAGAACAGTCCCCCCCCTTCTATTTCTTGCATTTAGAAGCTGCAGTATATGCAATAATGTTTTGTTAATTGCACTGGAAAAGGGTTCTGGCTGAGCAGTTCTTGATCTTGTAGCAAAATCAAAGAGAAAGAAGCAAAACCCAATCACAAAACACAGCCAAGGAGTGCAGTTATCTTTGGCTTTGCATTTCAACTTTATGGAACAGATCTCATGTTCCGGCTGTGACATATGTCACTTTGTATGCATCAGTCACAGCAACCAATGAACTGGAAGAAAAATTGCATGATGAATCTTGACAGTTCAGTCTGTAATGCCCAAACATTGCAGCTATTATTAAATTTGGAGTGAGTCCATGTTTGAAGGTGAATCTCTTTGTGACACTTCCTGCATTCTCTATTTTAGCTTTTGATTGCAGCAATCCACAAAACTGTAAGCCTATAAAGAAAGTTATTGTGATTCTAAAAATAATGCCCTGAAAACACCTCAAAGCTAAATTTATTAGACTTTTCAGACAGATGCCAACACAAGATCGCAGAACATGGGCTGTCAGGCCTTACTTGAACTTCTGGTAGGTGGAAGACATGGACAGTTCTAATTTACTTATGTAGAAGGCTAGAAATAGATGCAGAATTCATAGAAACATGAATAATGACTTCTAGACAAAGGGTCTTCAAAATCAAAGATGTAGAAAGAAGTGGTTATTTTCTGTCTTAAGCTATACAGCAATAGACAAAACTGAGAAAAGGCCGTAGAGTTATTTGATCACTTTAAATCCCTCCCATATCCATTTGAAAATTTTAAATCCATGTAAATCTTTTTCTTCTCTAGAATAGCTGCTTCCAATCTCTTTACTGTGTGATCCATGCTGATGTGATTGCTAATGGGCTTAGTCTGTGCTTCGCAATATGTACGCTGTATGGATCATTAGAGAGAGAAAGGAGGAGGATGACTTTTAATGAGATTGCTACATTAGTAATCTGCTATCAGAAGTACTGCTACCAAATATAATTGCAGAATTAACAAGGATTATAATTATGTACGCTCATGTTTGCTGTTAACGTCTCCAGCCAAGTATCCACATTGTTACACCGTTTTGCAAAGAGTAAGTGCTGTGCACTGAAAACTCGTGCAGCGTTAAACACATAGGCCATGCAGGATCCAAGATAAACCTGTAGGATTCATAATATAATAAAATAAGCTAGATTCACTGATACTACTTCAAATGTAGGAATGCTTTTGTGCCATAATGACTTTGTTGTCATTCATTTTCTGAAACATCTGTTGTTAGATATAAAAAAAGAAATTGGCAGTTTTCTCTGGAGATCTTCATGAAAGGGTAGCTACTGCTTCATGCTGCAACAGTTGTCATTTTCTCAGATTCCTCTGCAGGTGTGTTCTGCACACTGACTGAGGCTGTTACATTATGGCACTGTTCAACTTCACCTTTGAATAACATGAAGCCACCCTTTATCCACTGGTATTTTCACCTTGATTAATTCCAACTTGCCTTTACTTCCCCTGCTCGTGTTTCCATTAAAAGACTGTAATTAAACACCAATGTTTAAATCTTAGTTAAAGAAAAAATACTTAGTAATCAGAGGGAAATTTAAGAGTGCAATTTTCAAAATGGTACACAATTTGGCTTTTTGTAGCTTCTTACTGTGTAACTCAAGAGTGGTGCCATCTCTTGTCAAACCATTTCTTTAAAGAGATCACAGAACATGCACCTCCAGTCCTTGAAAGCATGTTTTAAGTTGCAACAAGACATCGTATGGACAAATATCTGGTTTAGGCTTGGTTCCTCATTAGGAAAATAAGATCATTTCACTTTTTAAATGGGTTTTAGACCCAGCTGATCCTGTATACACCAGCAGACAATAAGCTCAAAGTGAGGACGTGTCCAGAGAAGCTGCTAGGCTTTTTGTTGAAGAGAGGAAATTTTCACTTGTAGATAGCATAAGAGAGTCATCAGTCTGGTATTAGAATCATTCTGTCATGTGAGACTTTTTAAAGTGTGATAATTTGAGATGAAGAAAATTAGTTGAGTAATGACCGAAACATTGCTGCAGTACAGCATTTTGCTTAATATAGCGGCAATTTGTGGTGCATCTGCAGATTGTCAAAAATACACATAGGCGTGAGTCAAATTTCTGATATCTGGTCTTAAGAAAATTACCAATGGACCACATCCTTCACTTCAGCCAGAAAGCTGTTTCTACTTGTGCAGGAGTAAAAAAATAAGCTGAATGGCAGACATCATATCTCCATGACAAAAATACAAAGCCTTAACTGCTACTCTGAGCCTGGTCACTTTGTCATACTTTGTACAAGTCTGGCTTACCCGCAGGAAAAATGGGAATTTCCGACCATAAAAACCAACTCTGAAAAACTCAGGTTCTAAGCGCTGCTGTTCCATGATGTTATCGTAATAGGTAGCTTCCATTTTCTATGGAAGAAAAAGATAGCTGCTATCAGACCCTTAAAGCTGCACTTAAAACATTACAATCTCAAGACACATTAAAATATCACATTACTCTTTTGCCCCCACAATTTTTTATGAAAAGACTGAAATTCTTTTAAAGATAAAAATTATTAATTAAACAGTCTACATGGTGGAACAGACTGTAGTATCATCATACTCATTTTGCATTTTTGGAGATGACATACGAACATTTTTCTGTTGTAACTCTTTTTAAATTAAACAGGTCTTGCATGTCATTTTCTTTGCATTGCAGAATTAATGGCAAAGCTGAGGCGAAGATCTGTGTTGCCTGGCTCACAGTGTCCTATTCTCTCCTATAGCTCAAATCTATACCACTGTCTGGAAAATTATATCAATTCAATTGGGTTTGCCTTAATTGAGTTGAGGGACATGAAAAAGGATGACACAAAATTAAATCTTCTACAGCTCTGTGCACCAGTAGCTTTGACATGGAAGAAAAAAGGTTTGGAGAAAGTAAAAGGACTTTTCTCTAGGTCCAATTACTAGTATTGTGGCACTGTGCTAGCATTTATATCAAGAATGGGTTTTCAAGACCCCTTGCCAAACTGAATCTCATTTGAAAGGCTCACAGGAATTTCACTATAGCAAAAAGATAGCTTTTTAAAGAGAAGAATCAGTTTGACATCATTGCTGCCACTGCAGGGAACCCTAACAGCAGCTTTGACTTAGAATATTGCATCAACGTTTTGTTTTTGGTTCCCACACAGATTAACTCCTTTCCTAAAATGGAGAAGGTCCCAAAAATTATTGCAGGAAGAATAAAGGAATGTGTTGAATGATGTGAATAGCATAGACAAAAACTCTTTAGAGTGGGGAGAAATTCAAGTCAGTTCAGGTCAACACAGAGTTAGGAAACTTGAACAGAAAACAGATTGCACACAGGTGAGCAAAAGGATGACAAGAATTGGTTATACCGATCAGCTGAGATGCTCTTCACCTGCCTAGCTGATTAAATCCAAATTTACTGATGTTTTAGGAAAGAAAGTCTTGATGCATGACTTGACTACGTCTTTAATAAGTTTGTTTGCTCATCAATCATGATCACTTTACTGATACAGTATTTCCTGTATACCACGATAAATTTTCACACTGTTCTATTTTAGATGTCTACAATAAATGAGTGCACAACCAAGATGGTCACCAGTACTCTCTTTAGGGCCGCTTGGAAGAAAAGTTGTTCTTCAGAAGTGCAGTTCATGAGACCTAGTTAGACAGCTATCTTCAGATGAGAATAAATTTGACTTTTAAAGGGAATTTAAACCACTGTGTATAAGAATACATCAACATAGCGTAAATCTTAAATTTGGGTATATGCATGGTACCCCAGGGGACAAAAGCAGATGAACTATTTTCACATTTAAAAAGCTTTTAAATAACAGCCAGAATTTTGACTTTTTCCGATTAAAGTGCAGTGCTGCAAATGTGCCTTGATTTCATCATGTGTTTGGTTTTACCGGAGGACCAGATTATTGTAAATTGATTAGAGAGCCAGAAATGTTTGCCTTCTCCATTCTTTCTCTCCTGTTCCTCTTATGTCAACTGAGGCACAAGCTGTCCTTGATATTTTTGGAATGAAAATGAAATATTAATATATAATTTTTTAAAAAAGAAAAAAAAGATATTTTATGCAAAAAAAAATATATAAATATGCGATTGCAATAGCAAGCCCAGCTCCTCTGTGTGTGCTGTCTCTATATACTCATGGGAATTTACTGCTAGCAGACTTAGGAATTGCTTCAGTGGACCTATGAAGTCATCGAAATGAGTCAGTGGCAAAGGAGTCACTGTAAATGCATGGAGCTGTACAGGGAATATGATGATTTTTTAAATTCAGAATGTTCTGACAGGAGACCAAAATTCCCTGGGGAATGACATGAGAATCTGCAAGGACAGGAACTGCTGCTACTTACCCGAATCCAGCTGAGGCTCTGATAATCATAGAGACTTTCATACTGTATGGCCAGTTCTCTGCACAGCGGGATTCCAAACTCCCAGCTCTGTGAAACCAAAGCAAATCACACTCACAGCAAACAGAATGTTATTGCCAACTCAGCTGAGAGGAATATGGAAATTCAATTTTGGGAATTCATTTGGTATGAAATGCCAGGGATTAGATGTGAAAATGCAATGTATTGAAACAGTTTCCATTAAATATCAGATTAATTCCTTCTTCAAGATGGTAACAGATGCATATGTTCCATTGAAATTACACACATATACTGCTCATTACTGACAGTTCACTCATGAGACTGGTAACTTATTTAGAGAAAGATAATACAAATAACAATTTTTCTTCTTGTTAGACACCCCTTCAGCCCACCCCCAACATCTCCTTTGCTTTCTGCACTAAAACTCGTGGAGTAAAGAGTTAGGGAATAGCTTCCCAGCAAAGCGCTCTCCTTCCCAGCGCTGCTACTTCCTACTGAAAGCATGAAACTGTCAAGCAATGGGAAACACTCAAATGCAGAGACAAAGCATCTTCAGAACTGACCTGCATTATTGCACTGAGTGAATAT
This sequence comes from Harpia harpyja, assembly GCF_026419915.1. NCBI lineage: Eukaryota > Metazoa > Chordata > Aves > Accipitriformes > Accipitridae > Harpia > Harpia harpyja. The sequence goes on from NC_068969.1 coordinate 5,646,873, forward strand.
CCATATTCAGCACTGAAAGCAAAACTCATTTCTTCAACTTACAGTCTGCATACAATAAATCTTTTCTAGTACACCATACTCATCACCCTCAGAGGTAAGGAAGAAAGAGACTGAGTTTGGGCAAACCCACATTGAGAGAAAGACTCCCGTTACCTCACTTAGTTTTTTTAGCGTGCTCATTTTACACCCTTGAACTGAAATCTCCTCTCCCATCATCTTTTACCTGCATAGATTGGAAGCCTTTTGGGGGAACAACTGTTTCTTACCACACTTATGTAAAGGATCTAGAACACCAAGGTCTCAGTTGAACCTTTATTGGATTAACTGTTACGCATTACTAGGCTAACTTGCCAATTGTTTTAAGTGGGACCCTGTTGTAGTAAAAACAAAATTAATGTGTGAGTTAGACTATCACCTTGAGTTTTACGAATATTAATAGCAATATTGTAAATTATTGGTAACAGTAATTAAGAGTAATTATGTAAAATACTAACACTTAATATGGAAGGAGTTTTTCTGGTTACATGTACCTTCACTTAAAAAAAGTGAATCTCTACACTGATTTAGTGTATTAAGTACTTTACAATGCTTCCCTTTATGCACACACATTTGTAGTGTCTGTTCTCTCACCCTTAATACCAGCAAAGCTTTTTTTATCTGAATAGCAAAACCAGTAAGTGTAAGAACTTTTTTATTAGAAGAAGGGATAGTTGTAAGAACTAAGAAGGCAAAAATAATGATCGTACATCTCTTTAGCTTCAGTTAATTACAAAAACTTATATGAGAAATTGATAAATAAAAGATTCTTTCAGAATCAATTTGGATATTCTGATAGTATTAGTAGTTTGGGATGATGGGAAGCCTGAGATTTATTTAGATAAATACAATACATACAACAGGAAGTGAACTGAAAGACCATTTACTTGACTACTCAGAATTTTACTCAGGTTTTTGTGGTCTCGAATCAACAGGATTTTTGCTGTGGATTGTCAAAAGTCCATGACATACAAACTGACACACTGAATTGGGATCAACAACATTAGCAAGGTGAGTGTTTATATTTGCAAACACAAATACCATTGCACTTTTAAATAGGTTTCAACATTCTTTACAGAGATATTACACATAGATTTTCAGTCCTTAGTTGATCTATATTTACTTGAAAGAATGGAAAAGAAAAGTCTCTTCTAAAACATCTGGCCAGGAATAAATGGTTTTTGTCACACAGAGTGTGAGCAGAGTCTCACTTCCAAATGGGATGCTGTGGCTAAAGCCTACGTAAGTCTCTAATCTGTCTTCCGGATAGAAGCAGAAAGCTAGCTGGCTTTCTTCCCTTGAGGTGATCCTAAAGATGTAACCTTTTCATGCTCCTTTTCTGATGTGAATTAAATTAACAACATGTAACCACATCTTATTTCGCTTTATGCCAGCTCTTCTACGTGTACCCTGATACTACTCCTGTCATCTTAACTCAGGCTTTCTCTCTTTGTTTCATTTAGATTTCCACACAGAGAAATTCCGCTGTGCTAGCTGAATATTCTGTAGATACGAGATGAGATAAAGAAGCGAAGAAACACAATATACAGGTAACTTCTTAGAGAGAAAAGAGTTTGCAGATATTTGAAAGGAAAAGAGAATGAGTGGATATCTGAGTCACTGGGATCCTCAGTTTTAAAATCTGTTATGTTAATGGGTACCATCTTCACACTGTAGAAATTTAATATTGAATTCTGTGTGCTATGCAAGTGTCACTTTCCTCTAAAGCATCGTTCTTCCCCCCTTCAAATAATTTCCTAATGTCTCCACTGTTAATTTCTCTCATTACTGCTTTCTGTTTTGCTGACGTCTGATCTGTTTGCATGTTCTGTATTATGTCCTTCACTTGAAAAGCACATTCATATGACATTTAATGCAGCTTTCTCCTATGGTACCAGCAACTCTCTGTTGAGTACTACTGACTGCACACAAGCAGGCACAGATACAGACAATCAAAGTTTATGAATGGCAACCTTTATTTACTCACATCCCAGTGCGCAGATTTCTTTTGCAAATACGATTCACATGAGGGTGCACAAGAGAAATTAGTTCAGATGTGGGGTATAGAGCACATGATCTAAAAATAAACTGCTTTGGAAATACAGCTTTGGGTGTCTCACAGCACATGGCTGGCACTAAGGAGAATACACACTGTGATGCTGTGATGGGAGCTGGTCAGAGTTTTTAGTTAATAAAATCTAGCAGTGAACTGGACAGAAAAGGGTTGTGTAGTTTTCAAGCTACTGCTGTCCAGAGGCATGATCAATCAGGTTCAAACTGTTCCATTCACAGTTGTCTTCAACTAGAAAACCTTGAGTTTTAACAGACAAAATTGTGAGTTAAAAAAAAAAAAATCTTCATTTAAAATTATGCACACACTGCCGACTGAGCCATAAACCAATTCAAAGCATAGCAGAAATCAGTAGGAAGGAGCACACGACCAGAGTGAAGGCTAAAAGCGCTTTGGAACACCTTGTTCCTTCCCAAAACAGGGTTGCTACCGACAATCTTGAGAATGGGAGTCACTCAATTCTGCATCCCACTGCAGTGCTCCAGGCCTGCCATAGGCCATGCCACCACTCCTTGCCCTCCACTGGCATGTCCTTTATGTCAAACTCACAAGACAGTCTTGTGGCCATAGTTTTCCCCCATTCCTGTGCTGAGAAAATTTTTCCATTAACAAATGCAGAATTTTTACACCCTTTTCATGCTGCTTTGACGCCGTTACTTAGTGGAAGATGCCAGGAGCAGCATGAGAAACTTAAACTCTAGAAATGCAACTGAAGGACACAGAACAACAAATTCCACTCTTCAAGACCTGAGGAGGTCATAGGGTAGTGCAGAAAGAAACTATCAGACACAAGTTGAGGGAAGCAAGTTTCTTCCATTCCCTGAGCTGTTCCCTGTTACACAGCAACAGAAAGAGTGCTGAAAAGCAGCAGAAGGATTTGGCTTCTCTGCATCTTTCACTTCCACAGTTTGAGTGACATACACACTGCTTAAGTGGATTATTTAGTCATTCAGCTACCATTTATAATAAAGGAGGATTAAAATACAGTCAAGTAACTCCAAAAACATCCAGTGGGGAAAAAACCTCAAGAGGTTAACAGTCTATAATCTGTTAGGAGTTTTATAGCAAAATTACATCTGTCAAGTTTTTACTCCCCTTCAGTGCATATACGGATTGCCTGTTTTTGTCAAAAATACAGGTTCACTTGTTTTACATAGTCTGTATATCATCTTTTTCTAGTCAGACAGTACGGTACTACAATATTTGCACAAGTCAGTAATTTATTTTTTTAAGTGCAGTCTGAAAAACTGAAAATTTCTGAAACTAAAAAGAGAACTGTATTCAGTATTATTACACAAGAACAATTCTGGCCAAAAAGAAAAAAATTCTCCTTAATTAATCACTTCCTCATAAATAGGCCATTTCTTCCTACACACAGGAGTCTGACTTTCTTTTGCTGGTTCTGTAGAGAATGTCTTTGCCATATGCAACTTTCAGTTATCAGGGCTAGGAAAGGATTATCAGGAAGGGCAACCCCATATGAACCAAATCACATTTGTATTTAATGCCACTGTCATTACCATCACAGGCAAAGCCAACCCCGAGGCGCACATACAGACGTTATCTTCCAATAATATAAGCTGTAGGAATTTTTCTAGAGAAGGGAAAAAATTGAAAATATTCTGACAGATGATATCACTTTTAAGGTTCACGTCTGAAATGTTCCCAAAACACCATGTCACAAGGGACTATAACACCTATGTCTGCAGTAATTTAAAAAAAAAAAAATTATTCTAGGAAAAACATACTGAATACATGAAATTGGAATGTATTGATTTTCTTCTTGGGCAATGGATGGGACTGCACTTTAATTGAAAGCCAATTTAAAATAACAGTGACACTGGAAAGACTTAAATCTTTTTTAATAAAGGGACTCCTACAGTCTATTGCCTGCCATTTACTTCTATAGGTTAGAAACAAAACAAGCCCTAAAGTGAGTCATAACACAGCAATTTGCATAGACAACTACAAAATGCAATTCCCCCCACCCCCACCCCCACCCCCAAAAGCTAAGGAACTGGTATTCACAGAGCTTTTTGCCATATCAGGTGATCCAAAGTTTGGTTTAAAGGTATAAAAATGTTTTGGTGTTTCTCCTGTTGGCCTACCTAAACTAGTTTCAAATGTTATGCGTAATGAGATACCCATACCCATTTTCTCATCTGTTTTTTCATCCAGAGAGCCAAGAAGCAATTTGTCAAGTAATAAAACCTTTTGATACAAATTTACTTCCAGACTCCTGAACTGAGATGATAGGCTCGCAAGCCCTAAGTAAATCAGGAAAAGGGAAGGAAGCTGCTGGAAGAGAGAAGAAGTTGGCATACCTTCCCTTTGTTGAAGTAATGGATAATCTTACGGCACAGACCTTCCTTACGTTGCCACTCTGACTGAGATGGATAATGCAGGAACTCTCTCAGAGGTCTGTCCTCCCACTGAAGCAACTCACAGTACAAAAGCAAAGTAAATGCAGCCTCTGTTGGAAATGCAATTATTGAACACTGAATCAATGACAACAAAGCTGACTTTTAGGTACAAATCTGTCAAGTTTCTTTTTACTAACTACTTGATTTAAATGCACAGTCAGATATTCAGATATATCACTATATTCAGGGCCTGCAGCTGTAAACAGAGCTTGGACAACAGAGAATTTGAGTCTCTACACTTTCTAAGAGCTCCCTAAATTCTACAATGCAAGGAAATATGGCAAATGATAATATAACGGTGGTTTTGTGATTTTAATCTTCCTCTAATTTTGATTCCATTGTTGTGATTTTTTTGATCAATGTTCCTCGTACAACACTTTAATGTAAAATTCAGGGTGTAACGGAATAGTTGTATGGTCATGTGGGCATAGATATATATTATTTCACTTGAGGGAATGAGCTGGACCTCAGCTTCTTATCTTCCCAACTGCCCTAACTGATTTATACCATTTTTTTTCCCAAAAGAATGAATCAGATGTTATGAGTATAACATTGGAAGAGTCAAAAACTTTCACCAGGATTTCTAGCAGACCCCATATGATGTCTTACTAACCTGTATAGTTCTCAGCCTGTAAGTGCATGTCACACAGCTTGTGGATATAGCGGATGTACATCTCTTCCTTGTTAATTTCAGATTTATAGAAATTCTGTGAAAGTAAGAAAGAGTTGTTACCCTTATTGAGACTTCCTTCATTCCAGACAATCAGCAGCATCTATGTATGTATAAAGGTATTGAAAAGAGAATACATTATTAGTGCAAAAGAAAAGTAATAATTATTTTCACATTCACACTGATTTAACCCACTGATTTTATCATGTCATGATTTTTTTCATAATGAAGGTAGGGAAAAGCTGAAAGAAAAGGCAAGAGAGGTTGTAGAACCTCTGTCACAGGGATACGCAGAACTCAGCTGGAAAAGGCCCTGAAGAACCTGACCTATTTGGCCCTGCTCTAAGTACAAAGTTGGACCAGAGACCTCCATAGGATCCTCACAATCCCTGTCATTCTGTTCTATCACCCCAGTGCTCGGATTCTGAAGCTATACTTGCCTGACACAGATTTCTATCCCAACCTTTCCTATCCCAGTTTCAACAGCATTGCACAGTATCACAAAGAGATAAAGGAAACATCTTTACCATAAGGTTAACAGTGCAGCCGATTTTCTTGTTTTCTGTTTCATCTCCTTTCATACAGTCCCTAAGAAAGCAGAGCAATGTTAAAACATACATCTGCAAAAAAAGTCCTTTTAAAATGAATTTGAAGCTATCTTATCCTCCAGAGTCTCCTTGGATCACAAACAACAGTTAATCATACACTCCATTTTATAAAGTTCCTCTAAGAAAAATTTCTGTATTATGGCTTAAATGATATGAGAACTGAGTGTCCTCTTACATGTCTGCATCTGAGAACCTGAAATGACTGCTACTTCATTTCTTACAAGGATCTGAACAAAATCAGATGATAGTCGCTAAAAATCATCTGAACGAACGAGCTAGTATAAAAGTGAAAAACTATTATTTATCTAAATGTAAATGTTTAGTGGTTTCCTAGTCAAAAGATTAGCTTTCACAAATTCAGTTATCCAATGTAGTGTTGGCATGCTGAAAGGCAGAACCTGAGTAATTTAGACTAGATTACTAACTTTTTCATAGATAAGTTAAATCACAGAATTTATCTTTAGTTTCTGGAATATTTTAGAAATTATTTCCATTCAAGGAGTACAAAAAGTTAAAGGCTTCAGAAGTCACTAATCTTGACTCGAGAGTGTCGCATTCATTTGTGAAGAAGAGACAAAATTTTTAAAGCAGTGACACAGCAAACTGTCTTGAGAACTACTGTGTCAACTAACTGGCAGCTGGACTGCAAGAGATGCCTGTGTATTTCCAAATTCTGATGCAGTTCCCTGTTCTGCTCTGGGAATGAAAAAACCTGCTATGTATTAAAAATCAATTAAAAACTGGTATCTGTTCCACACTTAGGCGCAAAAATGTATATCTGTGTATCAACATTGTGTTGATAGCAAATTTCATTTAAAAAAAAAAAAAAAAAAGGCTCCCTTGCATTCCCTTTAAATGTCTTGGATACCTGGTCTTGCATAGTAGTTGTACAGCAGCTGTTGTCAGGAAACAAACAGGAGATTGGATCAAACTGGTAAGGATAACAAAAAGAGCAAACTAAAAAGGACAGAAAAGGATTTGGGATTGCAGAATACCCAGCCTAGTCACAGGTTTTCACCTATAATGAGCAGCAGCAGAAGAAAAAATTATTTGAACTCTTGTCAGTAGGCTAAAGACAGAAATATTGGGGGCAGTTCTATATAGTTTCAAATTGTCTATTGTTCCGTAAAAACAACTCTGAGTGTGTGTGTCTATGTATGTGTGTGTATATATCTATGAAGCTAAAATATTTTCTTGCAACTGAATCAAAGCTCAGCTGCATTGACACAATAGGCTTGCAACCTTCAGTCTAAAACTAAACAAAGGATGCCTAATTTATAGTGGAGTCTTGCACATGACTCATCAGCTGACATGTCAGACTTTCCTCAGATGAAAAGTTTTCCAACCCTGTGTATCTAGATGAGACATTCAGCACATCTTGGTTTAGCGAGGCATTTGAGATCATTCTTGCATTTAGCATCTATTTTGCCAAATTAGGTGAGATCATTTCAACGATAGAAGGAATTAAGCATTTAGCAACCTCAGTAAACCTTAGTACAAAGCTACAAATTAAAAAATTTCTTTATCTTTGCTATTATCAGGAATGAGAATTAGGGCTCTAGAGATGAGGACTTAGGATTTTTCCTCAGAGCCCAGCAGCAATGAGTTAGGCTTCCTTACATAATACTTGCCATCAGAGAAGCATGCAGAGAAGCATGCAGCTTGATAAACAATAAAACCATTCCCTGTAGAAAAGAAACTTAGTACTACTTCTTTACAAACTTCTTACACTTGGAATATATTACTGTTGTTGCCAGATACCTGTAGTCAAGCAGACGCTCCATGAGACGAGTAACTGATGTAACAAAAGAGATTCCAGTCTCCCGCCATGTTTCCTGCTCAATCTTCTCCAGCAAACTGTTTGGAGGTGGAAAGACAGCAGATGAAGCTTCCGGGGAAATGGTATAGTGCATGCAGACAGCTGTGGACAACTTGGTTTCTTCCTCATAAACAAATTCATAGAATTACTATCTTACCTGGGATAAGGCCCAAAGAGCTGCGTTCTACTCCAGGCAGCATGAAGCAAAGACAAGGAAATTACAGAATTGACAGGAGAAGGAAAAATATCTTCACACTGCCATTTAAAATATATGAAAAAGAGCAATGCTCATGTCAACAGTTGATTCCCACATTATTACCTGTAGGTTAAATACTGCTAACAGCAGTAAGAAGTTGGGAGTCTAAACCTACTGCAAATACCTCTTCTTTGCTCATCCTTACATAAATTTTCATCCCTAATCAGCAACCAACCAACCAACCTTGAGTCACAATTTATTTAAGCTGTAAATACATAAAGTCAATCTGTTTCTGCTCAGCGAACTAGACAATAGAGCAAGCATCTCACTGAGACAATTGTGAAGGATGAGAGAAGGCTAGAGTGAGAACACCAAAATTTAAAAAGTGAAAAAAGAAAGCAAATTGACATGCTAGTTTCCCGAAACTGGATCTCTGGTCAAAGAACTTGTCACTTCTATACTGGCAAGAGGAAAGAAATTCTGTTGGGTGTCATACATGTCCTGAGAAGAGGCAAACTCTTCTGTACTGGAATGATTTCTAGCTGAGGGAGCCAATTCATATTTCAGCAGTATAGTTGAGACAGTAGAATTCAGGATCAACTGTTTATTTCGCACAGCATTTATTGACTTTGTGGAATTGTTTCCTCAAAGTTCACATTGTTCTCAGAAAAGTCCATAGCAAATACAAACTAAAAGGTTGCTGGACTTCCAGGATGTGTTTCTTGGTAATACATGCAGTCACTATCATCTAAAAATAAGTAACAAGCTACATACAGTCCCTGAATTCTTAACATTTTGGGTAACAAATGTCTTCAACTGGAGCAAAGGAAATGCACAATATTCCTCTTGCCAGGTTGTCCTGGTTTCAGCGGGGTTAGAGGGAATTTTCTTCCTAGTAGCTGGTATAGTGCTGTGGTTTGGGTTCAGTATGAGAAGAATGTTGATAACACACTGATGTTTTCAGTTGTTGCTGAGTAGTGTTTATACTAAATCAAGGATTCTTCAGCTTCTCATGCCCAGCCAGCAAGAAGGCTGGAGGAGCACAAGAAGATGGGAGGGGATACAGCCAGGACAGCTGACCCAAACTGGCCAAAGGGGTATTCCATACCATGTGACATCATGCCCAGTATATAAACTGGGGAGAGCTGGCCAGGAGGGGTTGGTCACTGCTTGGGAACTAACTTGGCATCAGTCAGCAAGTGGTGAGCAATTGCATTGTGCATCACTTGTCTTTCTTGGGTTATATTTCACACTCTTTTTGTTATCTTCCTTTTCATTACAATTATTATTATTTATTTATTTTTTATTTCAATTATTAAGCTGTTCTTATCCCAACCCACAAGTTTTACTTGTTTTTGATTCTCCTCCCCATCTTACAGGGGCAGGGCGAGGAGTGAGTGAGCAGCTGCGTGGTGCTTCGTTGCTGGCTGGGGTTAAACCACAACACAGGTGAATTAAAAAAAAAAAAAAAAAAAAAAGATAGATATTTTCTTTCCTTTATTCCTGAAACAGACTTATGTTGTTAATGTGCCGGACTCCCCAAGGCTGAATATACACAAATCAAAAATACATTTACATGCTTCCTAAGAATAAGCATTCAGGATGGGCAGGCTTACCTATCTTGAAAATGAATGAATGTGCCATTGTAAATTCAGAAATACAAGTATTGGTTCTAGCAAAACAAAGGTTTATGCCTCAAACTGCCAGCATGCTATTGGGGGTGACATAAAATTGTCTGGAATATATGGCTAAAGTTCTGCTAATGATCTCTATGGCTAACTGGAATATTAAAAGATTTAGGGTTAAGTGCTCTGGACTTTCAGAGTTCAAAATAAGTACTTTTGGAATAAACTAGGATCACTGGAAATGAAATCTGAAGACAGACCGGTAATCAAAGATAACTAAGCGGAAAGTCAGATGTAAAAAGTCTTTTAAGTTTATCCTTACGAGTACAGGTTTTTGTTGTGAAAGGGAGTGGAAATACAGTGTCACGATGGACTCTGGATGAAGCACCTTGCAACTGTTGAGCCAACCAAAACACAACCTTCAAAAATTGGAAGAAGCAAAGGAAAACGCTGAGGAAAATCTCTTTTGCTCTAACGAGGCCTGACTTGCTAGATAGTACACTGTTTCTCTAAACAATCCTAAGGCCATAATTTCACTTACTGCTATGTAAAAAGAAAGGCACTGGCTCCTCTAGCAAATGAATTTTCGATAGCAGGAGGATAACTACTTGCCTGTGCAGCCTCATATTAGATGTCACAGAAAGAAGACAAAGAAGAATTTAGGTTTTTATATTCTTTTCAGAATTAGAGTGACATATTTCTATTTCACCGAGCCATGTCATGAAAACCTGCCAGAAAGCCCTTTACTGCTTTCTCTGAAGATGAGCACTGCAGCAGCGGCTGCACAGATCACTGCTTTGACTCTTTCAATGACACTGCACAACACAGAGCGAGCAGAAACTGGCATAGCTTACAGCAGGCTGAAGAGTTCCCTGTAGTTCTCATCACCTTTTCCTTCGGATACCAGGCTGTCCAGCTTATCGATCAACTCAGCTTCCACCTGGATGAAGAAGGGACTGGTTACAAATTAGCTGTTCATGTAGAAGACAAGAGTTCCAAATGCTAGGAAGACTGGAAGAATATTTTGCTTCTCATGCCCTGGGGCTACCCACTTCTATGTGCAAGTGATTTATTTGTCTGTGGCTCAATTAAATGGACACACTTTTCTCATTTTTCAGTGAAATAGGAGGACTAAAACTAAATTATCCTTTTGCTTATCGGGGTCTAAATGAACATCCCAGGGGAGGTACCACTGCTTCTTCACAGGAATTTCTGAAGTTTATTCTCTTATCAAATAAATCTCTCACACTTTCTGTGAACCAGTGTATCAGATAAACTATATCCTGTACTGTAACAGAATATCCACACAGAGAAACTAATTCATGGTGTGATCGCCACTAGTCTGCTGTAATGGTTCTACTGGTAATTGATCTCTCATCATCCAGGCATCATTACACTGGAAGATTATTTGTTCATTAAACCCAGTTTTGTCAAGCCTTTCTGTTATTATATGACGCATTTTCTTTTTACACTTACATATAAATGGCCACAACAGTATCATTATGTTTCTCTTCCCTTACAAAGGTTTTGAATATGTATTCATTTCCACCCTAGTCTAATATATCCTATTATCAAGTTTGGTATCAGTTGTTGCCTTAAAATTGATTCAAGTACAGAAATCAATGTATCTAACATTAAACAAAACAATTTCATGTAGTCTTGGAAATCTTGTAGAAAACATACTTTAAGTACTAATGAAGACAGAGGTTCCTAAATATTGAAACTGTTTGTAGAAATATAGCCTGTTTTTATTTGAAGACAAGCATAGTGTGAGTTTCTCTGTGTTTTTCAGCTGCCAAATTGCCAAGGAAGTAAAGATGAGAAGGAAAAGCAAATCACCCAGTGGCACACAAATGGAGCTGGTGCTCTTGTTGCTGAAATCATTAAAGGCAGGCCTGATTTAGTCCATCAATCAGACTGCATTGTTATCCAGTATCACTGCAAAAATAACCTTGTTAAACATGAGCTACTGAAGAAAATAAAAAAAGGGCTCGAAAATGAATTTCCAGGATTTTTATATTTTCTGACAACCAATTCAGTATTCAAAAAGAGAAGCTCTAAATAAAAAAACCCTACCTTCTCTTTGCTTGTGATCTACAATGACTTGACAGAAATCAGTAATGCATCTGTCCAGCTATCTAGCATTATACTGGACAACAAATAACTTCCTGGTTCCAGCAGCTAATGTTAATAAGGTTTAATACATCTTGTGCTATTTAACTATTTATTTCAGTCTCACTAATACGGATGATTATTCTGTCTTTAATCTTAGAAAGTTACAATATATGCTTCATAAAACAGTGTGGAAATTTGCTCCACAGGTAATTCAAGAAATATTCTTGGAGCTCTAGTTTAGAATACATTGGTGAGTATAAAAATTAAATGAAGATTAAGAAGAGTTCATCCTAATAAAGCAAGTATAAACAGGTCCAGAAACTTGAAGATGACTGTAGGTACTTATAACTGTAAATGCCAGAAACAGGGACTGTTCTACTGTTATGCTAAAACAAGCAAAAAGAGGACCATGATCAAATGCTACTGTAATAATAATAGTAGTAAATAATAATAATAGTAATAATCAAGGGAGTTGAAGAGGAAAACATAAACTCCTGGTAATACTTTTCCGCACAGCCTTTAATAGGTCAGGTTATGGAAAAGGTCTGTTATTCTCCTGGAACAACTAATTACATCTGGCATTTTAATGAGTGTGTGAATAATAAATAATCACATGAATTATGATAATTTAAATAAAAGGATTTACTCCTTCAGAGCACTTATCTGCAGATACTTGCCCCCAGTATTACCGCAAACACAATGACAATGAAGCACTGTCATCTGAGGATCCAGTCCAAACCAATCCTTCATTATTAATACTTTGCACTTCAGAGATCTGTTTTGCAGTGGAAAATTTAAGCAATTCTCTGACCTTGAGTGGGCAACAAAATGATGAAGACTCCTCTCCTTGTTTTGCAATCCGAGCTCACAGCAGGTGGAAACTATAGAACTGTTGTTTGGGCATAAACCATTCCAGGAGAGCTACTACAATTTCTCAAAAAATATACAGTCACAAAGTCTGTTTCAAAGCATAGTATAATTATTTAATTATACAATACCACTTTCTAGCTGGAAATTGAAGACAGAGAAGCAAAGACCACTGTTTTCACAAATACTGGCTAAATCTTTACACCTCCATTTCTTGTTCTCAGTCTGACCCATTTAATGGTTGACTAATAATCTAAGTGAAACCAATGAGAGCAGTGAGAGCCCAGCACTTAAAAAATTCTTTTCTCTTCCTCATCTCCGATGTGATGAACACATCGCTCCTCTTCTCTATGTTCGTGGGAAGTGTAGCTTGCTGTGAAGTGCACTATTTAAATAATCTTGGGAGTCTTGTAATAGTTTTGTGAATTATGCTTCAAATTTTCTATTTTTATGTATTTACATGACAACGTCATCTTCACAATCAGAAATGGATCAACAGATACAAACTCCTTGCTTCCAGCTGGACATTGCAAACAGAGCAAGAAAAAGACTACTGCAAATGCTTGGGAAGTGACTTCACCTGTTTGAAGTTGCCATTCTTTCTCTGTTCCCAGTCCATCATGTCATGGAAGATGGGGATCATGATATTCCGGACTTCTGGTTGTGGAACAAGTGTAACACCAAGAAAGGGGCCAATCATTCCCGGAATAAAGTGAATCTTATGCTCACCTGTACAACACAAAGCAAAACTGTAATTAAATAAAAGCCTTCATTATCTGTCACTGAGAAAACAGGGAACCCCTGCAGTAATGACATATACAGAGTAGTGGCATGAGCATTAGAAAAGCAAACACATTCTTTTCCTGAAAGGACTGGAAAAACAGTATTTGCTTTATACCATTCCTTGCAAAGTCTCTAAAAGCATTTTTAATTTCACTCTGAAAGCCTCCAGCAAAAACTGTCAGTGCATTTTACTTGCAAAGGAATTCAAACTGTCAAAAATAACCAAACTAAAACATACTAACTAGGGGCAAAAGAGGCCACAGATACCTCTGATTGATGAAGACAAAGATTTTGAAAGGGCTGGTGAGAACAATGGTATTTAATAGAACATACATAGATTTCAAAGAACTACAGAGCTCTTCATCCTCAGTGCTATCGAAGTCTCAATTTTGTAACTGACCTTGACTTAGGACCAAATTGCATTGCTTCCCAGCAACACAAACCCAAGGCATTTTGCTAACAATCTCTTCTGTGGCATGCTAACTGCACAGTCACAGAGAATGAATCAAAATAGCCATATTTGGAACAACATTCAGTGATAAATATCTGTATCTACATATCTAAAACGGGCTTCTCGCTTCTCATTTCCATTTGTCTAGCATCATTTTCTGGTTATTTGATCTCTGTTACATTGGAGAGCCTTCTGTTCTTCACACACATGCTTAGAAACTGTGATCAAGCCTGGCTGTATCATCTTAGTTGTGCAAGATGGGTCAGGCTTATTCAGTATTTTATAACAAGGCATTTTTTCACTTCTGCGGTCATCTTCCTGACTGTTCTCTGAACTCTGTCCAATTTGTCTTTGTTTTGGGTTTGGTTTTTTTTTTTTTGAGCTGTAGAAAGCAGGACCGGGCAAACTATTCTAGAATCAAGCTGCACTTACGAAAAAACTGTGGCAGTAATATTGTCCCTCTTTTCTTACTCAAGATTCTTATGTATTTTCTCAAAGATTATGGTATCTTTTTTACTCGTGGCATTTTACAGGTAGCTCCCATTCAGCCGATTATCAGCATGATACATTTGTCTCTGTTTTCTTGAATAGCACTCCTACATATATTCCTACAAATAAAATGTTCATATTTGGCTTTTTGAATATATTGCTTGCAGCCACATTATCAAGTTATCCAATCTGATTTGTATCATTCCTTTGCTCTCTTAATGATTTACCTGTTCTCAGAACCTTGTAGTATTTGTGATCTCTATCAGCAAACATTTTTTTTTATTTTCCTTTAGAATACTATATGCTTCCTTTGTCCTCAAACGTTTCCACAGGTATTCATTTTCAATCTCTGATGGAGACAGGATACTGGCCTAGCTGAACTTGCTCTGGTGCAGTACAGATGTTACTTGGCTCTTATTAACAAAATCCTGAATTATCTAAACCGAAGACTGCTGCAGCACACTTCTAAAAGCGCAAGTCCTAGATGAAAAATCTCTATTTACCTTTTGAGACCTGTGGCAATATGTATTTTTCCCCATTTTGTAATATGCTTTATTTCTTAAAATATATAGGAAAAGATCAAATGAATTGCAAAATTTGAAATTTTATCACAAATGTTGCATTATTGTGGACAGGGCCTTTATGGGTTTTAGTTTGGGTTTTCCATTTTGTTTTTTAGGGTTTTTTTTGTTTGTTTTAAAGTAGTAACGTAAAATTTGTTAGGCATACTAGATACCTGAAGACACCAAAAAAGAAGCTTTACTGTATGCCACTTCTGGGCTTTATTATCAAATGCACATAGCTATGGTTTAGCAGTGGACTTGGCAGTGTTAGGTTTACTGTTGGACTCGATGACCTTAAGTGTCTTTTCCAACCTAAATGATTCTACGATTCTAAAATTTTGAGTCATGACAACTTTGGCTTTTGAATCATCTAGAAAATTATAAAGTTGGTTATAGCTGTGAAAATTTCTACTTTACAGCCATGGATCAGACAGAGAGTAACAGTATATCTCTATATGAACCTGACTGCAGCAGAGTTGAAGGAATTAGAGAAAGCTGATTTTATATTTGCAAATACATTAAAAACTGTCACTGATGTGTCAAAATAACCAAAATCTTCCACTGTCACATTTGAGAAAAAAGTATTCAAATTCATAGGAGTGTATTATTTCAAATAAAAAAATATGATGAGACAGTGCAGAAGAGAGTTTTTGGTGGGAGAAGAGAAGTGCTTCCTGGTTTCACAACTCTTAAGAGACACTAAGTATTCTATGATGCTACAAAAAGTTGAAAAAAAAAAAATTCCAACAGAAATCCAGGTTTACTTTGGCTTTGGTTGTTAGGACAGAGAAGGAAGAGACATACCCAGGTTCTGCCACATGCTGAAGAGCTCGTATGCCATCATCACTCTCATATCGCCATATCTGAAAGAGATGAGAGAGACAACTGCCTAATGGAACAAAAGCTGGCAAGGCAGTGATGTTAAAAAAAAAAAAAATCAAATTTACATTTAAGTCAACATAAGAATATCAAACAACTCAACTAATCACTGAATACTGTATTAGGAGATCTACTTATTTATTTCCCAAGCATTTACACATCCCAAGTTCCATAATAAATCACAGGGACTTGTGGTAAAAAAGAAGTCTCATTTTTGAGGTGGCAGAAAAGGCTGGGAACCCAACAAAACATGTTCTTACTTATCCAGAATCTTCTTCCTCTTTGCTGGTGTGGCATTTTCTAGTTGGAGACTTGGCTGGTTTATAAACAAAACTGCCAGGCTGAAGTAAGAGTTCCACACCTGTGACACAGGAAGGAAGTTTTATAACATTACAGTCCAGGGAGTAAGTTTTAAGCAAGTGTAGGAAGACATATGGTCCTTCATATATGTAGAATCAGACTGTTCCTTTTTGTAATCAAGATGTAACTTAATGTGTATCTTAACTATTGAGATACTAAACGCTTAAGGATACCAATGGATTACTTAAAACCTGGTAGGAACTAAAATTAAAAACCCCAAGAAGTTAATGCCACTGGGCTTTCCTCTTAGCACCAGAGTTCAAAAATGAATAAACTTGGTGACTTCAGTGAAGTTTTAAGTTGTTTTTTCTGTAGGCTGAACAGATATATCCCTCAAAAATCCCCGGAGATTACATTGTATCATGAATGAGAGCCCTAGAATTTGGTCTGTTTTCCCAAAGAAATGAGGCTTTTGCCATCGTTGCTGTGTGTATGTGTGCTTAGGTACACGTCTGGCAGCTTTCCCTTAGTAGCATGAACTTGTTGCCCATTTTCAACTACATCAGACAGAGGGAAAACACTCTGTAAGATACTGTGTTCCTCCAAGTTTTAAGTCAACAGCCAGAAAGAGAGACCTCTGGGAGAGGAAGATCATGAATGCCCCCACTTCAGGAAAAGCATTGCCTGAGTTCACATTTTATTAACCACGAATCTGTAAGACAGCATGCTTCATTAGCTCCACTGCTTATGAAGATACTCATTTCCTTTATGAGGGCCTCAATTTTCTTGATTTGATCTCACAGTGTATCTGTCCTACTTCCCCTCAATTCCACAGCAGATTCAAATTCCTGTCTTTTATCAGTTAGGTCATCTTCCTCACAGATACTCAAATAAATGCTGCAAATATAATCAGCTAATGTAGAGAACAGCTTTTGTTCCTTTGTTACTGCTAGTTTAAAAAGATGTCATAACATTTTCTGAGCATCAGTTCTTACTTTAAAATCAAAGTCCGTTTCCGTGAAATTCTTATGCAGTGCAGAAGACAGGTACTGAACTGTTGTAACTATGATACTGCAGTCAAAAAAAGAAAAGAAAAAAAGAACATTTGAATCTGGAGTATAACATATTACAGTGTTTTGTGGTGCTGATTTTACTATATGGACAGAGACGGGCATTTTTCATGTAATCACTGCTAGATTTGCATAGAAGTCACCTATCTATGTTTTAGTAAACAATTTGTACTAAGTGATATAAGATTAAGAATTTTCATCATTATTGTAACTTTTGGAATTTACACAGGAGCATTTAAAATCCTGTCTATTTTGCATAGCTAGGCCATATTACCTCCAGTGAAATGAAAGAATACACCCATCTTCCTCCTATTTTAAGCAGAAAGATTATTTTTTTTTCCAGAGAAGAGCAACTCAAAAAGTTTGAGCTATTTTCATTCTTGGCTATACAATGGTCCTTTATCTGGCTCACACTTCAACTCAAGATATTTGTGAGTATTTTGCCAATTCTGAATTCCCTGGTATCTTTTTGCAGGTGGCTAAATACACCTTAGCAAAAGGCAATCAAGCCATATGATAAATTCAGGAATTAATAAATAGCGTGTCGTTAAGGCAACAACAGAATCAAAAAAACAGCACGTTTCTGATTCACGTGCAAGCAGTACTTCCAGTAACACCGCTAAAGATACCTATCAGTCTAAAGGTTTATGGCAAAATTATGCCAAAGGGAACTAGGTAGCCTACAGCATCTGAGGTAACTACTCTTTCATGTAGATTTTTCTTTTCTTATAGAACTTCATTTAATCCTTGTGCTCGAAATACTGAAATCCACTTCTTTCACTTTTCATTAGCACGGTGAACTCACAGAGCGTACAGCTCAGCTGAGCCTTCAGCCTTTAGGAAAACTTCTTGTAATGGGAACCCCTCCAGTGTCAGTTACTCAGTGGTAATTCTACAGCTAGTTTATCTAAAGAAACTAGTAAATAATTCCAGCCACCCTGTGTTCATCACACTACTGCCATTCTGAACAGCATAGTACTTAACCCATCAGAAGCAAGAAAATTAGATAAAATTAAGCATTAAAATGGTAGATGACAACTTAATTGAGAAATAACTCTGTATGTAGTGCACTTGGTGTCATCGCTAGGGTCTGCTCCTCCTTTTCTAAAATAACTGAGTCCTCCTTCTAGGTAGGTTAAGGAGTGATGTTTATGGGAAGAGACAGATGTTTAATGTAGTAATTTACTGAGAAAGGGAGTTGAGAGGCCTGCTGGTTAATACCACTTGGTGTGGCTAGCTGTTCTTGCCATGTGTTATGATAGCTGCTGTGCCACTTTTACCCTCAATGTAGCTACTTCAGCTTTGGGTTTAAACTTTTAACTCTTTGATACCTGTGCATACTGGTAGAATTTAAGAAACAGAACAAATACAGAAATCCCAGTTTGGTCCAGAGTGTTAAAATAACTGCAGAATGAGGATGAGCACTCCAGAATTCCTGTCTCGATCAGTCTGATGAAACACACTGCATGACAGGTTTTAACTGCCCAGCTGAGGAGAAAAAATTCCCATAAGGAATGTCAACAGTTTATACCTGTTTCTCTACTTACTTGCTGGTGAGCAACCTCATCACCATCCAGTCTCGAGGAAAGACACTCATTTTCATCAGGTTCCGAAATACACAGAAAATCTTCAGGAGGAACTCCTATCACATAGGAAAAAAAATTTTACAAAATCACCAGCAGCTGCAGATTAATCTGTTTTCTTGATTATGCTAATCAAAAGCATTTTATATAAAATCTTGTCTTTACTTATGAAATTATTCTGCCTTTTAAACAGACTGTTGTCAGAGATACTCCTCTTTCCTGTGGAAGTTGAGATTAAAAGTTAGTTTCTGCTGTTTTGAGATGTGCCATTTCAAAATGTCAGTGGCAAAAAAGCCACCAGGGGTCTGTAGCCCTCACCAACCCCTTCTGTTCAAGGAGAGCCATAATTTAAGTTAATGTGCACAAATTTGGGAAGCATGCAGCAAGTGGAGTAGTAAGGTTACTGCTTTCCCAAAAAAGATTTCGTCTGCTAGAGACATTTGTATCCCCGAAAAGGCTTGAAATTCTCTTTTGGCATAAAATCAACACCCTTTGTCAGTAAGCTCCAGTGCATATTGAACTTCTAGTAAAAAGCTATAGAACAACTGACTTTACATTCGCAGGATTAAAAAACCTGTGTTCCTCTATGTTCTATCTATATGGTGCAATAGCGATATCCTTTTATGTCGAATAACATCTATCTTGGGAATTTATTTGCTGTTACGAAGATAATTCAGTGCTCTGTGGTCTTAAATGTTTTTGTAACACAACACCTATTATTATAAAAGCGAAAGGAAGGTCTGTGAATAGAGTGCCAGTGAATGGGAATGATTAGCAGAGCAAGTAATGCTGGAGGGATTTCCCCCTGCTCTCCCATTCTGAGTGAATCGCCCTACAAACATGATGTTCTGTTGTACCTTTAGTTCATCCTTGCTTTGGAAGTTGTCCAGTAAGTGCTGGAAATGAGTGTCTGACATCTGACGAAGCAAAGATAAAAGGCAGGAGACATATTCTCCCTGTTGACCAAATGAGAAACTATTTAATTCAGACAATCTGAAATTTCATAAATATAAAACTCAACCTGGGGTAGGGTATAAAGGGAGGGGTCTGAAATGGCCCCAATGCCTATGAGAGGAAAGCTGACATGCACAGAGATTAAAAATACTGCACGTTAACAGTTCTTGAATTACTGTTAATACATAGGAATACACCTCTTAGAGGCTCCTCCACAGATGCCAGTTTTAAGGGTCTTTTAACCAATGTTGTAGTGTAAACAAAAATAATTTGAAATTATTAATACAGACATTAATGAATAGCCCTCCAAGCATGCAGTTTTTGACAATCACCTTTTTCAGTTACTTAATGTACTATGTCTGTCAAAGGTGTGACTGCAGCTCATGCAGACATACCAGGAATTATTTAAACTAATTGGCTCATATACTCAAAATAGTATAGCGATGACAGCATTGGATCAGTATGGGCTACAGAAGGTGTCTGGAATCTTGTAAATGTTTGGCTTATTAGTGTTCACCAAGTTATGTGCTGTCATAGCTACAGTACTAACAGTATTCCAGTAAGATATGCTGAATATAGTTTGGGTAAGCCTACATGAGCTACAATTACATTTCTGGCCTGCAAAGCAGATGCACCCTAACCAGTTACCACAGTATCCCAAAGTGTTTTCCAAAGATGAGTTCCCCATTTTACATATCTGAAAGCAAAGCACAGAGAAGTTAAGCAATCTGTCCAAGATAACAAGCAAGGCAGTGCCAAGAATGTTAAGGACTATGTCTTTTGACTGCCAGTCCCTCGCACAACACTATTTTTTTCTGTGACAATGAGCAATTCATTTGGGAAACATACAAAATACTTTCTAAGCGGTATATGATAAGGTTCACACATATCACTGTGCTGTGAAATAGAAATTCAAAACACAAGGGGATTTTATACTTGGGACTGTTCATTCCATTTTAATTCTTTTTCTAATTGGCTCAAGCATGTACCCAGAAGCTTTGGCATAGGTTCTTCCAATAAACTTTACAGGGCTGAACTTCATTAGGAAAAAAGGTGTGCTCTTATGTGTGAGGTGTGTGATAAATAACAGTAAGTCAAATGGTAGGAATAAAAGGAAATTAAGGTGTTACTGGACATTTGCAAGCTAGCGCCTTTCTTGTTTTGTATCAAAGAACATGTCTGAAAACTACTAAATTTTCTTGTTTTTAATTAGGATTCTACCATTTGTTACTCTGTCTGAGCTAACATGGGAAAATACAACCTTTCTCTTCTGTGAGAAGTGTACTTTAGTGTACATCTGCCCCCAACAATACCTCTGAGGTTTCAACTATTTGATAAAAAAGGAAGTCTAAAAAAAGAGATGTTCTGAACAACAGCTTAACACCATTCATTGTGCAAAAGCTGCATTAGAGACTCTGGCAAGCAGAAATAGACTAAAATAGGCTAGAACAGAAAAGGGCAACAAATCCAGAAAAGAAGCAGCTGAACAGCAATATTTTATTCTTTTTCTCCTCTTCCATTCCATGTCAAAGAAAAAATTTCTTCCCCTGGGTCTACGCTGTCAGTCTGGACAAAGTGGTGGCTTTTCCCTCTTCTCCCACCAAGCTCAACAGCTCACTTGCCTTTGGATCTGTTAATTTCTTTTTCAAAAGTACGTAGTCTTTCATTTGCATGAAATAATCAGTGAACCTGGACAGGAGCTCTCCAGGGTATTAAGTAAAGGGACTTGTCCACTGAGCATTATGGTATTCTCAGTCTTAGGAATCACAGCCTGATACTCATACAGCCCTTGATGATACCTTTTTAGGGGTGAAGCCCTAGGCAGCTACCCAGCTAGCATATGCCTCAAGTTCTAAACAATAACTCTCATTCACAGCTGCAAAGACAAACAAGAAAATAACCTGGAAATCCACAAAAGCTTCGTGAGCTCCACTGCTTCCTGCAGACCTCACTACTGCACACAGGAAGGAATGGATTTGTGGCTTATTAAGGGAAAGAGACAAAGCCCTGGGCATTCATGCAGCAGAGATGATAATGAGGTGCCGGTGGTGGTGAGGGACTGAACCAAAGGTTAGAGAAGCAGGAAATAGAAACTGATTGTTAGTTACTAACAGTGATTTCTGCTGTGCACTGCGGGCAACGCTGCCCTCTTACCGCCTCCTGAGACTGCGATTTACTCATGATTGTAAGCAGAGTTTGTAAAAGCACATCCAGGAGGCTCTCCACCATCATCTCAACCTCCTCCACGACATCTCCCTCCTACAGTAAGTGGTGAGCAAACAGACAGTTAGAACCGGAGAGAACAGAATTGGCAAAGACAATTCTGCAGAGTCAGCCATACCACAAACTCATTTTGATAGAGAGCTCCGTAACAGGTTCAAAGAAGTACAATCAAATTCCTCATTGGTACCAGATACTGTTGTGATGCCAGTGTGTGTGTGTGTTACCTCGTCAGTCTCTGTTGGAAACATTCAGGGTCACAGCCATAAAGGTAAATCTATAATCAAAGGTCTGCATGCACTCTAGAACACAATGGGATTAAGTTATGTTCAGGAACTTTTATTCCATGGCAGTATTATTTTACCTTATTACCATGATACCTGTCATCTCATTCCTTTCACACAAAACCATAACTTGTAATTGGAAATGCACATTGGTATGAATTATATTTAGCACCATGAGCTTCCTCCTTTAGAGTCAGGTGGGGAAACTTCACCACTCTCTGTTTGTGAGCATTGCTTTAAATGATCAAGTTACCATTTGAGATCAGAGTATTATGGTGATCAAAGCTGGGTGTTTAAACTCAGCAGCAATTTCCAGAAGTGTGATTTCATTGATTGGATAATTTTAGAGTATTCTCTTAACACAAATCACAAAGTGCTAGTTACTGTCTCTTGCAGAACTACAAGTCCTAGAGCTGTGTAGAGCTTTTAAACTCCACTGACATCTAAGTTCTGGGCTTGGATGAAGAAAATTAAACACTGTCAAACCTGGTAAATGCGTATGCTTTTTCCCCTCCTAACAGCAAGAACACTGTGTAATCAGAATGCTCTGAGTCACACACACAAAAGCAGACCCTCATTTCAGATGTTCTCCTGCTGACAGAAAGTTAGCAGGATTTCATTTTTAAAAGGATCTTTGAAAAACCTGTATTAACCTATAAAAATCCCTCAGTCTTCATTTTACTACATCAGTGGTGCAATAAAAGAAAAAAATTTAAAAAAAAATCAAGCAGCAGATTACCAAAGAGCTGGTCTTGATTATGGAGAAGATACTACTGAGGATCCCAGAGCAGATAAGCAGCTCCTTCTGCTGTCGTAGGTGAAGGTGAATGTGGTGAAGAACTACAGGTAGCAGGATGCGCCGGGACTCTGAGAGAAGGAAAATCAGATCACAGTTCTTCCAAAAGAACATTAAATTTCAACCATCCCAGCCAGCAGCTTTTTGGTATCCAAACTAGCCTACTGATATACAGCATGTTTAATTGGTGCAATTTCTATTGTACAGATTGTAGTACACTACGCTTCTAACAACCGTATCTAATGAATGAATAGTGCATCTAGCTTCAAAAGTTCAGAAATGCAGTATACATGATATTCTCAATAGTGATTCAGCTTGGAAACAACAGTTGTGAACTGATACTTCCTAATGTTGATTTTCTTCTGTGCAAACCGTTCCTCACTTCGTGTTGCTTTCCAGCTCTATTGTCACAGCTAATAGAGCTTCTCCAATGTATGCCTTTTGGAAACTGGCTAATTCTTCTCCTTTAGGTGGCTTACAAACCTTAATCTTATTAAAGAAGGGAAAGCAGGCAGCAACTGCAGAAAACAGTAGGCAAAACAGGAAAAAAATTAATAAAAGACAGAGGAAAAAAGTGGCAAGATGTCAGCAAACAGACTGATAGGAGAGACAGAAGGAAAATAAGTCATCATCATCTGGGAGGAAAGAAAAAGAGAATGTATCTTCCTTTAATTGCAAGACCTAAAGAGTAGGTAGGGTGGGCAGGCAAAAGATAACTTTGGAAGCTAGATTCATCTTCCCAGGGGCAGATGGGACATGGGAGAGAGTGCTGACCTGGGAGTATCGGGTCGTGCTTGCATGGGAAGGAATAGGATAGGAGTCTACCATTATGTTGGGTGGAAAATGCGGCATCTATGCAGTCATAGCTGCCTTGCAATGCTGAAGCTTTCTTTCTGGTTTTTGATGCTGTAGTGAGATGTCATGGTGCTATGCAGTAGGTAAAAGCATCATTAGTTGCCAGTGTCATTGTAAAGGAGAAATGAAGGTTAATGGGAAGGAGTAAAGCCCTGGACCCTGTGGGCAAAGTTACACCTGGCTTTACTGAGACGACAGAAGGGGAGGTTTTTGCCCATGAACTGCCTGTTTCACAGCCACCTTTGGACTAATCTGCTCATTCTCTACACTCTGGTATTTTTTGAGATGAATTTCAAATTTAAGAAAAAAAAAAGTGTATAAACAATTACAATAGATGGTTTAAACATAATTCTGTGTTATCATTCTCGCCTTGCACTGAGTAGAATAATTTGAGTGCACTAACTTGAGTTCCTCACTACAGGGAAGATAAGTCCAATGGTGCTTTTTATCTCTACTATTACCTTCATAACTTCTTTCATTCAGACCTTTATGTATGAAATAAACTCACAATCTCCAACCCTTCTTCATTCAATTAAAGAATTACTTAAAGAATACTTAAAGACTTACTTTAAAGAATACTTCAAGAATTACTACTATGTTGAGCTAAAGAAATATTGAAGTTATAATGTACAGATTAAACATACTTTAAAAGAATGTGGTGGGTTTCTCACATAACTTTACCTCCCTGTTGCTCTTTCTCAGACAACAGGCTTGCTGGAAAGCAGGTTATCTTCCTATCCATGACAACAATAGAAGACTAATACAAAGTATCAAGTGAGATTTGGTGGTTTTAATAATTGACTTGATTTGTTAACGTACGTATTTTTATCAACCTTTAATAACCACAATTTATCCATGATGGATTTATAAACATTTTCTACCACAGGGAAACTTAAAAGCACCCGCAGTGAATATATGTAACAATGATGCCACCAAGATAAATAATTACCGAGATTATTGGCATTCAGCAATGAATTGTTTGCAACAAAGCAACTGCAAAGTAAATGTAACGTGTTCCTACTCCCAGCAGCAAGACTCAACCTCAGATACCTCTGTCTTACCTGAGAAAGAGAACAGGCGGCTGTCAACAGTGCGTGCAATAGACTGTAGCTTAACAACATCCATTGATTGCCCAATGTGTACTGTACTGGGCATGCTGCCCAGAGTACCCCTCACGAACTCTGCTACTTCCTGCACAGTGAACATCTGCAACAGCTCATCAAAGATAGCGGGGAAGGAGTTCAGCAAAGCAGCCTGAAAAAAGTAAATGAAGAAGCTGAGTATTTTGAATTCTGTAACTGCAGCTAAATGCAGTGAAATAGAAACAACAATAAAACTGAATTAAGGGTCTGCATAAAGCTACTAAATGGTGCACCATGGCTCGTGTTAATGTTTTGCAATATCTAAAGTTCATAGTGAACAAATCACAAATCACACATAGTATATAAAAATCAAGCACTGCTGCAATACTAAGTCTTACGATAAGTTGAGCACATACGTGCTGTAGAGCTTCAAAAGGCTGTATTTTAGGACACAGCTTATAAAACAGAAAAAAATTGAGGTACCTGAAGAACAGAAAATAGCCCATTTTTGTTGATTTACTTTTTTCAATAAATATAAAACTTGCTTCTGATTAGAGAGTGCCGTACCAATTTTTTGTACTTAGCAACTACCTAAGACAGTTAAAACTCTTCAGAAAATATTCTGAAGAATGTGTTGACAGACCCTTAACCATAGCAGCACTGTCATGTGACATTATGGTATTTGTGCAACAGGGGTGGGGTGCAATTTCATGTGAAAGAGGCATCACATCATGCAAGTAAGTGTGCATGTGATTCTTGCAGTAATGGATATTTCCAGTAAGCTGCAGCTATCCTTGAAGGTGATTCTTAAAGTGCAGAAACAACATCAGCACAACAACAACAAAACCATCAAACTCTTCATCTCTTATTTCACAGTCTTTCAATTAATTTCTTCATGCCAGTAGAAAATTCCATGCATCACCCTGTCCTCAAGTTCCACAGACTTGGTGTCATACCTAACAACTGCCACACACCTCTACAGTTTTAAAATTCCTCTCTTTCTTCCTCTACATCCTACCCAAGGTCCACACCTGTTTCCTCATTGTAACTACTTAAATCCCTAGATGGTTGCTTTCTTGAAGTGCTGCACAGTCTGGTTTTGATTCAGCTGCCTTACTCCCATCCACCCCCCGCCCCGCACACACTGCCCTTCTTGCTGTTCCCACCTCCCTTGTCTGAAGCTCTCCACACAAACCGCACTGATTTCCCGCACAAGTTCAGAACTACCAAACTTCGTTGCAGATTTCTGTTCAGCTTCACCCTGCCAGAGTCTCACCACCTGTTGGTATTTTCTTCTAATCTGCAAGTTCTCCTTTCCTCACAGATTTTTTTTTGTTTTCTCATTGCATAAACATTTCCGTACCTCTCCCATGCTGGCTCTGACACTCGGCATGCCTCTCCATCCAAATCCCATATAATACACAGCTTCCTTCTTTGCCAAGTCCTTCCTCAAAGTATCTTTTCCTTCAAACAACAGTGATATCTATTCAATAGTCTTTGAGCAAAGCCTAAGTTATTTTTACAACTAACACTGCAGAGCCCATTAAATTATTCTGAATATAAATTTACCTCGTTCTTCTTCGTGCTCGTTATCTCTCTCAACATCTCATCTTGTTACAATCAATTCAGATTACACAAAAACCCACATAGCCTCCTGGGTGTTGTCACCTATTTGTTGCTACATACATACAATGTACTAACAAAGTAAACAAATATGAATCATTTAAATAGCTCATGGTACTCTTGAAAAGCTATAACAGCCACAAATCCAGTCACCATCTTTATCTTTGGCATAATACAAGTGAAATTACAACACTGGCCCAACAAATCCTTACAGTTTTCCTAAACTTATTTCTATTACTATAAAGCAGAAGGATTTCTGTGGTGATTTAGGATATCCAGTAGCAATCTAAGGATCCTCACGGGAACTCTTCAGGAAGCTCTGGAGCCATCTTTAGGAACAGCTATGTTATTTCATCAGTTCCTTGGAGGGCCCTTTTTTGTACAACACCCTAAAATATGCTGGAACATTACTCATGTCAAACTAATTGCCTGGAGGGAAGGACATAATCAGTTTTAATCTCATTGCTGGAAAGAACTATATTGAGATCTCTCTAATATCCTGGATAAGAGGACAAGTGTGAAGAAAATTACGTTTGCTACAGCTTCAAGGATTTCTGTAGATATTTAACAGTTGTCCAGATTTCCAGAACTAGTACCTCATCTCCTTGGCTCTCCTTAACAATTTGACATATATAATCTTGCATACACCCTCAGTACTGTCTTTTCAGTGTGTGGATGCCATAAGCTGTTCCATTAATTACTGAAATATTGCACATTTCCTAGTTTTAAAGTACCAGCCACTTGAACATTAAATTCCAGTTTATACACAGGAAAAGAAGGTTTGGGGTAGGGAAAAGGAATTAATTGAGAACATCCATGATGAAATACTCGTGTAGTTCTGGGGATCATTACTTACAGAATTAAATGACGGCCTTGAAGTACCACCACATTTTTGTGGGGCACATGTCCCAGCTCCGCTCGCCTGCCCTCCAGGCTGAGAGGCCTACGGGGCAATTGGGATCAAGGGGCAACATAGTGGCAAGGGGGAAACAAAAAGTAAACTTTTCAAAGATTAAACAAGGACAGGCTTTACAAATTACAAACGTCCAAAGTAAGAAATACCATAGTGAGAGAAAGGAGGAAAAAAAAAAAAAAAAAAGAGAGAGAGACAAAAAGAAAAAGGGAAAATAACCCCATCCTCAAATCTCGTCTCCCTCTGTATTTGTGATCAACACAACTGAAAAACAAATGAAGAACCCTAGACAGCCTGCATTCATAAGATGCTGTTTCCACTCACTGTCACTTTGCCTGCAAAATTCTGTGCACTGATTTCTCATGTTCTGGCTCATCTTACTATACCCTCTAATGGGTGATTAAAAAAAGATTAGAGCAGCTGTTCTCAAAATCTTTCAGAGCAGCTTCTTAAGAAAGAGCTCACACTGCTGGCAGCTTCCCTAACCAGTGGAGTCACTCCATTTTGTTGCAACATTCACAGCAACTGCTTCTTTGGCAAACTACAGTAGGTGTTCAAAACATCTGTAAATAGTAAATTAGTGATTACAAATCACCTTCGTATTACCAGGAAGTTCTAGGTGGTCCATTTTGACATGCTGTGAGCTGAGGCACACACAATACATTTGACATTACTATTTAAAACTTTTAAATACAGAAGTCTGTAATTTAGTACAGCAGTCTTTAAAATATGAAACAAAACTTAGCAGCATGCTTACTCACTTTGAGTAGTATCTTAAAGCCCACATGAATTCTTCGTGCAGCCATCTGGGCCATATTCAAAATAATATACTAAATGCGAGTGTGGGTATCACAGTATGCTTGTGGTCAGGCTGCATATGATTCTGACCATAATTTTAGAGCATGCTGGAATTAAGTTTATCTGACTGCAAGTACATCAATTGAGCAACATCACAGTAGAGAAGTTATGACCCTAAGTATTGACTTAAGCTACCACAATTAAAGATTTAAAATTTCTTGAGGCCAACCAAAAGACATATGAGAGACTTGAAAATGCAGTTTACTTTTGCGAAGAGCAAAAATTGTATTCTTATGTGACAAGTCACTTTCCCCTTGAGAGTCCGCAGCTCAGCTCCCCTGTATCTGTGAAGTGCTGCAAAGCTACTGTCTAATAACATTAATTGGCTATGTTGTTTTCCAGTATCATCAGCTTGTTAGAGGGGGAAAACTCTACTAACCTGCTTTTAATTGCCATGTGCCCATATATCCTACCTGTGCAGAAAATAGCTGCCTTTTGGTTTGCCAGTTAAAGTGTAGAAAATAGCAAACCTGTGTGAAGATGAGAGTCTCAGAGCTCCTGCTGTCCAAGCTGAGCACAAATCTGATGGACTGGAAAAGCTCCTGGATGCTGGAGCGGAACTGTTCCTCCTCCATTCCACAAGTAGCTCTGGAGTAAAGGATCCGAGATTGGACAATGAACTTGAAAAGATATTCCAAGGCCTTAAGGAGCAGGAGAGGAAGAAGATTAAGGTAGAGAAAAAGAGAGAAAGAAAAATAAAGGAGCTTTAAAGAGAACCAGGAAAGATTCTAGGTGCATAACAACTACATTCTTCAGCTTTAGAAAGAGAAAGAAAAACAGGTTTTGTAAGTTAGGTAATTCAGTTAAGGAAGAGTTACTCATAGGCAAGTACCCATTCTCAATTTATAATCTTTGTTACTAGCATGTCTCACTAACAAAAAAAAGTATGCATTTAAGTCAAATAGACAAATCTGAGTTACATAATTTGAGGAAAATCTTGGTGAAGATAAGAGACTTCTAGTTTTCTCATGACTTGGCACAATGTGTCTGAAGAAACTATTCTCCTGTTTTCATTCAAAATTTATCTTTAATTGCTTGAGTTAGCTAAGCCAGATTAAGATAAGTGGACTGTCAGTGGGACAGAAGAAGGGTTACCTGGAAAAAGGAGAATCAACTTTTCAATATGAACACAACAGCAAGGTTCACCTTTATTTCTGGCAGCTACATGTACAAAGAGAAATAAATGCAGATGCAGAAACAGAAGACGACAAGAGCAGCATGTGAAGCCCCCTGGCAGCCCCTAACAGTAGCAAGCAGCAGTACTGTAGTGAGTATCTTCTTACTTCAAGCTGTGATAAGTTAAAGTGTCTTTCTTGTATTGTCACACATGAAATTTGGAGAGCACCCAGCAGAGGGAGAATAACCTGCCCAGAAGATGGCATTTAACACCGTTATACAATGTGTAGTAGATGCTGCAGTCCTGAAGGACTGGCAAATTGGATCTTTTTGTAGTGGAATGATAATTTGCTCTATGACATGGATTAAGTCTGAATTTTCAACCTAAACGCCTTTAACTAAAATTTTGTAAATGGCATTATTCAGAACTCCATTACTTTGGCAGCAGTGTCAATGAAGAAAAATACATTGTTCTATGCAGCCTTTAACAAGCTTACCCATCTATCAAAGGTTCTCACAGACACTAATATAGCAATATAACATTCCACATAGCAACAAGGCCTTTTTGATCATTTGGTGTACACAACTGTCAACACTGAAATGTACTAAATATCAGTGACTTTTAGACTTCACTTCTTCCCTTAATGCTTAACATGATATACCATTAAGGCAGGATTAAGGGAAGACATGATGCATAGTTTGATGATATCCTCAAAATTCAGCACAGGAAACAAACAGGCTGGAGCTTCAGTAATCATAGTCTATACAGAAACATTAGTAATACTCCACTGTATTTGCTGGAAAGTATTCTTGTCTTGCTTCACCGTTTGCAAACTGAAAGTTAATTCAAATACAAATTTTGCTCTCATCAGATATTCTTGCATCCATGAGATACCCCTCATTGAACCACCACGCTATATGCACGAATATGCAATGTTATGCTGTAAGCTTTAGAATGCTACAGCTTTAAGGATAGAGAATGGGAATGTGAAATTCCTCATAAAGCCATCACAGATTTCAATATGCCACTGATAGTTACAGCCTTTTTTTTTTCCAGGAATGCTGGCAACTTTGTTAATTTGGCAGTACATTATTTATACTTCTGTACTAAAACACCTCCCAGCGAACCTTCCTTACACCAGAGAACTTCATCAGGAAAGAACACTTTATATTTCTGGATAGTTTCCAGACAAAGGTCAATTGGTTCACTACAGTCAGCTCTTTAAGGTTAGCATCTCTGCTGCTAACACCAAATACAGCAAGTCAGGTGCTCCTACAAGCTGTTTTATAGGTTTGGTATAGACAACCATAATTCAAACCTGAAAGCTCGTAACTTTAATGTGAAGATTATGTTTTGCAATGAATCAGAGGATTTATGTATGAAATTCTGTAATTCTCTGTTGAAAGTGAAATGGCAGGCTTTCAGAGACACTCCACATCCTTAGCACAGACAACCTAAACTGTTGCCTAGAATGAACCCACAAAGGCAGTTAACTGAAGAGTTCAGAGTGCTTGCAGACACATGGCTGAGATGGTAAAAACACAAACCAAGTCTTGTTAGCACAAATCAGCACTTGGACTAACTTTGACTCTTACTACTTACAAAATCACAGATATGATGCATATATGTGCCTAAAGACATAGAAGTGCATTGAAATAAAATTCAAGCCTTCTACTATGTTTGGCATAATATAGAAAATCAGTATCAAATTAAAGGAATTTTCTTGAAAACGTAGTCTCTATTCATGTTCACACAATAGGTGAGCACACACCACTCACCTGCGACCAGCAACCTAAAGACTCACGGTACATCACACGCAAAACTTAAATGGACAAAAAGCATCATAACCTTATTTCCTCACAACCAAACAATCCCTAAATTCTACCAGTGGTACTCCAGGAGAGATGAGAAAAGGGAGTAAGAAATGTGCACATAGGTAACACATCTCAAAGAACTTCCACCTACTAACGAGTAACCTTTCTTTCTTCTCTGAGTGACTGTCCATATGCGTGTTCACTCTGTGAAAACAGGAATAGCACATCTCAGCTTGCACAGATTACCTGGTGGCTGGTTGCAATGTCCCAGGAGAATTAAAACCAGAAGACCACTATGACAAAAGCAGCATCAGTTAGAAGCTTCTGTGATAACACATGTAAAAAAGTGGATACATTTCTGTGGTTATTCTGCACGTCTAATGGATAAAAATATTCTTCAGAGACACTAGTGTCATTTGAGCCTTCAGGGATTATGCTCAGACAACATCTGATGGTTTTACTGTAGCACATTCATAAATCCAGTGGACAGTATGGCTGCACATCTGGACTCATCTGCTGTAAAGATGAAGAGTCTGTTCAATTTAAACAAAAGGCAAACCATACCTGATGTTCAGAGTATGAACAGATGAATCAACCTTGTATAGAGCTGCTTTAAGGAAAAGCACAGATTAATTTCCTAACTCAAGAAACCCGAGGATTACCTTAGGGAAGAATCTGGAGTATGTAGAATGGGTAACCTTATCATAAGCACAGTGTATGTAAAGAGGATTAGCTCTGAAGCTCTGAATCTCTTTCACTGTCCTAACCAAAGCAAAAAAAAGCCATTTTCATTAGTCTCTGAGTATCCACTTCACCACTCAAGAGCAGCTAGCAAACTTCTTCCTGCTACCGTCAATGTGTTTTTTCCAGAGAACAGCATACTTGCTTCAAGCACAAGAAGCATCTACTATGCAGTTTTAAGAAAAAAAGTGCAAAGGTTCGAGTGAAGGTACAATTTGAGTCTTGTGAGAGCAGATGAAAAGACCTAGGGCAAAGTTCCAGGCATTGGCAATAAAAGAAGGAGCAAGTCCCACAAACAGGCTGACGAGGGCGGAACAATTGTAATTACATCAGCAGTTTTCTCGTATTCTTAGAAAAAGTGAGACTGTAGAAAAAGTAAATCACCAAATAAGGTAATTATTTCTGAATGAGGTAATCAATAAGTCCAGAGACAGACTGGTCTCAAAAGCAACAGACTGACATTTCTTTTTTAAATTCAGGGTGAGGGCGACAATTTGGAGGAGTCCCCAGTATCAAAAGGCAGGCTGAGGATGTAATTCCAAATCTCTCATTCATTAGCTCCCTGGCTGGCATGGCTCAGAAAGTATGTTCACGGTTTTGAAGAAACCGTGCTGCCCCACAGTAATGGTATGCAGTACCTCAAAGTCTCTAAAAAAAGTCTGATGCATGTTCTGTGTGGTTCAGCTCCAGAACACTGATATGAAGATGTGACTTCCTGAGGAAGAAAAGGTCTTGCTTTTTCAGTGGGTTACTCAATGCAGGCAAAACCCACCTGTGGTTCTACTACTGGAAGATAACTGAAGCTGAAAGGGCATCTCCTAGAGACACTTCATAAGTTTTGCCATGACTAGTAGGGAAAGTAAAACTGTCTGTGGAGCCATGCATGGACACTTCGTTACAGAATTCTCCAGGGACGCACAGGCAGCTGTATCTGGATGCAACTTACATGGAGCTTGTTATAGGGCATAATAAAGGAACATGATGCCATGTGTTCTAGAACAGGTAGAGACATCCTTTCAGTTATAGTTCCTCCAGGTTTCACAGAAGTTTTCTGAGAACTAAAAGCAGTCTTGAGGGAGGTAAGTAATTTTAGAAATAGTCTAGATCACCGCTTGCTAATGCCAAGGTGGAAAATCAGAATCCTATGAGACATCTGCATATCCATCATGAAAGTACACAGACAGTCAAGAGCCAAAAAAGAGTGCAGAGATACTTCAACACCTGCTTTAGGGTACTATGTTTAAAAGCTAATTCAGGGAAAAAGGGACAGAGAGCTACCCTGTTTTCTCAGTTGAAGAACTACTAATGCAAGGAATGTAGTGAAGACATCCAAGAATACAGAAATTCCCAAGAGTAGAATATAGTACTAGTAATGACGCATTAGCAGTGATAATAGTTTTGGTACAAACTTGCTCCAAACGCCTGAAATAAAATCTGGAAACAAAGAAGGAAATCAGTCACTCTCCTGTTATGGAAGAAGATAAAGACCTTAATTTGGGCCTCCAAGATACACCTGCAAAGGCAACTGTCTGAATAAGATGTGACAGCAGTGTCAGTCGTAGAGGATGTACTGTTTCTGCAGAAACTCTGGTGGTAACTATAATTCCTGTGCTTGGAAAGGCTTGGGCTGTCAGGTCTTCAAATTGACCTCACTCGTGGAGGGAACAGCTGCTTTCTAGGCCAACACTTGAGATTCCCAGCAGGCAAAGAGCTGCCTTGGAATCCTTGAAAGAACGTACCTTATTCACAAACAGTATGTCGAATAACCAAGCTTCTGAAAGACATTCCGGCATTCATATTTTTAATATTTCTGAAGAGGACTACTATGAGGTTCAAAAAATGCAGATCACATAGGGACAATACTATACATCTCTGTTTGCTGCACTGCATATAGCACTAATGAGTGGTTTGAGAGGGAAGAAAACCTTCTAGAAGTCATTCCAGCTGGAGATCTTCCTCTCATCTCATGATATTAATAGGTTCCTTTGTAATTCAGAAAAAAAGGAAGGATAAGGATGGAAAAAAGAATGACAAGTTGATAATTTCCTGAAAGACATCTTTGCCCCATTTTTACCATTCCCTATGAATCTGTGGTTGAAAAGTATTACAAAGAAGTTTTAAGTATGTAAATATCTACAAAAGACAAAGTAAACACTGCTATAATGCCCTTGTAAGTATCAGGATACGATCCTAACAGGAGATCTTGAGAGCTACTTGACGGTGGTGATGCCATACCATTCAAATGGAACAAGGATTCTCAAAAAATAAAAATTACTTCCTCAAAAATACTGACTGAATTAGACTAAAGGAGGCAAAAGAAAGAACAAAAATATCACAAGAAGAAAAAAAAAAGCCATAATAAATTCTGAAACATATGCCAAGCCACAAGCATAAATACATTTACAAGGAGCAACCTTTAACTTTCCCAAATGGTTGCCAGAAATTAAAGGACTAGTGTATGTACGTGTGTGCGCTTCACCTGTGAGATGCTTCACCTGTTTGTACTGACGTGAAAAAGTAAGAAAGGGAAAGTGCTAATCTCTGCCACTGCTACTAGTTCTGAAAGTGCCCAGACTCAAACATTTGGACATAAGCCTACTGTCCTGGTTTCAGCTGGGATAGAGTTAACTGTCTTCCTAGTAGCTGGTACAGTGCTATGTTTTGAGTTCAGAGCGAAGAATGTTGATAACACTGATGTTTTCAGTTGTTGCTCAGTAGTGTTTAGACTAATGTCAAGGATTTTTCAGCTTCTCATGCCCAGCCAGTGAGAAAGCTGGAGGGGCACAAGAAGTTGGCACAGGACACAGCCAGGGCACCTGACCCAAACTGGCCAACGGTGTATTCCATACCATGTGACGTCCCATCCAGTACAGAAACGGGGAAGTGGGGGGCAGGGATTCGCCGCTCGGGGGACTGGCGGGGTGTCGGTCGGCGGGTGGTGAGCAATTGCACTGCGTATCATTTGTACATTCCAATCCTTTCATTATTGCTGTTGTCATTTTATTAGTGTTATCATTATCATTATTAGTTTCTTCTTTTCTGTTCTATTAAACCGTTCTTATCTCAACCCACGGGTTTTGCTTCTTCTCCCGATTTTCTCCCCCATTCCACTGGGTGGGGGGGAGTGAGTGAGCGGCTGCGTGGTGTTTAGTTGCTGGCTGGGGTTAAACCACGACACCTACTCAGAGTGAGAAGGTACAGATGGACATTCACTCAAAGAAAAAGATCTTCCTGCCAATTTTGGAATCTTGTATTTATGTACTTGACACACTACCTTTCTGTTTTACAGCTACACATAGTAAAACTAATACTTTATTTATTCTCTGATTTCTCTGTAATAGCACCAAAAAGATTCCCTTTGTTTCACACACCATTAGAAATCTGCGCCTTCCTGCGAGATCATACTCTCATCGCGGAACTGTGATTCAGGTCCTGGGCAATGATAGTTGTTAGAATTTCCATCCAGTTAAAGGCTCGTTTATCTGCTGCTTAAAATACTCCAGAACTTCAACCGGTAATACAATGAAGCATGTCACAGCCAGAAATGAAAAGCAGATCTTTGATCCACAGCACCTGTGCCTAATACATTTAAAATAACTGCTGCTTGAAGTGCAAGGTGTAGACCACATATATAAACGGCCAGTGCATATACTCCATGTAAGTCCCACTTATGCTCTCCATAGTGCTTCAAAAGGACTTAAGGAGACGTAATTCTTCCATTTTTTTCTGCACAAGAGTGAATCTCCGCCCAAAATTAAAATTTTAGCAAAATATTAAAAAAAAATAAAATTCTGGTTAAACAAGTAAGAAGTCAGTGCCAGACTACCCTTCATTTTATTCACAGCCTCCCTGGCCCTTTTGTAGTCACAGATGGAACAGACACACAAACACTTTCATTGACTACATACTCTCATCGCTTCCTGGATGTGGTCTTGGCGTACAAGCTCAGCTGAACGGTCCATGTACCACTTCAAACATCGGATCAGTTCTCTGAATATAACAAACAGTGAAAAGAAGAGGAACCTTCAGCACTCTTTTAAAATTAGTCAGGCAACAAACATTTTGGGTTTAGGGAGAAATCTATAAAATAGTCTCATTTCACTTCATTTCAGTGGTCAGTTATAGTTGTCCTAGCTACTGAATTTACGTAATATATACATTTATTTTAAGTTTCAAAACCAGAAAAGAATTTCTTCTCTGTAATTGACTTAGACCATAAGGAACACTAAGAGGACATCAAAAAGATGTCATTAAAGAGGTAACTTTGATAAAGGCATACAACATAGTTCTAAGACCAAAACATACTCTTTTTTTTTTTTTTAGTAAGAAATTCCAGATCTAAGTTCTAAGTAAGAAGTTTTTAGAAACTAAGATTGCAAAAAAATACATGCATCTATTTTCCTAAGTACACTATACCATTTGAACTAACTTAGAGAGTTGTATTAAAAACATGTTTTATTTCAGACACCAGACTACCAAAAATCATTTGTTTTGTCTGAAAGAGGTGATAATTAACACAAAGCAGACACTTTTTACCCTCTGAACATGACTATGCTTTCTAGTGTTGTATAGTATCTAGGGCTTTTTACCTGCCATTGACAGAATATTTTTAATATTTTTTTTTAATTACACTAAAATGTGAATGGCTTAAAACAATCAAAATCAATTTTAAGCTGTTTTTAATAGTTTATTGTGGCCAAAGATAGAATATGCCAAATATACAAAAGAAATGGTCTAAAAGAAAGGAAGAACAACACCCTGAATGATAACTGTTACTGCTTTCAAAAATCTGTCTTACTCTCTAATGCAAAATTCAAAAAGGAGTACTAGAAAATAAGGCAGAATCTTCAAAGTGACAGTGAAAATTAAGTTTCTGATGTCCTGAAATTATACATTTACTGTAAATCAAATAGAACATCATCTTATGTGAATACCTGTCTATTTTGGAAGAGGAAATAACAATCAGTTCTCTGAGCTTTCACACAAGCCTTATATCCCAACATCCTTAAGACAAGAAACGTATATGCTCTTGGTAGCTCATTAGTACAGACTGATAATGAGTTGCTGAGTGACAGTGTCTCTTCAGTTAATAAAAAAGAAAGTAAGATTTGCCAGTTCAGAAAGGCAAGATAAATTCCAAAGTCTGCTCACTCTTAGCCACAGGTGACATTCAGCAGCTTTTCTCTATAACTGTGCTGGGAAACTTTCATGGGAGTAGTTCTACTTTTGAAAACCACTGCTAACATGAAGGTTATGATTCTGATGGTGACATCATTCAAAAGCTTGCTAATACCATCTCTTGAAGTGATGGCTAAACAAAACCTACTTGTAAGCCAGCGCTCCTGCAAAGTGCTTCTGAATGTAAGTGTCCATCACAGGTCGAAAATGAAAATACTTGCTGTCACGCAGCAGATTTATGATGAATACCTGTGGGAGATGAAAAAGTGAACCCATACTAAAGGAAATTGCACGTTGTTGCTAGGTTTCTATCAACAGGTTACACAAGCTAGGGAACAATGAAATACATGAGTTTCTTTAAACAGTCAGTAGTTGTGTTATTAGATGTTATTGTTTGCTTCTCCCCTGAGATAGCAAATATTGCTGTCCTCCGATCTGTTGAGGCTATCCTGCCACCCTCACCCAAGATTATTACAGAAAACGTTAAGGCTGGACCCAGCTGAATATTTCATATTTCATGGAAGTAAAATACTAGCAACATGATCACAAGAAACTTAAAACTCACTGACCATGAGATAAAGAAAAGTAACAATTCAGCAGCTTACCAAAGACTGAAAGACCAACAGACCATACTTTTCTGTGTTGTCATCCAAAACTACAAACAATGTGTCGAGAATATCTTGTAGGAACTAAAATGACATGAATAAACAAAGAATTTCAAATTCAACTGTATTCAAAAGAAGGTTATTTTCCCCCCTGCTTTAATTATTTCATACATGTTGATATCTTTGTGAAACACTTGCCAAGGACAAACCACTTCAGATTCATCCGTATGATGCGACAGATTTTCATTTGTTTTTACTAAGAAGAATTTTTCTCTTTACAAGGAATATTTCTAAACAAAAATGACAGAAAAACAAAAAATAAGAAACATGTACTGCATGCCGGATTTGTAAATATAACTGAGTGTTCCTTTCACTGTAAGCTGACTAAAAGTGCTGCCTAACAACAGTGGCAAACCAACTTACTTTCATTCCCATATCATTAGAGTGTATCAGATAGTGTTTGTCATCAAATTTAAGACTTGGAAGCACATTAACTGGTGCTCCAAATTATGCTTAATATTGAAAACTTTTGTTATATGACAGTAAGTAAAGCTTTTATAACAAGCATTAATTGGGTCATATTGCCAATTTTCTTTCATCCGTAACACTGCAGCTTACAGTATGCTGACAATTCAGTGATTTTCTTTCCTGAAAGCACAGTTCTCAGAAAGGATGACTGTGAAGAAGAATGCTCAAGATCAAGTCAACTGCACATTCTCTCATGTTTTTTTAATCTATTCTAATTAAATTTCTAATGTGGAAAACAAGAAATAAAATAAAACAATTTATGA
The DNA here is from genome assembly GCF_026419915.1 of Harpia harpyja. Lineage (NCBI taxonomy): Eukaryota > Metazoa > Chordata > Aves > Accipitriformes > Accipitridae > Harpia > Harpia harpyja. The sequence continues at coordinate 5,685,252 of NC_068969.1, forward strand.
AGTCTCTGAAAGGATAAAATTTCTTTTTTTCTGAGTTATTGCATTCTGGTCTTCATATCCCAATGCCAAATGGCAGCTGATTTAGGGAGGGAATCAATTACTTCTCCCCTTGGAATAATTTAAGCCATATTTTTTTATGCTTTTCTCTATAAAAAAAAAAGATACTTTTACTGCCCTACAAACAAAGCGTACAAAACGTGACATTCTTGAAGAATTCCAGTATAAATGGGGTATTGTCCTCTTCTGTCACTGTTAGAAAGTTATCATGAAGATTAACATTCAAGATACGGCAACATTCAAATGAGTTACAGTGAAGTGGCTTTAATCATAAACTACTAATTAAGTGATGAGATTTCTCTTTGGTTGTTTGCGAGTACAAATTACCTCCTTTTACTTCTAGATTTATAGAAATAAATTCTAGGGAGAGTTCTCAGCACACCTAAAATTATCAGAGGAATGCACTTTTCTTTTGCCGAGACCACAAGTATACAAATGCATTTTGAAGTTCCTTTGACCTAAGAAAGTTCAGGTCACACACCGGATTGGTATGTAGAGCAACAGTGGTTACAAAACATGATGAAAATATCAGATAGGAGATAGATTACTGATAGGTGAGACACGCTAGAGAGCAATTGGTGCTCTAGGCAACAGCTCCACTTGACAGTGCTGGGACAGGAAAACGGGTTTGCCAGATGGTTCATTGGCCATTGAGCAACCCTTAACTTTCAAGGTTTCACGTTTCTTTCTCCTCTACGCAGACATTTGGAACATACTTGCAAAACAGAAATACAGATCAACTCTACTAGCTGTTTAAGAAGGCCAAGTTTTGTGAGTCAACTCTGTTTTCTTCACTCTAGAAATGACCAACTACACTTATGCAATTTCAGAGAACATGCTTTAGAAAATACCACTGGAACGGGTAAGTCTGCACAAAACACCACTACCAGTGGCTGGGTCTGCATCAGCAAGCAGTGCAGCTCAAGAGGAGTGGGCCTGCAGAGTGGAACAATTGGTGCTGAGGACCTGATGCTCGCAGCATATGTGGGTGAGGGAATTTTACTAAGGATTAGCTCAATTTTGATCACAAGGACTAACTATCCATTAATTTTAGGAGTGTATCTTCCTGTTCAGTTTCACATCAAAATAAAATCCCAATTCATACGCTCTGAGAAAAGTCCAATAAGAGGGAACACTCAGAAGTGCACTGCAGGTCTGAATTCACTTGCTATCACAGATCTATCCAAAGACTGTTATTTCATGTAGTACCTTAACAATTTCCTCGCCACTGACATGTCTCAGTCTTCCTAGAATGTCCATCACACGATCTGGGTAAGCTTTCCATTTCAGTAGGGCAAGCAAATCCACTGCAGAACAGTGAGAGAAAGAGCTAGAATCCATACGCAGAGGGAAGAATGGCAACCCCAGACCCACCAGAGATTCATTACATGTTACACTTCTGCTCTTGTTGCAGTTCACACTTCTTGGAAAAAAAAAAATAAATAAGGGAAAACAAGAAGGAAAACACGGAGTAAGTCCAATACTACTAACAAAGAAATGAATGGAGGAATGGTAAAGTACTTTAAAAAGAGTAAAGACTGCATTTTTCCCTACGTGACTTGACACTGCACTGTGGACAATCCACTTTTGTCTTCCCATGCTTCAGGGACACTGCTGCAACAAAATTTTTATTTAATTAGTAACCCTGTAAAAGCTGAACGAAGCAAACTTTGGATTGTGTAGAACTGCTAAGATTGAATTTTTTGTTCTTCAATCATTTAATGAAAATTAACTTTGCTTTAACATATTGCCCTTCTCTTGCACTTACAGTAACATCTGTAATTTCTTTGCCATCTGTCAATATTCTTATTTCCTCAAAAAACCACTTTCTGCTCATTTCAATAGTGTTAGTAAAAAAAAAGCATACATGTAATGAAATTATAACAAAGGAGGATTTTAGTAAAATAAACAGAGCACAAGCATACCCATCTTATCTCTCTTTTTCATAATCTCTGTTGCATTGGGTGATTTTGAAGGATCAGCTACTTACCATTCTGGGTCAGTTTGGTAGAAGAAAGCTGCGTGGAGACTGAAAAGGTCTCTTTGGTGCTGCGCTGGAAAATGAGGCTGGACGGGATGTTGGGGCAGCCATTGTAGTCCTCTTTGCAGCAAGGCAGCCCCAGGTACAGTGCGTGATTGTTAAATGTGCTGTTCTCATCACACTGCAGGTACAGGACAAGAAATGAATTGTACCTAGTCTTAACTCGTTCCACATACTCACACCCTGACAGCAATTGCCTAATGGTACTTTTATTGATCTTTTAGGTGCACAAAAACACTTCTAAGAAAAAGCTATGCTTACCACCTTTGGGGCTGGTACATACACAAAACAGACCCAGCTCTAGAAAGCGTGGTCTCCTAACCACTGACTCTTTAGAACTTATCACGATCTTCCATCTGTACAACTTAGTACTGCTGTCTAAAAATCATACTGAAGAAATAAACCAAGATACAACAGCAGGAAGAACCCCCCCCCCCCCGCCCTGCCAAAACCCCTTGCTACAGGGTTGCCAAGCTGTAGCGTTGTAACATGATGCATTTGAAGGACAGGGTAATTTCATAATAGAAAGGTATAGAGTAATGCCATAGGCTGGTAAAATTGCTGAGTGCTCATAAACACTAGCATGATTGAATTCAAAATGGATAGGATTAACAACGACAAATCATCATTATCTGAAGGGAAAAAGTAGGCTGTACTGAGACAAGGGGAGTCAAAAGAATCTCAGTAGACATAATAAGGGGGGATGAAGGATGATGTTTAGCGCTTACATTGTTGAAATTAGCTGAGGCAAAGACAGTCTTTGATAAGAAGAGCCAGTCCCAAGGACCAGCCAGTGAGGTAAAGACAGCTCCTGATAAGAAGCAGGAGCAGGCCCCAAGAGCCAGCTAAGACTGGTCTTGCGGCTTGGGTGAATACCAAGAAATCACTGAGCCTGCGCAAGAAAAAAGGTTACTAGCGGTGACGAAGAGGAGTCATCTATCTTCATCTCTGCGACCACCAGACGACCACCATAAAGAGGCACTGCGCGAGCGCAGTTGAGAGGAGACTATGGAAATGACCTCTCGGAGCTAATTTTAATATGAAGCGGGGATAGGTCATGCATATGTATAGGCGTATTGTGAATATGTAACACTTGACTGTATAAACTTGAGACAAACTGCCGAGTCGGGCGCGCACGACTTTGGTGGGACTACCCCCCATGCGGCCCAGCGCTGAATGAACATACCTACTTTACAATCTCACCGATTGTGGAGTCTGTTTTCCGCACGTCAGTACCTAGAATGGAAGGCTGTATCCACACCTAGTCATGTGATTTTGAATTTATAAAATTCTGAAACTACTATTAATCTGTTCCTCACATACTTCTAATGAGGGGGGAAAAAAGATAATGTAATGACCATTACTTATTTAAACTGAAGTAGAGATGAGTAGGTGAAAAGTCTGCAGAGAAGAATCGGTACCTTATAAACATAAAGTTCATGGATATCATCCGACAAGGTAGTGCCATCATCTCTCATCAACGGAGTGAATGCAAAACCAAAGAGCTTCTTTTCTCCCTTGTCTTTTGCTGTAGCAAGAGATAGAAATAAGGAGTCATATTTGTACATATTCTTCTGGCCATATATACCACAAGGTTATTCACTAACTTCTCTGCATGCCTAACAAAAAGCATGCAGGTTACATAACAACATTTAATATACTATATCTAATTCTATGCAAACGATCAACAAGCCTCAAAACAAACACAAACATACTGAACATAGTAAAATATAAAATACACATGCTGTAAAGAAAACATTCTACAGGAAAACACAGCAAAAGAACAGCAGGGGAGAACATCTACCAAATGTTTTGCCCTGCACTGATAGTTCACAACGTTTTTAATGTGCTGTTTAATAAATGTAGCAACTGGCTAACTAGCAGTGCACCTTCACTGTAGTTTAGGTCGGCACCCCTTTCCTGCTTTCCACCCAGTAACAGCCTCATCCAAATATAAATTGACAATGGAAAGACCTCAGCTGTTTTAGATTCCTCTTGGTTATATTTTGCACTCACTGGAGCAATGCCTGAACTCAAAACGGAGGTGAGACCCACGGAACCGGTCTATAGGGATGGGCAGCTTGATGATTTCCCCCCATCGAGGGCTGTTATTGTGGTAAAGGACAAACGAGTGGTATGCACTCCTGCTTGGCTCTCCTGAGCCCAGGCTGATGCAATCCTGCAACAAAAGAAAACAATTTAAGATTAAAAGACATCACATCACTACAGATGAGTCATTTTATTACACGGTGATAACCTTTATATAATTCATATCTTTCAGTAGATGTAAAGGAAGAGTCAGAAGCAGAAACTCAGACACAATGAAATCTGAAATTTTTGAAGAGATCTTTAAACTGTGTTTTGGGTCAAAGGATGAGCTAGGAGACCTATGACACTAGATGAATTCTGCTATCTTAAGTTATTATTTAAGTTACATTATTATTTAAGCTAAGTTTTCTATCAAGCAGAGAATAGATACAATAAACACATAAGTCCAAATATATAAAGATGAGTCAAAAAAAAAAAAAAAAGGACCTAATAGGGCCATCACTTGTAATATCAGACTTTTCTGAAAATATCATTTAATCGCATTTTTGCTTCAGTACCTCAGTTCAGAAGTGATATCTGAACTTTTCAAGCTCTTAAAAACGTTGGTCTTCTGAAACTACAACCATCCAGCCTCAACAAGTATCCCAGAAAATTCTAATTGAGTTACTTCATTAATGGTAAGCAAAGAATTTCTGTTGAATAGTCATCACCTAAAAATATAATGGGATCTGAATTTCTGCTTTTAGATATAAAAAGCTCCGAGATCTTGACCAATCTATGTATTCTCAAAATACAGATTAAGAAAAACATGAACCAATATTATTTAGGAAATACAGAAATCCTTAGTCAGAACACGAGCGAAGGAAGTTAGGAGAAATACTGAAGTCCTGAACAAAGGACAGTAAAAGGTCCTTTGTAATGAAGACACAGAACAGGAAGCACTTTTTTTTAATATAAGCACTAACCCATGTTCTAGACCTAGCACTTACAAAGTGATCCAAAAGATATGACATCTTACAAAACCATGCAGAACAAAGACAGCTTAGAGATTCTTCACTTTTAGCAGCTCTAAGGATAATGACTCCAGGAAGAAACAGAAGCTAAGCAGACCCAGAACAACACATGCAATGTAAATTCTGACGTAAAAACACCCCACGTGGAATAGTATCATGACAAGAACAACTACTGGTCATTACCCCAAGGCATCCCTAAATTCTATCCCAAGAAAATACCAATAATGTTAATTTGATTTTTTCATCTGTAATCAAGGGACTATCAAGTCAAGTATATCCCACTAACCAGACCCGATTAGTTTAGCCTGTGGTAACGTTCTTCTGGCTTTGAGAAAGTTAAGAATTTGTGAAGGAGCCCAAAAAGAAAGAGAAGTTCTCTGGAATTTTGGGATTCAATGCAAGAACAGCCTCCCTGGACAGCGATCCGTTGCAAAGGCTGTAATCCAAAATGAGTGACTGTAGCACATACTCAAAACTCAGTCCTCTCAAGTAAGTCTTAGTAACCATAGGGTATGTGCCACAATCCTGGCATAAAGATGATTTTTTTAATACAGCAACAAGAATTAACTGTTGCGGATACTAACATGTTGGAATGAGCGTAGTAGTGGCAGTACTAAAAAACAGAATGCCTGCAATATCCCAGTTATATTTTTTTGAAAAGCGTAACTTGTTGGGCTTCAACACAGCAATTCCAAAACCTCATTCTCCATTAGGTTCTTAGGAGAAAGTAAAATAGTATTGGTATTTCTTCTGTAAGGCAGCGTAAAAATTCAAATTTTCACATGAGCTTTTTTCTGTTGCCTCAAAAAATCACCTGCCTTGGCAGGCAAATGGTCAGTCTTGGAATGCTCTTTCATGCTATCCACTTTAAATAAATGAATAGGTGAAGAGTCTTTTCTTCTGGTTTTTAACTTAGTTTCCATAAATTTATACTACAATCTATACCCTAAGGAGGGAGGATTGTTTAATCTTTAATTCTGAATTGTGATCTGCAAAATATAAACACGAAACTAGTCTCCTTACACCTAGTTACCACGAGACCCAAATATGCAGGTGAATTAGAGGGCAGAAGCAAGTAAGGGAAGCTAAACTAGAAAAAGTATCAGGTAATTATCTTATCATTTAAGGTATGCTTTGCAATTAGTAAGATATTGCTGCTACTGGAGCAGAAAGAAGAATAAGTGAGGAATGTGTCAAGGTTTATTTTTCAGACTATATTGAAAGAGACCAACAATTGAGCAAGACCATTTTGAAAAGGAAATACTCATTTTCATTTTGAACAGCACTGTATTCTGGGAATAATTTCACTGCTTTCAGTAGGACTACTTCTGGACCAAGATATACTCAACAGCAATAAGGATTTGAAACAGACACAATATTCTCATTAACGCTGCGTACTGTTCTGCTAAAGTCTTCATAAAGGCATATAATTCAGATTTGGATTGTGCTGCTGGTCAGAAAAAATTTAGAGATTTTATTCTAATATCAGATGAAAATTTTGTGGCAATTTCCCCCACTGTACTGCTTAAGTTAGCACTCGCTGCTCATTTGGCAGTCTTTGCTTTGGAAAGGCCATAGGTCAGGAACAGTAAAGGATATTTCAACCAAGAACAGTAGTGCTTTGAGGTCAATGATCGAACTTTCAGTGTTCTGCCCATACTATTGTGAGCTTGGAGTTTTTTATTTGCTTCTCTACTGTATCGCCTACCGAAAGTTACTAAATTAGTGTCATAATTGACAAATGAAATAGAAGAAAGAAAATAGCTACACTTGACTGTGAGAGCAACCTCGGGTCATGCAAGCGATCATCCAGGGGACGGGGAACCCAGGCAAAGCAATTCCCTTCATCAGTACTGCACCAAACCCTATCCAACACACACCGTATTCTTAACATTTTATTAAAAAGTTATTAGACCCCTCTTGTTGCAGTCTTCGGTATTTTCTTATAGATTATGCTGAATGACTGAAATGAAAGCCCTGATCTAGCAGTCTCTTTACAGCTGCTTGATCCAGGAATGACATTACATTCTGTCTTTGGGTGAAACCAGCTCCCTCCTAACAGAAAATGGCAGGTCATCACACACTGCTCTAGGTGTCCATACCAAAGACTACATAAACCAGATGGCTGCAGTGAAAAACAAGCCATCTAGGGTTTAAAACTAAATTCTTAATGTAAAAGGTAAACCAGCATCCATTTACAGTGGCATACTAAAATAACCCAGACTAACAGACCTGTGTTACCTTTTAGATAAATGGATACCTAGACTTCCCAAAACCCATTGCACAGGTAGGATGGTTAGAACTGATGGAGCTCTTGGTTCTCAGGGCTTTTCACCTGAAGCATGGGAAGATTTTGAGCACAAACTTTGCCTGTATTTTACAAAAAAATCTGTGTTCTGAAAGTTGAGACAAACTGGAAATCTACAGTTTAAGGAGCTGAATCCTTCTAATTTTCAGGGCATTTCTAAAGACTTAGAGCAGCCATATACACTTAATAGCAGATACAGTGGATCTTAGGCACCATTAGATGTCATGAACCAAAGATCTCCTTAACGTAAACAAAGTATCTTTGTTGCTTTGACTGCAACAATACAGAGGAGCAATAGCGTAAAAACTGGTATAAAGATTTTCTTTTAAATTTGTGGCTTAAATTTAAAAAACACAAAAGATCCTTTCCATGTAAAGTCTCTCCTTCATGACAAATATTCACCTGAATTTTCTTCTAATTGGATTGACCACCTGTTACTATTCTTTGTTTGTTTGTATTATGTCTGTTCCACTATCCCATGTAAAGCCCTGAAGTACTGTCTCAGTAGTAATAACAGGCAAGGGTAAGAAAAAGATACCTTTGTATCTGTGAATGACCGTTCCAACCAAAACCACAGAAGTTAAGACTGATAACGTCTAGAAATTATATGGCTTTTATACTTAATCATTAGCCACAGTTACAGCATAATTCGCTACTATTATGTACGTTAGCATTGGAAAATGCTGATATTGCAGTTGGGAGGGTAAAGACCTATATTGCGTCTTTGGCAGACTGCTGCGAAATAAAGTGATGATTAAAAATTTGTGACTCAGTTTGAAAGGTATGCCTAATGCAATTAAACAGAAAAGGATTGTGATCTTCCTGCAACAGCTATGAGCACAAACCAGTTCCTTACAAGAGATATACTTTACTGTTAATGAAATCACAAGCAATTGTAGTAATAAAGGAAAAGTTCTCCTTTCAATTGAAAAAACAGACCGTGGCAATGAGTTTGGTACACAAGCACTTTGGTGTTTAGACTCTTCTACGATAGCAGCTACAAAGGCCATTTTATTGCAGTGGAGGTAAAAAAAAAGGTAGGGGGAAGTTATGATTAATACATTTTAATGCAGCTATTTCTCCATTTCTGATAGATGTTTATGTCAAAATACTTTCCATTTACTTCTCTATCCTCACACCCTCCCACCCCACACAAAGCTGACTTATCTACTTTCTTCTCTTCAATAACACTAAAAGCAAGAAGAGAGGAAGAAAGAAAAAGATTAAACATCACTACCCACAGCTGGAAGGGAGCCATCCCAGGGTGAAAGCCAGGATCTTGGAAATAAGGCTACTCAAATTTATTTTCCAAAACTACATTCAGTACCATAACTCCAACAACTCTGGTTTGAAAGTCTTTCTTGCACTCACATTTCATCAAGCTATATGACACGCATTATTTTATTTTAGATATTTGTCACATACTCTTCAATTCTGACTACAGTTACTCTAAATTTTTTTTACTACAGCCACTGACATCACATTTTGAAATTACATAAGCTTTTCAGTTTATGAATATTTTCTCCAAGTCCCCTATTCCCATATAGAGGAAGTGCCCCAAATTCATTCAAATTTATAACTGACCACTTCTTCATTGTAATATACAGTTTAAAAACTTACGGGGGGGGGGGGGGGGGGGGGGGGGGGAGTAAGAACTAGTTTAGCACTTCCCTTGCATCAGAGGCAACAAAAGGAGAGAACATGTCTATGGAGCAAGCAGATGGTCCCTGAAGCTCAGAGGAAATAAGCACTTACCTTCAAGATTTCTCCATCCGCATAAAGCACATACATGGTCACTTCAATGTTCTTCTGCACGCTTTTCCCACCTCTTTCAAAGTCTCCCTTTTCTAATGTCAGGTATAAGTCATTGCGTATATCACCTACAGTGAAAGAGTGGAGTCACGTGCTTAAATTCAGCGTGGAAGACTCAGTGCCTGTGTGCAACATATTTTGATTCTGCAAATCATTTTCTGTGTTCTGCAAGACTATGGCTGATGCCCAAATCATTCCAAGCAGCAAGTCAATTGTTAATAAAGATGAACATTTTAATATCAGTGCATAAAATCAGACTGTTGTTAGTAATGCCTTTATTAAATGTGAACTCAGAATCAATACTTGCTTTTATTGCGTAAGTGGGGAAGGGGAAAAAACCTTCTACTACTTTGTCTAGTTAGCTGATTTGGAAGTATCAGGCTAAGCCTGACAAAACATCATTAACATCAGACTTCCTATGTCCAATATATTTTAAGAAAAATAAGTATTTTTGTGATGATCAGCAGAAAATTACATTCAGTTAGCTCTTCAAGTATTTTCTCTATTGTCATAATTTCTTTTAATCACAACAACAAAATAAAAGCAGCCCTGGAAACCTGGTGGTAATTCAGTTCAGATGGATTAAGAATGAATTATAAATCTTTTTTACGCTAGATTTCTGGCTAGCCTCTGGTATCCTTATGCATGGATATAAGAAAGCGGGCAGTATCGATACTTGCCAATTTCTCACCACCTCATTTTCAAGAGCTTTCAGAGCAAGTGACTATATTCAGAAATAGAAATGCTTGCATCTATCTTAGTGTCCTTTTATCCTGAATTTCACAGATTCTAGCTCACTTTTGTTTTTTTTTTTTTTTTTTTTTAGAATCTGATTTGGGAAACTCTTGCTTTCAAAACTAATGCAGTCAATTCTAAAGCATGCACCAAAAGGATAGCAGGTAGCACCTATTTTTCTGTAAGATTTAGTTACTGTCACCATTTCACGATGGTTCACACTTACCACTTCTTTTTATTTACTTGCCAGAAAGGCAAACATACTAAAGGGCAATATATAAAAATACAAAAAATTAAAATAAAAAATTAAACCCTTTCAACACAAGTACTTTGTTAAGCAGCCTCAAGAGACTAAATAATGAAGTAATGGAATGGTTATCCAGCAAAGCAGAGACTCCTTAAATGTCTGATTTCTTCCACTTGGAGAAGCTGATGCAGTTAAATCTGTTTATTAATCAGAAGCACAATGAAATAGGCAGCATTTGCTTTCAGGCAGTGAGGGATATCCTTTTGTGTCTGTCAAAGAAGCACTTCAAATTCTTCTTGAAGTCTATAACCCCACAGAATTTGTTCCTTAATCTACTGTAGGGACAAACAATAGAAGCTTTCAGTCCTGTCTTTACTTTCTTTTTTATTTCTAGAGATAAGTACCACTTTTTAAGCATGGAAAATACAGCTCTGTAGCTGACATTCAGTGCTTTCTGCTAGGAACGCTCTATGAATGGGAATCTGCATGCAAAATGTCCTCCTTTTTCCATCAACCTCACTCTCACTGTGGATTCACACAGAGCTGACTGCTTGAAACACCTCACAGTTAGAAGTCTGAAAATGCTGTGGTTCATTAATGGGAAAAAGATGACAGCAAGAGACTGGTGAAAGACCTCAAATATTTGATCTGCTTTTTCTCATCAAAGAATAGTCATCAAATGCAACACTCCACAGTCCACAACAACAGAGAAAATTACCTGTGCATTTCTCTTGCTGTTCAAAATCAACCTAAGCTACCTATATGTTGACTATAGGAATATCATGGAAATACAAAACTCTTCACAAAAGAATTTAAGTAGGGACTTTTGTTTTGAAAATTTTCCTGCTTAACACACTCCATCCTTTTTTCTTCGGAGTTTGCACAATGAGGAAAAAAAGTTTCAATTGGTATGCTGTAATTCTTAATAGAAATTAATTCTACTCACTGTAATGAGCATTTTGGAGCTTCCTATTTATGACCTCTTTTCTGGAAGACAGTCTGGCTACACAAAGTCCAATGTCAGATCGCAAATCATTTTCCAGCCTAAATTAAAGGCATCATTTGGTTATATATAGCATCTTATCTTCCATTAGGCTTAACAGGAGGGATATTACTGCACTAATTAAAAAAAAAGCCTTTGGGGTGGGGTGTAGAGGAATCTAAAAAGCAGTGGATTTGCATTAAAATGAAGAAAAAAGAAGGGAAAAAGTATTTTAGTGGAGTATAATGGTGCACCTTCTTTCATAAAAATATTGTCTATTGAATCTTAAAAAAATAGAAAAGGTCATTACATATAGTAAAAATAGGAAAGTAAATGTATCTAGCAAAGACAAAAAGCATTTAACTATTAGGTATGGAGCCCATCAGTTTCCTCAAAATCTGGAGTTAAAACTACAAACTCAAACACTTCTGTTTATTTCAGTGAAAATAACGTGACTACAAAGAATAATCTCCTTTCCCCAACATACTAGTTAACCACATCACTTGCTGAGTCCTCACAAGCCATTTTTTTTCTCCATTTGCTACTTTTTTTGAGGGGTTTGAGCTCAGATGCACTAATGGGCTCCACAGAAACTAGAGCAAATGCTTGAACACAGAGCAGTTTATTAAAAATTTTGAGTATGCAAATTGCAAGGCTAGAGAAGACATTCTGCACAACACCATGCAAGTGCACAAATAGATAGCGCAGTGCAGCTTGCATGTGACTAAACAAAAAGCGTGATCAGTATGATCAAGAAGTGATCCTTGTCAGCTCCAACACAGAATGGCAGCTACATATCAAGTCAAAAATCTTGGCAGAAAGAGATTTTCCCATATTTAATTCCATTGTAAAAAGAGAAAGATAAAGAACTTGTCTAACAAACCAGACAATTCATGCCCTCTGTGCGCAAACTACTGTACAAACAGTGCTGGCTCTGAAGTGACAGTTACTCTTGCATTTTGAGAGAAAAACAGTGTGGTACACCACCTTGGATCCCTTAGGCATCACATCTTCACATATAGAGCAGAGCAGATTATAAAACTGGGTTAGCTGTGGCCTCCTATCATTAGTAGAGGAATAAAAAAGTGCTAGAAGGCTAGTGGGCCAGAAGTATTTATAGACTAAAACCTGCGGATGACATTTTAAGCTGGGGTCTGTTTGTGTTAGATGGCTGTCAAGGATGAACTGAAAACCTAATGAGAGTTTTCAGAATGGTATTTGTTTTAAAGCCCATCTCTCCACAACTGTTTTCAATTTAAACCAAACGTAAACTGCTTTTTAGCATAAAATACATGCAGTTCTAACATATGCAGTTGCTAATTCTTTATGAAATGTTTTGAAATATAGTATTTTTCACAATGATGAAAAAAAGAATTGTTTTCAGATGTGTAACGCAGCTCTTCCTTTGCCCTCCCTTCAACTTTATGGGGGTTTGGTTTTGTTTGTTTGTTTTAACCTATTTACAAAGCCTTATGCCAAATGTACAATTTTTTAAATTATAAATCATAAATTATAGCTTTGGGGGGTTTGCTTATATTGAAATGAAATCCTTTCTCCTATCATCTGAAACTATTTTCATGGTAAAGGGGAAAAAGAGGAATGGTGGAAAAGGCTACATGAGCCATTTATTGATTTTGTGTTTACAATATAAAGAAATGTACTGGAAGACTTCCAAATAAATATTTATAATTTTCGAGACTTAGTAACATTAAGTAGTCCAATGGCCAATAATTGTCTGGTATCTATTAGAGTAAGTAGGAGATTTGTCCTGATAAGATTTGTAGGTTTTCCACTAGAAGACTAACCAGTTACTCGAACTGGAATGTAGTAACAGTTTACACAAACCATCTGCATTTAATCTAAGACTTTTTTTAAGGAATCCTAAAAGATTTTGTACACTGAGGACAGGAATGGTCCCTGTTTTATATGGGTGAATACTGCGTCAAAAAAAGTTATATAATTCACAGAAGTTCCTACAGGAGAAAGAGGCAAACAAATCTCTGACATCTTGATTCTAGCAAATTTGTTTTCTAAGAGGTCAATGTTCTGTGACTTTGTGAACCTGTAAAGGACACGTAATATATCCCTGTAAGTTGGGGGAAAGTGGCAACTCACAACATTCAGGATGTGCAGGTCTAGTTTCAAGTAACTTAGTAAAATAACTGTATTTATCCAGAGAATCTTCACTGGATTTTTTAAACTGAAAGTTTAGTCTCTTACAATTTAAGCAGCCAAGGATATAAAAAACAATCCAGCTATAAAAATTAGTATTTATGTCTATATTTCTTAAACTGTTGAGATGGTCCTATTTACTTAGGGTATATACTGTCTACCTGACTCTCTAACATCACTGGGTTTAGCATCTTTTTCAAAATACTGGCATTTTACAAAAGAGTGCCGATAATCTCCGGAGCATGAATGGGCAAGAAGGACACTCAGAGTATCTTCCACAATGGCTTATGAAGAAAAAACAAAACCATATATTTATGTCCTATATATAAATGAACATCCCCGCAACTAGAGCAAATCAGCATCAGCCCACTGACTTAAATGAAGTTATAGCAGTTTAAACCACTAAGGGTTTGACTCTAAGAGACTCAGTCCAGCAAGTAAGATCTTTGAAACTAACTATAAAATGTAGAATACTTATATTCATGGATAGTGTTATAATGTGCTTTGGCTACATTTGCTCTAGCTCTTTACTCTTCCTTCTGGCCAAGAGTATGATATGAAAGCAGACATTCCCTTGATGGACAGCTCTCCTCTGCAGTAGCTTTGGAGGCCACTGCACAAAGAGCAGGGTGCCAGTCATTGGTTTCTGATCTCAAACAGCATACTACACCCTTACTTTAAGTTGCAACTTTCTCCAAATGAAAAACACGCAACTACTTCTGAAGTACAGTAATTTCAACACAGACGAGGTGAAAGGTACGATGCCCACAATCAGCTTTGTGATCATCACGTTGTTTTTACAAAGCAAACGGACTAAAGGAAAAGACTGACAAAGTGCACTGTATGGGAAGGGTCTCAAACGCTCGCTGGCCACCTTCCTGCCTGGCCATTATGGACTTGTTCTCAATCACGTCTCAAAAGATTAAGAGTGCCAGGCCTCACACTGCATGATCTTCCCTTGCTTTAACAGTGAAGTCACCTTTGACACCGTGTAAAACTCAGTGGGATTGCCCACTGTACCGCTACTTGCCTGTTAAAATTAAGAAGCCCGGTATGGTCAGACAGTCTCTGGGAATCACATTAGATCCATTTCACCAGCTTACTTCCCTGCCCCTTCGCCAGTCAGTCACTAATTTTTTTAAGGCCTATATTACTGAAATAGTTATAGTATGCAACTATTAACATTATTGCGAGTAATATTACAGCAGCAAGGGGAAACAGAGCTTTTACCTACTGCCTGTATGGCAAATTAAATTATCATTTTTTTTTTCTATAAAGAGAACATTATGCAAGTTTAACTCTGTGTATTCCTCTAACTTTCAGTGAGAAGAACGCTCAATTGTTTCAAGGAAAAGGAACAAACAATACTTACTAGATTATTTGCTCTCCATTGTTCCGACTTCTATGAATAGAAAAGAATTTATACAATGCTCTTTTTAAATTCAATTATTTCCCTGAAACAGTTTCCTTTCAGTAGTAGGAAGTTGATTTTTAATATATTTTTTTCTTATCTCCTCCAACTTTCCATTTCCACAAGTTTATTTATCACAAAAATATTTTTTATTCTCCTTGTAAATGCTTTTTGGGGATAAGTATTATACAATTACGTCTTTTAGTCTTGTTGACTCTCTCGCCATGAACATTCTGAGAATAGCTGATGGATTTTGTCATGTCCATTTCTTAATGTATTTTTGCCATGACTTTGTGCTCCCTGACAGAACAGATGCTGAGATGTTTCTCACCTTTGCTACTGACTGATCTGTCGTAACTACTAAATTTGTCTGAAACACTGTGGTATGAAGAGAGACTGATAAGACAAAGTCTACGCCTCTCTGTTACCAAAGTTTCCCTATGATGTCATGATTTGCCATCTTTACCGATCCCCAACATTCCATGAAAGATATGAAAATGGGAAAAAGCAAGCAATAAGCAGACATTACACAGAAAAGCAGAAACTTACACCCAACTATCTTCATCTCTGCATCAGAAAGAAAGAGGAGAGAATAAAGGGAAAGGAAAGGGAGAGAAGCCAGGAAATTAAGACAAGGAGAGAGAAAAAAGAGAAAGAAACATCACTCACAAGTAGAAGATGAAGCATGCACTTTTCATCAGAGGATCAAAGTAAAAGACAGAATACTTATCAGCACATGGGGAAGGGAAGGGATGTCCTTTGGGGAACTGACAAACGCCATGCCTATGCAATAGATTTCTGATCAGCAAGTTCTGTATACAAATAAAGTTGCAATCCAAAAGGCAAGCAGCACATGCCTCATTGCTTTTATCTCTGGGGAAAGGTAAAATTGTCAAGATCAGATGGACGGTCTTGAAACCAGTAGCAATTTAGAAAAGAAAAAAAAAAAAACCCACAAATGAACAAAAACCCACCACACCTCTTCATGAGGCTGGTTTGACTGAATCCCTTCTGATTTGCACAAAAAAGATAATTAAAGTCTTTATAATGCTCTTCTCAGATCACAACACAGCAGGAAACAAAGAACATTTTACCTTTAGAAATGAAGACAGGCATGGTTATTTTGTAGGATATTAATCTTGTTCTGCATAACCATGCAAGATATAAGAACATAAAGACCGGTTGCACTTTCTTTCTTAATGATGACCAGCTACCACTTATGTTGCTCCTATCTGAGTGAGGGAAAAAGAGGGCTTGGTACAGAAACTAATGCTGCTGTTTAGAAAACAAAATGGGATAGGAAAACTGTGTGATAAGACACAGCTACAGAACTTTAATGGTTAAGGTGTTTACATGTGAAAGGTTCTCCTATTAAAAAAGAAAATGAAAATGTTAAAACCTATGACCCAGAGGATTCATTTGAAATGCTGGAGCTATTTACTTTTTTAAAAACAGATTTCTTGGTTCAGCAGAATGATCACTGCATATTTTAACAATACTAGGTGACATAGCCTTTATTAATTTATTCACAAAAAAATTTTTAAATCACGCTGCTTTGAAAAATCTGCATCCACTTGCAAAATACAAGTCATGAACTTCCTGTGCTCTTCTCTGAAAGAAGAAACCCTGTCTTTAATGAGAAAGAAACAGTTCTGAAGCAAAGCAAGGAAAAGGTAGTTTGACAAAGACAATTAAAGCAGCAGACATGGTTGCGAACTGCTAACGTGCATGATAGGGTTGGATTTTTGTTTGGTTGTGGATTTTTTTGTTTGATTTTTTCGTTTGGTTTTTTTTCCCCCAAAAAACCTGAAATATTTTCTAACTTTACACAACACTAGTAAAGCTAAGAAAAAAAGGTTGATTCTGGCTGTAACAACATAAGCACAAAATAAATTGATAGGCATTCCTTGTTCATGTAGCTTGGCTAATCCACCTGGAAGCTAACTTATGCTACCCAAACATTCTGTCCTGGACATCAGGTAAACTCAAACCCCAGTTTGATCTATTGTTTTAAAAGCAAACAACAGGCAAATATCTGCTGTCACTTGAATAATGCCAAACATATTTTTATTTTTAAAAAATTTGATAGGTAATTAGAATGAACACTGTTCACTGCATCAGTGAAGTTACATTGTATTTTAATATCCTAATTTTTTCAGAGATGTCATTATCCTGAAGAATCCCCAGGATAATAACATTTTTTTGTTTAGAGCACCATTTACGGCTACCTCTCTCTTCACATCCCGTCTCTACTCTGGCAACGTCCTAATTTATCATTACAGTGAAAGTCTATTCACACTTCCCTGGCTGCCTTTCTTTTCCTATCTGGTGTTTAAAGACATTTACAAACTGCTTTCTCCACAAATGTAAGCCTTTTTTTCCCAAATACAAATGCCTAAAGCTTTGCATCTAAACTCTATATACGCAGACCTCTTGTAACCCCCTTTGAATCAAAGAGTTCTGGGTGTCCAGCACCTCTGGAGAGGCAGTAAGCATTTCGTAGCAGAATGGTGGTCCTTTCACACATGTGTTTGTATCAATCAGTATTTTGAGCAGATCTCTCTCTCTCTCTGAGCCCAATTCCAAATAGATTATCATCTTAAAATCCCTGCATTTTCTCCAACAAGAATTGTGGTTCTCATAAACATAACATTAGCAAGCAACTGTGGTCTTTTGAAGACCACCATCTCAAAAACTGATGGCCTGACCAGGGCTGGGAAGATCACTACTGTACCTGTATAGTGAGCCTTACAATGGGAGCATCACAAACATATGCTGTGGAATCTGGTTTTAATTTACCTAAATGTCCAAGGTCTTTAGGCTGAATATCACAAAGATCATAACAATATACTTAAGATTTGGTGGACGTCTTTTGCACTGAGGCAGTATTTTCGCTAGAGTTCTTAATTAGAGAGAAAGTTTGGAAATTTGAATCAGCTGCAACGAATAAAGAATTTTTAAAGTGTAGGGTAGGAGCACTTTCTGCATGAAAACTGCTAACCTGCTTGTTCAAGCCCTGGAGAAAAGCATTGCCCAAAACAGCAGAGGTACAGGGAAGACAGCCCACTATGCCAGCTTGCAGAAAGAGGCTAGGGCCCAGAAAATGAAAAAACAATTAAAGGGAACACTGAGGCCATAAAGGTGTTCCTTAAGCTTGCTAAATTCAGTGGTCTGAAGCACCTGAGGGACAGCTCTATACATAGAAATGGAGGATAAAGCAATTCTTGCAGGAGAATCAATTCATTTATACAGGTGTGTAAATGTTATTTTTGATGTTGACTTTTCTAGGTGTGATCTAGCTATTCTCGCTGACACATCCAGCTGTGATCTCAATTACTGCAGATCACCTTGCAGCAGCTGTGTCTGCATATCAACATGCAATATTTAACCTTTTCTCTATTTGATTGCTTTGGGTTAGGACTGGAACTGCTATAAGGTCACTAAAAACCAAAATTTGTAACTGGCTTTATAGCCCACATCTTCTGCTGCTCTATTACTACTATTTTCAATTTTGTTACTAAATGAAACACATGCTGTTCTAAATCCTTTTACTTTAAGTTTCTAGAAATTCTTCCCACCTATTCCCTATTTTTATTGTGCTTTCTGAAGAGCCTCCATAATGAAGCTACTACAACTACTTTTGATACTGATGTGCCGCTGCAGACTTTCAAGTAATAAAATCTGATACTTTCCCCATTATGCTTTCATAAAATTTCCCATGTCTGCAAAGTCATCCTTGGTCTTGGTTATAATGCATAGCAATGAGGTAGTATTTCAAATGCTATACATGCAATATAATTAGTAAGCCCATTTCTTACTACACTGTAAAAATCAAAGACACTATAATGCCACGTTTTATATCTATTGATTGCATGACTGGCTAGGTTCCAGTTTCCTCCTAAATGAACTCTTGGCTATGCTGGGGCTGCCTCAACTTGTGTCAAAAAAAGAAGCATCTCAAGCTGCTGCTCCAGAAGTAAGGAGCAAACGAAGTACAGCAATGCTTCAGCCACACAGCTGTTGCACGGACTAGGTACTCTGTAAGGCCAGCTAGAAAATCAGACCAGATTTGCAGCCTCATGCATTGTCAACCACTACAATGGGATCATACTAACTGCAAAAATCGAGGTGGCAAAGTGGAAACTCTTTTTCCGGGCTTTGGATTATTGGGAAGAAGAACCTTTATGCATTTGAAAAGAAACATCTCTATGCTTAGCATACAGGAGAGGTATCTAATTGGTGGGGGAGGTGGGGGAAATATCAAAGCAATCTTTCCAGATCACCTTCTATACATGTGAATTTAACACCTGTTACTATAATGTTCATTGATTAAAATGTTTTAGCATGCCTCCCTGAATCTGGAATTGGCATTTACTGATAAATAAGGCAACTCTTCTCTTATTCATCTTCTTCAAGTAAGGCACCCATCCCTGTGGCGCTTGTCTAGGAGAGTATGAGAAAAAAATGACCAATATTTTAAGATTAGAGTTGTTACGTTTACCTGGCATTATAACATCAGGAAAACCCAGCTTCCTGGTAACAGAAACGCCTCTGTTAAAGATCATGGGGTTTTCCCTTCGAATCTGCTCCATGTCGCCACGAAGAAGCTGAAGAGATATTATAAGTCCTAGGAAAAAAAACAAAGATGCTCATTTTTTCAGACCTAAGAATTAGATGTCTGTATATACAAGGGATGTAGGTAAAATAATGCTTTCCTCCACAGTTAAATTAACACAAATATATAAATAGAGTTCTTTTCTCCCTTGGAGTAATTTAAAATTGAAATGGAAGAAACAAAACTGCTTTAAGGGATCAGTTAAGAGCATAACTTCATATTAAAATACAATTTTTTAAAATCAGAATACTTAATTCCACAGAGATGTCACAAGTTACAGTGAAGTATTTGGCATTATTTCTATTCCTCACATACAGCAGGTTACAGTGCATGTATGAGCAATGCCACCTCTGTCTGAACTACCAGATCACACAATGCCATAGAACATCTCTAAAGTGCCTTTAATCCCACTTAATACCATTAAAAAAAAAAACCAAACCAAACCTCAAAGCGTATCTGTTCCACTTGTTTCTTTAACTACTTCATACAGGAATGTTGATTTTAATGAAATTCCCTTCAGTAGCTCAACATGTTTCAAGAGTACCAACTGGTCAAACTGACTTCAGCAACAAGCTCTTCCTATGCGACCCTTTGGTCAGTCTATCAACAGAATAGCTTGACTAGGAATAATTACACTGTTAATCTCAGTCCAACTGCTTTCTCTAGTCACTTTTAATTTATATCGTACTACACCCTAAAATGAGGATAATGTATTGGGGTAAAGTTACAAAGTCAAGCATTATGATACCAGAAAATGCTAGAATTAAGCTCAACCATGCAAGCTCAGTCTCATCTGCTGAGCATACATTACCAGCTTCACATAGCCACGTGAATTACGTTCACACAGTAATTTTTCACAATCTTTACCTCATTCAATGAATGATAGTTAGTCAATAGTTCTTTCTATCCTCTCTGTTCACTCTCTGGAACAACACATACAAAACCAAACACTGCCTTGTATACATATTCTTGCACAAGCCATTTAAAGTTCTGCTATTTCCTAAGCTTAATACATGGGCTTTGCAAATAATATTTAGTCCCCATTTTGTTAGACAAGTTACTAGGGGAATGAAACCAGTTATATCATGTACCCACCCACTTTCTGCTCTCTTGCCTTGAAATAATTTTCAAGCCTGTTGTTTGGCTTCAGCCAAATCTGGCAAATAAGTAGATACCCAGATAACATGAAGACTGTAAGTTTTATGAATACCGGGAGGAGGGATGGAAAAAGAGCATAAAACCTTAAAATGAAGGAAAAGGGAGGCCAATCAGCCAGCTGGACAATCAGCATGTATGTCCTCAAAAGCTGCCAAAACATGGACTTGCAACTGTCCAGCTAAGCAGGTAGAAGAGCGCTGGAAAGCACTGCAGGGAGAACAGCGGCTTTATAACCATGGAAAAAATTCAAACCCTTTCAATACCATGTGTGAGCGTACATCTGTGTGTGCGTGTGCTACAGAAGCTTTAACAGAACACAGGAGACAAGTTCATTAGAAATCAGTCTTGACTATTTTTGCCACTTAGAGAAAAACTTGCTCATTTTTGTCCTGGTCTCAGCTGGGATAGAGTTAATTGTCTTCCTAGTAGCTGGTACAGTGCTATGTTCTGAGATCAGTATGAGAAGAATGTTGATAACACACTAATGTTTTCAGTTATTGCTAAGTAGTGTTTAGTCTGAAGTCAAGGATTTTTCAGCTTCTCATGCCCAGCCAGCAAGAAAGCTGGAGGGGCACAAGAAGTTGGCACAGGACACAGCCAGGGCAGCTGACCCAAACTGGCCAACGGGGTATTCCATACCATGTGACGTCATGCCCAGTATATAAACTGGGGGGAGTGGGGGCAGGGGATCGCCGCTCGGGGACTAACTGGGCATCGAACGGCGAGTGGTGAGCAATTGCACTGCGCATCATTTGTATATTCCAATCCTTTTATCATTACTGCTGTCACTTTATTAGTGTTATCATTATTAGTTTCTTCTTTTTATATTCTATTAAACCATTCTTATCTCAACCCATGAGTTTTACTTCTTTTCCTGATTTTCTCCCCCATCCCACTGGGTGAGGGGGGGGAGCGAGTAAGCAGCTGCGTGCTGCTTAGCTGCTGGCTGGGGTTAAACCACAACAATTTTATATGCTCTTTTGCTATTAAAAACAAACAAATGAAAATAAATTAAAAAAATTCCAGCATAAGGCACTGGAGCAAATTTGTAAGTTCAGACCTTCCCACACCCAACCCCCCCAGTACTTAACAAATAGCACCAGAATTAATCTATTATCTATAAAAATCAGTCACTAGAGGTAACAGAATATGTAATTTTCCAGCATGGTATTACATATATTACTTGTGATACCCTCCCACATATTCTACCCCAAAAAACTTCTGCCTAGCTTCTTGCTCTCCCCAAGAGGTTTTGTAAATCTGCTCTCCAGTCCTCTTTTCTACCCAGCCTATCGTTCCAGTTTTTTTCTATTCCTTGCAGCAGACCTGAAGGACTAATTTTACACAAGACCTGGGAAGGTGGGGAGAGAAAGAATCAGAGAGCTTTTCTACACAGAAAAATCACACTTGTAATTTGAGCATTTTCTCACTGTAAGAGCAGGTTCTGAGAGGCCCAAATTGTATTACTGGTGCTTATCTCCTGTCAGGCTGCAATACTGCCCCTCCCAGCAGGACAATACCTCTGCCAAGTTTCAATCTCTATTTCAGAGATGCACTAGGTCTTAATGAAATGTTTGAAATAATTATTTTTAAAAGCCAAAGGCAAGGGTAAAAAGCTATCTATTTTCCTTTCTTTCTGCTCTTCAAAAAGGCTCATACTTGAAAAAAAAAAAAGTTTCAGGCAGACACCTGGCATTGGAAATAAATGCAAACAGTCCAAGTTTTCAAAGCTATAAACAATTCAGGAAAATGCTTTAATGATAAGTGGTGGATGACCTTAACCATAACAGGAGAACAGCTGGGAAGGAGACCAGTTTTGCATATTATAAAATTCCAAACCTGAAAACTGTTTTATTTGCTTATTGTTGTGCTTAATATCTTCCATGGGAGTGTGAACTGCATATTCCACTACAATATCTCAATATGCAAACAAGTGAAATTAAGACAATATCAGTATGTGGACATCAGTATGCCAATGAATCAGGCACTCCGTAATGAATGCAGAACTAGCTGTAACGAAGCAGAACTGTATTGTATTGGCTGGTTCATTTGGAATAGAAGAGTTATGATATCTCTGAATTAGCAAACTACAGAAATCATTAAATGAGGTAACAAGATAGCACAAGATTTACTTTCCATCTTTATCTGTCATTAGCTAGGAAAATAAAAATGGATTTGAAAGGTGGCAAAAACTCTGCCAAGACAGTTATTCTCCTCAACTATGTAATGAAACATCTAGTACTGACACTAACACAGAGAGTCTTGATAATCAATTTGTACATACAAACCCACTGCTTATTTTCTGGATAGTCAGAATTTTCTGAACAGTCAGACAAATATGTTAGACAAATGTAACCTCTGGCTTTGCTTCTGTCGACTAGGATGCATGGTATCCTCAGGAGAGCAAGCCTTAGATATGTGTTGTACCTGGAATTTTCAAGGGAATACAGGATGAAAAGGAAGCCAGTTTTACTCAGGGAAATTCTGATGAATAAAATTTAAATTCTTCACTCCCTGTGCAGCCAAGTCTGCTCACAGTAACGTAAGCCCGTGTCACAAAAAAAACTTTTAAAGGAGTTCTGCCAATGCTGGTTGCCGCTTATGTTGTACCCTCCCATAGGCTAGCAGTTTGCACAAGCATAGACACACTCAGTAACTGTCACAGCCAATACATGAAGACTCACAGAGTAAGCTGATACTATGGCAGGCCACTAGCTCTCTCCACTGCTGACCTCTCTTGAGATAAAATAACACTACAGACATAACGATGACGGAAATTTAGCATGCTGAATTAATATTATTGTCAGCCGTATCTGAGAAGGAAAGATAGCAGGTGGTGAGTTTTTTTTTTAATTCCTGCTTAAGTTTGCAGATGCAATACAGATTTTGACCTGTAAACTGAACATGAATGAATTTTAGCTAAATTTTTAAATCACTCCAAGTAGAGAAATTCAGCTATGCATAATCTCACATCTCACTGAATTTCTCTGCTATAAATAATCAGCAGTTTCCCAAGGGAAATATTCAGCTGTTATTATGACAAAAATGTACAAGTAGATATTTACCATAGTTTGAGCTGGGTGCTGTGTATTTGGTGCTGGACTTGCGAATAATATTTTCATGGATCTGGCACCATTCATTTTCGTTGTTACACCTAAAATAAAAGAACACTAATTCAAGTTAAAAGCTTTCTGCTGAACCATCTTAGGTCAGAGGAGTCAACTTTGCTGCAGAGATAACATGAAAGGTTGTGGGGTTTTGATGAATGAGAGAAATCCCACATAACTCTTGTTTTTAGAAGAAAACAAAACATTCCCTAATAGTTATCTCCTTTTTATGGACACTTTGGAGCCTGTGGTGACTTTTCTGTCATCAAAGCCATCGTTTCACTCTTCACTCTTCGTATTATGGCAGAAGGAAGAAAGCTCTGGACATCCTATTTGAATTCTGTGCACGCAGAAAATTAATTTTAAGCTGAAATTAACTCTTGCCATATATTACCTTTCTGGGTTTAATAATAAAAAAGTTAAAATCAAGAAATAAAAAGTGAAATTTGAAAGACTAAATAACCCCCTGATTATTTTAGTATCTCAGGCATTTACAAGACTTCTGCTTACCTACATATTTTACAGAATGCCTTGAAACATGATGCAACTGCCCCCCAAACTGTAGGACAAAAAAATATAACACAAAATACGTTTTTGTATGTGTATCACCTTCTGAAGGAGCATTTCACAACTGTTTATTCATCTATACGTAATATTAATAAGCATTTGTAAGTACTGTTATACTTCATTTTCAGTTATGTTACCATCTGTAAATCTTCAATAATTTTCTAGGATAGAAATTACAATATAATTGTCAACAGATCTCTCATGTTTCCACTCAGTATTTTTTCACCAGGAAAAATTCAGTTGTTAATATCAGTTCCAATAATACACAACAATTTGGTGTGTGGATTATAACCTTGTTCAAACAATATTCAGGCAGGATAGCTGGCTGCACTGCCCTTGATCAAACAATCAGATTCAAACCTGCTGGATGTACCTCTTACCAAGAGCACCACTTAATGGCAGCACCTATAAGCAAAATTGTTCTAAATATTTCCTACTAACTCTATCTTTCCTGTTAGGTTTTGCAGTTAAAGGCTCATCTTAAACACAAAGGAGAAGAGGAACAATGGCAGGTGGGGGAACGATGGCTGCTGCAGGATGATGTTCAGCGCACTGCGACACCCAGCAAGATGAGTCAGCCAGAAAGGCTCTCTGGATCACTTTAAAGACTGAAATGGGTTACTGCTTTTGGTGATACAGGACTTATTATGGGATGCTGGGGAAGAGCATTGTGGGATTGTTCAAGACTTAATATGAACCGTAGGGAAATAGAGCAATAATGGTATAAAATGGCCCGTTCACACCTAAATAGGTTGCTGCCAGTATCCTTGTCTGGCCATGCCCTCTGCCTGAACTGAATGTCTAAAACCAGGGAGTGGAGGGATTTGTTGTGTGTATATGTATGCATGGATGTTTTCCACTGACAAGTTTTTACCCTGATAAACCAGACAGGAAAATAGGATGAGACCTTCGGTGCTGTATGTTTTTGTATGAGTGTGTACTTTCTGCCTGTGTCGATCTGCGTGGCGGGCTATATGCGTGTGTATTGTGTGTATGTACACGTGTGGGATACGGGCTCAGCCTTCTGCCTGCCTGGACGCAGGGGCATGGAGCTCTGGCAGCCTCACCTCTGTCGGGCTACTGGATTCAGCAGCTCCTAACATCTCCCATCACCATTCCCATGCCCTTAGCAATTGTGGAGACTTTAGACTAATCGCGTGACATTGCACGCACTTATATGAGAGTTTCCTTCTGTTTGTTTTTCTAGGGCTAACTTCCAATTCCCTCTTCCATTCTTAACTTTTGTCAGGATTGTTTCCTCAAATTGGAATGTATTATCTTCAAAATACAAGTTAATGAGAATTATAAAGACAACAAGAAGTTATGAATATAACGAAGAATGGACTATGCTCTCTACCGCAGCATGATGCTATGCCATCACAATAAAATCAGACTGCACAACTGTGTAGTGGAAAGTCAAAAACCAGTATCTCTTACTGCTCCATTCCATGCCTTACATATATATATATTCTGAAGTGGAGCAAAATTAAAAAAATTTTAAAAAATCCTCTGTAAATCACTCTATCTATAGATATTCTCATTACTCTGACAGCAAGATTCTGGAGAGAGAAATTACATTGTGACAGAGATGGCTGAGAGCACCAGAAGGAGATGTTTCAGTTTCCTTTCCAGTCATGGAGAAATACAGATTTCTTTTAATGATAACCCACAAAGAAATCATCAGGTGAGCAGAGAGCCAGCACAGCAGGAAACAGAACAAGAGCACACCTGGATGCTGGCTTCTGTCTGGATCTTGGGCACCTGAGTCAGAAGTGCCACACTTCTGTTTAGAGTCCAAAGCCAAAAATGCAAGAATTGCAGTGCCACCGAGAAAGTAATCAAGGAAACAAGCCCCACGTTTTGAGTCCATAGGCTACTGTCCCGTTGTATGAGACAGATATTAGATTGGGGCAGGGGAGAAAGGCAAAGAATTGAAGTGTCCCTCTTTATTAAGGTATTACATGAAAGATGAGCCATATAAGCTTCTCTTTCATGAGCTGTGTTTTTAATGAAAGTGACTTCAGCTGTTTTGTTTAGCACTGGATTCAGTGTCACCAGCACCTTTAGAGGTCTCCTGTGTCTGCCTATACAATCAGGCCCTCAGCAGATATAGGCAGATCTTCAGTTTCATTAAGTTTCCCTGTTTCTAGACAGTAAATAATACCTAAGCTCTTTCATAGAGTTTAGGTATTAACTTACATTCAAAGATAACAAACCTCAGGTATTAGGACAATGGCAGGAACCAAAATGTAGGTTCTGCAACTGCTGAAGCATTTTTCTAGCCATTTTGGAAAAGAAAAAAATCCCTATGTGTATATATATAAATACTTACTGAGCTAATTATTATATCATATTTTATATGTATCCGTATACTTCAGGTCTTTTTTCATCCTGCAACTTTTATTCAACCCAAAGTCTTACTCCCACAAAAAGTAAACCATGCTGTACATTTAGTGAACTTCCCAAAACTTTTCACAACGCAAAGACAGCCTTTCTCCAGTGATAAGATCTATTCAGAACTATGTTTTGTAAATTACTGTTTACACAACATACCAATATTTAAGTACTATTTGTTTATATGTTTCTACTGTCAGTTGGGAAAAGACATTACTTGGCAGTTGTTAGTCTGGACCTAGAATATTGTGCTCAGCTTGGGGTTCTCCAATACAATACAAACCAGACAGTTGGAGAGAGTCCTGTGGATGGGCAGGTGGCTGGAGCACATACTGTAGGAGAAGAGGCTGAGGGACCCAGGCTTTTTCAGCCTGGAGAAGACAAGGCAAGAGGGGGAACATTAACAGCAGCCTTCCAAGACCTACAAGCAGTTATTAAGACAAAAGAGCCAGCCAGATTCTTCAGTGGTGCATAGTGAGATGATGTAAAGCACCAGGCATAAACACAAACAAGAAAGGTTCAGACTAGATACTAGAAAAAGCTTTTCCGTGAGGACAGTCAAGTATGACTGGCACAGGTTGTCCAGAGAGGCTGTGCAATCTCCATCCTTGGAGGTTATCGAGACACGACTGGATAAAGCCCTGAGCAGCCTGGTCTGATCTCATGGCTGGCCTTGGTCTGAGAAGGAGCCTGGACTAGAGAGGTCCCCATCAACCTGAATTAGGATTCTTTTTTATCTTAACATCAAAGTCGCACAACTTTATTTGCACTAGTATATGTAAAGCTGTATAACCAACCTGCTAAACTCACTAAGCTTGAACAGAATCATACCAGGAAAGAAGTGCCATCAGTGCTATAGCTTGTTACCACATAAGGAAGAAACACACTATAAATGTTATGAAGTACTTCACACTAGTGTAAGCACAGCTGAAATGACAATTTTACTAGTATAATAATCTGATTGAAAAACAAAAATGGAACCTTTACCACAAACAGTGCTATTGGTTAAAAAAGAAAAAAGGAAAAGAAGAAAAGAAAAAACAGTATGTTGATCAAGTCTAATCGCCTTTTAAATTCAATTCTGCTTTATTTAAATCACAACTGCAAGATTTAAAGATTCCCCATGAAGTCAGCAATTTTTAACTTAGCAGCAATAGTGAATCTTATTTCTCCTGAAGTGCAACTGAATTAAACAATTAAATTAAACTTCTGTCCTATTGAGCCTTAAAAGTAAGGAAAAAAAAAAAAGAAAGGAAGACTGTAAGCCTTCAGCTTCTAGCAAGACAGGAGTCTTGAGAAATAACTCACTTCATAAAACTTCTCCCAAGCATGTTAACATTTTTTCCCTTTTTTTGTTTCCTCCCAAGAGTACCTAATGTCAGCAAAATCATGGTAAGGTACGAACAAGCTACTGTGAAGACAGTAGGGATTTTTTTGTCTGCTGCATTATGTAACTGAAGAATAGTACAGCAAAAGGAATTAAGGCTATCTAGAACAGGTAGTAGCTGGTAATTTTCTACAGCTTCAGTATTACAAACCCATATACTGCCAGGAATAATAGGATAACCCACAAAGCCTGTTATGGCACACTGTGCTGGTTTTAGCTAGGATACAGTAAATTTTCTTCACAGTAGCTAGTATGGGGCTATGTTTTGGATTTGTGCTGGAAACAGTGTTGGTAATACAGGGATGTTTTCATCATTGCTGAGCAGTGCTCACACAGAGTCAAGGCCTTTTCTGCTTCTCACCCCACCAGCAAGGAGGCTGGGGGGGGGGCACAAGGAGCTGGGAGGGGACACAGCTGGGACAGCTGACCCCAACTGACCCAAGGGATATTCCAGACCATATGACATCATGCTTAGCATATAAAGCTGGGGGAAGAAGAAGGAAGGGGGGGACATTCAGAGTGGTTCCGTTTGTCTTCCCAAGTAAGCATTACACATGATGGAACCCTGCTTTCCTGGAGATGGCTGAACACCTGCCTGCCGATGGGAAGTGGTGAATTAATTCCTTGTTTTGCTTTGTCTGTGTGTGGCTTTTGCTTTACCAATTAAACTGTCTTTATCTCAACCCACGAGTTTTCTCACCCTTACTCTTCCAATTCTCTCCCCCGTCCCACTGGGGGGGGGAGGGAGTGAGTGGCTGTGTGGGGCTGAGTTGCCGGCTGCGGTTAAAACATGACACACACTTACTGACACCCCCTGCAAATGTTGATTATTATAAAAGCAAAAGACACATAGACAACTTGGAATAAATTAAACACCAAGTACAGACAGTAAAAAAGGAAAAATGGAGAAAAAACATTAAGAGTTACACTCCCAGTGTGCTATCCGAAAGTATTCATTTAATTAAAACGTTGTATGCCTGTATTCCCAGATTATCTGGTACAGTTAGATTGAGATTATCCCACCTGAAATTTTAGCTCCACCTAACTCAACATTCCTCCTTTCACTGCAGTAGGTTAGGTATCAGACATCTCAGCTGATTGTTAAGAACATATGGACATAAAAAAAAAAAGCTTCGCACACTGGCAATAGGAGATACTACTTGGGCAGGGTATGGGAGCAGCCAGGCTCCCGTACACTGCCCTGAGGTTGTTGGATTAGGGATGTTAGAGTGTACATCCCTGTCTGTTCCTATTCCTCTGTTTATGGACCTGGTGTTCATAAACTTGTCTAATCCCCTTTGGACCTGCTAATCTTGCCTGTCTTCACAACATCCTGTGGCAGTACAACCCAGAAGATCATTACCCGCTTTCTGAAGAAGTACTGTCTTCCATCTTTTTTCATGTCATCTCCTACCAATTTCATTGAGTATCCCTAATTCTTGCACTGTTGTATTCTGTGAACAACAGTTTACCCTCCACCATGACTTTGTAAGTCTTGGTCATGTCCCTTCCCACCACCACTTTTCTCCTCTTCAAGCTGAAGCTCCCCATGTCCTCAATCTCTTTCCTAAAGAAACAACTCTATGCTGTTAAAACATTTGAGTTGCTCTACGCCATACCTTCTGTAACTACTACGCCCTTTTAGGGAGATCAGATATCCACACAGTAACTCAAGATAGGTCAGCACTTAAGTGACCTGCCAGAACTTAAAGAGTATGGCAAATTGAGTACATTTGCATTCCCCAAAACAACCTCTCAAAACTAAAACACAACAGAGCTAAGACATTAATGGGCAGTACAAAACCCCTTTCAGTAATTGTGGTGTTCTGTGCTAGCTCAGAACTTTAACCAATACTCAGGTTACCTGTCAGGAAAGAGTAATAGTTGACTTCACATTGTTTACTTCTCTTCTCTTGCCAAGACATTAAAAGTCATTTATCCTACTGCAAATAATATTCTTCTTAAAGTAGAGAGATAACCTATAGGACAAATTCTATACCATCCTCCATCCTCACAGCTGAGACTACAGAAAATTTCTAACCTCTGATAATTTTTCAGTTGCTGTACCAGCCTCTGGAGTACAAGTTAAAATAGATTTCAGCCTCCAATGACTTATGCCTGCAAATTAACCTGGAACAAAGTTACCCCAAAATCAATGGACTGTAAAGATAGCTTCAAGCTAGTTTTGTACCAACTACAAATGTAGGCTGCACTTTACATTTCCTGAACACAAAAAAGAAGAATATTCTCCCAAGTTTGAAACGCTGGCCTGAAAACACTTCCTTGTAATGCATTTTATTGCGTTAACGTTTTACTTGTCTAAATACCAAATATATTACAAAATATATTTCTCATTTAAATAAGAATTTTCTCCTGAGCCATCCATCACCTTTTCAGGTTGGCTGGTTCTACAGTAAATTTACCATTTGGAATGTTTGCCATACTACATCAGACCCTGATGTCAAACAGATGGGGACAGAAATGCAATGTACGCTCTTGTCCAGCTGGGCAAATAGCAACAACTGAGTATCAAAAGGGAAAGGCATTCAGGCAATACACCACATTAATAGGAAGGACTTTAAAGAGCTAGTGCTGGAGAAGGAGAAAAATAAAGGAGTGAGAGAAAATAGGACTAAAAATAAAACTGAAAAAGATAATATGAAAGAGAAATACATGAGGTTTTTAGGGGAGTGGGAAGATTGACACAAAGAGTAACATTCAATGAGCAAAAAATTCCACTAAAGACAAGAATTCATATAAAAATATGAAAACAAGTAATCTCAGGAAAAAAAAGGATCAAGAATTTAGTTTCCATCTCACTTTTTAATAATATACATGTAAAATATTTTAAAAGAATTATAAAAGTAAACCTTCATGCTTTTTCATAATAAGCTTATAACTAGAGCTGTGGTACTATATCCTCTTAGTAAGATTATAACATGACTGCTGGATTAACAAACAGGAAAATCTGGATTGTAAGAAAGAAGTATTTTTCAGACATAAATCTTTTACAATAATAAGGCAAGCTGAGAAAGACTGGTGAAGTAAATTGATTTTTTTTTTTCCCCCCATAAGCATTCTTCTCTTGTGGATCCAGCAAAAATCTCCATTGAAACACCATATATTTGTTTCAGCCTTTGTTAGGTTTTCAGTCTCTCAAATTTTTTCCAGCTTCTCCCTCTGAAAAGGCTTTTCTGGCTGTTGCTGACTGCCTCATTTGTGGCAGCTGTAAGCTTTAGCCAGATAGCATACAAAAAGAGTGCTTTTTACGGCTCCTTTAAAAATACAAATACACCTCCCTCCTTATTTCACCTTTATGATGTTTCTGGGTTGGCCTGAGGCATTTTAACAGTAATCAAAATGAGAGCAGCAGGTAAGAAAATCAGTTCAGCATCGTTTAAGCATTCATACACAATTTTAAACTTACAAAGGACAAAAATCTGTCATTTCAATTTCAGTCTACAAAGCAAGAAAGGGTAGGTTAGCTAAAAGAATGTGCAAAGAGAAGATGGAAGCAGATAAACCTGTGAAAACTTTCTGTCATGGAAGACCAACAGCTATTAAAGCTGCAAAAGGGATAAGATGGTGCCCTTTAGATATATCCATTTTCCCTTCTGAAGATTTTTGTTGGAGGTTTACAGAGAACACTCCAAACAGCAGTAACATAAAAGAATAATGTACAAGACTTATAACAACTCAAGTGAATGATAATAGTGTAAAAAATTACAAGCACCTGATTATGCAGTTGAATTCTGTTACGGGCTCTACTTCTTCCCTAGGAAGGCCATAATGGCTGTGCGTGGATGTTGAAAACAAAGGGTGTGGGGAAGCAGGTGTGAAGAACAGCTGCTAGAAACCTACTTAAGCATTTAGGCAGATACAGCTAGTACTTTGGGTGGCGTGAAGGGAATCCATATTAACAAAACACTTCAGATTAAGAGGAAGAAAAGGGCTCTATCTTGTGATTTTTTTGATCATAGCACTAGGACTTTGGATTGCTCTCACTGGCTGCACGACTTTAGTTGTCACTGACAAACGGAGAAATCCAGTATTCTACAAGTTTTTTCTCTCCTATTCTTCCGTGAATAAGAAGCTAAAGATGCATTAAAAGGGCATCAAAACAGAAATCTGAAATTCAGAATGCTCCATTACTGTAAACATTCAAAATGTTGCAGTTGCAATATATTAATGCCATATCTACAAGGCCAATATTAACATAACTACATAACCAAAACCACTGGTCTGAGATAAGCTGAAACTGAATGGTGACAAAATGCCAAGATTATCCAGATTCTATTGACATAGAGAAGAAAGAGGACCATTTTCTTCCCTATAACTTGACGTTTCTGCTACAGTTTTCGTAACTGTTGGCAAAAGAAGAATGGAAGAGCTGACTCTGACTTTTCTTTGGACTTACAGATTTCTAATGTATGAAGAGATGTCCAAGAATCTTTCAGTGAACAGTGAAAGCCATTTTTTCATTTATAGTTTCCCTTGAATGTCAGATTTTCTGCTGCTGAATGCACTTCTCAAAGCATAACAAAGTTCTGTAATCCCCCCAAATTATCTTATTACTTGGAATAGTGGCCACAGACCGCAAAGTAATGTCAGCTGTATCTCAGCCCATCTGCAAAGCAGATCTTGCCAGTATTTATCCTCAGTGACAAGAGATTTAAATATTCCCTGCAGTCTCCAGACAGTTTGTCTGTGGCCTCTTTATTCAACTGTGAGACCACATTTCATAAGAATTTCTTAGTTCAAAGTTCAAAATCACAAATAACTGAAGATAGATTCTTGCTCAAAAAATGTTGACTTGTTTTGAATTTTTTGGTCACACACTGTTGACTCCTGTTTTTTTCTGCTTCTTTTGTTGGTCACCATGACTGGTAAGGAATAGGAGATAGGGCGTCAATAACTATTCCCTTCATCAGGTACAATACAGCATATTTCTTTGGTTTGAGCTTAGCAGGTTTTAAATAAATCATATCAATAAAAGTGCAGCTTTGCATGTCACATAGATTTTGGGCAATACTCAGTAATTTCTGAAGCATTTCACATACCTGAAACATCTGTGATAATATTCACTAGTTTCTACGAGCTTCTGGAAGAATAAAGGAGCAAAAACCAGTGCCAACAGCACTAGTTTACCTTGTGAGGAGGATAAAGCAGCAAATGCAGTTTATGACACCTTGATTTTCAATATCTCTTTAGTATCTCATCACCCAACATATACAAAGTATTCTTCCTAATTCTCTTCCTTCTACGAGTTACTCACGTGTAAACTTTGAGAACAAAATCCTTCTCTTCTTTTATTTCAGAGATTGACTGAAGTACATCCATGATGCTCAATACTGCACAGCCATAGGGGCGGCGATAGTGTAAATGAGGGGGGCCTTTTTTTGAATCATTTAGCAACATGCGACCTAAAATTAACAGAAATTTAAAACATTAGAGATTCACATGCAGCCATTCTGTCTATTCTGTTCTATTATCCCTCTGAGTATGCATACCTACAGCAAGTTTCAACCACAGCTTGCAGACTTTCCTATACTTCTGTATGGGGTCTGGCTGAGATGGAGTTAATTTTCCCCACGGTGGCCCTCATAGTGCTGTCCTCGGTATTGGTAGCTAGAAAAGTGTTGATAACACACCAGTTTTGGCTACTGCTGAGCAGCGCTGGTGCAGCATCGAGGCTGTCTCTCCAACATTCCCCCTGCCACTCACTCAGTAGGCTGGGGGTGGGCAAGATCTTGGGAGGGGACACAGCCAGGACAGCTGACCCAAACTGACCAAAGGGGCATTCCGTACCAGATGGTGTCTGCACAGCAATAAAAGCTAGGAGAAAGGAGGACGAGAGGGGGCATTTGTTATTACAACATTTGTCTTCCGGAGCAACCGCTACGCGTACTGAAGACCTACTTCCCGGGAAGTGGCCAGACATTGCCTGCTGATGGGAATTAGAGAATAAATCTTTTGTTTTCCTTTGCTTCCACATGCAGCCTCTGCTTTTGCTTTACTGAACTGCCTTTATCTTGACCCATGAGGTTGTTTCCATCTTGTTTTCTCCCTCACCCTGTCCTGCTGAGGAGGGGAGTGATCGAGCAGCTTGGTGGGCACCTGGCGTCCAGCCAGGGTCAACCCACCACAACTTCTCACTCTTTTTTCTTCTTATACTGTTTCAAATCCAGAGGTCCATTTGAACCTACCTGACCCACTGGGCTACTCTGATTAAGGCACATTCACCTCATTTAACTAACAGAATGCCCAAGGGCAAAGTGAACAGCATCATGTCTGGCCATCTTTAATTTGCAGCTCCATGACACATATTTGCACCTAGCTGGGCTGACTGCAAATCATCTGTTGAATGAGCCGAGAATACAGCTTGTACTTGCCTCTCTGCATCCACACAGAGATTCACTGTGGTCCTTCCATTGTAGTCCAACATTTACACAAATTTTCACTTTATACAATTGCTTTAAGAGAATGCATTTTATGTTGTGTCATTTATTATGTTTGTCTTGGAGCGCATAAAGGAGAATTCTGAGGTACAAAGCTGCTCAATGATTAAGTTCCTATTGTTCAAGCAGTTTTTTAATAGCGTAAAAAATGCCAAAACCAGAAAAATCACTATGATAATCTGTCCTGGTTTCAGCTGGGATAGAGTTAACTGTCTTCCTAGTAGCTGGTACAGTGCTATGTTTTGAGTTCAGTATGTGAAGAATGTTGATAACACTGATGTTTTCAGTTGTTGCAAAGTAGTGTTTAGACTAATGTCAAGGATTTTTCAGCTTCTCATGCCCAGCCAGTGAGAAAAGCTGGAGGGGCACAAGAAGCTGGCACAGGACACAGCCAGGGCACCTGACCCAAACTGGCCAACGGGGTATTCCATACCATGTGAACGTCCCATCTAGTTTAGGAACTGGGAAGGGGGGGTGGGGAATCGCCGCTCGGGGACTGGCTGGGTGTCGGTCAGCGGGTG
The DNA here is from genome assembly GCF_026419915.1 of Harpia harpyja. Lineage (NCBI taxonomy): Eukaryota > Metazoa > Chordata > Aves > Accipitriformes > Accipitridae > Harpia > Harpia harpyja. The sequence continues at coordinate 5,720,286 of NC_068969.1, forward strand.
GTGAGCAATTGCACTGCGCATCATTTGTATATTCCAATCCTTTCATTATTGCTGTTGTCATTTTATTAGTGTTATCATTATCATTATTAGTTTCTTCTTTTCTGTTCTATTAAACCGTTCTTATCTCGACCCACGGGTTTTGCTCCTTTTCCCGATTTTCTCCCCCATCCCACTGGGTGGGGGGAGTGAGTGAGCGGCTGCGTGGTGTTTAGTTGCTGGCTGGGGTTAAACCGCGACATAATCTAAGCCAACTTGTAACATTACACATAATAATTTGTCCAGCACTGCTTGCATCAAGGTTAAAAATCTGAGTTTGAACTACAGCGTATCTTTCTACAAGCTTCATTTGTCACCTCAAGCAACACAGAGTAATTCTAACTTTTAGACACTTTAGGACACAGTGAAGTCAGATAACGATAAACTGATCCTTGTAACACATTTGTGCCTTAGAAGGCATATTGTCATTCACAGGACAACACAACACAGCTATGGTTTCACTAAGCTGTTTAGACCTTCTGTACTTCAGAAAAGCTATGTGTGGCTGGTAAAGGATGCTAATAGTGAACGGGCTGGAAATAGGGTTAAATACCCTTTCATTGTAAACACGCCCTAGCCATTTTTTAGTTAACTGAAAAGGTGAAAAACATGAAAGACAGTGCACTACTCAGTTGTTTAGAATAATACAACTGAAGAGACTGTCTGTTATTCCTACTATATGTTGTTAACATTTTAGGCCTAAATATTTGAAATAAGTTATACTTAACATAGGTAAAATATTCACTTGCTAAATTCTCAGTGAAAGTACACACATTCATAATTTAGAAGCATTTAACTTGCTGTTACTAACTAATTATATCCTTTTTAACTGGAGCTTTTTTCTAACCAACACCTTCCATCTAAAAGAGATTCCAGCTATTTAATTCACATACCAGAATTCACATAGTCACTTCACTTAAACACATTGCTGGATGAAAAAATTCATCTAGCTGTCCATGAACTACTTTGAACACTGCGCTATACTGTATAAGACACCTTTTAAATTCAACTTCAATCATAAACACTTTCCGTTCTCACTACTGCAAATCTAAAAAAGAATAAATGAAGCCTAGCCTGGCCTACAAACAGTCAGAGAAACCCACTCTATAAAAGGTGACTCGTCAACTGAATTAGCATGGAAGGGCCTTCTTCCTTGGGTAGGGTCAGGTCTAGGCACTACGCATCCAGATCTCTCCTTTGGATAGCTCTATGCGAGCAGCCCAGAGAACCTGGAAAGAAGCAAGCGTGTGCTGCTAAATGTTGGGCTGCAAGCTTGATAGGTGGCCAGCAGGCAGGTACTGCTGTTGATGCTCCTTTTTGACGTCAGCAGGTAGAACGAACACCTGACTGGTGTGACAGCTTCCCTGCTCTTATGTTTTATAGGCATCTCCCTAAACTTAAGTGTGGCTTCTTGGAAGCACTGCAGACTCCTACAGCAGAAAACAGATCTTTACATATATTTGTTTAACAGTCCCTGATTTACTAGATGTGAATGGCCAGGTATACCGATGTCCTGCCCTGTAAACTAGCTATATATCATCAGTAAAAAGATTTGAAATTTTGGAACATTAAACAAAAAGCCTTTTTAGTTCCTCCCTCCAACCCTAAATGCGGTACTTAATCAAGTATTTTGTTTCAGGCTGAGAAAAAAAAAAAAAAAAATCACTGTTAAACAGTCATCAGTAACCTTATAATACTTAGCTACATATGGTCTGAATATTAATCTCAGCAGATAACAATGGTCTATGACTGAGTTTTCTACCTGGTTAAATCATGATGTCAGTTAATTAAAACATACATTTAAAAATACTGTAAAAACATTGTTAATTATATATATTTTAAGCATTAAATCATACTGTACCTATTCGAACTACATGGGCAACTATGTACAAATCTCTCTTCATGTCCTTGCTGCTGAGATCCTAAAAGATTGGAAAAAATATAGACATTAAAAAAAGAACACAGCGCACTTCCAAAATTAAGTGCCTACAAAACTCCCATGAACAAGGACCACTCAGTATTAGTCTCCATACATTTACCTCCTCCACTTTTCAATAAGAGAAAGTATTATTATTTTAATTTACAGACAAGAAAAATAAAGTATAGAAGGATTATATTTGGTTGAAATGTTCTTTAAAATGAAATTAAAGATTCTGACTCCACTGACTAGCGATGCTGTATCAAAATTCTGGCAAATATTTAAAATGTTCATTTAATCTTAATTCAAACACATTATTTGACTGTATTAAATTTACATAGTAAATTTAAACCCCTGAGTTACCTTAACTGCAACCTATTCTGGCTTCCTTCACCCCATCCCCTGACTGCAGGACCCAGACCTGTCCCTAACCCTGTTCCTTTGCTTCTGCTTTCCTTTCTTCATTTTTGACTTCTCATTGTGTAGTCTTAGTCTCAAATGATGGCTTTAGAAAAAAATCTGCAGCATGACTGTCAGAATTTAGATAAAACTTCAAGTGCATTTTGAACTAATCTCCATTTTATGGGTGGATAGGTGCAGTTCCCCAAAACAAGCAAAAGTCTGAAGAAGAAAAAAAGTAGAAGACTCAGAGACATGGTTTATTTTAATGTTTTTAAATGTGCAGCGTTAACCCCGTTTCATATGATATATGTTGATTACATTACGAAAGCAGCAAGGCAGTGTCTCAACCATGCATAGAACCTACAGGTGCTACCTGTATGAGTTGATGGGAGCCAAGGGCAGCTAGTTCATAGCTGACCTTCTTAAAAGTCCAAAAGCAGGGTAGGCTGCATGCAGACTGCTGACTGGAAATGCTCTCTGCCCCATTCTAACTGCTGAAACACGCCAAGGCATTATTTGCGGATCATGGTAGCTGGAAAGAGCCACATTTGGCTAAAAACATTCTAATGGTTTAGTGACACAGATGGCCACTCTCATATTTAGCATATTCCAAAAAGTGATAGGGTATTGGAAAAACTAAGAAATAAACTCAGTTTTAAGATGAGGTAATCGCTTAGCAAAACACAGGACCTTAAGATCTCCCAAAAGTTATTGTTATGGCAAGCAACTACATACATGGATGAAAACTCTGAAATTCCATGTCACAGAATAGCAGGTCAGAACTTTTAAAAATGAGCTTGAAGAAAAGCCAAAAAATGGGAAAGGGAGAACCTACGGAAGCATAAAAGGAAAGCTGAAGCTAATGAAGACAAAAAAGCATTATTGACCCTAACAAAACTTTAATAATAGAGAAAATAAATTAAGAAAATATGCATAGACTACTTTTCAATATTCATTACTGCAGCATTTTGCATTCACGTTAGAAGCTGTCTTAATTGCAATTTCTTTGGCATGTTGGTTTTTTTTTTCTGATAACATTATAAACAAAGCAAATTCTAAGACGTTCCCCCACCCCCCCTTTTTTTTTTACTTAGAGGAAAGATCTAAGAAACATTTCTTCCTAAAAACAAGTTCTCCTTATGTTACTAACCTCCAAGACAAGATTTTAAACAGGTAATATGTACTGTGAGAATATTCATTTGTGTTTTAGACTCTGATGCAGAAAGGCTCCTTGTGCTCTACAGCAACAGCTGTCGCCTCTCTTTCTCCACTCTGCGAAGTGCTACCATCTTATTGTTATGTACTGATTTATGCCATACGGCCTCCGAATTCTCCCCGAACGTAAAGGGCATCGCTCCAGCCATTTCTCAGGAGAAGAGCAACTGGAAATGCCAAATGATTCATGTATTGTTCCTAAGAACATGGGAGAGCGAGTGAAGTGTGTATGCACGTGAAAGAGAAACATCCAAAAAGAAGGTTTTAAGCTCAGTTACTGTTGTGCACTTCACTCCTCCCCTTACACTGAAGCAATTGACATCACCTCACGTCATTCTAAAACTATTTTTTTTGTTTGTTTGTACAAAATGTTTTCAACATAAGGCTTTTTAAAAACAGCTCTAGGGCTCTACATATGACTTTACAAGCAACTTGAGATGATAGCTATGTGTTCATGTTTCTTCACTAGTTATTCTTCCTTTTCAATTGAATAAAGATATCCAACCCAGCAGTAACGGTCACTTGTAAAATGTACAGTTCTAAGGGAAGAACAACACTGGTGGGTTTGTCTATGCACAAACGTAGCTTGGCCTTCTAATAGTACATTTTTTTTGAAAATACAATGCAAAAAATCAACTTGAAAAATCTCAGATAAAAATCTTGTATTTTTTCTTTTTTAAAAAACCACAACTAAGTGGTATTAAAAACACTGTAAAAGGAAATAATGCAATTTTTATATAAAGGGGAGAGGAAATTTTAAACTGTGGACATCTAAGTTCTGTCATTCCTGGTCTGAAACAATTTAGTAAATTAAAAATTGTATTTTGCTGGAAGCTAAAACATGAACTTTAAATCATACAGCAAATTTCTTTCCCGTGTGACTTCAGAAACCAAATCTCAACACCTGAGATTATGATGACAATGTACATAAACACGAAACTTCAGATTATAGTGACATATAGCACAATAAAATCTGTGCACAGTGACTGAGAACTAGGCATAAAGAGAATTTATTCTAAGGAGGAGTTTCAGTCCCTTTCAAACAGCGTTATATTGCTAAATTACAGCAGGCAAGTAATAAATTCATGGCTGTATCTTCTTACTCCGTTTAAAAGGAGCACTGTATTTCCCTAGGCAGCATAGGCAGAGAGTTGCAAATACGCTGTTTGGTATGCTTACCAGCTAGCAGATCACGTCTCTCTGAAGCCAAAGAATTAAGCTATATAAATCTTCCTCAGTGTTTTCTCTTCAAGTCTTATTTTGCTGCTGCATAAATAAGGGAACATACTTTCTAGGCTTTCTTCATCACCTAACATACCAGTGTAGCATATGGTAGGCTTTATCTTGCATGTCTTGGTGAAATTGAAGTTCCGTGATAAGAAGGGATTTGACACAGTTTTAATCTCAGTAGTGCCTGACAATACATTTCAAAAGCAAAAAAACTTGGAGGTAGTACTTAATAGTCTAGAGAGTAATAGATTTTTGAAAATATCCATGATTTGATTGGGGAATTTTATTATACTATCAGACTACCAGTTCTAATTAACAGCAATTTAGAGAACTATTTTTATAAAGGGCAGCTGTCAAAATATCAGAAAATGGTAGGGCATGCACATATTGCTGGGTTCACACTTTAGTCGCTTTTCAATTTCACAAAAAATATACTGTGTCACAGTCAAAAGACAAAAAATGTGGGCCCAGATGGCCTTGTATTTCATTTGGTACAGCAGAGGCTTTTTACAAGGCGAGAAATTCTTACTATGACATGGACCAAACAATCAAAAACCCCAACCCCGTGAGGAAGTCTTTAGAGAATTTCTTTGCAGAAAATCCATGCACATGACTTAGGACCCAGAAGAGGGCAAACCACGTTTATTATTTGCTTGCATGAAATATAAATAAATCAATTTCCAGAAAGGTGTTCTTAGCACTGCATCCACAGGGGGTTTATTTCCCACATACTTCTGAGCTTCTTAAATGATAAACAAAATAATTTCATAATAATTCTAATTGCATGGCTTTTTAGAAAATCACCGCTACTTTTTTTTCCTCCATATTGGGTATGGAAAAGAGTTACGCTATAATAATGGTTAGGTCTTTCCAATGCTGGTTTCAATAAAGGTTTAACTGTATGTTGAAAAAAACAAACACCAACACCACCACCCTCAAAACAGTGGAATCAAGGATACCCGACTGCCACTAATTAGTTATTTAAACAGCTTTACCAAATTCAGTTGCCAATCTCATAGGCCACAGAGAGTAAGATATTTAACAAAAATAGCAAGCTTATACTGTGTAATTACGTTTGAATTCAGACACAGGAATGTTTCTAAAGCGTGCATAGGCTGAGGTGTGCTTGAGTGAGCATTAATCTTCAGAGGAAGCAATTTCTCACCTTTGCTATGATATGACAGCAGTTCTAAATAGAAAACCCACATAATTTTGATATCTTACACAAGGAGACAGCTGAACCCCTAGAAGCAACAGAGACAGCAGGAAGAGACAGGGATACCTTGAATTATCTAAGATATGGGGCTTCTTGCCTCTGGGAAAGGTTAGAGTTTTAGAAAGATTCTGCAGGGTGGTGGGGAGGGTGAGGAAATAAATGAAGTCAACAGTATCGCAAACTTGGGAACAAACCTGAAAATCATAGAACTATCTTATTTTGGAAGCATTTCAAAATTAAGAAATTATGATAAGATAGAACCATTGCAGATAAAATGGTTATTCAAAAAGCTATTATTTGTTGCTCCTTTGCTACACACTTTGGGAAGTTCTTTGAATATATTGATGAAAAATATTGTATCAGAACTGTGTAATTTTTTTTGCACAGATAATTTTCCCAATTATCATAATTCATGTTACGTAGAGTATACATTCTTCCAGAGAGAGTGACAGACAACAAGTCTAAGCACCTTGGAGAGCCGATAGCGCAGCAGCTTTGGTATTTTTGTATAGTTAAATAGAAAGGTAACTTGGGAGTGATCTCTGGTCAGAAGGATAGGTGCTATAGAGTGGCACATGTCTGCAATACTCAGGGCTGGCCTCTTTTAGACTAGGCTGGCCCCATTCATAATATGCAGCAGGTCTCTTCTGGAACTGTGATGTCCCTGGCCATAGCATATCATTATTCTTTTTCTGTTTTTGAAACCGTGTAAAGACTGGTTTGCAGGTCACCAGAGCAAAACTGTTTCACACTGTTTGTAACACAGTGTGAAACAGGACAGTTGTTACATGACCCTAAGTATTGCAGCATCAGTGTAGATGGGGAAGTTTGATGGTGAAAATCTTTTTAAGAATGATGAACCTCAGAGGCCAGAAAGTGCCAAACCTGATATGAACCAGTCTGTGCTGCCTTTGGTGAATAATCCTTAGAGCAATTCTTAATCTTACACTCAACCTTTTTGCATGATCCAGATGCCAGTGCTGAAGTTTGCTCCCTGGCCACCTTTCTCTTGGAAGAGAAAGATCTTGGGTTTGAGTTACTAACAGTGGAGGCATCAGTGCCAATAGCAATACTAAGACACTGTTACCTCTGCTGACACTTAATCAGCTGGTAGCACTTCGCTGATGGTATCAAAACCAGAACTGCTACTGATGTCAGCATCAATGTCAGTGCAATTTTTGGATTGACCTGCATCTCTTATAGCCAGATGGAGGCAGAATTGAGCATCCTTACCTCTGGGTTGATAAGCTCTGTTCCTTAAGAGGAGAAATTCAGCTATCTTCTTAGAGGATAAAAGGGAAAGGCTGGGAACCATGCCTATTTCAGTGTCCAGCCCTGCTTGACCTTAGAGGATTTCACTGCCAGAACTAAAGCTTATACCAAAGCTGTCCACCATCTTTTTTCTTCACTGGAGGTAAAAATACTTCTGCCAAAGAGATTCTAGCATGTGCACTAGCTAAAGGTGAGTCACGATGGAAGGTGTTTATCACGCTTGGGATCCAAAATTCCTTACAGTTATTCTGTGATGAGCTGTTAAGTTTCAGTGTCTCTAGATTTCCATATTCTTTCTGCAAAGTGACAGATAAAATCATGGTCTGACACATGATTCTGAGGCAATTTTTAACAGAACTTAAGACCAGTGCAGAATGAATATTAAAACCTGAGTGTTTTGAGACTAGTATTTTGGCATAACCAAAACCATAAAACAAGAAGGCAGTTAGGTGGGAGGTGAGTCTGAAGAATTAAAAGGAAGTAACTCTTAGCTGGCTATTTCACTCCCAACTGAGGTATCATCTGGTAGGAGCCACAGACGGATATTACTTATCCTGTCTTTCTGGCACAGATGGTTAAAGACTGCTGGTACAGTTGGTCATATCTGCTTTGCGTCAGGACAGCGCAGCTATTTGCACAGACCTGCTGTAGCAATGTAGGAAGTCACAGTGTTTCCTTTATTACAGCTAATCCTCTGTAGCTCAACTCGGCTGCTGTTTCTGCAGCACATCCCAGTCTTTCTGTTCCATCACACACACCGTGCTGTCGACCTGGGAGGCTACTGCTGCACCACCTACTTGGGGCTGCTACACGGACTCTGGAATGGGCCATGACAAAAATCTATTTGGAGAATTTTCTGTTCTTCTGTGTGTGTGTGTGGTTGTATTTGTTTTGCTAACTTTGATTCTGAAAAAAAGTGCCTTGCTTTATATTCAGGCCAATGCAGCTTTTTCCCGTGCCCTGTTATCTAAGAGCATAGTACATGCAATGAAAATAGTCAAAATTTCAAAATATAAGCAGGAACAAATGCACTTAGAAGGAGTACTTCAGAATATTTACTTAGCCATAAAAATAGTTTAGAAGTACGTCCATCTCCTTATGTTAACATTTAGTTATAACCATAACAAAACTTAGAAACAGCTTCCATTCTACTCAATATATTGGAAAGGAAGAATTGGGTTTTTTTCCCCTGAGGGTGACTACATCTACAATCATACTATGTAAGGGAAGAAGAAAGGGAACAGACACGTACTGTGAAAAGTGCACACATTCGATCTATCTTCTCTGGATTCCTGGGGCCTCCGTTCTTGTTTAACCTCACCATAAACCTCTCACTAAAAAGCAAACAATATTAAAAAAAATAAACAAGAGTTTCACGTACACACTTCAACATAAAAATACAGGTAGGTATGTTTGTTTTTTTTTTTAAAAAGATGCACTAGGTATTATAATTTTTTTAATTTGCCAAAGCATATGAAGCAGTATTCACTGATCTAGATAAAATTACATGGAATAGGATAGAAGACTTAATAGCAAGTACTCTGCATGCGAAAACATCATGTTGATGCATATTCATGATGCAATAACATTAAAATAATGTGAATATATGAAGCACAGGATTTGAACACATTACAAGTACTTCAGGCAAAGGCTAAGGCACGCTTGCTGAAGCATATACTGCCTTTGGTAAAACTCAGTTCATTAAAATCGACTCAAAACTAAAAGTAACAAGAATACAAATTAAGCAAGCTTCTTCAACCTATGCTATTTATAGAAGAAATTTACTAATTCAAAACACATTAAGATTAAATTGATAGAACTGCTTATCAATCAAATTAAACAGTCCTTTTACCAGCAAAAACAGTGTGTATAGCCAGACTGCAAAATAAATAATCCTTACTATGGATGGTAAACCATGGACATTGATATTATTTCTTAAGACAGACAGAGAATTTATGTATACAAATAAATTAGCTGAGTAAGAGTAATTTATTCACTAGATGTGCAACACCACTCTAAGTATTGACCAGAATTTTCTTCCTACAGATTCACAGAAATAAAGCAAGAGCACACCATTAAATCTGCTAGTTACATTTCCATTATATCACAGATCCTTTCAATTTTATCCAGTACGACTGTATCAACTTCAGTAACCTTTATTTGACTAAAACACATTTTCCAGCATATTATCCACTGTTGGCCTGAAAAATATGAAAACGTAGACTACACACTACTTCCTTTGGCAGCTTGCTCCAAAAGGCTATTCAACCCCAGTGTTAAAAGGCATGGGTTAACATCAGCTTGGGAATGTCTGGCTTCAGTGTTTAGGCACTGCTTTTTGTTACACTTTGTTCTGTACATTAAAGAGCCCTTTAGAAAAGCTGATTTCTTACAGGGTAGTGATATCAGTCATTAATTGTATTATGTAATCAAATATATCTCCAAACAAGAAAGGAATTTAATGCTGTTAAGAAATTCAAGAAAAAGTGCTGGAATCATTTTATAGAACTTACCTACAGTGCAATTTTTCAACACCATTTCATGAATAGTTCTAAAAATGTAAGTTTGTAACAGTCTAGTACTGGTACCACCTACACCATAAATACAAATACACACATAAGTGTATTTCACACTTATGAAATCAAGGCCCTAATAATCCTAACTGTAATTTATCAAACATCATATATTAGCCTTTTTAGCACAGCATTATGCTCTGAGTTCATTTGAAGCAACCTGTCCATTATAAATACTGATATATTTTCAGAATGGCTACTTTTTTCAGAATGGTCCCTAATTCTGTAAGCATGACTCATACATCTTGTTACACACCTTTGCATGTTTATTTGCCTAAGTTTATCTTGCTAAGCAATCCATATCATGCTCTCTGGCTGTTTCACTCTCCCTGTTACTCACTATTATTCCAATCTCCACGTATCCCACAACCTCATTCAGTAATAATTGTAATTAATTTGCAGCAGATGCTTATAAGCTCAGAGATAGCTAACATGCCCCAAAGAAACCCACAAGAAACAGGTATTTGATGATTTTTTACCTAGAACTACTTTCCGAGATGTCAATTAGTAAGTTAAGAATGTTTTAGCAAACGCTTTAATGGCATGGTATAATCTAATCTTTTAGTAAGAATTTTATGATGTATTAAGTGGAGTGCAGTACAATATTAAAACTTCAGCACATTACAGGAACAGTTACATTACAATATTACATCTTCATATTTACCTCTATCTACCTAATAGAAAATAAAAAAAAAGGTCAGAATTTTCAAAATAAGACCTATTTTCAATAAAAACACATTAATTACATTCTTAACCTTTATCATTAACTCAGTCTTGTGCCCATTACTTTGCTGGTAACTAATTAAGGTTGTGAAAACACATAGTAGCAAGCAATTCAAGCAGGATGGCCAAAGTGGTTGCTCCTCCCAGCTGTTTGCCGCAGTCCTGTGTTGCTCCTGCGAAAGGGCCACACAAACAGGACCTCCAGCACTACCTGAGCAATTACACTGTAGAACTCTAAATATTAACACAAACTGAAATAGATGTTAATTTAGCGGCAGTTACAGTTGTTGGCATTCAGCTGTCCCTATTCAATGAATTTCTGAAGAGGAGCAGGCAGGACAGTTACAGTGATTAACCAGGTAAGCTCTGGTTAATACAGGGAATAAACCAGAAGATAAATTTTATACCATCAATTTCCAAACAGGACTCATGTTTTATATCATTAAAAATATGTAGTAATTTAAAGAGATATCAACTTATAGCCATGTTCTTTCCAAGCCACAGCAATAAACGTCAGTATTTCCAACACCTTCAAAAACACTGCTTAGGGAGACTTTAGTCTTAATAAATCCATTTAATTTTAACCCTTGAATCAGTTTAACTGTAAAATCTTTCATTTAGAAAGATTAGGAGGTAACATACATTTCACTTCTGTTACAAGTATAATTTGTAAAGCATGTCTCCTTCCATAGAGAAGTAAAATTCCTTAAAAAAAACAAATAAAAAACTATCATGAACTACAGAGCTACAAAAGTTACTTGCATAAAATAAACATTGGTCCTCTTTAAAACTGAACTTGAAACAATGATAATTAAATGATTGTAATTTATTTGTTAAATGTAAATTTGCCAACACCCTCTATTAGTACACTGAAAAATACTTACTATGCCATATGCCTATTAACCCTGTCCCATTTTTAAGGGTAAGAGCATAAAATGGATCAATACTATACAAACAAGATCTCTGGCAAACTATTCTTTCACTTCTGCTGCTGGGAATGTAATCCGACCACCAAACAGGGGTGCAACAGATGAACACAAAGCTAATACATGCAGCCTAGGATCAGGAGCAACCAAGACAACAAGCAGCCTGCCAGTTGAAGATTAGGAGCAATATAAATCACGTCTGCAGGGGAAAAAGTATTCACTGGTGAAGATGTCCATCCAAAATCAAAGCGTAAATCAAAGCTGGCTCACTCCTATTTGATTGCAAAAATCCCTGGAAGTTATTGTACCCTATACAACGAACACCTGGAATACCTTCACTTTCATTGCAGTGCAGTGGTCAGATCAAGGCTGGTTCTCTTAATTCAGAGGATGACTGATGTTCTGAAGGGAAAACAAACAACTAGCAGAGCACCAAGCTCTTCTGCAAGATGAAGAATGATTTACAGAAAGAGAAAAGAGAAATTTAAAAATGTACTTCTGACTATTTTCAAATTCTGGGATGAAAATACAGAAAATATATACTACTATCCAATATTATAGAAGCAGAAGGTGCTGGTCCACAGATAAACTGAGTTGAGGGCAAAAATAAGACAAATCGTAACAACAGCCCTCCATATGAAAGGTCCATCTTACCCTACTGTCCTGTCTCCAACAATGTCCAGTAGTGGATAATTAGGGAAAAAATAGAAGAATAAAGAAAGCATACGGTAATACCCTGCTGATATGTACTATCAGCTTACACCAAAGTGAAGCTCAAGAATAGCAGCAGTATTTTTGAGTTTAATAGTCCTGGATATACTGAACCCAGGGAAGTATTCAGGCTGCCGAGCTTAAAAAATTCTAACTAGTCATTTACAGACTTACTATTAGAGAATGAGCTTTATTGTAATTTATAATATATGCACGTACCATACAAATGCATATATGCATTGTATAACATAACTTAAGAATCTAAGAATTAAAATTCATTAAATTGAAATTCTTCAAGAAATAATGTTATAACTGCTCTTTTACCTCCATTTATCTCAAAAATAACTTTACATATTATATTTTAAATCTCCAGTAAGTTTTATATTTTTGAACTCCCCAACACAGGTTTTCTTTGAAAAATTATTTCAGCACTAATGAGCATTTCATTTTCGTAACTGAAGTTGAATACAATACTGTATGCCACAGAATCCTGTGCAGGCTGTCCCTCTGACAATGGCAGAGAAGGGACTGTCAAGTCTTTGAGCTGTCTATTTATACTTGATTCATTACCAAAAGTTGTATTGCTTAGTCTGCTTTCAAAACATCCAAAGAGAGATATTCTGGAGGCTCATTTGATAGTCTCTTGCAAGGTTTTACTCCATTAACAAGTGGTAATCTTTTAAAATTTGCAATTCACCCTTTTTCTTGTTACAGCCACAGAGAAAATCTGGTTCCTGTCCCCATATTCCAGTGCTTTTCAAGAAATGAAGCAGACCACCGTCTTTTTCACCTGCCTATTCATCAACTGTTCCCTTATTTCCGTGCTACCTCCATAACAACCTTTCAATTCCTTCCTTTAATTTCCAATCCTCCCTTGAGTCCTCTTGAGCTTGTGTCACTAACTAATTAAGGGGACTTGGAGGCTACCGCAGCATTTGGGAACTGTGGAACATGAAGAGGCATTCTGTCAAAGGAGAGATCCACCGACAGGACAAGGAGAATGAAAAGACAGCAGTGCTAATAGGCAATCTTAAAAGACTAAGCCACCTTGAGTTCTTCCACCCTTCCTTGCAGGTAATTTCTCCTAAACTTACAGTTTTGTTTCTCATCTCCAGAATTTCCCTAATCTTTGGTATTACTGTTCAAGAACAGTTTACAGAAACGAGTCTAAATATTCCACTAAGGTCTCACTAGTGCTGATAATGTTAGCATATCCTGGAATGGGACTTGAACCTTTTTACACTGTTGACCCATGTTATGAACTAGTTAGTCAGATGCTCCCCATTTTACAACTGCGAATTTATTTCTATGTCAAAGGAAACCAGGAAGAATAACCCCGTTTTCAATGATCTGAAGATCCACTGCCTTCAGCTATCATTATAGTTCCTTTTTTAGACAAAGATACACACATTTAGGGTCAAGAAACTTCACGGGAATTCAGTCAATTTCTTATTTGGGGAGCTACTTCTTTTGAAAGAGTTCAGCCTTCAGTGTGTCTATTCCTCAAACTTATCTTCTGCACAAAGACAAAAGCATGCATAGAATCTAGACAACATTGAAGTCCAGTTTAGTAAGATCAAAATATCAAATCTGAGTAAATTTCATATGGACATAATTGCCCATGTTTTTATGCATTAAGCATTATTCTTATTATAATTGAATATGCTCTAATTGCTTTAAGAAAACAGACACATGCTACTCTGTTTAAAAAAACCCTCAAATAAATCATAAGGAAAATTTAAAACCCCAGTAGTTATAATTGCCAAATGAGTGATAGAAATAAAGTATGGGGAGATACTGAGTATTTGATGCAATCTGACTGCTTGATCAAACTACTGTCGAAAAACAAAACAAAACAAAAATTCATTTTCAGCTATTCTGAAAATACACTGAAACCAGTTCTCTCTTGCATAAAATCGGAGATAAGTGCACCAAAACAGAGAAAAAAAATTAACATTTTACCTTGTTGAGTTCAGACCTAAGATGTGCCACACCAGTAGCAGTATCTGAAACAAAAGCTTATTTATTCCTTTTGCTCCTACATGCTATAAGCAATCTTCAATTACTCTAACTGCAACATCTCCTCCTGCGCTAACTCACATCACAGTGAAACCACCTCTTGTGCAGCAATAAGTCAGGTTTTACAATCACTCACATCATTAGTAATTGCTAAAGCTACTCAAATATAAGAAACATTGCTCTGATAAGAAAAGTCAAACAGCTTCTTGTTCTTTTACTTGAAAGGAACAAAAATGAAAGCAGCATAGTGTCTCAACTTCTTGGCTTCCTTTAACTGTCTGAAAAGCAGGACCATACTGAACTGGTATCTCTTTCTGCAAAAAGGAAGGAAGCAATCAATGGTTTGGGACATCACATTTTCAGCATGAAGGAAGGGGCAAACAGGGACAAAATTTACTGTTGGGTGAGCAGGAGTGGCATTATGCCTGTGGGGAGTTTTTGTTGTTGAGGTTGTTTGTGGGGCCTTTTTTGCATAACATGCAAAGATGACAACAAAAGGCCTGGCAAAGAGCTTGGAATGGATTAGTGAGCTCCCTCATATTAACTCACTGGTGGGTTTAATTAGCGTGGAGTTGTGAGGCAAAAATCCTGACTATGTATCAATTTATGGATGTAGGTACAGCATTAATAGATGCATAGTACCAAAGCAATGGTAGTCTGTAGAGAGACTGCAGACAAATTTTCTGTCTGAATTTGAAACTGTTGATAAAGAACACAGATTTTTTAAAAAATTCTTTACCAATATATAGGAGATTGGTTTTCTGAAGCAGAGACAGTGACACATCAGGGTGTCAATTCCCTTAAGAAGAAACTTCACATCTTGTACCTTTCCCTTGCATTAAATAATGGTCTGCTAGCCATTTCTCCAAGAAACAAATGCTTCCTTCACCTTCTCCATTCCAATATGCCACTAAAAGGGAAAAGGTACAAATCTGTTCCCTCATTTTTGTTATTCTCCTCAGTGCTTCTTATTTCCAGAGAACAACTGGGCGAACACTGAAAACCCCCAACATTTTTACAAACACCTCAGTCTTTTCTCAAAAGCTGTGTTTAACTGGGTTTTCAGAATCTAGCACTCGACCTTTCCCTTCTAAGAATAAAGGTTATTTTAAAAATATATATTGGTCCCATGACATATGTACCAGTGCATAGTGAAAAGGGTCATGTGGTAGCAGAGAAGGTCTTATAATAACTTGTGTTTTAGTCCTTGATCTTTTTTCAGTGTCTCCCTACATTTCTTTCTCACTCTTCTAGTATCATGTAAATCCCTACCTGCGTACAAAATAAAAATTCAGGAACAAAAAATCTGAAAATACTGTCACAGCAGCTAGCAGGAATAAGCTACATACAAAGACATGCCTAACCAGCACCATTCACCTCCTTTCATCATACTGTCCTACCATTTAAGCAATGGTGATAAGCATGATATTAATTTCTCACAAAAAGCCCAAAACAAACACTTCTAGTCTCTTAATGAATGCTAATATGCCTGACATTAATTGTAGAATAAAAATTGAGTTGGCATATGAATGTCATAAGCATTTTAAGACGTTACTGTAAAATGTACAGGTTTTGTCCCAGATAAATCTCGAGAATAAACGCTATGCACTGCAAGCCCAGGTCAACCAGGGTAGACCTCAGGATGAGCTAGTCATTCTCTATAGCAACAGAAACCTTGCCAACACTTGCCTTCAAAATGTTGCAGTCTTGCTGTGCACACCACATTTTGGGCAGTTTACGTCATCAATGCCATGAAATACTGCTTTCTTTCTACCACTGTGTGTCCAAACTCTTCAAAGACAATACGTTGACCAAGAAATTATTATAGGAATGACCTGTATATGACCAACATATTTTCTTAAAGCTGCAAAAAAAGGGGCTTGTTTCAAAACATTCATAAGTTAGCAGAGAAACACCATGAAAGAGATTCCTGGGGTTTGGTGGGGGGCAGATGGGACAGGGGGGAGAGGGGGAGAGGATTGAACTACAGTCTCTAAACCTTACAGTTTCCACAAGCTACTATTTTTCAGGAAAGCAATTATTGCTCTCCAATTGCCTGTGTGGTAGCAGAGGAAAAAACCCTGGCTGTACCACCCTGGCTTTTTATTTGTGCTGCATCCTGCAATATAGGTAACAGTTACAATATGAGGCTTCTTATATATGCTTGTACAACTTTATGTAAGGTTAGGGAAAACATAGAATTTTATTTTCATTCCATTTGCCAAATTAATCAAAATCTATCCCGTGTTTGTCAACTGCAAAAACATTACTATGCTCAATGATCAAAATGGGTCACTACGAGACAGCACCGTATCCTGATGCTTTTGAGAACACCCTGTAGGAACTTTCTAAAAAGGAAACAAGTTTCACATCAGGACTTCTGAACTTTTATTTCAACCAGATGGTCTCATATTTGTGAAGAAAGCATGCGTGTACATCAATTTCAGTCATTTCCTGCTATCATAAATACTGGGTTGATTTTTCTCTTGAAAGATGATTTAAGCAATAAAAGAAAAGGTTTCTAATGAAGTACAACTGTTCATGACACCTATGTAAGTATGTGAAGAAATGGAAAAGTAAAGTTATGATCAAACAGTAAATAATTTTGGCTCCTCCTAAGAGCTGAAGTCCCTTGTAAATACTACTTTGTGGAAAGATCACAAATACTTTTAGCAAAGCTTCCTTTTCGTGAAAATATTTCAGAATGCATCTATATATTGCCATTGTACTTTAAAAGGCAGAACTCCTGAGATGATTAAGCAATTTGTTTGCAGTCCATTTAGGAGTATCTTCTGTAAAAAGCTTTTCAAGTTTATTTTCTGTTAATCGTGTTGACCTTTTAGAATTGCTAATTTTTGTTCATTCTCTTGGAAAAAAAACTACGTCCTTACAGCTGCTGTAAGACTGACCTAATAATAAAATCTCCCAGCACTCCGCAGAAAGAGTCTTCAGTTCTCAGTTGAAGTGTGAGAGTAAGTCAAAGCGTATGTACAGAATGATACCGTCTGTGAAGAACTGAATTGCCATTTATAATGTAAACGAACAACGTATACTAGATCCCGTGGCACAGCAGTATTTGAGCAATCCATCATCAATAGTGGTCACTCCCAAACCCCTGAGACAGGGGGATCACCTCTGCTGAACCTTCAGTTTGCGTATTGTTTGAACAATGATTCATGCACTATTTAAAGTCTTCCTTTTCAGGCAAGTGCTCATGGTGCATGTGTAGTTTCTTTCCCCCCCCCCCCCTTTTTTTTTTTTTTTAAGGCAGCGAGGGAAGCGGGGGTCTTTCATGAGCTGCCTTCTCCAGCAGATCTGCAATAACCCCAGTTTCAAAAAACAAGTGAAGAAAAGTACACTGCTTTGGTTTATGGAGTGTATTTTATAAAGACATCTTAGAGAAAAGAACACCAAATCTGTGAGGGAAATTAATCTGGCTCTGAGAAAACGACTCTAAGCAACACAGTTTGCTTCCCAGCAAATTCAGGCTTAATGCTCATGAATTATTAAGTTACCACATTGGCTAGAAGCCCCAGGGGAGGATTAGAGAGCTTACAGTAAGACTGTTACTGCAAACACTGGGTTTCCATAGAAACAGAAAATAGTGAAAATAACTACCTGTCATTTCTCTCTACCACATTCAAGGAAAAACCACCACAATGTTAAAAACATTATTAAAGCTTGCAGGAGAAATGTAGCTAAACACCGATTACATTCTCCTTGGGTTCTCATGAGTCTGCCACACCTGAACTTTTGACACTGTCATTAGTATTTTTTTGTCATTTACATCATGAAAGGTACATATTTGTGTTCCTGAAAGGAATCCTCTCCATTAGCTAGAAAAAGTTTCTATTTCCAAAAAAAAGAGACTTTAGTCATATAGTGTGATTCCTTAGTCCCTGCCACTGATTGTGACTTTAACTGATGAAAAGAAAGCCAGACCAACCCTGCCACGTGGTACATGTGAAATGCTTTGACCGTAACTGTAGGGAAGACGTCTAATTTTGGATTCCACGTATTTTATAGAGTAAGCATTTTATCACCATCTCTAACCCGGGAGAAGCAAATGGTTCTGAGGTCTAATACAGCAGTTGTCTCATTTAATTCTTCCTCTACAAACCACACATATCCTTGTTACTTGGCTTTGCACGTGACAATTTCAGACACAGAACTGGGTTTTGACAGTGAATTTTGCAACAGGAAGAGCTCAGGTATGAAGAGTGGTATTCATTACACTGAGCCTTCCTACAGACAGAAATTACTTGTAAAGGCTTTCTGTGAGCTATGTAGTTCACCTAAACATTTTAACGTGTATTTGCACCCTGCCAGTCGAGACAGCAAAATCTCTTCTAGCTGTATGTGTTCATGATACATTTTTGTTCTTTCTGAGCAGGAAAAGGGAAGAAGTAGTTTGAATACCTGCAACTAACTGATTTCTTCCTGTTAACAACTAAAAAAATCAAAATATCCCTGTAGAAAAATCTGTATCCCTGCCTATTAATATGTCATATCTCATCCCCAACCTGAAAAAAATTTGGGGGGGAAGGAGGGTGGTGGTGGTGAGAAATTTAAGATTGATTTTTATAAAAGCTCCTGTTTTATAATAGCTTTGTATTTTTAATTTTATTGGAAAGAATTAACTTCTCTAATAACACCACTTACCTCTCTACAGCAACTTTCATATAAAAATCCAGATAGTAATAGTTTCTTTAAAATAGATAATATTAACAGGAAATAAGTAAGAAACCAAGCAAATGCAGATTTGGGAGAGAGATCTAGGGAATGAGAGTCAGCTGAAGCAACTGGTAGAGAAATTGAAGAGGCATTACTCCTCCTTTGCCCTTTTTTAAAAATACACACACACATGCAAATCCCATATAAAATACTCTGTAGATTTTATGTGTCTCCACTGATGATCAAACTTGTATTTTCTAAAAGTTATATATTATATCAGAAAGGCTCTTTGTCCCCTGCCATATGTGTGCAATAGACTTCAGAGAACCACATATTTTCCATGTTAACTATGAGTGACCAAAACCAGGGGCCATTGCTGTGGATAGCAATATTCCTTAATGTTTGCTTATGTGCTGATGTTTTTAAGGAAGTTCATCTTGACCAGGATCAAGAACTGACATACTCCTTGTTACTATTGTTATGGATTTATCTATTGCCCGAAAGTCAGAAAAATGCTTCCCTTGAAATACTAACACAATAAACTGAACTATAGGAGGAACTGATGGAGAATTAGCTATCCCAACAGATCAGATTGCTAGAAAAGAGGTAAAAATTAGAAAGATGGATTTTTTTCATGACTAAGCAAAAGAAAAACCTCATTAGTTGGTAAGCCTAATCCCTAAGAAAATTCTCTGAATATTAAAGAAATAATTCTGAATGATACAAAGTTATTTTTTCCCAGTAGACAAATCATTATACCGACAGTGAATGAGATAACTTTTCTATTTTAAAATAACTAAGAGAAGGCTGCTATTAAAAACATAACAAATGGAAAGTTTAGCATGTAATTGCACGATAAAAGTAAAATATAATTTTCTTCTTCCTAACATAGCAGCTGGCAATACTGGAACATGATAATATTTTAAAGCAATTAACAGGGGTAAAGACACATACATTATCATAGTGCTCCCAGAGCTATTACCTAAAGAGAGAAGCAATGTAGAAAAAGGGATCTTAAGGTCAGTTCTGCACTCTGGGAGAGAATGCAGCCAGACTTTTTTTGCCACAGCTTTTAATGTGAATCTTTCAACATTACTAACTTCATTTCTTTTTCAGCTATTCAACTTCAACCATATTAATCTACCCAGTGATACCTGTCTTCCCTTCTTCTGACCTTTATTAATGCCTATCTTCCTGTTTATTCTTTACCTGTCCATACCCCTCCAAGCCCTTTACCATTCTCTACCCAAGCAGCATCTGATTTCTAGAATGCATACAGTCTCTCCAACTCTGGCTTGGAGCACGTAGAGTTGTTCTGCACAGGTGTTCTGCCATTAAGCACACTGATCCTGCCTATCAGAGCTTTGAGGGGACTCAAACCTCTACTCAGATAGAACTTGTGGAAAATTTGCTATCGCTTTTCCAGAAGTTTGCTTAGGGTTTAAAATGAAAGTTCCAGATGATGATAATTGTCTATATTAGGAAGCATTACAAGAAAATTATTCAAGAAGACATGTGTAAACATGATGTAATTTTAGCTCCACTGTTCTTGCTAACATTATTGAGCCACTGATATACATTCCTATTGACAGTTTAAAAGTCAAGAAAATATGACTAAATGATGATGAGAACCATGGAACTAACTGTCATCAATAAATACACAAAGAGATGAAGGATTCCTGTCAAATTTGTCAAGGTTACCTCCAGCAACTTGGCATACAGATTAGTATTCTGACATCCGAATTTGGAATACTGTGTCAGAGAAAACTCGTACTATAGAAAAAGTGAAAATCAACTCCCCTACAAATTCATCATTTCTAAATTCAGTGTTTCAAAGTGGTGGATTTTATTCTAGTCTATCTAGACGCTGTCACAAACATTTTCTTTTTACAGCCCCCCCCCCCCCCCCAGGCAGTATCATGACCTCTATCAATTCAATAACACTTAGAAGAAGTAATGGAAGTTTAGAGATACTACTGTACAAGTGAGTAGTAGCTTGAGAAAACTCTTCCTTTTTAACACACTCACACACTGGTCAAACCAAAAAGAGTTTGATCATGCAGTGGAAATCAACCTGTTCATGAGGCCAAGGAGACAATACATTTAAAATTATGATCATGTTGTTCTCTAGTATTTTTACACCTTTAATATCTTAAACTTTTATGTATTTGTCTGCTAATTTTTATCAGGTAAAAGAATTTGGTTGGAAAGTATCTCAAGATCATGAGATGAGTTACAAACGGGAAATCGCTATCTACATTACTTCTGCAGTTACTACCCAACCACAAGTGTAGAGCAGTATTAACAACAAAACATTGCCACTTAAAATTTTTTGATTCAGCCTTGAAAAAAGGGGCAGGTGATTTTATGTTCGATAACTTCAGAATAGCTAATTCCAACTATCATGATATAGATTAATGGCATTTTTTTTAGTCCATATTTCCAAATCATATTTCTCTCCTGAGAGCTGCTTTGTCAATGGCGCTAAATTCTTAAAACAGAAGATGGGAGACAGACTGTACTACTCACATTCTCTCCAACATCCACCCACAAATTCAGAACATTCCCATGAAAACCATCTTTCCATATCACCTATTAGCAACAGCATTAAGGGCAAGGTTGTGTTTTCTCTCATTTTGCCTATTGCTTTTCAATTTTAACACAAAAATAGATGTTTCAAAATTACCAAATTCCTAGCACTGTACTGAAAATTGGCAGCTGGGTAGAAGATATGCTTCTACATTTCTACTATTTTAAAAATCACTGTGGGTCTCTGTTTTCTCACATTTCTGCATGTGTTTTACCTAGCCATCTGCTGAGAAAGAACAGATTACAATTTTATCCTTCAGTGAGAAGGAAAAGAATGTGAAAAGGCATCTCAACAAAACACGAGATGCTTTGTAAAGGGCTAGCTGTTAACCTTGTTAATACGTCCACATAGTCTGAGGTAAGAATCAAAGAAGCAAGAGAAAAGAATGAGGCAATGAAGCTGCTTCATGAACTTCAGATGGTTTTTTCTAAAGGAATAAGGACTTTCTCTGTAATGCACCTAACCAGTAAATGCTGATTTGCCTTAGAAAAGCTACAAGCAGTTATAAATTAACCACTGAGGGAAAAGTCTTGCTTCAGAGCAAACACGTGCTTCTCCATCCTGTGTCTTACTGTCCTAGGCAAAGAGGAACAGTGTGAAATTTGGAATTCTAAGTGGAATCTCTGGGGGGGAAATATTCTGCCAACATATCTTTTCTAATTGCAATCTCTACTCGAGATCAGCTTCCATCATGATGCTGCTAGGAAACTACCAGCTGATATAATACAGTAGAAAAGACTTATATCTAACAGATTAATTTTAAGAGCAGATGGGATCATTATAATAATTCAATCTTGTCTACTATATAACATGGACCACAGACCATTTATTTTAATATATACCTTTGGGATTATTTGTTTTAAGGAGGGAGAGGGAGGGGCCGAGGCAGATGTTTGGCTTATAAAAATACGTATTTTGTTACTCCCTTTTTTTTATTCTGTACCTCTGATTGTTTTTTGTATGAGCATTTGCTGTCTCTTTCCTTACATTAGCGTGCAAATGATTTATGCTTATGATGCATATCAGGATATCAACCTATAGTATAAAAGAATGAAGTATACTCTGGTAGTATGCAGTATTTCAATACAAAATTTTGGACAGGCATCTTACATTACAGCAAACATCTCTTGGTAGCAAATCATACCCTGCCCCCGTACCTGAAAGTCTGAGCACACTATCTCCAGTCATGTCTACATTTATCACTTAAGTAATAAGAAAAAAAGTATCATAATAACATGGTATGTGTTCATTGTGTAAGGTTACAGTTAAACAGCGTAATGTCATAGAATCATAGAATCATTTCGGTTGGAAAAGACCTTCAAGATCATCGAATCCAACCATTAACCATGCCCCCTAAACCATGCCCTGGAGTACCCTGTCCACTCGCTTTTTGAATATCTTCAGGGATGGTGACTCAACCACTTCCCTGGGCAGCCCATTCCAATGTTTGACAACCCTCTCAGTAAAAAAATTTTTCCTAATATCTAACCTAAATGTCCCTTGCCCCAACTTGAGACCATTTCCTCTCATCCTATCTCCAGCCACCTGACAGAAGAGACCAGCACCCACCTCACTACAACCCCCTTTCAGGTAGTTGTAGAGAGCGATAAGGTCTCCCCTCAGCCTCCTCTTTTCTCCAGACTAAACAGCCCCAGTTCCCTCAGCCGCTCCTCATAAGACTTGTGCTCCAGGCCCCTCACCAACGTGGTTGCCCTTCTCTGGACACGCTCCAGCACCTCCATGTCTTTCCTGTAGTGAGGGGCCCAAAACTGAACACAGGACCCGAGGTGCGGCCTCACCAGTGCCGAGGACAGGGGAACAATCACCTCCCTGCTCCTGCTGGCCAGGCTGTTCCTGATACAGGCCGGGATGCGATTGGCCTTCTTGGCCACCTGGGCACACTGCTGGCTCATATTCAGCCGGCTGTCAACCAGCACCCCCAGGTCTTTCTCTGCCAGGCAGCCTTCCAGCCACTCTTCCCCAAACCTGTAGCGCTGCGTGGGGTTGCCGTGACCGAAGTGCAGGACCCGGCACTTGGCCTTGTTGAACTTCATACGATTGGCCTCAGCCCATCGATCCAGCCTGTCCAGATCTCTCTGTAGAGCCTCCCTACCCTCAAGCAGATCGACCCTGCCTCCCAACTTGGTGTCGTCTGCAAACTTGCTGAGGGTGCACTCGATCCCCTCATCCAAATCATCAATAAAGATATTAAACAGAACAGGGCCCAACACCGAGCCCTGGGGAACACCACTCGTGAGCCGCCGCCAACTGGATTTCACCCCATTCACCACTACCCTCTGGGCTCGGCCATCCAGCCAGTTTTTCACCCAGTGAATAGTGCACTTATCCAGGCCACGAGACGCCAGCTTCTCAAGGAGTATGTCATTTACATAAAGCCCAAAGGCACAATTTATTATAGAGTAAAAAAACAAAGGTGTGAAAAGCTGACCAGTCCAAGTTAATAACCACCCAAATTATTACTACACTCTTACTGTGCCTTTCCTGCATTCCTCTCTCATTGCAGTGCTTCATGCTCCCAGATTGGTTCTCATGAATGATTTTAATTCCATTATTCTTTTTTTCTTTCTCTTTCCCCTTAAAAAATGTGTATTTTATTTTCCAAATCAAATTATTTTAAATGGTAATCAGAGGAAGAAATTCTACCAATTCCATCTGGATGTTTCTCTTATACTGATAACAAAGAGAAAGAACAAAGATCTGAAGAGAAAAAATAAATTTAACTTAACAGTAAATTATTGAAGGATGGACGCCTGCAAAAGGAAATGAAAGAAACAGTTTGAGAGAAACAACATAAAAAAAAAGTTGAAAGGTGAAAAGCTTAGATAACTATTTGATTAGGTCCTGGAGAAACAGAATAAAAAAAAAAAAAAAGAAATATGAAAAAACTCAGTGGGTAGAATATTGTGCTCTGTACTAGTACACTCAGAGAGGCATTATGGAAATGAGAGTCCTCCAGAAAAAGTGCAGAAATTTGCATACATGAGAACTAGTCATAGCTTTCAAGGTCAATAACTGTGCAGCATCTTTCCTCTCATTTCATTGTACTGTATGAGAAATGGGTCATTAGTATACAGATTTATATATGTCCTGTAAACCTGATTGTCATCTATGATCCCCAGAAATTTTCCACGCATTATGAGTCTTAAGAGTCCAGCTGGGAAGTACTTAAGCAGAAGGAATATGTGGTTCTGCATTTGCAGGTGCATTTATTTCTCTGCTTAACTCTTTCCTCGACCTCTAACTGACAGCATTCATAAACTCCCTCAAAGCTGCCTAGACACTACAAAACTGTAGAACAAATCATATTGAAACACACAGAACACAAGGTCTACGTGATGCATCTATGTGTACCCTCACATGAGGAATAGACAGTAGTCCTTACCAACACTGAACAACCACCTATTTTTTTTCCAGTTTTATATCCTTTCATCCTTTTTCGTATCTTCCTGTTATTTGGACAGGCCCCATATAAGATATGTCAATTACATGATTTAAAAAAAAAAAAAAACAACCCAAAAAACAAAAACCAGAACGAAACCAACTATTATTTGATAAGCATCATTCCAATTGCATTTCAGTAGAAGATACACCCATCTTGTTTTGCCTTCTCTATAGCATTGAAAATAATCCAAGGCATAGCGAGCAGCTAGAAAATAATTAAATGGATTAGTGAAAATTGGTGCCTTTTGTAATGTTATTTGATCCTTCTTATTTAATGGAGTATCACACTTACTAGAACAAACTCAGTTTTGTTCGAGAGTGATACAGATAGGCTTCCAGTTCAGCCATAGACATCTGAATCCAAACTCTTAATCTTCAGAAGAATTCTCGTATACCAAGTCAGATGACAATAGGGGCTTTGAAAACTTCTTGATGATTATTTCTGATTGATTCAGAGCATCCTAAGGATTCATAACAGGAAAAAAAACATGCAGGAAAAACTTACAAACCTAAACTTGCCTTTTTATGTGACAAAATTATTTCTGATCGATTCAGAGCATCCTAAGGATTTGTAACAGGAAAAAAAATGTGCAGGAAAAATTGACAAACTTATACTTGACTTTTTATGTGACAAAATAGGGAGTTGGATATAATGCAAGTTCCCTAGTGACCTTCTGAGTATAGACTTACTCACCGCTACCATACTGCACATGCCATAAAACTTTCCTCTGCCAGCGGAAGACATTTCTTTTCCTCCCAATTCTTCTGTTTGCATAGCTTCTCTGGATGAACGCTCTATTTCCCCTGCATACCCTACTAACAAAGTGCTGAGGAACCAGACAGCTACTAAATATGCTCCAGTACTCTAAGTTTTAAATATCTGCCACACTTCTGGGTGAGACAAGTTTAGATTCTGATCACTAACAATCATTTTTACCTAGAAAGTATTTACAGATAAAATAAGATGCTTACTTAAAAACCATCTGCAGTACTGAGAAAAGTGACAATAATATGGATCCACAGAATGCACCATGAAGATCATACTAAGTATCCCCCATGGCTTTGTCAGCATCTCAGTTGGCTTCCACCTTTCCTGGGTAAACTGGAATATTAATTTCTGATAGGAACATCTTTGGTTAGGATAGTTTCTGCCTCTTCTTTCCTCTTCTCTGCTATCTCCCCAAGGGAAAACCACAGAATAAAAAAGTAACATCTTTTTTTCTATTGCATCCCATCTTTTTTTTTTTTTTTTTTTTTTTTTGGCTAACTTTCAGCTTAAGTAAGCTTTCTCACATGTTTCCTGGGGCACTACAAGATAACATGGGGAAGAGTGTATTACTGTACTTCCCATCCTTCACAGTTCCTCAAGTAACATTTCCAGAGTACATTTTCATTAACTTTAAACTTTTCTAGCTTTAGGTTGCATGTCTATAATATAGGCTTTTTAGACACACTGTACATTTAATATTTCTCAGAATATAATCGTATCAATCTCTTAACAAGATGTGTTGGGAGTATCATACAGAGAAACACTACAATAGCAAAGCAGTTCCCACTGAGTTTAAGATGAGTCACATCTACCTATCCATAGATACTTTCTTAATTTGTTCTATGTGATCGCTTCTGGGTAACCTTGTTACACATAAATTGAAGAAAAAGAATGCAATATTCTGAAAAACTCCTAAGGAATTCCTCTGTTTCTTTGTTTCCAAAACCAAAATAAAGATAATACTATGAAGACATTGCAAAAATAGTTACTTTTTTTTTTTTTTTACTTAGAATGGAATAATAAATGTTAACAATTAAGAGAGTGTCCTATAAGCAGGAAGGAGAAAATACAATGTGCAGTATGTGCTCACTGAAGAGTATGTGATCTTGTAAGTGAAGAGCTGATTATAAGGCAGATGGCACAAGAGCAGCGAATTAGGAGCAACTAAACTTTTGAGTACTGCACAATGCAAACCAAAGAATGTACTTCCAATGTCTGTCCGTGTGCCTATATTACAAAAACCCAACATCGACACAAAATCTTAAGAGTTTCATTACCATGTCATTGTAAATGCACTTAGCCGCCAACCTCCACTGTAAATTTATACCTAAAAATATGTACAGCCACCTGTTGCTACTACTACAATTGTTTAAGCTGAAAATATTCATTACTTAAAACAGCCGCTGTACTTAGTTACCTTTTCCTCATGCCACATCATACACTGCCCTGCTGCGTATTTGGGCTGTGTTTTCCTTTGTCTTCCATTTGCTGCCAATGTACCTACAGAAACCACGTGTGCATGTGTGTCTTTCTCTCCCTCTCTACATTCAACTCCAGCTGAGCTTTTGCTTTTCTAATTCTGTCTCTGCATGCCCAGTCAATCTCTTATTTCTCCCAGGTAGCTAATCTGATGCATCTGCTTAACTGTCTGCATGTCAGAATGGACCATCCTTGTACTCCATAGAATGCAATACCAAGATAACATGACAACAAGAAAAAACGCTATGCAGAAAGAAACAAATAAAAAAACCCAGGTAGTGGTGCATTCTGACAGAATAGACCAGCTGAAAGATAGTAAGGCCTTCTCATAATGCTATGTATTAAAGAGAGGACATCATCAGCAAACATATGCCTTCTCCAGACACTGTAGAGAAAATCTGGTCTCACAACAAAAACGTCTTGAGTATATTCTGTATGAGAAATGAACACATGGACTTCCTCTGTCAAAGCTATCAACGCTACCATGGATACTTACCACATCTTCCAAAATCTCCAGTGGTGAGGTGATTGTTACTGTAACGGGCATGGCACAGACACAGTAAGTAGATAGATGGAGGAGTTACAAGCAGAAATCTGCATGACACTATTTCCCGTGCATAATTATTGACTAGGCCCCAGTTTTTCAAATTCAATCCCATCAGAATTTCTTTTTTGTTCTATTCACTCTCCATAATTATGGATATTTCTAGACGACAAAAAACTTTTTAAATCCCAGTGGAGTAAAATAGAGTAACTGGTAAAATAGTGCTAGAAACATCTATTCTGGTTTAAGATGCAGGCAGAATACAACCTTTACATGTTTAAACATAAACTTTCTAGAGAAAAAAATCATGCTGAAATTTATTTATCCTTTTTCATACTTTGTGAATTCTTCAAGCTTATTTTCAGAAAAAATTTATATCATGCCTTTGAAAGTGTAATTTTTGAAGTTATGCATTTACTAGTAAAAAAGAGCTATTGTAAAGGTAGCTAAACCTCACTGCTTTACTGAATTCAGTTTATTTCTGCCCATCAAAATAATGCTGCAAAAATGTTTAAAAAAAAAAAAATCCTACTCATTGCATCCTTTCAGCAGAGATAATACTCTGTATCAGTTTTTCCACCAGTTTTCCTGCCTCTTTACAGTAGTTTCATCTAGTCTGTATCGGCCCACTTTACCATATCAAGTTTAATGCTTCTCTTCTGTTAAGGCATGAGGCACATTCCCATGTAATAGAACAAATTTAGTTGCCTCTGATGTGACTTGTGCCTGACAAATCTATGCTGACTTTTACTTATTGTCTTTTTAGCTTCTAAGTGCTAATAAATAGTTTATTTGTTCTAGAACTTTTTGCATTTGTCATCTGATTGCAGCTGACCTTCTTAGGGAGATTCAGGCAAAACAGCTATTAAATACTCCAGCTATCTTGGTAACACCTGCTGATAGCTTAATGTTCCCTTTAATCTGTTCAGTTATTTCTTGATTTTGTAAAAAAATTTTTTGCTGACAAAGCATTATAGAATTATTCTTTTTTTGTCCCTGATGTCTTTTGCTAATTACATTTTTTCTACAAGTTTCTCTCTTCCCATCCCTGTTTGTGCAATTTCATTAGTTTCTCCTTTTTTATATTTCCTTACAGATTCCATTTCACCAAAGAATGCGTGATACAGACTTGCTGCTGTTGCCACATATTTAATATTTCCTTCGTATTGAAACAATTTGCTTTTGTGCTCTTCAACAGTATTGTTAAGAAACTGACAACTCTCAATTTTTTTTCCTCCATACCAGTTTACCTATTTTTTTGGTGTTTATTGACCCCTGCCTTATTGAAGTTCACCATCTCTACATTAACATTTTCTTTCTTTCCTTTTCTAATTACTATCAACTCTATTATTTCATGATCATTCATCCCTAGGTACTTCTCATAATGGGGCTGTACTTCCCCATTGACTGTAATCAAAACTAGATCAATTTTCTCATTGTTTTCCACTAACTTCCACATGGCAAACAAATGGAGGTATTAAAAGTTTAGTAACAAAGATTTTGTTGCTTCTGTTGTATGCAGAAGTATGGGACAATTTTTGCAACAAAAAATCCCAAATACTTTAAAACTTACAAACAGACTTTCATCCCTTTTGATCTGGGCCATTACATAATATTCAGATTGACAAGTTGTTTCTCTTGTGGGCTAAAACAAGTTATTGAGGCAGACGTTCACTGATCCAGTTCTGTTTACTTACAAGTATGTCTTTTTATAATTCTGTCAAGAGTAAAAATTAAGTCACTTTTTCCTTTTTTTTTTTTACCTCTAGGTCTTACCCCTCTGATAGCAGCATTGTTATTCTTGCTATACATATCTCTCCACTGTCACCTTTTGTCTGCTTCTCATTTTTAGACAGCACAAATCATTAAACATGGTACAGTACCGTATTTGTATTCAGAACCTGGGAATACATCTCAAACTGTATTTCAGCTGCTGCTCCAACCTTCTGATTGTTAATCCATAATTGGTACATGCTACTACTTCAGCTCTTGAAAAACACTGGAATTTTGACCGATTCTTCACTTAACCTAACTGAGAAGTAACGATTGCAACCAACAGGTTCAATGAGGTTTGTAATCTACTTTATGTCCAAAGCACTAACACTGAAAGCCAGTCAACCTCCAGCATGAACTGCTTGGATAAGAAATTTATCAACCTCAAAACCATTTCAGAAAAGCGAATTTGTCCTTTCCATTTAGAATGCAGCATGCAGAAGCTTTGCTTGCTTTTTTTACCTTAATGTACTATTTCCTGAGGCATACAGAAGAAGAAAGAAACTTAATCTTTTAAAGTAGATATAAAAACATCATTCTAAATTTGTAGCAGTATGTTTGTCTGTTTTCTAAGTTTCTTCTCTAAAAGGGAGCTCAGCCTCATTACACACTTCTTCCCCACCACTCTTTGGGGTGTAAGATAATGTAAAAATTATGCTGTTTTCACTGCAGCAGATCACTGATGTGTAACATGAAGAGCTAAGTAATAACAACTGTTTGCACATCAAAGCATTATTATATATATTTAAATATGCCTGAACCACTCTCTGTACTTTTTCTCATTATAACTATTATTTTCTTTTTTTCATCACTGGCAAAACCCCTTCTTAAAGCTTTCCCATTCAATGTTTACATACTATGCAAACTGCAGCCCAAGACAATTCATCTCCTTTTGAAGCAATTTCTGAGGCCTTCCACAGTCGCAGCAGCAGCTTGTCCCTTCCTCCTCCCTGCAGCTTTCCTCATCTAAATAATTTGATATTTTACTGCTCTGTGATATGAACTAATTAATTGTGCATATTTTTTTGTTTTGATTTGCCATTTGCACCTTTTCCTCTTAACAGCTATTTTCTATTAATTCTCTCAATAAAGGAATTATAAGCAAGTCCACCTAACTACATCAAAACAAGTGTTTCTCACTTGGGGGGGGACACCTAATGTAGTATCAGATTAGGCATTCTTGCCATATTCTGCAAAAAGATCTTTAAGTTGCCTAACTAAACAGTGGCAGACACATATTTATAAGACACAATTAAGTCATTAGAGCTTTCTAATACAGACCACTTTTTTAGAGGGATGTATTCTGAAGAGCTACAAAACTGTTATCACTCTACTCTGGCCTTTCTTGGGTGAACATTATTCACATAATAATAATATTCTTCCAAAGAGAGAAAAAACATTTAGGGGCTCTTTCCTCAGTTTGGAACAAATCGAAATCTAACGTGCTGAAAACTAGGACAGTTTTGACCACAGTAGCAAATGCAGTCTGTGCCAACTGTCAGGACATGCCTTAATCAAAACTCCAAAAAAACCCACAAACATGCTTCACTTTAGATCAGACCAAGCTACTCTTACTTAATTTCTGAGACACAATGCGTATGCTGCAATAATCTTCTACATATTCTGATGTTTTCAAAACACATGCTTGTAGAGGAAAAATACAGTACATTTCATATTTGCTAACATTAGTACCAATTACCTGAATGAACTGAGCAGCACAGTTGTCCAGCCTAGACATAGGGATGAATACGAATAGCAACAGAGCAATAAAAACAAGCTGTAACACGCCTGTAAGGCAAGGCGTGGATGGGAGTTTGAGAGCCTCACCTCAGTACCCAAACACACAGCAGTCCTCTTTTCAAAACGGTCGCACAGTGTGGCCCTGCCATTACTAGTACTTCTTAAACAACAGCCCTAAGGCGGCAGCTACTAAACACTAAGACCTGCAGTAATCTGTGGAGGCAAAGTCAGAAACCTAAACAAAATTCAAGTATTCTGTGCCTTTAATGCTTTGCTTATATGTAAGCACCAAATTCCATATGCAATGATTAGTACTACTAATATTCTCAGGTATGCATTGCAGGGCTGTCAACTTATGATTTATCAGCTTTGTCCTTTCAGTTGTGTCACAAGAATAGCTCACATGTTTTTCTCCAATGTATTTGCTTTGTTCATATTTTTTTTCCTAGGAAGCTTTCTAGTTACTTGATACAGTCCTACCTGATCTGCTTGCCTTCTCTAACATCGTACAAAGAAAAAAAGACGTCCGTGTCTTCTCCAATTGTATTGTAGGTGAAGCTCTTCAGACTGAGGAAGAAGTGATGAGGCACTGGCATACGGCAAGCTTCCCCATGACGCTGACGAATTGTATCCACCTGATGAAAAACAATGAAAATTATTTTTAGTTCTTCACAAATAAAGGACACGTGACTGACTTCATAATTTTAACCGCAATTCTGCTCTCCTTTCTCTATCAAGTAAAAGCTTAATCTCAAATATATTCTACCTTAGATATACATGCTAGATTAAGTTTTCTTCCTCCGTTTTTTCCACTTTTAATTTGAATAGTTTGAGAAACCACAATAACCAAGTAAATATGAGATAAATGGTTTATGCATTTGAAATCTATTTTTATCAAGTAAACCAAGTCAATCCTATTTCTCAAATATTGTCTTGATACTGGTACTGAAAATGAACTATAATAAAGGTGGTTCTTGATGATTTCCATTTAAAGCAGATGGACTTCAAAACATTTTTAAGAACAACATCTGTTACTTTATTTCTTTTCAGCAGCTGCAATTCATTAATGGAGTTCATTTAGAACCAGGCTTTACAGGCTAATAAGCCCTGCAGGTATAACAAAAAGAGATCTTAACAACAGTTGATAACATGAGCAACCAACAAAGTCAAATAGCAGAAAGGTTTACATTTTGACTCAGTATAAGGAGACCTATTTACAACCGTGAAAAATTGGGTAGGGGAAAAAAAAAAGGAGTATAGATAGAAATAAATTTATTCTTTAATTTTTATAGCCCTTTCTATCTATTGCATGCTGATCTCAATAAACAGGTTGCATGAATATCCTAAGATCATTAGGCTAGTCTCTTCTGAAAGCATAGACAGGTACATACTAACAAAGAAAATCTTAAAATTTTCAGACTTCCAACTGAGATTTGTACTAGCTTAAAAAACCCAGAGCTTAAAATGAATTTTGTTCTGGATTTTAAATTAAATCCAAGTAAATCCTCATCCTTTAAAGACTGCTACCTGTGGAAGCACAATTCTCCTGGAAAGATTAGACCCAAATTCCATGACCAGGAATGGATTACATTACTAGAGGAAGGATATGTGAAACAGAAGCCTACTAAGCCATGTATTAGCAAGTGGAAAGAAGACTCACATGGGCAGAGTGAGGCTTTTCGTATCACTACAGAAGTTGAACTTTTAAGAACAACAGTTAGAGCTAAGGAAGAGAGACCTAAATGCAAGCTGAAGAAGGACCTTAGTCAGTTAATTACTTGGGGATCTTCTGAGGAAGTGTTCTATGTGTAGGGACTTACCCAACAATCTCCATCATACCTTTACATATATTACCGAACACTTAAAGATAACAAGAATTCATATGTAGATGATGTTTACCTGCGATGTGCTCTGCTGGACACTGTGTCGACTTGACAAATGCTGTGGAGATACAAAATAGTAAAATTTAAACCTTTTTGAAAGTAAGAAATATTTACATCATATTTGTGTAGCATTAGAACAGTAATTTTAAAGTATGACTGCTCAAGATTATTACCAACTTTTCACAGCCTTTTTTCACAGTATATCATCACTCACAAGACCACTAGCTTTCCTAAAGGTTTTTCTCAGTTAAGCCATTCCTTAGCCTAACTACTTGAATTTACAGGTTGTGTTTACCTTAGCTTTTACAGTAAATGGCTGTCACAAGCTAGACAGAATTTCCAACACTTTAATAGCATCTTCTTTTCAAAAAGTCCATTACCCTATACTGTATAATCTATGTGTTCTCTTTCTAAATGGGAAGATACCTCACCACTAATCCTATTCTAGTAGTATGTTGTCTATGAAAAGGTGTATCTGTTAAAGAACACAGACATCTAGAACGAAGGATGGATTTTAGACATTGTTTAAACTTTTTGCTCTGATCAGAAAGTGAAATCCTGATAAATGGTTAAAGAATCTCTTACAATTTCAGCTGGCCAACACCTGTAAAGAAGCATCAGTATAGAGAGCTACATCTCCAAAACAGAACTTGGAGGATGATCCTGTATTTAAAGCCTTTTATGCTAGAAGGAGATGTTATAATCAGAAAATGGACTGCAATAGTCACTGAACCCATTTAATCTCCAAAGCGAGATTTAAATACTAATCTAAATTGAAAACATGTCAGGGAGCTTTAAAAACCATATCATTAATGATTCTGCCACGCCTGTTCCACACACATATATGTTAACATTAGCATTTTAAACTGAAATATTAACACTACCACATGCTAATAAATATTCTCTTCATTTGCCCCCATCTCTATCCTTCTATTACATACCCAACATCTTATTCTGACTAAACATATACACTCTGTAGCAGGACCAGCACAATCTGTTGATAACCTTGTAGCTTCAAAAGAGGTGAAAGTAAAAGACAGTCCACAAAATTTATTTGGCAATACTTTTTCCAAACTATGTCACTGTCTTTCACACAGAACAAAAATAAGACTTTTTACCACAAAAGGAGAGATAATTTTCATAATGAGACTAAATCAAGATGATATTAAGTTAAATGGCATATTTTGACATCTGTTTACATTCACAGTTATAAAAATGTCCTCTTTCACATTGTCAGCAGAAGAAATAATGATCTCCAGCTCCATTGTTTGTCTAACTACTGCACTGTCTTCTGAATGCTAAAACCCTCTAAGTTTAGGTGGCTGAGTTGCCTATTTAATCTTTTTGTCACCTGCAACCACTCAGAATCAGCTGGCATAGAAAAGACCAGTTATTTAAACTGCTCAAGGTATCCTGACTTCTTTTGAATAAAATTCATCTCTAAACCCAAGTAAAAAGTGGAGATAAACTCAAGCAACAGAAACATGAGAGGTGGTCCAAAGAGCTAGTTTCCTCAGCAAACACGGCTGCTTACAGAGCACACATTTAGGAAAACCTGTAACAGTAACTGGCCAAAATTCAGGTTTCAAATTATTCACAATCGAAAGACTAGATTTCACTAACTTTCTGCTTTTATGCTTCAGGACCACGCCATTACAATACAGACAGCCACTGACCGACTTAATTTTACACACCCTTGCCTCTGGCTAGGCGAAGTGCCCGAAGTGTATGTGCTCTCCTGAAAGCCATTTTTGGGTACATGAATGAGATGGTGACTGAAAATAGCCAACGTGGATTTACCAACGGTAAATCATGCTCGATCAAGCTAACCCTCCAAGGTAAAATGACTAGATCTGTAGATGAGGGAAGACTAGTGGCTGTTGTCTACCCTGAGTTCAGCAAGGCCTTCACCACAGTCTTCCACAGCATCCTTGTACCCAAGTTGTGAAGTTACACCTGGACGGGTAGACTAACTATATTGGTAACAAAACTCCAACAAACAGTTGGATTGTCAGGCTCCAAAGGCAGTGGGTGATGGCGTGTATTCTTCAGAGGTCTATCCTGAGACCTATGCAGTCTCATAAATTCGCAGATGATCCTAAATTGGGGGCAGCAGTCAATGTATTCAAAGAGGAGGTCTTCATTCAGAGGGATCTAGGCAATCCAGACAAATTGGTTAAAAGGAAATGAAGTACAGCAAGGACAAATACAACAAGTCCTGCACCTGGGACAGGCTAATCCTTCCATGCTGTAGGCTGGGAATTGACTGGCAGGGTCCTGCTAAACAGCAAGCCAAACATAAGTCAGGAGAGCACTCTGGCATCAAGGACATTTAACAATTTACTGTTTCTATTAACAGGAATGTAGCTAGTAGATTGAGAATAACATTTATTCCTTTTTACTCAGCATTCAGTAAACGACATCTGAAATACTGCACCCCATTCAGCAAAGGACCACCAAAGCAGCTGGGAGCTGGAGCACATGTGGTATGAGAAGAGCTGGAGGGAATGCAGCTTTTCTAGTCTGGAGAAGAGAAGGTTTGGAGGTGACCTGATGGCAGCCTTCCAAAAAATATGAAGTTATCATCAAGAAGACACAGCCAGGCTCTTTACAGAGCTGCACAGCAGGAGGACAAAATAACTGTGGTCATAAACTACAACATGGGATAGCCCAACTTTCCAACAAGGAAGAAAATAATCCCATCAAGGCAGTCAAGCATTAGAGCAGGGACTCAATCTTTTTCCTCGAAGAATTTCAAGATCCAACTGGACAAAGCTCTGAGCAGCCTGGTCTGAATTCAGGATTGACCTTGCATTGAGCAGGAAGTTTGACTAGACCTCCCCTGGGGCCTCTTCCAACCTGAAAAGCCTTGCAAGGTGATATAAAAATAGGACTGTTAAGAAATTATCCAGTTTTACCTTTATTTTTCCCAAAAGACAGTCATCTGTTAAGGCTGTGCAAACTTTAACAGATAAGATGATCCATTTCAGTGTATCTTTCTTCATCAAAGTGCTTTCTGATGCTTAAACTGAATCCTTGTCATTGTAACCTAGGCCCACTGATCTTGTCTTATCCATGAAAAGATTAATTAATTCAGCTTGAGATGCCATTATAATACTCAAATCTTCTCCTACAAAACTACCTAAGCTTGTAGCGTCCCAACATGCACTTCAGAAGTAACAACTGACTGCAGAAGTTAAAACCTTGCATTTATGATTCTCACTTGTATCCTACACTTTTCAGATAATTTCTTTGATTTCTCTACATTATTTGGAATTCTGATCCTTTCCTCCTATGTACCACCACTTCCAACTTTGTGGTATTTGCATATTTAGTAAGCATACTCCCTATTTCATCATCCAGTCATTAAGGAAACATGAAGCACTACAAAATGGAGGATAACCACAAGAAATTAAGCTGATTCATCCCTCCTTCTATTTAATCAAATTATTGACAACCATTCTTCGCCATTTTTTTTTGAGTACGGGTTTTCTAATTAGCTTTGTGTTACAGAACTAACGACCTTAGGAGATTTTCAATTAAAAAAACATTTAAAATCTCTATGAAAATCTAAATATGGCATCAGCTGCTTTTCCTCTATCCACTAGACTCATTTATGTTCTGGAATTAAATTGGAACTTTAAAAAATTGCTTATTCTGAACAAGTTCACAGTCACTATTACTTACCTCCTTGTTGCAAATAACTGGATTTTTTTTCTGTTCCAGCATTTTTTACTGGGAAAGAATGATTAATAGCTCCTCCTCCTCCATCACTTCTTTTTAAAGGTGTAAAGTATGCTTGCCCTTTGCCAGTATTCTGGAACCTTACCCATCTTTCCAATGATTATCACTAACATGTCTGATATGGCTTCTCTAGACATCCCAAATGAAATGTATATAGTTCTAAACCCCCTGGAATTGATACCTACCTTATAAACTTTCCCCCCCTGTTCAGGTGCGACTCCTTTCACTTTTCCACAGGTATTGTTACCAATTTGACACAGTTTACCACCTTACCAGAGCTTGAGAGGGATGCAAAGGACATTAAATGCCACGTTATTTCCTTGCATCACATGCCAATTGGTTTGCCCCTAGTGTAAAAACTTTTCTTTAGTTTCCCAATTACTACCAGTTTATTTATATAAAACCATTTCTTGATACAACTGACAACAGTTGCTTGTTATATCTTAATTTGTGCATTGCCTTTCTAATTTTTCTATTTACCCATTTGTACTACTCTACTTTTCTATATTTCTGTTCTATACTTGCTCTTGGTAATCTTAATTTCCCTTTCTTTCACTCTAGTGACTGAAGGCAACGAAGAATTCTTAATTTATCCAACTTGGCCTCTTAGTGAGTATCTTGTGGTTTTGTTTTTAATTTACTGAAAGAGCTATCAATTCTCCTTACCTCTTTTTTCCCCATCAAACTTGCTTCTCATGATATCTTATCTACCAATATTAGTTTTTATTGTTCTTCCTCCTTCCTTTCCTAATGATGCTTGATAAGTGAATCCTATCATTACCAAGTCAGTCTCAAACAAACTGCTTTCTATCTTCATATTCTCTACTGACTTCTTACTAGGGTTTAGAACCAAATGTACACAAATCTGTCCTCTGACAATCTGCTTTGTTAAACAAACAAACAAACTAATCGCAGAGATTTAATGAGCTTCCTGCACAGTTTGTGTCCAGTTGGTTTCCTTTTCTAGCAGAGTTCTGGGCAATTAAAGTCTCTATTTTCAAGTTTTATTACTTGAAAACATCTCATTTTCCATCTCAATAAAGAATAAGCAATTATGAGGTGATAGCAGCATTAATTTGAAACTTGTCTATTTATTAGGAACTCTGGTAAACTTGTAGTACTTTTTTCAGATGGTTAAAAGAGATGGCTAAGATCTAGCAGTAACATAGCCAATAGTTGTGCCTTTCATGCACATCTTAAATTCATCCTGAAGACACATACACAATTCAATAAATTTATAGAAAAGCTAAACATATTTAATCACTAGGTTTGAATATTTCTGATTTTTGCAAATGCCTCCAGACATTTGTCTTGTAACCCCTTTCACTAAAAAGTGCTATCCAAGTGTTTCTGACATTCTGCTGGACTTGTGTTGCTAAATGACAGCTTCAATCTAGTGGCAACTCCAGCACTGAGCTCTGTGGCAGAATTCTGACGACATATTTTCCCACAATTTCAAAAGTAATTTAAATTTTCAAAAAGTGTTCCATCATATTAGTTAAAAATCATAAACATTGTCATAAGGAAAAGGCAATTTGGTTTCCTTCAGGAGTAAAGCAACAATTTCTGACAAATGCTGCACATCCTGAGGCCGCTAGTGCTTAGCTTCATAATGAGTAACGTGGAGAAACAGGATGTACAAGGCCTCAAAGCGCAACAGTTCTGACAAAGAGAGGAATACAGTAGTCATACAGTACTCACAAACATACTTAAGAGCTAAAAAAGATGCTAAAATTTTGAAATTTAAAATTTATCAAGAAAAGTAATGCTAAGTCTACAAAATGCCTGAATTGTTGTCACAGATAGGAAAGTCTAATGTGTTACCTCATCCGTTGTTCTACTAATACGACACTGTTTTCTATGCTACATTTAACATTCTACAATCCTGCAAATATGAGAAAGTAATTGGGCTCTCACAACTACTCCTGCAAGATTATTTTACAATGTAAAACCTTACTGCTCATTTGAGAACCCATTAAGTATTTTGCCAGGAGTAAGGAGAATTCTCTCCCTGGGTTTTTGTTAAATAATAAGAACAAACC
The DNA here is from genome assembly GCF_026419915.1 of Harpia harpyja. Taxonomy (NCBI): domain Eukaryota; kingdom Metazoa; phylum Chordata; class Aves; order Accipitriformes; family Accipitridae; genus Harpia; species Harpia harpyja. The sequence continues at coordinate 5,759,227 of NC_068969.1, forward strand.
CAAAATCACGTTAAAAAAAAACCCTAAAACAACAAAAGACACCCCCCCCAATAGCCCACTCCTTCAATTTCTGCCAAATTTAAGTTAAAAAAAATAACAGGCTTTCAGCTGTTTTGGTTCCTCAAATTGCCTTCTGACTATGAATTAGATGCGATTAGAGAGCACTGTCTTCTTGAATCTACAAACTAAAGCAAGAGTGAAGTGTGAACTGACTAATGGTCATGTCCTGATACCAGCACAGAACTCGGCAGCAAACTGTGCTGTGGACATTTTCTTCAGGACTAAGATGGGTGACATAATCAGACTACCCTGACAATTAAGTATTAGCTATTTGCTGTCCTACAAGTATTCAGAGTAAAAAAACCTGCAGAATGAAACACAGAGTAATAAAGCAATCGTGTTAGCAACTTATCTTGCATTCTCCGAGTCTGAGAGTACTGATTTCATTTTGTACTGACTTATTTCTATACTGTATTTGAAGGGAAATTCTGCTGTAATAGCACCAAACTCCCCTTCCGACTATGGCAAATCAGGAACAAACATTAAAAATTAGTACTATAGAGTGATGTGCTTCAGTATTTCTTATGTAACAATTTTTCTTTCCACAAAATCCACTGTTAATGGTGCAAATAATCCAAAACAGCAACAGCATATAGCCTGGTTACAAAACGTGCCTTTGTTTTAGGGAGAAGTACATCTTGTGTATCAAAAAACCCCACCTAGACACTGACCTATCTCCCTAGTCTTAGATAGCTGAAAGTAAAAAACATTTTAAAATAGGTTATTAAAAGTTTACTAGAAGTGAGTGAAACTGTAATAATATTTATGTAAAACCCCACTGTTTTCTTTGGAAGACGTTAAGCTAAGAAGTTGTACTAAAGCAATTGCTGGGGGTTTTCTGGTGTTTTGTTTGGGGTTTTTATTTTGGGGGTTTTTTTATTTTTTATTAAAGTAGCATCTCAGAAAAGGTCTTCATTCACTTTTCGCTGAACATTACATGCTGTTTCTCCCTTCACAGTTACATCACGATTCAATACAAAGCTAACTGTATTACATAGTCCTACTAACAAAGAATCCAAATGCAGTTAAATTGTGAAGTGCATTAGTGGCTTTACAGTTCATTAATAGCACAACTCACATTTCTAAAACAACTTTAACTTTGCTATGTACTAATATGACTGTACTAGTGACTAATAATGATAGAATTTGGAACTCCGCAATGAAGGAATTGTACTACTTTTCCTGAAAATTCTAACATTCTTACTCAAATGCACCACATACATTTTCTAAGGGACATTGCCACGTAACAGAGATGGGCTTAATGTGCAAGGATCAGTTTTGCTTAAATTAACTTATTCACTGGTCTCCCTACTTCCTCCCCTTTTCTGTGAGCTCAAAAATCTTTGAAACGAGGCAAAGATGTTTATTATCTATGCAACTCCTAGAAGCAGACTTTTCACTTAAGTATTCTTCATCTGCATCTGCAGACTCTACTGAAAGAATCAAACAGTGGCTCTCATGGACTTTCTGGACTCACACAAACTGTTGATGAACTCCAGGCTTTAGAAGCTCTAATTAATGGAAGAAGTAGGCTGATCAACACTAGATCCTATGACAGGAGGCAATTCTATTTCTCCCAGCAAGTTAATAATTGCTGTTCAAAGTAATGATCAAGTAACCCAAAAGCATGTCAATCTGTTAGCCTTCTTCATTATACATCAATAACATTTGCCAGGACATCTGCCTGGCTCATGGTGCTTTCAAATGAATAGACCTCTGCAAGATAACACCACAGTTAATCTCTGGAGCTTCCAAGATTTTGTATTATTTCCCATCTGACAGAATTCAACAGCATACTTGCAAAAGGCAGTGGAAAACTGCAGATTAGGTAATATAATATCTGCAGAATACATGCAGGAACCAGAGGTCTAGAAAACCTGACCTATAAAGAAAAACTGAAAGAAATGGGGTTCTTTAGCCTAAGGAAAGGAAGACTGAATGGGACTTAACAAGTCTTCAAGTAGGGTAGTGCAAACAGGCAGGAGTAATCTGTTTCTCTGTGGACATGACAGGAAGATGTGAAGCTTAACCTACAGCAAGAAATCTCTATGTGTAATTAATAAAACTTCCAAACTGTAAGAACAGTGAACTGAGCAAAAAGTTTGCCTGTGGAGTCTTAACCACTGGAGGTTTTCAGAAACAGAAGAAATTGTCATAAATGACAGAGACACTTGACCCTGACATGAAGCAGGAGAAGGGACTGGATGACCTCTTAAGATTTTCCAGTCCTGTTTTTCCTTAATTCTACAAATACATGAAAAAAGATTATTGCTACTTCATTTAATGCTAGTATATTGATTTTAGCAACAAAGACCAAAGTTTAAAAGGATTCCCATTGCCTATATATGATGGATCTGTTTTTTTAGAACTTCTTTTGCTGCTTCTGAAACAGTAGATTTTACAAACAAGAAAACTGTAGGAAGAAACAACATTCAAGCTCACCTTCTCCAGTTTTCATACCATGTTACTTTGTAAATTGAAACTGAAATGTATGTAAGTATGCCACTTCCGAAGTTGGTTCATTCTTACTAAACTCAGGGTACTAGAGACACTGACTATTCTGGTGGTTAGGGTGCAAATGAAAAAGACATTCAGCTTATGAGACTATGCTAATCAAGAAAATATGTAAGACGAAAGAATAAAAACTTTTTCCCTTCTTTCTCTCCCCAAGTGAGATTTCTTACCATTTTATAAAGATCTGAAACACTGATCTGATCTGAATCCACAACCTCAAAGTCCTTCCGAGGAACTAAATCTAGGCCCAAATGTCTGCAAAAGAGAAAGAAGGAACAATGGTAAGTATAATACATTCAAGTGTTCACTATCATCTACTACATGTGCTTACTCAAGGGCAAGGACACAAGAAATTCTAAACGACTTTAAGTCTTTTTGCAATTGTTAATCATTAAACAGATAATCCTTCTAAATAAAATTAAAGGCAAATATCAAACAAAAAACCACTGTGAACTTGTTACTTTTTGTTCACTGACTTCAGTGAAGCTATAGCAATTAATGCTAGTTGAAGCTTTTGGCCATTATGTTGGTGCAGTATCCAGAACAAGTTAATTTCATACATGGAAATGTAGCAGGCAAATAAAGTTAGTACTCTGGTTTCTGCTGCAGTATTTGAGTAGGTTTCTTCACTATATATTGAAAAAGTTCTGTTAGTAACCCTGTTTAAATGTGCAAATAGATACTGTGCCTTGGGAAGCTGCTTTGAAATTCCTGGTGTTCATGCAGCTAAACCCCCAACTTTATCACTATATAAACATAGTATTTTTTTAATAATAAACAATAACTGCAATATCAACAAGAATTTTGATCTGTAACACAAATGCAAAAAACCCTTTTAATTTCTCTGCACTGAAATAAAATTTGGCTCAAATCAAATATATAAACTATTTTTTAAAAAAAGTTAAGAATTTCTGTAGTAAGGGAGGCAATTCAGGTCACAGCTGCATGTGAATAGTAGACAGAATAAGGTTATTTTGCATCCAGACAAATAAATGAACAACTATTATCAATTAATTAATAATTGTAGACTGCAGAACAGGACAACCTAAAAGGTGTCAAAACCCAACTTTTGCTCTATAGATCTTCAGGTTCTGAGGCATAAAGAGTTCCAAGCATTACAGTAAAAAGCTATTCTAAATACACACATTAGGAGTAAAATTAAAGAAACACATGAATGAACCATTTTCCTGCTTCATCTTATGTAACTTTGATACTTCATTTACAGAGATTTTATATTTAAATTCTTAATAGTCTTAAAAAAAACTCAGAAGAGGTGCCCTCACAGACCACCTTTGTACTCTTTCTGTCACTAACTATAAAAAGAAAAGCAAAAGTCAATTTAATTTTGTAATCAGAGAGGGAAACATTCTGCACAGACTTGTTCCTGACAGCAAATGAAAAATTTTATTTGAAAAAACCTCTCAGGTACCACAGAATATTTGTATGGTGCAATAAACAGAAGCCTCCAGGCAATATGGTCTCTTCCTCAGCAATTAACTGAAAACAACAGCAAGGAAGAACCTGTGGTTTGTATGAAGCCCAGTTACCTTTGCTGACCGTTGTACTTTTAATCATTTCCCGTAAGTTTCCCAATTACATAATTCTGTTTGAAACTTTACTCAATCAGGTTTTCCTTCTTTAATTATATCCCTAAACTATCACATCTCAAAAATATAGCTCAGTCCTGCTCCACTTGCTGGCAAACAATTGTTAGGTAGTACTATAATTGCCATTAAAATATTGTACTGACAAACTGGAATTTCCAGCTCTTTGCCAAAATCAATTATACTTTCAATGGAAAAAAGAACAATGTTCCTTCTTCAATACAGTTTTCATGCCAAACACCAGCTTCTAAACTCTAAGGCTAAACTGTGAAAGTCATGGTTTACACCTTTAGCACACTTTGTTTTGATTAAACCTATCAAACACAAGTTATCCATGGCCCAAAACCAGTATCTGAAAACTGCAGCTGCGAAGATGAAAATTACTGTATCTATTTACCAAATGAAAAAGATTAAAATAAGAATGTACTAGGTAATCCTTACCTGCAGCTGCCATTTGAGCCTATTTATAATAGAAAGTCCAAAAATGTAATAGAAAAAAAGGTAACAGGTAAAAACAGTAATATGGAAAGAGTCCACTTCAAAGTTTTTTTTATTTAATTAATGCTCATCCTATTCATTCACAGAAGTTTGCCTGAATTTTAATATCCAAACCACCTCCAAAATACCGTCATTCATGTGTACACACACCCACCCCTAAAGTATATTCATAAAGGAATCTCTCCTCAACATACAGATATTAACAAATGATTTCCTAAGAACTTTATCAATACCACTTGTAAGTGCATTACAGCTTCAATGCAGTTACAAAGCACTATTAAAGTTTTACAGAAAAAACTGCCAAAGCTAATCATAGGCTGATATTGTTCTCTTCTCATAATTTCAACTCTCTAGAGAACTGAGGTCAAACAGTGGTTGGACTCATTACTCAAAACATGACAAAGGTATTATCTTCCACTTAACAATGCTCAACACAACTGCAGTAGCATCCCTGTGAAATTTATCTGATATCCTATTTTTAGTTAAATCCCTTAACACCACGGATTTCCAGCCCAGAAGATTCTCATTCTCTAATACTATGCTAATCCTGCACAATACTTGCTCCCAGAAAATAAAGGTGTTTTTTGCTTTTGTACTAACATGCTGTCATTTATTGTGCAGGTGGAAGTTCAGGTTTATGCATATAATTTGTATCAATTATTTTTTGTCTACGAAGGACTGACAACATAATGCTTGAAATGGCAATGGTAGTCAGTGGCCTACTTTCACTCTCTATTATCAAATACTGTGGGAATGTAAGAGCATCAGCTGCCAAGCAGTATTTCTCCAAACCATAGCACGCATAAAAATTAGATAACGTGCTATTTTGCTTATTTGACAGTTCCTCTCTCCACAACACTTTTTCTTACAGGCAAATCCATATTTTTTTTTATTCTGCCTTAACACTGAACTACCTTTCAAAAATACTTCCCAAGTATACCTACAAAATATCCCCAAGCCTATCAATTACCTCTTGATAGCATATGCCTGCGATAACTCCAGCTGACATTTAGATATTCCTCCTCTTCTACACAGAAGTCTTTAGAACTTTCCTTTCTTTGGGGAAAAAATAAAAATCCACCACCCAAAATCTCTAGACACTTTTCCCTCAAGTAACATGAAGACAAGCTAATACACAAAAATACTAGCATTTTTAATACTGAAAGGGATGAACATACAACTCCAGGTTCACTGGGCTTCTAGAGAAAATCAACTTGGTTTTAATGGTAATTTCAAAGAGTGATCCTAATTTATAATACTTTCATTTATTTACAATACAAACGCTAAACCATTTAAAATTCATAAAACCGCAAGTCATAACAACTTTTCCTAGAAGAACCTTGTAGAAATAGGTCATTTGACTAAAAAAAAGTCTTTTAAGATGCACATCCAATCTTGAAGAACAGATTGGGAGAACTCATCACACCTCTAGAGTATGCAAGATCTCATCCCCTTTGCTCCAAAGATGTGCACTTTACCTTGACTCTTTTCAGCTTTAATTTTGCAGCCACCAATTTTCCTTGTATTCCTTCTCTCACTATATCAAAGCCTCATTTAGTATCATTCATAGTTCTCTTACACAGATACGTTTATAAGGGTGGTGAAGGGAAAGGAAATTATCCTGGCAGTTATTCACAAACTATGTGAAGACTTTAAAAAAAGACTTTGAATGAAATACAATACAGAAATCCATGGAAAATGAAATATATGAAAAACATGTTTGTGAAAATGAGACTGTGCTAATACAACTCGATACTTTTCTTTGACAGAATTATTTTGTATACAAAGAAACTGCAGAGACTGTAATCTATAAAGAAATTAGTAAAGCACTGATGTAATGCTACACAGGAAATAATTTCTTAAAATGAACATGATGAGATGAAGTAATCCTAGTAAGGAACTGATTAAAGGGAATGGCAGCAAATACTTCTGAGCATGGAAGTATCAGACTACAGAGAGAGGTTATTAAGGCTTTCCTCAAAGACTGACATCCAAGAGGGTTCCCTACAGTTTTAATCCCTATTCAATCATTACTACAAGTATATTCAGGAGAGGGAAAAAATATTATATATTTAGACAGAAATGGCAACTATTCTTTCTGCAACCTTCTTAAAGGCATTTTATTATGGTTGTTTAAATTGTTCACTCCTATTTTGATCACCTTTGATGCAACAATGACAACTACTGTAATAAGAGTTTCTTTAATTCTCAAACTGATTTACAGATATTATGACCTCGTATGTACATTTAATACATATAACCAAATGCATTTTATGAATTTTAAGCTAATAGCTGGACCACTACCAGGAAGTCATTATTATTCCTTTTATGTCAAGAAAAATATGACAAGAGGGTAAGTCATTCAAAGTCCAAAAATAATCTTCTAAGGATTTGAGCACTGAAATTTAGGACTTTTTGAGTTTTAAGACTATGCTTACTTTATTGGATCACACTACTGCCTTTACAGTGTTACGCATGTTAGTAGGTATTAACATTGCAACTGCCACTGGCTTTCCGACTGCAATTTTGAGGTAAGAGAAGGACCATGACTTCAAAACAATGTTTAATTTTATTTGCATGACAGTGTGAAAGTTTTATTTTTAACATTTTCTTTCCCCTGTTTTTTCTTTTTAAACATGCATTTGTAACTTTGGGCTATCTCTGGATCTTTCTGTGCAGAATTTATGGCAACTATTTGGAAGATTTCTTTTAATGCAATGATTTTAATAACATTTTATGTGAAAAAGAATAACCTTTGACTAAAAAGTAACACAAGCCTACAAACTCATCTTGTTAATGTATTTTATCTGTCCAAAATCTCTAAGTATTGGTGGGTCCCCCTCCCCTACTCGGTTTCTGAGCCTCAACAGAGTATCTCTCCCACATTCACAGGGAAGGAAGTATCTTCCCTCAGTATAAAAGGGAAAGTGATTGTGCTCAGAAACTTGGATGCTTTCTGTTAGTGTCCTGACAGGTGTTATATTAATCTGAAAGAATCAATCCTGAAGATCATTTAAGATGACCTCTGATTTTTAAGTTAAATTACTTTGAAGAAATCTTCATCTGCCTTTTTGGTAAATCAGGTATGCACATGCTGCTGCAATTAATTTTTTGCTCTGGAGCAGCAGCAGAGGATTCACATTTCAAATAGAAGCTCTGTAAGGCAGATTCCTTCACCTGTTTTTGATGCAAAAGACTCTAGAATGAAACAGTTTTTGTTAGTAAAAAAGTGTAATTCTGGTTTCCCACATTCTAAGCACTAGCAAAAGTTGAAAAACTTACCCATTCATTTAAAAAAATCTAAACAAATATTTCAAAATCAAGTTTGTATTTTACTTGCAATGTGATTTAAAATGAGATGAAGAACTGCAGATTTCACTTTATAACTTGATTTAAAATAAGATCATAAATTACAGACTTCAGCTTTATGTTTGTTTCCTACTCTACAACTTTTTCCTTGTTATTTACAGTCCATTGGACACTTCCAATAGCATTTCAGACTTCAATAGGTCAATATTCTAATAAATTGTATCAGAGTGAAACATTTTTAAAAAACACAAGTATTTTTAATATTCTGTATAAAACCTAGCAAGATATGCAGGAAAAAGGACAGTATATGAGATTGCAGCTGTGGAAAAATACGCAGGAGGATGCTTAAAACTTAAAGTCTAAAACCAAAGAGATGCTTATCTGAAGGTAGTAAATTCTGCTCTTTTGAGCAATTGGGAAATACAGAAACCTATACAAGCAGAAATACCAGTCACTGTATGCATGCAAAAACCAGCTAACTGTGGGTAACTGGAAGAAGGAACAAAGCATGATAAAAAGATTGCATCCAGGACCATATTTTTGTACTGGGGAGAAAGAATTTGTAAGCAACAGAAAATTAAATCGCTACAGTAAGTGGAAATCAGTATTGCATTATAAGAATGACGAGCAACAATACAAAAGGTTAGCAGCAATAATTGTAAAAAAAAAATTGTATTCCTACATTTTTAACAGACGAAACTACAGAGCAAAACTTAATATTTAGACTAAGCATACAAAAATATGCAAAAAAAGTTCACTGTAGTAGTTCTGATAACAGTCTAAATTACTTCTTTCACAAAAAAAAAAATATCTGTAACTACTAATCCAAGGAGTGTATCTGTCCCTTGATTTCCACCAACTCCTACAAAACACAAGGGATGACTACCAGAACCACTGCCAGTATGTTTAAGGGAAAATGGTACCAGTTCAATAAACCGAAAAAAAAACCTGCAAAAACTAACTGGTGGTGACAGGAAGTATGGATTTCACATTTGCATCACTCCTTCCCAAATAATACAATGCAATAATGATCGAAGTCAGGATAAAAGTAGCTTTACACTAAATAAGCATACATGCTACTTAATAGATGTATAAGATTGTTTCCTGAAAGCTACTTGGTCATGAAATGACTCCTATTAGATTGTACTATCTTGAATAATTACAGACCTGCTCAAATTGCATGTATTTAAGCTTCTCAGTTAACATTAATGCATGTTATTAACGATATTTTTCATTTGTTTTATTTGCAAATCTCAAGTATGACAGAATAAGCAAAGAACATCATTATATTATTTGAAAAAGGGCAGTACTATGTGAGTATGTATATGAAAATCATTAGGGTTTTTTAACAGAATAAGACAGGTCGTCATGAGTTTCATGATAAAACTCTCAGAGAGGCAAGACAGAAGAAAGTGACAGAACTCTCCCAGAAATTCTACGGAAAGAGTGATGTTGCAGAAAGACCTTCCAAACTCCCAGACATTTATATTTAAATACTGCATAGTGTACAGATTTAATTAAATACCTTTTCAATCATATGCCTTTTTATGCAGTTTCTTTATTGATACCCTCTGTTTAAGCATGTGTCTCTAATATCATGTACCTTTTTCTCTAGGGAGGTCAGTACCTATTTTTATGTAGTCAGAAACACAGAAAAATTTTTCCTAAACAAGCATCCTGAGCAGATTAATTTAATCATGAACATATTTATTTTTACTGATTTCACTGCTGCTTCTCCATAATTGTCATGCATTAGATTTACCTTTATAGTTTTAATGTACTTCATATTTAATGATTTTACATTAAAAAAAAAGTTGTCTATTGCCACTTTATTGAACAACCTATTCTCTACATTGCTGCATTGCTGTCTACTCTCCTCATCTTTTTTCTTACAACATTTTTGCAGCTTCCTGTTGCTAATTTCATCCATACACTCTTTGAGCAAAAATATCTAGGCATAATGTTCAAAAACGGTCTCTTGGTTCCCATTTACTCTGCTGGGAATGACAATGGAAAATATCTGTAACTGCACTGCAGAACAATGACTTGATGCAATCTATTAGTCTACGTCCTTCAGAGCTTCTTTCAACAAGAGAGAAATGAAATGTAGCATGGGGGCTAGCAAAATCTTCATGAATGTATTCAAGTACCTCTCTCAGAGGGAGTCCTGAAGTAGGTGACCAAGAAATAGAGTCATAACAAAGATATATTATTGAAAAACATTTTACTTTCTTCCTTAGCTGTCAACTTAGAGAATTCCCCCCTCCCATATATTAATTAGCACTAATCCTATTCCTAGTTGTAAAGGAGTTGCTATATGCCTGAGGAGGGTGATATTTCCTTTGAAAAGATCATACGTGTGTCATGCAAAACTTACCTGTCTGATACAGTATTATCTCAGAATAAAACCAATTCTGGTGAAGGGTTATTTTTTGTCTAATGGCAATTTATTACCATTTCAGCTTCTATCTGAATTGCAGTCGTCTTTGGCTCTAAAAAAAACCTATCCACAAATTCACTGTGGAGCTGACCAAGGAGAGTCTAATCCTCTGAGAAATGTCATCAACAGCCAAATACATGGATTATGTATTATAATTGCATAAAACATCTAAATATCACAGCCTCAGCTCCAATGTCACTGTTGACAGTGAGACTCTAGTTATTGCACCAACCATTAAAACACTTCAATCAAAAAATGGGTTTTTAGTATCTATGAACACATCCTGCCAGGCCTAATATTCACTATATTGATACAAAGTAAATTGACCTAAACCTTTTAAAAGTGCAGATAGCCTTAGAAAAGGCCTACTAATAAGCAAACAGCTCACTTTATAGTCATAGTAGACGAACTGTGCAATAAACTCACTGTAAAAAGTTATATTTGATTTCCAAATAATGAAATGTTCTACCTATGTACAAATACTACTGAAAGGAAACAGTTGGGTTTGGTTTGGGTTTTTTTATTTAATAAAAGCTAATTTAAAAGAATTAGAACAAACAGTACCCAGCTGGTACCTGTACTTACTCATTGCCCCAGTCCAGCCTCACTGTGAGGTGCCTCTTCACCTCTCGCACCTGATCCTGTGTCAAGTGCCCTGACAGCAGCTGTCTGCGTAGGTCTATGAGTTCATTCATCACATGCCGCAGTTTGTAGAAAAGATCTACCTTATGTTTCTGTAAAGGCATATTTTTGGGAGGAGAGGGGAAGAGAGTGAGAAAGAAAGGGAACGGGGGGGGAGAGAAGGGAGGGAGAGAAAGAGGGGGGAAGAGAGAGATTAATAAGTTTGGAAAGAAGAAGAGTGTGAGAAAGAAGAAAGAGAAAGAAAGAGAGAAAGAGAGAGATATTAATAAGTTACCAAATTTTCATTTAATTACCCTAGAGGAACATTAATCCAGTTTGTACAAGCTTTAAAATATTTATATCAAAAAGTAGCATTAACTGTTGCTATTTAAATTGAATAACTTTTTATTTCTAAAGTTTAGGGTCACTCTGCTAAGGGGTCCATTTTCTGATGGAACTCAATGCTATAGATAAGAGGATTCATTATGTGCAGCAGGGATCATTTATTCCAATCATATAATAAATTCAAAGTTTTAGATTTGAAGTAACAGAGAGGTGAAAAAGTTAGTTTTCTACCAGCAGCTAACTTAATGGTTCTAAAGAGTTAGCAACAATGATTCACCACAACAGAAAAGCACTTTTAATATTTTTGATATTCCAATCACTAAAATTTACCCAGGTATCTATGTTAGGTAGGGGGATATAAATATTCATTATCTGCACTCCAAAAAGGACTGAAGCAATTAATGATAAAATCCACCTGCAAAATTACTTTAAAAGAGGAAAACTACCATAGACAGTAAAAACCCCCACACTACCACCACCAGGAAAAAAAAAACCCAAACAAAAAACCCCACCTAACAAAAAACCCCACCCTAAACAACTAACACCACAATCCTTTCCGAAAAAACTAGTATTCTTCAAATATGAAAAAAACCCAACCCCCAGAACACAGACAGAAGTGGAAATACTTTTTTCCCCTGCAGGAAATAACTATAGCAGAAGCCCTCAAAAAGGAAAGTCTGGCGCTAACAACCAAAGCCATCTATAAGCAGCCATAAGAAAGCCATAAGGAAGCATGTCCAAACTACTCCAATATCTGCTAGATGAGAATTGCGCGTCAAGGTGGCTCGTGTGTGCGCAGCCATGTCTCATACTGCATAAAATGGCCGATGTGCAATGAACGAGGATCCCAAGAAGAAAAAAAAAAAAAAAAAAAGGTCTCCTGTTGCAGTTGAATGCTGTTTTTTTAAGCAGCTAAGCTCCATTCCTAACTGTATGCAAAACTTGAAACATTTGAATCTCACTTGGGGAAAACACTGACTAGATGGACTGAAACTGAGACTTTGCAAGCTAGCATTGTCTTGATCGCATTTCTGCTTGTAAATGAGCGTTTTATAAAAGCGCTCTCAATAAAGATACCTGCATTTATCAAGACTAGATCTGATAGAGGAACATCCACAAAGAAAAACAGAATTGTTTTCTATCGCAAAGTATTATCAGAAAAAATGTTTTTCACTTGTTTTATCAAAAGTAGGTAAGATGGGATGAAAAAAGAATTTCCATCTACTTGAGTTTGTTTATCTACAAGACCACTAAATTTGCATGACGTAGGAAAACAGATTTCCATGCACTCCATTTTGATCAGCAATTTGTTAATTTCTCTGAACCTGATTACACATCTGTTTTGCTGAAGCAGGTTAAGCACAGATGGAATCATCTGCTGTTCTTATCAAACAATTTTGAGATGAAAAGATGCACCATCTTTCAACTACGCATTAACATTGGTTCTGATCCTGCCTGGAAAAATGAAATACAGACACCAGATCCAACAGAAAGACATGTATTTCCAGAGCTGAAAATACTTATTCTAGGAAGATAATCATGCACAGCTGATAAGCATAAAATGACTAGATTTGTGTTTAGGTTTTTTCACTAAATGTGATCCAAAGTAAGCTGAAGACAGTAGGTATAGGAAATATCCATTTTTATATGCTATTTATATGAACAAGAAAAGGTTGTAACTTCTTCTAACACAAGATGAAGACAATGGAGTTTGGGACTATCAATAAGCAAATTAGGCATATCTATCAATAAAACAGTTGGCAATGAAATGATCACGAGAATCAGCTCCAAAATCATCATATTCAGACTTCCCAAATAAACCTGCTGAAAGAGTCACTCCCTCATTCTTGGAATGATGGTTCAAGGCTATCAATGCATTCAAGTCCGGAACACTATGCTGGTTAAATTACTGTGTGTTCTGGAGTTATTTTTACACAGTTGTTTTTTACATAAGTATCATAGGTACTTACTTTAAATACAAATAAATGAGAAATGAGATTGTAGAATACAATTTTGTAAAAGCTAGTCACATTAGGTCCTACACAATGATCTGAAAAAAAGAAAAACCCTCAAACTCAAACCTCTCGCACCTCTCTTGTGTTCCATGAGCATGACAATACGCCCTTTTCAGCTTTAGTTCTTAGACTTACTCTTCAAGAAATATTTCACCTGCTTCAAACAGAATGAGCAAGTATTGATAGACAAAGAGCTAAACATATGGTATCCTTTTCAGAAAATACACAGTCCCCTATGAGGAAGGAAGAGGAGGTATCAGAAAGTGGAAAGCTAGAGGAGCTGTAGCTGTGATCTCAGTCAAACAGTTATGAAGTGAACCATAGATGCAAGACCCATGAAAATGACTGAAAACACTTGTGAGAGAGAAAGGAGAGCTAGAACAGAGTTGAAGGTAGCTTAATTCCAGGTTTGTGGGCAGTAGAGAGTTTGAAGCAGTCAAAAAAATGTTTATAATGCCCTTCCTCACACTACAAGATTCTAGTGACTACTAAGCTCAATTTGAGATAGAGGGAGGCAGGGAGATGCACGTATTTTAATGCCTTTCCTCTGCCTTCTCTCTTTCAAGAAAAAAAAAAAGACCTTCAAAATTCAACACTAAGCTAAGCTGATCAGGATTCCTACCCCCACAAAGAACACTGCTCACCCCTAAACCTTACCCCTAAAGAAAACTGCTTAAAGTGAAACAGGTGATCCTGAACACCATGTTTCCAGAAAAAACAATTTTAAGCATTATAGCCATTCAAGCAATTTTAGTCAGAATAGCATCATAAACAAACCTGAAACTTTATCATCTTGTTAGTAGCTAAATAAAAAAATGCAAGTCAATCTGACATCTAAGTGTTCATTCTGTTTTACAGTAAACTTTCATACAGCCTATAACCTCTCATTTTTCATCTAGCTTTGTCACAAACTACTAAGCAATGAGCAGTTTATCAGTCCATGCGGAATGATCTGCTGTGCACATTTATGAACACATTTGGCAAATGTTTTGCATCCAGAATATAAAATTAAGTATTTATGCAAAATACTTTACGGCTATAATTAAGGTGTGTCAGGGACAAAGAATCTGGATAGCCTTAATTAATTGAGGACTCTCTTCTTACAAGCAGCACAAGTCTGTCCTCTAGCACATCTTGCTGCCTTATTTTACTGTCCCCAGATACAAAAACAGTTGCTGTATGTCTTTGAACTTTTACTACTAACAAATCACGCTTATCAATGCTTGGATAATCTTCATACATACAGCTACACATCAAAAAGTGGAATTCTGGCAATATTTTTTTTTCTTTTAATGACTCCACATTAACTGTATAGAGGTCAAAAGATGGTTTTGGTGTTGTGGTGGGTTGACCTTTACTGGCTGCCAGACCCCCTCCCAGCCACTCTCTCACTCCACCTCCTCAATAGGGGCGGGAAGAGGAGAATAAAATGAAAATACTTATGGTTGCAATAAAGACAGGGAGATCACTTACCAATTACCACCCCAGCAAAACAGACTTCTCTTGGGGGAAACTAATTTAATTTGTTGCCAATTAAAATAGAGTTGGGTGGTGAGAAATAAATACAAAACCCCTTGTCCTCACCCACCCTCTTCCCAGGCCCAACTTCACTCCTTCATTCCTGGCTCCTCCACCCTTCCCCTGGCCCCACCCAGCAGGGGAATGGTGGGGGTGGCCGGTCCACAGCAGCTCCTCTCCCCTGCTCCAGAGCGGGTCCTGCCCATGGGCTGCAGTCCTTCAGGATAAACCTGCTCTGGCGCGGTCCTCCCCACAGACTGCAGTGTGGATACCTGCTCCGTCACCTGTTCACCTCCTGCTCTGGTTCGGGTGTTCGTGGGGCTGTTTCTCCCTCTTTTTTTCCTCATCCTCGCTGTCTGTGTGGCTGTTTGCCCCTTCTCAAACATGCTTTCCCAGAGGCATCACCAGCTTTGCTTACAGGCTCAGCTGTGCCCTGTAGCAAGGTCTCTTGCAGAACCAGCTGGAAGTGGCCTCTTCCCACAGAGACATCCCCACTGCCAACACCTGGGCACAGCACCTGACACAGGTGTTTGGGGTTTTTTCAACAGGTAATCACAGAAAATAAACCTGCACTCACATGAACACAAAGCTGTTTCGTGCTTCAGTGCAGTAATACAAACTCCCTGTTTCACGCCTATGGTGGCTTCGAAATACTAAGGCTGCCTCTGTCATTCTTCTCAAAATAAATACCACGTAATATGAAAATATATAAAAAACTGGTGTATTATGGAAAATGACCTATTTATAGTCATTTTGTTACCATGACTTCATTTAACGCTACTGTAAAGAAGTCAGGATTTTGCCTCTCTCAAGAGCCGTCCCTTAAGATGTTTTCTACAGAATTGCCTTAGGCTATAATGCGGTAGACGGGCACAAAAAATTATTTTCCTTATAAAAGCAAATGAGTAGCTTTTCCCAGGTTCCTTGTACTGGATTTCAGTATCTAAATTAGATATTAAAGCTTGCAAGCATCATCAGCACGTGAAAGGAAACAGTAAAGGTGGAAACAACATAAAACTCATGCCTTTCTTTTCAGTTTTGTCTAGATTTTTTTAATTAAGCAAATTATTTTATAGTAAAGCTCTATTAGAATTTATAGATTTGTGCAATATTTATAGTTTAATCTTACCCAAAATCTCTAATATTATTACTATGCAAACCTTAAACACTACCTATCAAATTAGATAGTATTCATCAAGTGCCTGTTGATGAATAAAGGTCAGACTTTACAGGTCAATACAAGGATGTCTCAGGAATAGCGAAAGGAACTGAAGTAAAACTTGTGTGGGAGACGTGGATAGTACCAGGTATCAAGACTGGCACCCACAGAAAAGCAAAGCAATTTGAGAACAGTTAATAATTGCACATATTCTTCTGTTCTACATGTGTGCCTGGGCATCTAGTCCTGTTTTTTTACAGAACTAAAATGGACTTTAATAACAGCTAAAAAAATACAGAAAACAAACAGGGAAAAGTAACATCAAGCAAGAATAAAGTTAAGTGAATTACAACTTTTCCCTATTAAAACTACAAAGTACATTTACAAAGGGTTGTGGTACTATCCTGGAATTTTCACAAGAGTCTGGGGCTGAGCTCACACTTCACTGACAGCACACCATTGAACACTCAACGAGCAACATTAGTCTTTCAAACAAGTAACAGACCGAGAAAGGAGGGCACCTCAGTTTTGGTTTATTTCCATTCCTCTATCCTGAAGTTCACTATTTATTAGTAAGGATGCATTAACATGAATAGCATTTATTCTCTCCTATGAATATTCATAGCTTTTAGCTTCAAACGGGAATTATTTACTCTAATATAAATCTGTTTTAAATTCTCTGTTCACAGAGGGCACTTCAATTTACATTGTAAAGTGTATATTAAAGCAAAGTAAATTAGAGTGACAGAAAAATAAATTTTTCAGACTCTTTTGCCAATGAAAATGTGTAAAATAGCTTAAAATACTGACACATGACAAAGGGAAAACTTAAGCAGTAAAAAGAATGATGGAATACCAATAAAGCAAGCAAAAGTAGAGCAAAACAACAAAATAAAGCCTTTACAAGATAAGCAGAAATATTGCTACAAGCTTTTCCTTTATATTAGATTAAGTGACATATCTGAATCACCATATACCATACTTAATAGTACAGTAACCTTTTTCTGGATGTACTAGGTCCATATGCTTCTTCCAGTTAGTGAAATCCTTGAGCTAAGAGCTAAAAGATATGTTGAATTTACATCAGTAACTTCATGAAAAGGTTCCTTGCACTCTTGGCAACAATCCAAGTAGAAACTATAAGAATTCTGGCTTTCCTTCCCCGAGTTGCAAAAAAAAAAAAAAAAACCCCAACCAAAAAAACCCCTCAAAAGAATGAAATCTGTGATGTGAAGTCTTAAATCAGAAACAGAAGCTGATTTTATATGCACACTCTTTTCACCACTCATTATTCCCACTATTTCTCTGAAATGTACTAGAAATTTCATTTGTGCAGAACTTGTGCTAACCTCCTCCTTCACTTAAGAGCATTTAATGTGCTTTACCAGAAACTTTGTGCAGTGAAGCAACTATTGGATTGCCTCCAAAATAATTTCAGAACTTCCTTGGATTGCACATTTCTACCAAAAAAAATTTTTTTAAATGCAGTTACATTAAAAACCTTTATGATAAACAGAAAACAACAATTATTTGATCTGCTCCAAAAACTACGTGGTGTATTTAAAGCTATCTACCAACAAGTCCAAAAACCTGGGGATATGTTGTGTCTGTTGCAAACCAAATGAATACCCTACAGCTTTTCATAGCTATAAACATCATGCCAAGAGGAACCCAGGTAACATTACAGCAATAGCAACACTTAAGGTAATAACACAGAGGAGGACAAGTCCTCATAATGTTATAAAAGCTATTTGCTCTTGAAATGGGCTGTTTTCTTTCCTAAGATTTCCATTACGGTCTGTGAAGGACAGTGGATAATATTTAAACCTGTTATCACAATGCTCTGTATTTAACAAATCAACCCACCTCAAGTTCAGAGCTCTCCATAGAATACTATGAAGAAAAATATATTTATGAAGGGTTAGCACCACGCTACTGTACTTCTTCAAGAAGAGAAGTTTTTTCTTATTTGTTCGTATCACCTCACAGACCTTAAATGTCTAACTTAAAGATGCAATTCAGAACCTATTTTTATTGGAAGTAATGCAGTATGGTACAAAAAAATCACATTTTTCAATTTCCTTTATAAACAACTTGTCCAATTTACAAATCGGTTGTACCATATGTGTAAATAACTCCACGTACAAATTATTACGCTCACTAGCAGTCAAGACTTGCATCTTGACTCATGTATCTTTTCCTTCCTTACAACTTCAGACAACCCGAGCTGTCCAATACAGCAACTTGAGACAAGTAACAGATGACAACATTTACAGTTACAGAAACAATTTTAAACAAATCTGACACGGCTTTGGTGTCTAACTTCATGCTATTAGTATTCATATGCTTTTGTTACTTTTAGGCTCTATATCATCATCATCAAGAAATGCAGCTTGGCCAGAACAAGACAGATATTCTGGGTGTAAACTAGTGTTGGTTAGCTTTTTTCATTAACAGAAAAATAGGATGCAAAGAAGGGAGATTGGTCTTCTCCAGGAAAAAACAAGGAGGGGCTCTGTGGGATAATGAGCTTGAGAAAAGGAAAAATTTGGTTGAAGAAATACCCTAAAGTGACCCTCTGTCTCCAGCCCACCCCTATCCTGGCTGCCACTGATGGTAGCTGAGGGCTGGAAAAACCTACATGAGATTGTGCTGCAGCTTGCTATTATTTTGTTGCAATTCAGTTGAAGTTCCTAATTCCTTAGGAGTAACAACAACATTAACCTCGTCTCATAACATCATAATAAACTTTAAACAAAGCTTAAGGAAATGGAATTGAAGGGGATAACTATTCTGATAAACTTAGAGGTTTAATTCTTCATTTCTAATACTGTAAACCAAGTGACATTAACGCTCCCACCCCTTTTCAATCCATATTACATTTATTGAAGCCAGTTCCAAATCCTTTGTATGTTAAATTTACATAATTTGTTTTTATTCTAAAATGTAAGAAAATACAATTCAAGATAAGTTTATTTTCCCTTCTGAGGAAAAACAAATACAAATAGCAAAAACCTTGCATGCAATCAAGGATGATTTCTTGGTTATTAGTTTCCTGGTGTCTCCCCCCCATTTCTGAATGGCTTCATCACGTCATCTAACTGTTAAAAGGACACAAGAAGACAATACGTTTTGCTGTATCATATTTCTTCAGAAGTATTACTAACTAAACTAGATAAGTAAATCAACCTTCTGAAAGATAATACAGGAAGAAAAGAACCCAAGAACATGAAAGAGGCTTCCTTTTTCCCAGCATGTGGCCCCAAATATCTCTGAATAAGATGAGCACAACTAAAACAGAAATACGAGTGGAGTGAAGGAGAAAGGTCTGTAAACCAACTAAAGGGGAAAAAAAAAAATCTCTGACATGCATATAGCTGACTTTTGCAGCTGATAATTCTGTTATGCCTCTGGGAGATGTATAAAGACCTTCTGTGTCGAGTACTCACAGGTTACATTTTCAAGACCCTCTCTGAGCTTGAAAAGCATAATTTTCCTTTTTCTTTTTTACATGAAGAATAAATTATCCTGATTGCAAGACTGTAGAGTTTGGGGGTTTGAGAACGACTAGAAATAGCATGAGACTTGCAATAACATCTCCAAAACAGACAACGCTGAAAATACCCGTTCAAGCACGTTGCTAGTCATGTTCAACACCATTCCCTCCACAAAAGACAGAACCATCACAAGTGATGAAGTGCTGCTTTTGACAGAGACCACTACCCTCTCACTGCACCATCTACATGGACCTTTGGTTATTCTGTAGACAGCACAAACCATCACAGAATGATTGATGCCGGCAGGGACCTCAGGAGGTCATCTGGTCCAACCCTCCTGCTCGAGCAGGGTTACCCAGAGCAGGTTGCTCAGGTCCATGTCCAGAGGGCTTTTGAAGATCTCTCAAAAATGGAGCCTCCATGACCTCTCTGGGCAACACATTCCAGTACTTGGTCATCCTCACAGTAAAAGTGCTTCCTTATGGTCAGACAGAACCTTACTGTATTTCAGTTTGTGCCTGTTGCCTCTTGCCTTGTCACTGGGCACCACTAATAAGAGTCTGGCTCTGTCTTCTTTACACCCTCCCTTTGGGTATGTACACACTTTGCTGATAGCCCCCAGGCCTTCTCTTCTCCAGGCTGAGCAGTCCCAGGTCTCTCAACCTTTCCTTGTATATAAGATGGTCCAGTCCCGCAATCATCTTAGTGGCCCTTTTCTGGACTCTCTCCAGTAGTTCCATCTTTCTTTTGTACTGGAGATCCCAGAACTGGACACAGTACTCCAGGTGTGGCCTTACCAGTGCTGAATGGAAGGAGCACATAACTTGACCTGCTGGCATTCTTCCTAATGCAGCCCAGGGCACAGTTAACCTTCTTTGCTGCAAGGGTGCATTGCTGCCTCATGGTCAACGTGGTGTCCACCAGGACTCCCAGGAGCTTTTCTGCAAAGCTGCTTTCTAGCGGGTTGGCTGCCAGCATATTCTGCTGCCTGGGGGTATTCTTTCCCAGTGGCAGGACTTTGCACTTTCCTTTGTTGAACTTCATGAGGTTCATATCAGCCCATTTCTCCAGCTTGTCCCGGTCCCTCTGGATGGAGGCACAACCCTCTGGTGCATGAGCCACTCCTCCCAGTTTCGTATCATCAGTGAACGCAGCTGAGGGTACAGTGTGTCCTATCACCTAGATCATTAATAAAGATGTTGAACAGGATTGGACCCAGTACTGACCCCCGGGGTGCTCCACTAGTTACTGGCCACCAACTGGACTTTGTTCTACCAATCACTACCCTCCAGGCCTGGCCATCCAGCCGGTTTTCTATCTACTTCACTGTCTACTCACCTAGTCCAAATTTCATCAGCTTCTCTATGAGGATCTTATGGAAGACAGTGTTGAAAAGCCTTCCTGAAGTCAAGGTACACAATATCCACTGCTCTTCCTCCTGTACAAAGCCAGCCATTTCCTCACAGAAGGTTATCAGGGTGGTGTGGCTTCCCCTTTGTGAATCCATGCTGACTACTATTAATCACCCTCTTGTCCTTCATGTGCCTGGAAATGTTTTCCAGGATTAGTTACTCCAATACCTTCCCAGGGACCAAGGCAAGGCTGACCAGCCTGTAGTCTGCTGGGTTCTCCTTGCCCTTTGTGAAGACAGGAGTGATATTTGCTTTCCTCCTGTCCTCAGGCACCTGTCCCAACTGCTATGATCTTTCAAAGATGATTGACAGTGGCCTCACAATGACATTGGCCAGCTCCCTCAGCACTTGCAGGAATATCCCATCAGGGCCCATGGACTTAGGTACGTCTAGTTTGCTTAAATATTCCCAAGCACAATGCTCTTCCATGAAGGGTAAGACCTCCTTGCTTGAGACTTTCCCCTGGCCTCTGGGACATGGGATTTCTGAAGGCTGGTGAAGACTAAGGTGAAGAAGGCATTCAGCACCTTACCCTTTCCATATCCTGTGTCTCCAGGGCCCCTGCCTCACTCAGCAGCTGGCTTACATTTCCCCTGGTTTTTCTTTTACTCTTTATGTATTTATAGAAGCCCCACTTGTTGCCTTTGACATCCCTTGCCAGATGTAGCTCCTGGTGGGTTTTTGGCCCTCCTAACCCTAGTCTGTGCATGCTTGGACAGTATCTTTATATTCCTCCCAGATTCCTTGTCCCTCCTTCCACCTTTGTGTATACTTCCTTTTTATGTTTGCGTTTTGCTAGGAGCTCCTTGTTCATCCATGCAAGCCTCCTGGCATCTTTGCTTGACTTCCTGCTCACTGGGATGGACTATCCTTGCTTGAGTTTGGACAAGGTGATTCTTGAAACAGCCAAGCATCTCAGAACCTTCTTCCTTGCAGGGCCTTGTCCCATGGGATCTCTGAAGAGGTCAGAGTCTGCTCTCTTGAAGTCCAGGGCTGTGATCCTTCTTTTTGCCCTGCTCCGTCCTCTCAGGATCTTGAGCTTTAACATCTCAAGGTCACTGCAGCTAAGGATGCCTTTGACCTTCACATCTCCAACCTGCCTGTCCTTGTAAATATGAGGTCCCAGCACTGAACGAGCTTTAATAAGCAGAACTAAAATTGGTATCAAATGTTCCCTGCTCACATCATCACCTTCCATTTTCCTTGTAGACTTGTGTCCCCTATTTACACAAAAATCACAGTCATAATGGTACTTTACATCCCAAAATATATTTGCTGAATTATGTGGTCTTCCAGAGGAAGAACGGATTATCTTGATCCACAGCAAATGTATTTCTTTTTTCCCCAGAAATTCTGGTCCCACAAAGCTTGGAATATTGGTAAATCTGGCTGAAAGAGGAGGACTTTCAACCTCCTGCTGCCATTTCTGTTACAGTCATTCAAAATGCCTCCTGCTGGAACCATTGTCTTTAAGGGCCAGCAGAAGCTACTTATCCTCTGATGTATTAGAAAAGGGGAAGCTGTACAGCCTCCATCTGAAAAAGATATAAATCTGGAGGATTTGAGGAAGACGCTGCATTCAATGCTAACTGGCAGTATTTACCTGTCAGAGAGGTAATATATGAAAACATTTTGCTCTGAAAGAAACTGAAGCAGTATTGAGTAAGTGTGGAAATCTCTATATTTCATACTTTTAGTAGGCTTTTCAGAAGAAAGCTTCCTACTCATGACTAAATGGCTATATTCTTTTGCAAATACAGTAACCCCCCCCCCCATAAATCAGTATTTTAAGGTAATTTTCTGCATGACAGAGAAATTATATTACCTTTCACATCAGTTTTAAAGTAGAGTTAAATGCTTTTGTTTCCACTTTGAATAAACACGATGGTATCTTTATTAGAAAGTACATTAATAAATAATTAACATTCACACTAATTAATAATAGTCAAGCTGTCCAAATTACAATTTACATGATAAATATCTATCAAGAAATTCAAACTGATTACAGTATATAACAAGTGCTGTCAGATAAATATTTTCCCCTTAGCAGTGCCTTACACTGGTGTGCCAAATTCTAAAGTTGAAAAACACTTTATCCCCAAAGCATTTCCATTGCATTTAAGTTAAATATCTGCTCTTTCAGTGCTATTCACATACTTAACAGGAAACTTCACATCCAGCAGAGTTCAAGTGTATAACCTGATACTTTCATCCTTTTCCAGCTTCTCTCATACAGTGTCACACAGCACACAAAATTAATATTGTCATTCACACCAGAGGAGTGGCTAGAAGTAGGATTACTACTTCGGACCTGACAAACAGCAGTGAGAAAAATTTCAAAAGTCACAGGGTCTGTAGAACTGGGTCAATATATGTAATCTTAAATGTCTCTAACAAATCTTTGTCTCTGTTACGATGTTCACGCAAGTCATGCGATACAATTTCATTATATTAGAGAAGATTTTGCCAAAAGACAGATTTTAAAGTTGTATTGGGGCACCTAAAATGTTAAGGAAAAAAACCCACAAGCAAAACACACACTATTATTCCAATAAAATAGAGAACATAGACCATTATTTGCAGACCAGTTTGATTAGTACATTTTGTAATTAATGATCCTGGGCATGATGCCACCATTTGTACTGCAACATTTCTGTGAATCCCTAAAGAAAACGGCTGAATGTATTCCAATAGTTTTCCAACTACACACTTCTCATGTAAATTAAAAAAAGTAAAGACATTTCAATATTGTTCAACTGCAAAAATGTTTCAGCTATGCTACTCATAGACAGGTTCCAATAAATTTCATTCCTCCCAAAGAGACAATTTCGACTTCAGAGGAAGAGTTCCAAGTAAAAAAGCATATTGGTTTCTTATGCCTTAACCTGTGATAGCATCTGTCATCTTGTTTATGATTTTGGTCACAAAAATCTGTTTCAGAGTCAGCAAACAACATGAAAATTCTCTTTTTATTGCATAATATTTATTCTGCAAACAACTACTTAGTAATATTATTAACAACATTTACTGTAATTCCCACAGTATTCAGTGGAGCTTCCTTAAATTACAATAAGAAATGAAAAAATTACATAGCTATAATTCCAAAACCCCACTTGTTGTTCTTAAAATCTTGACTTTAGATTAGAAGTATTGTGCTGTTTAGAGATTAATAGGAAGTGGAAGTTTACATTCACAATTTAAATAGAGAATCAATCCATTTCTATTACTTCACACAGATGTTTAGCACAACTCCAATCCATCCTGGAAGTCTTCATTTTTTCTATATAAAATAATGACTTGGCAGAGTTCAGAAAATAACACGACTTCTTCTAAAATGAAGACCAAGAGGAAGTGAAATGATGCACATTTTACTTTTAAGTTCAGGATTTTTTTTGGAAGGTAAGCCGATCACCCAAATTGATCTTCTAACTTAAAAATCTTCAGGTTTTCAGATTTTCTGTTTCTGTTCTGCGTTATAATGCAATTATTTTTATTCAAACACTAGATATGAAATATTAAGTTGTGAGAAAATGAAAATCAGAACTCCTTTATACTTGAGTATTTTCTCCTCACTGAGAGTAATGATACTTTATGGTTCTTCGAGCTATTTCTGTCTATGCAAACTCATATTAATGTATCAGCATTTTTAACAGTAATGCTCATTTGTGTCTCAGACATATTATATGACTGCTCCTACTATTACGAAAAAGGAAAACAAATGTGGGAGCCACAGCTCTTATTTATGCAAACCATTTCTGATATTCCTACTTCGGAGCACGACAGAAGGAGAAATAAAGGGCAGGTCATGGGATCCACACACTTAAAACAACAACTGTTACTACTGACTAAATAACTGTCCTTTCTTATGTCTTCAAGTTCAGATTTTAATGTTTACACATGATGAACAAAATCTTTCCTAAGGAGAAGGATCCAGAGAATATCACTTGTGTCAATGATTAGTACATTTTGATGGGAGCTTCTGTCTCGGCCAGGTCAAGAACATAAAGCTAGTAAAAGCAGAAGTTGTTTTATTTGGTAACCCTGCTGATATCGACATCTCTGAACCATGCAGGCAGCGTTGGCTATGCTTAGGTGCAAAGTATCTCTATGTTTTAGGGAAGATGCTTCTAGACAGCTAATAGCAAATGGAAATGCACTATATGATCAACTCAGATACTCTGTGACAAGATGGTTTGGGTTTCAGAACAGCCAGAAATATTAAGAAGAGTCTGATCCATCAAAGTAAGACTTATATAAACAAGTAATTTCTTCTGCCTTGACAGTAAATGCAGCACCACATATGGCCTCAGGAAGAATACTGGTAAAATAGTAACTGATTCAAATGCAAGCTGAAGATAAGCTCCTTCACCCTATGAAAGAATGTGTGAAGCAGGCTATCTGTAAACTCTGGCACTGAGCTGATAGCCACCTCATAATACAGGAGGACTGAAAACATAAATTACAATTTAGTAGTTAAAACAAAAAGTGCAAAAAAAAAATTAGAATGAAGCAAGTAGGATGTAAATTATAAATAAAGCCTGTTTTCAAATACCTGTTTTTACTTGTTCTGTAAAATATTCAAGTTTTTGATAAATAAAAAATTAAAATAGTTAAAAGATGAGAGGCAGAGCCGCAAATAAAAAGCTAAGAGAAAACAGGAACCACTCCCAGGACAGAGAATTAATTCAAACCTCTTCAATTTAAAAATGTTTGTTCCATGTATGTGACAATAACACTGCAAATATTTGTAATGGACCTGCGGCTGGCAGCTGTTAAAACTGCAGATTTTAAACAAAGATCCCAATAACATTAGAACAAAACCATGTTTTTCCACTTAGGGCATCTCATTATTATAAAAAACAAATATCAAAGCATTCCTGTTAGTGTGGAATATTGAGATTTTTTTTCATCTATTTTAAATAGGGTCACCTTCTGAGATAGAACTTAGGTGTTTTCACTAGTGCTTAAAATGTACTATCATACTCCATAGACAAAAGCCAAAAGGAAAGGAAGAAAAATGTCATTACAGAGGCTAACGCTCAGCTTAGGTATAATAGTTAAAAGCTCCAGTTAATAAATAACAGTCAAGCATTATGTCAGCATTATTTCTTGACTGATACAGCACATCTGGCAATGCAGTACCCTCAAGTACACTACTGATTCTCAACTGTCAGATCAGTACAGTCTCAAAACCAAAAGAACTAGCTATTGACTCACCCTTACACCTTTACACAGCATCTGAACGATTTCTGGTGATCTCCCACTCAAAGATATCCAAAATATCTGCTGTGTTTGAAACGTAAGCAAGCCAAAAAAAGTACTGAATGTCAATCTTTTCCACAGTTTATATATAAATAGCTGAAAAGCATGTCCTTGCCAAGTAGATAAGTCATCAAAAACCACAAAGAATATGTTTAAAGGGGTACATGAATTAGCATATCATCTCTGAAAGACATCACTAGAGAAAGACTCCTAAAAAACTATTAGACTTTTGCATACAATTCTCTTGCCTGAAAGAATATAAAACACATCAGAGCAGTATATCCACTTCTTAGCATTTTTTTTTTTATTTTAGTAATGCTGTTTTTCAACATACGTGGTCCTGACTAAACAGATTTAAAGATTCATCGATTCCAAGACTATAAAGGATTATTGTGATTATCTAGTTTGACTTCCTGCAGGGCACATGCCATAGAAACTCGCTCACAGATTGCTGCAACATACTTTCTCTAAGATAATGTGGCAACAGATCATTTAAAATACAATCCAGTCTTGTTTTAAAGATATCAGTAATAAAGAATCAACTGCTTTCCATGATTAATTTATTGTTAATTACCCTAATTATTAAAAAGTGGCTTCATTTCTATTCTTAATTTGCATGGCTTTGATTTGTAAATACTGGGCTTTGTTACATCTTTTTTGACAGAACTGACAGATTGAGACAGACTTTTGACAGATTATCTCAATTAGTAATCATCTACCTGAAACCCTTCTCCATGTACACATTTATAAGTCATAAATAGGCTGACTCCTCACTGAACTTCTGCAGTTTGTCTGAATAAACATATGAATAAACATATGAAGTAATTTCTTCACTCTACTCTGTATTCATCAAGCTCCTGGTGGAATATTATTCTCACTTTTATATATTTACTTCTCTAGACACATGTTTTTACCTATTGTACATTGAGAAGGTGGGGATAAACAGGTAATTCTTTAAAGCAATAATGAGAATATCCGGAAGACCTGATATATTCTAAAGATTGGGTTTGACTGTTTGGCTGCTTAGTCTAGAAATGACAAGAGTTAGGAAAACAATTTAAAACAATAACTTGAAGGAAGGACGAATGGAATAATCTCTTTCCCTTGTCCATGGCAAGTAGAATAAGAAATAACAAGCAGTAAGGAAGATTCAGGATAGACTTCAGAAAAAAGTCTTTAACAGTATGGGCTAAAAAGTACTGATCTTTTTGAGAGGTTGCAAAATATCCATCCTTACAGACTTTTTTAAAATCAGGCAAGACAAGCACATGTTGAAAATGTCATAGTTAGAAATTAACTTGCCTTAAAGGAGTTAGATGGACTAGGTAACCTGAAGATCCATTCTACATCCCCCCCTCCCATTCTAGGTCCCCCCTCCTATCACTCCTTGCCTTGCAAGAATCAAGTATTGCTGATCAACTCTGAATCTTTCTAGCTTTTCCACATCTATTCTGAAGAGGACACCGCAGAATCAGTAGCAATTGCCCAACAATCACGTCATTTAGTCTATACAGAGAAATTTTCCATTACTCTCCTCCTCTGCCCCCCAAGATGCCCCCCTGCCTATAAAGGCAAGACTTCTTATCCTCTTAGCTATCAAAATCAAGAAAGAGGATGATGTTCAATTGGTTAGCCATAATAATGTTTCATCATGTTAAGTGTCATTGCACCTCAGGACACAAAACACCATCTGTAGGTCCTTTCTATATTTGGATGTATTAGAATAGATGCTGTTTAAATGAGCCAAGTATCTGACAGAAACAGTACAATTTCTGAACTAATCATTATTTAACTTTCTATTTCTGCATCATCAGCACGTTTTACAAGACTGCACCAATTTTTTCCAATTCCTATTATGAGAATAGTGAATAACAAAGAGACAAAACAGATCCTTGCAGGTCCTATTACAAGCAGTAGCACTGAATAACAAGTCTCCATTTTCAACTGCTTTGTTATCAATTCATCTGTTTTTAAATTGTTTAGTAAATGCTATATTTAATTCTGCACTGTTAATTTCTTTAATCATAGTGTCAACGGAGTGTTAGTTAATGCCTGCAGAAGTCCTACACTTATTGTTAATTTTACCAATGCAACTTTTAATCAGATTCAAGGATGTGCATGGTTTCTCTCTCTGACATGGTTGACAATTTCTGAAGAGAAGGCTAGCACTAGAAAACAGGGAAACTCAACTATGAAGTTTTAAGATTTGAGGTCAGAAAAGATAACTGACGTGGGACAGCCAGGGCACATCTGTTAGAGAACATGTGCTATAAGCCATGTTGGTGAGATATAGACTGGACAAATAGATTGTAAGTTGGGTGGAAAGTTGGCTGAACTGCCAGGCTCAAAGGGTGGTCATCAACAGTACGTAGACCAACTTGTGGCTGGTTCCTAGTGGCATCCCTCAGGGTACCAACATCTTTATTAACAATTTGGATACTGCACAGTCTCAGGCACTTTGCAGATGATATGAAGCTTGGGGGAGCAGCCACACACTGAAGGCTGCTATTCAGAGGAGTTTCTTTGACAGGCTGGAAAAGCAGACCAACAAGAACCTCACAAAGTTCTTCCAAGGCAAATACAAAGTTCCTCCTCACCTGGCATAGAATAACCTTATGCAACAAGGGCAGGCAGCAGCTTTACAGAAGACAACCTGGTAATCCTGATGAGGAAGCTGAACAGGAGCCAGCGATGCTGTCCTTGCAGCAAAGACCAGCCATATACTAGGCTGTATTAGCAAGAGGGTAGCCTGCAGTTCAGGGGAGGCAATTCTTCCCCTCTGTTCAGTAATCATGAGACATCTGGAGTAATTATTTACCATGTACAACTGCCAGATGGGAACATTTAGAAAAGATGGATCCAGGTTCTTCTGAGAGGTGCACCAGAATAGGAATAAAGGCAACAGACACTGGAAATTCCAACTAGGTCAAAGGAAAACATTTTTCCCTTGTGGGTGCTCAAAATTTAGAACAGATTTTTGCCCAGAGAGGTTGTGGGATCTTCGCAAATTTTCCAAACTCAACTGGACAAGATCCTCAACAACCTGTTCTAATAGGCTCAGCCTAGAGGAGGAGGTTGTACTAGAGACCCCCAGAAGTTCCTTCGAATCTACCGGATTCTATGATTCTGTGCTTGTAAAACTTAAGACAGCAGTAAAACTCCCTGTGAGCCATGAGAATATCCTTTGCCTGGTTCTGTCTGATTTTTAAGCCAAAACTCTATGATGGAGATAACAAGCACAGCAATAATCAAGTTCCACAATAGAAGAGTTTGCGATAACCAATGTAATTACCTCCGCCATTAGAATATTAGCAACAGTATAAAAACTCTTTTTATTGGTAACTACTCATTTATTACATTAAAGCGTAACACTGTGACAGCACAGCCAACTTAATCCACCAGAAATACATGTTGCTAAAAAAAATCAAGTAGTCTCAAAACCCCTCATTGTCTGAACCTATTGTCCCCTTTCCATGCACTATGACTGGCATTTGTACAGTGAGCCCCATCAAGAATCTAATCTGCCAGAAAAACGGCAACAGAATTAAAGATGGTTAGCATTCAGCCAGATAATTCCCTAATTCCCACTGCACAGCCAGACAGACACTAGTATATGCATAAGTGCAATAAGCAGTGTACATTATGAAGCCTGGCTTCTCAAAGCTCATTCCTGTCTGAACTACCTTCTGCTTCACAATACGGATGAAATTAAGACTGCAGTCCTTCCTATGGCAGAAGCAATAAAATTACATTTCTTCCCTCTACACAGTCACTTATTTCCAAGAAAATTAATTTTTTGATTGGACTGAGTTAGAACTGGTAAAGAGATTCAACATAATAGGGCAGGGGGGGGTAGAAGAAAGAAGGAAAGGAAAAGGGATTGTCTAGAGTATTCAAGGGAACACCCATCAGCAGACCCTGGCCAGGCGAACTTGAGGAACTCTAATCAAATATGATTGATAAGGTATAGCTTTTTGACTTCCTCTAATAAAATGAGAACTCCATCAGAAATATGGTGGTTTTCACTGGACAATAATGTTCTCTGGAAAAAAAAAAAAAAAAAGGGCAACTGAGATAGTACCATTATTTGCATCAGAAAGTCACACAACGTATGAATGTTTCAGCTTATTGTCCATGTGTAAGAAAATTCTGGCTTTTTCTGGCAATGCCTGTGAGCTACCTAGTTATGCATTTCCCAGATTTACCTACAAAAAAACCCCTGAAAGATGGTAGTGGAATGAAGAACTAAGGTATCTTCCTGGTTTCAGCTGGGATAGAGTTAATTGTCTTCCTAGTAGCTGGCATAGTGCTGTGCTTTTGAGTTAGGTGAGAAGAATGTTGATAACACTGATGTTTTCAGTTGTTGCTAAGTAATGTTTAAAGTCAAGGATTTTTCAGCTTCTCATGCCCAGCCAGCAAGAAGGCTGGAGGGGCACAAGAAGTTAGGAGGGGACACAGCCAGGGCAGCTGACCCAAAGTGGCCAAAGGGGTATTCTGTACCATGTGACATCATGTCCAGTATATAAACTGGGGGGAGTGGGGGTGGGGGATCGCCACTTGGAGACTAACTGGGCATCAGTCGGCAGGTGGTGAGCAATTGCATTGCGCATCACTTGTATATTCCAATCCTTCTATTATTACTATTGTCGTTTTATTAGTGTTATCATTATCATTATTTGTTTCTTCTTTTCTGTTCTATTAAACTGTTTTTAACCCACAAGTTGTACTTTGTTTCCCCAATTCTCTCCCCCATCCCACTGGGTGGGGGGGAGTGAGTGAGTAGCTGCATGCTGCTTAGTTGCTGGCTGGGGTTAAACCACAACAGGTATTAAAAAACTGTTTCTTAAAACAGGGTATGGCTTGTCAAGGTTAAATAGAACTGTCAACTAGAAAAGATTTTAGATTGTTTCACTTAGAAGAATTTTTTTAAAATAATGTGCCTAACATCTGTCTGTCCTCTTTCTGCAACTATTTAAATACCACCATTCTGTGCTTTATCTAACGTAGCAATGCCATTGGTTTCAAAAGAAATATCAAATCACAATTATGCTATTTCTAGAATACTATGCTGGTAACGGAATAACTGTTAAATAGAATACTTGCATTTAGATGTGTTTCTAATATGGATTTACATGATGACAGCCAACAGTATTACAGTGAGAGCTGACATGCCCGCAATTATTGTCAGATCTGAGACAGCAAACTCAGCAGCTACTTCAGAGTATGACACCAAAATCCAACAACAAGCCTAACCGGCTCATTAAAATCATCCTCCTGATTCTAAACTTGTCAGCAATGCTGCTAGTTCCCCTAAAACAAACTGCCGTTCTGTTTACATTCTGTGACACAAGGGCCAGACAAAACTTGACAATAAACTTATCTTTGGTTTGTATCTTCTTAGCACTGGATTGGTTGCAATATTTTCCTCTTCTGAAAGGCAACTGGATATCCCCATTTCACTATCTTAAGTGCCTCTGCAAGTAATAACTAAAACATCTCTGTATATCACTTTTTGTCAGCTAAACGAATCGTCCAGAGAATTTTTTAATTGCAGGAAAAATGAAGTCAACACTTATTCTGCCTGGTGCCTTTCATAACAGTTAGAGTAACAATTAAACAGAACAACAACAACAAAGTAATTTAGGAAAGCAGGAAGTACCCGATAAAACTCAGGAAACAGAAGAAAACATACTAAGGTTTCATCAAAATAAAGACTACTACATGCATCACTGGGACTGACTGGTAAGTAATGGACAAGGAACCAGGGAAAAGGAGATGGGAGAATTAATGAGAAGCTCAGATTGGGATCCTGAAAAAGAATGAGACAAAGGGGACAAATGATAGGAGAAGAGTTAGATGGAATAAACGGGGTAGCTGAGCTCCCTGTATAAAAGTACAAATCAAAGTTTCCCAATGTTTAGGATGGGGGTTTTGTTTGTTTGTTTTAACATCTGAGGTCCATTGAATAATTGACATGAGTTCTGAGAAACTTAGGGCTGGTCTTCAGAGCACAGCGCTGTGCCAATTCAGAACTGATCTGCCACATTGCACAGATCTTTTTGACTGAGCAGGAGAAAGATGACAGGGTTTGATGTCTTCTAAAAAAGGACACAATGTTTAAGTAATATGCACCTCCCTATTCAAGTGACAAAACAGCTTTTTTTTTTAATTATATTTTTTAAATATTAAAAATATACCATGTCTATCTAAGGATCCAGCACATGGACCAATAACTTCCAAGATCAAAAGCTTCTGTCACCACATACATTTAAATGAAATGAAGATACTAGTAATATCTACATACAATACTCTTAATGTTATTCAGTTGTTACAAAAAAACCCAACACAGTGGTTAAGATCTTATTTTCTTCTTCCCTCTCTTCCATTCTACCAAATATTCCATAATTAATGTTTTTTTGACAGTAATTTCATTAACTCTATCATCACATTCATTAAAACCTGCCATACACCTGTTTCTTTACAGCTTCCTTTTCATTAGTAAACACACAGAAAAGAAACCTTTGCTGCAGTTCTTTCCCAGAAAGTTAACTTTCTTCTAGTACTATGAGCCACTATTCTATGCTAGATTTTAGAAATTCATTAAATCCTATCTGAGCAGGTTTCCAAGCATATCCCTCTAATAAGAAAATAACAAGTCCATTTGATAGTATCAGTAAAACCACTTACGATCAGTAGGTACTCACTAGGCAGAAATCTCACCTGCAGAGAAACTGCAGAAGTTTATCTCACTGTAGAAAGTAACTGGCCCTGTGCACTTCAAATTAAACTTGAGCTATTCAGGTCAAAACAAAAATTCTGAGACCAAAGATGTTACTACCTTACTCCTTAAAAGTGGTAACTCAGTGCTGCTTCAGTATGCACTCTGCAAGATGGCTAAGATTACCAGGTCATATATAGAACAAAAAGACTTTATTAACTATTACCTCAAGTTCTGAGGCTATCAGGAAAAATGACAGAGGAAGATACAGATGGATTCCCAAAATAAAATGACTGCCTTCAACCCTTTACTGGCCTACCCTGACTCAAAAGAAAATATTAAATGCTGTCAGTAATAGAAGATGTGGAAAAGTAATAGCCCCAGGATCACTACTAGTACTTTAACTGCTGTATCAGAAAACACTGACAATATATGCACCTGTACACAATAAACTGAGCTTAAGCTAATTCATAAAAGAAAATTGTAAGTATTATTCTTAAATCAAAGAAAGACTTACAGTACTATAATAATTATAAACCTGCATCTCTGATAAACATCACTGTAACAGTTCTATCAAAAGGTATTAACTACTGGATTAAACAAAAGAGAAGCTCGAACTCCCCCTAATCATGGGCTGAGTGACAGCACAGGAACACGCAGCTCCTCAGCCCACTCCCTGGCTGCCCACACAACTGCCCACTGCCAGAAAGGACAGGCTGGGAAGGGGTCACAGTGCGGGAGGGGACAGGAGGGACACAAATGGCCTCTTTCAGCAGCACTGCCAGCTCACATCAGTGTGAAAAGTCCAGAGAGGTGTTAAGTAACAGTCTCCCCTTCCTTCTGAAAGGACACAATCTCAGCTTCATTTCTGAATGCCTGCTCTTGGATAGACTACAGAGCAAGCATTCACAAATTCCCCATCCCCTCTAAGGACATCTCTGAAAGAATAAGCTGAAACTTGCTCCATCAACTGCAATTTAATTTAGATCAAACAGCTAATGCTCAAATGCCAAAGAACAGAAAAGATACCGCTATTTTCCCTGCTATGTAAAGGTCTTCGAATCGAAACTACTGTCATTTTACTGAAAAAAACCCAACTTCAGATAAAGAACTTGGGACTCAGGATCTTCCAAATTTATGAAAAGTCCTTTCAGCTCAGGGACATTCCGAAGTTCACACAAGGTCCTTTCAGCTCAGCAAAACACAGTGAAAAGAAAGAATTAATATAGTTATATTAGCCCTAGAAAGCCTTGTGACAAGTCACACCTGCACGCAATCTTAACTGCTGAGGATAAGACTTGAAGCAAAAGAGTGGACTTTAAATACCATTTTTAAAAAGCAATTAAATTTCTTTGGACCCAAAGCTATTACTTGCCCCCTCACCCCTCGAATAGGGGTTTCTAAATTTCCCGTGCCTCTGTACTTGCTTGTGCAACACCCACAGAAGCCACACTCAGCCACACACACGTGAGATGCAATATTTGGCGGAGTAGCGTTCATGTACCTTTAGCGTTTGCTGTGCCCTTTGCACATGCATTTGTGTTGAAGGAAAACAAACTAGAGACCACATCAACAGGAAGCCACTGATACAAAAAGGTATACATATATCAGAGGCTATTATCAGAAAATAATATAATCCTACACATGATTTATATTTTCCATTATTTCAGCAACAGTTTTTTCTGTAATACGTATTGGATCTCGTCTAAACACATTAGATCTTGAGCTACTAGTGGCAGTGAGTACAGACACTAAAAAGAAATGGCTATTTATTTTACAAGCCATTGGGGTACCCTGAATGCATTTATCTTTTGGAGTTAACTTTTCATATCATCTGATAGATTTATTTATTTTTTCCTCAAGGGCAGTATGTTATTTTTAGGGGTAAATGTACAATCATCAAGTATCTTCACTGCCTGAAGGAGCTCTTACTATACACCACAGTGATTGCAGTGATAGCAGCTAAAGACTTTGAAATCAAACTTGGCAATCAGTATTTTTTTTATATTTAATCAACATTTATGACTAAAACCAAAGCTGTATCTGTGAACAATCAGCTAGCACAAGGCTCTGCTTCTAAGTTAAAAATGAAACAAAACAATACCACCATGAAATTTACAGGAAGATGAATACAAAAAATGTGAGAAGCTAAGTTACAGTTCTCTTGCAGAAACCTCTCCCAATTTCTTTATTTTTCTTTCTTTGTATTCCTTCTATTTTAAGCAATCTTTATGTGTAAAACATAGTATGATAACTTCTATTAAACAATAAAAGTTTAGGAAACAGACTGAAGAATTTCTGAAAGGAGAACACGTTTCTCCAAAGGCCATGAATCACTATTAGCTCAAAACTAAGACGCAATCAATTTAAAGAATTATGTGAGTGGTTTCCAAAGATTAAATTTTTATTTATTTCCCCCTTTTTCACTCCAACATTCACAAAAAACATGTTATGAGAAAATGACTCAAAGAGAAAGTCAATTACTCAAGAAAATGAGGATAAACAGTAACTGAAATCAGCCCTGGCTCCTGGACATCTGCTTTACAATGGTTTTTAATTGCATGACCACATGCAGAACCTCTCTTTTTTTTTGGCCAGTTAATGAACAGCCATTCAGATTTTTGTTATTATTTGTGTCTCAATGTATGGTTCTTAGGGCTTAGTTTACTAACAATTATTCAAACCTTACCATGAAGGCAGATATTCCCCATTCCTAATGATTTCTACGTAACATTCAGCATCCAAGTGCTTCAAACCTACAACATTTTTGTGAAAATACATGCAAGACTAGAGATACTATTATCTTGGTTTTACAGAGAGATTTAAGTATAAAAGTGTGACTAGCTTGTGGTATCTCCTATAATATCGACACGGATGATGGAAGGTCAGAACCCTCTAAGGGAGCATTGCATTTTCTTCACTTTAAGAGTGGCTCTCCCTCTTTCTGGAAGTCATGCTCAGTATTCATTGGAGAATGGCTGAAACATATGAGGAAGGAAGGGTGTTTACAGCGTCATTGCCATATACCATACAGTAAGTGACCACCAAATTAGAAGTCTTATCATAGCTCTTACATAAAAAGTAGACTGAACAGAGAACACCGACATTTCCCTGGTTCTTGAATGCTTGCCTTTGCAACCCTACTTACACTTTTAGTACAGTTTTTATTTACCAATTATCTCTACAGTACATCCAGAATCATGTGGCTGGAAGTTGAAATAATAAAGAAGAAACAGGTTTTTAATAATCTTGTTGAATGTTTTAATTTTTCACCTTAATACCTTATGTAAAATTAAGTTTCTATCCATTTGCCAGACTTACCACTGAGTTTTTAAATTAAGATGCATTTTTATTCCTGTTTGTTTAGGAGGACACAATAATCAACCATTACCTCCTCTCCAGCCAAATGCAACAATGCAGAGAGTAATCAAATTTGGCAGGCCACTGCTGCAGCTAGTGCTCTCTGTTGCTCCAGCCACAAGGTTTTTAGTACGCCTGTGCATACACTAATTCTCATAAGCCTGATTTTCCACCCTTCCCACCCATGAAACTTTGTTACCCAATCCCCTTAGAAAATGTATATAATAGTGTTATATATATACATATTAAAATTACAATTATTATTAATAATTATTATTATTATATGTAAGTTACCTTTTCCTCTCCATGTCTTAAGGACAGAAAAAACAGAAAGTAACATAAATCAGGGTAAGACTGAAGGACACTTCCTGATACCACATGGGCAGCAGTACCATACACACTGCCAAAAGGACAGATGTTCTTTGCTTTTCTATTAAAAAAAAAAAAAATCTGTCTTCTATAAAATGAAATCCAACAAACTGTCTTTTTAGTTCCAATAAATACCCACTACGGATGATCAGTCTTTTTCCTTCTAAGCTCTATACATGCACACAAGCGTGCACACTCACTCCAAAAAGCCAGATTGCCAGTTTCCTCTACCCCTTTCCCCCTCCTCCTCTAATTTTCCATTCTTTAATAACCAAACCAAACCACCATGTTTCCTCAAAATACATCTTTGGAAGACTAAAATCAAACCACACTACCATTTGCCTCTATTTCAAATGCAATTCTGTCATAACATCATATTTGGAACAACCCAGGCAAGTCTCTCCAGTTACAGATGAATAAACTCTCAAATTCCTATTTGGATTTTCTGATTAAAACCTTCTTTTCCTGGTCTAATGTAATTAAGTGTTCAGTATGTTTACAGTGCAAAAGAAATAGTTTGAAATCATCTGCAGGTCAGCCACTGGTTTCCCCTGAGTAAATTCTATTCTGTTTCCTTGCTGGTTGTCTGTTCGCAGCTAGTCTTAAACCAGCATTCAAGAAAATCAAATTCTCATGTTTTAATACTGCACATGTACTTTACATCTATACTGCAACAATGTTTTCAGCATGTGGTAGACTGGATATTGTTCTATAAGGAAAGAGCTCTTTGTTAATTACAAACTAGCTAATACTTAAAAAAATTAAAATTAATCTCAAAAAACCCCCTTCAACTCCCCCCCCCTAATTTGCTGTGAATTTAATTATCAGGAAGGCAGCTATTCTCTTCTCTTTACCAAAATAAAAGAGCATATTATGACCTCCCATATCAATGACTAAATAACATTCTCCTATAAAGCAAGAAATTATAAAAAAACCCCTGCACATAGTTTGTCACAGTAGGACTTGCCAAGGACACCAGAAGGTGACTCACATTTAATTCTGTCTTTATTTTTAAAATCCATTAAAATCTATCCATCTCCATGGTAACTCAAAACATATATTCCACCCATACAGTCTCATTAATACTTAGTAGGTTTTTATAGTCAACCTTTTGTTTGTTTGAAAATATATAAGAACTGTCTAGTTGATCCTAATAATCTGAAATGATATCATAAATCTGTATGTGGAAGTAAATGAAAGGTGAAACGTACTGCATATATTGGTCCTTGGTTTTCTGTTCTTTAAATCCAATAAACTAGCCATAAGTTCTGCGGTCTTCAAAGGAAAGTCATTTTCAAACCAATTATAATAATTTTGCAGATTTTAATGATAGAAGACTTGCTTACAAACTAATCTTATTTTACTCTCTTAAAAACTGATGCCTACTTCCAATTCCTTAAAACTCACAGACTTCCACAAACCACTACAAGAGATCGACTGCATTAAATCTCTTAAAAATAGGGAAGGGAAACATAGTAATTATGGGAATCCTTTATAATCTTGAAGTATGAAGCACTTAAACTGAACTTCAGCAAGTTAGTGCTAAACGTGGAGATGTACTGAAATGGATTGCATTGTATGGCAGTCCCCTAATAAATATTGACTGTAGATTCTGCATGAGGACTGTTCCACCAAAGAACGGTAGAGGTCATGACATCCACTAAAGACCTCCAGGAAACCATAGCTAATGAATTTATGTAAACACAAGTCTCAATTTAACAAAGCATAAGAAGGAATTTTACTCAACTTTCCAAAGACAACATATCTAAGCAGCGTAAAAGCCTACGATTTGGGGTACAAAAACTTCTAACTGGCTAAGGTAATGAGTAAATACAAATCACACTGCGACAATTCTATATTGTGGTCTTTATTCTGGTCCCCACAACTCAAGAAAGATGCGGACAGACTGCAACAGGTCCAAAGGGCGGCCACGAAGATCATCAAAGGGCTGGAGAACCTGCCCTATGAGGACAGACAAAAGGAGTTTGGTCTTTTCTCCCCGGAGAAGGCAGCTCAGGGGGACCTCATCACAGTATTCTAGTACACAAAGGGCAGCTACAAAGAGGAGGGAGGCTCTCTCTTCACAAGGAGGCACATGGAGAAGACCAGGAACAATAGGTGTAAGTTGCACCGGGAGAGGTTTCGTCTCAGTATAAGAAAAAAATTTTTCACAGTAAGAACAATCATTCACTGGAACAACCTCCCTAGGGTCGTGGTAGAATCCCCATTGCTGGAAGTTTTCAAGATGCGATTGGGCAGGGTGCTAGATAATCTCATCTAGGCTCCCTTTCCCACAAAAGGTTGAACCTGATGATCTTTTGAGATCCCTTCCAACCTCGGCTATTCTATGATTTATCTCCAGCTTCCCCTTCCATGACTGAACATACCAAATTATAAAAATATCCACCTTATGCATACAACACCGGAGTGTTCATCATTCTGTATTCTCCAAATCATTCTGCACATACCCTTTACAACCCAATCAAGAAAAATGTTCAAGTATTTTCTAGTAATCAAATGACAAATCTGCTAAAAGCCTCTGATTAGGTTGCTAGGCAATCAGATGTTTTCCCAGAGCACTGTTCCCTTTGAGAAACTGAAGAACTAGATGCTACTGAAAGTCAAAATATTTACTCTTACTTCCCTTATATTCTGTGCAGCACTTAACAAGACTGTCAGCTGCCTCAAACTCATATCTGAGTTCCTGGCCACTCCATGAAGATCCATCCTTCACTCGAAGCATAGAAAAA
Organism: Harpia harpyja; assembly: GCF_026419915.1. Taxonomy (NCBI): domain Eukaryota; kingdom Metazoa; phylum Chordata; class Aves; order Accipitriformes; family Accipitridae; genus Harpia; species Harpia harpyja. The sequence continues at coordinate 5,798,678 of NC_068969.1, forward strand.
TACAAAATTATCCATAATACTGCTGAACATTAGAATATAGGACTATGGATAATAAAGTGATAACTTTGATTCTCTCTGTTACTGTCAACTGGGGCCAGACAAGCTCTTAAGAGTCTTCTTAGATGTCTCTCTCACAATGCCTGAACAACCACCCTAAAGGAATTTCCTATTTGCAGGTAACCATGAAAATTACTCAGAAAAAGGAAAGAGGACCACATGTATGTGCAGTACCATTTCAATACATGTCTGAGTACTAATACCTCATCTTTCCAGGAGTTTGCTTGCACAGAACTCTAAGTGTCTATGAAACATGCTCAGCCTTGACTTGAAGGAACTCTGTTCCTTCAAAGGAGACCTTCTGAAGTAGACCTCAGATGCAGCATGTCCGTTTTAGATCATACCAGACTTTTTGTCTGACAACGTATTTTAGAAAATGCATCAGCAGTTCCATGTTTTATCAGGTATGAAGCAAAAGGCATCTTACTAAATAAAAATATCTCATAAAATACTCCACTACAAGAGTAAACTACATTAGTGACTTAGTGAATGGCCCTTTTTTTTTTTTTAAGACAAGTTTTGAACTAATGCTTCAAGTTTTTGTGGACACCCTAAAAGACCCAAACCATATAGCTTCAATTGCACCAAGTCCTTTAACCCACTCTCTTTTCCTTGATAGGACCCTCAGAAAATTTAAAAGGAGTCAATAGGAAATTTGTTTCAGACAAAGCTGGAAAAAATTCCATCTATTCCCAACACCATTAGGTCTTATTCCTAAAACTAAACGAGAAGTCACTCCACACTTCCCCCCCACACACTCCCTTTCTGCATAAAAGTAGCAAATTACCTTTACTGAGCTGACCAGATTCTAAATTGGGCAATTATGTTTGGTGTCTCTACAGTCATCTGCTGTTTCAACAGAAATAGTCCTCACATCACATCTTAAACTCTGAGGAATTTTTTTTTACTGTTAAAATAGCTACTATGCTCCAACTGTGAGTTTCAGTGATCTCTTTAGCTGACTTAACAACTCACAGGAGTCTTGTTTGACCTAATTAACGAAAGCTCACAGAGAACTTGCAGATCCTTTATTTAGAAGTAGTATAAAAATAACAAATCTTATCAACACATCCAGGGTAAGAAAGAAAGTTATCTACCTTATTGGTATTATTTGCTGTCTCAATGGAAGTCATACACTGGTCTGGACAACTACACGAAAGCCACACACATTTCACCATAACAAATGCAATTTTACATCTTTATCCACCTCTTTGCCTACAGAAGTCTCTCCAAGGTTTGTTCTTACTTTTCTGCTCTCTTCCTTGTCCCTTTGGAGCAGTCACAAGAACAAGCTCAGCTTCCCATAGTGGCACCAATAATAATCTTACTTTTCTTTCCTCTTCCACTCCATATATTAAGTACAGTATTGGGGAAGGGAATCACTGGCATCTTTTGTTTATAAGCCTTTGTAACGCTAAGAAAGGATAAGCAGAACCTTCTTTTAAATTTCTTAGGCTTCCTACAAAACAAAATAGGTATCTTGTCCAAAGTAATCTAAAGAACAATATGGAGTATTTGAGCCAGGCAAAACAATAAGACAAGATACAGGGTCCATAAGCTTAGTGACAATATACATACATATGTGTCTGTATGTGTATACGTACACTCACATATACACACACACATCTGGTCACAGCTGTAGTTATCAGAAACTCCACCCATACTATTGAGCAACTCAGTATACAGTGTTTACGTAGTACAGATTTTCAACACTCAGTTCCTATGAACTCCCTCCCAAAGATTTTATACAACAGCTGTGAATATAGGAAAATCCAAACCAACTAGGTTAAATAGAACAGTGACCTTTTTTGACAGAAAGTAGTTACTAAATCTTCCTGTTTCTCTGCTCATCTTAGAAGCCTGCATACAGGCAGATCAGAAACTGAAGAACTGCTTTTTTTATTTTCCAGTGTCATGACACTGTATCTGTCTGCACACAGACTACATATTCTAATAGGGGAAAAAATGTGCTCTTTTCATAGAATCATAGAACGTTGTGGGTTGGAAGGGACCTTTAAAGGTCATCTAGTCCAATCCCCCTGCCATGAGCAGGGACATCTTCGACTAGATCAGGTTGCTCAGAGCCCAGTCCAACCTGACCTTGAAAGCTTCCAAGGATGGGGCATCTACCACCTCTCTGGGCAACCTGTGCCAGTGTTTCACCACCCTCATCATAAAAAACCTCCTCCTTACATCTAGACTGAATCTACCCTCTTTTAGTTTAAAACCATTACTCTTTGTCCTATTGCAACAGGCCCTACTAAAATGTCTGTCCCCAGAACCATCAAAGTCATACCGTCTTTACTCCTTTAAAAATATTAAATATTTAAATTCTATTACTGATTACTCAGTAACAAAAAAAGGTGATTTTTAGGTAGGCATAGAATTAACTAGGTTATCATTACTGCTACAAAGCCCACCCAATATAAATAACAAATTCTGATAGCTTCCATACCAGTATGATTTGCATCCCTTTCCCTTTCCAATTTGAAACCTCCTGCATTTTCAAAAAACTTATTGTTTTGTTAGCATTTAAAGCATTATGATATCAGAATCCAACTACTCGATCTGCTTGAGGGTAGGGAGGCTCTACAGAGAGATCTGGACAGGCTGGATCGATGGGCTGAGGCCAATCGTATGAAGTTCAACAAGGCCAAGTGCCGGGTCCTGCACTTCGGTCATGGCAACCCCACACAGCGCTACAGGCTTGGGGAAGAGTGGCTGGAAAGCTGCCCGGCAGAGAAAGACCTGGGGGTGCTGGTTGACAGCCGGCTGAATATGAGCCAGCAGTGTGCCCAGGTGGCCAAGAAGGCCAATCGCATCCTGGCCTGTATCAGGAACAGTGTGGCCAGCAGGAGCAGGGAGGTGGTTGTTCCCCTGTCCTCGGCACTGGTGAGGCCGCACCTCGAGTCCTGTGTTCAGTTTTGGGCCCCTCGTTACAGGAAAGACATGGAGCTGCTGGAGCGTGTCCAGAGAAGGGCAACCACGTTGGTGAGGGGCCTGGAGCACAAGTCTTATGAGGAGCGGCTGAGGGATCTGGGGTTGTTCAGTCTAGAAAAGAGGAGGCTGAGGGGAGACCTTATCGCTCTCTACAACTACCTGAAAGGGGGGTTGTAGTGAGGTGGGTGTTGGTCTCTTCTGTCAGGTGGCTGGAGATAGGACGAGAGGAAACGACCTCAAGTTGGGGCAGGGGAGGTTTAGACTGGATATTAGGAACAATTTCTTTACTGAAAGGGTTGTCAGGCATTGGAACAGGCTGCCCAGGGAAGTGGTTGAGTCACCATCCCTGGAGGTATTCAAAAAGCAAGTGGACAGGGTACTCCAGGGCATGGTTTAGGGGGCATGGTTAATGGTTGGACTCGATGATCTTGAAGGTCTTTTCCAACCGAAATGATTCTATGATTCTATGATTCTATACTCAGAGCATAACATGATATTACAGTAAAGCAAAGAACACACCATACAACTTTCTATTTCAAATTCAGCCCTTCCTTTATTTTTCTCCACAGTCTCAGCTTCTATTTCTACTAAGACTATCACTTTGCTTTCACCCTGATAACAAAAATTACAAGAATATCACAGCCCTGTGTAGTATAGTGAACTCAGACTAATCTTTCCAATATATATTTCATAGACATACGAACTAAAATTACCACACAACTGTTGTAACTCAAACCTATTCAAGCTTCCCCACGCACAGCTTCTTCCTAGTAATAGCACAGACTCTCTGTGGTCAGAAGGAACCGAGGAAGATTGCCAACATTTTACATGAACTGATCTTCTACAACTCTCTCAAAGTTGTGCTTCACTTTGCCCTTCCATTTCTCACTGTTCTCCTCCCTCCAATTTTTTTACAGCTGAGCTATTTTATCTTGGAGCTACATAGCATCCCTCTTCAGGCAGTGTTTTAATCGCTACAGGCTTCCTGGGCATTACATTCCAGTTCCTATTGTTTAACTGAAAGGCAAAGACAAACCTTGTAATGTTTCTCAATGATATTACTAAAGCAATTTCTTGGAATTTTTAATTGAAACAAACTTGGTCTTTCGAAGTATAATCCAAGTAAGAAGTTTGCCAAAAAGCAGGAGATGAACATTTCAGCCTATTCAGAGATATTAAGAGATGCTGTACATCTTGTTTGGCAGCTGTCTTGCCCTGCAATACTACTAAATAATGAAGTGCCTACTGTTACCATTTATAGGTGCTGACCTACTGAAAGCATCTGCAGTAACAACTAGCATTTGAACCTTCACTACAGTAAGAAACTTTTCTACAAAGCTGAATAGGCACAGCAGCATGACAAATAACATTAATTAGATTTCTTAGATGACTCTTATTACAGTTTGGGAATAATAAAAATTTCTGCTGGTGCTGATCCAACAACAAGCAAGTATTTCCATTTAGTCTCTTAATATATTTTAAGATACGACCTTACAACATAGCTTCTAGCATGAATACCAATTATAAAATCCTAATACCAGCTCTGCCACATCCATTTGTGCACTTCTGTACACTTTCTCAGGCTTGAAATTTACAGTTTGTAAATGGGACAAATTTCTGTTACCCACCTAACAATAGTGGAGACTGTTCTTTCATGTCAGAAAGGCTATGGTACTACATCAGTAGTCTTGAACATAAAAAACCACTGAAGGTGGTCAAACACTGACAGCTTTGCCCAGGGAATTTGTGGAGTCTCCATTCATAAGAAACTCAAAACCTGCCTGGATGCAGTCCTGGACAACCTGGTCTAGCTGAACCTACTTGAGAAGGCAGTTGAACTAGATGATCTCAAGAGGTCCCTTCCAACCTAAACAATTCTATGACTACTTCTATATTAGATTTTTTTTTTTTCTAATTTCTGGAAAAAACATACCACAAAACTATTTATTTCCTACTCTGAAGCTCTGCCCATTTCTTCTTGTCATGGAACAGATGCCTCCTTCCAAAGTTCTATGAAAATAGTAAATTCTTTCCCCTGTTATTTAAGAATACAACAATGTTGTGTGCAATGCTATAATAAGTACAATGAGCTAGAATAGAAAGCAGTCCCAGAAAGAAAATCACTAATTGAAAGTTTATAGCTAGAGCTTGCTCTCTCCCTCCGCTCAGGGAATTGACTTTAACAATAAAAAAGAAATAGATTCGTAGAAAGGAAGTATAACTCATTTGTAGGTAAAATGATTCCCCTTTCTCCAATTCAATACCATTGTCAGTATTATTGTTGTCTTCCTCATCTGACACTGGGGAGAGAGAAAATCTTACAGGAAGAAAACAGAAAAGATTGCTTTATTCACATATACCAGAGAGGTAGGTATTTGAAATGGAAAAAGGAGGAGTACTAGGTGTAAGAGTGGTATAAAAAGAGCATATATACCATGTGCCATGTGTGCCCTCCACCCCCCGCCCCCCCCCCACAATTAGATTGGATGCTCCTTTCCAAGAAAATTTCTTCAGAGGCATATGATCCCCATAGAAGAAGTGGGAGAAACAAAAGTAAAACTAATTTCATAATAGACTTGATTGCTTTTTGAATGGAGTATGGAACATGGCTGGTTATGCTAGAGATACACTAGACTCATTTAGTTGGATCTTTTCCGGGTTTATTTCTTAGATATCTAACCACTGTCACTTCAGGTTTAAATAAGGAAACAAAGCTGCTGCAGCTCTATGTACAGCTATTTTTCTAAAGTAAGGAAATCATGCCTGTACCACCTACAGTTCTTGATCCTAATCCTACAGTTATGGCTAGTAATTACTAAGCTAAAAAGAGGAAACAAACAAACAAACAAAAACAGGAAAAAAAATACTTTCAAATGTGCAAGTTTTTTATTTCCTGTTCCATGGGACTTGGCCATTAAAAAAGTCAGAGAAGAACAAAGATGAAAGCAGTAGGTGACATTATGTGGCAGCAACTGAAAATAATATAAAACAGATGAGCATAAAACTCAATACGCTTGAGTGTTTATTTTTAAAAGATGAAGGAACAATCATACAAAAAGACCTCTGAATTCTTCCTCTTTCAAACTCTAGATGCTAAAAACAAATACAGACTACGCTGAATAATTCTTTGAAGTCTTTGATGGGACTTACAGAAGTCTTCCATTTTGTGTTACTAAACACATATATTATTTCTTACATATTTAAGAACACTTTAAAATTGGGGGGTTTTTAAACAATGAAGGTTTCAGATCTGAAGGCATAATTTCAAAACTGCTGAAATTTCCAACATAGCCCATGTGAAACTCGCATGATCAGTGATTCTGCAGTTCGCAAACCCCCCACTAGATAAAATGAATCTAACAATTCTTATATTGATTATGATTTTTTCCTAATGGACTGAAATGCAAATGACCTATCCCAAGATATCTGAGAAGTAAAGTAGAATGAGAAGGGTACTGTTCTTACCACATACAGCTGTTTCCAGAGCACAGCCCATTCCTGCAGTGTTGCTGTGACTTCAGTCACAACAGAATCTTCAAGTGGAACAACTGTTTCATATTGCCTATACAAGAACAGGAGGAAAAATTAGGAAAAGTACCCTGGAGAAGGTAGAAAAAGAAATAAATAGCATAGTAATTTGTAAAATGCTAGAACTTGAATTTGTTTGAATTTGTTCAACGTAAAGGAAAACATCTTAAGAGGACCATCTTGTCTGTTATAACACTGAAGCAACTCCAGAGTCATATCAACTGTTCCTCCATTACATTCCACAAGAGTCAGCTTATGTGAAGCATTTCCTAGTTACCTGTCCAAAATACATAATTTCATTCTAATCAAGGTCAATGAAAACACTTTGCATGATTATAGCATGTTAAATTAACTTGCCTGTAAAGTGGGGTCCTTCACAGTTTGTGTCCCTTCTCTCTAAGCCAGTCCAGTACTTTTTTCCCTCCAATGAATATGTTGGCCAATATCATTAACAACCCAAAAGATCTACCATCTATTAACCCTTCCTATTCAGAAGACTTTTTCAATATTGCATATGAAACCCGAGTGAGCTATCCTCTAATCAAAAGAATAGGACTTGTCCCTTTGTAGTCAAGATCCTCCATATCCATTAAAGGAGAATCACAGAATAGTTTGCGTTGGAAGGGACCTTTAAAGGTCATCTAGTCCAATCCCCCTGCCATGAGCAGGGACATCTTCGACTAGATCAGGTTGCTCAGAGCCCAGTCCAACCTGACCTTGAAAGCTTCCAGGGATGGGGCATCTACCACCTCTCTGGGCAACCTGTGCCAGTGTTTCACCACCCTCATCGTAAAAAAATTTCTTCCTTACATCTAGACTGAATCTACCCTCTTTTAGTTTAAAACCATTACCCCTTGTCCTATTGCAACAGGCCCTACTAAAAAGTCTGTCCCCATCTTTCTTATAGCCCCCTTTAAGTATTGAAAGGCCACAATAAGGTCTCCCCGGAACCTGCTCTTCTCCAGGCTGAACCACTCAACTCTCTCAGTCTTTCCTCATAGGAGAGGCGTTCCATCCCTCTGATCATTTTTGTGGCCCTCTGCTGGACCCACTCCAACAGGTCCATGCCAGCCAAGCATAGCTGTCTCTTTCATCACACTGAAGTGCAAGAATGTGATAACTAATGTATGTACGGTAATACCATTATATTATCTGAGCCATTAGTGCCTTGACTTGCCCTTTATGTTGAATGCTATTACTGAAACAAGTATCAGACACTGTAAAATTAAGGTCTGTTTCAAGCTTCTGCTCTTTCAGCAATTTTTTTAAAAGAGGGAGAATTAAAAAAAAAACAAAACCCAACATGTTTCTGAAACACACCATGTTGGAACAATTTTCCATAGGTCCTAAAGTAGCAGTACTGAAAAACACTGGCTCAAAAGGTGGTTTGGGACAAGTAGCGTCAAGGATGTGCTGCAGAGGCTGTCTCTCACAACAACTATGAAGGACACTCAGCCCTTCCTCTTCAGCAGTACAATTGCGTGTACAGCTATTTTGAAATTCTCCTGAAGGGAAGCTATAAACTCCCCATTCCATAACTCATTTAGGCTGTTTCTTCTGTCCTTTGTGCAGAGTTAAATGGCTAAGAAGTAAATACGCAAACAATGAGATGTAATTAATTCTGAAAGGTGTTGTTGGGTTTTTGTTGTTTGGGGGTTTTTTTGTTTGTTTGTTTTTAAAAGAGAACACAGTTAGTCATTAAAAAAAAGCCACTCAGTTTCATGGCAATATTTCCCTTTTGAAAATTCTTTCTAGAAATAATTGTGCCACTTTAGCTGGAGCCAAAAGCAGCAAGTGATGGGGGAGAGGATGATGAAGTTAAGTCACTGTATGTCTCTATGTATTCTTGAAGCAGAAAACTTATCAAAGAAAAGCTTAAATTCTTCATTTCCAAGCTACCAAAAACTCAGATTCACTTCAATGACATAAGTAAACCTTACATTAAGATCCAAAATATACATATATTAGAAGCATCACTATCTTAAAAACCTGGCATAGTCCTATCAGGTATGCATTCAACCCACTAAAGATGGGACTGGAAAGCACCGATTCATACACATACATACCAGGAGACTAGGACAGATCACAATTTTTTTCTATTATTATGCCAGTGAGCTTATCACTCCACCATTTCGTTGTGAGAGACTGAAATACTGACAGATACTTGGCATCTGAGATTGTGCTCTATTCTACTCCTGCAATGTTTTTGTTTGGTTGGTTTTGGAGGTTGGTTGGTTTGTTTTTTCAAATTGGGCCACAGTAGGACTCGGAAATCTCAATTTATGCTTTAACAAATCTCCACAGAGTATGCTTGCGATCTGAATTACAACACTAAGAATATGATGAAAATCACAACAGCTTTTCTTTAGGTCATATTCCAAGATCATTTCAATGGTTAAACAAAAATTCTGCATTTAGTATATATCATCAAAAGTTTGCTTTACACTAACAACATTAAAAATGATGCCACAACCACTTCTAGCTGAAAATTCAGTTCTTTTCAGATGTCTGTAAAATGCCATTACAGGGAAGGGATTCAAAATAGTTCAATATCCCTTTAAGAAACCACAGAAAACTAAAGGATGAAAGGAATTGCACAATATACTTTAGCTAATTATGGGAAGAAAAAAATCAAAACCAAAGAAGGATGTTCTTCTAAAGATCATTTTTAGAAATGGATTTCCAAACTTTTAGCATCAGTGAAAAATAAAGCATTTTGGAAGATCAGCCTTCAATAGTATGCCTGGATTTAAAGAGAATGCACATCAGGACTACATTTAACCATGTAAATGTAATGCTTTGCATTCCTATAACCCTGCACTTCCTCCATTATACCCACGTATTAATGACATTACATTGGATCTATGACTCAAATATAAGAACTTTATATACAATGGTCTGTTATGTCACAAGTGTTTACATTGGCACTTTGAATATATTCTTAAATACAGGGGCAGAATTTCTTTTACCAAAACATTAACTAACCCTGATCTCTGGTTCAGAACTGTATTACGTTCTGTTGTATCAATTGGTACACCAGTCTTTGATACCTATTTTAAAAATGTACATCGACTTCCCTAGTAGTATCTAAATATCCCGAACTGGTTGCCCTTTAAAAATTCTGAACTAACTTCAAGTACTAATTAACTACAGATTGCAGGAAACTGGTCTTCCCCCTCAGGAGAGTACATGTTAGGAGTAGTCATTCTATGCAATATATATAATTTTATTACACCCCAAAGTTATGAAGCATCAGTAGTACAGTTGCCCTTAAAATCTTTACTCAGTCTCTTTACGGATAAACATACAATTGAAGACTATCAGAAGTCACATATTTTTCTACAGGTACTTCACTAAATGCCATTTAATAAGTTTTATCTTCCTCATTTAATTTGTTGCCTTGGGTCACTGTCTGAAATGCTGCACTTAAAAATCTCCCGACAGTGGCCTTAATGTAGAATATGCAGGTAAGAGGAGCAGTGAAGACATAAGATATTGATTTCAGGAGACTCAGTCAATCTCAGAGGGAACTTTGCAGCTTACAGAGCCTACACACAGTAAAATCTCCAACATTACGCTGCCATCAGTATTGCTATTCACATTAACTAAATTAAACCTACCTCTAGCAACATATGAGCTACATACAAAGACCGTGAAGGTAAAATATTTTCAGCAGAGTGTACTCCAGTCATTCTTTGGCTTGAGGTGTGGAGGGTTGGATCCTTTTGAAAAGTTTCAAAGTAGCACAGCTACCTTGTCAGCTATGTCTCAGTGAAAATCTTCTGATAAACAAGATGGGCTGTCTACACGCCAGTGCCTCCATAACAAACAGGAACATACAGAATTTTGCCAGTGATGCAACAAGCAGAAATGAAAAATATAGAGTTCTTTAAAATACGAGTGTTTCAGATGATACCTCTGAAGTCCCAATTTTATGAGCAGAAGTGAACAGGAGTAACCAACAGAATTGATTCTTGCTGTATTAAAAAAAAAAAACAAACCCCAAAGCTCTGCAGAATTACATTTAATTTTCAAACCCTAATACACAACAAAAGATAAAATGAACTAAAATCACTATAAATTTTAATAACTATTTCTTAGATTCCCTTCTAGATGAGAAGCACTGCAGCTTCTGAGAAAGAAGGAAAAATACTCACCCTCTGTTACTGACGATTGCCTTTTTCAAGTGAATATAGTTTGCAGGAAAAATCCCCTGCAGGAGAAAGAAGACTGTAAGTTAGAAAAACACATTTGCACTTTTTAGCCTTTATATCCTAAGCCACAATAAATAATTGCCAATATACCTATTAAAAAAAACCCTAACACTGTGTCAGAGAAGCTGCCACAGTTAAAAGTCAACACTCAGATTAGTCACAATTGATCATTTTAATCCACCTTAGAACAGGACAGCACAATGAATCAAATCTCCTTCTTGAAAGATCAATTTCTTAATAAAGAAGTTTTGCAAGTCTATCCAATAAAAAATATCATACAAAGATTCAAGCTGAGTACTCTTCATTCCCAAAAGCTCCTGAAACGTTCAAAAACACTGTTGTATGGGAAATATGCTCTGGTATAAAAATCACGGCTAAGTCAACTAGGACCAAATGAAAAGGTGTCATTCTAATACTACACAGCTGCCTTGGAATGGACAAGATTGATTTAAAAGAAAACATTTAAGTTTAGCCAATTGTCTACCTACTGCAAAGACTGTGCGAACCCAATAATCCACTAACAGGTGATGAGCAAGCAGGAAAAATGTGTGACAAGTAGAAGAGTTCAGAGAAGGGCTTGCAGTTAGCAGAAAGGAATGAGTAATGGATGTAACCACCAGGAACGTTTACTGGAGAGATAGATGTAAGCTAGCTGGGACAGCCAGAAAAGCGGCTACTGTGAAGTTTGCAGCATAGCATCAGTATGCTTCCAGACCGGGCCTCTCTATCAGTATGCTACATTACATTAGATGGCAAGGACATAGGTTTAAAAAACAAAAGCAAAAAGCCCACCATCAAATTTGTGTCTACCCCCCATACCAGTCTTTCACTACGGTAAGTATTGTTGTATTACTTGCATACCCTGGAGCTATCCATTTTCCTCCCTCTTTCCAACAAAAAGCTGTTTAAACACACTTGGGATAGCTCTGGTTATTTGCCTTTTACTGTTCTCATGACGGTTGTATCCTAACCTTGCCTGTGCTGTTGTGTTCTTGTGTGACAAGACATGGGGAAAAGAGGTAATTTAAACCAAACTTGCCATAGCATTCCATTATCTCTGTAAAACACATGGCCCTGAATCCTCAGAGCAAACTCAGTCAATGTGTAAGAATGGTAAGCCTGCACTTCAGTGGCAAATACAGGATCAGCAATGGTAATCTTCAGGTTAAAAACCAGCTGACAGCCTCTAACAAAAATGTCAGTAATCAAACGTGGGCTTTAAATTTTTAGAGCTTTATAACAGTATGATTTAGGAAGAAAAAATTTCATGGGGGTTTGAAAGGAATACTAAATATAATTATTCAAAATGCTAAGAAAAATTCCTTCTTTTTCATAGGCAAGACTGAAATTCATAGAATCATAGAATCATTTCGGTTGGAAAAGACCTTCAAGATCATCGAGTCCAACCATTAACCATGCCCCCTAAACCATGCCCTGGAGTACCCTGTCCACTCGCTTTTTGAATATCTCCAGGGATGGCGACTCAACCACTTCCCTGGGCAGCCCATTCCAATGTTTGACAACCCTCTCAGTAAAAAAATTTTTCCTAATATCCAATCTAAACCACCCCTGCCTCAACTTGAGGCCATTTCCTCTCATCCTATCTCCAGCCACCTGACAGAAGAGACCAGCACCCACCTCACTACAACCCCCTTTCAGGTAGTTGTAGAGAGCGATAAGGTCTCCCCTCAGCCTCCTTCTCTCCAGACTAAACAGCCCCAGTTCCCTCAGGGGCTCTTCATAAGACTTGTGCTCCAGGCCCCTCACCAACGTGGTTGCCCTTCTCTGGACACGCTCCAGCACCTCCATGTCTTTCCTGTAGTGAGGGGCCCAAAACTGAACACAGGACTCAAGGTGCGGCCTCACTAGTGCCCAGTACAGGGGAACAACCACCTCCCTGCTCCTGCTGGCCACACTGTTCCTGATACAGGCCAGGACTCCGTTGGCCGCCTTGGCCACCTGGGCACACTGCTGGCTCATATTCAGCCGGCTGTCAACCAGCACCCCCAGGTCTTTCTCTGCCAGGCAGCTTTCCAGCCACTCTTCCCCAAGCCTGTAGCGCTGCATGGGGTTGCCGTGACCGAAGTGCAGGACCCGGCACTTGGCCTTGTTGAACTTCATACGATTGGCCTCAGCCCATCGATCCAGCCTGTCCAGATCTCTCTGTAGAGCCTCCCTACCCTCAAGCAGATCGACCCTGCCTCCCAACTTGGTGTCGTCTGCAAACTTGCTGAGGGTGCACTCGATCCCCTCATCCAAATCATCAATAAAGATATTAAACAGAACAGGGCCCAACACCGAGCCCTGGGGAACACCACTTGTGACCCGCCGCCAGCTGGATTTCACCCCATTCACCACGACCCTCTGGGCTCGGCCATCCAGCCAGTTTTTCACCCAGTGAATAGTGCACTTATCCAGGCCACGAGACGCCAGCTTCTCAAGGAGTATGCCAAATTGCAGAAGGAGAAAAGATGACTCTAACAGGAATGGCTTCATCAGGAAAAAAAAAGTAAATATGTGTGCTTTCAGCCACACGAAAATCGGAAAAGGAAGAAATGCTACTTCAGTTCCTTGTTTGGTTCACTTCCAGTTAATGCTGTTTACTTCTGTGATCCTGTGCTGGTTACCTAAGAAACCAAGGAAGGTCTGAAGGGCTCTCCTATCAAAACTGAACATATACGCAAGCAGAAGATGTACCAACACACATAAAATGAGTGTAGGCTTTTCCATTAAAAGAGTATTATAGTCATGAAAACATAATATGGGTAATATTACATTCTGTAATACAGGTAAACATGAGGAATCTGGTACTCTCTGCTTTTTAAATACAAGCTGTATTTAAACCAAAAGACAATGAAGTGATGCTTACATAGAAGCAACTATTTACATGTTTGGATATACACATTTACAAAAATATACATGCACTCGCAAAAAATTCTTATCAGAACAGTCTCCAAGTTCTCCAAGAGCAAAACAGGAATATGACTGGAAAGTAACCAAATGCAGTGGTTAAGCTGTAAAAATCTGAAAAAAGAACAAACTTACAATATCCTTTTTCATCAGACTTTTTTGAAAGTTGTCTTAGATTAATAATGCAAATTCTTAAATGTGTTCTTTAAAAATCCTGAATTAAGCTGTGCGAGATCACCCAGCTATGCTTTTCTTAGGGGAGTAGGATAGAGAGAACCAAATTGGATGAGATTTATAAATGTTGGAAAGATTACATGTTACATGTCAGGAAGGTTTCTGATCCTTTGGGTGACTAGTGAGTATTGTTCTTTCAACTTGGAAAATAAATCCAATCTTCCCACAGGAAAAAAGTTAAAGAAATAAAATACTAAGGGTAAGGAAAAAAAAGTTTACTGGGTTCCAATAGCAAAATAGATATAATCTCCCACTAGATTAAAAAAATGTATTCACACTTACCTTTACATTGGGCTTCTTAATGGAAACACCTCTGTACCAGCCTAAAACCAGATAAAACACACTATATTAATTTGTGGCATTTCTTACTTTACACAGAAGCAAACTGACTGAAAACTATACAGTTACTGAGATCATCTCAAAAGCCAGCTGTGCCTCACACAGGTCAAATTTTTTAAAGTGTTTTGTTTGTTGGGGTTTTTTTTGATTGTTGGGGGTTTGTTTTTTTATCATTATTATTATTATTCTTTTGCTCTGCAATGATGAAAAGCAATTAAGAACCTGGAATGCTCCTGTTTATTCCCACCAGGAATAAAAGCAGGTTAGTACACTTATTCACTGTACTCACAATCATTAGCCACTGTGGCAAATATGCATTCAGTGCTCATGCAAGAATCCGTACTGATCACTTTTTTTACATGAGTCTCTTTGCAGTGTTTATCTTAACAAAATCTCCAGACTTCAAAAACCTGTCCTTTTAAGATCAGGAAAAGCCATTATCATCCATTTCTAATATTGTTTAAACAAATATAATTCTTTTGCACGTGTCTGGTCTTATGTATGTCTGTGAGACTAGAGAACAGACTTTAGGATCTAACTTCACAAACCCAATTATTCTTCTTGTATCCCCCATCAGTTAACAGTCCCAGACAGGGCAATAAATCAGGAGTAAAAGCCAAAGCTGCAAAAGCTACAAGTTAAACAGAAGAACCCAATTACTCCCGTATTACAGAGGTGAAAGTAATGTCACTCCAGGCAAGATTCATCAGGAAAAAAGTGCTGAAAACACCATTCAGTTTAACAATGGAAAAGGAGCACACTTTAGCCATCATGGTAGATGAGCTGTTCTTCCACTCCATAAGACACATAAAACTACCTTGAATTCTTCTTAAAAACACGCTGCTCTCTTCACGTCTGGGTCTAATGCTTCAGCCCCAGAACATAAAGCTAACCATTAACACCTGAGCCTGGAATGCCCCACAGGAGCCTGGGCAATGAAGAGTGCCAGGATGCAAGTTCTGTGGAGGGGGCCTGGCCATCCCTGGTCATCCAAAATTTGTGGGCACAGTTGGCCAGGCCCAGCTACTACTCAAGCAGCAAGTTCAACTGCCTGCATGTCACTCTTCTATCTACTGCAGCCCAGTATTCAGACAGGCAACAACCCACACTTGCCAAACCCCTAAAATTTCACATAATCTAAATCCACTTTCCATAAAAATTCCTCTCATTTTTCCAGCAACTTCCTCCTTTTAATTTTTTTTTTTTTTTCTACAGAGGACAGATATAATTTAGCATCTGCAGCATTTAAAAGAGCACTAGGAAAACTTGTCAGTAATTTGCTATGAAGAATAGAGAAGAATAGAACAAAGTAACTGTGTATTTTGTCTCAGAAAAAGGACTTAATATTTGGCTGAATTATGACATGAGTCTCATTTAGAGGCTCAGAAGTGGGGAAGAGGGCCTTGATTTTGTTTTAAAGACAGCCTGCTAGTCTTGAATTTTTTTTTTTTTTTAAAGGAAATATGAGTCAATATAAAAGAAAATAATTGATGAATTCAAGACATTTGCAAATCTTAGTATGGAAAAAATTAAAATCTATCTTCTTTATTACACAAATTTCTTATGAAGATAGGACATAACACAAAGATTTATTTTCCCATTAAATCATTGCTTAAATTAAAAAATAAAATTTTGTTTTTCAATTTATTTCTTAGTTGATCAAACTTCATGGCAATCATATCAATATAAACATATATGCACAAACACCACATACAGATCCTTAAAATGAGTAATTTCTAAAACTCCACACAACTGTGCCTGCAACACCTGCTTTTGAGTAACAGATGCTACATATTTTTAAGGTCACAGAAAAAAAAAAAGCATTTATTCTCTGACTCATTGCTACCAATATTAAATGCAGCATGCTGCTAACTTCTATATTCATAGACTGTGTACCTTAGAAATAAACATACGTTTTAAGCTTTAAGACAGAGTGGCAAACTTCTTGGTAAATATGGAAAAAAGTGGTTTTATCTAAGTTTGTGAACAGAACTGTAAAGGCAGAACAAAACTTGATAAAGCAGGTGTCTATTAAGGATTTAGATGTGCAGGGTAGGGGATGAAACACGTTTTCAAAAAACTACCTTATTTCTGAGTTTCCTGTTCTTAATCCCAAACCAGATTGTCAAAGATTAAAAGATATGTGTTTACAGAGTTGTATAAAACAGAAATGGAAGGACCCCTGAGGAATCATCTAGCTCATCCAAGCGATGTCTCTAAACCTCTCCTCACAGATGTTTAGCCTTTTTTTAACAGTGTCCAATAATTTATTACCAGGACTGAATAACACAGCACTCCTTGCCTGGAGAAAATGATCCATACAACTTCCACAAAACATAAATTCCGAGGTACTTCTGCACAGTATTCCAAGGAAAGAGTATATTTCTGCTACTCCACACAGACCAGTTTGAAAGCGGTGGTGTTGCACAGGCATCTTTTTAGAACAGACTTCTTCCACGGATCAACATCGGCCAAGAAAACTGCATGTAACAGTAACGTTTTGGTATAGTACTTGAAAATCTAGAATATTTATGTCAAGTGGAGATGGCAAATCTTCACTGGACAACCTATTTCAGTGGCTCAGACAACATACGTGCGCTTTATAACCTGAACTTTCTTTGCGGCTATTTGAATCCAGGATTTTTTTCTTTTGGAGAATATGGAAAACATTTTGTTGACTTCTCTTTTATAGGTACTTTTATAAATTTGAAAAGTGGTATATTTCCCTTTTATCTTGCAGATTGTGCTCTCCAGATCTTAGTTTTTCTTTTTTTCTTTTTCAATGTGGTATAATATTTTTAGAATCACCCTTCTGTTTTAAGTTTCCTCCAACTCCATGCAAGCAACATACAGTAGAAAGAAGAGCTCACCAGAACCTGAAAGTGCTAAATTGCAAAATGCAACTCCTTATTTGTTTACAATGGACACCACCAAAAACTCATTCTGTATCTCAAACTAAAAGCTATGAGAAAAGGTACAATGCTTTTTTAAAAAACACATTTAGAAAATTGCATCTGCATTATTCACTAAAATGAACTAAACCTTCATTCTGGAATTAGTCTTAAATAGATTAATATTGATCTAATCATCTATTTTAAAGAACATTTATTTTAGAGGATTTAATTATGACAGTCATCGAATCCAGGCAGGTGCTTCAGCTAATTGTGATCACAACATGCACTACACAGACCTCAATATTGACTCCTGTCTTTAGATGTTACTGCACTACAAATAATTAATTTTTAATACTTTAGAATTATGGCATTCATTTTCTAGTGATACATGGCCTTTAAAGGGTAGTGACTTCAAGGAAATGGTGAAAAAGATGGGAGAAGCAGAAAAACATGGCTATGAAGCGACAAGAATTTTGTGAATAAGTTAATGTGAAACAATCAGGAGTATCCACAATTTGAACAGAATAACTGTCTAGTAATTATCAGTAACTAATAAGAATCTGCGAACAGATGCAGTTAAGGCATAAGGCTAGAGCTGGAACACCTACAGTCCCTACAGAGAAAGACTGCGTTTCATGCACACAATTCCGCCCCGCATTTCCTTTTCTGACAGCTACGAATACTCTCAAACTGCTTGACCTAGTGGATGACCTAGGGAAAGGAAGACAGATAATTCTGTTTTTCAAAAAATGAATCGCCATACTGGGTCTGGCTGGGATGGAGTTAGCTTCCTCCACAGTAGCCTGTCTGGTGCTGTGTTTTGGATTTGTGGCTAAAACACTGCTGATAGGAGACCAACATTTTGGCTATTGCTGAACAGTGCTTGGACAACATCAAGGCTTTGCCTTTTTCCCAATGTGCCACCCCAAGCAAGCAGGCTAGTGGTAGGCAAGAAGTTGGGAGCGGCCATAGCTGGGACAGCTGACCTGAATCAGCCAAAGCGTTACTCCGTACCATATAACATCATTTATTATAACACCAAAAATTAGCCTATTAGAAGCACCATTCTAAGCAACGTCCTATTTAGGATAAGAAAGAGAACATTAAATATATCCTAAACAAGCCTGATGAATTTCAAGTATTATATCATAGTCAAAATACGAAGCCATCCTAGAACAGGCAAAAATACTTTGATGATACAGATGACATTGCAAGCAAACTTTTTTTTTTCTTTGATCACACAAGAAGATAAGCACAGGATGAGCCTACTGCTTACGCCATAGCACAATAACAACCGAATAAAGCACTGTTAACGTCTGAACATTTATGAGAAGCTGGGGATGAATGCAGCCATTTGGACTGCATTTTAATATTGCACTGATGCGTATTTCTGGGTAAGTGTCATGACAAAGCCACGTACTTGATAAATTTTGATGAATGGAGGTGCAAAGCTTTTTATTTGTTTGTTTTAAAGAAACTGGTAGTATGATAAGACATAATGCCTCAGTAAAACAGAAAGTGTCAGTGCAGGAATCACAATTTCCTAATCTAACTGATTTTGAACCTCATGCTTTACATTCTCAGTATACACAAGACAAAGGTTTAATCCACATGCTGTAGAAAAAAAATGAACGAATCATATCCATTCCAGTGTGTTCTGGACAAGTCACTATCTTAAAGCCCTATTCCAACTTCGCCTTTACATGGACTCTACTGCACAGTGCAGGAGATAAACCAAGCAGACTACCTGAAGCAATACAGCCACACTGCACAGTGATCCATTCCAGCTAAGCCTACCATAGAGTCAAAACATTACGTTTCTAAAGTGAAACAAAGAACCCAGGAAAAACCACAATCTTTTACAGCTGCCTTTTTCAATACCATCTAACAATATTTGATACAAGCTAAGAAAAGTGAAGAGTAGGCTGATCAACAGCTCTGCCCTCTGTATACCCTACACAGCACATAATCCCCCAAAGAGCTACAAGAATTAGTTCCATAGTAATAAAACTTCAGAAAAACAAAAGTACCCCATTATGCCTGTTTCCCCTGCACATTAAGACCACCACTTCCTCATAACTTTTTCTTCAAAATGTATTGTCTATACATATATTCACACTGTAGGTTACTTGCAGGCCAGTAATAGAAGCTAAATTACTTAGCAGTATATGCAAGAAATGTGTCCCTGTCATTCCCTTTGTTTCTAGGGCTTTTTCAGCTATCCTAAGAAATATTAGGCTTCCTGCTTAGCTCCTCTGAACCCTAGAATTCAACAAGGCTTCTGAAGATGCAGGACAGAAAAATGGATTGTGAATGTATATACCAACATCACATATTAAAAAAATGCTTAGGTAAATAACATATCTTTCACCTACAACTACCTGTACACAAAGAAATTCAGTGTAGGAAACTTGAAGACATATTAGAAACCTGCATACTCTTAGATATAGACTGAAAAACAGTCTTTCCAAAGATGTATCACACTCAGAAGTCTCAGCAATTGTACAATTCTAGTTAAATTGCAAAGGGAGCTCTGAGGCAGGCCTGCACATCTCAATCTCTTAATCTGAGCGATTAGAAGAGCTTCCAATGTTTTTTGCTCTTTACTTGAAAGTGCCTTGAACAAAACAGGATATGCTTTCTAAAAGCCACCTCACAACCCTTTCTAGATTTCCACTTCAACGAGAGTTCTGTCACACGGAAAAAGCTCGTCCCTTTTGAGCATTCATTTGCAGAAAAACAAAAGGGTCCTAACTGAAAGGTACGGATCTATTTTTCAGAAAAATTAAGCCCAAATATCCAGGTTAAATAAAGTAGCATCAGCTGCAGACTGTAGGAAAAAACAAATTCCACATACAATTTCTTGACAAAGAGAATTCTGAAAATAAATTACATAAGTATTTACAGTAAGTCCTAAAGCTAAACTTGGTTCTTAAAGAAAGCAATGTTAGTAGAATCTGCTACAAGAACTCAGACCTTCTTTGTCCTACAAGAATGAGTATACTTTGCAGTAATGTAACTCTCAAACCTGGAGGAAAGCTATCTTTTGCATATACTAGCCAATAAACAATTGCTTTTACCTTTTAATCTGCATATAAGCTGCTGTGCAGAACTAAAGGTACTCTAAGTGACCCAGAAGAGGGATAGTAACACTGCTTAGCAAAGCTTCTTGATGCCGAAGCCACTCAATGCCAAGACCACTCTGTTCTGAGCTTGATGCTCTGAGCAGTGCCAGGACAGGATGAGCAGCAGATGAATACCCAACCCATCCTGCCAACACCATGTCAGGGAGCAGCCTCATGCCAGCAGAACCACGGGAATATGCTTACAACACAGTCAGAGATGCCACAACAAAAGCAGAAGAGAGAGAATTCGTTTTATCTTGGTGTTAGCCAAATAGAAGGCCATCAAGAAGTCATTCCTGCGCTCCAAAAGACTAGTCTGAATAGCCACGCAAGATCTTCCGCAGCAGCTGTGTGGGTCCAGGAGATTTCAGTTCCACTGGCACACTCCACAAAAGGCAAAAAGGAAAAGGGGTGAAAAGTGAAGAAAGGCAAAGAGGAAAAGGGATCTCTCACTGGAAACATCCTTCTCAGGGTAAACCCAAATTACTGGGAGTGAGTCAGTTTGGCCCAGCCAGCCACAGGACAGCTCCCGACTCCAGGTGGAAGGAACCCTGCATTGCTCCCACAGCAACATGACAGTCTGCAGTGTGATTCCTCACTCATCTGTATGGTACAACTTGGAAGCACGGCAAAGATATTGCTTCTCAGGCACACCAAATTCTTCAAGAATTTAAGAAAAAACCCTAATTGCAATCCATATCTGCCGCTTAAGTGTCCCAAATACTGGAAAGCCTTCATTCGACCATGCTGTCGCTGCTGGAATAACAGAGGGAAACTTGAAATATATTATATGCATGGCTTAAGAACACACACACAAATTAAAACCATGTAAATACTTGTGTGGATACCAGAATTTGCATGGGTAATATTATATTCTTTTAACTGGCACTTCAGGCATCAGCTAGTGTTTCTTTTCTTCAGTGAACATATAAAAGTCTCAAGGTAATAATTTAAGTCACTGAAGTTGTAGCATTTTTAATCTAAAGAAAACTACTCCCTAGCAATAAAAATAAATGGACAAAACAGACATTTTAAGTCTACTCTGAATGCCAGTGGTAGGGCAATAGCTGTATGACTTGAAAAATAGGGTGTTCTTTAGAACACGTAGACCACGTGTGTTTCAAATAATGAGTATGCTCATACTTTGTCACTTAACAAAAGAAAACTCTTTCAGCATTTATAGGTAGCATACTATTGCCATACCCTTTCACCTCCTCGTGCATGGCATGTAAAGCAGAGAACACCACTTACTGTTTCAATTCTCTCTCAGTAGCAAGATCATAAGTGGAAGGACTCAGAGGGGGGAACAGAGAGAGGGGAAAGCTGTGAAAGATAAGCATACATACAACTAGTATCTTGAAGAATATTTGTTACCTTTGAGTGACACTGCTGGAGGACCTCAGAGTCCTTCATGCAAACAGTAACTATAAAACCACCCTAGTAATATCATATGCTTTATAGATAGCATAACATTTGATGAAAACATGGATGGAGCTTTTGGTAGCTTCAGAGGAAAGGTAGACACTAAGTCCATGGGTTTGAACCCTGTCATACTGAATTATTGGGGGGAGGGGTGGGTGGGGAGCAGTGGGAGGCATTTGTCCGATTTAGACAGGGTTCGAAAACAGCAATTTAGATGTTTGTGGTCTGGCATGAAAGCACACAGTGTGGCAGGCACACAAATTGATTGAAATTCAAAAGTTCCAATTTCAAGCACATGAACAAGATCCATAGTAACAAAGACAACTGTATTTCATTGCATTTTATTTAATATATGCATAGACAACCACAGTAAAAAAAGATTCTTTTAAAATGTGTTATCAACTGGTATTCATATTTATTAGCCTTAAAGAGACAAATACATGTTTGTGTGTGTGTGTGTATGCGTATGTTCCTTTACCCTGCAAATACATACAAAACTTAGCTGCAGAGGTACCTGAGAACTTGATACAGGAAATTACCTACTCTTTCATTCAATTGCTCTAAATACAGCGACTGCTTTTTACACCAGTCACTACAAAAGAGCACTTGCTCTTTTGTAATAATACAGTTATTCAGTAAGTCATTATGATTAAAAATAAGCACATTCAGAAGTATAGCTAATATCTGAATCTTTGTCAGCCTTGAATTCTTCAGCGAGTCTCTGAAATCATTCTTCATGTCACTAGAAGGTTTGCATGTATGGGAATCCTTTTAATCCTGACAGCAAAGTCCCTACTGTAGAGAATTATGCACAAACTATTCTAAGAAGTGAAGCTGAAACAGCAATGGATCTTCTGTTGACTGCCACAGTAGTGACCCTTATTTGCATGGATTAACATTAATTTATCCAGTTTGTCTGGACAAAAGAATCCCCAGCAAATAATGCAGAAGTGGAAGATGAGGTATGTTTCATTCTAAATTTGCAAAGCAAACCAAGGACCATGTTAAACAACGACTTAGATAAGAACGCTTAACCAACGACTACTTTCTTTCTTTTAAGAACCTACTTTGCACATTAGTGTGCTTTTTTGCATAATTCACACATGCAAGAGCTGCAGCACAGACCATCTGAATATTCAGATGAGTTTCATATTGTGAAGTTCCAGATGTTATTATCAAAATTAATATACGTTTTTATATATGTAAAGTCCATGGCAAAGGGACCTCAACCAAAATGACAGGATAAAGGGCTTAAAAAACAAAACAAAAAAACCTCTGTACAAACACCTCCTTCCACCCAGGAAAACACTTTGTCTGAGGGCCTCCTTTCTCAGCAATTTGAAGACTGGCATGAATTGCCTTTGAGGAATCATCCTCAAAACTACTGGCAAAGGAAATATACAGAGCCTAATCATTATAACACTGTAAAGAGACATTGGATTATGCTTTTCTGTAAGCAACCTGCTCCTCTGAGATCATGCTTTTATTTCCCAGAGTTTGAAAGTTTCCTTGATTACCAGAAATAGTTCAAAAATATCATGACTGCTTTCAGCAATATACACTGTTTTACCTTAGAGTTATACCATCCCATGCAAAGTAATAAATTTTTCCTGAGCTTGCACCATGTTCTAACTCACAAGACCTGATAGAATGACTACAATCAACACTCAGTGCTCGAGTAAAGCTTAGCCCATTTCACCACGTGTTTTTTTTTTTTAAAATTATCATTTGCAGGTATAATACTACAGTTATTGTTTACAACATGCTTCTTCATGGATTAAACATCACTATTGCACTGCAAAACTCTCATTCAACAGAAAATTTTTTACAAGTGTAGGTGAAGCAGCTACTACTTTCCTAGAAAAATTAGCATGTAAGAGGTCACTTTTTCACAGAGTTAAGTCAGTAGGTAAACAAACAAAACACCTGACTACAAGAAAAAGCATCAAGAGCAAAAGACTGTTCTAGGCATGAGAGAAGAAAAGCAGTCTTCTGACAAGCATGCAGAAGGTTTGTGTAGCAATGTTAACACTGGAGATGAAAAATGACTGTAAACTGAACAAACACAAAAATAAACGTACAACTTTGTGGAACGCTAATTTGGAATTCAAATTTGTGGATCTCGTTTTGAATTTCTTTTAACACTTCAGGATTAAGGTTACACTTTTCCACCTCAGACTACAGCAAAACATGTTCTCATACTGTATCTTGTCAACCTATTTCTCAATAGACATGTTTTACACCACCTGCTTACTCTGAGTATTAGGATAAAAATCATTCTCCTTTTAAATACAACAACTTCAATCACACTATTCACATGAATAAAGCAGAGGATTAGGACATTCAATTTATTCACACAAAAACATCTCCAGCCACATAAGAAAGAACTATAGTTATAACATTTACAATGGCATCTTCCTCCAGGTACAAAAAACCACATGAATATAAATGCAAGGCAGTCCCCCCTAAACCCATACTCTACATTTTTTCCAGTATTGCTCCCAAATGATTTGCTAATCTATCTCATAACTAATATTTTTCATGTGTTCAGATGTTTCTAAATAATAAACACTGACATACTTAATTGAAATGCATAACGGTAACACTAAGAAAATATAGTAAAAACAAAGATAGTGATTATGTACTTTACATGATGAAAATTCACTGTAAGACCTAATTACAATACAACAATCAGGTCAGGGTTCAAGATTTTCTGGACAGATGGTTAACTTAAAACACACTGACCCCCTGTCAGACTGGATTAGTGCCAACAGCACTCAGCCTTCCCTACGGAAAGTGGGTCAGATTAGGTTTTATTCAAGTGCTTTGATTTGATGCATCATGATTTCCAAACAACTTATTAAAATCTGCTAGAATAAGATATTTGTATATACTCATATAGAAAATGGGATTCCTTCCTGGACATCACACTTACCTTCACATTTCTCTAGGATCTGGACAGTTTCACCTAGTTCCAGGACCAAGCCTTGCGGTACAGCTCCTCGGAAGCTGCATATCACTAGAGGGTGGGGAAAAAGAGAGAGAGAGAGAGAGACATATGAGGGTTGAATCTTTGTGTGAATTTTTCTTCTAAGCATAGCACTTTAGCTCACTCCTTACATAAAAATAGCTATTACATAGCTGCCCAGAAAAACTGTCAGCCAACTTTTCCTCATCAGATACCTTTATTTCAGCCCTTATCAGAAATTAAGCTTAGCAGTAACATAAAAGCTGTGCTTTTTAAAAGATTTTTAAATTAAGTAAGGCTTGTAATCACTTTAATCACCAGCCCCTGATTCATATTGCATACAAACATTTCCTTGTCTCACAATTCTTACTCTACTACACAATCCATCAATGGTACAGGCAGTCCTAACTGCAAAGATTATAATAGGAAGTCAGCTGCAGAAATTACTTTCCTCCAAGTTGAAACTATTTCAAGTACCATCTGTGCAAATAATACACTGCAAAAATCCTGTATTACCATACGTTATTATATTTAAGTAGATATATAAAAGAATACATAAGAATCTGTACTTTTCATAAGCATTAACTAACATGACATACATCTTAAATATTTTTCTAGGTATCTTTAGTTTTCATTAACCATGGAAAATAAGAACCCATCTTAATGTTTCCGAAAATACAAATACAATAAAAAAATTACTAAATAAACCTCAATTTAAAAAAAATAATTAAAAAATCACCATATTGTATAATGATATATTCTTTAACCGTATTTATCAAAATACAATAGGGACATGGGTAGTTATCTGAAACATGACATGTCAAAACAAAGGATGAACTGTAAATAAAGTCTGGCCCCCTCACCCCCACCCCCCAGTCCCATAATGCCTGTTCATCAGCATTTAAAAACTCCCTCAGGCACAGATTTAATTTAATCATTCAAGTACCTTGTTCTAAGTAAATACATGCTCAGCCACAGAGGACGCCCTATATATCACCTTCACACACACTGGAACACTACAAGTGGAATTCCATGAGTTGAAATAGTGACCTCCAGTGGGCATCGTCCTGTTTTCCAATTTAAGAGAACACTGCCCTTTAAATGCAAACACTCAAGCTATGGTTGAGATGTCCCATGTGATGGAGCTGCTGCATTTCATCTCCTCCCTGAACATCTTTTTATGTCAAAGCCACTGAATCCCTTATGACTAAAGCCTCTCTGTGCAGAAAGTAAAGCAGTTAACCAGAAAGTCTGAAGTCCAGGGAAGAACACCATGGAAACTATCATCTGCACCATCTACCACAAAGTATGTCTCTTGAACCTTGAATTTCCAAGGAATAATGAGAAAAGCATAGACAAAGCTTCTACCAAAACAAAATACGGTTTCAACGGTATACGCAGATTTCATAAAGGGAAAGGGCAAGAAAGAACTACATACACCAGGTGAACACCCACACAGATGAGACCAATATGAGAAAGAATTTGAATCAAAATCTGAAAGGAACCAAACAGCATCAAGTATTTGCTCTTCCACAGTGAGAATCAATGCAGTGATTAATTAAAGCGGAAAAAACTAGGGATTCCACCAACATACCTAAACTCTTCTCTCAGCTTGTACAGCCCAGCAGAAGTCACTGCTGGTTAAATGAGGTTTTAAATTCTTGTTTACATCAGAGACAGGAGGAACATAACAATTGGCTCCAGACTGGAGTAACGCACACAACATAATGCAAGAAAAACACTAAGCTTGTCAGCACTCTGGATTCATTCTTCACCCATGAAGAAATTATAAATATGGATTTTAACCAAAGAAAAACTACTTAATGCTTCTCCCAAAGCACAGGAACATCGACAATTACCAAACAGTTAACTGGCAGGCCACAATCAAACCTCTAATGGCTTCTCCTTGCCCCTCCAGTATTTTAGATAGCAGTACCCTTTAAATACAGAAAATGGGGTTTTTTTTCTAATAGGCAATTTTACCAAAACAAGAAGGTACAAACATCTTCTATTTTTAAGTTGTTTTGCAAAACACAGTCCTAGATTAAAATAACACTACTTTTCTGTTCAGATCAACAAAAATACTAAAAAATTCAAGTATGTCTCAAAACCACAGTATTTCAAAAATCCTGGGTGAAAAGCTACTATTGAAAACACCAGAAAAATGCAGACATGGTAACACAGTAACAAGATACATTCATTTATGAGAGTAATTCTAGATACACGGTTACTAAAAAAAATTAATATACACATGATAATATTAAATCCAATTTCCAAGCCACTTTCAACTTCTCTGAATGTGCCAAGATTATCATGACACAGAGACACCACTCACGGGACACATGGGTATTAGTGGTTGTAGACAAAAGAGTAATTTGAATTGTAGAGAGATTAATGACTGACTGCTCTTACTCAGCTGAGTCCAACAAGTAATAGTCTGAAAAATATTATTGCATGTTAACACTGCATTAGAAGTTTTGAATTAGCAAACAACAGCTGGCTTCCTATGACAATTATTTATTATATGAAAACTACTGAATAAAGGATGCAACCAGGAAAGAAACTGGATTTGATGCAACTACTAGTTCTTTGGTCATCAGATACTTGCCTATTATGCAACAACAAAAAGTGAGCTTGGAATGAAAGGTAAAGGAAAGGTACCAGGAAAATAGAGTGCTGTTTTTAGCAACTGCCGATGTAATAAATTTTAAAAAAATATGCCCAAGAATAATGACTTTAATATATTTAGGCTTACAAGAAGTAATTCTAATAGATCTGTTAGTTCATAGATGCAAACTGTCCATTTATAAAGGATTCTACTGGTCACACAAAGAAAATCTGATATAAGGACTCTACTGCATCAATATGTAATCAGCCCTTTAGAATTCAGAGTAGTCTATTAATAAGATAGCCAAAGCTCTTTTCTTAGGTCTACTTGAGTCAAAAAAGAATAAATAAACAAAATCACAGAACAGAAATTAATTGATCCCATCAGCTGTAGATACAATCTGGATGATCATTCTCAATTAGAAAATAAGTTCTCACACAAAAATAACATCCATCTCTCATTCCTTGTTCCTAATACAGCAGCATGAAATCTAATTCCTTCATCGATAAATTCGTAGTCATCCATAAATTATGTAAGTCTCTTCTGTTTGACAATTTTAATAATCAATAGGGTATGTGAACAGCAATATGGCTATTTCTGAAATAACAGAGCCAAATCTCAAGAGTTGTTGACTTTCCAGCCACACTAAATGAAAGTCAGGAAAAATTAAAGAACCCAGATAAACTGACCCAAGACATCAAACCATATCTTATTAAGACTGTTTAACAAGAACACAATTTAACATCTCTGAGGAAAAAAAAAAAAAAATGGTAAAAATAGCTACTGATTGTAACAGAATCCCTGAAATTTGAGGCTATTTTATAGTCTGATATATGATTCCAAAGGTTACTTCCAAAGTTATGGATGTTACTCATTTGTTAAGCTAAAAATGCACTATGCAACACAATCTTATTTATGAAGTCACTTTTAGGTACACAATTTTTCTTGGCAGTATTATTTGAAAAATATGAACAGAAATGTATATGGGAAATACGGAATAATTTAACCATTCTAGAGAAAATAATTTACAGAGAGGACTCCAATAACTGACTTCTGTCCTTCCCACAGAGAAATTCTTTACAGCATATGATCATCTACAAAGTGTCCGTCAATCAACAACTCTCCATCATTTCTTACAAGAGTCGTCCCCTCAGTCACCAGAATAACTCGGTTACCAGAAGTAACGCATCATCAAAATAGGCATACAGCAAAGCTTTTACCCACCAGTTAACAGACCTGAATGATCCCTCTTGGATTCCAGGACAGACTGCTGAAATATTTAACATCTATTTTCAGATAGTAAACCCCTTGACATCATTCAGGTTTATAAGAAGGTCATAGTTCCCCCTCACAAAACAGAATTTCAGCCAGCAGTTAAACCCAACATTCTGCCAAAGAGGAATGTTCTGAAAAAGCACCATGCACCGCTTTCAGGCATTATCTCCAAGTCAAAGGTTCCTTAACTGTGGTACTTGAATGGTATCAAAGTGGGCCACAGCAAAAGGAACCCTTCCCTCTGCACCTCTGTAATTTATTAATGAGAAAGGCACAAACTAGTTCACATAGGCACTTCCTTTCATACTGTTTGCTACAGTTTGAGAGTAATTGGGGGGTATAACATTTAAGAACGGATGGAATTGGAATAACAGTCTAGAAAGCCAAAGACCCAGGAGAGGACAGATTCAGAAGTGTTTTCCTTGCCTATGGACATGCCCTGACACAGCATAAGCAGCTGCATTGTAAGCCACCAGCAGTTTGAGAAACTGCTTCAAAAGAATAAAGGTACACAGGTAAACACGAACATCTTAAGAAAGGGTCAATGCATCTTTGCATAGCTTACTGATTCCTCACGTGTTAGATATCTAAAGGAGCTGCTTGTTATATGGACAAAGAAGATCCAGTTGATACAATGCAGTAGGTTTTACAAAATCTATTCTGAAACAGCCCCCGTCAAAAGCTCTTGCAGAAACTGAGCTTGGCTGTCAAAGTAGGAAGGCATTTGCACAGATAAACAGCTAGCTAAGAGAGATGAAATAGAAGTAGCCAGTTTTCTCAGTGAAGACAGATTGACCAGCAAGCTCTAAAGGGATCTCCATTGGAGCCTCTTCTCTTTAAAGTATTTCTAAATGATCCAGAAAAGCTGATCATTTAGAAAAGTGACAAAGTTTGTGAAGCCACTCAAGCTATTCAGGGTAATAAACAGTTGCAGATGGACCTAAGTACTGCAAGTAGAACTGGCAGACGTACACCATTTAGTTCATCTACATGGTGTTTCAGGAAGGATGAACAACCCTCATCTCTCATCCAAAACGACTGTCTCTCCCCTTGCTATTACCACACTGAGTGAAACCCTGGAATGTTACTCAGAGTTTTTGTCATAAGCTCGATGCTCAGCCACTGCCAAGCACCACCCCTCTCACCACCACCACATCACAGCAGAATACTATCTTTGGGAAAAAAGGGAAGACACCGTTACCTGCAGTACTGTATAAAATTCACAACCACCCCCTCGTGCCAGTTTTCCCCTTTGTCGAAAACGTATCCTTTGTCGTAAAGGACGGAACAGCATAAGGAAAGGTAGAAAGAAGTGAGACAAGAGATACAAAGGACTGCGTAAGGGCTTTTATACGATTAATTATGAACCAAGATAGGACTCTTCTACCAGTAAGACTGACAGATGAAAGGGTTGGAGAGACTATAATTGATAAGTTGCATGGAGAAGGTGAACAGGAACAATTGCTAATCATCCCTTCCAGTACAAAAAGCAGAGCAGTGTCAAAAGAAACAGCAGAAAAGAGTTCAGGACTTTATTTAATAAAGTACTTTTCCACATAGTGCATAAATTGTGAAATTCCTCATAAGACACTGTGGGTGGTAAAAAAAAAAAAATAATGAAAAAAAAAATCATTCAAGTTCAAAACCAAACAGGGCAAATTAATGGATGCATACCACCGTAGGCTCATCAAGTCCCTGACCCAAAAAGCACTTAAGTCTTGGGAAAGCATCACATATGATTATCTTGCTGTGCTACTATACTGTAAACACCTGCTATTGGTCACTGTCAAGGGCAGGACACTGAAGGAGATGAGTATGTGGCTGGACTGTTATGATCTCTCACACTGTTATTATGGAATCACAGCCTCAGCTTCTGTTGTCCCTTGCTATCTGTTGATTTGTGACCTCATCTGAACACCATTATGGCAAAAAGAGAGAATACAATTCACAGTTAGAGAAATGCTAAATTAGATTTCATGTGTGTCATTATTACTTTCTGCTGCCCTCCTAAATAACAGAGCTGTTTTCATTTTTGCTGTGGTATAATTTAAAATATATCTTCCTTTTGTAATTCCTTCTAATTCAATTGCTTATGTCCCAACTTCCCCACCCAGTCTCACCTGGGTCGCAATGCTTCCACAGATCATTTTTCTTCTCAAATGAATTATGTCAATTACATGATAAACATAGTAATAAAATGTGTCACATTTTTTACACAAACAGTGAAAAAATCCAAAACAAGAACAGGAAAATGCCAGAGTACCGTCCAGCACAATACATCCACATAAAGATCATGCAGCATCTAGCTGCTAATTCCACTCAAACATCATTTTTTCTTAGCATATACACAAAAATACTTTGCAGCACAATGAACTGACATAGGTATATGCCTTCTCACATACTTTCTAATTTTTTCAACCTATTTCGAGGCATTGTAGTAAAGCCCTCAAAAATATTTTGACATTGCATAATGTTGTATTTAAATATAAAATATCAGTTCAGCCCATAATAATTTATTTTCATAAAGGAACAAAGCCCTTTTCCTGCCCTTTGCCTCCCCACCTTCCAAGATGTAT
Source organism: Harpia harpyja (assembly GCF_026419915.1). NCBI lineage: Eukaryota > Metazoa > Chordata > Aves > Accipitriformes > Accipitridae > Harpia > Harpia harpyja. The sequence goes on from NC_068969.1 coordinate 5,829,768, forward strand.
CAATGAAAATTGGAAGTATTTATTTGGAGGGCTGAGAAACAAAATCAGTTCAAGAGGTTTCCATGTTTACATTGTTCCGTTTTTCTTCTCCAAATCTAAACTATGTTTCTCTAATCATAAAGTCAGGCTTTTTCAAATTACTATTTATTTCTCATGTTTTCTCTTCCACAAGAGAAATTATTGCTGCTAGAACAGATCCAATATGCTAAAACACTTTTTTTTTTTTTCTTTAACCCAAGATGTTGGTGAGGCCAAGATTCAATGAACTCTATGGGTTAACTTTGGGGAAAAAAAACCCACAACATTTCTTATTATCAGCTGTGAGCATGCCTTTTCTTTCTTTTTTTTTTAAGTTTCACTGGGTCTTTTTTAGTTGCATAACATGACAAACAAAAATTCCTTAAACTCCTTCCACTGTTAACAGTCATAATTTTGCAAACTTTTAACATATCTCTGTTTACTCATGACTTGAAAAGACAAATCTTCTTGTCCTTTGTGACTTTTTTTTCCAGTTCTCAACTCAATATTATTATTATTATCTGTCTTACTAAAATTCTGGTAACTTGCAATATTTTTAGATGACACCAGCAGAACAAGTGTTTCAGGTTAAAGTATGCCATTTAATTTTCATAAATGCTTTGAACTAGACTCAACTTGCAGTTACTCAGGTTGTGCATTGATCACGCCCTAAGTGTATCTTCAACCAAATTAATTTCAGAAGGAATGGCAAGGATAATGTATAGGAGAAGCATAGCAGCAGTTGTGTTGCCCTATACCCAAATTACTTAGCTCCATACCATTTTTTAATCACACTGAGCAGACACCGAATTGTGTTCTGTGCTACAAATGTCAAAGTTCTGAATTTTTCTGATGGTGTAATTTATGCTTTATAACATGTAACCAAATTTTAAACTCACACCTCTATCACACCAGCTACGAATTTGGTGTTCATGTTTACTTAGGGTAAACACATATAACAAACTCTTAAATTTCACAGTCCTTATAAAGAACTTCGTATTCAACTACTACTAGTTATTGCTATTACTAGTTAACATGGAATATAAATCAATCCCTGAGCCTAAGATTGACTGATACTGATTAATCTTTAAGAAAATAATGTAATTACTTCAGACTGATAAATTAATGTTATGATGAGGATGTATCATTCCTTAAAATGTTTTGGGTTTTTTTTATTGATCCATTAAAAGTGTCTAGTATAAAACAGTATAAACTAGTTTTAACAGCTGAATGAGATGAACTTTAATTTCTTCCCTGTAATACCCAGATGATAATAACGGCTCCATGAAACATAACTTGAGTCACTGTAGTAGGCAAGACCAAAGATGGCTCTAAATCCAATACCTTTTCTCTAAGAGGCTAAAACAAAGAGGTGAAGGAAGGGCATTAGAATATGGCAAGGATGTATCTTTCCCCAACTTGAGCCACCTGTGGATTGGGACTTCCTAAAGTAGAAGCTTTTGTTAGTATTAATTTTATATATGTATTTAATAGCACTTTCTATACTTTTTCTTCTACAGAGCCACCCAAATGTTTTTGAACCACATCAACTTTTAACATCCACATGACCCCAGAACTCCATGCTTCACTTGTGCATCGTATAGAAGGCGTTTTTTAGTTGTTCAGATCCTGCATCACCAATGCCCTCTGTGAACTGTATTAAAATAAAAAGAGTGAACAGTGAATTTCTATTCTTCCATTCCACAGTATTTATTGTTTTAGAATCTCGCAACCTACCTCTTCTTAATAATTTATTTTCCAAGAAGGGTGACAGATGTTAATTCTTTGTATTTACATATGGCAGACAGGGAAAAGTCTCTAAGCCACAGCAATATGACTGCACAAGAAAATAAACCACCATGGAGACAAGTTACCATACAGAGGAAAAGACAGCTAAGAGTCAAGATTTAGCTTTACCTTTTTGTGAGGCAACTGTGTTGCACAATCACGCCTACAAGCAGCAAAGAATTAATGCTTTCCAAACCACCACATACCTTCCAGCCTGACCCTCTCTCAGAACTACAAACCTTTTTCCAGCAAAAAGTAGTTATTGCCAACAGAAAATTGTGTGTTTAATAATTTAGAAGACCAAAAAATAGTTGATGAAGGAAAAGAACCCCTCACATTTTTTATAGCAAAAATAAAGGCCAATATGATCAAATTTTTGTGGAACTGCTTTATTAAACCTGGCAGCTTCACAGATTGCACAGTTAGACTCTGATGATATTTGACAAGGGAGGAGAACCGCAAGGAAATTAAAATGAAAACATTTTCATTTTATTCTACAAATACCTAGAAGAATGTTTTCACCTTCACAGTGTACCTTCCAAGTATTTAAAAGATTAATTATGGGTGAGGGTTTCAATTACCTGCCAGAAATTAATGTGTGACATGCAAATTTATTTGCAAGTTAAGGCCACATTCAGCAAGTGTGTTTACAAAGAAAACAGGGAACAAAAAACAGGTCTAGTACTTCCAAAACATTCTGCTGTTTAAGCAAGATGGACTATATGAAGAATTTAGGTATGAAGGAGAGGACATATCCAATTACACCCTAAAAAAACAACTACCCAAATAAAACACAAGGTTTTCACAGAAAGGGGCATTTCTTGCAGAGTATACTGGTACACATGACACAGAACAGGGCTCTAATCCGATTGGAATTGCCAGGCACTAATGTAATACACACACACACAAAAGATTATCGAAAGCTGATTAAAAGCCATCCAAACATTACAATCGAAGAGTAGGGATTAAACAAAAAACATGATTTAAAGAGGGCTAAAGAATTTTTTGACCTTATTAATGGTCTTTATGAACTTTTATGCAAAACCTTGAGGAAGAAAAATATACTTCAGAATTGAAAGCAATCTGTTACACTTAAGGTTCTGTATATTACCAAAATTACACTACAATTAAGTGAAGGTATTTCAGGCTGGTCGGGGAGCAGTGGCAGTTGCTAGGCAGCATCTGCTCCTGTCAGGGATGCTTCTTTCTTTGTGCAATACAGAACCTCAGCCAGGAATACTGCCACCAATGGATTATTACAAGGCAGCTTACTGCCATCACATGGCATCTGCAAAGTGCTCAAACTGCTGCCTAGCAACACCGCCTCTTTCTACTGAGTCATACCATCACTATGAAAATATTAATGTAAAAAAAGAAACGGATGCCTGAGAAGAAAGGTGATCATTCACTAGCAAAGTGAATTATTGCTAGCATCCTTCCCCTACCCTCCAAGATAAAAATAGAGATTAGGCTCAAAAATCATGAGCTGTTTAAAATAGTTTTGCACATCCTGGTGGCACTGAGGTAGAATTGAAGAAACAGACCAAAAGCCCACAGCATTGTCCACTACCTTAGCTGTATTAAGGAACTGATTTTGAGCTGCTAGCTTTGCAGGCATCTATCCTACTCATCCCCTTCCTGTAAATCTATTCCCTCAGCTATCAGTTCATTCAACTTCCACTCTAGCAGTAGAGAACTCCCTCACCCATACATCATTCCCTCTATGTGGGAAGTAAATGCAGCAGTTTCTTCTTCTCCCCTTTTAAGCAGAGACAAAGGCTGTTTCAGTTTCTGAAACCCTTTTCCCTCTTTCCAATACCTAACTTGCAAAGAGGAGAAACACACTGACCATGCCACACTCTGCACAGAGAAGCGTGGAGCCGTTTTGCACTGCTGCATTCCACAGACCGCAAATGTGAGCCAGAAATGGCTATGCTTTACTGTTGAACACCAGGAAATGAAATAAGAAACCAGACAAGTTTTGAATGTCCTGGAGGATGGAGATTGCACCACCTCTCCAGGCAACCTGCTCCAGTGCTTTACCGTATGCATTAAGGAAATCAATGTCCCATACCGTAATTTGCCACCACTGCTCCTCCTTTCACTGTGCAACTCTGAGAAGTGTCTGGCTCTGCCTTCTCCGTAACTCCCTAAAAGTAGCTAATCACAAACTAGACCCCTTCTTATCCTCCCCTTCTACAGGTTGTACCACCCTAGATCTCGCAGACCCTCCTCTCTCGTTGTGTCCCCCAGCTTCCCAACCATCTCCCAATCTCAGTCGTCGTACTGTGAGATACAGTGCTCCAGATGCAGCCCCAGGAGTGATTCCCCAAAGGAGGAAATGGTAACTTCCATCAACATCCCAGTTACACAGGAACACAGTCTGGTATGCGGCTAGCTATAAGAGAGCATCACTGATTCGTGTTCACACATGCAAAAACATAGGTATCATCCCACAGCATTTTACATCCTATCCCATTTTACACTGACTACATCGTAAGACTTTTAGTCCTCCTGTCTAACTGCTAAATAAGTTCATAACATGCTAAAGTTACCTTGGCATTTACGGTCAGTTTGTGCATTTCCTGTAAGGAGGAGGAAGGCAAGAAAAGGGCAGATTTGTATAAGTGTATTTATCAGTATACCAGCTCCTGCATCTTAGTTGAAAACTCTGTATTTTAGCCTATACTGTCTGCCACACAAGAACTTTTGTGGACATCTCAAGACAGCTTACAAGACCGCTAAGAAATCTTTCAACCCCCACACAAGAACTTTGACATTTTTGGTAAACTATTTGCTACTAAAATACCAAAAAAAATGAAATATTTGCCTGACATAATTGAAAATGCTTTTTTTTTTTTCCATGAGACCTAAAGAATTTTTACCTCATCTAATCTTGACTTAAGCAAACATACATTGTTTAATGCTATCAACATCATCTGGAACTACTGGGAAAATCCTCTTTTTCTCTTATTGCATCTTCCACCCAGGCTGAAATAATTTTTTTTTTTTCATTATTAAAAGAAGAATACTGTCTTGTGCCAGCAACCTGAAATGTAGTTACTCCAGAGTTGAAAAAATCAGCAAGATCAGAAGTTGCAGTTTAGGGCCTTGCTGTGATGAAGGAAGTTAGAGAGAAAAGCCTATTTTCAACCTCCACTTCCCCAGAGACAAAAGAGAAGCTGTTTCTGCAAGACCAACGCTTCAAAAGCAACCTTCCTTGGGCTAAAGCGCTTAGACCACAGAGGTAACCAAATACTTATCAGAAAAACAAAACCAAAAATAAACAACAAACCACCAACACAGCAGAGCAACTTTGTTCATAATTCCAATCAGATCAACCTACTCAGAAAGGCTGAAACAGAACAGCAAGCGGGCAGAACAGATAGCTGCAAATTACTGTGCGCATGACAGAGCGATGAGGGAGTACGACTGACAGCAGCAGCACAAGCTGTTCCAAGCGGATGCTTAGCTGCGTGGTCAGCAGACAGCAAGCCCAAGCACATCAGCTCACAGAGCTGGTCTTTCTGTGCCCTGGACCAGCTCTTCCCATACTAACAAGTCATCGCCAGAGGAACGGCCAGTCAATATAACCTTTAAACAGAAACACAGATGCGTAGATGATTCACCTAGTCACTCTCTTCAGGCAAGGCCAGGTGCACAAGTAGCATGCAGCACTATTTTGTACAGTATGTAATAGCAGATTGTCAGGGCAAAATTATCTCACAAAAATGTTGATCCTGCTTCACTAAATGCACTGAAGCTAGACTGTTGCCTCTTTGGTTTATGAAAATTGAGTTGCCCATCATTCAGCTTATGAGCATTTAGAGAGAGAAAAAAAACACAGACACATCAAAGTTCAAACCACAGTTTTCAATAACCTTCTTTTACAATAATCCATGTATTTTTTGGTTATTTACCCCACACTGGCTGACACTTTCTCATTTGTGCCTACGCTCTCTGTCCCTGTATATAATACAGCCATATATACATAAATGTACATAAATGAGAACATTTGCCTAGGTGAAGTGGGCAACTTTATGCAGACATTTCCATAGGCATTTTTCTCTACAAAGGAAGAGATGGGTGAAATAAAAACATCTGCTCCTGTCCTCCCAGATCCAGACCCAGTTACTGGAAACACATATTGCTCCCTACAGGGACTATTTAACACTGGCTGCCATATTCTCCCATGAAAGGTTTTCTGCTACCTTTACAACTTGTTCCAGTAGACCACACACCCCAGCAAGACAAAGGATTGTATGCAACCCAATACCCAAACAGGCCTGTAAGAAATTATATATTGCTTTCAATTGGCTTCTGTTTAACTGTTCTTCTGGGTTTCTCTGACATGTATGCAAGGCTTCATTTATCAAGATCAGAAGACTGAAAGGGCAGGTATACTAAATTAACAGTTGGCATAAACATCTCATCCATAAGCACATTTAGAGGGAAGAGAGAGGCCCCTACTGTTCAAATACACAGAAACAAGAGATTTCTGGAACAGTAAGCCACCTGCCAAAGCACACTGAACTACACTCTAGCATGCTGGGTAGCTCACAGACTTATATTCAGAATAAACAAAATAATTCACCACTCCATCAACTACCTACTGCCAACACTAAAAGCGTTTAGTGCATAAGCTTCCTTACCTTGTAACATCTAGACAAACCTTTGTTTTTGTTTCAGAGAGTAAAGAAAAACCTTTATTTTTGTTTCAGAGAGTAACTGGTATCAGCTTACTTCCGAAAGCAAAATGACCTGCTTTTAATCACCAAGAGTTAGCTGGCACCACTTGTCATAAGTTTTTCTTAAGGCTTAATATCCAGAAAGACTCAAGAAAAGAAAATGTAGTCAAGTGCTGAAGTGGGACAAGAGGGAAGTCTTATCCTTGTAATAAGTAATCACCTCACAACTATACTGGAAAGCACTTAGTCTGCTCAATCCCACAGCTACCAGTCTTCCTAATACCTTCAGTAAGGTTTGACTAAAGACTCATTGCTTAAACAAACACTAAAATATGTCTAGGAGGAAGGAATTACAGCTAAAAAAAACTTAAGAGATACTTTCAGGATCTCAGAAGAGATCATAAAGTTCACTTTGACATGCAAAAACCTGAATTGAGGTTGGATTTTAACATCAGTCACTTGAGTGAGATATTTCCCCTCTTTGCCTTGAGGTTCAGTGACCACACAGATTTTGAAAGAGAACAAAGAAAAGAGTGAAATGTAGTGATACTAAGGGTGATTCATAACTTAAAAACAATCAGTGGAAAGACTGCTGTCAAATGCAACTGGTTTTGAACCAAGATCCTACTGTATGCTTCCTTTAGCCTCTTCCTCGGTGAATATCACAGCTGAGAAAAGAACACAATAAACTTAATTCACTATACAAATTAACAAAAATTTCTCTGAAGCAGGAGAAAAAGTTGCATCAGGCTCTTTAACAGCTGAATAATCTTCCAGAGACTTTCCATTCTTTGGTCAGTGTTTTCACATCCACCTCTGAAAAGAGCTCCTATTTCTCAAAAGAACAGATCTACGAAATGTGTATGGCCACCGATAACACTAGTTGTTGGAGGTCATCAGGTATTTACAGCTGTTCCATATAAGAGCTATGTTCCAAATAACTGACATATTAATCAGAAAAGCTTGTGTATCTACATGTTATGGTGCATATGAAGACAAAGAACCCTTCCTCATTCCCAATTATCCCCTTTTTGTGGGCTTTTAAATGCCACCAAATATGTGGTAGAGAATTTTCTAGATCACAAGTTCTGGTAATAGTTTCTACAAGTTTCCCTGATGTTTATATTGGAGTCTGACTTTTTAAGTACAGAATTACTGAAAGGAAAGGCTTTGCAAGATAGTGAGACTCAAGTCTGGCTGAGCTATGCCATTGACTATAAACTAAGAAAGCTACCTTCAGAAGGATTAATAAGAATACCAACTTTCCTCTCTTCCTCCTACATACAACTGCAAACCACAACCTGCACCATCACCCCATACTCATATGCCAACTTCCTATGCCTTAAATTGTTCAAAAGAGAAACAACTTTATATTTTCCTCACTAATTTCACTCTGAAGAATCTCCCTCCCTGACCTACAGGCTTGACAATGAATTTAAACCCAAAGCATACAAATAAGAAACACCAAAGAATCACCTAGATTTTCCAAGAACGAGGAGCATTCGAGCCACGTTATCATATACCCTGCTTTTAATTGTAATTGATATCTGCTGCATTAGAAAAGAAAGCAAAATAACTTGTTCCTTGAATAAACATGAAACGCCTAGTTTCCTACCAATGGATACTCACATTCTCTCCATTTCACCAATGGTCCCATGACAAACCGAATGCAGTACCATCAGACATTTAATCTTTCGTTATCCCCAGTCCTGTTCCTGAGCACTCCTGTCTACAAAGCAACCTCAAGTTCACTCCCATGCTCACATTAACAGCTTCCCTTTCACATTCTCCAGCAAGCAAACAAAAAAGTTGTATTAAGAAGAGTCCTGATAGAACCTTATTATCCATTCTTTTCAGCAAGTCAGTAGCTGCTTATCTGCACTACTATCCACAGGAACTCTAGTAAGTTTGTTCTTCCCCACCCAGCCACTAATTTTCATTAAATCTGTAGGAAATGTATGCCTGAGACTGCCAGCTCTCATCATAAAATATCGTTCATTACTGGATGAGAGGTATTGTTAGGTGAGGACAGAAAGAATACTTAAAGATTTCCACCCTTAGTTCTGCACTGTGGATAAGGTCAGAGAGGAACCACTTTTGCCCCCACCCTATTGGCAAGCAGCTGAAGTCCTGAAGGTCTTAACTGAATACATAATATGGCATAACAACAAATAAATGAAGAAAATTGCTCTCAAACCCATCAAAGCATCGGAAATTAAAACCCATATTGCAATATTATCACTTGTTACTCTAAGATCACGCCTACACACCCATACAAATCACGTGATAAACAGCTAAACATACACATCTGATTCCTTGCTTTTGCAAGCAATTTGAAAACCTGTTTCTCAACATCATTCCTCCTGTATTTAGAAAGTTTTGGCTAATTTCTACTGTAAAGTAATTGTGGACAACTGGTATTTAGATGATCTCAAACTAGTAATATCTTATAGATTAATTGTCATCTAGCTCTGCAGACCAGGTATTCACAGGAGCAACCACAATGTCTTTTGGCTAGTCTTTTCTAGGATAAATGAGCCAAAATATATTAATCTCTTCCCACAAAACAGTATATTTAATCTCCAAGTTATATCAGCAACAGCAGAAATACAGATTTACACTAGACTGAAACTAAAATTGCCCACTACATTAAATGACACCTCACTAAACTTTCCTATATATACTGAAAGTCTCCCATCAGGTGCATCTTGGGAGCTGCTCTTTTCCAGAGACATTTCAAGTTGTGATGCATTTCTCCCACAGTCAAGCAACAGATACACATTTCCTTTATGACCCCGACTGACAAATTCCTTTGTTCATTCTGAAGTCCTAAAGGTAAAAAGAGGCCCTCGGGGGCAAAATATTGAATGGAACTAAAACTTACTCCTATCCACAGATCATCTAGTTTTCCTGACTAATGAGCAAGTCGGCAGGTATTACCACCACCTCCCAAAACAGCATTGCACAGAAGGTTTAGAAGTACATCCCTCCTTATAGCTTTGGTTCCAAGACAGATCACTGAAGAATACCCTTAGTCACCTCCCTCCTGCTGCCAGACAATTACAGTTTTTGGCAATAGGGTACAAAAGAGAAGATGAAATATAACATACGTACCATAACGCAGAACCCAGTTGCAATGATTGATACTGCTCCCCAGATTACCAAAGATGGACTTTTTCCTAATTTGGGGGAGGGACGTTTTTTCCTGAAACTTTTCATTTTAAACCTGTAACAAACTGCTTCAGTGATACAGACAAACCGCAAAATCAATCAATTCAGAGCACTCCTTCGTTTAGCAGCTGCCTTCTATGTAGACAGGTAAGAACAGAGTAGTATGCCAAGAGACTTCGTGAGGGAAGGCAGACTTTTTCTAAGCTTTGCAGTCCTGTTTTTCCAAACGCAAATATGGATTGGGAAATGTACAACCCGAGGTTTAGTAATGGTGGGCTGGGGATCAAAAAATCAAGATACTTATCAAAAAACAGAAGCTGCAGTACAGAACTGTAACTAGGACATTATGATGTTCCATCCTTTCTTAGTAGGAGCAAGGGAAATTAGTTATATGTATTTGTGCTTATGGATTTATTTTTCATTGTTACTAATTAAGTGGTGAAAATAAAGATAAAAATTCATTTTAAATGAAACAATTAACAGATTTTAACACTAATGCTTTGAATAAACTAAAACAGGTGCTGTTTACGCAGGCAGGTTTTCCTTATTCTCCATGATATAATACATATTTATTTAATATGGTCAGTCATACAAAGTACAGGATTAACTACATTAAAAAGAAAAAAAAAAAAAAACACTTTCTTGAGAATCACCTAAACATGCTCCTTGTGCAAAAATAAAGCAGCAGAAACTGACGGCCTAATGAAATACATAATCAGCTCTCACACATTTGCCAAATTTTAATTAACAGTTATTTACTGAAGAGTTCTCTCAGCTTAGCTTTTTCTTTTAATTCATTATTATTTAATACATGCTTTAGAAGACTAATGTTAACTAATCAGATCACTTTAACAAATATTTTCTTAGAGACAGAGACTGCTTTAAAAATATTAAAACACTAGAGGGCCAGAGAGCTAGTTATCTTCAATAATCAGTTTAGAAATCTCACTAATTGTTTTCAGAGCTGGTCATCTTCAGCATCTGTGGAAGAACTGTTTGCCTTTCAACAGTGAATCTGAAGTTTTGAAAGTGTAGTTAGGAGTAAAGGCACTGAACATAAGTATTTCTAAATAGAACAGAAGGGAATTATTCACAACAGCTCCCAGGTAGTTGCTATAGTAGCTGAGAAATACAATCAAGAAAGAAATTCAGTGTTGTTAGGGGAGTGTTTAATGTAATTATTTATTTAGAAATATCCTGAGCAATATCTTTGTTGCAGCAGCATACAATGACTTGTATGAGAATTGGGCAATACAATAGCGTTCTACAACTGTAAGCACTGAAAACTTCTTTTAATTGCAGCTAGACAGGCAAAGAGAACTTCAGAACCACCAAAAAGCCACTGACATTCACATCAGTAAATTTAACATGTTCTCTTGCAGTCAAGAGTCTGTGTAGCTGTAAAGGCGTATCTGTAAAGGGGCTTCAGCAAGCGTGTAAGAAATGTCTTTGTCTCAAACTCTTTGAAAGCCAACGCAGAATACAAAGCCCTTCTATACCCACATGTTGAGAGAGGGAACGTGGTGTCTTTCTGAAGGAACGGTTTCTATAAATTATCATCTCTGAGCCAAACACCTAGATATGGCGACGACACAGATCACAATTCCCTTTCAACAAAGAGAACAGCATCAGAATTAACTACTTCATGATACTTTCACTTCCCTTGATACACACAAACAGGTATGTGTGGGCCTGGATGCCCAGACATACCTTTCTGTTTCACCAGAAAGCTCTTTGTAGCATTCCAGTTGCAGAAATAACCGAATTTTTTCCCACCCAACTTAAATCACAGGGACATAACGTCTACTGCCTTAATCCACAGGCAGTTCAAAAACTTTTCATGGTTTAACAAGAGCACGGAGTAACACTGGGTTTTTTTGGATAGACAGTGGTCAAAATAAAAACAAACTACTAAAGCCCAAGGCATAACCTCACACCAGTAACACATGCCAAGAAAACTATTTTTGCACATATTATTTTATTTGTGAAATCAGGATAATTTACATCAGCAAAAAAAACCCAAACAAAAACCAACGACCACACCATCTTCCCCCCACCCCCCCTTTTGTTTTTTTTTGCTAGTGCACCTCCTAACAGTAAAATCTTAGGTCTACACCTTCTATAGACTTGTTTCTCCAAAAAGCACAAAAATGACCACTCCAGCAAGCAATGACAGATCTACTTTCGAAAAACTAGTACTCCCCACTTACAGTAACTGAACTCTAGACACAAGCAGCATTTTTCACCTATTCTCCCTCTCTGGAGGATTATCAACCAATTTCAATTACAGGAAAAGTAATTAAAGCTAGCCAAGAATAAAAAAATACTTGCTTAGAGATCACCAAAATTCTTACGACTTAGCCATTACCTCAGACCTACCTACATGTGTAGGTAGGTGTCTGAAAAAGAAAAATCAACATCGCAGGAATATTCTTAAGACTACAGAATATTCATTGAAATAACACTTGTCTTCATTCACTACTCTCTCTTCCGGATGCCTCTTCTAGACTTGTTTACAACCTGAATGCAGATTTCCTATCTTTTCCTCCCGTAAGTCTGCATTAAAAAAAATTAGTTCACCTACTTTTCGATTAAGGTAGCATACACATTTTCTTATTTGAGAACATGGGACAAACACAAACAAACAAAGCTCTGAATATCAAACCCTGCAACACAGCAAAGAAAAACAACTACAAAAACAGAACACAGGAAAACTGACAAGACTTGAAAAATTAGTGATTTTTTTCTGAAGCACCTATGACAATTATACCAGTAAGTTTAGTACTAGGACAACAGAGGTGCTCTTTCACCAACAGTTAAGGTATGAGCAAGTCTGGATACTTCATATTCTCTGAACAACCAGCAGAGATGTAACAAAGCTTGTTAACTTTATATGCTTGCAGTGATTGATAAACATCACAACATTATTTTAAGTAAAGGCTTTCTTCTGTTACTTTATGCCACTTGTGTGTATTTCCCTGCACTTACAGGTTCTCATCTAACATGCTGTATTTGATTTTTTTTTTAAACAAAAGTGAATTCCTTACTACTTCTATTCTTTATGAAGATACGTGGAATGTACTAAGCAAAGCATTTGTTGCAGAAGGTACTGATACATTTTGTTGTTTGTTGACTACATGCTCAAAATGTGTTGTACATATTAGTGGCATTAAGGTTTTTAATTGCTCTCAAGTCAACTGTCAAAACCCCACTTTAACAGTTCAGGTTAACAGATCTTTTCAGCAAGTTTGTTTATATTTTTTAAATATTTGCAGAAATTTATCATTGCTACACACTGTGGAACTTAAAAATCAATATGAACGATTGATAACTATAAATTTAATGAAGCATTTAGGTAACTAATTGGGGCAGACACGACTTACTTTTACTATTATACAAGTCAACAGTTTTAAAAAAAGATTGAAATAAGCAAAAGTGAAGTTAAAGGAAGTCTGTGTCTTCCTTCCATTTCATTAGGCGTAACACTTCTGCTCTTACCAGAAATTACCGTACACTAAAATAAAAAAAAACACAAAACACAGAGCCACCGATGACGACCTCTCAAGTTCGAGCACGCACCATTCAAGATGACAGTAAAATCCGCTTTACCACAAACAACGAAAAATAACAATACTACGCCTTTACAGAAACGCGCGCGTCGTTTTTAACGAACGCAATGCACCACGAGCGCTGGAGCCCTAGATTATTAACAGTCAAAGCCCTTATAGTCCCCAAAGCCGTCCATTTTCAGCCCAGAAAGCACGGCCCAGTCCAGGGCCGGGTTTTATGCTTTCTCTCCCTCGCACGGAGATGCCCGTTCCTGGGGGGGGCCCATCGCTCCGAACAGGTGCATCACCGACGCCCCCTAATGACATCGCACCGTAACCGTTCCCTTTCCCTAAACTCCATATAAACAAGATCACCACAAACCACAGATTAAAACGGAGAGAAAAAGGAATCGCACGCTTAAGTAGATTAAGGGCTAAGCGACTCGTTTTCTGATTATGTGTGCCATCAGGACGCGAGCGCGGGCCCCGAAACTCTACTTTTTTCCTTGCCGCCCGCTGCTTCGCGGCGGAAGAAAAACTCGCGGAAATAACCCCCCACCAAAACACACGCAGGCACATTCGCGGCGTGCCGGGCTATGCGGGCAGGGGAAGGCAGCGGGCGGGCAAGAGGCACAGCCGCTGCCCGCTCTCCCCCGCCAGCAGCCTCCCACGGCCCCGCGGGGGGAGCGCCTGCCCTCCTCGCCATTCCCCCCCCTCACGCTCTCTACCTGCCGGGCAGCGGGAGGGGCGGGGGGCGACCATCACCGCCCACCGCGGAGAGGCAGCGGCGGCCGGGGGAGAGGGAAGCAGCCGCCCCCCCCCCCCCCCAGCCCCCGGGGTCCGGCCGCTGCGGAAAGTCGCGGGGGGGGGGAGGAAGGGGCGCGGGGGAGGGGATGTGGCAGCACCTACCCACGCCGTATTTCTCCTCCTCGGTCGGACTCCACATGCTGCTGCGGCGGCAGCCGGCCGCGGATCCCCTGGGCAGAGCGAGGCGGGCGAGCGCCGCTCATGGAGCGGGGGCGGCTTCTCCTCCTTCCCCCCCCCCGCCTCAGCGGGGCCGCCGCGCCGGCAGCCCCCGCCTCACGCTCCGGCCGGGGCCGCGCTGAGGGTCCCTTCGCCGCTGCCGGAGGGGGGTGGGGGGGCGGGGGGAGGTCGCCCCCCGCCCGGGCAGCAACAGCCGCCGCTCCCCTCAGCGCCCGGCGGGCACTCGCCGCCGGCCCAGCGCCTCTCCTAGCGCGGCCCCGCCGCCCCAGCGGGCTATCCGCCCAGCCGACGCGGCGGCCCTGCGGAGCTCGGCGGCCCCCAGCCTCCTCCACCTCCTCCTCCTCCTCCTCCTCCTCGCCGCCGCTCCCGTCGCCACCGTCGTCGCCACAGCCGAAGGACTCGGGCTGCCGCGCCCCCCACCCCCCGCTGGAGCCCGGCGCGCATGCGCGGCTCGCACCGCCTCCCCCCCCCCGCCCCGCACGAGGCGCGCGCGGGCGCGAGGCGCGGGGGCGGCGGCGCGTGGCCCGGGGGGGGGGGGGGGGGGCTGGGAGCGCGCGGGCGCGGCCGGGGCCCGCAGCGCTCCGCGGCTGCGGTGTCCGTGTCCGTGTCCGTGTCCGTGTCCGTCCTCCCTCCCTCCGCCACCCCGGCGGGGCAAACCCGCAGGCTGTGAGCGGATCGGTGCGGCGCCGAGGAGGTCGGCCGGCCCGCCCGCCCTGCAGCCACGGCCCCGCAGCGCAGTGCGGTGCAGCACGGAGCGGGCCTGCCGCGGGAAGCCGGCGGTGCTTGTAAAAAACACCGGGGTCAGCCCGAACCCCCCACACCACCACCAGCACCAGTCTAACGCGGCTGCTGGTTAAAATCGGCCCTGGGGCGTTTTCAGGCGATTCGTCAGCCTCTGAAGTCCCCTCAGAGCATGCACTCGAACTTCATCCTGCCGGGGGTCAGACTTCTTTTTTTTTTTTTAAAAAGAAAAATAACGCTCAGATTCTTTAAAGAAAACAGGAAAAGCGCATCCGTACCAAGGGGGCGGGTGGGAGATGAGTAGAGGGGGACACACACCTCAAAAATCCCAGCCCGCAGCAGAGGACACCAGCTGCTCAGTACCACACACGTGGGAACCACCAGAACGCAGGATTGAGGCAGGAGCATGTTTTAAAAACTAGAAAAACCCAAATTCAGTCCAGGTGAAGGGAAGAAAATTCTCTTATTTGTTCCCTTGTTACACATGTCACATATGGATATCCTCCTGTGCATACCTGCTGCTGCACGCGGAGGTGATGCTCCTGCTTTGAGCCCTGTTGTCTGAACAGAACGTTAAGATTTGTAGCTCACCTACTGCTTTTATGGAAACCATATCAAATTATTTCAAACAGTGGAAATTGAAGTAAGCATACTTAAACCATTTAATGAGTTCTTAGCTTTTAAAAAAATTGGAGAAATAATGTATTTTACTAAGTGTAGAGTGGCAGCATTTAAGGTTGGCATTCGAATAGAATGAGAATCAGGAAGTGCTGTCGGCATTCTTAACTGGTGACACCACCAGCCCTTAGATCAAAATTTGTCTAAATCTGTGGTGTTTTGTTTTTTTTTAATTAATTATCAAAGCTTCTAAGGAGCTGGCAAAATTTGTACAGGTTGCAGAATGAACAGTTATCCAAAATTTGGAACGGTTTTTAGATTTCATCTTTGCGTTCATCTTTCATTTCTACTCTTTCCATAAAACCTAAATTTGAATTCCTCACAGCAAATTAAAAGCTGAGACATGTAATTCAAAACCTTTGCTGTCACTGAAATTTTGATCACTGCAAAGATTCTGCCAGACTAGCGACTTTTCTCCAGTCAGAGCCTTCCCCAAAGCTAAAGGCAGAAAACAACACTTTTTATACAGCATTTTCAGAAACTTTTGTAAATTAATTGCTTGATGTGAAGTTTTAGGATTACACTAAACTTTTTAATAATATAACTTCAGATGTACCCAACACTTTTTATAGAATATCTGTTCTATCATTATATAATAAAACAGAACGAAAGTCATCAATTTGCACTACAGAACTTAGGTTGCTGTGGAAACCTTCATTATTTATTTTTTTAACATGTGCAACTTATGTTTCAACACTGAACACGGACAGCTTTCTGTTTGCTTTTTTGTTTGGTTTTGGGCTGTTGGTTTTTGCTTTCCTGTGTAGAGTGCAAACAGAAAGTGGCCAATAAGCAAGCATGTTTCTACATTATTGATTTAGAAAAAACAACTTATTCAATCACACCTTAATTCATATTCACATTTAGGCATTTATATTTACAATAGCTTCATTACTTTCCTTCCTGAAGCACTCCCACAGCATGCAGAAATAGCTTTTTGAAGGGACAAAACCCAACAAAGTCATTGAGTTGCATCTGTTGGAAATAGGCTGCTGCTGGGTTCGAGAATTTGTTTTTTCAATATCTGTGTATTTCAATAATAAATACCTCTTCATCTCTTACTAGTACTCTGGGAGCAGAAAACCTCTGTAGTGACAGGAAGGGGTTAATTCTTCCAGCTCTCTGCCTCTTCATTCTACAGCCTCAGCACTTCATGGATTCTTCTGGCTGCCAAGCTGACCAGTAGTGAAATAGATACTTTTCCTGCCTAAGAAAAAACACAGCAGAATTTTCTTCAAAATACAGCCATGTCCGAGTTGACTCTTACCGTTAAGGTAAATATGGAATGAAGGTGAACTTGGGAAGACAAGGCGAGAGCCTTGCAAGTTTATCTAAACTCTGAGGAGGACACCAAAACAGTTGACAGAATGGGACCTGCAAGAAACTAATAGTATACAAGAAACATTTTATTTAAAGGGAACTATGCCGGTTGTATTTCCTGATCATGGACATAAAAATGATAGCATTAACAGGTACAGCTATATTGATGATAGACTACTTTTATTTGAAAGATAGTACATATTATTACATATTTATTCCAAACATTTTTCTGCACTACTGCTGGTGATACCTATTTTCAGAGAGAGTCACTAGAGCGGCATATGACCCACTTCAGGAAAAAAAAAAAAAAAAAAAGAAAAGAGTGTATTTTACTGTAGAGTCAATGGAATGCAAGTTTGCGTAACTTAAAGTTACCAGATATATTTACACCTGTTCCTCTGATATATGCATTCACCAGTTTAATGAGTCTCCTATCACCTCTACATAAATACTGATTGCTTTAGTAAATATTCTTAGCTTAAGTGTAGCATAGAACAAACATCTCATCCTGTAAAGGAGGCAGAGGCACTAATCTCCCAGGCAGCAAGTAGGTATTTGGGATCACCCATGTGCAAGAGAGACAGACCAAAGCAAACAGTGACTACTGCACTGGGCTTCAAAACAACTATTTCTTCTGCCTTTTTTCTCTCTTAACAGAGCTTACTCCTGCCAACCTCAGTATTCATACTACTCTGTAAAGCATGGGAAAAGCATGGTAGTATTGCACAAGCGCAAACAAATTCTGAGGGCTATATGCCCCAGGCTTTTTTTTTTTTTTCTGGAGATGTTTTTATTTTTCCTTATCATAAAGACTGCACATTTAAAAACCACCACCACGAAATCAGAATCCAATGCCTACTTCATTAGATTATTTAAATGGTTTTAAGGTTTTGTTAAGAAAATTTAAAAATTAACTTCAGCAATCAAACTAAACCTTAAAATCTGCTGCAAATGTCAGAGCTCCTACAAGAAGAACTTCTGTTGGTGGACATCATGGGTCCCAAACACTAATGCTTTTCAGAGAAAAGCGGCCTCCCCTTGCAGAAGTTTTCTGAGCTGCCATTCTGAGTCTTTGTCATTAAACTTCTGTGTTGCACCATATGGAAATAACGGCAAATACACACTTCAAGACCTTATTTAATCGAACAAGACAAGTCAGAAGGAAAGCACTAATCACTTTGAATAACACTCTTAAAAGTTACTTAACAACAGCTCCTGTACACAGTGGACAAGTCAGAAGTATTGTGAGTTGCTTATGGTTAAGTTACTGCAAACACAATTGTCCTTATCCAAACAAAATATGCATTAATGTTTAACACAGTATTAATCAAAATACATTAGTTCATCTTATACTATCTTGCCATAATATAGATGTGATCTGAAAGACAGCTGGCTAGGGAATGGAGAGATTTGACACAGTTTCTTTCTCTTAAATAGATCAAGGGAACTGCACAATCCTTTCAAATGCTCTGCAAGGGACAATGGAAGGTCAGAGTGCAGAAAGCAGAGAGACTCTTACACCTCCCTGCAAGCAAATGTTTCTCGGTTATCTCGGCCTTAAGGTATCACGGAACATATCACCCTCTTGCCCTCTCTTTCAGGCAAGAGCATCCCCATACTTTACCCTTTCTCCCCACTCTCAGGGCTATAGATACTGGTACTTCTACTTCCATTATTACTTCAAACCTCTGTTTTAGAAACATGGCCCAGAACCCCTGCGATCAGGAAAAAAAAAAAAAAAAAAAATATCAGGGATGAATTTCAACTCCCTCTGACAGTCAATTTATTTAAGTTGCCTCCTTTTCTACGCTTGAGGTTCCAACTTTGCATGTTTGTTTCTTTAAACTTCATATTCTTTCCCTGCTGCTAAGATGTTTTAAGCAATTAAACAACTTGAATTTCCCATTAAATTATAAATTCCTCACCTTTCAGGGAGAAACAAAAGGATCCAAAGCAAACACGCTCTATCACTATCTCCCAAGACCTCGCAGGTCCTTTTGAAGCATCAAGTGTTTCTCCTCTGTGCCTCAAAATAGTGATTCACGTGTCTCAAGAACTGAACTATTCTTCCTTTGATGAAGTAATCTGAAACTTCTAAGCAGGAGGTCTCAGCTTTTGATGTACAGATCCAAATTATATTCTTTGTCCTATTGCACAAGGCCATCTCATGGATTTTTTCCTTACAAAGAAAGGAGGAAACCATCACATTAGGAATCTAAATGCAGCAAATGACAGCAGTTTTTCCCTTTAAGGCATTGCAGTGTTTGTGCCCCACTACTTCATTCACCTAATTATTTTTTCATCAGGATGATTTCTGATTAGTGCTCAGGATTGGGGGAGGATTTTAAAGGCCATTATTTTAAGACTCCTTTTTAAAATTTTTAATTCAGAATGAGGTCCTTATAAGCAAGTCTGCCCCCAACCCTCAACTTTTCTCAGAATGGCAGTAAAGGAAAGCAGACCTCTATACACTAGGCAGGTTTTCCAGCTTGCAGTTAAGTAGTCACTCCATCATCTATTCCTTATCGAGTGCCTGAAGTAGGAGCTCATGATCGAAAGCAACCAACACACGTCTAACTTTATCTTGTGAGATGTAGCAAACAACTTTCTGGTAATCCTAGGAACATCTCAATTACGACAGTTCTGTTGTTCCATTCCTTTAGTACCAAAATTTTTCTTTCAAGCAAAATGGAAGTCAGCATAAAACATTCCAGTACATCCCCTATTTTTGGTGTTATCTTCTTCAGAGCAAAGGTAATCTAAAGTCATTGGGGACAGAGAAAGATGTACTTTCAAATCCCTCCAGAACATGAGACATTTGGAGTTAAGTCTCACCTTAAAAAAAAACAACCCCACAAAAACATCAACTAAGAACAAATAACACAACTTGCAGTTACAAATATAATGTTAAAAGTTACTTCTACTCTATTTGTAACATTGCTTGAAAACAAATTATAAAAACAGAAAAGACCAGGGCTTGCATAAGGACAAGTATGGATCAATGTTGTTATGCCAACATATCACAGTGTATAAGTTTATGTTGCTTGCCTAGAAGGTATCTGAATTAAGTCAGGAAAATAATTTTGATTTTATTTTTTTTTAGCACAGAAGTAGAGAATAGACTGACTAATGCTTTAATTCCAATACATCAAATACAATTACCAAAAATTCACAGTGCAGGTGGTAATTATTTAGTCAGCTGGACCTTTATTTAAAATAGATCACAGATTATGCTGAACAAATGTTTTCCTGATACTAAAGAAACAGAGTATTTTCTTCTTCAATTAGTAAAAAAGGAAAAGATTAACTTGAATCTTCATGTTTCATAAATAATTAAGAAATTTGAGAAAAATACTATTGCGGCCTCATTCTCACTTAGCCCTAATGTTCTCACTACAGCAAATTACCTATTAAAAGAGTGAGAAATCATAGAACGTTAATTAGCACTGTTGTGACAAATTGATACCTTTTCCTATTAATTTCTTTTAATGTTCAGGATGTAGGAAACCCTACCAAAGTAATAATTAGCTCCTGTCTTATTTTTTTAAATGAGAGATCAGAAACATTTGTGAACTCTTCTTGTGAGCGTGCTTTTTTTGGTCTTTTTTCATTTCTGACCTTACCTATTTCTTATCATATATTTATTTATTGCCTTGCAAGAGATCTCTTTCACAGTAAGAAATTTATACTATTGAGAGAAAACATCAGAGAACTGGTTTCATCACTCATGGAAATGCAACAGGGCTGCCATTCCAGAGGCTGCCTTAATTGATTTTAGCTATCACTTAATCAATCCCTAGCCAAATCTCTACAAGTGAATGCAGAGTTTTGTTGGTTTGGGGTTTTGGTTTTGTTGTTGTTGTTGTTGTTTTTTAAGTGCTCTCTCTAATGTTATTGCTTTGTTTCAGGGACAATTGAACATTGGTTTGTAGAGAACAATCTAACACACCTCCAGGGAATAGTGGCTGAGCACTAAACAGTTCTATACCCTTATTTACATGTGTCATGTTGATTTGTAAAAAGAAGAAGTAAGCAGATGTATTTCATTTTGAACTGGCTGAAAGGTCAAAGCAGGAATACCTTCTTATTAGCGTGCTTTCACTTACCACGCAGCCTCTCTGTTCCATGCGTTAGTCACAGCAGCCTTGCTACCAAATTAAATATCCCATGGTTGCTATTTTTAGAAGAATCTCTCCTTATACTGTTTGGTGCAGTACATGTATAGGCATCATCCATTTTGTAAGGCACACAGTAGATCAGAACAAGGCTGCGCTCCCTTGCCTCAGCCCCCCCCGGAGGACGGCAGCGGTTCCCCCAGCCCGGACAGCGGCAGGGCGGGCACGGCCAGGGCGCTGTCCGTGGTGCTACCGCCGCCGCTACGGCCAGCCCACGCTAACGAAGTGACGGCATCTCCCTCCTCCTGCTGCTGCTGTCGTCACGGCTGCACGTTGTGTCACCGCTCCTGACCTACTGGATGCAAGAGTTCAAAGTCTGCCTCTCTCATACATCACCTCAAGTCAACCCCCCTTCGCTGTTCTGGCAAAGGACACGAAACCCTGCCCTTCCCAGATCTCAGCACTTTTACGAAGAGAGAGCTCGCCGCCCGTGTTGGTCAACCCATGAACGTAAGGACCAGCTTTCTATCCGGCCACTACCTTTTGACCTGTACAGAGAATATGTTGTTGTCTGGAAATAAAACTAGCACTAACTTAAACAGTTGGAAAAACTGGAATTTAAAAGTACTGAGATGGATAATTTGAAATCATGCCGGACCTATCCACGTTCATCCCATTTTTTCTTGCAGGAATGCTAGTGCACACAGTTTAGCTGTGGGCATACCATTCCAGTTCAGCTACTGAGAAGAATGACTGCAGAAATACACAGTCATAGCAAGGTGCTCAATACCCAAGAAACACTGTTTAACCATTCATACTGTTGTACTGTCCATATTAATTACATATTTATATTAAAAAAGATAAACATCCTATATGTTTAACTGTAATATTGATTATTTTTATCCAGGTAAATTCAGTATTTTATATATATGTATATTCAAAATAAATAATGTATTTTGACAGTATATAAGGATCAGAAAGCTTAAAAATTTTGATTTTGTTAAGATTGGAACAATTAAAATGCGATTAGTTCAACAGATAGCCAAATCAAGTTTCTGACTGCTAGTGTCATATGCCCAGAGTGAGATTCTCCACTTAACAAGTAGACGATAGTTAAGTCTTCATATAAGCTTCAGATTCTGTCATGGTTTAACTGCAGCCAGCAACTAAGCACCACACAGCTGCTCACTCACTCCCCCCTGGTGGGATGGGGGAGAGAATCGGAAGGTTAAAGGTGAGAAAACTTTTGGGTTGAGATAAAGACAGTTTAATAGGTAAAGCAAAAGCTGCGCACGCAAGCAAAGCAAAACAAGGAATTCATTCACCACTTCCATCGGCAGGCTGATGTTCAGCCATCTCCAGGAAAGCAGGGCTCCATCACGCGTAACGGTGACTTGGGAAGACAAATGCCATCACACCGAATGTCCCCTCCTTCTTTCTTCCTCCCCCAGCTTTATATGCTGAGCAAGACACCATATGGTCTGGAATATCCCTTTGGTCAGTTGGGGTCAGCTGCCCCAGCTGTGTCCCCTCCCAACTTCTTCTGCACCCCCAGCCTACTCGCTGGTGGGGTGGGGTGAGAAGCAGAAAAAGCCTTGACTCCATGTAAGCACTGCTCAGCAATGACAAAAACATGCCTGTATTACCAACACTGCTTCCAGCACAAATCCAAAACGTAGCCCCATACTAGCTACCGTGAAGAAAATTAGCTCTATCCCAGCCAAAACCAGCACAGATTCCAAAATGAATTTGAAATACAATCCTTGTGAAAGACATTACAATATTCTTATGTTTAAGAGAAAGAGGTACCTTCTACTTGTGTTCCCAGCATGCCAAAACCACTTCAGTCTTCTATAGAGCAAACTTTTGAAACTTTGTCTCATGCATTCCTAAATCACAACTACATCCAAAGACACTCACATGTGTCACTTAGGTTAACTGGAAAAAAAAAAAACTGACAGAAATTTATTTTAAGAGCTTTGACCTATGTAATGAAACCAATATCTTCTTGAGCAGAATAAAAGAAAGTAGAATATTTTGTTACCTGACACAGCAGAACAATTAGGCAAGTATAACAATTACGCAGACTGGCACATCTCTGAGTAAAAAGGATGAAGTTACTGTAAATCCATCCAAATACTTATATCCAGCTCTAGGAGTGAATCAGCATGAAGTGACCAGCAGCTGATTCATCTAAATAATGAAAGCATGAACACCTCATCAGCTACCACCACAAGGAAGTAATCAATAATTGCAGAAAAACACTCTCCTGCCATAATGTAGTACAGTCAAACTGGCAAAGAGCTCTTAATATATCCAGCTATCTTCTACTCAGAAGCAGAGAAATAGTTAGATGACATCCACATGTCTTCTCAAGGGTGTTGAATATCCACTTTTCCTTATTGGTGTTCTTGACACTTTAGCAATAGAATAAGTACATTTCTGATAGTTGCTCACCAAACAAAAAGGATATGGATTTAAGTCATTCCCCCCACCCCAGCTCAGTGAACAACTCTCATGTAAACTCAAGCAGTAAAGACTTAGCCTAGAGCTCCTCAAGATGCTGTCTAGCTGTTACAGACATGCAAACAGCTCAAGTCTGTATGAGAGGCACTTTCCTGAAACCCAGAAAGAAATGTCCTCATATCATGAAGTGACTGAATCAGGTGTCTGAATCAGTCAGCAAGAGAAAAAGCCTAGATTAAGCAGGCTGTCTTCCACATGGAGAAAAATTACCATCTAAGATTGTGCAGGTGCTATGTAAAGGGAAATAATATGCTCTTTATCTCCTGTAAATCTATGCAATAAAATTTTAATTCTTATGTTGCCATTAACATACTAAATAAATAGCAGCATAAATCAACATAACTGTCTGTCAGAAGCAGAAGTGCAGAATTCTCCACAAAAGCCCTCACAGAAACAATCCATCTGAAGGCAGGCCACTGAAAGAGGAAAATATGCCCATACTATAAAGTGGTCAACAACAGGCCTAAAATCTCACACACAGGAAAAATAACGAGGAAAGACGTTTAAAATGATCTCTCAGAAAGCAGCTATGACCCAGGCAGTGTTTCAGCCACAAAAGTGTAAGTCTGGAGACCTTATTAAACCCATTCATTCCTTCAATGGGAAGGGAAGACCTGGAGAAGAGTTTGCAAAAGCTATTTTTTACAGGCATACTTTTATCTACAACACATGACACACAGTAAAGGATAGACTCAGTTAGAAGATTTATTTTTCATTTATGATTCATGAATTATCCACCATCAGGTGGACTACATCAGGTTTTGGACTGGCTATAGCCACTGCAACCTTCCTACACAGGATAAACAAACTTACATATTTGTTTAGCAGTATTAAACCCAGCGACCAATATAAAAATGTAATGTGCCTGTCAGGCAAAGTGCAAATATAGACTGCAATCAGATTGCTCGACTAATTGTACCTGTTAGGATTATGAAGATAAAATTCAGCTGATTTTTAATAATTTCTTTTTTCTCCCTATTCATAATAGAGAAGGATCTCCAGGAATTTAGACTCAGCACACACTGCTACAAATGTTTTACTGTTTAGAATCAGAAGAGTGCAAATTTTGATGCAATTATTACATTTTCCTATTAATATGAAATCTTTTCTTTTGGTGTCTGATACATCTCTTGTTCCCTACTACAGTTCAAAATATTTTGTTCTCAAAATGCTTGACTGCATTAGCTTGAGTTGAACCGTGACAGCTGTTCCTTGTCACCCTCTAGACAAGATGCATTCAGCAGAGATTTAAGATTTCAAGCCGCTGCCTGGAGGAGCTAATGGCAGGATTTCTAGAGGACAGGTAATCTTCCACTAATACTAATTCTATTACAACCTGGTAAAATCTGTTGCTCACCCACTAAAATAAATCTACTCTTCCTTACTAGTTAGTCTGGTATTTATATAATTGTTGCAGTTTCCAAACTGCTCATTCTATCACAAATAATCAAGTCAGTGTAAGTATCTTTTATTAGACTAACTCGCATAACTTTGAGGGAAGAAACTGACACGTTTTTGGGTGCACAAGCCACTGAAGAAATATTGTTATTAAAATTACTACCAGTGTGTATAAAGAGGCAAGGACTGGAATTTATTACACAAATATAACATTTTATAGTTGGAATTATGAAATACAGCTTATCCCTAAAGAATAAAATACAAAAAATGTAACAAAGAAAAAAAAAGGAATATGTAGCAATATGATGCAAGTGAAATATTTTACTGTTGTGTGTGAGATTGCTGTCAGAATAACTAATAATTAACCTGCATGTCTAATGCATCGTTTAAAAGAACCTGATGAAAACATCTAAGGAAAATGATAATGAAAAGTGATAAAAATAAATTACAGAAATAAAGTGCAGAAATACAGATATACTAGTGTTATGAAACAAGGAGACAATAGGTTAAAGAAATGTAAGTAGCATGGACAAAACAGAAGTTGTCTGAGCCAAAATAATTTTGGGGAATGATGAGCAAACAAATTACTTTGCTCAAGATTTTCAAGAGCATTCTAGGACTGGATTTGATTAGAAAACTTTTTAATTTTATTGCTTCTAGAAACTGTATCAATATAGGAACTAACTTTCCAGACAGAGACAGGAAAAGAGATGTTCCTGTTAGTGGTAGTATTCATATACTCATTAGTGTGAGAACTCTCAGATTTCTTTCCCAAATGTTTAGCAAATTCACATGAACTGATACTATTGTGAAAGTGATTTTGATCTGAAACAAGGACATTACAAAAGAGTTGATCAAACAACCTTGGAGTGAATGCACATAAGATGATTCAATTTAAATTAAATAGGATGGTAAACAAACATTGGGCTCAATCTTGGTTTTAGAAGAAGAAACTTAGAGTAACTATGGTAACTATTTACTGAAGACAATTGGGCTGAGAAACTTATGAACTTGAACATGAAGGTCTAGAATGTATTTAATTTGTAAATAGATTACTATTTCTATAACTTGAATACCAAGCAAAGAGACTTCAGTAAAAATGGGCTCCAAAGGAATAACGACCCCAAAGAAAGTTAATAGTGCAAGTGAAAAACCTAAAAGGGTTTTTAAAAGGTATGAAGTCGGAAGAGAGAGGTACAACTTACAAGTGTAAAATGTGAAGGGAGAAAGTCAGAACTTCCGGAAATCAGTTTGAACTAAATCATAGAAAGGACAATAAAATTTTTTTCAGACCTGATTTTTTTTAAAAAGGCAAAAAGAGGGACTACATTGCAGTGAAAAAGAGACAGAGATTAAAGGTAGTCTAGAAAAAAAATCCCTTTCAGTACGGGTGTGTGGCAGGTTCATGGGCTGAATGGCAAATTAACAGCAGCCATTTGGTGTAGACATGAAAAGAATCATGTGTAGGAGGCAAAGGTCAAAGCGTTCAACACGACCTAACTGGGAACCTCACAGTATACAGCTCCAAATTCTAAAATATCTTGATACCTTAGTGTCCTGTTCTGAAATCAGAAATTTGTAACATATTTCATCTTTTGATTCCAGTCTTAAAAGGAGATAGATTCATTATTTGCATTTAGAAGGCAGAACAGGTGATCCAAGCAACTGTTTCCCTATTAGTCAAACATCTGCAGCATGCAAAGTTCTCAAACGTTTTGAATGAAACGCTAAAGGGAAAACAGAAAATGTGACAAAACATAAGCTTTATTTAAATATAAAATAACTACTTATCTAGATAAGACTATGCATGTATGATAATCTACTGGAAATTACCTAGGATTCAATGAGACTAAGCAGTACACAAGGTAGAGAAGAAAGATTTTAGTAAGGGAGCTGATTACTTTAGAGATGCCAGTGGGTGTGGAATCCCTCAAGGGTTCTTGCCGAGATCGTATTTTCACATAGTATTTACGTTAACGGCATTTCCACAAACCCCAGAAACTATATTAATATAAACTGACTGCAATACAATGTGGAAAATCAGTAGATCAGAGTATCTTGGGAAGAAATGGCTAATTTTAATGACAGAGCAATCAGTATGGGATAAATGCTAATAGTACAAAGTAGAAAATCATGCTCTCAGAAATTACATCTGCTATAAGATTAAGATTCATCAGTTGAAAATGACTGAGGAGAGAAAAAGCCTGTGCGTGGCTGATCATAGGATAGCTAACAGCCCCATTTGTGGCGCAACTAAGTGGGAAAAAAAAAAAAAAAAAAAAGAAGCTAGCATGATACTAGGATGAAACAGGACAAATCTCTTTATTGAAAACAGACCACTCAACTAAGCCGTGGTAAAAACTCTTACGTAAAAACTTGGGACTACTTTATGTGTTAATATCACCCATCTTCCAGCAAGATTAATGTGAGTACAAAGAAAGACTATTCAAACAATTAGGGAAGTGGAAGATCTACTACATTAGAAGAGATGAAGGAAGAGAAGAAACTTTGCCTGTCTAGCCAAGAAAAGCAAAGATAAGACACAGTTGCTGTTAGGAGATCATTGCCAGTCCAATATTCATTAGAAAGACCTTGTTATACAGTAAAAAGGTTTATCTTGTATTAGATTGCTATTGTAATAAAATAAATATTTTATTCAGAGCATTTAGCCCCATTTTTTGATTGAATACATTTATCACCATTTTCTTTTGCAGGGAGGAAAAGTTACATATCATGTCACCATGATAAAAACAGACAAGAAGTAGTATCAACCTGCCTGGCTTTTTGCTGCTGTAACTGGATATAGATTAGGTCCAGGAGCCAAAACATTCACCCAGAACGTACATTAAGCAGTTTGTATGGGAGCCAGCTTGTTCTTCCCAAACACAGAACATGACTGATGCAAAGAATACCCTCTTACAGACACTTCAGGAGAAATTAAGCACAATATTAGAAAATAATTCTGAAGCCAATATACCATCTACTGATCATAGCCAAGAGCAGTTGCGAACTTTTCATAATATTACAAATACTGTACTAGAAGTGATCCTATAAAAATACAGTGAACTACAAGACATATGTACATAGTAAGTTAGCTTGCTTACAACAGAGAGACAGGTTGAGCTACCTGAAGTTAAGAAGTCACATTTTTACGTTTTATTCTAAATACATGTTTATGGGAATTGCAGCCTAGGAAATATTTGATTCAGAGGCCAACCAAGGTCGTATGATTTACTCAAGCAAGCTATAAACCAGTGATGAATCCTACACAGGGAACTTTGCATTCTGAAGCTGTAAGACATCTGATACACTTTCAGAAATTACTTTCGCTAATTCAGATCTTTACAATCCACAGATGCCTAATTTCTCTAGGATTATTTGCTGAAATATTAAAAAAGTTTTCTATTTACAATGAATATGAATCATAGGAGGCTTCCCACTTAATGTCATATAAATGTGTTAGCTAAAATGCTTTGGGGACAGAAGTATTATAATATTGAAAAATATAATTATAATTGTCATTCCTAAAATACCATTGATGCGCATCCTGGGCATTACAGATCTATTAAACATTAATACAACACTCAGAAGATTTTACTACTGTTACTAGCAGTAGCTTAGTCCAGACAACTTGAATGAAGCAATCAGAACATAATCAGCTATATAACTAATCATAACAAACCTCATACTGTTACAAGTCTCAGTGAGAGCAACCTGGAGCTTGGATGGATTCAGATGAAAAGGGAAACAATTATTTCTAATTTGAATGAATCTAGTCTTACCACAAAGTTTTGCATCCCTTTCATATTGTAATATATTGTGCCAACTTCTGATATCCACCCTTCCCCAAAAAGAAAACAGAAAAAGTTCAGAAAAAATAGCCAAAAGAATAATTTGAGGTCTTAAAAAAAAAAAAAAATCTTCCTAATATGGAGACTTAAAGAGATCAATCGTTTTAGCTCTGTCAAAGAGAAGCGTAAGATATGATCTGATCGGTGTCTATAAGCATATACACAAGGAGATTTCTGATAGCTCTTTAAATCTAGCAGATAAAGGCATTACAAGATGAAAGGGCTCTATGCTGATGACCTATTCAGGCTGGAATAGATGCAGATTTTTAATCATGGGAGTAAATTGGTACAACTTACCAGAAGATGTAAAAGATTCTTTGTTGCTTCAGCTTTTTACTCTAGAAGAGTAAAAAGAAACATGGAAGAAACATTCATTAGCTCAACCAGAAAGGACAGTCTTGAGGTAATTCTTAGTGAAATTCTTGGACTCATGTTTTTCAAGGTAGGTTATTGTTACCATTTTCTATAGAACAAATTATTAAAGTAGGTGATCTCAACTCAAAATTTATTTTCATTACTGAAAATTAGAATATATTTATATGAATATACTAGCACATATAGGTCTTATTTTACAATTACATCACTAGATGCTACATGTGGGTTTTTATGATGTCTATTTTATGGAAACAAACCTTTCTAAAAATTAAAAAAAAAAAAAATTTTATCCTTTTCCATAGAGAATTTCATTTATGCATGAGTCAAAAGAGAGAAGCCTTGTTATATAGCACCTGAAACAGTCTAAACACAAAAAAGATCACAAAACATGGCTTCTTTGGAATTTTCACAGCCAGGAAAAAAGTGTTTTAGCTGGTAGGATCCTGTGAATTTTCTTATTTTTGTAGTTCAAAACTTCCTTCCAGGCTTAATAAACCAAAAGATGCTACAGACATGACAACTCTCGCTGGTATATTGACAGACTATGCTTAGTCTCAGTGGGCAATACCATCTACATTTGGTGTTAAAGAGAGAACTACAGGTTTATCTGTTCATTTAAGAAATGCAGCTGGCTGAATCTGCTCAGATTTGGAATGGCTGAATAAATGCTGGAAATGATGTCTTAGCGAGCAGGGTATCAGTAAGATGGCCAATACTGCCTAGTGAAATTCACAGATACTAGCAGTTTTTAAAATACGCAACTCTAATGATATCTACTTAACCATTACTTGTATTTATTTTGTTATCTGGCTGTCCATACACTTGCTCTTTCCTCTCTATCACCAGTCCTCAGTCTTGATTCCTATGCCAAGGCGTGTGAGGCTGACAGGGCCTCACACCCCTTGGCTCACGGTTTGTAGTCACGTTCCTGTCTCCCTGGCAGAACAGAGCGCTGGGCAGGAGTAGCACCCAAGGACTCTCCGCCCAAGACTTACTCCCAAGCAAATGAATTAAACTGCAAAACAATCCACTAGCTTCTGCTCCAGCCTTAACACTCACCTGCTCTTTACCAGGACGACCAGCCTTCCGTAGTCTCCTCAAGCTTCTCTTTGCTTGGAGAAAAGGAAAAGGAATTCTTAATACTGTATAATCTCTAACAGCTTTCCTAACCATGTACTGCTTTTGAATTGTACAACCCTTGAATCAATCATCAAGTGGCAAAGACTCAGATGTTCAGAAGGTAGACAATGAATTTCCAAAAAAATGATGACTTTGTGCACACTTTCCAACAAAAAAATTACTCTGTGATGCTAAAAGCAGTCACAGTATTTTCACACCTGCATAGTGGTTCCTGTTGCCAAAGGGATCTTCACAAGCAGACTGAGGGGGTCTCTGTGTGACAGCTCCCATGGAACAGCATGGAAAATGCTCCACTTTGAGCAGCCTTTTTTGTTTCTTCTCAGTGTTGCCCTTCCGAAGTATTTCAGGCATATTTCTACTTGCTGTGTGCAACACTTGGATTATGCTTTGCTTTTTTGATGATTTATTGGGTCAGCTAATGCAGTAAATGTTTTAAGGGATTTTTTTCAGATTAGGATGAACCTACCACAGTATTATCAGGTCAGCAGTGTTTACCAATTACTTACAGTGCTAAACATTTACTGTAGCAAAGGCCTTGATTAAAGTGCTAATGGAAAAGGCATCATCTCAGTGATTTAGAGCACAAAGTTCACTTTTCTGTGAGACTTTCCAATACATGACTCCATGAACTCAGCTGCCCGTGGAAGAGAATTGCTTGCTTGAATGACCGCACTGGAGTTACATGAAAAGCTCAGATGCAGATGATTAAATCTGGATAGATGAATCTTGCATTTCCTTTCGGTAGTTATGTGGATCAAGGTAGCTAAAATTTGTAGGGGAGCAGCAGACTTGGGAGTACTTGTGATTGCCAATGTACTCCATCCTTCCTCAGGGGTCTTTCCAATTGAGTGTGAGACTAATGATTCCTTTTAGCTGTAGCTAGACAGATACTGTTACTTAGGCACACACTAAAAAGTCATACTGCAAACTGCTCTTCTGCTTATTCTGTCGGTGGCCTGTACACTGTATTCTTGGGATCCAGGTAATTTATCTAAGACACAGTAAGAGGAGCATGCCTGCTCAGTAGCCTTAACTGAAACAGTTGGCAAGATCTTCAGTTCTCCGAGCACGGAGCAGAAACAGAAATGGAGAAGAGGAAAGACAGTAACAAGCAGAGCTATTTACTTCTCTGATCCTACTTCTCTGTCTCCAATGAACTTCCCAAACTGGGGCAAGCAAGAGCCTTCTCAGACGACAGCACTACTTTCTGTTCAAGATTCACATGCACACTGTCACCTCAATGTTCCTGCACTGTGAAGTGAGACAGGAGAACACCTGCACAGCAAAACAGTTGGTGCCGAGAACCCAGCATCTACAATATCTGTCAGCTTGGATAAGCTCTGGTGTGGAGCCAGGAACTAATGTTCTCCAACTGCTTAATGGACATTCAAGGGTGGTCCTGGAGTGCATATTCTGGTTTAGTTTTAACCAGAAGGAATCCGATTCATGTGCTCTGTCACCACTCAGTGATGTGAGGCAAAGTGCAGTACATGGGAATGACTGAGAGATTTACTTCAAAATTGCATCAGAGGTAGATGTAGTCTGCGGTAAAAACTGCATCTCAAGCTTTAAAATAAATGTTATCTCATGGTGGACCCTGAGATTTAAAAAAAAAAAAAAAAAAAAAAAAGCAGAGAACACTGAATTGGAGTAAAATGTGAACTGGTTCCAACTTTCTTAATTTAGTGTAGAGTATTAGGCTTTGCTTTGAAGGCAACTTGACAGATACTAAACAACTGACATGAACCTTCATACAGAAAGGTACTTTTACCAGAGTGAAGGGTGTGCTAGAACACCCTGCATTGTCTCGACGAGTGAACACGTTCCCTAGTTCTCTGGGCAAAGATCAAGAATCAATGAAGTAGAATGAGGGGTTGCTTCTGTACCCTCCTTAGATTGCAGAGCCACAAACGTATGGCATAGATATAAGGAGATTTAGCTGTCCTAGGAACAGATCTAATAATAATTGAGTAGGGCATTTATTAAAGAAAACAGAATGGTAAAATAGTAATTTACAATTAGTTCCAAATCAGGTTAGAGATAAAAATATCAAGCTAATTGGCTTGCCAGGCAATATTGAGTGGGAGGACCCTACAGGATTTCTGGAGCCTTGGTTTCCTGTGGCTCTGTTGCTTGACAGAATAAAGCTGGTTTATATGAAAAATGGCATTCAAGAACCTCATAGGAAGGAACAGATACAAAGGGATTCCTCAAGGAAAAAAACTGCAGCTTTACTAGTACAGGGACAATCATTCACATGGCTAAAAAGAAATACAGTTTATTTAAGGATGACTGTTTGTGTTTCCAGACTAGCTAATAACAGGAGAAATTTCAGTATGAAGTTCCTATGAAAAGGCAAGTTTCAGAGGTTGTGGATCTGCTCTCTCAATTTTACTCCTGCTGTGAAAACTAATGTTAAAAAAATATATATATCTCTCAAATACTGAACTTGTGTAATTGCATTTCAGAATACATGCACAAGTATGTAGTTGACTAGCAAAATGACTTGATATTTAACCTCAACAGCTTTAAAAAAGCCTAGTTTTTGTAATTTAATCTCAAAATTTGTTTCAAAAGTGATTTCTATTTTTCTCATTATTCCCATTCAAGCTAGAATGCCATAGCTTGCAATCCACATTGGCAAGACACCCCCCAACTGAGATTTTCAGAAATATTCATTTCAATTCTGAGCTATCTAGAGCCTAGTTGCATATTTCAAAGGGATTCCTCATCCCCCAACTTTGAGAGGACTTGGGAAAATAAAACCTTAGAATTTTCCAAGACAGACTGTATGGCTCGGCACCAGCAACTACGGCCAAGTTTTCCAAAATGCTTAGCTACTCTGCTAAATATCCACTACACTAAATGCTTAGAGAAATGAGCATTTATAGTGCTTGCACAGCAAACAAGCTTTTCAGAAAACCTGGTTTGTGACTACATAAAACTGACTGAATCAGTGAAGACTGTTCAGAATTGAGGCATATCTGTTCTGTTACCTGAGGCTGTTGTAAGAATTAATTTAATTAAATGGCAATAGTAGTGTATAAATGAGATGTGAATCACATTTTGGGGAGTATCTAAATGGGAACCTAAATAATGATGGTTTATATGGAGATGGGTAGAAGAAAATGTAAATTATACTAATTTAGATACAATACTGAGTTCAGCCTGATTTAAAAAGTTTTAGAGATAAAAAGACTTTTAAGGTACAACTTTAAGTAATGCCTAAATCTCATTTAAAGTCAAGGGAATTGTATGAACATGTATCTGTTTAAATATTTTGTCATTAATTCAGATCAGGCTATCTGAAATATTTTAAAAATATACTAAGTATATGGTATATATACTTCAGCTCCCTTTGGCTCTAAACAGACAAAAGAGGAGCTGCTGTTGTTATAGGCACAATGCATGCACATGCGCAGAAACAGTTGCTACCCCAAGGCAATTACAATCTAAACAAACATTCAGACATGAGCTAGACATAGTTCTGTGATATGTAAACAAAATATAGTGGTGGAAAATATCACATCAATTCCATTGTATTTAAGGGTTCATTTAAGTAAGAAATGACTGAACAGAAAGAAAAATGAAAGGGACTTGGGATACTGATGGAAGTGGATAAAGGGTACCATAAGGAATAAATACATTTGAGCCACAGTAGTTGCTACTGCCACCCAGGAGAAAAAAATACCAGTCCAGAGCTATAACTAGAAGCAGTGTGATGACAGAGGGACACCAGGAAAGGACAGGATGCAAGATATGGAGAGTTGCTCTGAGGCGCCAAAAAGCCTCACTATAGCTCAGGAAACAGAGATGGTGAGAAGGGAGCCAAAAGAGCTATTATGATATAAGCTTTAGCTGAAGAGAATTTAAGGGATAAAAACAGATGAGATTCCACTGAAAGCTCATGACAGGAGTCCCCATACTGTCCCAGTGAGCCAGAGCAATCCATCTCTTGTGTGCATGTGTATTTGCATATGGGGGGAATAAAAAAGTAATCTATGGTTTCATCAATGGGTACTAACACTTCAATTTGCACAAAGCCAGAGCCCAGTGACGCACACACAGAATGAGTTTGAAACTTTCAAAGTAAATAGAGCAATTTTTTTGGAAAAGGTGCTTCAGCACTACACCTAGAGAACATCATTAAAATTCCACAAAACTATTTATGAAAAATGACTAAAAAAAGCAGTCTTATTCCATCACTACAAATGCAGGATTGCAGGACTTCCCTCCTTTGTTTTCTCTTTTAATAGCTGTGGTCAGAAGCTTCACTGTATTGCGTATGTCTAGACCCTGACCAATTGCTCTTTTGAACAGCCAGCTACCACATGATTCAAATTCCAAACGTGAGATTAACATGCTGCTGCAATAAAAAGAAAACCAAAACATGTCATTAGTGGCCTTTCACTGATCTAATTTAATCAATTTGAAGCTTCAGAAGAAATGAATATAATCCTAAGTACATTGCCAGAAAGCCTGAGCTATGTACAGCATTTGGAAACAAAAGGTCCATCATCTTCCCCTAGTGATGTACTAATGCTTTGATTTCCATGCTGAGGAATTTCCCCAGGTAACCACACTCTGCATGCATCATGATTATTTGTTAACACTTAGTAAAATTTACTGATAGCTTTTTCTCTACATTTAGAAACTCCTCTAAAACTAGAATCACTTCAGCCACTTTGCACTAGAATTGCACTGTTCTCTAAGTGAATCGAAGTCCTAAGAGATGGGTTCTTCTCACTTGCCTGAGCTCCTGTGTATGTGGAAATATGATGAACTCCAGTGCTGAAACAGCAACATGGCTCACAGATCTGTTTCTGAAAGGGTTCATCTGTGGGCCCTGGAGCGGTAGCTGTACTGTGAAAAGGTGCAGAAAAAGGAGTTCAATGTCTCTTGGTGCATGAAGTTAGAGAGATTTAAGAGAGTTAGAGATCCCAAAGTCAGTCTTTGAAGACTGGCTCAAACTGTCAGATGCTCTAGTTTACAACAGAGGCTACACAACCTTCAAAAGAGCACCATTTTCAAGAGGCAGCACAGGACTGAATTGGATGTACATACAACAAGGGTTTTGATCCAAGAAGTTTCACAAAATTCTAGGTTTGAAAAGAGCCATAGTACATAAACAAGGACCCAAGGTCTTCAGCCCTAGAAATTTCAAAGGTATAAGCATGTTGGTTCTTTCTGTTCTTTCTTCACCCCATTGTTTTGTTGAGAACAGAAAAGTTTCACAAACAGCATTCTTTTGCATGCATTTGCCTGGTGTACACATTTTTTGATGAATATATTTTTTAAAAGTTTCACTCCATACACATTGGCAATGAAACAAAAAAACATTCAAAGAGGCATATAGGAAATGGAAAAAAAAATCTATAGATTGTCCTCTTTTTAGAAAAAAAAAAAAAAAAAAAAAAGGCCACTTTGCTACTAATTGCAATTATTCCCAATGGGGTTTTTTAACTACATATACAGCATGACAGGTCCATCCTGTGGGACACTTTCTTTCACTCACTGGAGTTGTTCTTCTCCTGTCCTGAGAGATCCTTCCCGTATAGAAATATGTAAAAACAACATAATTGCATTTCTGAACAAGACTTCTCCAGCATATCCAATTCTGGTTCTGTCAAGGTCTCAGTCACCACATTTCCTGCCCATCAGTTCCCTTCAGACAGCAGCAACACATACGTTTTTGGTGTAAATTAGTTTAGCTCCACCCAAATAATTACCACCAGAGGATCTGGCCTAATACATTCAGTAGATAAATAGCCTTCTATCGGACTACAGTATCTTCAAAGCTATAATTTATCGGCATATTCTACAGTACAAGATAAAAGTCTCGTTACATTGAGTCCGAAATGAAATTAAGCTTACTTATGTCTAAGATACTTTTTATCAAAGAATCCCATCTCCAACCAAAAAAAAGAAAAAAAAAAAAAGAAAAAAGATATAAACATCCAAATTTCCCTTGCTGCACAGAATATTAAAGACTTACTGAAGACTTAATGTGGCATATGTGGGATAATGTTCTGTTTCATTGCAGAACTGAAGTGATTAAAAGAGAGAACAAAAATGGAAGATCAGAATTTTAGAACTGTTAGAAAAGTACATTATTTATTTACTCAAGAGACTATCTATTGGACAAAACTTCTGGAAATCACACATGGAAAAGAATTAATCCATATTGAACCAACAGATGAAACTTATGTCTCTCACCAGATATTACTGAATTTTTCTCAGAGTAATATTTCTTCTCCTGCCATTTTTGTGTAATGTGAAAACAGTTTTGAATACAAACCAGTCTGTTCATTAAGGCAATTTAAATATAGATAAAAATCTTATAGCTGGCACTATCATCTGTCAAGTACAGCCACCCGCCTGTACTAAAATTTTCCTATATGCCATATCTACCATCATTCCCAACAATTTGTCCAGCTTCTGTTTCTTATACAAAAATAAAAATAAAACAAAAATACAACCAGCATCAGCCCCCAGCACTCCTGGCCTCAAATCCAAGTGTGATGCTTTCTCATATTCTTAGAAGTAGCCCACTTTGAGTCAAGCAGCCAGTGGGTTTATGTGGCTGCACATGTTCTCAAGAGACATGATGGAACACAGATCATGCTGCAACAGTATTCACACCAAAGTCTTGTCATGTTACCTTATAATGATGGATTGGAAAGTGAAAAACAGGATTATTCAACTAAAAGGAGAATTTGCGATGACAGAAACATAACATGCGCTTTCCTGTTAAGGAAAAATCTGGGACTTAGATCAGCACAAGAACAGAAGGAGAAGAGGCAGTCTTCTAGCACAGATAAAACAAAATGGTGCCAGCAGCATGTCCTCAGACACAAACACGACTGAAGTAGATGACGACAGCTTGGTAGCCAGAACTGTGAAAGATATTACACACAATCTTACCCTAGTAATAGAGGGAAAAAAAAAGTTTCAGGGTTTCTAATCCTCTTTAACAGAAAACTCTTACATGCAAAATTCAAGAAGAAACATGAAAATGATAATTAAGGAAACTCTATGCAGTTTAGAGTATCACACAAATACAGCAGGTATGTGAAGATAAATTTCTGCCACTGCTAAAAGAGCTACAAGAGCTTAAAGATTCACCAGAACATGGCAAAAGGGCTACAGAGAAAATACTTGCATTTGTGCATTCCTTTCAGCATTGAACTGCCTTTTCAGATTCTATGTTGTCTCAGCTTCCAACTTCGTAGTAAATGGTAGAATGAGCAGGTTCAAAACTGCAAAGACACATACCCAATCAGCCATAAAGCTATCATGATCTGGATTCGTAATCAGAGAGGCAGACAAAGCTATTCTGACTGCTGAAATAAATAAACGAGACTCCACTGTAAATAATTGCAAGAAACACTGATACTTCTGTGTAACAAAACCAAGACACTTGGGCCTCTGCCCTAGAAAAGGTCTTAAAGAGTATGGTGCACAGACAGAGCTCCCGTTCTGCAGCTGTTTTCAGAATTTTCTGACACAGAGAACATAAGATCTTTATGACACCAGTCAAAGGCTTACTCTGAAACTGCTTAAAGCACTGGCACAGATAGACATTTTCTAAACATACACTACTGGAGAGAAATGCTTGCATATCACCATATGGATTTGTAGGATATATATATATTTTGCTGTTGGCTTGTAAACTACAATAAATTAGACCATGCTTAATCACCTTCAGCTACAGCTTCTGTATTGGAAGCTTTAGGTTTGTCTTTAGCTGAAGAGAGGGATTAATTTTGCTTGTAAACTTCTGCCCAAAGCTTGTAAATGAAATCTGAGAATAAAATTTAGGGATGTGTTTGTCTGGTTTAGATGAATTCAATACTCAGTAATTAATTGTTCATAGATTATATATTTTCCCCTAGTAGACAAGAATCTTCATATATACCTACCCTTAAGGTTTCATCACTTTCTGATACAGTCAATATGGTTACACTGAGTCTAAGCTTCGTTCTTGGTGTATGAGAGTGAAAATGCTCTTGTTACTAAAGAAAAAAAGGGAAAGCAAAAATTTCAGGGAGAGGGAGGGACAGGGTCGTACATACCTTTCAGAAGAATTACGTTTTAGAGAAGAATCACGCACTTTAAGTAGCAACCTCTTTCACTGTCAAACCTCTTTTATGTCCTCGCCTCAAGGAATAACTTTTTACTCAAAACAAACAAATCCCGAACTTCTCTTAGTAAATAAAACAGCTAGAAACCCAGGAAGGTCTCCTTTTGCACCTCCTTCTAACCAGAAAAAGGGAGAGGAACTGGTAGGGGAAACACAAAGCAATAACCCTGCCTCTAAAAGGCTGCTGAATCATGTGATAGGCAGCCAGCTCCTAATTTTTATCTGTTTTGTCCTGTCACATTTGAATTCAGCAAGAACATCACATGGTATTAAGATCAATATGGCTGGTATATTTTCATCTCCCCAAAAGCAACATATTTTCCACAGTTTTTATTTCAAATTTGACTGAACTATAGTTATTCCTCTAAGTTATCATCCTTCTAATAGCAGCAGACCTGGCAATGGTGCTGCAGGAGCTGTGGGATATTATATACTATTTTACTCTGTTAGCTGAGGAAATCCATTTAGACATTTATGCTGAGTAGTGCAATACTAAGACAAGGAGACATTTTAACAGTACAAGAAAAAAAACCTTCAGTTTCCACTTTCACAGACGTTAAACAGACTCTATTTCCTTCTAGGACTCACTGAGGATTCTGCTATAAATGTGCAAAAGCAGAACTAATACTATTCACTAAAGCTGTCCTGACACTTGACATCAGGAGACACAGTTTTCGGTTAGTTATAATTTTGCCAAACTATCCATTTAGCCTAAACATTTTGATGCTGAACATCACCTGCAGGGTAATTTGTTTTCTTCCCTTATAGACAGATGGTTTAGCTGGTTGTAACAACAAAGCTAGAGTAGGGAAAATACATTATTTTGCTAACATAAAAAATAAGTTCTGGCAACTTCTGAAAAGCAACTGACACAATTTTCATCAAACTTTCAGTGCTAGGCAATGATCACATTGCTACTGAAATTCACATTCTAAGTTCATCCACTTTCTAACTTAATCTTATCTGGGAGGCTTTCAGAAGACAGTCCCCACAGGCTTCTCTCTGCTTAAAAGAAAACAATGACTGCCTTGGCATACATTTAGAGAGCAGTCTCAGGAGAAATGGCGAAAAAAAAGACCAAGAAAACTGGCCTTCACTGGGCTCCAAAGGAAAAAGCTAAAATCCCCTCCTAGTTTTAGAAGAGTGTAGAGGCTCCAGAGAGAATGTAAAGGAATGGTCTCATAGTCAAAATGGCGCTAAACCGGATTTGCAATATTTTTTGATGCATAAAAAACTTCACATAAAACAGAAGTCAACAGACTGGTCACTCAAGTTATTCCAGTGATCTTTATACATAAAAAATTACCTCTTTATTGCACTTTTATGCAGGAATAGTTTCATTTATTTTTGATAGAATAAATGGATTTCTCATTAAAAGAAGCCTTCTCTTTTCTCCATATCTTAAGCAAAATAAACCAAAATAATCCTGCAGGTATTTTTTACTCTTTCTTTATATTATTATTGTACTTCCTTCACACTATATTTCAAGTCTAATCAAGTTCAAGCCAGGAAAGAGAGCAGAAAGCAAGAGTTCCTCTGGAGTTTTGTCAAAGGAAGGGAAGTCCCAACCACCTGTTGTGAGAGAGGGCTGGAAGGTGCCAGTTTGAGCCAGGTGGAAGGTGGTACTTCACTGGGACGTCACAAGATGGACAAGAAAGTTTGACCTGCCCAGTTACTGACTGTGCAGAGACAGTGCCAGTGGGTTGGAGAAAGCCCCAGTCGAGAACAACCACCACACCGAGGCAGAGCTAGGGTAAACTGGGGTGAATGGGGGGGAGCTGAAGTGAAATCTCTGTAGGAAGACGGAACCTTCAGGTAAAGCAGTCTGTTTCCTAATACATCAACACAAGCTGTTTTCCCAGGCTAGGAAGATTCTCAGACATGCTTACAAAAAGGGAAGGACTACTACTAAAAAGGCCTTTAGGTATCTGTATTTTAAACTCCTGGAGTCAGACTAAGGAGAGATCAATTGTGCAGCTAGAAGCCAATGTTTCGTTAATACGCAAAAGGACCTTTGATGTCATAAGACACACACATAATGGCCTTTGCACATGGCAGAAGGGTTAAATATACCTCTGTGAAACAAAGGGGGAAATGTCACTATTGTCACCTCTTCCCTGGTGCTGGATACACTTTATTCTGAAAATAGCATGCAGCTAACTGGCAGTACTTGCCAGCGCAGCTGAATTAGTCAGAAAAGCTGCTAGAGAGGTGGGAAATCTCCAAGTCTCTTTGCTTGCTCCAGGGCTTGTTCCACTGTGGCACAATTACAAATAAACAACTGTAGAATCTGCCATGCTGCTGGTCCTGAAAACAATAGTTCAGGGTCTATTTTCTTTATGAATTTCACTCGGTGCTCCAATTAATGCTGACAGGAACCATACACATACTGAGAGAACCACAGACTCGTTTTTCTCCCAGGTAAAGGAAATTTCATTCAGACGGCCCATGCTTAAAGATAGAATAAGCTCTTCAACCACGCAAGTTTCAGACTTACTACAGCTGCCTGGTTCTTTGAAGTCACTGTTCTTCACTATTTAGTGATAGTAATCAGTTTATTATTGCATCATAGATAATTAATCTATAGATTCATAGATAGACAAAATGTAAATCTATCAGAATATTCACAGAAAGTATGGGTAATTATAGCCAAGAAGCCTATTATCTTGCCTGCGGTCCTGTAAGTTCTCACAAAGGTGGCAATGTCAGGCCAATCACTAATTCATAGCAAGAAATTCAAAGATCAGGAATCAAGCAATGGAAAAAAGGATTCAGCAGATGAGAACCACAAGTTTTGATATAAGCTGGTCCTCTGAAACCTTTAATCGCATATGCTTAATATCTTTTTACATAAATTATTTTGCATACTCTTTACATAATTTTTGCATAAAATGTAAAAAGAGTTTGTACGTTAAGATATGGTAGCTCCCAGATTTTTATTTAGCAAGGGGTCTTGGGGAACCGCTTAAAAAAGAGAAAGGGAGAGCACACAGAAATAACTGCAATGATAAGAATATGCACATGGAAAGAATATGCTGATTAGATTATTGGACAATTCTAAGAAATTATGGTTACTGATCATGGGTATTCTCACTACCTCTGTCAAAAGTCTGGTATTGTAACACTACCAGCAGAAACTACTCACATATCCTGTTCTTCACAGTTCTGGAATTAAATCTTTTCTGATTCACCTTTAGGATTTTGCTCTCTGAGAAGTAGACCAGATGGGCTCTAGTAGACCTTGAAGTCATGAGCATAGCTCCTGAAGCCAATTACACTTATAAAATGCAAAGGTTGTATGAAGGCAAAATGCATCTAGAATAACCCAGTGACTTTGGGGGCTACATATATTCCTTTCTTCTCTTCATAGGCCATCCAGAAGAAAAAGGTGAAATACCTGAGTTACTACTATGGCCAGGCTGACTAGTCTAATTGGACATGAGATCACACATGCTTTACCACACCTAACTAAGCCTCCACTGCCTGAGTCCAAATACCAAAAGCAATGCTACAAAAATTAAAATCCCAAGTTGCCATAAGGCAATCCAAATCAGCCTTTACCACTGGGGTTAACAGTTTATCTTTGAGAGGGTTTAATACCAGAACAAATACATATGTTGAGGGACTCATACTTTATGCCTATCAATAGCTAAATCATTAGACTTCATTGACTAGAGCAGTGGATGGGGTACCTGACTAAAAAGAATCTAGCTTCTTACGTTCCCTCCAGATTAGGCAATGTCTTATTAAATGAGACTAGAAAATTCTAATATCAGCTTTACACTTTGCCTTCATTACTGGTGTATTAATTTGTAGATACACTCACTCCAATTATTTCATTGTTTCAGTCAGCTGAATCAGCTTAGTTACTGCATTTTTAATCTTTGAGTAACTTAATTTATTCTTATTTTGTTTTCAATAAAAACTATTAAAAGCATGGAAAACATTACATTTCCTAGATTTTATGATGGGCTATGAACACATTGGCAGAGCCAACCTCAGATAAGAAATCTCTAAGGCACTTGGCTTTGCTTGCAATTAAAACTGTAAGCTGGTTTAAAAAAAAAAAAAAGCTAAAAACCTGACAGTAGGCTGTTCTGAATGGAAAAATGCTGTGCATGAAGATGATCACTGCTGGTGTTCCTCAGCTTTGCATTTGGGACCATTTTTATTTAGTATTTTAATTAATAGTGTTGGTACAAAAAGTAGGAGAGCACTTGCGGGAGTTCCTGACGATATAAGGGAGGCATAGTCAGCATATGCAGAGGCTAGGTTTTACACAGGAATTTTATTCATGGATGATCTTGTTTAAGAGAATAATCAGAGTGGATAAAAATTTAACAATACGCAGCTACTAGTAATGAAAAAAAAAGATTACTATAAGCCTTAGCCTTACCTATGGCCAGTGACAGGGGAAAAAACCCTTCCCTTTATTAATAAATCTAAAGCTGATCCCAAGTCACCTGTGTAACATGGTCATGAACATGGCAGTGCAATGCTAGAACTTAGAGAGAAAGGTCAAGAGGAGGTGGAGAAGTATCAATACCATTGGGTAAGTTAGCTCCTTTAGAACTCCGGGAATGAGGTTTTGTAAGTAATAATTTCCTGCACCAATACTGGTTTGAGGGACTACTGTAAAAATATGAGGAATTGAAAGCCTGTCTTTTGTAAGGAGAGTAGAAAGGTTGGCTTGTCTAAACAAAGGCTAAGAAGAGAATTATTATTTGCTCTAAGTACTTTAGGAGAACAAATACTCAGACAAGTGAGGAGGAAAGGAGAAAGCAATGATCCAGGCTAAATAACATCCACATCACAAATCAATGGACAGAAACTGGTTGTAGTAAAATGAAAGCTGGAATAAGATTCTGTTACAGTCTTCCAAGAGGAGTTTCAGGGACAACAGATAATATGTGGAGTGATGCAATACTTAAGCCAATCAATAGTAAAAGTAAAAACTGAAGAGTTTTTCTTAAATCAAATCCATCCGTGGTTTAACACACCCACTTACAAACATGCATTTCAAACCTGAGACATCTGGATTAAGGACATATCTGCACTGCACAGTGGCCCACAGTATTAACAACTGAGCTAGTGCTGGAACTGGAAACAGTTAGTTATGTAAGTCAAGGGTTGCACGAACACTAATTAGCTTTGATGGTAGAAAAGTGGTTATGTATTTTATCCAATAAAGGCGGCACCAAGTATCAAGAGCCCTGGGAACTGAAACCTTGCATGAATGGCCTCCCTATTACTCCATAAAACTTTTTTCTCTCTCTTATTCTCTCCAGCCCTCTAGATCTTTTTTTTTTTTTTTTTTTTCCCCTTAGCCACTGGCAAATTTCTAATCTCATGGCAAGTATACTTTCCTGGCAAATGAGTGATGAAGTTTTGAAGTCCATGGAACCCATAAGAGACAAAGAAGCTAGATCTACTACTGCCATATGGGGCACTCGTCACCATTGCTCTCTCTTTCTGCTTTGATACTTCTTCCTGCTGATCTTAATGGTGTCTGTGCGTGCATCCCATTAAGGCCAGATACCTCAGAGGCCACAAAGACACCTGGGTTTATTAATCCCAAAGGGAGACGAATATGTACCAGGCCACTAGGCAATTATTTCAGATTTCACGGAGTTCTCTCAGGAAATGAGAGGTCAACATATAATTACGATACCCTTCCCCTACTCCTACTCTTCTTTTTTAAGCAGTGGTTTCTCAGGAACATTGGTAAGTGACTGGTTTTTATATGCATTTACATTCTGAACATGCCATGCAGGGAATCAGTAAAAACTATATTCTAGAAGAAGTTATACAGCTTTCTTCTCCTGACTTCCAAAAAGGAAGCAGTAGTTTATAAAGGAAGCACTCTCTTGTGTTCATATTAACTTTCTGAAGTTGTACTATATAATATTCTTGGATTAGAGCTCAAAGAATACTCAAAGTAATCTTCTAAACAATGGTGGAATTTTATCCCAGATAATGCATGGGAGATTCAGGTTTGCTTTAAAAAAGAAATAGAAGTACAAATTTACACATGCGAAGTGTAAAAACACATAAACATATGCCACAAGAAGTGTCCGAAGAATCCAACTTAACAACTAAATGGGAGTTCTGGAGGAAGGAACAAAAGGTTTCTTTCCTTCTACCTGCCCCCAAGAAGCCCCTGAAGCCAATTCTGCCCTTATGCATGTGCAACCTCACATTCCTCAGTGCAGCAAAATAGAGTCCCAGGTTCAAGTTAAATCAGCTCAGATAGAGGAAAGGGAAAAGCTGTTCTTTCTAGTGATCAGAAATCTAGTGCCC
This sequence comes from Harpia harpyja, assembly GCF_026419915.1. Taxonomy (NCBI): domain Eukaryota; kingdom Metazoa; phylum Chordata; class Aves; order Accipitriformes; family Accipitridae; genus Harpia; species Harpia harpyja. The sequence goes on from NC_068969.1 coordinate 5,874,552, forward strand.
TTTGAGCACATCTTAGCTATTTAACTGATAGAGCTCCCATTTCTCCCTGAGCACGCACATACTTTCAACACACTTTCCCACTAAGATATTTTACAATGGAAATACAACTCTTAGTTGAATTTAGGCCTACAATAGCAAAGTAACTTTTCTTTTGGTAGGGCCCTTAAAAGCAGTCCTTAGACTCCCTGGAAATCTCCAGATCACAAACTGATAACCACTCTGAGTCAGAAAATGTGGTCTCTCCTCTATCTCTAGAACCCGCAGGCTAGAGACCTGGGGATTGAAAATGACGCCAAATTATTTCCTTCCTCCTCATAGAGCCCTTCCATTTACCCATTAATTTTAACAGCAAATACTTGCTTTGTTGCTGGACTAAATTCCACAGAACACTTAAACTGGCCACTATATTAATCCTTCACAGTGTGCTCTGAACAGAACGTTGAGTGCAAATAATATCTAAAAATTTACTATCAAATAAAGGATTTTCTTACTTAAAATGTTCTGTAAAAAACAGAATAAACACAAACAAGATGGGTTCTTGTTCCACTCAGCCATTCTTCTGATGTCTGTTCTTATGCAGCTCTTCCAGTGGTTTTCACTGGAGGATGCCCTATGTCAGGCTGCACTTCAAAAGAACTGGATTTAGTTCTAGCACTCTTTCAAGTTAGGGGACCCCAGACTTCCAGTTCCCACACTTCGTGTCTCAATTGCATTTCCTTTTTTAAATTATTCATTCCACTGTCCTCTCTCGGTTGACTAAGAGTTGAGACCTACTAGTAGGTAAGCTGTAGACTTAGCTCTACATTCATACACCATTTTTCATGTTTTTTGCCTTACAGTGGGAGAGACAGGATATGTGGTACTTAATAGTTTTTTTTCTTGCCATATGGACTTTAGTTAATAACACAGAATTTGGACCATAAAATGTATTTAAAAGTTTTCCATCACGTCTCTGATTTACAGGAATGAAACTGTCTGCCTATATGTGGAAGAAACATAGATAAACATAGTTCAACCATACTTGAAATTTTTTTCTTTTCTTATGCTACTTAACTGGAAGATAGCTTATACTATTTTCCAGGAACTACTTGGCAGAAGTCAGAATCAGAAACCTCTATTTTAGATTTGTGAAACTGCAATGAAACCAACATGAATAAAGGAATCCGGAATACCCCAAGCCCTTACTTTCCCTGGCATAAGTCAAAAAACCTCTTAAGGTTTCAAGAGAAAGTTACACCAGAGGGGACCTCTTTAGCCATAATCTTAATTTCTTATGGGAAAGAAAGCATGAGCAGATACTAACATCACAAGCTGATTTCAATAGGTAGTAGAATCATTAACTTCCAAGTAAAAATGTTACCTGCTGAAGTTTAAAAAAAAAATCCAAAACCTGATTGTAAAAACTCCATGTAGTGCACAGTGGGCAGAATAAGGGCTGAAGATTTGTCACTGGACACATGACTGAACTCTAAGTTATAAAGTGCAGTCTAACTGGGCTTTTAGTCCTTAGGATCCTGTTTTTGAGAGCCCTTCTCAGCAGGGACAGGAGAACTAGCAGTTCTGCAGGATCCGAGTTCATCATAACCACGCAACAGCAGCTGCAGGAAACGTCCCCATCTAAGGGTAATGTCCTCATTAAGCAAAGCTTCTGGGTAGACTCATCAGCTAGTTAAGAATTGCAGCTATGTCCAGCTCTAGCACATTTTCCAACAGTTTTCACTGAATATTGTCACTGCCACAAAGCTATCTCTTTCTGTGCTGAATCAGCACTTCCAGAACAGACTTGTGTTTCGTATATAAAGCCATCTGGCAAAGGTCCTGGTCAGAGGTGCTGCTTTTTGAATGAATGCAAAAGGAATTTATGCAGGGAGGAAAGAAAAAAGAATACAGGTCAGAAAAATAAAGATGAGGAGGCAGGAAAGAAAGATGAAAGTGCCACCTGAATCACAAAATGGAATGTCAGGAACAGATTTCTAATCCCGGTCTGCACACCAAACCTTCCCCAAGGCAAATCACTTAATTCTTCTAATTTCATTGCCTCATTGGTGTACAACTTGCCTCATAGAAACTCTATAAACAACTTCGTGTTCCTCCAAGTACTCTGAAGCTACAAAATGGTTATTAATAAAGATGAGACTAAGATATACTGAAGGAGGACAGAAAAGAGCAAGAGAAGAGAAACTTAGAAGATTAATTAGAATAATGTGGAAGAGATTTTCAGATGATTGCAGCTATGGTGCAGCAATAAGAGAAAAGCCATATAAAATAGATTGAGAAAAACATAACAGCAAAATCCTTCCAGCCAAAACTGACTACAAGAAATGACCACAAAGAAGTTTGCAGGTGACCTACTTGTGACCTTTTGGTCTTTATTATTCATGATAAGAGGCTACTTCCCTAATCCTAATTCATTTTCAAGAACAGCAGATTAACAAGAAGGGATCACTATCAAGCTGAATCTTCCAGATAATAATCTCCTAGCTCTAAATAATCACTGAAAGAGGAGTAGAAGAACCATAATAATTTCCTTTCAATGCTGTTGACGGGGAATATGCAGAAAGCTAACACAGAAAGGTGCTAGAATGCTGTATTTTCATAACAATTGGTTGTTTTATCCTAAAATAAAACCAGTCCAAAAAAAAAAGTAATCTTATTTATTTCATCCTACAGTGTTATCCACATATAGAATTATTCAAGATAAGGGGAAATTATTGGTTGTCTATCTAGCAAGTTAAATCAGATTAAAATACCGTATGAATTTTAAGCAGAACTGTTCCTACACACATGTATTTCAGGGGAATTTAATTCACTTAGAGAGAATTAAGCTAAAAGAACAAGGCTTACTGAACTCTCAGTAATGGGGTCCCTGAATTAAGCTATGCTGTGTTTTATGACTACTTTTCAAATTTGCTTAGGCCCTAGAAGTCACCTTCTTTTGCTGAACATTGAACACACAATGCTCACCTGCTGTGGCTGCTTACATGGCTGTTAACTCAGTTCCTGTCAACTCCTATATAGGTACAGCAAGTATTCAAGCCTCCGAATTTAAGTATGTGTATATATGTATGTATACATCCATACAAACACACAGTTTCCTGTATTTTACTGAGAAAAATACAACACAGTCTAACATCCACACTCCTAAATTCTTAGAGAATTGAAATTTAAACCATAAAACAAAAAGGAAAACTTAGCAAATATCTTACCTTACAACATCAGAGGAAGTTAAAAAGTAAGAGATGTTAAGAGGAACAGTACTGCCCATGTTACACAAAGAAACACCTGAAATCTGTGAAAAACAACACAAAAATATACTGGCCATTATCCAAATCTATGCACCTGTTGGCAACAGACATTGTGTATCTCAGTCCACCATCAAGATCTCCTGCATCGTGTTTGCACAAATCTCATTAGCTACCTCTCATGACTGCCTGGCTTTTTTTTAATTTAATTTTTTTTTAAAAAGGAATAGTGCTAGTTCTAGAGAATTTAGAGGACTTGGGATATCATCCTTCTATTACTCACAACATAATTCTCATTCATCAGTGCAAGTTTTCTTTCCTGCGAGCAGGAACACAATCTACCAGACGGTAATGCGACTCTAGTTGATTCACTGTTGAAACAAGCTTGAGAAAGAGGAACTGGCAATATCTTCCGTTTCTAGGTGATGCTGTAAGATCACTGCTCGGTGTTCGTAAGTATGCAGATAAATCTTCTCTGACACAGATGGAAAAGTGAACCAAGCAGTGAGGAGCCTTCCAACTTCACACGTCTACAAAACTCAGCAAATCTTGTTTGCTCCCTCAGATTTATTAGATATTATTTACAAGATTTGTGTGCTACTAGTGCCTGTCCTATGATGTTTTATACTCAGCTGGTCATCACTGCATTGCCTGTAACACAGAACTCCAGTCTATTAGCAGACCAAGGAAGAAAAGCCATTCTAATCAGATAAAGGGATGGAGGCAAGACAGACTCATATATTTTCAAGTGTGGCATAAGAACTAACTTTAAAATATTACTTCCATCAGTAATTTTACCCCCAAATCAAATGAAACCTAAAACCAAAACAAAATGAAAAACATAATAAATAAATTCACAAAAAAGTAAGTTTGAGCTTGAATACAACACCTACTCGAAAAATATCAATGTATTATGTATGAATCAAAAGGAAGTGACTGACATAGGAGTTTGTCCTTGTAAATAAAAATGAATTGCTATCACAATCACCACCATTGACAACGTGCCTGGTGCTTCCCCTCAATGCTTACTGTCAGTGTCATCTCCCCATCTCCCCCCACCTCTTACAAGCATGGTTCTAATCCATTAGCTGAGGAATACATACACATATATATATATACTCTCTTCCTGGTAATGACAGTCTGCTGCTACACATGCTACACACAACGACAGGATTTGCTGTGTTAGAAATGGTGCATGCCTCCCTGCCAGAAACCGTTCTGCACAACTTTCCACAGATGATCCCTGAAATGTTTGCTGTGTTGTCATACTCCCAAGGTCAATGTTTGTAACAGAATGCTGACTTTTTTTTTTCCTGATGCACGCCATGGAAATGCATTACATATAAATATTATTCCCTGAATAAAAATCATTGTGGTACTTTGTTCAAACACCAAGCTAGCCAGTCAGTTTAGGATTAATTCAAATCCCCCCTCTTTTTTTTTTTTTTTTTTCTCCTTTTAACATCTGAATATGGTACCTTGTCCTACTTTTGCAATCTCTTTCTTTTAGGATTCATTTATGGTAGCAATTTTCCTCCATCTGCATATCCATGAAACTTTGGGACCCTGCAGCAGAGCATAAGCTTATTCTAAAAATAAGAAGGCTTCACAAAAAAATGAAGCCATGTAAGAACACCCATGGTGAGCTATGAGTACATTACACAAAGCACAATAAGGACCCTATGGAACACAGCAGCCCTAAAGTATTCTAGGCACATTTATATCCTTAGCAAGCAGATAAAAGACGACTCTTAGTTTTGAAATCTCTAAAGGATTAAAAGAAATTCACCTTGGATTAGGGTAAATACCATGTATGAAAAGAGATAGACAACAGATTTCTCTATGGGAGTAATTTTTCTCATGAACTTATTCTGATTTTTCTGTGCGTTCCTGTTAAATTAATGATTCATAACTGCTTTAAACATTTGCACTATTAACTTACTGGATCAGTAACAAGGAATTTACAACTTCCTTTTGGGAATGTAGAAAACAAGATCACCCACCAGCATCTATATGGAAACTTTATGGGTTTTATATTTTGTTTTGGGGTTTTTGGCATGTCCTATGAGTAAAGCATAAATAATTATCCAGACAAATTTTTAAACAACATACCAAATATCCAGGTACTGATAACAAAGTGAACATAAAAGTGCTAACCTAAAAGCTATTAATACCACTTTTTAAATGGAACTGGACTGCAAACTCCATGTATAGATTTGCCTATGAATAAGGGAGAAAGTTATTTAGAATATAAGTGCATTCCCTGCAGTGCAAAATGAAAGTGACCCAAACCTAATACTCCTACAGCTGTCACTCCACTACAAGGTAGTTTTAAATGCCATTGTAGAGAGCTCATGATACAGGTTCTCTATCACTGATGCCACGACTACAGATGCCAAGGCTGTAGGCAGAGTTCAGACACATTTTACACCAGGACTGAGTTTTTAAGGGTATTATGAAAATCTCACGCAGGGCTGATGCAGACAGAAGGAAGCTGTTTACAACAGCTCTGTTTTAGAGCTAAGCAAAGGACTTCCCACCAAAGCTGTCAAGTCTGCTTCTTTCACAAATATTAAATTCACATGAGTTTAATTTATTTATTTTTAATGCAGGAGAAATGTTCCTGGACTTTCACTGATTAAACCCTTCAGAGGGATGTGTATCTGTTAGCACAGCATGCACAGGCCAATCATTTAAAAAACTCCAGGAATAAACACCATTTAAAAGTTCCCTAATCTCAGAAAGTTCATCAGCATAGTTTTAAGTTCATGGTTAGATATGGAAGAGGTTAAGTAAGCATCTACTATGAAAGGAATGCAAAGCCTGGAAGAAGGTTTGTTTGTTTGTTTGTTTTTAATGTATTGTGCATGGTTACTAGCTAATGAAGAGTAAAAAATTCAACTATTTGCAGAGAATCTTCAATACAAAGAGTTCAAGAACAGCAATGACCTTGGAAAAATTGAGTTGGACAGTCTATTTTAATGCTAAGAAATGATGATTTTACCTTTTGCTATCTCCATGCAGAACTCTCACTGAACTTCCGAGGGAAGGCAAACTGCTGCAAATATCACAGTTGGGATCCCACTGCACCTCTTTGCTCTTTTTTTTTTTTTTTTGAACCTGGACGTAAACATGCGTCTTGGTTAAATCCACAGGGACAGCGGAAAGATTGAAGACAGTCTGCCTTGCCAAGCTTGCATACAGAATAATTTCTTCAGCTTCCAGTCCAGACTTGTCTCTGCTAATATTTCTTCTAAAAAAAACCCCAAACCCCCAAAAATCAAACCAAAAAACCAACACGCAAACCAAAACAAACCCAAAATGTTAAAAAAATACTCCTTAAAAAAAAGAAAGAAAGAAAAAGGCTGAGAATTGCTGCAACAGCTCTGGTAGTTTGCTTCCTCTGCAGCTAAAACAGAAAAGTTCTGTTAACTTTCTTTCCTACATACCTAGAACACAGTCTTTGGTTTCTCATGCAAAAAGCTAGCTTATGATTATTGGAAAACTCTGATGAACTAGTAAGTCCAATACTTTTACAAATAAAAATTCTATGCAAGAAGGGGGACACCTAGAGGACCACCTTAGACCCCTGCCATCATCTTTGTGGCAACATTAAATCACACTATTCGATTGCAATTACTTGACACTGACATTCACTTGGCTCAAAATATATTTTTTTGTAATTTAGTGTCAGCTTAAACTTTATAGCTAAGGCATAACTTCACTCAAATGAAAGGGAGAAACGATCTGAATCAGTACTCTGAAGTCACTTATCTTTACCCCACCATCCCAAGAGGGCCCAATCCATCCATCTCTGTTCCTACTTACTCTAATGCTCTGGGTAGACTCAGATGATATTTCAGACAGATTTCAGATCTTATTACTAAAGAACCTTATTCCTTTGTCAACAACTTATTTCTTCAGCTGTGCTGTTGTACATCATTACAGTTAGCGTTTCCTAGACAATTTGGTCAGAAGAAGGACCAGCTGCAAGAAAACAAGTGGGCATTCACATTAGTCATGGCAGCCTAACCACAGATAATCAGCTCAGGTGTGTTATTTTCCAAGACAATCCCATTTGCAAATCTGTAGGACTATGGTCTTTGGATCCCTCAAGTTTCCTTCCTTCCTGTTTCTTTTCATTCACCCCAAATTACTCCTCCAAATTTTTCCTTTTGATCATCTAAGAAAGCCAACCCTTTTGATCTGCTCTGCAAACCTGTGTGTGCTCATCCCTTCCCAGTCTTCCAGCTTCCAGGGAACAACAAAACGGCACAGTGAGGAAAACACTTCAGTACTGCCCCGAGGAGAGAAAAAGTGCAGATAGGACCTGAAAAGCCTTAATGCAGCAACAGGCTCTTCAGCAGCTCTGTGTAGGAACTGCAAAGTAAACATAGAATCAAATAGCATTTCCCTTCTATCTCAAAACAGTAAGCTATACCAGCTGCTTCTCTTTGCAAAAGCAGTGAATGAATTTCCATTTCTGATGGTCTTTGGGGTTGTCAGCCACACTTTTGCTCCCTGGAGAAGTAGGTGACACTACTTTGTTGCACAGAGAAATGGGAGGATTGACCTTAGACTGTCTGCTTGGATATGAACCTTAACTGCTCAGTTTGACTTCAGTTTATAAACTGTATTTTTTGCATCCTGTACTGACCTAAATACTGCAATGTTTGGTTTACAAACATGTCAAGGGAAAACTGGTTTTGCCCTTGCCCTACATTCCCCCTTCTCTTCCCAGTTTACCATCTCTAATATATTTCCTTTACCCATATTATAGAAACTACATTTTCACATAAAATATTTTATTCATTTGCTGGAATTCATAGGCTTGTGAGTGGGCTTCATATCCCACTGTTTAAACGGTCAGCATTGAATCAATTTATTTATATTAAATAAACAATTTGCAATTAAAAAAACATTTAAAATGCTACTGCTTTGATTAATGTTTTTAAGGCTATTTCTTAAAAAATAAAAATTCCGGCTGACAAGGAAAACTTTTGTTGCTACAGTTTATAATTTATAAAGTATAAAAAACCTCACCTCTTCTGACATTCGTTTTCATTTGACTGCCTTTTGTTCCATCAGACTATTCCCTCTGCACACCTGCTCTGTATCTCCATTTGTCTGATTAATTATACTCACTTCTCTACAGGCTTTGACAAGTTCTTTCTTCTCCAACTTCATCCCCATTTTTTGCCTTGTGTGGCTTAAATCTCCACCCTAGATATGCTGGCTCCTCTCAAAATGAAACAACACAGAAACTACCAATAAACAGTTTTAAGTAAAGGAACAATAAATAGCAGAACATCTTGGTATACAGCAATTTTTTGAGAATTTATAAATTAAGCAGTTTTCAGAGTATGAGCTGGCTGAGGGGGTCAGGTTTCCCTGTGATACATACTCCCATGGAAAAAAGCCATATTCAAAGAGGTCTTTATGACAGCATTATACATATTATTTCCCTTAGATAACACAGAAATTATTATCAATTCAGAATCTAATACAAATGCTGAGCAATATTTTCTGTATGTGAAAGTATCACATAGGTGCATCTCAGTTTATTTTTTTCAACATCAGTGTTGCCTGGTAGTATATGCTATAATTAATTCTTCTCAGGATTTCTGCAATTATTATTCCTTTCTTGTTCTGCTTTCAGTTTGTTGAACCTTGCCGAAAAATCCTGCTGTTAAGCTAAAACATACCCATGCTTCATCACTCACGTAGCTTTTAATATGGAAACTTTGTAGATTTTTATTAGTGAAGAATTCAAAAGCAGATATATAATCTTCACAAAGATGAGTCTGAGTGTTCCTTGAGAGGTTATAGTAGAGAAAACTGAGATGGTCTGGTGTTGAAAGTGCATCTGTGATACCTAATTTTGTGTTCAGTTTCCTTCTCTGCCCAAAATTCATGTAACCTTTCCAAGTCTTTCAGTTCCAGATTCTCAAAGGCCAGTAAGTCCTTGAGTATCTTTGAAATCAGAGTAGTCTCCCTATTCTACTTTCACCATTTCATAAGACTGTAAGGGTTTGAGCATGACTATGGGATAAGCAGTTTAGAAAAAGCACAGAGTATGATTGGCAGCATACAGAGGCAGAGATATAAGAGGTATTACACACCTATGTGAGGCACACCATTCATCCTCCTTGTCAACAAGGCAGAGAAGATAGGAAAATACTTAAAAGTGATTTTGCACAGAAACATTTACAAGCAATTGCATAGTCTTACATTCTCACCAGCAATCCTTTTCTTTCACATGTACCTAAACTAACCTGCACTTATTAGATACCCATTTGATTCTTTCGCCCTAGGGGTTTTGGCTATCTTAAAACTGATCCATTCTTTACATTTAACAAAGAGAATCAAATCACACAGGTAGATAAGGTGAGATGTGGGTGTCCTGGCAGAAAGATTTGGCCTCACATGTCCCACCTCCAGTTATTTCTCCACCCCCCCCCCAGCATGTTATTACTGTCTATGAGTCATTTCATTAATCCAGAGGGAAAGATAGAAAACAAGTGAATAAACACTCTGCTTCACAACCTTCTGTCTGCACTGTTTACTTCTCTGCTAATGAATGAACAGCTAAAAAGCATTATCCTAATTGGGGACATTCAAAGGGACATTATCTCCTCTTTGTAAATAGCTGCTGCCCGGGTCTGCCAGTGATAACACTGCATGATCAGAGGATGATCTCTGAATGTTCACGCCCAATGACAGTGCACATATGATAAAAAGTCCAGGAAAACACTGGAAAGGAACACACATGCAAGTCAAAAAGAAGAGCACAGCAGTCTTTTACATGACCACACCCTTCCTATTAAAAATTATTTTAAAAAGGTGTGAGAAACACAAAACAGCTGTGATGCCAAACACAAGACCCTGTCTCCAGCAGCACAAGGTCAGATCTCTTATATGCACTGTGCTCGAACTCAGCACATGCTCCGAGTTCTGCAGTTCACTGTCTGCGCAAGGATAGGGCTCTTCATTTATCACTAATATGGCAGGCAACTGTCTGAACTGTCCTACTCCCCCCTTTATAGCTGTCAGAGTGATCCTATCTCTTAGTGACATGAATAAAGATAGAAGATGAAGGACTAAATGAGAAACAAATTACTGGAGCCTCAGTTTTGCCCTCCAATGCAGGAATTACAGGAATTCAAGGTCTAACTTCTGCCATTGCGGAAGCCTGGGTTTTGCTCTCCCTTGCAGTCCTACAGCTGCAGAGACAGATACAGATGAACTGATGGTCCATGCAGCCCACATTTCATCCCAACTCCTTTCAGATTCACACAGTCAACTTGTTCTTGCCTCCCTTGAAAGCATATACAGAGTTAAACGTTAGGACTATTATTTGAAACACCATAAGCTGTTCAGTAAGTCCCTTTCAACTTTCAAGGATAGAAATACTGCACAGTTTCTTCATAAAACAAGTATTTAATGCCCACAGATTGCATTCTAAATAACATTCAGATTACTCTGAATTATTTTCAAAATAAGGCATGACGCTAAGTCTGCTTGTGCACTTTATATACTCTTTCCTGTTCATATGCTCAGATTTTGGAATTTAGTCTAACATTTATATTTCTGCACTTTGCTGCATAGTTGAACACGCTCTTCTCTGATCTCCTTTCAAAGAGAATCTATTAATTTCTATATCAAGGAGGGCTGATGTTCAACCCCTGAGCTAAACACACAGTCCAACAGAACATGAAATTCAACATTTGGCCATTCCCTGACGATTTCTTTTCCTGTTCCCATTGTATAATCCGACAGCAGCTTGTACATGTCTCCATCATGTAAGCTGTGTATTTCCACTTCTGTGACAACTGGTCGCATATGAGGTGGTCTCCCTGCCAATCATCACACAGAGGTGCCTGCCTAAAATATGTTCAAACAGTTGTGTAGAAATTGCCGTCAACCTCCATGTGTCCTTCTAGATGAGAGTATGTTGTCCATGCTGTCTGGGCTGGACAAGACTGGACATCACTGGTCTACGACATTGCCACAACACATTGACTTGTGTCACCCGGACTTCTCAGGGCTCACAAAGATGTGCAGAGAGCCTCCAAACCTGGTCTGAGCCCTGACAACAAACATGCTGACATCTCTATGGCTGGCAGCATTTCAGATCAAGAGTTAGTATTTTACCAGGCTCCTTGATAGCTTGTGACACACCAATCAACACAAAGCTAGTGTTCAGCAAATACAATAGCCTCTCCCTAACTCTCTGTAAGACTATTTCAATGGAACATAGTTTTCTTCTTATAATCCAATTGTTTCAGGAAAAAGAGAAAAAAACTCGAGTATGACTTAAGAGCGGTCAGCCAAGTGCTAACCACCACTCCATCACAGAGAGTCTATTTTCCCCCTCATCTGCCACACAGTGCAGTGGACCATAAGATGGGGAAGGCTGCCAGTAACCCTGGCTGGAGGACCATGTTCTTGCATCTAGATGCCGTGAGTACAAGAGGTCCAACACTCAGAGGAAACATACTGCTCATGCCTGCTCACCATTCATATTACAGGACAGGTTCTCATTCTGTGCTAATACGTTCCCTCCTCCAACATATGCCTACTGGGACTGGGCCCACTCTCAGGGACAGGATGATAGGACATGATCGGCCAGGCAGCTTCCCACAAAACTGAAGTTTCCTATAGAGCTGAGGTGCAGATACTGAGCAATACATAGAGACAGACAACTAACTCTATGTCTTTTTAGCTGATCTGCCATGCCTCATCTGCATGTGTAGAGTAACCCAGGCAATTCCAGCAAGAGCTTTTCCCCACTGCTTTTCTCCTCCTCTTCTTTGGACTAAGCAATGTCCAGGAGCAGATGGGAAAGAGATGAGAGAGTCATGAAACCACACAGCATTTACCGGCAGCGAGAACCTTACTTTAACAATGCTGTGGGAAGAAAAAAAGTGAACCTGACAACAAAAGCTCAGACAATTTTTTGAGGCTTTGTGCCAGAGTATATATCTCTACTTATGTAAATATATATTTGATTTGTACTTCGGAATTGAAAGCATTTGGGCCACAACACTTGAAATACTTTCATATGTACTTAACTCTAGCATATATAACTTCAAAGATGTAAGCACACAAAAACACTCTTGACATGGAACTCATCATCACACAAACAGAAGACTAGCATGTCTTTTTTTTTTTTTTAAATCATTTTGGCAGAATGGTATTTCTGATTAATAGAAATCTGAATTAAATTCCTCCTTTCATATATGCAGTAGTTAATTCTAATCAAGCAAGCTCAAGGTTTTCAGTTGCTTAGATAGTACTAATTAGATTCTTCCACATTATTACTTCAACATATGCAATCATACATGGCACACAAATATCAACTTTCTTTTTAACAAATATGAACTTTTCAAATTTTCACTGGAAATAATTTTCTGAAGTTGGCAACAAAATCTGCTCCAAAGGGAAATACACAATGTCAGGAATCCTACAAAGAAAAGTTTCAGGCTTAAAAGAAATGCTTTAAAATTAATTTGCTTACTACAGAACACCACCACCATTTAGGTTTCATATAGAAATAAAGTAACTCTTTATATTGGACTATAGTTATGGCAAGAAAGTTTGATGCATGTGTGTTAGTGTGCACTTGTATGACTGTAAATATGCTATGAAAGCAAACAATATTAACAAACTAAACTAATCACTTATTATTACTGAGTTCCTATTAGCCAGACATATAATTGTTGTAACTTGAGATGACGGAAGCTTCAAGTGATAGCACCAGATGCCTTATGACACAGTCATGTACTTTCGGAGCTAATGATTTCTTACTAGTTAGTTGTTCCAGGATCCTCAAGGAACAGCTTAAAAACTGACCTTGTGCAGGAGTGACAAATTAATTGAGAAAACATCTGATAGCTCTACCGAGTGCCAGCGAAGGTTTGAGCTGGATGCAGAGAATCTATTACAAAACAAGGGAGGCAGACCTAGCTGAGTCACTTTAAATCAGGAAATTCAATTCCTTCCTACTCCTCAGATTTAAAATATCCTATAGCAAAAAGCTTCTATAGGATTTTTTTGTGTGTGTGTGTGTGTTCAGGGAAGAAACTGAAATACCGCAGACAAGTCTCTCTAAAGGAAGTACTCATGGCTTCCAAGCAGTGTAAAATACATCAAACTAACAAAATTAAGGAGAAGAAAATCAAAGGATTTAGAAGGAAGATAACTCAACCACCTCATTTTACTCTTTGTAGTTAAATGAAGTATTCCACGCAAGGACTTAAAAGCCAGGAGGAGGGAATAAAAGTACTTCTGCTCTAAGTGGCTACTTCTCAGTGAGATAATGTACAACCAACACCAAGAGATTTTGGAATAATAGTTCTATGACCCAGGACACTAGCAGGTCCTTTACAGAGCTGATTGAAAAAAAGCTTAAACCCCATGGGAAATAGGATTTTAAAGTAACAGAATTTCCTAGGGAATTTAAACATGTTTATTCTGTATGAAGCTGAGAAAAAGCAAAGGTTAGAATATCCTGCGCAGGAGCTGAAAAGGCCAATGGCTCTACTTACACCCCTTTGTTCACCACAGCACCTTGGGTATGAGAAATGATGATGGAGGAAGTCCATCAGCCTCCAGGAGAAGTCTCAGTGAGGCAAGCACGGCAGAGCTGCTCGCCACACCATCAAGCAGGGGACTTCTATGGCCCTGAAGGAAGACCATCATCCTTTTGGGTTACCTCTAAAGGAGGCACCCATAAATATTGGAGAGTATACCCACAGCCCATTCTCAAACAGGAGGAAAAAGTATTAAGTTCTAGTTGGGTTCACTTCTTTGCGGAGGTCTTCTATTACCCTCAGAGGGATGTTTTTCCTACTATTACCCATTGCTTGGAACTTTCCTCCTTACCATTTTACCTACAATGTAGTTTCTTGTTTCCTGCCAGGTAGTGGGATTTCTTGAAAATCTTCCAATAATTTACACCACAAGAAGTTCAGAAATAAAAGAAGAGGTGGTACAACTGTAATTGAGCCAAAAAAGAAAAAAAATTGCATCACGGAACGTTAGCCTTGAGGTGACTAATTAGATTTTTTAACTCAAGACAAAAGTCAAACACACAGTGATAAAGTACAAGGTAGAAACGCAAAATGTCTGAAAGCAAAAAAGAAAGTTAACCTCACCTTGACAAGGTTTCTGCAAGCAGAAAGGGAGCTCACTCAGGCAACTTTGGGAGAGCAGAACTTAATTGCAAAGCGTATTTGGTTCACTTATTAGTTGCTCTAAAAAAGGGCCATTGGTATACTAACAGCATTTACTCAAAAGTCTCATTTATAAACATCAAGCTGAGCCTTGCTTTAGACTACCTCAGAAAAAAAAATGGAGTCTGTACTGTATATCTATCTTTAAGGAAACATAATTATTTCTGAATTCAGGAACTGCTCTGGGTTGGAGCAGCAGCTAATATCCTAACCAGAATTTCCTTGATCATTACTCAAGCAGTAACATTTTTATTTTAAAAAACCTTAGTCCTCCTCCCCCACCAGTATTTCTCTTCTAACACATTCCATTCTAATTTTAGTCTTTTGAGAAGTTTCTTTTCCAGATCAACCCACTCTTTTTCACATTTAAATAATTTTCAGTTTTTTTAAAGAGCTCAGCTTTAGCAGGTGTTTCAGTAGCTAAGCAATAAGAAATCTCTTGAGAACATCTTCCATGTTTCCCAAATGGATTAGCCTGGAAGTTTTGGGAGAACAATATTAGGCAAAATAACCACCCCATTTAATTTCAAAACTGGAATAAAACTCTTAAGACAAAAAAGACAAAAAGACACACTCCCAAAAAGAAGCATTTATGCTCACTGTTAACAAATAAAGAAGGTGCAATAAGAAACAGTTTTTACATTAGCACTACCAGTAATTAACTCGAACGCAGTAAAATTTGAAAGAAATATATTTAGAAGCTTAACATGGAAGAAAATGATGCAACTCCTCCTTTTTTGAATTATTCAGCTTCACTGCAGCCCCAGGACCAAGAATGCTAAATGGTTTGCAACCACAGACCAAATAAGTACATTTCAGTGCCTAACAATGGAAAAAACCCAGCATGCTGTCAAAGCAGCAGAGACTTTACTAGTAACTTGGGCCCGCAGCCCCACACAGCTAAAACATGTTTATTATCAGATCTGGAAGCTGAACCGCAGCAAGGTCAAGATACTTGTATACTACCTTCAAGTACCACCCCTCCTCAGACAAAAGATAGCCTGGCCCTTCATGTCGCCTCCAGCTATTTAAAAACTGCATTTTTTTCTCTTTTGGCTTCTGGAAGCTAAAAATGCTGCAGTACACTTCAGCAATTGCTTCTTTTTTGAAGTCTCAAGTAGTATGAGGAAACTCACTGGCAATGATGCCTCTGTACCTTTATGCAGTTAGAGCAGACCTATGAGATCTTGGCACCTGGTAGATTCAGAAGGCAGGAAATTTTGAAATAAAGTTAATGCTACGCATCATTTACAGATTTACCAATACAGCTGTTCATCTACAGTCACAGGGTTATCTTCCACATTTCCCTAGAGTGCAGGAACATCCTCATCCTCCTCCTCCTCCTCCAGTGGTAAAAAAGACTAATAAAAAGTTGAATCTATCCTGCTATGTCTGTACAGAGGTAGCACCTGCAGTGAAAAAGTAAGTTGGAGTAGAATACAATGGCAGACATTTCTTATCTTATTCTTCAACATGACATATCATCCCCCATTTCTACTCCTTTTGCCCTATTAAATTCTTCCAATCACATAGACTAAAAAAAAAAAAAAAATCCTATTTTAAAGCTGTACTTAACATTCAGAAAGCATTTTCTTACCCAGTGCAAAGATTTCAGGAAAACATTTCTTCAGCAAATATTATTACCTAGGATTGCTCTAACCTCAATTTTCCAGATGTGAGATGCGTTTAAGTATGTACCTGAAGTAAACTTGCCTGTTAGCTTGCAAGAATTTTTAACAATTTTTTTTTATTTTGAGGTTTTGAGTATGTGTTCTCTGTCTTCGAAGTTTGCTTGTCTTCATTCTGTTTAGGCTCTCTAAAAGAGAATTAACTATGTTCATTCTCAGCTCTGCCAGCTCCACTACTGAGAACAACCAGGTGAAGAGGGGAAATACTGGAACATAGGAAAAAAAGAATTCTGGTATTTCCACAAAAAACTCTCCAAAACATGTACTCTTGGAAGAAAGGAGTTCTCCCACATCTATAGTCATTCCCTACTTGCCTTCACTCCCTCTGTCCCTGCGGTTTGTTAGTGAGTGTGAGAGGGCACTGGTGAATGAGCTGGGGTGCATCCTCAAGGACAAGTTTTCTTCCCATTAAGTACAGCTGAGCTGGCTCCCATGGCTGGCTTCATCCTTAGGCTAAGCACGCAAACATACCAAAGCAGCTGGACACAGATTAACACCTCTTCCCTACCTTTAACACAGGTTTAAAACAGTACATGTACTTATGCTTACACGCAAGTAATTAAAAGCTTCAGTTCTCTCCTCCTAACTAAATCTTCCTTTTCTCAAAAGCACCTTTGTCTAAACATGGGCCAAATAAATTCTGAATTGAAAAGAGGACGGGAAATTAGATCAAACTGAGTATGTAGCATTCTCATTATCCTTCATGTCAGGCTAGTCAGAAGCAGTTACATAATTGGGCCTCTAGACTCTAGGCAGCGAAGTGTTAAGAGAGAAAAGCAATCCCAGGACTGCATGCTGAGTTTTGACAAATGGAAAAACACAGAAGTAGGCCAAGAGCTTACCATTAATGTTAGTTTTTAATTGAACCATGTCAAAAAAAGGTTCATCGTATGGCACATGTGGTCAAAGAGGTAAGAAAGCCTGTAGTGCAAGAAATGGAAAAGTGAGGCAGGGAATTTTATCTGTGCTTGCGTACACACTTGTGTGTGAATCAGAGAAAGCACACTTGCGAGTGAGTGAGCGAGCGGGCGAGAACGCATGTGTATGAGAGGAGTACAGTGCAGGGAAATACAAGGGGAGGCAGCGGCCCATAAGCAATTGCTATGAAAAGGAATGGGGGTGGGGAATTGTGCACAGTCCTTTTTAGCTTCTGCTGTAAAAAATAAATAGACCTTTTAATCTGTGTTCTCCTTGAAGCCTTCTCTATTGACCATTCATTTCTTCTTTCTCTTCCCAGCTCTTTACCTCCTCTATATGGCTGATGAATATGCAGATGCATAATCAGTTCTATAATAGCCTATCCTTTCTAAAAACAGGCTATAAATTTGGATCCTAAGCAGCCGGTTCTAAAAAGACTATTATACTATATGGCTGGGGGAAGAGGCAAGACCCAAATACCACCACTAGCACACCAGAGTTCTTTATAATGTGTGTGAATGCAGCTGGAATGCGGGCCCTTCATATAACGGAGCTAGCAGCCAGAAAGGAAACATCTTCTGCAAAACGTACACATGAATCTCATCACGGCCTCCCGCAGGGCACAGCGCACGAGCTAGCAACAGGCAGCGCTCCCCGCGGGCTTTGGCGAGAACGCCAACGCCACACAGACCCCGAGATCCCGTAGGTGTTACTTTTACTTGATGCCGGCTACGGGAACGGCGGGAGCTCTCGGTAAAGCCCGCTGATGACCTTGATGCTAACGGGGAAGGCTCGGGCGGCCGGGCCGGGCCCAGCGCCCCGGGCACCCCGCGGCCTGCAGGGGCTGCAGGGGGGCGCCGCGGCCAGCAGGTGGCGCGGCGGAGCCGGGGCGGGGGAGGCGGAGGGGAGCGGCGCCTGTAGAGGGGAGCGGCGCCTATAGAGGTGTACGCGTGTAGGGCCCTAGAGACACGCGAACGCCGCCGGGGGAACGTCTGCACCCCCGGTGAGGGGTGACAACAAGCACGTGCCCCCAAACCCGGTCTCTGGCGGATTCTCACAGCTCGGGTTGACTCGGACACGGTTACAGCAAGACCAGGGCTCGTACCCTGCGCCCGACGGCTCTCCAACGAGCGGGGCGGCACCCCGAGGGGCCGTACGTTCCACGTCAGCTGCCTCCCGGCTCCCAAGGAGTTGCCTCCTTTCTTCTGTAAAATAAG
The DNA here is from genome assembly GCF_026419915.1 of Harpia harpyja. Taxonomy (NCBI): domain Eukaryota; kingdom Metazoa; phylum Chordata; class Aves; order Accipitriformes; family Accipitridae; genus Harpia; species Harpia harpyja. Next base: position 5,892,854 of record NC_068969.1, read on the forward strand.
CACAAACACGTCTGTACAATACTTGCATACACTGCCACGTCTGCCATTTTGAGGCCCTCCTCAGGTTCCCACTGGGCTTTACAGTGTTCCGGGATGTTGTCGCTGCAGGGCAGAATGCAAAAGCTATTAGTCCAAATTTAACGAGATGGGATTGTCCTACTACTATACAGGGACTGAAAGCTGAAGGTGCTGAGCCCAAGCGCATCAGTCCATCACCCCAGCTTCTGAACTGCAGCGTGGTGAAGACTGGAACCCCGCAGGAAGGAATCAGGCCCAGATCTGCTTCACAGTTCCCCATGGAAAACTACTCAGGAACAGACACACGTCTTCAAGCTCCAGACTGAACTGACAAGCAAGAAGGCGCTAGCTGGAAACCGAAAGCTCCTGCTCAAACTTTGGGCAAGAGGGAAGCAAAAATGTGGGTTGCAACAGTTTCCATACCCCTCTACCCAAGGCAGCCAGGACATCACCACAGGACATACACAGGCTGCCCTAGTAACTGGGCTAGTGGGAGCACGATTCACCCTGATGGGGCACAGAGTTGGGAAGGTAGGAGTGATGTACACAGCACCCTCAAAAAACTTGGATAAAGGCTCTAAACTTGGATCTGGGTCTAATCCCAACTGTTGTACCCTGAACACGTCACAACTCTTCATTTACCAGTAGTGAATAATATTTGCATAATTCATAGGAGTAATATGATAAAATAAATATATACAGGACATGGTATAATCATAGCGATACCTAGGTAAACATGAAATAATTTTAAAATACATCTTTGCAGAGATTGATATTTGAAAACAAACCCCTGTAATCCTAAAAAAATGCTCAAAGGTGGGTAGCCTTTGAACGTGGACATAATTGAACACTTTCCTTCTCCCCTTTCCCATCACCTTCAACACAGATGTACCTCACAAAGTAGTACAAACCCTGCAACATCTCAATAAAAACAGGGATGACAGGAGGAAGGAATGTTATAACACGATTTATTAAAATCAGTTTATAAAACTCTAGGACCAGTTCACAAAGAAGAATGGAGGTCTCATCCAACACTTTGAAGATGGAAACAGGGCTCCCTGGTCAAGGTCCAAAGCCTCAAGATGATCTTTTTTGGAGGTAACAAGATCTACGTGGCAGTTAGATCTAATGATTCGGATCCTCTCTGGAGCCTTGTTTTCCTTTTTGTCTTTTAACATTCTTCTGAGCCCATTAACACACCAGTACTCTGTGTGCCTACCACAAAGTAGTTTTTGCCTGCATCACTGGAAGCACATAATTTTCATCCTAGACTCTGGTAATACTTTCACAAATATTTGCTTCACTTCAACTAAAAAAAAAATCCCCAAATACAGCGAGAGGAAGTATTTTGATCACAAAATATAACAAATTAGCAAACCAAGGCTAGGATCCCATAAAACATGAATTAGAATAGGAAAAAAACAATGGGTGGATATACTTATCGGTAATCTCCCTTAGGTGGCGAAAATCTTTGGATCCAGAAACACTGACAAAACACTGCAAATAAAGTCGCATCCTCCCCCTCCCTGACCCCAGGAAACAAACCAACCCCAGCACCCCAAAATTTGCTACTATCAGCACATCTTAGGCACGGGATCTGGAGATAATTACCAGAAGGGATGCCGGCAGACACCAGGGTCCATTCAGAGAACATGCATTTGCCACTTCATCCTGAATTTCAGAAGTCTCTCTTCTAGAGCAGTCTCTTGTAAACAATTGCATGTCCAGTTGCATGCCCTAGAGGCTGTGGATCCAAGAGGAACAGCAATATTCTCTGCAGGATACTTTCAACTAATTAAATCCTTATTAAAACCCTTCACATAAAAGTACTGTTTAAATTAAAAACATTACAAGAGAGGGATCTGACAGTGGCATAGACACGACATAATGGTTACAGTTTAGAAAACTTACATGTTACCAAATGAGAATCCATGACAAACTCAAATCTTCACAGGAGACTACATGAAGACTTTATGAAAATGGAAATGTGTGGATGCTTCTTCCTGTAACAGGAATAACTCTACTATTTAGGTGATATTCTGTAACCATAGGAGGTAAGTTCGGAAATATTGACTATTACCAATTCTAACATGAAATGCTGTCCAGATGCATCCATAATAGAACTGCACCTGTGCTACTCATATAAAGAACAGTGACATTTTTCTCCTTTCTCAGTACTCATGTTTGAACTACTAAAACACTCCTAGCAGAACACTTGGCATTTTTTCTATTCCCAAGTTTAAAACCGTAGCAGAAGTTACTCTTGTAGATGGCTGTTAAAGCCTCAGTGCATTAGTATGCTGAGACTGCCTCCTGTTCTCTCCTCTCGTCCGCTACAGTTAAAGCCAAAACAAAAACCCGTAACATTTCTGGTATTACTGTACCTTCCCTAGCAATATGCAACAGAATCATGTCATATACATTAGTCTTTAAAAGCAAAGCCCTGATTCAAGTTATAAAAATGTAATCTTTCACACTGCTCCCTCTTTGCAGGATAGCTTCTTCACAGTCTCATTGCCTTTGTGGTATGGACCGAGTTATTCATACTGATTTTAAATTGTTCCTTTTAACTTTTACCCTCCACCCACAGGTCCTTGGCTTCTCTTCTCATTGGTTATTGCACCCTGGGGCTGCAGAAGAGGTGGCTGCCTGCTTCTGCTTCTTACGGCGTTTATTCAGGAGGCGGTTGTTGGATGTTTTCAAGTCTTTGATTTTCACCTGATCATAGTCCACCCTCATGGTTGCCAAAGCACTGGTCATCTCCTCCTGAAACCAAGGAAGCAATTTATTGAAAAACCCGAGGCAGAGAGCGCACAGCCACCCCACACTACTACCAGGAGATGAATGTACAAAAAGAAACCCACTGTTACACTACAGCCAGAAATAGCTGAGCCCTTTCTGCTGCACTGGACTATGACTAAAGGCTTCGTTCTACTCATGGACTCATTCAGGAGGAGCTATTCACACAGTGTTTCATATGTGAGCAAGCAGGACCGCACTCCGCTGGCCTAAATTCCACCATGTCTCTATGCCCAGCATTTCTTACTGGCTGGCTCTGGGCCTTCACCAGAGGCCTTCACCTTTCTGCTTTCCTTGCTCTGTTACCAAACTAGGTTAGCAGGAACTAGAATAAAGAGTCCACGCAAAGTTGTTTAAAAGTATGTGCTTCAAATTCACACACTTCCTTAGTCTGAATTAATGTTTAAGTGCAGGCAAATTTTAAACTTTTTAATAAGGTTGTGAACAAAAATCTGCTTAAGTAAATGAATGTCTAGGCATTTAGTTCAGCAAAGGAAAAATGATTAATTTTTATGGGAATGTCAGTGGCCCAAGGGAATACCTCTGGGACCTATACAAAGCACAAGTGTAAGGAGTTCTCAGAAACATGGAAATGAGGAAGGCTAAGTGAAAATATCTGTTTGATCTCTGACTTGGGAGGCAAGCATTGCCTAGGTCCTATGAAATTTTACTACTACAGAGCTCAACAGCTGAGACTATGCATCAGTAATTTAAATAAAATCAGTAATCAGTAAATACACTACAGGAATGTTGCAATTATCAAAATGCCAAGCATTGTTAAGTGCAGAAAATTCAGAATTAATTGTAAAAGCATGCCAACCTCATACAGGCCAGCAGGAAAGAGTTAAGGCTTGCAACAACTTTCAGTCTGCCCTATAGTTTCACTTTGCAGGAAGCATTCAACTGTCATCAGTACAAACAGCAGGTGAGGCACCTGGTCAGATGAAGGGAAAGACAGATACATTCTTTTTCTGCCCCCCTGCCAAATGTCATAACAAGACAAGGCTAAGGTTATTTAATGTTGGTTTACAACACAAGAACAGAGTAGAAAACCAGAATGCAGCTCAACCCTCCCACCCTGTCTCCCTACATTTTCATCATATTCTTCACTATAATGAACTTCGCGCTCCCTCAACACTGTCCCTTTTCCTCTGTGGTTACATACAGTGGCTCAGCAGATAGCATCATTAATACCTTTGATCATAAACATCATCTTTGTTGATATTTGGCACAGCTGTAAGGCTGTCAGATGAAGCTCACATAGCATTCCTTTTTTTAAACAGTTATCATACTGTTCTAACCAAGACTGCTCATGCTTCCCTTGTTTAACACGATTGTATGCAAAATAGCCATAATCTCCAAGGACATAAGCATATGCAGAGAAGCCAGCCCATCTAATCTCTTATCAGACTTCAAGAAATCTGAACTATGATTGACTTACTTTAACTTCATCCCAGTGGTCTTTATCCTCTTGCAGGACCCGTGCAGTATGAAGAGGAGTTGGTGGCACTGCCATTGATCTCTGAGAAAAGGGAAAAATACCGAAAGAAGTGTTCTGCAAAATCACATTTGGGAAGTGACTGCTTGCTCTTCTATGCGTATGGAGGGCACAAAACTTTATCTACTGTCCTTTGGTGGCCCTCATTATTCATGCTTCCAGTCACTCCACAATCAAATTCATGTGTGAGGTAGAAAAGGACTATAGTCCCCACATGACAGCATCTTTAAAGAACAAAATGAGAGAGAAATCAGTGCTGAGTTTCTTTCACTCTGCTCCCTTCCAGTCCAACCGATAACCCTGTGTCGGATAAATTTTTATGTACATTTTAGATTTTAACTGTCATTTCACTATTCATTAGTCAATGTTTTAAAGTGGTTAACTTGACCTTTATCTTCTAGGATTTGTCACAGGAGAAATTTTCTTATACATATACATTAGCGGAGATTACCAGTTCGTTGGATTGTAAGTGTGCCCAAAAGAGGAAATTATACTGTTATTCAGAGTAAGGCACAGTTCAGAAGACCGTGCATCACCTGAGATGCTCTTCCACATAAAACTGAGATCTATGCTCAGCTGCCGTGAAAGATCAGTAGGTACTTTAAATTAGAATAAAGTACAATTTCTAAAGCACGAAGCACAGTTCCCTAGCTAAATTCAGCAAGAGTCATGGTATTTCTTGCCAGTCCATAACCCAAACTATAATTTCATTTGGATAGTCTATCTTCCTTATGCTTTCTACCCAAACTTGCTGTCTACTGCTGTGGCGTCCTACACCAGACACAGCTGCATGTCAACAAAGTCTAAGGAGATCCCTGTACATGTCATTGTAAAATAAGCATTACGTTGGAAGCAGTGCTTATACTCCACCGAGCTAACAGCAGCACTGCAGTACTTAGGGAAGTGGAAGCAGAAATCATGACTCCTGCATCCTCTGGAAAAGGATCCTAGCTGGCCAAGGTATAGTTTTATCAAGTACAGCTGGGACGAGAGAAATGGAAAACCAGCAGACTGGCTTTAGTGGTGTCCCTGAGCAGGTGTTGAAGGTGCATGCCCTCCTATCTGCTATGAGCTGCTACTTGTTAAAAAAGAAAATCTTATCTACAAGCTAACTAGAGGATTATGTGCTCCACCTAAACTGACAATTTTTGCATAGTCCACAATAATACTTCTGCCACCCATCTAATTAAAAAAAAAATTTAAAAAAAAGAAGGAAAAAAAGGGGAGAGACAAGCGCCCTCCTCTGCTGCTTGTGCAAGGTATCTCCCCATGCATGTTCCCACTTAGGGATTTAGGAGAAGGAAGAACACAGACATTCACTATGTCGGTCTTTCCCTCTCCCTCCCTCTGCCTCATGGGAACAATAGGTTCAGCAGAGGAAAATGCCAACCTGCAGCTCCTAGAGCATTATTCCAGGAACGGTATTCTAGCATGGCTCTTTGGTGCAGCAGAGTCTATAGACCTTGTCTCTAATCTCCTCCTTATTAATTGGTTATATGCATATTTCAAGTAACATGTGTCGCTGTAGGTGGTAGCTTCCTTAGCTATTAGGCACTCATTCTGTGAAATTCATTGCCTGCTGACTTCTGAAACACCTCCTTCTCGGGTCTTCAAACACTTAAAGCTGGAGGTATTTATTCTGAACAGTGATTACATTTTTATTTGCTTAAAAAAGACTTAGAAACATTGTCTAGATTCTGTTCTAGTTCTACAGTCTTTGCAACCATAATTTCTCAGCTTTCACAACTCCAAATGAAGACATCTATCTACTTAATCAGGATGTTATATAGCTACATTTCTATATGATTCTAAGGGCTTTCAGATCTTCAAACAGGCATTATAGAAATGCTGACTATTCATCATGCCTCTGTTTCTGCTCCTTCCTCTGAGGATCAGCATAGACAGAGAAAGCACTATGGGAGAAAAGGGTGTTCTACAGTGCAAGTGATTCTGTTCCTGGCTGATGATGTTTTGGGCAGCGAGAACCAGACTGGTGTCCTTTTAGGCACAAATATGAGAAGTATAATCTATTCTTCTGAGTAACCTACAGAGCAGAGATGATATCCTGAAACTCAGCCTGGTAACTCCTGGGATTCTTGTCTCTTGTTCGAAATAATTAATACTGTATTATTAGAGTATTTTTTTCTTTTTTCCCCAAAATATTTTTTAAGGAAAAGTAAATTCAACCAAGTCATAGAATGAAACCCGAACTGGGAACATTAACAGCATTGTGTGCCACCCTATCTGGCAATCTCTTACAGGGCACTAAGCCGAGATCCCTCCTCCTCCCCCACGTATTTCCAAACTCTGCCAAGGATGAGAATTCCTACTAAGCATAGGACTGTGTTCACACTAACACAGCTATGCACAATGGTGCCTGAGACCACTAATAATAGCTCTCTTTAAATCCTGCACTGATGAAGTAAGTACATACAGTTTATTTTTATATTTTTAAAGAGAGTAACACATGCATATGCTGCAGAGTCAACAGTGACTGCCTGCTCACAGAAGATATAGATACACTCAGCTCTTGCTTCCAAGGAAGCTATTGTGGGTGTCTCTCTTTGTGTGTCCTCTGGTAACACCAAGAAAAATTGTGGTTCTACAGGCAGGTGACCCTCTGTGGAGGGCACAGTAGGTTAATTAAGTTATTAACAGTAATCATCATCCTTCTCTTGCTGTGCTATGTGGAGCTACATGTCAGTTCTGCATGTAAGAATTCATCTTGTAAAAAGAGATATGAAACTCACATTAATCCAAGGGTGATTCATAAATTGAGAAACTGTCATCCTCTCTGTTGGGTCAGTCTTCAGTAAATGGCGAATCAGTTGTTTGGCTGAAAAACAGGACCAATGTGGCATACTGTAGTCTACTACTTTGTTAACAAATAACCTTGAGAACACAAAGACCTGCTGAATGAAGAAAGATAATTTTGCAGAACTCAAACCACCTACCTATTACTGTTACCATGTTAAGAAGCCATATACAGTGTGGTAGGTTACTATGTTCAAAGAGGCAGAACATGAAAACATCCAACACGAAGTAAGAAGGAAAGACAGAGGATTAGGGATTCCAGCTATGCTATCTACATCACCAAACCAACTGTTTTGAGAGCAAGAAATTGAGAAAAAGAGAAACATAGCAACAGAAAGCTGCCAAGCTGCCTGTCTGAAAGATGGCAACAAGCTTGGCATTATGGGCTGAATGAATGCATAAGCTGATGTTTTGAGAAATGATAGAAGACAAAAACTAACTAGCACAGGCTGTGGGGAAAAAAAAGGACAATAAACTTTCCTTTGACAACTGAGAGGCCACTAAAAGGACAACAAAGTCAAAGAAATGGATGGCACAAACAGGCTTTGCAGCAGCTTTCTGTGAACATGGTATCTCCCAAAGCAAGAGTACTAAGTAACTGAGATATGAGGAGAGATTAGTCAAGTTTCATTAATGCAGGCGGACAGACCAGAAACACTGCATCCAGGGACGTTATTTAGAAAGACTCACACATAACTTCCTGGGGGGAGCCTAGAAAAACTTCTGAGTAAGAGTTCTCTTTTAGAAACATCAAATGCAAGATGACTAAATGCTTGTAAGAAGCTGCCAGAGGTACAAGTTGAGACTTTAGTTTTTTGAGAGAGGCTGCAAAGGAGTTTTACAGTAGAGATTACCTGGCGTCTAAAATGTAGAAGGAAACAAAAGGAGGGGACCACAAACAGAGCCTGTTAAGATGATTACAGGAAGCTGGAGGGGAATTTAGAGGAATCCTCCATAGATGATGCAACGACAGAATGATTAGATAAAGAAAACCACGACAAGAACAGTAAAAAGGAAGGCTAAAAGAAGCAGTCTGCTGAAGGTGCCTGATCAGCCTAAAAGAATACACATAAACTAGCTGATCTTAGTAAGTTCAAAGGTAGAGGGCACCTATCTTCATCCAGGCAAGCGTACAGAAACCCTACAAATTTTTGAAGCGCATGTTCTCTCACCAAGCTCTCCGAGCATTTTAATAACTGCTGTAATATGAACAAGACCCAAGGCAGACAAAATATTAAGCCAGAAACCCATAAGTAAAAACATCTTCCTTATTAATGTTCAGTAATCTATGCTGCACACGCAGCCATGAGATCCAATGAGGGGCTGAAATGCCACAGATCACTGTATTATCCAACGATAATTTGTTATTGCTAAACAGTAGACAATAACAGGATGCTAGCAACAGCAATATAAAGGGCTTGTTAGAAAAAAAGATGTGCCCAGAGGTTGCTGACCTTTCTCTCTGATGGGTAGGTGAGACTTCCAGCTTATGAGACTGCCAGAATAAGAGGGAATCAAAACCATCCACTTTCACGACACTGGTTTGAGCCCATCCAGGTCACAGCTGAACAGCAGCAGCTTTTGGTCAATGACTTACACCAAATAAATTGTTGACCTTGATTTAAGTGGTGGCTGGCAAGTTCCCACATCACAAAAAGCTAGCATGAAAACTTGCCATCCTTGCTGGCTGTATCACTAAGGAGGGCAAAGACTGAATGAGTTCTTAAGACAGTTTGCCTTTCTTCCAACTCAGCTTGCATTACAGCTGTCCTGGCAGTTTCCTTTCTCAGGATGAAAGACTGTTGTTTCCAGAGGGTTTAATCTTGGCATTCACTAGCACTAGCTGGATTTTGAAAGAAAGTTTTTAGTAGTCATTTACTTTCTGTAGTACTTAGGTTGCTGGCTAGTATCTAAGTTCCTAGTTGTTCTCTGTATCACCTTACAAAAAATTAACTTAAATTCTAAAAGTAAGGGAAACAAAAACTGACAGGTCTTTAGAAATAGCCTCTTGTAAGCACTCTACCACTGCACAACACCGTGCACACACCCATCAGTAGCAGTGAGCATTGTTACCTTCCTCTGATACTTCAGCCCACTCTGGATTGGGAAACCCGTATTGCCCCATCCGAATTCTTCTCTTCATCCCTGGAGAAATGGCTTGACCAGTGTTTGAGTAGAATGGAGGGAACCCACACAGGCTGTAAGAGTGGACAAAAGAACTCTCATAACTAGGAAAGTCCTTTCATCTCTTAAAAAGTGCCATACAAGCTTGTCTTCTGCAGGTTGCATGATCCTAGTGGCTAATTACTTGTAAGCGCAGATTTAACAAGATGTGTCCTTTTCTGTTCATCAAGTCTCTTTTCCAAATACTTACAGAATATATGTGATGACACCCAATGACCACATGTCACATGATTTGTCATACTTCTCAGGACCAAGGACTTCTGGGGCTGAAGAAGATTAAAACCAGAAATTAACAGAGTACCAGATATTTCCTTTCAACTCCATCACCTTAAAAGTAGCAGCACACTTCAACAACAAATATCGGAGGCATTAAAAAAATGCAACTCACTGCAGGAACTGGGTAGTATTTTTTATTGACAAGTTCCTAAACACATATAATGTAGCTTTAAAAAGGAGGAACAGAGCTGGCAAAATGCCCCACTCTTCACCTTAGTGTCTCTCTGCTCAAGAGAGCACTAAGATTACAGAAAAGCAGAAAAAGCTATAGCTAAATGTGTACAGAGAGACTCCGCGCTGAAAGAGGCAGGAGCATATGTTCCAGAAATCAGAACAGAAAGGACCTACTTGAGCTGTGATAAAATTTTGAACGATACCTAGGTGGAGTGTATTTAGCTCCAGCAACTACAGAGCACTGTATTTTTCTTCAGCCTCCAGAGCATTATATTTTTTCACTAAGTAACAAAATTAGAGATACATTTAGAGGGGATTTTTGTTTTTTTTCCCTGAGGCAGGTGAACTGACAGAGAGCTTGATTTTGTAAGGAAAATGATTCTCTAAACATATGAGCAATCATGCTGGTTTATAAAAAGGTGTTGAGAAGGAAAACATCAGCTTGTTTGTATACAAATATAAAGTTATAAAAACACATATGCGTAAATTCCTTACTATTTTATCACTAATCCCAGCTAAAAATATAGAAGAAAGCATCAGAAAAAAATACTGGTATCGTAATAATCTGCTAACAATTAATAACAATACCTTTCAATACAAAAAACTTAGATCGTAGAAGAGAACTAATTCTTCCAAAAAATTAAGCCCTTTTTCCTCCAAAGACATTCTAAGCGTGGACTGTCTCAGTCATGCCATATGGTGAATGACTATTAACTCAAAGACCAAAAGGGACGTACTCTAAAACGAGTGCATAAAGGACAGTCTACTGTGGCATTCATTACACAGTGCTCTGTCTTTGGACAAAATGCAGGCAAAAATTCAGCTGTGATTAAGTCGCATTGGTCTTTTATTACTAATTCCTCCATTTGCGAGCTTTAAGAAGCTTTACAGCTAAGGCAATACTCTCCCTGTTCTCTTTTATTGCATTAATTGCATTAGTTAAGCTAAGGGAAGTTTTGCAAGGAAACACCCAAATAATCACGAAGCTGAGTTCAAATTATGGCTTTTATTGCATCATTCAGAGGAAGCATCAGGATTACTTCAAGTGTAATCAGAAGCAACATGTTCTATCTCCTTGATCCTCATTTGCATCCCCTGTTAAGGCTGTTTCCTCTGCAACCAAGGAAGAAAGCAGGAGCACTGAACTGTACTGAAACCAGACTAGGTTCGGATTGGATCCCAGTTTAAATTCTGCGGGCTTCCTCTTTGCATTACATCCACAATAGAGGATTTCCCATCTCTTCCTACAGTCCACAGGCCCACTATAATGGGAGGGATGACAGACTGAAACACAGAAGGAATGCATCTTGGATAACTTACCCACATAATAAGGAGTGTAACAGGGGGTCTGCAGCGCATTTTGTACACTGGTTTCTTTGGCAAAGCCGAAGTCTGTGAGTTTGAGTACAGTATCCTTCTCTTTAGATGTGTAAAGCAAGTTTTCAGGCTGAAAGGCCACCAAGAGAAAGGATAAACTGGACAATGAAGAGATGTCTCTAGTGAGCTGAAAGGTCAAACCATTCCTGCTTGCCTGGATCACCACTAGCATCTGGGTCTTCTTACTTCTCTCACATCCCCACTATACCATGCAGAAAGTTCCCTCCCAACATTTTTGCTCAGACTAAGGATCAACATCCTTCTCAACATGGTATTTAGGACAGCAAATCACAAGACTCTCATCAGGTCCCATGGGCATCAAGTCTGGCTTCTTGAACCTCTCTCTAGTTCACTGCACCTACTAGGATTGTTCTGTCTGATCAACACCAGTTGATCTGACAGCACTCTCTACCACACTCAGGTAGCTGAGATAGAAGACAAGAGAAGTCATCAGCCAAACTCTCTATGAGCAACTGATGCAACTCCGTCAGAATTAACTGATACAGACACAGTCCTCTTCCTGCTCCCCCCCTCCTCTGTCTCCTGAAACCTGAGTTAATTCCAGTCTTGCTCCACACTCCGTAAAGGCTCTCCAAAACCAGAAATGGCACAGAGGGAAGTACAAGCTCTTGTGCACAGGAACAGGGACAATGGCACACCTGCAGAATCTGCAGCTGTTTGAAATTGTTTTCCAGTTTCTCAGTCATAAGGAAGCTATGCCCTCTTTCACACTAGTGTTTAGGGACATACAGAAGGAGGAAGGGTTTGAAAGAAAACAGGATTTAGGATCTATTAAACAACTTGAACCATTTCTATGTTAGTTCACTAAGTGTGTTGGGGGTCTTTGGGGCTAAGCGCTTCAGTTTCTGTGCTGGTGATAGGCAATGGCACATAGCTCCACAAAAGTGAATACATTTTCAGTCTCTTAACTGTTAAGTCATTCTCTGGTTCCCACCTGAAGAACCCTCAAACATACCCCTCAGTGACACCAAGCAATGGCAGTTCTCCCTCCAGCTAAACACGCAGAAGCATCTGTAGAAAATTCACAAACTCAGAACTGTGGAATCAATCAGATGCCTCAGTCTATCATTATGTGACCTGCTCTCCAGCACATTCCATCACACTGCCGTATCGCTGTGCTAGAAATGCCTTGTTGCAGCTATCTTGTCTTTGCTTATGCTGTGCACTTTACAGAATGAAAACAAAATACAATACTACAAACCCCGTCAAATCTCTACGACAAGATCTTTGTACAAACTTTAGCTAGTAAAACACACTGTTCCACATGGTAGTAACTGAGATCTTCCCATTTTCCGCAGTAATTATATATACTATTGAAGTGAGTTGGATGCATGGAATTGGTATTATTCCTCCCATATATGCAGTTTCTCCTGTTTCTGAAGGGGGGTGTGGTGTTTGTTTTGGGGTTTTTTTGTTGTGGTTTTTTTTTAGGGAAGTACGATTCTGAAAACTAATAACTGGCAAAGACTACATAGAGATATAGCATCTAGTATAAGTTCACTTCAGGCAGTGTTATTTTCTTGTTAATTAACTGGATTGCAAGCTGGTAGTACCTCTTTAATTAACCATCTGACTATCACCAGATTCTTCTGCATTCCATACACAACTGGAAGGCATTAGCATACATGAATATTCTGACCTTTGAGTGGTTGCAAACTAGTTGTGAACAGATCCCTTCTCACACTGGCAGAGGAATAGGAACACTCTGACCACCTGACTGTACTCCTAGTTCTATTTAAACCACCACTGCCCATTTATTTTTCTGCCTTATGCTCTTTTCTCCCTGCCCGCACACCTTCAGGCCTCACCTTGACATCTCTATGGGCAATGTTCATTGAATGCAGATACTGGATGGCTGTTCCGATGTCTCTCATTATTTCAGAGGCCTCTATAAATACAATTTTAGAGAAAGGTCACATTAACATTCCCACTGTAACTCAGGGACATGCCTGGGAATGCTTATGACTTACAAACAGCTTGCTAGAATACAGGGCTAGCGTCAAGACTAGAAAACCTAAAATTAGCCCTAACAGCTGTGTTTTGGTTTTGCAGGCAACCATACCCCCCAGCTCCTTGGCTGCTCAGCCCTCCTCCTGAGCAGGCACTGCAACTGAACAGTTGAGACCCCTGCTTTTTATGAGCTTGTAGATTTGTGCTTTAATTTGCTCACCAGAAAAGTAGCAAGAGCAGAGCAGGTACGCAAGCAACATGCAAGACTGTGGAGAAAGAAGCCCCAACCAGGACATATCCCTGGTTGTCCAGGACATGTCCTTGCTTGTCAGAGACAGAAGTTTAACTTTCAGCTTCTAGTTCAGGGGTAATAGGAGGATCTAACAGATTTTCTAAAAATAGAGCAACATAACAATATGATAATTTTAGGATAGGTCACATCTTCATTCCTCACTGTCTTTAGAAGTTTTTCCTCAGGAGAAACAAAATCAACAGTTCTATTCTGCAATGCCCAAACTGCCACCTTTGAAATAATATGTTTCTAAAATTTAACATAACTCCAGTGGGAAATTCTAGTGGTTGGTGAGCTGCCTTGCAACAGCAGTACTCTTGAAGATTGGAAGAGTTACAGAGGGAGAGGTTTCAGAACAGGGAGGAGTGACATTCCCATTGTACTAAGTGAGCATTATATTACATCTCCACTGACAGGGAAACAGAATTAGCAACTTCAACCTAATCCTGTTTTCTGCACAGGTAGAAACCTCAGCTGCAGTAGTAAGAGAGAAGGTAGAAATTCTTGTACTGTAACCTGGAATCCTTTTTCACATGGCTTGAGATTGTGTAATTCCAATCTCAGGCAAGGAACATCAGAAGGTAGAAACATATATCTTCTTTGGGGAAAACCTTGCACAACCTCCTTCTTCCTGGCCCAGGCCAAAGACCCTGGCTCCTAATGTGAAGTTGTGGCTGATACATAAACAGCCAGTGAACCTGGGGAATTCAGTGGAACAGGGCTCATTTATCTCAGGAAAGAATGAGTGTGGGGTTTTTTGTTTAACACTCCCAGATGATTTCTGAGTAAGTATTTAAAATGTTATACAATGGTATTTAATGTAGAAAAATCACATTTTTAGCAGAGTGGAGTCACTAATGATCATGGAACCAGTTCTCCCCCTGGAATCTTATATTTTAGAGAGGAACAAATAAAGTTCCTGAAAATGCTCGTTTTCCCTACATGAGTCTCTCATACCACTTAAAGGATTCATCCCAGGCTAGGAAACGCAGGAACACAGGACCAAAAAAAGCCTGGCCTCTATACCAGACTTGCAAAACCATCACAGTAATTTACAAGCTCAGGTGTAAATTTTTCTTCCAACCCTTTTGTCACAATGCTAGTTACAAAGACTAACATTTTTACTCCTGAGCAGAAACAAACTCTTGTCTGTTGTGAATGGGCAATGAGAACTGCAGTCAAGCACACCTGTGGTACTCTGCAAGTAATAAATAGCGAAGACAATAAAAATGGCAAGACTATTCTATTGCAAGCTCTGTCACTGACTCATAGCAGGTCTTTAAACTTGCACATAGTCCCTATTACAGATGAGCAGGCTTGTTTACAGTGTCGCTAATAACACTTCCTTTCAAGTAGTACTTTAAAACCCTTGAATAAGAGATGTTTCATCAAATGTGATTTGCTTGTTATATTCATCACCTAACAGTATAACTGCGCACAGTGATGCTGCTTGAGGGGCAGCCAGAAGAGAAATCACAGTAGGAGCTGAGTTGATCATGTTAGAGGTGGTCTGGCAGGAGACCAAGGACCAGAGTAACAGAGGCTGCGGTGGTTCAGAAATGAAGAAGCTGAGCTGATTTGTATGAAGAATTTTCCTCTAAACCTTCTACATTGTGCCTGAACTCAGCCAATTCTGGTAATTCCTGACTTTCAGAAACTTTTAAAAATAACTGTTTAATACAGAGTTGGATTGAAAATTTAAAAAAAAAAAAAATTTCAAACAAAAATCAAATCAAAGAAAAATTCCTGTAAGGGAACTAAGCAAGGGGACAGAGAAAGGGAGAAGCAATCTTTCACAAACTTTAAAATTAAACTTGTGATTTTTCACCTCTCTCAGTGAAAGCTTGATCTCCTCTCTCCTGGATCCTGCTAAACAGCTCTCCTCCCTCCATGCTGAAACAAAGAACACACCCCCCACACACACCTTACATAAGCAGAAAAGATCAAATTAACACCTGATAGTACATCCATATAATCGCACAGAACCATGGCAGGAACAGATCAGAAGAGATTACAGGCAGTCAGTCTCCTATGCCAATGCTTCCTAAACATCACACTCATTTGAATCAATGCACAAAGCCATTCTGATATGGAATAAATAGAAAACAAAACAAGACCAAGGAGTTTTGATGCTTTCAGTTTAAAGTACCCTGTCACAAGGAACATGACACACATAGTTGGGAAGTCAGGTACGCTGGCGTTGGGAGGCTGACAGTAATCTTGTTTTATGTAAAGGTTGGAGATGAAGAAAAAACAAAGAAGGAAGCAAAGATACTAAAAAGGATTATTAATTTGTCGCCAGTGAAGACGACAATAACTGTGGTATTACAGATCAAAGAGACAACAGGAAAAGTTAGAGTCAAAATAGTAGCAAAAAGGATCATGTCACATCATTGGATTTACATCTGAAGTTGGAAGCCAATCACAATCAAAGCGCATCATATTTGTAGGGACATATCTGTCAAGATTGTATTAATTAGTCAATGCTTTAATGAGGACAATTGTCATGGAGTACAAGGAAAATTTATTTTCTGATTAAGGTTCCTCATTCTTCCATCATACACGATGGCTGGAGCAGCTATACATTTCCCTACCAGTTCCATAAAGACAACAAAAGGTTTGCTGTGCAAACCAAAATCATGCTGCTGAGAAAGCCCACCTAACTCTAATCTAAGACAGCACATTCTCCCATTCCCTCCACCCCCTCAAAGAGCAATGCTTCATGGGAAGCTGCTGCTGGTCCATACCATTCCATGACAATGAGGAGGCATCTCTTTCCATGGTGTATATTCTCATAAACATCCAGGACATGGACAATGTGGGGACACCCTGATGCTCGCCAATGATACTCTACTTCCTGACGGGCTTTTGGGTTGTCATACAGGAGCTGTAAAGAAACGGGAGAAAGCAATGTCAGTGAGCCAGCATCATTCTGCTTTAAATTGGCACCTACACGCATTTCAGCTCAGAGACGGTAGCAAAGGCTACTCTTAGCCCTTTCTCCAGCCAAAGGATGCCAATCCATCACAAGACTTTCACCATCTCAGGTCTGTCCAGCTTCCTAGATTGAGGAATACAGAAAGAACAGGTCCCTTGGAACTGGAAGGACCTCGAGTGGCAGTGAGGAGAGATTTTGAATCTGAGATGGAGACAGACCTATCTCACCCACCTCTGGATGGGAAACAGCATTTTTTTTCCTACTTGTTTGCAGTACTTGCAAACAGAGGAGAATCCTTCTGCTAAGGACAATAACCCTCCCACCTGTCCCCCAGCTGCTGGGAGAAGAGAGTTCTAGGTGCAGTGCAAATCCTTAAAGTTCAGTGAGATTTAAAACAATGAGGATTTTCACACTGAGTCTGAATGTGCTTCTTAAATACTACACAAATTTCTGACCCCTTCAGTGTCAGAAAGGGTCCTTTGACTATCTAGATACTTGAACTTCTTTCTCTGTCTCATGCAAGGCCACTTTATTTTAAAGGCGCTAATCTCTAGAAGGGAGGCAAGAGCTCATCTTCCCTGATCCTGCAACCTCGTACACAAGACGTGTCCCTTCCCATCTGAAGGACTGCTCTGTATCAGACTTTGCAACTGAGCTTTCGTGCAACAGGGACACATTGCTGAATCATGCCTTTTCTTCTCTGCCTCATCTCTCTTGACACCACTAACACTTTGTGACAGAGACTCTCTCTTTACTGCACATTTATATGGTTCCTACACAATACGGCTGTGATCTGAGTTTGATACTTTATGCTCTATAGTAATAATCATCGTAATGATGGGGCAGCAACAAAACTGATGCTATATAAAGCATTGTTAAATGCATTGAAACAGAACAAAAAACAAGCAAAGAACAATCACCTCTCATCTATAGCGTTGTTGCGCTATTAGGCCTTAGCCTGAAGCTCTTCTCACTCATGTTTGCCATCAGGTCCCAGTCAAAACACAACTGCATGATAATTGCTGAAAACAAGTATTAACACGCAACCTGTCATTAGGGACCTATGATTCAGCCCAGGAAAATGAGATTGCTTTTCCATCCAGTCACCAAGCTAAGGCACAAATGGTGTCACACGCACCTCTCAATATCGGGAAACATGATTTAAAGGTCACAGGAAGGAAGTCGCAAATTCTGGTTTCTTTATTGACTCCAACACAGACAATTTGCATCACTGGAAAAAAAAAAGCTTACACTTCTTTGCTGCTTCAATGTCCCTTTCAGCAAAGCAGACACAGTAACCTGGCAGGAAAGACCTGTAACATTTTATGAAATGCTGGGGAAGCTCTCGGGAACCACTGGACAGAAGGTAAGAGGCTTGCCGCCTTTTCCAGGCTGGGAACAGGAAAAGGGTGAGAAGTGCTCCCCTGCTGAGTGCACATTTTTGTATTTTTGTGAAGCACAGAGAGGTTGCAGGAGGGGACAAGTGGTCTTGGGAGGGCTGCTGGGCTGCTGGCTCCTTAGCGGAACGGGCAGGGAGCCTCACCAACGTGACCACCCTCCAGGCTCCCTCAGCTCCGCTCCAAAGGCTCCAGCATGACACCAGATTTTCAGCAGTGCAAGGAGCTGAAGAAGCTTTCTTGCCAAGTTCAATGCCCTCACAGCCAACCTACTTCTTCCACCGCTGTCGTTCTGCACCCAGAGCACACCCTTTTGAGACCACTAACTATCCGCCTCTTCCTTCCTGCTCCAGCCTGGCTATGGCCTGATTTCCAACACAAATAACTTCCTAAAGAAAGAGATGGCTCCAATTCGGACAAAAAGCCCATTAGCGAGTCTAAGTGCAGTTGCTTTACTTCTTTCAGCCATGAGCCCATTCAGCAGCTTTTCCTTCACAGCCACTATGTTCTAGCTCAGTAGAACTGTCTATCAGCATTTTCCCCTCTGCCCTTCTGAATTTGGGCTGTTGCCTAGAGGTCTCTTTAAAAGTTCATTAAATTATGTGTGCAACAATAAAGCCCAAACACCCTCAGGACTAATCAGGCCATTTAGAAAAGCATTACAGCATTTACTGCTTGGATATTACTGGATTAATGCCACTTCTGAGCAGGATGCTTCAAAAACCCTCTCACCTATCCTGTGCTACTAATTAGACATAACCATTCTCTTTACTAATGTTAACTGCACTATAATCTGTGTATCTTGTGCTTGCACAGTGTGCAGAGATGCTGTTTTTCATGTTTGTACCAAGTGCTTATGAAAATTGCTTCACAGAATTGAATTCTCACTCTCTAAAGAGCTTTTACAAGGCATTTTGATACACACAAGGATGCTACAGTTTCTTTTCTCCACCCCTACAAGCAAGTTTCATATAGACCTTGGTGCCACACTTAAATGTACTCATGTCAAGATGACACCTGGAGAAGTAGAGAAAAGGAAATGCAAAAATAAAGAGCAGATACACATACTAAGCAACACCTGATATATCAACCAACTGTTAACCCTTGGATTTCTCCTTCTGAGCCTTAAAAAATAAATTAAATCTTTTCCTTATGTCTAAAACTGGAAGCCATAACTATACCTTTTAAGACATCTTACAGATGCAGACACGTGTAAAATGAAAGCCAGGCAGGGTTGAAAGCACCAATTTCTACAAAATTCAGGTGACGATTTAGAAACAGACTAAAATTCTAGCCCTATGGTTAAATTTAACAAACTTGCAAAAAACTTAAACGGACATTCTGCCATCTTCCTAAGCCTGAAGAGAGACTGTCCTTCTATTGCTGCAATAGCTTTGATAAGACTATGACCAGGCTCCCCTGACATTCTCCAAAAGCGTGGAGGTAGCTGTGAACAAACACAGAGTTTCAGATAAGTTTTCCAGCACTTCTGGTTCACACTCCTTTGAGGAAAGAGCAGCTTTGTCAAACAGTATCAGCTCAAGGAGCCCCCAGTCAGCCCCTAGAATTCCCACACAGTTCAGCTGAGTCACAGCTTGTCCTGATGGGCTGTGGGCAGGATGATGAACCAGCCTAACTTCAAAATAAAGACAAACCCAAGAAACATGCCCCATCTCCCAGTTTTTCATTAAGTCAGATCAGTGATCCAATGCACAATGCACAGTAGCCTTTGCATAACAGCAAGGGGATGCCCATGTGTGTGGTCAGGCAACACAGTTTGGAACAGGAGCTGCATAGTAGAAAACTGTATTTTTTGCTGGAGCTCAGCATTGCCGAACCACTGCCTAAAAGAAGCAGACGAAGAAAGTATTAACAGTTATTCACAAGGAGATCAGCAAAAACAGAGGCGATGGAAGGCAAGAAGGTACAAGAGCTCTAGAGCCCTAACCCCTAGGGATTCACACAACTCTTCTCGGTATCTGAAAAAAGCTGGACAGGGAAGAGAACTGTGCCTGTTTCTGATGAACAATGGGGCAGATGCCAGCAGACACTCCAGGATGCCCTGCTAATTCAGGGCCTGGGCAGCGGAGGGAGGCCTGAACTCTTTCAGTTCTGGGGTAATGGCCTAACTCAGGTTATCGAGCACCTGCAAAACAAACTCTACACTGCAGCTTGGAAGGCCAGCTCTGTGAAATTTCTCCCTATGGAGAATTTCTTGATAGAAAAAAAAAAAGGAGACTAAACAGTGACACAATATCTTCCAATTGCTTTTCCATCGATTCAGTGTTGTGTAAGCAAGGAAGGATAGCAAGAACCCTCATACCTTAATGGTCTGATCTATACAGGAAATAGCCTTCTAAGGACTCCAGGGAGCAGCAAGCGATTTTCTGGACTCTGAAATTGTAACAACAGAGAGAGAAGATATCCATGGGCACAGGTATGAAACAGGCTGAGAACAGGAAGCAATGACTTCTCTGTGACTTTCTTTTTACTAGGCACTAGCAGATTACACAGATTACTATTACACCTGCTATCTGTTCCCTACACAGGGGATTAAGACCCCCACATATGCTTTTTTTTAATTTATTTTAAACTTCAGCAATTCCTCCTAGTTCCAAACAGTTGCGGTGCTTGGATTAGAACTGTTACAGGCTCAGTTCTCATCTACTGCACATGCCATGTTAAAGCAGCATCTGACACTGCAAGCATCTTTTACTTACTTGCGCCAATTCCAGAATCTGAAGTCTCCTTCAACAATCAGTTTTATAATCTCTGCACTATTTTCCTCACAGGAAGGCTTCCCATTATTAAAACAAAAATGGGACCAGCAGAAACTTTCATTCCTAGGGGCCCTCAACATGTAATACTGATATACAGGCACTTAAACACAGCTTGCTTTATTTTTCTAGCTGGGAAAAAAATGTCTCTGCTCAGGCATAAGTGGGTAAATGTCTAACTTCTTTTGCTTTCTTTTCTCTTTGCATGTAGCTGTTACAAAAATGCTGAATCCTACAAATAAGTCTTGGAATCTAAATTCATGCTGATGCACAGAAACTAACACCATTTGCTACAGAGCAGCTCTTCTAGTTGTTCTTTATTCAAGAGGGTTTGATGGCAAAAGGAGGCTTGGATAATGTTTCTTTCATCTCCTCCCTCCCCTATGCTACAAAAAGAAGGGGCGGGGGGGGAGAGAAAAAGAGCTATCACTATGGCTTTGGACATTTTGTCTCTTATTACATCCTGATTATTTGCACTACATGTATTAATTCAATGTTAACAATCTTTATCTGTTTCCAGATCTCTTCATAGGGGATAAAGCCATCCTTTGTGTTAGAATGCTAAAGGAATTGAAATTATCAAGGTTTTCTTCTTCACGCATCAGCACTGCCAGTCAGTCAAGCTGCAGCAAGAAGCATGTGTCTTTTTGCAACAGCAGCCCAGCAAGCAGGGAAATCCACACATGCAAATCTTGAAGAAAGCACTGCGTTTTTTCTTAAAATAAAAAAATAGAACACAATTCTGCTGGAATTATTTATTACTGAAGCATCAGCCTATAGACAAGGAATAACACCAGGGTAGGAACAGGTAGTGGATCATCACTAAATCTTTCACTCTTCTGCTTTTATTTCACATCCAGCTTAGGCTATTAGAAATTAAATCTGCTTGGAGGCTTCATTGAAACAAACTGTCATCCCGATTCCTGCAGAGCTGTCCAAGCTGCCCCACAGTTGGCATTAACTGGCATCTCCATCAGTGCTCAGGTAGACAGTCAGTCCCAGCGGTGGGCTTCTCCAAGTTAATAATAGTAACAACAGTCGGGTAGCATGATTTTGCCACACTCCTGCCTGTGGTATCAAATCCTTTCACTCAACCTACTGAGTAACAGGGTTTTACTGTCTGCACTGCGGGACCCTCCTCTATCCACCTCTTCTCTCCAGTCTTCCAATCTCTACTCAGCTTATCTTTTGAAATGGCAAAAGCTACAACAGATCTTTGGTATCTTGCCGGCACAAGCGAAAATGAAGAGGACTAAGAGAGGACTGCTTGCACATGGTGTCAGAGTCACACGCGGAAACCAATTTCCTGCTGACACACAAGGCTTCAAATTTCTTAAGCACATGTTTTAAGGGGAAAACAGGAGAAAGAGTAGAATGGACAAAGATAAAAAGAACAGGGTAACAGAGAGATGTGCTCTTTTGTAAGAGTTTGCGCACTGGACGTACAGCAAATCCGCTGAAGAATTTAGCTCTCCGAGCACTCCTGCTTCTCCATCCCCAGAGAGTGTATACCACATAAATATTATTTTCTCCAAGCCTCTCTCCTGCAGTGAATCAACTAGGTCTCTCAAAAATAACTTTGGTGCGGTTCTGAATTTTATTTATTGTAGCAGTATTCAAATCACCACCAGGCACTCAATATGACTCTACAACCTGAGGTAAATAAATGAGACATACCACTATTAATTCTCTAATTACACATGCATCTAGCCATTCACTCTGCAAAGGTCAACTGTATTTGTTCATAAATGTTAGTGGAGATATGGCAAATACAACTGAAATGGCAAAGCAGTAGGCCAGTACACATTTCAAAGGTATCCCCTTGCACATGCAAGGTTAGCATGAACAGCAGGCACAAAAACCAGCAAAAAATGCCCATGAAGAAAAGCTACTGTCCTGATAAATAGTCTTATAATATTACATGAATCTATTTGTACTGCAGTGCCAAAAGTATGCAGCTGTACATTCAATACTATGGGGTATATATAGATTTAAGTAAAAAGCATGCTATGTGTTTTGCTACAACTGTAAGATTACTTTGCATTTTAATACTGTGCTTGCTCTGCTGTGTGGATGGAAAAATAACTCCTACTGGCACCTTAAGATTCCAGTTATACTCAGTTGTGACAGGCTACAAACCAGCTACATGCAGCTTCTATTTTATTCAAAATATTGCAACTGTATTTTAAAAGAAAAATAAATCACCAACAGTTACTAACATGCTGTTAACAGACATGAACATCCTCAAAGGCTTTGTTATACAAGAAGGCCTAGAGATCAGCTCCTCTCTCTACCTTCTCCTTATGACAACTTCTACCACAAAACACTGCTGTTTAGCCAGCACTGACAACTGCATTCAATACCTGCAGTCAATATTCAGCATCTGGGGAGACCTGCTGCAAACCCCTTTCCAAAACCCATACACACTACAAAACATCCTTTCTTTCCTGCATTCTTTAATATGCATATTATGACCATCTGAAATGAAACAAAATTGGGAAGTGCTCTAGAAGTCTTTCCACCCTTCATTTTAAAACCTCTGCTTTCTCCAGGGATTGGCAGAAACACAGGACAAACAGGCAAGCCACAGGATTTGTGTTCACACTCTTTCCATGTCTGATCTTTGGTCTGTAGGACCTTGATATGGCTTTGCTCTGTGCTGAGATGCTCTTCTCTGCCAAAACCATCGTCTCCTTCCTCAGAGTAGGATTTTGACTGCAGTGCCTGCACAGACAGCACAGGACACCTGGCAGCTGTAGCACACAGGATGTTCAGCCTGATGTGCCAACATTGCTCTCCCTATAGCACACTCGGGTTACCAGCATAATGCCAAATTTTCCAAAACCTCATATGGCATAAATACCTACAATAAACTGGGATTGGGATTAAAATAAAATAATCTGTAGCGCTACCACTATTTTTACTCTTCCTAAATTTCTGAGTTGACGAAATCTAAAATCCCAGATGAAAATTATGACACTTTTTACTTTATAGTTTCACTCTAGTGCCTGATATGAGGTTTGCCTTTGAAAAGGAAAAGAAAAAAAGAAGAAAAAAAACCTCAGCAAAATCTGCACTCCTGCCAGCTATGAGTTCATAAATTCTGATAACAAGGATTGAGGTGACTTGGCTTCAGTAATTCATACATTTCAATCCTTGGCTGGTCAAAAGTAATAGAACTTGCTTGTGAAGCTTTGCTGTTTAAGAAAATTCAAGCAGTACAAAACGCTGTGGCACGTCCTCAGATCATGAGCCCATCAAACTTTCCCTCTGCTTTGACTTTAGCTACTCACAGAACACTAAAACAAATTCAAGGCCATAATCTTGATCTTCTAGGTGTCTAACACCTTTATATGCTTGAATCAAAGCATAAAAAAGATCACTTGAAACTTTGAGACATACACTATGGCCAACAATTTTGCTACCCTGCCATAGTGAAATTTCCCACAATGAGGATACATTGCCTGTACAGGAGTCAGAGCTGTCTTGGGGATCAATCTGAGACTGAGACAGATTTCCACAAGAACTATAGCCATCACAAAAACTCTCCCATTTGTTTTTTTAAGTGCCAGTTTTATTTTCTTACCTTTGCCTTTCTCCTGTGCAGTGACTGTAATGCAGCAATACCGCCAAAAAACATACTAGCACTTTTCATTGTCATGAAATGGGATGGAATGTGTGTCTGCTAGGATGTGACCCTCTCACACGCTTCCCAATATTGACAGCCACAGTTGCTAAATTCCATTTTAACCACCCCTAAGATCTCCCCTCCCAATGATATGACATTTTTGTTATATATATAGTCTTACACTTTTGTTTCTCTTAGAGAAAAAAAAAAACCAAACCATGCAAAACCCCCCAACAACATACCTGATTACTCTAGTAGCAATAGCCATTGGACTCTACGCATATTTTCCACAGGAAGAAGCAGAAAAAGCAAACATCACAGATGTTATTCAGAGTGCTTAATGCTCATTTCAATGCTAACCGCCATGAAACCCACCTGTACGGCACAGTAGGACAATGATACCAAGATTAGTGAAGCATGGCACACCTTTGTTGGAGCAGGATGTGGCAGAAAGCATAGACCAGAAAAAAGTAGTACTGAGAAGATCTAAGTCTGATGTTCCCTTTCCTAGTCTTCATGCTAATAAGCAGTATCAAAATTAACAGAGAAGTGATAATACTGAACAAGGTAGAAGCAAAAATTAGCAACATGTTTAATCTCATTAACCACAGATAACAGTAGCTCCAAGAGGAACCCGTGCTGCCCCCCAGCCTTTATCTATATTTCTTGCATGTGTGACCACAGTCATGAAGATTAAATCACTCAAGAACTCCCAGGAAGGATTTGACATCCTTCCTCAATACACAGAGGCTCTTCGGGGTGCACGCTGCATTCACGCTGTAGGCACTTTCCATGCGTCTGTCTTTTTACTCTGCTCTGCACCCCAGCCCCACTTTTTGACAATTAATACCTTAATGAGCTTCCCCCCGCAACTGCAGCTATGTTCTCCTCTATGCCCCACGATTTGGTAGCAGAATTCAGAATGAAGATACTGCCCTCTTATACCACTGCCCGCACACCTAAACTCCCTTTTAGCTGACTTCGTCTTCCCTTCCACATGAATTTAAGATTGTCATTCATGCATGCGAAGCTTGGCAATATGCCACCCCAGGCCAGTTATTTCTCATATAATGCTGTTCTTCTCTTTCACATTTCCTTTCTCTACACCCACATTCATGCTTTCTGTCACATAACCTACCAGGCCAAGCAGTGTCTCTGTCTTCTGTTGCACCACCCATCTCAAGTATTACTAAATCATCCAAATGCAAGAACCCAGAAATAAACAAAGAACTCTCAAATCTTCCTTCTCTTATTCCACAGGGCTCATCTACTTCTTTTAAGCATTACCTTAAAGGGGAGTCTTGCTAAATCCCAGACATCAGTGGCACTGACAGCAACTGTACCTCATGTCCCTCACAGAAGAGATACTGAGATTTCACCCAGTTCTTGGGAATCTAACTGGAGTGACTCTGGCCAGCATAATGTCAAACACTCACTCCTGAAAGCTGTCACCTGTGGGAACTTGACTTGTCTTCAGAAATAAAACAGAGCCCTAAAATCTTCAGCAAGGACATCTGTAAGATTTCTTTAGTGTTTCAAATCACTGCTATATGTTTTCACACTCAGGTCTGTGCAAGCTCTGCTGTTGGCATTTTCAAGCAAAGATCTGTATCTATTTCTAAGTCACAACTCAGTAGATAGCTCAGTGGCTGATGGTTCAAAGGTTCATCAGGCATGAAGATCCCTGGAACTGCTTATTGTGTACAGCAGAGATATGGCTGAGAATACTGTGACTGTGAATGGAAACAAAACCATGCAGCATTCAGCAGAGGCTAGAAATGCAAAGGAAGCCATTAAGAGAAAGAGGAAAGTAAATTGCTCTCCTAAGACTTCTTGTGCTTATTTTGTCTGAATATATATTCTAAAGCCAGGTAAACTATTACATAGGAAAGGAAAGAAAAGAAATAAACTGGGGGAAGGGGGAATTCAACAGATGGAGTCAACATAAGCAAGTGACAGTGCAGTAAAACTGTTATTTATGTTGCAATTCTCATTGATTCATTTTGCTCTATGCACTAGCTTAGCCACCCAGGGTTACAGCTCTGCTTCGCCAGAACGGCATCAGAATCCAGCAATCAAAAACATTACTTTTCTCCTGAGCCCCACAGCACATGCCTGGAGCAGCTAATGCCTTACAGCACTCACTACTTGATTAAGTGCTCTTTAATATCCAGGATGCTGGAAAACACACACTTCCTAGAACACAGCTGGGAGCTGCCAGTTCATACACAGCCTAACAGTCCTTCCCAGTTCCTTTCAGAAACCTTCAAGTAACACCATACAAGCTGCCTTTAAGGAAGATCCCCTCACCACATAAATGGCCCATCCTTAATCTAAACCCCTTCTGAGCCACGGCTTCCCTTCTTCATCCAAACCTGTTCAGTTATTTGCCCAGCCCATCCAGACTCCCACCCTGCCTAGCTGAGCACCAAACCCCTGCAGGCTCTCCTTCAACAGCCGGGAACTTCTGCTAGCCCCCAGTAAGTCACTGCTCCCAGCTACTCGGGGCAAGCAGACAGAGCTTATTTCCCCTAAGTTCCAGAGGGCAGGGAACATCTTTCCATTTTTCTGCCCACTTTATTTCAGTTTTTAGCCACCTAGCCTCCCTCTAAAGATTTTCCCTATACCAGGATACACAGTGGAGTGAGAGGTGGGAGCAGAGGGCTCTCTCGCCAACACCCATGTTCCATTTCTTTGACAGATGTTAGAGAGAACTGCTTCACATTCCCTGCAACAAGACAACAGAAAGCAGTCAGACACCACAAAGGTAGAACAGAGCAGCTTAAATAGAAGGGTGTTTTTTTGCCAAAATCAAGAGCATTTCCTTCACATTCTTGCATAGATTTCCTCTCCGCTCCTGTGTTGTGTTGGCTGCCTCATGACTACACATGCAAAAGCAAGAGGAGGAGGATCTCAGGAATATTTGGAAGTCTAATGTTTTGATGTCTCGGCTAAAGTGGCACCATGCTAAGGACTGCGCAGGGGTCAGAAAAATGAGATGTAGCAAAAGCACTGCTGAACAAAAATCATTCCGGGAATTTCAATACTTTTCACCTTTTCAAGCTGAAACATACATCCATTTCCCTCTCTTAAGACACTGTCCTTTCCCCCGCTCTCCCTGCAGCAGTATCTGCTTGTGGTACACTGCAATGTTGGCTCATTTCCACAAGTCAGTGTGCCTGAAAGAGAGAAGTCTGGGCTTGAGGAAGGAGGAGGAGGGAGTGAGAAAGCTGGAGCAATGGAGAAAAGGGACTCAGAAGATCTTTCTGGCCTAAAGTCACCTGCCCGATTCCAACTAATGTTAGTACCATGGAAACAGCTGCCCCATGAAAGTGTTAATGACTTCTGAGGTGATGATTTCACAGAAGCAATGTGCCATCCGGTATCATTCTCCTAGACGTGACGCATCAGGGAATCAGGAAAACATACCCGCACTAAAGCCATGTTAACAGAGAAACAGATTGTCCGAGCTGTGCAGCTGCTGGTCTCTCAACAAAGCTGATTCAACACTTCACAGCAGGCAGTGGCAAGGGGAGAAGGCACTCAGGCATGATGCTCTTCTGACCAGTCGGGAAGACAGATCCCCAAGTGGAGACCGGAAGGGTAAGGGAAATTTGCAGATTTTGAACACCATACAGCACTCCATAAGACCTGGACAATACCTGCTTAATATGCAGGATTTTGTCCAAGACCTGTCAGGTGGTGGCAATTTCAACTTTCATGGGCTAATCCTTCTCCTATTGCCAAAAATACTTGCGTATTTATTCATATATGGCCACAAAACACTTTTCCAAGCAGTGGCCACTTTGAAAACCTTTAGAAACCATCTCTTGCTTTGTCTTCACCATTTGATAATCATGTGTCATAAGATGGAGGAGAGGGTTATTTGTCCAAATTCACAGCCACACTTGGGACCCTCCTGCTCCCCATTAGTTACTAAGGGAAGTTACAAGGGCTGCTCACAACCAACAAGAGACCAGCTCTGAAGAGCACCCCAGCATCCTACCACCGCAAGCTTCTTGACTCTCATTGCTCTGTTTTGGGTGAGGGAGGAGAATCCCTGAAGGTCTGATGAAAGAACATCCAGACAGTGATATATTGTTCTCATCATACAACTATGCAGGACAAGCTCAACCAGGTCAAATGCAATCACTTTCAAAACACTTCTTAATACTAAATGATGATACCAACTATTGCAGAATCTGGAGACATTTTTCAAACCTTAACGCATTAAACCTTAAAGCTCCTGAAGTCTCAGTTTCTTCTTAGCAGTTGACTATTCTAAACTAAGAAGCTGTGATATTTTGAACATGGGGGGGTGCTCTGCCAGAATCCATAATTATCCATCACTAGCTGTATCTCCAAGTGCAAGATTAGAACTATTTTAGTCAAAACTAAAAGTTTCCACATGAAAATATACAAGAGATTGGTAGAAAAGCATTCTTACGTCCTGAACAGAACCGTCATTCAAAACCACCATGAGACCCTGCATTTACTATGAGATAACCGACAGCTGATTTGCCTATTAAGTCCGGGTACAGAAATCCACTTCCAGATCCTTGCTCTACCTGAATTAGATCAGGGTCTTCCACTTCACTACCTGAGACCTTACAGCTCTTACAGAGCACTCTTTGCTTGTCTACAGTGTGCTATGTCTCCCAGTTTCCACTACTGGAACACAAATTCACAAAGTAGGGACACATAGCCCTGAAGTTCTCAGAGCCCGGCTGAGTGGGAACCACTGTCTATTTTTGGATGGGTATGGCTATTCTCATTTCTCATGAGGAGTTTTAAAAGTTCCTGGGTGTTTCTAAATGTGAGGAACACAAATTTTTGTATTTGATAAAGTTTTTATGCAGTCAAAATACTATTTCCTGTTCAGTTTTAAGGGAGGTATTTCTAAAAACAATTATCACAAAAGAAAGGAAAAGGTGAGCCTTAGCAAGAAAACCTCCTCAGGGGTACATGTGCTCATTACATGCAGCATGAGGGGGATTCAGAAGAGAGCCTGAGAAAACAAGACACCCCTAAGACAAGTTTCATGAATGCTGGCAGAACTGGAAAGCTGCACACCAGGACTCTCACAGGGTCTCTGGGGGATGCCATGCAATAGCTGCACTTAGTTTCTAGAACACACACTGACATAGCAAGCACTACTGGAAAAATATTACTGCTCATTTCCCAAAGGACTGTTACATAAATACCTATGCCTGTTTCACTCATTTATCCCTGTGAGCCTTTGGTGAAAAGACCACAAGAAGGTGAGGCTTGGAATATGAAAGTGAAGCCTTTTCATAACTCTGCAACATGCTTACCAAGGCAATTTCTAATAAAGGGTGTTTCAGCCTCTGTATCAGAAAGAAAAACTCCCATGCCTTTTGCAAAAGATGGAATAAGCCTTGGATGCAGAAATGTGACTGAAGTTTGGATGCTT
The DNA here is from genome assembly GCF_026419915.1 of Harpia harpyja. Taxonomy (NCBI): domain Eukaryota; kingdom Metazoa; phylum Chordata; class Aves; order Accipitriformes; family Accipitridae; genus Harpia; species Harpia harpyja. Next base: position 5,922,431 of record NC_068969.1, read on the forward strand.
ACTCAAATGACTAAGCACATATTTTTCATGACCCAAATTCTGGCTACACCACAATAGCACCCCCCCCCCCCCCCCCAAAAAAAAGCAACTTTATAAAGCATATAGCTTCAGATTTGAATTAAGCAAATGTTTAGGGAAGCTGAACTAAACAAAAACCAATCCAAGAACGTGCATCAAATGAAGCGAGCAACAGAGCTCACCATCTTCCTTTAGAGACACATCTGAAAACTTGGAATTGTGACATTTAGCCACAACGCATAATCCCACCTCTTGGTCTGCCCAAAAAAGGCCTGACTGCAACTTTTAAAGCTGCACAGCCTCCATGTCTTTGGAAGCTTGTAAATAAATACAACCCCCCTTTGAGCTCTGTTCCTCTTGACAACTCTGCAGGCCTTGGCCACGAACACCTTGCTGTTTTGCAATACATGCAATAGCTTTGTTCTCTCATAGTACAGCCACCCAGTTGTCTTACATACCTTGCAAAAGGTACAAACCCCAACAGATACCTGGCATAAGCCAAAGAGAGAAAAATTTAAATCCCAGGATCCAGCAGTGCTCTCTGGCACTTTAAAGGTGAAATTTAAAGGTTCCATTCTGCAAAGATACTATCAAATTTAAAGATTACAGATTTATAGATTATAAATACTCTATAGTGTTGTAGATTCTTGCAGTACTCCTCAGTCCAGATTTCATCTAGGCCACATTTGATAAAATCACCTCCTTTGATTACACAAACCTTCCAAAAAACATTTGTTGTTACCTGTCCCAAAATTCAGGACACCCAGTCAATAGTCAAATTCCTCTTCCTATCTTTGCTGATCTCCATGCTGTTAGCCTGTAAATACTGTAGCCATAGATTTCCTTATTATCAATAATCTCTTGTGTTCAGTGTGTGCTTATTATTTATTGTACCTTTAGCTCAGACATCCTATCTCCAAGTTTTTATTATTTGGGTAAAGCTAGGATAGAAGCTCACTGTGGTAGTCCTACCAATTTAACACATGAAAGAAAGCAGACATCACATGCACAATCCTGGGTCTTCCCTCCCTCCGTCCTAGCCTGTGTCGAGCCTCCCATCTCTCCCGCAATATCCTAACATGGACTCTTTTCACTGCTCAGAACACACAGGCTGCAGGTTTAAAAACTCCAAGCAATGTTTGGGTTTTTCAGATACATTAATATTCTTTTACATAGCTAAGCTGTCAAAGCCATGCCACTAATAAGTGAAAGGGAAAACACAGCCTATATAGCTTATTTTCCCACCAGGACCATTTGCAGTGTTTGTTGTACGGCATGGTTAAGAGGCTATGCTCTTGCCATTAAGAGAGTGGACTCAGGAATCTTAGATCCTTTTCTAGGTCACAGACTTCTTTGGGGACAAAAACTGTCTCTGGATGTCACTTTCCTCGCGTTTTACTGCAATGGGGTGCTTTTGGCACAAAATTGTTTGAGAATCCCCAACACAGAGATGACAGAGGCTGTAATAAATCCTGATAATATCAAATTCTGTGCATACAGCATAACTTAGCAATTTCATCATTCTGTTGTTTCTCTAAATTGTTTTCTCTGAACCATTTAATACCGCCTCAATAAGTATGTAATAAATAAAATGTTGCAGATGAAAAAAGAACCATTAGTCTATCTTGTTCTTGCTATCAATAGGCCTCTGTGATAATTGACAAAAACAAAATACAGATTTCATAATATGATTAAAATTGCCCTTTTAGACCTTCTAACACTAGTGAATTCCAGGATTAAGGTGCTTGAGTAACCTGAATATTGCTCCCTTTGTATGTATGTATTAAGCACTGTATTATTATACACTATTCCTCCCTCTTCAACTTCACCCTCATAACAGAGTACAACCTGAACCTGATCGGGATGCAAGTCAGGATGCAGTGACAGGAACTGCTATCTGTAGCCTCTCCCACCTCCTCTTCATTTTACATAGAAACTGGAAAGTATAATATAAGAAAGAAGGGTCTTGTGGTTACCACAGCTGAATGCTACTCTCAAAAATCTGGATTTTACTCTTGTCCCTTTCTGATGTCTTCTGCAGTGCTCAGGAAGTCAACTGAGCCAAACAGGTAGTCACTAATTGCCTATACCTCCACATTTCTTAGAAGCCTGAACTGTAGCCTCATTCGCAAAAGTCCTGGGCACTCGCAGCTGTAACAGAGCATGGGTCTAAAAAGCTTGGCTTGAGTTAAAGTGCAGTCTGCTACTCAGTAGACTGTGGAGGGGGGTGTGGATCCAAAGAACAAGCCACCCTCATCCAAGATACTCCAAATGGAGCTCCCAAAATTCAGTGGATACTTTTACTCTTAGAAGTCTACACTATTCTTCTGCTCCCCATATGTGAAGTAGGGACAATACAAACTTACCTTAAAGCAATGTTGTGAAAGTAACAGTGATCCAGCCATTATAGTGAAAACACCACAAAGCACAACCGGGAGGAAATGAAAAAATCTGTTTTCAGAGTAAGTCTAAAATAACCTGAAATAACGAAGCCTCATCCACATGCTGAACAATGAGAATGAAACCAGCTATTGAAACCAATCATTTAACAATCTAATAATTTTGTCTGTGCGCTGAAAAAGGCTAAAGTGTGGTAGAAAATACAGAGTGCAAGACAAAGTATATACATAGTGTGGATCCTGACATTTACTACATCTGAATGCTCAGTTTCCCAACCCAAAACTGCGACTTTAGGAAGGAGTTTTGTGTATAAGAGAGAGATTGTCTACTTTTTGTGTTGTGTTTTTCTTTTTTTTAGCAACAGCAAAACAACCCTGAAAATAACAAATCCCCTTATGCATCTTCATATTGATATCCCTCATGACTTATCTGCAGAGCTAAAGCTGACATATCTACTGCACAGACCTCTGTCAGTTAGCTAAAAAAGTAGCTGATGACAATAACAGAATGTAACAACTGTGGATAAACAAGAGGGTATAAAACATTTTATACCAATTAGTTTTACAGCTACATGACGACTGGGGAGAAACCAGGAAACTAGGAGATTCTGGGATGCAGTCCTGCCTGGAGGGGTGAGCACTATGCTAGGCAGCTTTCTATATATCTTCTGAAAAACAAAACAAAAAAATCAACCCAACCCTCCTGCTGATCCCATCTGCACCTCTGACCCCTTGACTTAATGCCATCATCCTCTCCTACCAAGCCTCGTCACACAACAAGCTCTTTTCCCACCCCTTGAAACGAGCACCAAAGCCCTTACTTGGTCAGCTCTTCCTTGGTTCCTGTGGTCTGTTTCTCTACCTCCAAAACCCAAATTCCAGCTACTTTTCTTCCCCCTCCCCACTCTCCACCCCTCGGCTCCCTGTCTCTGCCTCTCTGTCAGGGCTCTTCATCCAAACTCAGCACTGACCCTTCTGCTCCCCATCCGTCATGTTACTGCTCCTGTCTCTGTGTCCTGGCTGCTCCTTCAGCAATGCCTCCTCAGCAGATCTCATTCTCTACCACCTCCAGGCCCCAGCTTCTCTGCTCCCCATTCTCTCTGTGGGTACCCAGCAGATCTCTGTTCCTCTGTGCTTCCCGAACAGTGGGATAGCCAAAGGCCAGACTAGAGATTGCTTCTCTCAGTACCTGTATCCAGAGCCACGACAGATTTCAGGAGCACAAGGATTCAATCCCTGGAAAATACCTGCTCCACTGTAGTCTGCAGCATGCCCAGTACAAATGCACCTTTGGGAAAGACAACTGTTAAAACTGAACACATCTCTACTGACTGTTAAAGATTCAGAATTTGGCTGAACTTGGGATGATTTTAAGGGTGACAAGGCAAGACACTCCTAGAACAAAACTCAGCCCTTAATAAACTTCAAATCCAAGTAACAGGCAAATCACTAGAAATTTAAGTTGTATTTTATGTAGGCAAAACAAATTTTTACTCTAGTCTTACTACTGGAAATGGTTGAAAAATTTCTGCCAGAACAACTCTTGCAAAACTATTTCTGTTCAGCACAGGAAATACCATTCTTCAAGTCTGTCAGAATATTAAGATGAGAGAGGCCATGTAGATCAAGGCAATCCCACCAGGAAGCTAAGCTATGAGCCCTGCCTACAGGCAAGTGCTTTGTCCAGCCCAATTCTGCATCTTTCCAGAGGCACAGTAGAGTTCTCTGGTAAGAGCACTCATAGCATTGACCTCACAATATCATGATTTTTCCTGACATCTGTTTTTTTCTTTTTACATGAGATTTATCACATTAGTCACAGTTCTGATGTCTTCACCAAGATAAACCGCTCTCTTAACATATATTTTGCCTGAGCAAGTACAATCACTTTGGCAGTTATTTTTGTTTCTTCCCACAATTAACTCTGATACTGCCTGAGAAGCTAATTACATCAGAAAAGTAATCAGTATTTTATCCGAGATGCCTTTTCCTGATGCTGTCTTCAAACCATATATATTCAGCTTTCATCACTGCTCACCCTTGCAAACACCCATTATCCAGAACGATCTGCTCTTGAAACAATTGAGACAGTTGATGTTTTCCCATCTTTCTTGATAGGCTGTATCTGTCACTTGATGCTGAAATTTGCAGGGTGCAGATGGTAGTTCCGTCCACACACTGAGGAGTTCCAACACCAGCACTATTGTAACGCATCAGACGAACCCTGATGTACCGAATATAACTGACGGTCTCCAAGTGCAGCTGCATAGAAAGTTCTTTAACTTTTTAAATGGTGCTGTGCTGTCATTAATTAATCCCCCAAAGGAATAAACTGGTACTCCAAGTATCAGTCTGCATCATTCTCAATATTTTACGTCTGCCTATTTCTCCCATCTTCTGGAGAGCTACATGTCTTCCACTTTATTTTGATTTTGTAACATAGTATTGATTACTTTACTTTGATATTATTCTGTACCTTTTACTTCTGCTTGAAAACAATTTACAAAAACAGAGGAATCAACGACTTAACACAACCCTCAGCATCTTTTACTGTAACTTCTTCGTTTGCTTTGTTCAAATTCAGCCTCATTTTTCTAGGAAGGCTGGGTATAGTAAAGAACCAAAGACTTGAATAAAAGACTTCCTAACTTTATTAATGCCTACTCAATCCAATAATCAAAGCTAGGCATTACCTTTATTTCACCGTTGTATTACACAAAATTGTGCTACTACATTGCTTTTAAAAAAATATGTAATTTTCTACCACTCTAATTTTGGTCTATTTTAATTAAAATCATAAAACCAATAATTCTTAGACTCATTTATCTGATTGCTCTCCTCTTTCAGCAATGGTCATTACATCTATGTCTTTCAATCCCAGTATACTTATCAGTTGTTTTTATCTTCCTCAGTTCTACTGGGCAACACAAGATCATTTGCATGCCTTATTTCTTTGTCGTACAAAGTTTACAGGGAAGTAATTTGGTGCCTCCTATTCTCCCACTTCAAACTAACAATAAAATGGGTGAAGTCAGAAGATACTTATTTCACGCTTCCTTACTTTTGGGGCAATTACCAACAAATTACATTTTAAGAATAAAAGAGAATTTTCAATAAACGTAGTCAAGCTAAAGAAGTCTGAGAGTATTTTTATAATACTTATGTCTTTTGCTCCAGCAGAGAGACCCCAATTCAACAGCAACAGCAAGAAAGGGGAAGCAGGCTGACGTACAACGCATAGAAGCAGCTCTTGGAGCAGCCAAGCTTCCTGGAAGGCAGTGCTAACAGTTGGCTCATGTTTTCAAGCAGCTAGCTACAGACACTATAGAAATCGTTACTGCTAGCACAGGATGAGACGGTGTAACTTTAGGTTACAGGAGACTACAGTCTTTGATACCTGTATTCAGTTTCAGGTTACAGCCCTCACGCTAAGAGCTTGAGTTGGGCACATCCTTATCATCTGTGGCATCATCATCCCATATCATCCTTATCAACTTACCTGCTCCCACCCTTGTACCTGGGTCACCTCACCAGAGAAGCCATTTGGGAGGTGGTAAGGGAGATGCCACCCTGGAAGGCTTATCTGACTATGTATTAAGGAAAACTCAGATTAGTGGAGAGCATGTGGATTGGAAGAACAGACACACACATCCCAGAATACTCCCTTGTTCTTGTGTAATCAAAGCCTGTCCTTCACAGGGAGTCGTTCTGGGGCAGTGATTGTGCTATTTATCCTAGAACAGCTCTGTAGGTAGGCTGCCATGCTGCACAGTGCAACACGCATACTCATAATACAGCCCAGTGGGAAGCAGGCACAGGGGACACTTCCCCAGTGCTCTCCAAGCCTTTTAAAACTGCACGTAAAAGTAACAATGGCATGTAAAAAGTACTTTGGCCAAACAGTAGAAGTACTGGGTAAACATGCCTCATAGCTCCTCCAAGTCTCCCATAGGAGCACTTAAATGAAAAAAAAAAACTAGGTAAACTTTGGTATGTTTTGCTGAGTAAAATCCTCATATATCCAAGTTTTTCTCCTCACACATTTGGCAGATTTTAAGATGTAAATTATAATCCTGTGTGGATATACAGGAAAATGTAAATGTTGCAATTGAACATAGACCTCACGGGCCTGGTGTTAAATCACAGAAACTTGGGTTACTGTAGGGTCATCAGAAGCACAAAGGCAGTACAGTTATGTTGAACGGCAGAAGTAGCATGTCATCTATTTTGGGACTACTTTTTTCCTATATCCTTGATTATAGTATGCATGGAAGCCTGAGTATTTCCTGAAAATGGCAATGCATACTGACTTCTGTTTTCACAGTCAGTGAGAAAACAAATATAAGGCCAAAACTGAATTCCTAATTCAAGCCAAACTCCAACAAGACTTTTCAGAAAAAAGGCAGAAAGGAATCTAACATTTTTGGTTTAGTTACTCATCCTACAGGTTTGATTTTGTTATATATTTGTGGTTACTAACAAGCCTCTAGTGGGCTACAGTTCCCAGTAATTAATGTTTATTTTTTCCCCTTTTTCTAAATAGCATACATTTTGGCTCTTGTGTTCTTACACAAAGATATATACAAACATGTAAAAAGGGGAAAACAATGTATTTTATTCTGAGCTAACAAGCTCTGTGATTTCAGAAAACAAAGGACATACAAATTATATACCAGAGCTTACAGTTCTATATAACTAGTAAAAAAAAAAACAAAAAAACCCCCCAAAACCAAAACTAGGAATCATTAAAACCTAACTGATTGGGGAACACATCAACTGTAAAGAAAAAGCAGTGTAGAGAGATAATACACTTCTATCTGGCCTCAGAAAAAGTTCAAATGCAAATACTTGTTTTATTTTTAAAGCAATTTTACTTTTTGTTCTTCAACGTATACCTTATTAAATTAAAAATTAGATACTGAAAACTCCAAAGTTAGTAGTTTGGAAAAAGATTAACAGCAAACTTAATCATACTTTGGGAGTACAGTTTCTATTTATTGAATGCTAAATGGATCTGAGAGAAGAAAAAGGGAAAAATTGCGAAGAATGATGTCTCACAGATTACTTTCCCCTCATATAATTTTTAATAATAAAATGGAAGTTTTGAGGTGGAAGGAAAAATTGACATTTACTGACATTTAGCAGTTAAAATGTAATCCTTCCAGAGAATGAATAGCAGAAGAAGGTGGGGGTGGAAGAGAAGGGAATCAACTTCTGCCCTGATTACACAGAAGAAAAAAGTTAAAAAGCGTGGAATAAACTGAATGAAAGCACAAAACCACGAGTATTTGCTGACGAAGTTCTCCCAAGCATGGGGGAAGATGTCAGAGGTCCCAAGAATACTGATTTTGGGCTCCCTAGAAATATTCCCTACAAAACAAGCAGTCAGCTACAAGCCATTAATGGTAATCAGTCATACCAAACTGGAAGAGAGATCATTGCTCCTGATGTCTCAGTGGCAGTAATTAGTGACCAATACACACTAACACATAGCTCAGCATCTGCATAGGATTCTATGTATTTGTTTAGGAAAATGCTTTATAAATTTAATTAACCTATTTTTAAAAAGCAAATAGAAAATAAGAAAATCCCCCTGAGTTTTGTAGCAGGGACACCAATCACCCTATGTAGATGCAAGCCGAAATGCAAAACAGCCAAGATTTCTGTATGATCATGCAACAAAACGTGCATAGGAATCTAAAGATTGACTACGGTCCAAAGGTATAAGGTATTTTGATTAGTAACTTGCTGATTTAGATTAAATGTGGTATGAAAGTGTAAATTCTCTTGATTAAAGTTAATTTATTTTTTAATTAAAGTTTAAGTATTATTTGAAGGCTTGAACAGACAGCTTAAGACAACTCAATGCAGCCTGATTTCTCAGTAGTGTCACCACATTAGAAAAGTCATTCCTCCTTTTAATCATTTCAGGTTAGGTAGTTGAAACTGAGGGAGATCTACTCTGGTGAACTCTTTTATAAAAAACCCCAATGTACTAGGGAGATTTGAAAGATATCATCCTTCAGAGAAGGTGAGGAACCTTTGGGTAATAAGAAGCAATCATAAAACAGAACCTTGATTCATATTAATAATATATTAACAGTGCTAATGTCAACCAAAGAGCATTTAATGCTCTTGTGCACATAAAGGAGTAATGACATGCAGTTGTCTACTGGTAATCCCCTACGCAGCAGGAAACCAAGTGAAGATGGAACACATTAACATCATTAATTTTTAATATAAAACAGTGCAATGTTCCTCAGTGATGTAGGTGGTGTGTTGCACACATGAGAAGTTGGTGACTAGCAGTGATACTAATAATACCTTCCCCTACCAAGTCATCCCTATTTTAACTTGCTCAAATGCAGGTCAGTAGATCAATTTTAAAAGACAGAAATGACCATTTTGGTCTGCTGAGTCAGAGCATCCTCAAGAAACAGAGATGAAGAAACCATATCTGGAACACACAGGCCTTGTGTTAGAAAACAGTTGTTCAGCACACAATAAAAAGTCATAGCACACTGAATGGGCTCAGATGTTTGAGTTTAGAAGGTATACGTGAACAAAAACAGAGAACACCAATCTCCTCATGACCTTTGATTCTTGGGATAGATGGGAAAGATGACATGTGAGAAACTCCACATTCAGTAGTATCACGGATGCTTTCCCATCCTGTCTTTAGAGGACTGCCACACAGCCCTTTCTCACACTGACACTACCCAGGCTCCACGCTCAAACCGTTCTCCTCCTCCAAAACTGCCCTCCTGTGAAACATGCTCCTTTACTTGTAGGATGCAGGCAAACTCCTGCTTTAGTTTTTAAATTAAACAGTCCTACACAGGTATTCGCTCATATTGCCAAAAAATCAAGACTGTCACAGATACCAGGAACCAGTTTGGGGTATTTTGATTTAACAAAAAATTATTATTGCTGTGTTGGATGTTTTATTGAACCAACACTTGTGAGAACTTTCTCCATATTTCCCCTGTGAGACTTGGCTTTTGTGCACAAACACACAACATTGAAGTCATTCACCCTCCCTCACACCTCCACAACAGTGATTCAGACAGCAGAGAGGTGGGAAAGACTCAGAATTAATTGCTCTTGTATGAAGTCTTTTATCAATAAAGTATATTGCTCTTTTCTCCTCCTCCCTACTGCAGTAAGAGGTTAATTTTTATTGATCTTGAGTATCATGTCACATTTTTCAACGGCAACAGGCCTAGCCCAAGTCAAGGCAGTCACACTCACCTGCCAAAACAGAGGCATGCCAGGCAATCAGGGTTTCTGAAATGAAACTGGAACTGAAAGTCACTCTCACACTCCCTCCAACTTAGAGGCCTTTAATCAGAGCATCTCAGCAACAGGAAAAAGTCGTTACAGAGCTGAGAGACTGGAGGAAAATTCCACTTGATACCAATCCACCAGAACTGAGACTGTTTCTAAATTAATTGACCTTTCCTCATCTACCACTCTCACTTTGTCAACAGTCTGCTTCCCTGCACTCCGGTGCTGAAAAACCTGTGAGATGCTACTTTGTAGGTTTCCAAACATAATCAACTGAAAAATGACCCAACTAAATGTGGTAAACCTGGTAAAACACCTAATTCCAGTAGACAAGACAGCTATCCAGAGATTTTGCCCTTTGTAAGAATGGCTTGTGTACCATGAACTCCAGTGTAGAGCCAGATACTTGTTCAGAAAGTGACAGAAATAAACGGTAAGAATACAACCAGCTATCAAAAGTGGGTTGCGATTCTAAGTTGCAGATACAAAGCTTAGTCTTTAAAAGTCATTAATAGGCATCAAAAAATTGAATTAAAACCATATCTGCATTTAGGTACATGATTTCATCATGTTTTTCAGCCAGTTTAAAGCATTAACTTCCCATTTCTCTAAAGTTTCAGCTTCTGGTTTTAACTGTCTTCAGCAGTTGCTTTTTACCATCATTTCTATTAAAGGCAAAAACAAGCAGCAGAAAGTGCCCGAAAAGAAGTTTCAACAACATTATACTGTTTGCATTTCCATGGCCCAAGTCTGATAAAAGTGCTTTCCTGCCCTGCCCTTCATAAGAGGAAGAAATTAAAAAAAAAAAAAAATATTTTAGATATGAATAGCCGTTGTGGAAAACCTATTTCACTTTATGTTTACACCCTAGTTTAGACAAGAACAACTTGCCGAGGAAGACACACCCTTACATGAAACTTATTATGCAAGCAATGGGCATTACCCAGAGCTACAGCCATCTGCAAAGCTGACACCAAAGCTCCACTTTCCTCTCCTTGGACAGGAGGATATTTTACACCTGCAGCAGCAATACACTTAACACAAGACAAGCAACAAGATGCCTTCTGAAGCTCACGGTTTCATTACTTACCGTGGCAGTTTTGTAACTGTAAGTTGTAACAACAGGATCTAGAAGACCACAGCCAAATTTGTACAGTATATTGAAAATAGAGGGGTTTTCTTCACATTTGCAATACTCAGAGAAGCGCTTTTTTCTCTCAAGATCTTTACAGCATCACTACCACTCAGCTCCTGAGGCAATGAATTTCACAGGTTAACTATGTATCAGAAAATACTTTTAAACAATGCAATTTTCCAAGGTCAATAGGAGCGAGGCTTAGTTCCCACCTAAGGGGATGGGTGCCTCAGAAAACCCATCTGAGCAGGTTTAATTGGAGCAGGTTTCACATTACCGGGCAAGGTAAAAGGACTGATCATTTTTCACGTTATCATTCATAAGCAGACATTGAACATGGGTCAAAGAATAGACATCTACTCTCCTTTATCACAAACTTACTGCTGCAGGTTTTGCACGTATGCAAGTGCTATTTTGTTCACAGAAAAACTCTTAAAAAAGCAGACAACAGAGCAGCGCCCTTCAGAACAGAGGGCTTGAAAGAACAGGAAGCTTCTGAGCATCAAGGAACCATCAAGCCCTGTCACCCTCCCAAATGTCAAATTTTGACTGTAAATTGATTGGAAAGGGAAGAGTAGAACAAAATGAAAGGCTTTTACTCTTCACAAAGACAATGGAGACGTTGTACTGTAGCGTGGCTGCAGCAAGGGCCTCTACCGTGGCAAGGCAGCTGAGCCAGAAAATGCAGCCCCCTCCCCTCCCCACCTTCGAGCACTGACATCTTTGGTGTTAACAACTCCGTTGCTGTGGAAACCAGACTGCTTTTGACAAAGCCACATTGACTAAAAGCAACATGTGGGAAATGGAATAAGGCCCCGAGAGAAATTAATCCTTTACAGGAAAAATAAATAAATACATTTTTGGTTAAAAATGAAGCAAGTAAAGGATAGTATTTCTCGTCATTACAACTCCAGGCGAGGAGAACACTGGCAGCTATAGCAGTACCAAACGCCAGGCCTTGTGGCACCACAAACGGGATTTTAAGGACTCTTCATCCCTGAATTATATGGTAGATTTGATGCTAAGGAGTACACAGGAGTCCCATGCAGAACACAGGTGTGCGAGGCAGCTGCTCCCTATCCAGTTTTTAACTGCTCTCCTTTGAAATCAAAAGTAAAAACCAAATCCACCCCACAGTATAACAGAAACCAACTACAGTTACAAATCACTACTCAAGTGCTTTCATAAGGCTTACAGCTGATTCATACCTAGGCAAACTACTCACCCCAGCCAAAATTTCACCACACAAGAAAGTTCAGTGGATGAAGAGCATGAGTCACTCTACACCCTGCCACTTCCAAACAGTTTATATATTTTAGAAGTGCTGTCCAAAAAACCAAACAAAAAAAAGTTTTTCTGAGCTCTCCCCTTACAATGGGCTTAATAAATCTGTCTTCAGCCCTAGCTGACTTAGATCCCAGGAGCTGCCTTAGGGCCTGTTACTTGGAATGCCAGCATACTTAAGAGAGTATTCAAGAAAAAAAAAAAAAATCCTGGGAAAAAGCCCATGGAGAAAAGCCAGAGTTTGAACTGGCAAGACTTAAGATCTGTGAACAGTGCAACTTTAATAAGACTGGCTACTTAGCCAGAACATCTGAAATTGCTCGTAAAGATGGTGTATTCAGGGTGGTTTGTTTGGGGATTTTTTAAGCAAGTTCAGCAAGCAAACTTTTCTGGAGGAAAAATTAATTTTACACAAATTTAATATTTGCTTTTTCTCTTAAAGCAGGCCATGAAAGCTTCAGTGCAAAATGCAATATATTACAAAGATTCAGGAACTAGGAGGCCACGTGTGATTTACATGCTGAGCAAGAATTCTCTCCCCCTTCATGCCTGAGGCATTAAAATACTGGAGCATTATAGCTTAATCTCATTTGCGGAGCTTTGAATCATCTTAAGTGCTTAGGAAGTCTGTGTAAAATACCACAATCCATGCAGTTTATACACTCTAATCCAGACAGACTGCACCACCAGCTTTCACTGGTGATGATGGAAAGAAGTTCTCACGGTTTTCCAGTTCAGTAAACAGGTCATCTACTCTCCACCTCCAACACTGGCCACATCTCTGCCACTTTCCTTTTCATGAATGTCACCATGTTTTCTTACAGTGTAAGAGCCACAACGCAAACAGTTAAAACAACTCCACTGTACCTAAAGAAATGAGGATAGCTATGCAGACAGCTATACTGTTACTATTAGAATATTACACACGATCCTAAGGTCTGGGGTTCTAAAGACATATTTAACATGGAAAAATTCCATAACAAGGAAACATATGTACATCATATGAGAAATGGAAACTTTTTCAGGGTCAAGCAAATAGTAGCTGCAAAAATATTTAGGGATGCAAAATGTTGCATATGATTATGTAAATAAATCAATGATTGCTTTTTTTTGAAAAAATAATCACTGTATACAGTTAAAGAGATTAACACAAAAGAGTCTTTATATGCAAGAGATTCATCTATTAACTTTCTCAAATTCACATTGGCTCTTCCTCCCAATGACAGTGACGTCTTCTTTCTCTATGCTTCCCATGAATTTATCACACCATGAAAATAATCTCTTTGTTCTGTTGAGACTTAACTGGCAGCAAGCTATCACAAGAAGTCATTTATTGTCAGACCAGGCTGCCCTTACACAGGGTACTACCACAGCCAGAGGAAAATACATTAAGGAAAAAAAGATGCGTGTGAGCCGTGACATTCAGGTGTGGCTCTGATTCTTCCCAAATTATAAAAGATGTTATCAGGTTTTTCCAGTCTGGGCATCTCTCTAGATGGTACTATCATAACTAAATGAGGCTGAAGTACACTTGTCTTGTAAATGAACTTTAAAATTCTTGCTTATTGTTTCCTTGCACTACAGCTGATTTGCAAAATCCTGTTATCTGTAATGAGACTTCCAGCTAGCATGAATCAGTGAGGTTTTACTTTAGTTAAATGGAATAGGAGGATTTAGACTCTAAAGGGAGGAGGGAGAGACAAAGGGAAGGGTCTTCTAGTCGAAAGAGGGTGTCAAGCGATTAGTCGTGTCTGACTGATACGCACAGGTGCTCTCCCTTTAAGCACCTTCCTTGCAGTTGAGATAAGACACATATCTATAATACTTTCTCAGATCTTTGAACCCGGGTGAAGGCAGGGGAACACACCTTGATCTTCCCAAGCTTTGCTGTTACACAAGTCAGGGTATAACTTGTGCCAGCTTTCTAGTAGACTGGAAGAGAACACAGAAGGTGCCACGTAGCCTCAACATAGTTTTGTTTTTTCAAGATGACTTAATAGTTTATGGCATTTGCCTTTCCATTTGCACTTTTTAGGCTTAATAAACTGCCACTGAACCCAGTAAGAATTTACTACACATGGTTTTATTATTTCAGACCAAGCTCATCTTTTTTTTTTTTTTTTTTTAATTATTTGCTGTATTTCAAATAAGGAAAAGACCAGTCAAGAATGTCAGATCTTCAAAGTAAACTGATGAAGTCCACCTTTGTTAAATTAACTAGTCCAACTGACACTCTGGAAGGTGCCATTCTGGCCCAAATACGTACAAAGTGCTCAAAGACTCAGGTCTTGAATGACTCACTGGTTTAAAAACAATTCTTGTAGCAGTAGAAACGACCCACTTTTTAATCGACTGAATGTTATTTTAGGTATTTTATGCATATTTACGTAATACTTGCCAAGATTGGCACTGAAGGATAAAATTCAAGGACCAGTCTCATGCTATCCATATTTTAAGTACTCCTCCATACACTGGGGGCTGCCATTTAACTAGAACTTTTCTGAACTCCTATTCATTCTACGCTCTGTCTGGCTTTGATCTACAACACATTGCTCCTGGAGTTTATTACTCACACTCAGCTGTGTTACTGACACTGAATTTACTGTCGCATGAGATAAACCAGTATAAATAGGCTGCAGGAAACATGGTAGGTAAGAGGGAACTACAGAATACTTCACTAGAAAGTGCTAATTTACCCCTGAAACATACATCACTCCAGTAAAGCAAGAGCTCCTTCATCCTGCACAAACCCTAACCAACAATTACACTTGGTTCCCCTGAATTCCCACAACAGTTCTAGCTTAGTACAATTATTCTTCCTTATTATTCTTAGTACATTATTCTTCCTTATTGTGAAAATGTTGAAATGTTTCATTCCTAATCTGGCGTAATTTTCTTCTCTTCTAAAAATGCAACCTATAGAACTAAGAAGATTGTTAACATTTCCTATTCTACAATAAATAGTCAGCCTAAAATAACCTTCACTTTCACTGCGTGCATTGCCTTCTCCACTGCTGCATTCTTTTCCTTGATCATCATCTTATTTCAGGCAATAAACAAGGTATTTTAAAAGTACCAGCTCTTCAGATAACTTGCAAAACAGATACTTTGGACTGTACAGTCTCCCGTTTGTGAGCAATCATGACCTGACTTCATGGTACTCTAACTGAAAACAGATTATCCAGCAATTAGCTTACATGATGTAGTATTATTTAACGTAATCAGAAACACTAAAATTGAGTGAGAGACAGAAACGTAGCTCAAGACTAAATGAAGTTAAGGTGATGCAGAATGACTATCTTTCTCCACGACGACTCCACTTTGGAAAGCAGAACAACATTCTCTATGTAGTACCATGTGTGGTTTTCAAGAACCATTTCAGGAATGATTTTTCTTTGCAAAATTTCTTTCTCCATTACTGTTTTCCTTCCTTCTGAGCACAAAGTTATGCTAATATTCTTACGGATAACAGTAGAGCCTCCTACTCTATGATTATCATTTATATCATTCACCAAAAGTTCCTTAAATCTAAAAGGCAAGCAGCCTGTTCATTTTTGTGTTTGCTTTTTGCTTTATTTAACTTTCAGACTTTACCTGTTTGTCTTCAAATCAGGAAGTCATGTAGACTGTATTGTTCGCACTTAGCAGCACAGGACATTTTCCATGAGGCAGGTCAGGGCTTAACTCACTATTTATTCTGGAGGGTAAGACCTATGAACCAGTGGGTCCATTCATATATACTCTGCCTTAACCCAGAAGTCTCAGATGACTGGAAGGCAGCTGCAGTATATGGTGCATATGCACAGTGCTTAGGGGAGAAGCACTTTACAACTGCTATACTGTTATTCAGGAGAGTTTTCATATCAAAAGTACCAATACACTCATATCCAACATACTTTCTTTTCCTGAAGTTCCAGGGTCTTTGTTTTGCTGCTATGCCTGAATTGTCCTTCCTTTTCTTCTCCTGGAAATAAGCAACATCTGTTTACTGAAGGTGAATGGTGTGCCAACAACATGTAACACTGTTTTTACATCCTGAAACATCCACCAAAATCCTGAAGCTGCAGAGAAGTCCCAGTACCCCAGCAGAACACTCTCTAGCTCTCTTTTCTTGATCCCAACTCTGTCTGAGCCCTTTCTACCATCTTTCACAAAAATAAAGCAGGTCATCAAATGCATTGAAATATTATTTTGACACCACTTAGCAGGAATTTGTGCCAAAGAAAAAAACAAAAAAAAAAAGAAAAGAAAAAGAAGTGAGGGAAAAAAAGAAAAACAAGGAACCGTAGGCTGGGGGTTTTTTTAATGGGAGGCAAGTCCCAGGAGTCCACATTTATTCTCACAGGTAGTCAGCTATTTTGGTCTCCTCCTCTCCCTAAAACCAGGGAGGATTGTGAAAAACAGCAGAGAACCCTCATGTTGCTGACAGTGTTAAAGGAGTGGAGGTTAAATTTTAGCCCCAAAAGGTAAAGTGAACAGAAGGGGGCAGCCTGGCAAAGAAGAGATAAAAATAGAACAGTGACTAGACTTCACTTGACTGCTATTTCTGGATCAACTATGGAAAGAGATCCGAGAAGGTTTTCTATTTGTAAGGGAGAGAGAGACCAAAACAGAGTTGCATTCTAGAAGGCCACAGTCCTGCACAGCAGTTTTCTTTATGCTTCTACTTTTCTAAATCCCTGTGTTCTCACCGTTTGGAAACAGTGCTGTTCAGCCAAAATGTCATTATGCGTCTAAGTGAGTAACCAGATTAGATTTTCTGGAGCAGGACAGCAATGTGTGTGGCATTTCAATCTAAGAGAAACAAAGCTGACAGCACATTGTAAAAGCATGTAGCAAATCACAAGGCCAAGCAGAGCAAACTAAGCCACATAATACTTTAGGAAAATAACCAAAGCCCTGCAGTACCTCTGAGAGGATGTCTTGTGTTTTCCCACTCTAAAATGATTAGTGGAATTCTAACTAGTTCCAATTATGGCCACAGACTAAAGACGACAACAGAAACCTCCCAATTCCAGTATGTAGTGCTTGACTGACACATGGCTCTGGGGACGAATGTTTCTGCCTGTTCGAGCCCTTTCCTTTCGAGTACCTCAGTTAAAATTCCTTCCATTGAGTAATTTCTATCCAGATCCTGGCTGTGCTGGCTGTGTTCCCATATAAAAGAAAACCTGCAGGCAGAAAGCAGTGCCATCTGCCAAGTCAGAAGCTGCTTTAATGGGCGAGTTTGGTGTGAAGGGGAACAGACTATTACGCTTTATCTTCAGGAGCAGAAGTGATGTTTTTCCTTTCCCAGGAGCAGGTTACAGTGAGCACACTCATACCTGAAGTATTCGTCCACAAATATACATAGATCTCAATGGATACTGCACAAGCAACCTCCAGAAAAAAAAAAAAAAAAATCCATCCAGCATCCCTTTTTTCCTGTTCAACCTGCAATTCAATCTTTACATTTCTCTTTACCTGTCAGACCACTCTTTTTTTTTTCTTGTGACAGTTTCATCAGCCTCCACTTTCTATTCCTGTAAGTGAATGACAGCCCTGCCATCACACCTAGGAAGTATGAGCAGTGGCAAGGCAGAAACGCCAAGGCCCTATTGTCCCTACACAGAGAATTCTGCACTGAAGCTGTTTCTGAACATTTTTTTCCCAAGTTTCTTGTCCCTTTTCCATAACTGTTTTGACTGGATGGTTTGCTCTGAAGTCTCATCTGGAGCAGGTTTAGGACTTTTGTGGCCCAGTTCAGGTTTCACAAGAACCAACAGAAAAACTTCCACTGAATACTTCATCCTTGCAAATATCTTCAGGGCTAGGAAAAGATCTTTCTATTCTTGCCAATTAACCAAGCACAGTTTTTATCCTTCCTTGTTGGGCAATCTTCTCATTAGAACATCTTTGGAGAGAATA
The DNA here is from genome assembly GCF_026419915.1 of Harpia harpyja. NCBI lineage: Eukaryota > Metazoa > Chordata > Aves > Accipitriformes > Accipitridae > Harpia > Harpia harpyja. The sequence goes on from NC_068969.1 coordinate 5,940,461, forward strand.
GCGGATTCTCTCCGGGCTGCTGGCAGTTTTACTTAATTGCATATTTAACTTTTTATTCAGCACTTAAACTCATAACGATGAGAAATACATACATGCAAGCACCAAACTATCATCTGCCATTTAAACTCCCTAGAGAACTCATAAACATCTTAATATTTCTGTCCCTTTCAGAAGAAAAGTGCACACATTCTACAGCTAGGGTGGGGGGAAGATGACAAACACATATATAATGTAATTTCAGTGATATATTAGCCATTACTGACAAAACTCCAGTTTCAGAAGGGAGGGGGTACTTCAGTCCTTAATATATTTTAAAAGTTCTGAAAAAATCAGCCAACTCAATCAGTGCTAAACAGAAACTGGTATTATAGTATCCACTTACTATAGGTTCCTCCTCCCCATCAGGCAGAGAACATTCTGTCAGGGCACAGCAACTTTACCTCTCTTCTCCCCCTCCCCAACTCTGAGTGCTGAATTAAAAAAATATTTTACAGATGCTAGTACCCATAGGAATGTATTTCCTATTTGATTCCACAGCAACAGAATTTGCTCTGGAACACACTTGTTGCCACTGGATTGTGCTCTGGAATGGCAACTTCCACTTCAAAATGCTTCCAGCCCTTACGACTGCAAAACCTTTTAAGTATGAATGGTCTATAATCAGCAACAAAGCCACTGAAGTCTTCAGAAACAGCAGAACAGCTTTAGTACTAACTATTATCCTTCATCACAGTATGCAAAGTATAGAAATTAACGTTGATAGCACTTCAGAAGGATCCGATTAATGGATCACCTCAGACTTGTAAAAACCTGACGCTCCCCTGTGCAGGCGCAAACCCCCAGTATTTCTAGTCTGCTTTCCAAAACCTCCCGTTTCCCCATGATAAAACTTCTGTGAGTCAGCTATGTGAAGCTAATACAAAAACCAGTGTGACAAAGAAAATGAGAGTGTTGGAAACGTGAATTAATCAGCACGTTATTGTATTATAAGCTTTTCTAGTTCCTCTATTAAAAACCTTTTCAATACAGAAAGCTACCAGATATTTCCAGGCTGCTCTATCAAAGTGCAAAGGCTTTGCTGGCGATAGCAGTTCTAGCTTGGTAAAGGTAAGACCGTACCCAGACCTTGGCAGACCTTCCAGCTGACCACTAGCATATTTGTGCTGCTGTCGGCAAACATGGAGTGTGAGATTTAAGAAAAGGAAGGGTACCTGTAAGCCTTCTAGACATCCCACCTAATCAGATTAACACTGGCAAGGACTCAGTAACATTCTTAAGTAATTCTCATGACAATTACTTCAGCTGGTTTTCAGTCTTAACATACAGAACCATCCCGGTTCTCATTTGGGCTGCTTTTTCTAACGATGTGGTTTAAAAGCATCAGGGAAACATTCAAGTTTAAAAGCTGCAGAGCAAAAGGCAGGCAACCTTTATGTTCTCTAATGAATGGTTATTTATTGCTCCATTTATTTAAGTGGTACTTATCATCATAAATATCTACTAAACTTACTTGCCATACTGGTGTAATCAGTGCTTTCCCAGGTAATACCCTTGTGTAAATGCATTGCAAAAATAAAGAGGAGAGTGAGTAAACAACTAGAAATGCCCCTTAAGAAAAGTCTTCAAAGGGAGGAAAGCCTGAAGACCAATGAACATTTAAATACTTCCCAGTTTAGGCCTATTTCATTGCACAAGATCCAAAATAGTTTCCTTCCCAAGTATTGCATAAGAATTTCATTCAAAATCTAGCAACTTTTCTCACAGAACACACCAAGACACTGTTCTCTCCCCCGCTTTTTTGTCTTTTAAATATGAACACGAGCATTTCACAGCTGATAACATTCTCCTGGAAGCTCAGACAGAATATTCTGGAAAAGACTCAAGTTTGGACTACAATGGTGTAAGTAATAGCAAACATCTTCACATATTCAAATTCTTCATGCAGCACTCTCTGTAAAATGCAAACAACACAACAAGTAGCTTTTACAGGGCTTTGGAAGTGAACTCTGGCCTCCAAGCCATAAATAAGGAAAAAAAGAAAAAGCCTACATACCTTCAAAGCACATTTTTGGCCTGTCTCCTTGTTGAAACACTCCAGTACTTTGCCGTTGATTCCTAACCCTAGCACCCGTTTGGAGAGTTTGTAGTCATCTGTAACTGCATGTTTTTTTATCTCCAGTTTGACATGGGCCGCTCCCCCAGGCAAGGATTTCACACTGCTCTTGCTTTCCACGTGACTCTCTGGCTGAGATTCCTGTTCACCTTCACTTTGTTCCATATCAGGGAAGAGTCTGAGATGACAGAAATACCCAACAGATTCCCTGTGGGGTATCCTCAGAGTCCCTCCTCTTAGGTGATCAAACCCACTGCTTCAAACAGTCCATTTGCTCGCCATTTAGTCCTGAGTAAAAACGTAAACCAGTATTAGCAATTGATGTCAACTAACCGTTCTCCCACCTCACTACTTTTCTCTCTTCCTTTTTTGAACAAGATGACCAGGTGCTAGTGAGACCAAAAGCAGAGGTTGACCTCAGGAAAGCACACTTTGTTTAGCCTTACAGACCAGTCACCTCAGTTCCAATATACACAGCGATCAGTCTGCAGTTATAAATTACTGCTTTTACTGCAACAAGCGCCTGCGCTGAGTCTTGGACTTAAGTCTTACTTAGCTAAGCTCTGTACCACAGAGCAGAGAGAGCCTCTGCTTCAAGGAGCTTATGAACCTGCATCAACTTCTTGCCTCAACTTTTTATGTAGAAATCTCCGCAGTGGTCCCCTGCCTCATCTCGACGCTCCAAGTTACGCAAGAGAACCACAAATACCTGGATTAAACCCCAGAGGGGCACCACCTGGGCACACATCGGACCTGATGCTGAGCCAGCGCTTACCAAACTGCCCTCGTCCACAGAGCGAGGGGCAGGTGCAGCGTTACTTAGGGGACCGTCAAACCACCTAAAAACTCGGGTACGTCGAGATGCAACGGTGTGGCTCCCAAAGGCGAGGAGCTGCCTGACCCCGCTGGGGACCAGAGGGCCTCTGGCCTCTCAGGAGCATAGGCCCGGGGAAGGTACCGGTGCCAGGGCCTCCGAGCCCCGTTAACACCGCTGAGCCACGAGCAGGCGAAGCACGGCGGGGAGGCTGAGGGCCGTTCCTCACGCCGTGGGGCTGCCGGGCCCGAGGCCTGCCCCGCAGACAGCCGCCCCGGGCGAGGGAGCAGCTCCCTCAGTGAGACCCAGCGGCGGGGCGGCTCCCCCAGCCCCCCCCCCCTCCCCGCACTGCGAGGCGGAGGGCGGGAAAACCCCGAGGCGGGAAAACCCTGAGGTGAGGTGAGGTGAAGCGAGGCGAGGCAGACCCCACGGGGGGGAGATTGGGGGGGGGGGGGTGGTAGCGGAGGGTTGACGGTGGGGGAACTCCACCGCCGAGCCCCGCCGGAGGACGGTTACCTGCCTGTGAGCGGCGCGGCGCGGCCCCAGCCGAGGCTTCCCGGTGCGGAGTCCCGGAAGGCGGGGTTCTGCCTGGGCCCGCCCCGACGCCATGGGCAGGTGCGCGCCGCCTTCCTCCCCCCCTCCGCCGCCGCCGCGCTGAGGCGAGACCGCCCGCGGCGGGGCCCGGACCGGCCCGACCCCGGGGGAACCGTGAGGTTCCCCCGGGGTCGGGCCGGCCCGTGCCCCGCAGGGGCTGGGAGGGGAGCGGGAGCCGCCTCATCGGGGCTGCGTGGGGCAGGGCGACAGGTTGCCCCGGGGAAGGACGAGCGGGTGGCGGGGAACATCCCCTGCGTAGGGCGGTGTTTTTAAGGTATTTATTGAGGTAAACGGCCCTGCCGGAGGGGGAGCGGTGGGGGACGAAGCTGCCTCGGTGGCTCCGGGCTTGTGCCGCAGCGCGCCCGCGCGGTGGCGGGGAGGGGAGGCCCGGCCCGGGGCACCGCCGGCCCCTTCCCCCCCGACCGCTCGTTTTAGGAAGGGGAAAGGACTGACGCGTTCTTAAACAGTAAGGCTGTTGCTACGGAGCGAAGCATTGGGACTCGATGCTGGACAGACTGTGATCCTTCAGGCGCTATGGCTACCGAAATAGTCGGTGCTGTTATTAAAGACGACCTTTTCTGCCAAATAAGCCGACAGTATTTCTTTGTGCTTTTGTATGCACAGTCAGGATATTAAAAGTGATGGTTCCCACAGCAACTGTCGCTCCTCGCTGGTGCACGGAGTGTAGTTATAGGGATGTGAAATGCTGAGTTTTTCCTACATGTGAAGATGAGTCATGCATTGAAATGGAGCTGTACTTGTATCACTGGAAAGAGCTTAAAGTTCACATGCTTTACGAGTTAAAAATACATTTGTCATTTTACATAACATAATGGCATCTGGAGTTCTAGCGGTTCAGAAAATAATTAAAAGGGCTAATGAGTCCTTTCTCCAAGGGATAAAAAGTAGTTCAACTTAGCAGGATGCAGATCTGCAGTATATCTATTGCCTTGTGATGTGATGCTACAGCTATTCTGCCTCAGGTTTCCCTTCCAGGCTTTCAGCAGTTCAGCTACTGGAGGGCCTGGTCCCCTGATTCAGTTCACCTACTCTGGGCAATAAAAGTCCCAGAGGAAATCTGTTGTTCCCAACCTTTCCTTCTCAGGTTTGGCTTCCAGCCTTCTTAGGCTTTGCACCACCTCCCACTGTGGCAATCTCAGGGAAGCATATACATAACTGTAAGCTCCCAGGTTGCAAGCCTTCAATAGCACTGTTCTGTAGTCAGCAGCTTGCTCTTATTTTCCTTCCCACGGCTTCTGCCTGTATTTGCTGTTTTATTTGTCCTGGATGGTAATTTACTTCTCTTTGCAACAGGTAACTATAGTCCTCTTCCCAGCTCACAGTCACTGGGGGCCAGACCCTTCAGAAAACTTCTAAATCTCTCATCTCTCTTCCATATTTTATAACGAGAAGTATACTTGCTCACACCAATTTGTAGCTCCCAGCCCCACTTCTGATCTTTCCATGTAACTCTTATACAAAAGTCTATGGCTGACCAAAGCAAGCACAAGTTACAACGGCTAGCACATTAAAGCTAGCAGAAGACTATTTACGGCCCTATTCTGGGAAATATTAAGCATTGCAAAAATTCCAAACAGATGTCTACTTAAGGGGTTGCTATTTTTTACAGAGTGTGTCAGAAGCAAGGAATTTCATTAAGAAATTATGACTCTTTCTAACTATTACAAGAATGAGTTTCTACAAAATAAGCTTTGCGTGGAAAAAAAGGAGGAAAGATGAGGGAATAAGACAGGATTCTTCTGTGTGAAGTTAGTTGGTTCTACACGTCTCAGTTATGAACAGTCTCCCACTGAGAAGAGTTCAACTGGTAGGATACAAAACACATGTTTCAAGGCACTGCTTTAAATGGTATCTTACTGAAGGTTATGCTTGTTTGGGTTCACTACTCAATATTGTCTGTATACACTCTTAGCAAAGTTCGCTGTTTTACCAGTAATAAGTTTAAACAGGGCAAAGCCCTTAAAAACCCAGTGTGAATCATGGTTAATAAGGCCTTACACCAGCCTTCTGCCAATTTCACCCACCATAAATTCTGAAAAAGCCTTTCCAGCACCATCCCAAGTATCAAATAGCCTCACAGTACACAAGGATGACCACAGCTGAGGAACAAAAAGCAACTATACTCCCTTGCTTTTTGTGTTCATTTTTTGTCTTAGATAGGCTCTCTGAGCACAAAGCATATCTTTACCCCAGGCAAAACACGAATATCATGTGCGGAAAATCTTTAAAACCAATGACAAAGACAGTATTTCTCAATATCTAAAAGTCTTTGCAACAGAGTGTTTTCACAAGTAACAAGGTGGCAATCTGATACTGTAAGTAACAGCCAAAAGTATCCGGTGCTCTTGGACTAAACTTCTAAACCTCTTCCACTGGACATCTCTCCTGATCTTGCTTAGCTGATGCTTTTTATTCAATGTTATTCTGACCACGCTGGGCAGCCCCAAAGCAGTCTGGGTGCTGCACTAGTGAAATGACTCTGCTATAGTTTGTGGTTGTCTTAAGTGACTGTACCTGCAAACCCATGTTGGGTACCCACTCTGAAGTTCCCCCACTTGTAAATCCCAGCCTTTGCAATCCACACGCAGTTCGTACAGAGCCAAGAACATTCATTTGTGTAATATCCCTCTCTTAAGCTGCTTAAGGTTTTATAATTTCTCTGACAAGCTCGGGGGGGGGGGGGGGGGGGACGACAAGCATGCTGGGTTCAGGCACACATCTTAGAGTTAACAACTGGTTTAACCATTTAACCCCAACACCTCTGACATCCTAAAGGCAAGTGAGCACAGTGCGGTCACCCTGGCTGCAGCTGTCTGCCTGTCTGGCTCTGGGAGCATTTCCCACAATGTCTGCTTTCAAGTGGCAGTTTTATATCTCCCTGGGAATTACATCTCATATGATCAGAAACTTACACTGGGGATCCTGTGGCTCCTCCTTGTGCTCGTGGCAGGTCAAGCCGCGTTAGCATCCTTTGGACATACTGATGGAGGACACGCTGACAGGCCCACTGCAGCTTATTGAGCTGGGGGACATTCTTCATTGAAAAAGACGTTTTTATTTATTTATTGATGTTTGCTTTTTGAAGTTTTAAAAAAAACAGTACTGTTACAGGATAAGAGCCCACTATGGTAAAAGTTCTTTCATCCTCACAAAAATGCCTAAAACTGTAAATTAAATATTAATCCTGTTTTTACCAAAATCCCCAACAGCAACAACACAAACCAACTTATTTCAAGAGAGAAGCTATAGCTATAGCTCAGCTATGCCTGCCTTGCCCCAAACTAGAAGAGTAGCTTATAGGAGAAAATAACCAAACAATAAGGCCCTAATCTTGCAACAAGCTTTGGGGCAGCCGCCCCTTTTCTCTAAGCTAGTGTGTTAACCCTGTGAAGCTTCATATTTTAGCCAGCATGCAGTTTGGATACACTGTTCCTGATTTTATCATGTCTTGGATATCACAGATAGCTGGGTTACACACAGAGCGCACTACTGTTTAAATACAAAAGGTTAATTTTGGCTATCCCACTGGGTATTTTCACTGCCTTTTTGCCATGCTGTAGCAACTCAGTAACAGTAATATCTGGGATTAAAGACATTTCAGACTTTCAAATATCTCATTCTTAACAAAAATGAAATTAAATGCCTGCGTGTGCTCTCATCTGGAGAGCTAGGAAAGCTAATGTCATCAAATGTTCTTTGAGGGATGGCATATTTTGGAGGAGTGATACTTACCTGAATGCTACAGTTAGCTGAGTTTATTTATATACAAAAGTGATTTGCATGGAGGTTAGTCCTTTGATAGCAATGTCTTGTGGAAATCAGTATCAGCTACAATAAAGAAATTATCACCATCAGCTGAAAATATAGTGACTTGTTTTTCTGAAACATTGCTTCCTCTGAGTAATAGCTATGTATTTTTTGTGTGTTATGAGAAATCCACTCTCTGGGATGCATTATATAGATGTCACCAAAGAGAAAATCCTCTGTATTGTCAAGTTGAAGTGAGGACACAGCTTTGTCTGATTGGGTGGTGGCAACAACCTTATGAAATCTCTCAGGAAGTTCTTCAGAAACTGCATCTGTGATATTAAAAGAAAGAAAGGGCAGCTCTACAGAACAACATTGTGATATAAAGGAGAAGAAAAGAAGCTTCCTGTAGGATCTTTAGTTTAGTCAGTCATGTACACAGTGGTCTGAAACAGAGACTATGTACATATTTTCTCACCTGTCTTTCAGTTCTGCTGTGGAGGTATCTGTCTCAGACATCAAAAAGAAAAAAAAAAAAGAGAAAGAAAAGCCCAACAACAAGCCAGAAACTGAAATAGTTTCTATTACCTATACAACCAGGAAAGCTCATCAGCAAACAGCCTAGCTCTTTTCTTTCCACGGCTGAGGTAAAAACAGGTTTATAGAGGTCCTTCATAGGCAATGATGTTTACCTGATGCTTTGTGATCACCAAACCAGAACAACTTCTCTTTTATTCTCAACACCCTCTGCACTGACCTGGGATTATAACATGGTTTCTAGGAGGAATTACAAATTCTAACTGTGAACCAGCTGCTAGTGAAGGAACGAGAAGTCTCAAAGCACCAGTCTCACCATCTGGAGAGTGTGTTCTAATACCTGATTTAGTTCCTCAAGATTACTTCCTCCCTGTTAGCACATACTCAGCAGGTATTTTTCTACAGAAATAGAGAAGAAGGTGGAACAGTTGCTTTTATAATCCTGGACTCGGACACATTATTACAGATACCTTGTCTTGGTCATTGGGAAGGTTTTGGGAGGCTCCATCCCTCCTCCTCCACTTAAGGGTTGCTGTCTGGGGATCTTAGAGCAGAAGGAGGTCTGGGACATGGCTTATTTACAGAGGAAGTCAGAGAGATACCGGTTGGACATTTCCATTTCAGCAGAGAGAAAAAAAAAAGACAGGGTTTTTCATAGAAGTATCATAAATCAAAAGCATTATAAATCTTCCAATCTGTCTACAGAAGATGGTGCTTCATTTTATGCTGCAGTGGAGCACAAGAAATTAATCTCTTTCTTTCATTGAAAGAGATCCTGCAACTAATGGGTATGGCAACATTATCTGATAGTCCTGGCGTGGCCTTCCAGGCCACTCGGGAATACAATTTTTGCAGAAACACAGCATTTGGTAGAAGCAGAAAAGTTCCTAACAGATGCCACACTGCAATCATCTTCTAGGTCACCACATGCCAGCAAGCCTAGGGAGAACGAATACGGTGAGTTCCTTACAGTAACACCAAGGTATTTTTTTGTAGCCTGAAATGAAGCCCATTGCTTTCATGCACATTCTTCTTCTCATGGAGCCAGCTCAGATGTCCCCACATCCATGGCACAGCTCACCCACACCCTGGAGACTCCTCCATTGCTCCACACCAGGTTGGGAAATCAAAACCACAACGGTAAGTTCATCACCCTCTTGTGTGTTCTTGATTACAGAAACTGGTGTGCCCTGCCCTACTCAAATAACGAGATGGCTTGTCTAAACAAGGAATAGATGCGTATTATTGTTAATGTTTGTTCGGTCGCATGCTATTCCTTACATAACAACACAGGGCAATTGTCAGAGATGGCCTTGTGGCCACGCAGCAGCCAGAGGGGCAACTTTCTTTCAGTCTTTCATGTACAAGCTTACAGTGAAGGTAAATCCAGTCTCCAGTCACAGCGACCTCTCTCAAGAGTTACGATTTTGGATATCATTTTTCATTTACACCGACTCTACAAGATTACAGAAATGTCCAACTGTACAGGTGAAGCGGTGTAACCTACCCCCAGTGGAAAGGGGACTCGGGCCGCCCATCTGCTCAAACACAGAGTTATCAGCAGATGGTGCTGTTGCGTTGGTGAACTTTCCTAAGGGACTCGCTGGCTCACGATTTCTGGCTTTTCTTCCCTCCCTGACTTTAGTGTGAGCTTGCTTTGATACCTTTCATGACTAAACCCTATCACTCAACAGTATCGCTCAACAAAATTTCTTGTTACTGCCTCTGCAATGTCCTAATTCTTCAACGTTGAACCCTGGAGAGCCATTTATATTGGTATAAACTGGGTTTAAACAACTAATTTGTTGGAATGGCAGCAACTCATGTTGACTGTGCACAGGTAACCAACTGCACAAGGCCTGGGGCACTGGCAGATGGGGCACACTGTTCTGTTTCCTACTTAGGGCATTACCATATGCATGAGGAATGCCAATGAGGGGCAAAACATTCAGGTAGAGTGATAAAGTACTACTCAACACTCCTGACTTAAAACCAATTGCTAATTGTGTAGATAAAATAGCCCAGGCATTAGCCTGAATATTTTTTTGAGGTGGGCCCCTAAAAAAGGTCCCAGTGGAAATGAAACTTCCTTTCATTAATACTCATATGCATTAGCTGCTTCAATTTCATGGTCATCTTTCAGGGTCCTCTAGGACTCCTGAGAAGAGCGGCATGAATCTCGTGACTGCAGGTGGAAAAACACTGCATCAGAACGCAATGCATACTGAATGACATAGTGTCTGCACTGGTGTGAACACCTGTGCTGCTTCCACAGAGCAGCAATACAGAGCTGCCAACTGAGACACGTTTCTGCGTGCGACGTTTCCACTATACGCTTCTTAGCATTGCTTTCCTGCTCCGGAGAAACAAATGGCTACTCAGCCAACAGCACAGAGCCTGCACGCACAGACTTTTCCAGAAGAAGATCACTAGATGGAGCCCAATTCTAAGTAAAAAAAAATTACGTAAAGGTAGCTTCTCAATGTCTGCACCAGGCTGCAGCATTCCTGCCTTAGGGCACTCTACAGCTATCATCTCAGTGTCCCCTCCAAGGCTGAAGATGAAATACCTCCTGAATGTGCAGGTTAACTACAGCTTGCAGGAGACAGCAGCCACTTCCCACTTTCTAGTCTAGCTATGTTCAAATCCATCGTGCTGCTGCACCACCAACACAAGGTTTTAAATAATGCCCGATTTAGATATGAAGGAGCACACGCATGCAGGCGTCCCCCTGCAACCCTGTGCCAGACCTGCGAAGGTAGGCCTTCGAATGATCTTTTGACTGTTGTGCTTCCTGCGCACAGGAGGGGTGAGGACTGAAATTCCTCTGCTATCTCCTCGCCTCTCCTGTGAATTGACACGTATTCAGATGAAAGTGTCGGCTGAAGTCCGTCTTAGGCTCAGAAGCAAACTGGTCAAGGGGTGCATGCGTGATGAAATTCCCATCCCTCTGCATACTTAGATGGCCCTCGGCACTATTAGCAACACTCGTTACTGCACTGTCCCTGATGTAGTAAACGGATGGAAGCACGCAAAAGGCTAAGCAGCTGCTAAATGAAACAGCAGGGAGTTAAAGGCTGAGTCAGGAGCTGAACATAGGCTTCCTGCGCTCAGGCTCATGTCCTGCCCGTGAGAACATCCTTCTAACCTTGTCCTTATCGTCATCTTCCCCTCCCCTCTGCTCCTGGCCCCATCCACTTTGGTTCTGAACAGCACAATGATTACTGGTATTTTTAAATATTCAGTCTACTTCAATGGAGGTGACGGGCAGCCCACTCTCACATTCTCCCTTATCTCCGATACGTGAAGGGGTGGCAACTCAAGGCAGGAAAAGAACGATCAAGGTTTTGTTATAAAGGGTTCAGAAATAAAAGGTTCAATAACCCTAACGGTAACTGAAGTACTTCCTCCTGGGTCACCCGATTTTAACTTGACGATGGTATCGTCAAGCGCAGGACAAAATGGCGGCAGCGCAACCTTTTCCAGGAGCCTTGGCCCGGCTGAAATCCAAATTCACAGGGGGATTCCCAGACGGCCGAGGCGCGAGGCCACCCTACCCAGCCCCACACCCGCCGTTCCGCTCTCCGGACGACACGCCGCTACGGCACACACCGTCCTCCCGCCGGCCGCCTTCCACCGGCAGGGCACGGGCAGCCGAGGGGGCGCCGGCCCCCGACCGGGCCGTCGCTGCCGCCCCGCGGCCCGCCCCCTCCCTCCGCGCCCAGCCGCGCCGGCGCTCCAGCGGCCCGGGGAAGGGGGGTGCGGAAAGGCGAGAGGGTCGCTCAGGCGCCATTTACAGAGCCACGCACAAGCAGAGCCGCTACCAGCGCTCAAAAATAAACGGGGATGGACGGAAACGCGCGCGGATTAAATAAACGAACGTTACAAACGGCCGGCAGGGCGACGCGCCGAGCCCGGCCTCAACCCCGCCGCCGCCGGACCCCCGCCCCGCCGGCCGGGCGGCCCCGCGCATGCGGCGGGGGCGGCGTCGCCCATTGGCGGGCGGGCGGCGGGGGCGGCGTCGCCCATTGGCAGCGCCCGCCGATTGGCAGCGCCCGCCGCGGCGGCCCCGCGTTCCTGGAAAGTTCTTGGAAATGGATCAAAGGCGTTTCCGCGAACACGCGCGGCGCCGGCTCCGCGCGGCCGGCAGCGCCGCCCAGCCCCCCCCCCCCTTTCCCCCCTCCCCGGGAGGGCTCCGCTCCCCCCCCCCCCCCCCGGCCGTTACGGACACATCTATTTATACCTTCTCTTTTTTCTCCCCCCCCCCCCCCCGCCCCGCTCCGCGTGGCTGCTATCGGAAGAGTGATGTGAATACAATGCGATTCCAGGAATCCCTCACTTCCTGGAACAGATTAAAAGGGGCAAACAAAAGATTACTTGGTAGGGTTTGGTGGTTGGGGTTTTTTTTTTTTTTTTTTTGGTCTTCTTTTTTTCTGCGGAGCTTCATTACTTCAGGAGTCAGTGGAAAAGCAGGTTGCTGCTCTGCCGGCTCTCTTCCCCTGAGCATTCGGGGAGATATTATTTATTGCTATCTATTTATTACTATTTCAGAGTGCTCTGAATATTTTTTCTAAGAGATTGCTCTGAAGGAAGATTAGTTCCTCTTTAAATAGATGTAATTTCCCTTTTCTCTGGTTATTTTTAAAACTTTTTTCGTTGCTCTTTTCTGAAAAAGCAGAACAAGAACACATTATTTTCTAAAGCACTGAGAGTGCACACGTTTTCCCAGCCAAAGTTGCTAAACAATCTGCAAAGTCTTTCTCAGGCAGCCCGATCCGCCTTCTGCTTGGCTTTTTCTGTGTCTGAAACACAAGCTACTGCGGAAGGACTTTGCTGGGACTCTCCAGCCTTCTCTTACCGTGAACCCCTAACCAGAGGCGGGAACTAGCTTGCTCCTTCTGAGAAGCAAAGAAAAAGGAGACGAGAAGAGAAAAAGAGGAGAGGAGAAAGCATTTCCCACCTTCTTGAAGACTTAATGCTTTTCCCTTGGTCCAGGAGTGACATGATCCTCTGTGTTCAGGGGTAAGATACTTGCAGCCTTCTTTTAAAAGCTGTGGTTTCATAATTAATTAGTAAGATTCTCTGGGACGGTTTTTCAGCTTGTGTGACTTGCCATGTGTGATTGTAATGGAAGGGGAATGACTTACGCTGGCCAAGTGCTGAGTTCTACCTGTGTCTCCCGAGTGTCTGCTGCTTAGAGTCTATGGCCAAAGATCATGGGACCCTGAAGTATTCCTGATTTCCGTGCTTTCTATTGCTGAAAAACTACATGGTGCTCAAAGTCCATGGGGGGAGTAAAAATGAGTAAAAACCTGGAGCATGTTGTTCAGTGGCGTGTGTGTGTGTAGCACCGGTGGGGACACAGCCCCAACACAGTCAGTGTTCTCTAATGTCCCGGTGGAAACAAACCGCTTACAGGGAAAAACTTCCCTGGAGTTCAGATTTTCTTTGTCTATTTCTAAGTAAATATTTATGCTAAACACATAATTTCATTTTTCTACTGCTTTTATGGGTAAGATTAGATGTACGTACATACATACATACAGACTTACCCATACACAACATTCTGTAGAATGAAAGCCATAGGAGTACATGCATAATTACAGCACCTTTGTTCAGTAAAACAGGTAACATCCAAGTCCCTGTTCTGGTATCGGTGTCTGGTACCGGTGTATTGGCACTCAAATGTCTCTACGATCAGCTCAGGTCATCAACACGCATAAATAGCTGGTCTGCAGGAATCATCCAGCATTTTTTACACATGCTGCATATTTGGAAATTGTCAGCGTTTGTTTCAGCCTGAGCCGTAACGTCAGTATTACCCATCCCTCCTGCACTTAGCAGATTTTCCTCAGAGAAAATGCATTTGCCTTGTCTGCTTTAAATGACTAAAGGACAGGCATTTTTCTGCCATTTTCCCCCAAAATCTGTTCCACAGCCAAGCAGAGCTCATGCTTACCAATACTTTCCTACTCCTCAGGCGGGTTTGTTGTCACTCTCATTTTCAGTCTACTGCTGCAGTTCCTATAGCCACGGCAAAGGGAATTCATTTTTCAGCTTAGGCTTTGTGAAACCCTTATCTGAAGCTTTTCTCCAGGGTTAACGCACCAGAGCTACTGCTTCCCTTCACCCACTAAGAACTTGTTATGTAGCCAGATGTGTAGATGGTTGTCTCTCTGTATCTTTTTTTATGACCATTTATTGTGTGGCTTTTGTTATCCTCTAGGATTTCATATATCCTGGACTCCATACTCTCCCTCCTATTCAGACCAAGCTCCCATGGGAGTCTTGGGACGTGGCTGATGGAAGGGAGAGCAGCTTGACATGCTTTTTCTTCTGCTATTTGTACTGTGTTACAAAGTTTAGCTTATCAGCAAAGTAACTGCAAAGCTAACCTAAATGGTATCAGACATACCTGATTCTCTTGAACTTTCTTGGCTTTCCAAGGCTTTTTGAAACACTAATTGCCAAAGCCCAGGGAAGTTCATTTGCTGTTTCTCTCAAGACTCCACACAGGCTACCAGCTAGACATGCCAAATTTTATATATTTGTTCATCACAGCTGTTGTACTAATACTTTACTCTGTTCAGTCCTGATACTCCATGTCTGTCCTCTACTTTCTTTCTTACAAGCACTAACTATTTTCAAATACTTACTTTGCCCCATTAAAGGGCTGGCTGTTTCATGTCAGCATACCTTTTTTAACATGTCTTTATCCCAGTAAACTCTTCTTATCCCTCTTGTACCCTCTTGTAAATGTACTTTCATTAAAAGTTGTAGCTGCCATTACTCACTGATCCCTCTGCTCTCCCTTTCCTGTACTTGGAGCTGCTCTATTTGGTCACAGCAGCAGCTCTTCTTTCTTCAACCTATGTACAAAGTTGTTTAGGACATCAGCATCTCCTGGTCTATGAGAATTCCCAATCCCACCATGCACTTTTGAGACTACAGCTGCACTAGGACTTTTTGTAGGCGGAGAGAGAAGCATAAGGCACATATATAAAAGGAAAATAGGAAGAGTATAAGCATGGCCCTTCTCCGGCTGCAGTGGAAGAATCTCCACAGTGACTCATGGGCTCCTTCACCTTCAGGTGGCAGGAAGTATAAGGCAGCAGAGAGGGAGAACAGTGGGAAACCTCATCTCAAGCATGTGGGCTCTGCTTCAGGGAGACCCACAGTGGCTCTGTAAAAGAAACCTACTGACAAATTCAACGTAGTTGATGTGTCTTTTGGAGGACTGAACTGTGAACTGGTACAGCCCTTGAAATTAACAACTTCCTGCAATGAAATGGGAGTACATTTCCCCACGTAGCTTTGCGCTCTCTCCCTTCCTTCCCAGTCTCTTAGCCAATTCCTAATTTCCTCTCCAAAGTAGGTATATAAAAAGAAAAAAAAGTATTTCCATGCTAGGAATAAGAAAAGTTTTCTTCGCGTTCAAAAACTTTCCCACAGGGTAGGCCAGAAAAATTTTCCAGGAGAATATAAGTTCAGAGAGATTTGGAATTTGGACTGCAGTATTCAAGTTCTGGGGAGCAAGTAGGCAGTGAGTGGTGCAGGACTGATTTTACTTAACATCGGTCACAGTCATTTTCAGCTCAGTGAACAGTCGGCATAAGAGCACACCTGAGAGAGAATGCTCTGCCAACAGTCCTGTGTAACACCCTCTTTGCGCAGCGCAAACTGTTATATTAGGTTCAGTACAGGGAAGGATCTGGTTTATAGTCCTCCTTACTCAAAAAGGGGGGAAATGGAGAATCAGGAATCTCCTTTCCCCAAGAAGGCAGGTAGCTAGACTTTTGTGATGACCATGACGTTAAGAGGGAGATACCCAAATACCTTTAAAAATGTAGCCCTCAACACCTATAAATATCGCTCAGGTGGGACTTAAAAGAGAACTCAATAGGTTTCCCAACAGCAATCTCCAGGTATAAAAGTATATTCAGATCCACTGTTCTGTGAAAGCCACTGAAAACACAGTCCCTGTGATCAAGGGTGCCTGGTGAAGATAAGGGCCAGCAATCACTTTTACTAGGTTTGGCTTCCTACCCCTGAATAGAAATTAGGAAATGAGAATCAAATGCCAAGAATGCCAAGTAGATATTCTGCTTCTGAAAAGTGATTTGACATATGGAAAAAGGAAGAATGTTCTTTTCTAAATACCAACACAATAGTGGGGTTTTGCCATGTATTGCACAGGCAAGAATTGTCTCCTTGTAGATTCAATGTTACCAGTGGTTTTACAAAAAACGTACTTCAAACCTACATGGTTTTATTAGAAATGCAGAGTCATGGAACGGATCGTGGCTCTCACTCACAAATCATTGTGAAGTCATTTTCAGGTTCTCTCTAATCTACTTTTCCCCCAAATCCCTTCTTCCTGCTCCCCATCCCATACTTGAGACTCAGCAGTGTGAGAAGGTGGAGTGCAGCTATGATCAGGTGCAGATCAGTTTACAACACATTTAAGTATCTATCTAGAGTGTCACTGTTCACATAAAGCACAGAGAAGGAGGAAGATTGGTAGTGCTTATGACTTCAGAGTCTCTTTCCACTTCTCTCTTCAGTGATGAGGGAGGAGGTGGCTGCTGCTTTTGCAATCACCTTCAGCTCCAATGGTGCTGTGCCGGTCTCATGTTGAGGACTGTGCCGTATTTCTCTGGAAACCCAGCCACCTTTTATGTTAAGTGTCTGAAAAAACGTCTCAAGCAAGTGAGTGCATGTGGGGGATATAACACAGGACATGCAGCAGTACAGGGCACACAAAGGCAAGGAGCCTAGAAGAAAAGACAGAAATGAATGTTTTTACTCAGGAGCTTGCCTGGGAATGAAGACTTCCCTGGCCCCAAACATCCATCCTCCCCCTGGAGCTCTGTCTTCCTTTAGAAATCTCCATGCTGCAGAGAGGGAGCACCCATGGCCCGTGAGAGCTCCAGGCTTTGTGAAACTGCACTTGGATGCTGAATGGCTACACCAGTGCTCTCTTTAGGCCACAGAGGGATTAATGTTCATAGCAGCCCAGCCATGGCAGAACCTCCTACTGCTGTAATCCTGCAGGGATTACAGTCACACTGAAATCTCTGTGATGCCATTGAAAGCTAGGGTTCGTGTAGTGCACAGGCTTGGCTAAAACAAGAATTCCCATTATTCTACTACAAGATCAGCTCACCCTGATTTCTAACAGACAGACACATTTAGGATCAGGTCAACCTTGAGCAGAAAGCAGGTAGGACAAACCCCAAGCTATTCCCAATTCTGCTTCTAATTATACTACAGCAAATGACTAACAAACCCACTGGCAGGAAAAAAAAATGCTCCAACATTGTAATGATGCAAGTGAAGCTGTAATGCTGCTAGGAACCTTACTGCCTCTGAAACTACATATTAAAAGGCAAGATCTAAAACTATCAGGTTTCAAATCAACCTAAACTGCAAGATAGACCACCTTTTACAAGGTAAAATAGGCCAACTCTCTCTCCCTGTTTCTAAGGGCTCATCTTTAGCTGTGTAATTTTTCCCCTCTTGCCTCTCTCTGTTTGAAACATAATCATATTGAGGATCTGTTTATAAAACATAACGTGTTGTAGTACAATGTAGCATGCACTGAACAGACACTGCAACGTATTTCAAGGCAAGGAAAAATAGCAGAGTATGCCCTTCATTTCAGACCTCATCCTTTGCTGGCGGAGGAAAAGATCAGGAGACTGTCACTCAGGGGCATTGCGGTGGAATTGTCAGAGCCGATCATGCAGCCTCTCCCAGTTACGGCCTTCCAGGAGGAGTCCACGCCTGCCTTTGCAGCACCAGTTCCAGACAGCAACCCACCTCAGACTCGAGACCCTGAAGAAGACCTTCTCTGCATTGCAAAAACCTTCTCCTATCTGCGAGAATCTGGTAAGGCTCAACTCACAAAGCCACGGGGTCAGAAGGCTATAGGGAGCAGGGAGCCAACTCTGCAATCTGAGCTCCAGGAAGAATCTCCTGATCCCACTTCAGATAGGAACCTGGTTCTGTCGCAGCCATGGCTGACTCTTGTGGATGCAGCAAGCGTATTTTCAGCCTACAAACTTGAGTCATGAAGTAATTTATTACTAGCGTAAGCAAAAGCTTTGTCTTTTTTAACTGAATCAGGAGAAAGAATTGCAAAAAGGCCCCTCTTTCTCTGTAAACTGCAATAGCTGCAAAAGTACTCAACCTCATCCCAAGCCCCAGCGCAGCAATGACAAGCATAGGCAGGAAACCCTTAGAACTTGACACGGTCTTAGTTTCTGAAGGTCTCACCAAGTCTGGGCCTGGTTGCTTCCCAGGCCCTGAACTCAGTAGGCTTCAAGGCTTTCCTAAATATACTGCCAGTCCTTTAATATGTTCTTTCCCTAACAAGTTCTTTCTGGGATGCTTTTCCAGGTTGGTACTGGGGATCTATCACTGCCAGTGAGGCCAAGCAGCATCTCCAAAAGATGCCTGAGGGCACCTTCCTGGTACGGGACAGCACCCACCCCAGCTACCTGTTCACACTCTCTGTCAAGACAAATCGAGGTCCCACCAATGTGCGCATCGAATACACTGACAGCAAGTTCCGGCTAGACTCAAACTACTTGTCCAAACCTCGCATCCTGGCCTTCCCAGATGTGGTCAGTCTTATCCAGCATTACGTCATGTCCTGCACAATGGAAAGCAAGAACGAGGCTCCTTACCCGCCTCCGTCTCCTCTACCTCCCATGCAAAAAGAGATGGCAGCAGCTGCAGTACACTTGAAACTCATCCGGCCGCTCAGCCGCAAAGACAACATCCCCAGTCTACAGCACCTGTGCCGGCTACGGATTAACAAGTCTACAGCCGACGTGGACCAGCTCCCTCTGCCCAGGCGGATGGGGGACTATTTGAAGCAATACCCGTTCCAGCTCTGAAGCATGGCCATTACATCTCAGGCATGACAGACAGGGACAGAAATAAGAGAACTTTGTGTCTTTGTCCCGCTAAAGCGCGGCATCAGGTGGGCACAGTAAAGACCTGATTATCAGCAGAGACTGCATCCATCCTTCCTCTCCCCTTCTCTCTAAATCCATTCCAGCGCCAGGGAGGAGTTGGTTGTTTCAGTGAACAACGGGACACAATCTGAGCTCTGAACCTCAGGCTGCGCCGATAGCGGCTGTGAGAAAGTGCTGTAGGCATGTGCACACTACTTGAATTTCAGAGTTGCTGTGACACCGGAAGTGTTAACATTGTTATTTTTGCTATTTATTTCCATGGCAGTTTCTCTCCTCATGGTATTTTAAAAGCACCTTTTACTTTATAGTTTTTTATTTCTTTTTCTTTTGTGGAGTTAGAGATAGAATAAAGGCTCCCAGCCAACTGGCAGCCAAAAATCTGTGGGAATTTGGATTTGGATTCACATCCAAATAGTACCTGTTTGAGCCTGTCCCTGTAACAGGTCACAGGAGTCCACATCCAAGCTCCCCCAGACTTCTGGGTTATGTGGGACTCAGATGACTGTATCAAGACCCACGTCTACAGAGGTAAAGAATATTTTTTTTTCTTCCTTAGCTACAGGGGGCCGGGTATCGTAACCTCAAAGCACATTGGTAGCAGCTTGTGCATCTCCCAGAGATGCACGCTGCATCGCAGGTTGTGGACAGGAGACTTCTTTGAGGAAGCCCTTCTTCCTTGAGAGCTCTAAGGAGAGATTCTGGATATTGAGCTTGGGCCAAGGAGCACTCATCCCATTTTTTTTCATCTTCCCCATCTCCAAAGGAAGTTTGTGACAAAACATTTAGAAACAAGTAATCAGAAACCCAACTTCCTTATTTGCAGGCAGAGAGATTTGGTTTCAGAGCACTCTGCATTCGGCTTGCGTTTTGAAAGTGCTGTTCCCTGACATTACCCTTGCCTTGCGAGATGTTGGGCAAGAACAGGGGTCTCCTTGACCAGGCGTTCGGAGACAGCTCTGCTGAGCTGCACCAAAGACACACACAGCTTCAGGATATTTATTTATTTATTTATTTCTGGGGGGTAACAAGTTAGAAGCATCTCAGTAGAAAGAGCTGTCCTTCCTCTCTGCTAACACAATGCCAAACTGCCAGTTGCTCTGCTTCTGCCAGCATTATTCACAAGCCGTGTGGCTTCAATCAGAGCTAGGCTCTAGCACACACTGGAAACCACAATTCAACTTTTCTGTTTGCCAAGGTCCAGACCTCTCGTCTCCCTTTCTCTGACTTGCATGTTTGTTATCCTTAATTCGATTTTTTGCTCTGGGTTTACTTCTCGTGCCCCATCCCTTTCACACCCCTGCAAATGAAGCACAGGGGCTCTCCCTTGCTCTTTTGCGGAGAGGGGGGATAAACAGCAGATGGGATCTGTCCAAAAACAAGCATAGACAGAGAAGTTGCCCCTTCCTCTTCATTCGCATGATCCCATCACCTTCCCAGCCTGTAGGAACCAGTCCATGCCACCAAGTGAGAGTAGAGAAGGGAACAGACAGGTCTAGAGAAATTATCTTTTGGCTTCTTTTGGCCCTAAGACCCCATAACTTGATCAAGCGTGAACCAATATTAAGGATTCCTCATTCATCCCTCTCTGGGACTGTCTCTCTAAGGCTCGATAAATCAGAAGAGACAAATCCCAGCTATACCAGAGGGTTGAGAGAGGAGGTGGAAAAGGATGAGATGGTGACCCAGGAGACAAGCTCAAAAAACAGGTGGAGTTTCTTCCACCCGAACTTAAAGCTGCCCAGAGGGACAAGATGGCCTGATGTGCTTAGTCAGTGTCCTTCCTTCTTATTTTTCCTCCACATTTATAGACGTTTGTGCTCTTGCAAGCTTTGTTTTTGATACTTTGATGATTGACAGCGTGCATGTGTGATGTCAGGTTTGCTTTTTATTATATCCTTCCCCCCTGCCCCACACGGCAGCAACTATGGGAAGGTACTGAAAGAAACAAAAACTTAGAAGGCAAAACAAAACAGAAAACTTTTTTTTTTTAATAATATAAACCATAAACCACTGAAAAGGCTTCCTTTTATCCAAACACCTCTATCTGCCTGAGGACACTGGGAACAAGGAAACCACAGCTCTTCAAGGAGCAGCAGTGATCTCAGGAAGCCTACATGGCTCAGCCACAGGCTTGGTATCTACAG
The DNA here is from genome assembly GCF_026419915.1 of Harpia harpyja. NCBI lineage: Eukaryota > Metazoa > Chordata > Aves > Accipitriformes > Accipitridae > Harpia > Harpia harpyja. The sequence continues at coordinate 5,961,416 of NC_068969.1, forward strand.
CATGTCAAAAGTCAGTTTGAGAAACGTACAGCAGGAAAGGGCAAGTTGTTCAGCTCTCTGAAACTTGCGTCCTACTTGATCTTTTCTCCGGTGGGGGTAATGAGGAAATCAAGTTTGCAGGTTTGACCTCATTGCCCCAAGAGAGCCCAGCTAAAATGGCAGAAGCACGTAATGAGAATGAATGCCTGGTTAATCCCCCAACAGGATGATGCAGAGGCTAAGCTGAAGGCTGTAAGCTCATATGGGCAGGGACCATCTCTGTTATATGTTTGTTCCGCATCTAGCACAATAGGGTTTTCTAGGTGCTACTGCAATACAAAGAATAAACAATACAGTTACTCCGAAAAGTCAGTTTCTTCTATCTTGACACAGTTTGTTAAAAATCATTTGACCTGGATTTTAAATAAACATTTTAAATATATTTTAAAGCCACTCGATGTAAAAGTCTTTGGTAAAATCCAAACGGATGAATTAATTTCCTATTCACAGAAATCCTCCCCAAGAAGACCGGGCAAACCCTTGACCATCTTTTTCAAACAAGACACAAAAACCTTTAACAAAAAGAAAAGCCCTTCAGATACTGGGAGAGTTAACACCAAAATCATCATTAGTGTGGGCCTGGTTTATGCCGCACACAGACAAGCAGCGGCAGACTCCAAGTCCCAAGTTACCAAGGGCTGAAGGAACGTTCTTTAATGGTGTAAAAAAACCACAGGAATGATTTTTCTATTGCTTCTGTGCGCCATAGAAAACCATTACAATCTAGGGGAAAGGAAATGGAACATAACTGGAAGTTTGGCAACTGGTTTACAGCAGGCTTCAAGTTGGCCCCAAAGAAAAATTATGCTCACGGTAGTGTTCAAAGACGAGTTCATGAAAGGCAGACCATGCTTCGGATGGGAGACTCACAGCATCAGCTTTTTCCCCATGTTCTGCTGCCGCTGAGCCTCAGCCTCCCTGTATTTGCAGTCTGGCCCAGCACCCTTTCCCCTTCTCATCACCTCGCGTGCCAGACACAGCAGGTAGGGAAACCACCAGGGAGGTGGATCTGCCCTATGGTGTCAGAAGGAGACAGGCCACCCCTTCTGTCCTGCCTCTGTGAAATGCAGGGAATGCACCAAGGGAACCCCATTACTGGTACATGACTCCACTGTGGTCCCTTTGCACTCACTTCCCAGGAGAGATGCTCATGCCACAGTCCCCCCATCCTGCCCAAAGCAAGGCACGGCATGCTCTCAACCACTGGAAACAATAAAATACGCTCAGAAAAAAACAGAAGCTCAACTAGTTCCTCTCCATCATTCTCCCTTTCTGAATCCACTGACTTCAAAGTTCAAAATACTGCTTTAAAATATTCCTAAAGCACGTGCTGTCCTTCCTATGCCAGTCATGGGGTTGGCATTCGCTAGCAAACATTGTTTCCACAACCTCACCAACATGAGTCTGTGGGTAGATTTCCATTGCACACCAACCAGGAAATGCTGGCAATGGAATAATTGGCTCCAGTTTTAGTTGTTTAACAAAAACAATCACGTCCCTCTTGGTTTTACAGGAAATCTGGAAACTGAGCTAGACGGGGTAGAAACAAAACACAATCAAAGTAAGTGGAAAAATGAAAACAACAGGAAGGAAAAGCTGCATCCATCTTTAAAAGGGAACTCTGACAACCCCGGAAGATACTGAAAAGAAAGATGCAGCATTTCTGACACATTATTAAGTAATTTCTTAATTTCTTAGCTGGGCTGAACTCTTCCCCTAGCTACATATACGAAACCCCGCGGCTCACTTTCCGCAGACTGAAGGCAGAAACAATTGGCATGAGTCAAGCCAATACATAACTGCAGTCACACATGGGTTTACTGCATCAGCTGTTATCTTAACGACTCCCACTCCTGCATCTTCAGCACATTTTGTTAAAGCAAACAGGTTCATGTTCTGAGAACTCCTGTGCCAAACCTCCGCGCAAGCTGAACTGATTTTCACAATTGAGTTCCACATCACTGGAAACAGGAACATTCATGGAAATGCAGACTGACCTTTATAATCATTGAAGTACAGCTGCAACACCCCTCCCAGCAACACCTGTATAGTTTGCTGAACCAATGCAGGACCATTTGGTAGGATTCTCTCTTGCTTCGCAGTTTCTCACTACAGATAGCCATGTGGACGTGGAGCCCTCACTGAAAGTCTGAAAAGCAGACTGATAGGATAGGGAATAGAAATCTCAGTCCATGACGGAAACCATGCTAACATGGCTCACCGCCACAGCAGAAATACCCTGCAGTCTGTCAGGCACATATGGTATCATTTTCTGTCTTAAATAATCAGCCTTCTGAAACAGGAACATATGCAAGGAAAAAAAAAAAAAAATTTATGTGCACATGTTCCTATCCTCTCAAACTTACTGAAATCTTACACCTTTCCCCAGATGATACTCTCAAGTGCACAACTTCCCTTAGCCCAAGCCAGATGAACCAGCAAGAAATGAAGTGAATCAGCAGTGTGTATTTAATTCTCTTACGACAGACATGGTCAGGTGTTTCAAGCAATCAATGTATTACATGGCATTTCTTGTCCAAATTCCATTGTCAGTCTTACTTGCTATCTATGAAAATAAGAAAATTAAAATCAAAATTAACTGGGCACTGTATGTATAGCTCTTCTGCTCTGCCAAATCATGTTCTCATGTTCAAATCTATCAGAAGCCAATTTTCACGGTCCTTTCCTGTCTTTCCCTAATGACTGCTGAAACACTTGGAATCCTCAGAGAAACGCTCTATACTCTTCCCCACCCCTGAACTCATCAGCAGTCCAAAGGTCTGGAGCAGGGGGTAAAGGAATATCCAGTGAAGATGTGCCAGAGCAACTCTGGATGCCAAGTAGTATCTTCCAACTCAATTCCTAGCAGCATTGTCACAATGTCCGTCTCATTTTCAGTGAACCCCACCTATCATTCACAGGAGAAAATGAAAGAAAAAACCACCAGACTAGGCAGCTCCTTATGAAACAAACCAGCCAAAGGTAAAAATGAGATATTATTTAAAGACATCTGCCCTGTCCTTGGGCAGAAATATTCATCTTCTTACCTTTTTCTGTTCACAGCAACCTAGCATTGAATTTTTAAGAGGGAGTACAAGGGAACCCAGTCCTGCCAGTATTGCCTAACGGCACGATAGCAAAAAGAGGACTATGCAGTTGCTAAGTGCGTTGATAACACATTCAGACTCAGACTAATTTCTTTTGAGACATGTCTATTTTCTGCCCACACCCAGTCCTGCCTATTTATATATTTTATAATCACGGGTGCCAGAGTGTCAGGGAATAGGAATGCGTGGAGACACGGTTTTATCTGGAGGCTAATGCTGCCTCATGCGAACTCCATTTTGATCTTCCACTTACACTTCCCGAGAAACACAACGATCGTGTGGCTTCTGCTACGCACTGCACAAACAAGTAAGGCTAATGGCCCTCGGGAGCAGGCATAGTGCTGCAACATCAATCAGACATCCATCATCACCTCCGCTATACATCAGAAAAACAAGTTTAAAGAAAAATGACTAAGTGGGCCTAGAAATAAAATTAGATTAGAGTCTTTCAGGATTCACATCACACAGACCAATGGGTGTACACAAACATAGTCTTCCAAATTCTAGCAAGAACTAGTTTTTTTTTTAACTTGAAAAAAAATTACATTGTTCAGAGGAAAAGGCTACTGGTAGGCAAAATGTAGACCAGATGATAGAAGAAAAATCATTTTAACAGCTTCACTGTTAGCCTGGGCATTAAACTTCAAAAGGAAACTATGAAAAGTAAGTAAAATACAATTTGGGTTTTACATAATAACAATTAATCTTAACATAATAATTTAGAGGGCTTTTTGGATTGGGAAAGGGGAGGGAATACAACAAAGCTTCAGAACTTTAGCTAATATTCATTAAAGATGAGACTCAATGAAAAAGGAAATTTTACCGCAAATCATTGGTAGCTTAGTCCTTGCAATTTCCTTTTAATCAGCTGTGGTAGTGGTCACAGCTGGAGACAGGTTGCTGGGCTAGATGGCCCACAGGTCAGCTCCACACAGAGCCGGTCTTGCATTCTTGCAAAATCATCATTTGATCAATTTAAATATAGAAAAGACCAGACCCCAGAGAAAGCAGCCTGCCCCAGCAGAGGAAAGTATTCAGCCAGAAGTGCTCCCAGTCTGACATACCAACCTAGATTTTCAGAAAAGGGTTTCCCTCTGCGAACAGGAATTACTCTCACCCTTTTGCTCCTCTTTCTCAGACCTTACTGGCAAGGGTTTTCTCCGGAAAGCCATTGCTTCCTAAATGCAGTGTAACTGCACTTCACAGCAGCTCAGATTTGAGTTGCAAAAATGAATACAATATTGATTTTTGTAAAAATAGCTATTTTAAGAGACCACTCTATCTAGGCAGGAAAGGCATTTGCTCTAATGTACCCCCATGCAACTACAGTGACAATAAAAACCTGAAATAATACTGGCTACCGCAGCATTAGATTGTCCAAACATATAATCAAAGACTTGGTATTTCTCAAAAACCTATGATATAAATATGCCGGATGGAAGGACAAAGGAAGAGCTGGTCAACCAAAAATCAGTGGCAGAGCTCAGCCAGGACTTGATTTTCTTGGACTCCAGCCTGGCAGTCTGCGTAACTCCATCATGTGATTGCCTTGATCTAGAAGATACGCTGCAACTTTTCCAATTGCGGCTGTCGGAGAAGTGCTGCTCTTACTGAAACAGCCCTGCCTATGAAACCTGTAAAACAAAATGGGCTAAATCCAGGTTTGTTTCCTGTTGAGCGTGACAGGAATTCATTTACTTCAGGGCTGAATTTGGTCCACTTAATATTCCTAGTTTTACAGACAAGGATTTTATCCCTGGTGTAATTCTGACACGAATTTGTCATGAAAGGAAACTGTTACACTGAAGTGCAGCTTACTTAACACAAGAAAACCCTTCCTTCACACACTGTCCCACCAGCATGCATAAACCCTAGCCTGGCCATTTCTTTTTTAAAAGCAAAAGAAAGCTCATCTTGCATTGTACAGTTAAGTTCTAGGTTCACTTGAATTCACCTACGAATATGCCAGTCAGAATATCTGCAGTGCCACTTAGGGATGTAAACATTAGTCCATGGAAAACTGAGCAGACAAACCTGGATTGATCTCAGCAAACTCACTTCACATTGGCTAAGACAGAGCTTTCAGTGATGACAAGTCCTAAGGAGAACAGATCTGGGTTATATTTGTGACAAAGAGACAGCAAGACCCAGTGCTAAGCTCCTGGGATGCCCATCCCATCCAGCTGTCCCTTGCTGCTTGTTCTTCACAGGCTCACTCAGTGCAAACCGGCAGAGAGATTTAATAGCTGATCAGAGAGACTGCACAGTCTTTAATGTCAGGACTGTCTCTTCCTTAGAAGAGCAATATGGTTTGAAATCTAGTTTACAGAAGGCAGAGCTGTGTTTATACTTGTCAGAAGTTACCCAACTTGGCAATGATTCTTCCCATCATGCAAGTGCCATCGCAGTCATTGCCAAACACTGCAGAGGCAGAGTTCAAAACACTACCTCCAAGCCTGTAAATATGTTGAAGAAACATGTTGCATGGTGCACATGCTATGTGTCTGCACCTGTCTGAAAGTGTTAAGTAGTAATAAAAGGTGGTGTTATGATTACAATGTAAATCTGAAAAAGCCTAAAACATGACCTAATATTATTTCCAGGGAACTTTTTGGAAAATCTCTGTAATTCTTTTTTAAAATACCTCCTTCTCTTCTAAGCCTTTGGTTTTAGAATACTCCTTACATTCTTTTAAGACTCTTTGCAGTTCACCCCTCTTTAATTCCCTTCCCTCCAGTCCTGTGCTATGGAAGTCATCTTGGCTGAGAGGTGCGGGGCAACATTTTGGAAAGAACACATACAAAATAGCACTGCAAGACTGCTGCAATGAGGTGGATCAGCTGGGTGCTGAATGGTCCTCATATGGGGCCAACATGGGGACTCCATATTACTCTTTTCATTCCAAGAATATAGGAGATTGAAGGCTTCCCTGTGCATGCAAAACCTTTTCTTGCTGATCAAATCCTTAGGAGTGAGGAGTGGGGTTAGTGTGACCTGCCAGGCTGCTGACTTAGGGGTATTCACAAACAGCAGTTCCAAGCAAGAGTGTGCGAATGTTGTAATAACCTCAGTGCCTCAGGATACTGAAAATTAGCTAGGAGGAAGAGTTTGGTCATTAAGGTTGTGGGGAAACATTTTGCTGCACAAGTCATTGATTCTGTTACAAAGTGAATAGCTGCACTTTCCACTTTCAATGTAGACCACTCAGATGACACAAACCAGACTGGTATGCCACTCCTACAGCTGCCTGTTACTCGATTCAGTCCATCTCTCTTCATCCACACCATTTTCCGTATGACATACTCATGCACCCCCAGGCTGCATATAACCTTCTAGCTTGGCTCTGGGTTAAGGGAAGAATTTCACCGTGCCTTGCCAATCTGCGTGTCAGGCAGGGAGGAAGCCAGATCTGCACGCACCCTGGTATGTGGGTCCCTCTTGTTCAGATGTGCTGTGTGAAGAAGGTACCTGAAGGCTATTATTTTTTACATCCCTTAGCTCTCTACTGCCTGGCTGTATAACGCAGTCTGTCTTATCTGAAAAGATAAGCCTTTATTACACAAAACAGTACAAATCAGGTACACAGCTGAAAACAAAATAACTCACGTTAGTGTCAAGTCACAGTGTGACACGGACTTGTGTAGTAAGTGAAAATGTCACATGCTGGCTTCTGTTGTTTCCTAATGTAGAAGTGTATTAGCAGATTTTGACAGAAAATAAGGATTGAACATCATGTTGGTATTACTTCTTCATATAAATCATGGTTTCGAAGAGAGGGTCCATCACAACTATGGAAGGGGAAATACTCCACTCAGTCTTGGATAAGAAGAGAGGTGAGTTCAGAAAGAGACGGTCCATTCTATAACACAAGGAGATAACCCTTGCCACATGTTATCAATCCAGTCCTACTTGACTAATAAACAATAAAAATAAATATATTATCTTGTTTATGCTTCTTACCCCGTTTGCAGGAGACAACAAGCAGGATTTTGTACGTTAATTTTTCAGTTTATTTTGTATTTTCCTTTTGGCCTATTATTACTCTAATAATCACCTTCTTTGTCTCAGCATTTCTTAGGGGAATTAGGTGATGGAAAAGCAATACTCCTGTCAAAGAGCTTCTTAAACCAAGGACAATCCTTTTCCTGTGAGCCAAAAGAAACATTCTCTTCTTATGCTTGGGTTAAGGGAAATAGGTAACTGTCAAAGAAGCTGTTTCTTAATTATCTCTTCCCATTCCGCCAGCAGCAGCAGCCAGCATTCCTCTTCAGCCTGTTACTTAGGTGGAATTAAAACCCCAAAGGCTTACAGCAAATGCTGTATATCCTATAGTGATCCCTATACCTAGCATCATTAATTCTTACTGGAGCAGAAACACAAAGCTCTCAAAATTCTTTCTGCAGTTATTGACAAAACAAATAACTTAATGAAAAGGGAACATGTTATGGACACTGGTGGATTCTAGGTAGCCAGCTATCTCATGTAACGACCCAACAAATACTGGATGACGTAGCTAGCTGAGGTCAACACTCCTCATTGGGTTTACCTTGACCAGCTACAGAGATATAAATATTCCCTACGCCTTGCTGTTCCAGTATGTTTGCTTTCTAAGTCAGGCACTTCAAAAGACGGTATCACAGGAAAACAAAGTATAAAGGAATTTATTTTTTTTACCCTTGCCCTCAAGCCTTCCTATGGCTTGTATAATCAGCATAGCAATGCTGTTTTGGAGGCAATTGACGATTAAAGCCTACAAAAGGAAGCACTTCAAATTATGTCAGGGAACACTGATTTTACATGTATCTTTGCCTTGTAGAGACAGCTTTTTGATGCAAAGGGAGATGAAGTCAAATGAGATTTATATGTTACAGCATCAAACAAAGGAAAAGGGGAAAAAACAGGCCCTTTACCATCTCTGTCATTAGGCATTCATGCCAGTTGGAACCATTGCCGAAGAAAGAGCCCAGCTCATTACTTTGGAAGACACCCCCAAAATCATACATGTGTGTTTGTGTGAAGAATGCTAGTGATCAAATATTGTTCACATAGGCTCTCTTCAGCTCCATCTTCCAGCCCCAGTTTCTAAACCTCAGGATCAGTATGTATGCCAAGATGATTCTGTTAAAAATCAACACAAAACATGTTCTGAAGTCTTACTCCATGCACATAAACCTCTTAACTTGCCCCCTACCCTGAAAGAAACATGGCTGTGATACTTTCTAACACCAAGGAAAAGGATGGTGGTACACAGACACTAGCAAACCTATAAATAGTTAAAGCAATGGAGTCAGTATAGCAAAATGGCAGACATCAACAATCTGCATAGAAAAGTCTCTGGATTTTTTTTTTAATTTGATTATTTAAATCTATGAACCCCAGCAACTTTTTTTTTCATCTGTTTTTCTCCTCCTTTCCCAGTTGAACAATGTGCACATTCAGGGAACATAAGGAAAACTGGCAGATAAAAGAAGATTCCTCTTCTGTTGACTGAGGCAGCGAGATATTGGGACTCTGTGTGTCCTCTCCATGGTTTCCAGTGGGGAGGCAGGACCTAAAAGGCTGAGGACACAAGGACTGAAGGTACATCTCCTACATGATACTTGACAGAAGTGCCTGGATGAGTGGAGTTTTCATGTCATTCCTCCCTTCTGTTTCCTGTACTGGTGATCTGCTTCCACATCATCAGAAAATATCTGAGCAATACAAAGTTATCAATGGTGACCCGCCTGACCTTGAGACACACAAAGGCAGCTACAAAACTCAGCAGCTGAGGACAAAGTGGGACTATTAAAGGTACTTCAAACCCTACACAGTTACCAAGTAACAATTTAAAATCTGTTTTAAAATAACAGCTCTCCCTGCAGAAAGTAGGTCATTTCTTCTATGTCAAATTCATACCAGACAGACCATATCTGTGTTCACTTAAACCAGTTATTCTAGCTATCAGGCAGTTCCTACTGCTATCTTAAGCTAAAAGTAATCCTTTGCACCTTATTGAAAATCCTTTGAACAACCCAAGAACAGGGGAGGTATTCAAATCATTCCTTTATCCCCAGAGATGACACAGGACTACGTCGACACTTCACGTTCGTCAGTGGATTTACGCGCCGTGGCGCAGAGACAAGGGCTGCCCGTGGGCGGCCTGGGGGGGTCCCTGGGTGAGGGGCACAGGGGACCAACCCGAGGTCAAGTCCCCCGGCCTTCCTTCTCTGACCTAAAACCTCAGCTCGAATCCTCGCGCAGAGCCCCGGGCCACGCGCCTGGCTGGGAACCGCCGCAACGGCAATGCCCTTTACCAACAATGGGCAAAAAGCCTGTCACCAAAATTAATGCAGCTCTACCCAAGACTGAAGAGTCTCCTGCAGTGCAATTTAAAAACAACCTCAAAAACAATTCTGGAGAAATGATTACGGCCAGCGCACAAAGGGGTTGGTTCTCTGCGCTACCGCCTCTGCTGAGGTCACACCGATACAAGTAACCTTAACAAAAAGAAAGTCAGGCCCAAAGCTATTCTGTACAAAGGTGACTTTCTCTTGCCCTCTGCAATGCTGCCTCAAATCCTAGCAACAACTATTTGTAAGTAGCCCAACCTCCCTTCTTCCCAGCGCTGCCAGAGAAGAGACAAGTCCATCAGATTGGTGGGACGATAAAGGAAAGCACAAGTGACTTAAACCTTTTCTCTTGTCCCTAGGGCAACCAACCGCATATCACCATGCAGAGAAAAAAAAAAAACAACATTTCTAACCCTGGCTTTATAAGCTCAGGAAGTAAAGCTGTCTCTTGGGCTCCTAACCATACAAGGTCTTCCCTTGGTCCTTTCCCTCTCAAATGGAAAACACTCGGACTTGGCCTCTCATCTGACAGCTCGCACCCTGTATTTTTATTGCTCTTGCACAAACGCAAGCACTCTGCTTGCCTGAGTGCTGAAGACAGCCCACCCTTTCCCCATTGTGGTGGTGGGTAGCTCCCTGCTGACTGTGATGAATCACAGTTGCTCTTTGGAAACTCACTCTGATTTAGCAGGAGCAGTGTAACATTAAAGTACCTGAACAGGTCTGACTCCTCACGTCAGCTAATAAGCTTTTCATGGGAAGTTGGATTCTGTTACTAATTACATCTAGCTACACCCTTCTTATGACAAACACCTATTCCACCCTGTGTTTGCTTAACAGAAGATTACTAAGATTATTTGCTTGGAAAGAAACCAACCACAGAAGAGCATTTCCCTCCTGCTGTCTTCATACACCGTATCTGATTAGTTTCATTTCCCTGTGCTGTTAAATGTCAAGTACTTTTGTTATGTGTACACTTCTTTGTTTGAGTCTCCAAAGCAGACCAAAGGAGCTTGGAAAGACAATTTTTTAATTGTATTCAACCTCCCCTGCTTGGAAAAGTACTTTTTGCCTCTTTCATATGGTGCACTAATATTTTGTAACCTATGCACAATACTTTGGACTTGATTTTCCTCCCATATTGTGGTAAATGTGGTGCAGGTCCCAGCTAAGTCACCGAAGCTATGGAAGTGTATGTGAAAGGGCAGTCACACCCACTATGTATAAGAAAAGGCTTTGATGTGGGAATGGAGGAGCCATTGGGGGAAAGTGATGTTACTGGGCTGCTCACGCATCCTAGGGTGGGAAACGAAAGCAGAGCTGTTTCTGACTTTTCACTATCCAAGAAGCAGAATCATATTTGCTGCTGGTTGAGCAGGATCCATCCACAGATCAAGCATAACATCAATAGCAGCATGCCTCTTTCTTCTACTTAAACTTTGAAGAACCACCTGTGCAGGCAAGAAAACAATTTAGATCTTGGTGCCAACAGAGCCTACAGTCTAAGATGATGCTCACCCTACACTATAGGAGTGGGAATAAATCCTGAGTGGGTTACTTTTCAGGGCAATAGTTTGTCATGCTCAGAGCCTGGCAGAACCTGCAGGAGAATGGCATAACCCTGCACTGTCAGAGTACTCCAAGTGCCCCACGGTCTCAGTTTCAGACACAAGGTAATGAAATCATTTCAGTGAGTTAGTAAGTTACATAAAATCGACCTCTAGGAAGACACTGCGAGTACACAGAGAACAGCAAGCACACTATAAATCCATGCACTGGCTTAGTGCGCTCTGACTTCTTGATGAAGTCAAGCTCCTGAACTCAAGGCAGTTGAGTTCCGTAGGCTCCAAAGGTTTGCTGTCTTACTGCTACGCAACACACAGCAATCAAGACTGCTCTCATGCAAAGCAGGCGCATGCATTTTCCTACACAGCAGTTTGTCTGACAGCACCAAAGCAGGAGCACCTTCCCCTGCTTACTCACATCTCAGGCTGCACCCAGAGGACACTGCTCTCTGCACTCAAAGGCAAGCAAGCTGGGGTGGAAAGCAACTTCCAGATCTTTCCTTTCCACTGCTGTCTTATTTCCAGATTGTAGCATGGGCAGATTTTTCATTTCATGTTAATTCCCTTAGACCTCTGTTGTAAGGACTGAGGTAGTGTTTTTCCCTTCTTCCCTGAATGTCCTCAAACACTAGGCAAAAGGCATTTGGTCTAGATAAAAGAAGATGCAAGCTTGAAGTCACTCTGTAAATACCAGAACATCTGTGGGATGACAATGATCCAAAAAGATGAGAACAGACCCTATCACCAGTTCAGCTCAGAAGTACAAGCCAAGGAAAAGATCAAATCACAGCTATGAAAGTTGCAATTCATGTTTGCTTCTTTAAAAGTAGAGGCAAGTACAGTGCAAGTAAAATACTGAAAGGTGAAGGAAAACTTCATACAAACGGGAGTAAGAGCTAGAATTAAAAACCTATAGTGAAAATAAGGAGTGGACAAGATCTGCTGAGCTTTTGGGTCTCTAGAAATGAGAAGGATGCTGACAGTACCTGCAGGGTGCCCTGTGGCACACAGAAAAACCACAGAAGGATGGCCCAGTGCCTTTACCGTGCACAGTGCTGCAGGAATGTGCAGCACCCTGATGAAGGATGTGATTGAAGCTGTGTGCAGCACTATCACTGCCTCCATTTCTCTGTCAGGCTGCAGAAGGGAAACTAAATGAGCTCTTAAAACCATCCAGTCTCAGTCAGCCCTCCCCCAGACTGTCAGGTTTCTGTGGAAAGCCCATTGCTCCCTGGGGTCATTTTCATTGCACTTCAGCTCTTCCAGGAACTCAGACATGCTGACAGCAGTCCCTCCTCTGCCAAACACCCAATCAGAGGACCAAGGGAGGTTTTTCTAAGGAAGCTAATTGAACATGTTTTATTAAAAACAAAAAATAAAAGTAATAAAAAAACCCCAACCAACACCCACCACTTTGCTCTAAGGGCAAATTCTGTGAAACACAGAAAACCCAGAGGGCAAGATGCTAGCCACAGGATCAGCTGGAAATATTGTTTAGGGAACTACACAAAGCTGATGATGGACTTTCCCTGGTCTCTGGAAGGGACATAAGACCCACACCTGGCCTGCACCTTGCACCTTGTCAAAGGGGTGTCTTGGTTTGGGGATCAACGCCCGGAAAAGTGGTCAGATGGCAGTTTTACGTACACTTTTCAGTGTGAGCTGTGGGGCAAAAAATTACTCAGAATTCACTATGTGACAGGAATTGCTATTCACTATGCAAACCCATTAGCAGTGATTAGCACACCAAAGTAGTGGAAGTAAGGCCAAGGACACTGAGCGCACACTCTTTATTTGTAGAGCTCCAGTTGCCCTCTCTGTACTGTAATAACTCGTAAAGCAACCTATCTTCCTGCTGCACTGAGGTTCTGAAATTAATCCTGACGTTACAAGGACATTGAGCACTGCGAGGTTGGGAGAGTCATACTTTGATTACCTAAAAAGCACGAGGGGATATAACACTGGGATATACAAGATGACCCCATGCAATCCCACCTATACTCTTTACAATCGCACTCAGAAGTGGAAGGCTATCTCAGAAGGGACCAGAGCACACATGGGGCTGAATGGGAAGGCACTCATCAGGCACCAGCCACGGTTTTACGAGCTTGGGGACACGGGATCCTGCAGAGAGCTACGCTGCGCTTGGGACCCAAGCTGGTGTCACCATGGCTGTGTACTGATTGGACACAGAAGCTCAGCTTAGCTCCAGTTTGAGCATCTCTGCAACATGACTTGTTGCAATATGCAAACATTTCTCCGGACTTTAAAAAGAGAATAGGTCACTCACTGCTGTAGGTCACAGGTATGGACATAAAGATGGAGCAGATAGGAAACAAGCTTTGAAACCTCATACACACCATAGCTCTCACCGCAATGGCAAAATAAATAGAAATATAGCAATATACCACAGTTAGTTATAGCAATTGGCTTTCTACGGATTTTTCATCTGAGGTTTTCTAAAGGCTTTATGAAAATGCACCAAATTCAGCACAGGTGCAATTTTATCATGGCTAGAACTTATCCTTAAACCACATATTGATGCACAAGTCACTAAAGGATATATAAGAATTACTCCATACATCTCTATCCCACAAAACAAAGACAGCAATTCATTACTAGGCAGCACCTCCGAACTACAGTTTGGAACTGGAAGTCAGGAAGCGTTCACAAGGAATTTAGGGAGATGGAACACATTATCCATAAACATAGGCTGGAGAGGATGCAAACATTATTGCTCACTTTTTTTACACTATATTGTCTTGGGCTCTTTGACTATAAGTGCACATCTCTCTCACCTGAACAGAGGATCTCCAGTCCTGTGCAAGATGAAGGGCTCAGGCACAGCTCAAAGGCAGATAATCATCAAGCTGAAGGATGAACGGGGTTGAGACATCTTCTTCAATGTCTCCCTGATACCTTCTATTTATGGGAGTAAATTCACACAAAGGCTTGTGTAGCTGCCAGATTCATGAATTCTATTTAAATTCCTCCAGCAGTTCCAGCTAGAAAACAGCGTTATCAAATTCCTAATATTTCTGAGCAGGAAACTGTCGTGGTTTAACCCCAGCCAGCAACTAAGCACCACGCAGCCACTCACTCAATCCCCCCCCACCTAGTGGGATGGGGGAGAAAATTGGGAAAAGAAGTAAAACTCGTGGGTTGAGATAAGAACGGTTTAATAGAACAGAAAGGAAGAAACTAATAATGATAATGATAACACTAATAAAATGACAACAGCAATAATAGAAGGATTGGAATGTACAAATGATGCGCAGTGCAATTGCTCACCACTCGCCGTTCGACGCCCAGTTAGTCCCCGAGCGGCGATCCCCCACCCCCACTCCCCCCAGTTTATATACTGGGCATGATGTTACATGGTATGGAATACCCCGTTGGCCAGTTTGGGTCAGCTGCCCTGGCTGTGTCCTGTGCCAACTTCTTGTGCCCCTCCAGCTTTCTCGCTGGCTGGGCATGAGAAGCTGAAAAATCCTTGACTTTAGACTAAACACTACTTAGCAACAACTGAAAACATCAGTGTTATCAACATTCTTCGCATACTGAACTCAAAACGTAGCACTGTACCAGCTACTAGGAAGACAATTAACTCTATCCCAGCTGAAACCAGGACAGAAACCCCCAAAAGGCCCACTGCAGACGTGGCTGCTCTCCTCAGGAAGACCTAGGAGCAGGGAAGGAGAGCTCATTGCAGATGTTCTCACCGTAGCAGATTATCCAGCTGCAAAGGCACCAGACCGCACTGCACTGCGTGCACCCTCCTGCTCTGGTCTGCAGGCAGCATAACTGTCACCGGAGCACCAGTAGGTCCTCCTGTGCCAAAGGGAATCATTGCTGGTAGGGTGCACATCATGCAAGCACACCCCATTTGCATCCAGACAGTTTTAGAGGCTCAGCATTTCCAGCTGTGGAGTTAGTAAGGGCTGTGCCAGCTCGGGCTTGGCCTCTGCATTGTGATTTACTGTTATTGCAGATGGTTTGCACAACCTTCGAGCTGCTTAAACATCCACTTTGGACTGAGAAGCACCAATGAAGAAAACTGCTAATGCATTACTCCAGGATATTGCATTGTTCCCAAACATTTCACCTGCCTCTGTTCCCTCCAACCTTCTCCCAGAATGCCTCATGCAATAGGAGAATAAACTAACAAGTGAGAAGGCAAATAGGGAGAGATATGCAGTATCAGGAGGGAATTAATACATTGGCACCAGATCACATTGCAACATATGGTGCTGTAAATACCTTTGGAAGCTTCCCATCCACTGCTGAGCAAGAAATCTGCACAGGCTTTCCCCAAACCCCACCCAGGAGCCAGTTTGCAGGGAAAAGCCTCTTCCAATGATAGCACTAATTTCAGATTGGACAGGTGTCTCCCATGGCTAATGAAATAGGGAGTCTCATGACTTCTGCACCCTTCTTAGGTCACCACAAAGAGACAGGGACAGTTTTAAACATTATGCTGCAACTATTCCCACTTCTTTCCATTTGCTCCAAACTCCCTGCTGCGCCAGCCCTTGCTGTCAGCCTGCAGGTTCCATGGAGTCCAGCGAGCAGGATTTTCCACTGCAACTCTTGGCATGACAACGTGGCACAGAGAACACCCAAGAGGAGGAATGGCAAAAGCTGCTTTAGTCTAGGAGCCAAAATAGCATGTGGCACAATTCAGTTAGCCAAAGTGCCATGGATAGCCACTCCAAGTTGCAGAGGATGCAGCCATGCTCAGATTCTCAATCCCAGGCATTGCTCATCACTTGCAAGGAAACTTGCTCAGGCAGGAAATAACTATGCATTTAATGTCTGGAAGAGAGGGGTTTTCTCTGACAGGACGAAGGAAGTATTATAGCAATATATCTGTATGTTTACGGAGAGGTAGGATCTGTTTGCTTTAGGATAACAGTTTACCATAGGAAAAGCAAGCTGAACGTCTTCTTTATCCTTCAGATTAGGTAAGAAATTAATAAAAAATTAACTCATTGATAGCTACTTTGAGGAATCATTGCACAGCTTGTTTGACAGCTGACAGACGGAAAAGTTGAGACTTGTTTCACCCTGTGGAGATGCACATAATAAACAAGTTATGTGCAAACTTCAAACCATACCTTTCCTAGAAGACACGTAAATAGAAAATGCAACAATGGATGGATCAAAAAAATCACTCAAGACTTCACAAACAAAAATGATAATTGCTCTACTACTCTACTGCTGATCTGCGATGGCAGCAAGAAGTTTCTGTCATCAAAAAAACCCCTCTACCTTGGCAGTAAGTAACATCTGAAACGCAGGTTCTATCCACATAAGCAGTAGCTGCTGACATTGCATATAGGTGAGCGAATAATGACGTCTGGCACCTGGACCTATTTATGCCAGTTGCAGCAATGGAAAGAGAGAGAAGCAATAAAGATTTCTTTTTTTTTAAGTTGGTATGGAATTTCTTGGCTTCCCTCAGCTCCATCCTGTCTCTTTGCTGCAGCAAAGCAACAAGTCACAAAACCAAGGAGGAGTCCTGTGTATTTTAAACATGTGCCTGCATCCAAAAGGAGAATATTTGGTGAAGGAGGCAAAAATGGAGATATGAAAGAAAAAGCTACTTACGCTGTTCTAGCTACGTTCAAGCACAATGAAGACACCCTAAAAGGCCTTGGAATAACTCCATTAAAACAGAGCATTTACAAACAACCTGAATATGTTGCTCTCCCAGTCCCTCAGTGACTTCACACAGAAAGGTAACTAAAAAGAAACGGAATCTGTTAGGAGAAAAAGGAAGATTCCAGATGAAAAGTCTACAGGCAATCTTTGAGAGACGGCTGCTAAGTGGGTGCACTCTCATTCATCAGATCCTGCATCAACTACACACCAGCAAAAACTCAGGAGACCATGAAGAAGCTGTGGCAAGGAATCACCCTCTGCTAAGCATTCATCCTTGTGGTATAAAAGCACAACAGGGAGGAAGCGCCATGTACAGGGAAATGGGTTGAGGGAGGGTGGACTCTGGACTGCCTGAATTCAGGATTTCAGATGCTTCCAGGTGAAGAAGAAGGTGCAGGACCCCCTCCACACCATGGACAGGAAGGATGCTCTCAGTGCAGATGGCAGAGCTGCTCCTGCCTGTGGTACTGGGAGATTCCCAGGTTCTGGTCTGGCCACCGGCAACACACCCCCACCGCACCTTCCTTCCACATACCCCCGATGGCAGCAGTCTCTGCCCGCATCTTCACAGAGCACATGAAGTTATTAGAGGGAGATTATCCTAGCACAGCACTGCAACCCTTTTGTTATCTTTCTAGGAAAGAGCTAAGCCTTTTGATCTCCTACCAAAAACTAAAAAGCAAATTAAATGTTAATAAAACCTTAATAAAGAGCTACTCTTCTGCATTTTAATTAGTTGTTCATAGAAACCAAATACATCTAATAGACTAACAAAATGAAAGGCAAGAAGGAAGTTGCTATGGCTTTGATGGGCACAGCTACTCCAGCAGCATAATCCTGTGAATCGATTAAGGTCTTTTACATGAAGAGCAAGAACAGCTGCCTCCCCCCCAAATGCAAGCATATGCTTCTTCCCACACCAAGGGCATACGTGAGCTGAAAAGATTTTTCTAGCTCTCATTCTACGGAAGTTTCTCTACAGTGGAAAAATACACAGGAAAAAACAGAGAAGAGGAAAGGCTCAAAAGCAGTATCAGAAAGTCTGATCAGTCACTAGAAGCAGAATCACAATACATACATGGGAAGAAAGAGGTTTGGGCGCTGACCGATACCTCAGAAAGGCAGTAAATGTAAAAGCAAAGAAACTATCTGCTATGATGTCTAAGGGAAAGCTGACAGCATTAAATGAACCCCAGAAGACAATGCACTTGCTGGCTGGAGCACAACGTGACAGAGCTGTGGTTATCAGCTCGAGTCAAAAGTAGCAGCAGAACTCAGGGTCAGAGCTGGAACAGAGTTCACAGCGCTTTTCATAGAGTAGGACTAGACTTGAAATAGTGTGCAGAATGATAATATCCCAATAAAATTCAGGGCACTGATGATGTCAAGGCTTAAGGGACCCATCTGGTCTGGCCTAGGAGAAGGCCAGAAAGTGTGACTCCTTGCCTCCTCTCTTTGAACAACTCGCACTGGGTTAGACCACCTCTTCCAGGAAAGCAACCCTTCCATGTGTGCACTACACAAAAACAGAAAAAGCAGGCACTATCTGCAGCCTGCAGCATTGCTACAGTGACTTATAAAAGTATCTTGGAAGCCAATATCCACTTCCTCCCCTCAAATCTCTGCTAATTTGAAGTCGACCCAAAGCAACTCAGTAACCGCATGTAGGAGATGTAGATGTATTTACGGTCCAGCGCTGTGAGAAATTCACTCCTCCCAGGCTGCCAGCAGCACGTGAAATAATTTTATCTTGTAAAAGGGCAGTAAGAATAACATTAATTTGTTGGTGTCATGCTGAGTATTTTCTTTAGAAGCTCTGCAGGGCTTGGGAGAAAAGTTCCCGTTATCTCCTGCTTTGGAAGGAGGGAACATGCAGCAGGCAAATGCCTGATGAGAGCCACGGCACTGGAAAGCAGAAAGTGCAGGACGGCAGCACAAGCCAGGCTCAAACTTGACTTGCTGCTTCTCATTTATTCAAGGTCATGTGGTTGTGGGAGGTTTCAGGGTCTTGAAATCTTTGTCTGAGCTTCTGGCACCCTCTCCAACTCCTACCAAGGAGATGATGACTGATGGCGGGAAATTTTGACCTTTTAACTCCATATCCCTTTTCTAAATTCCTGTGGTCACTACTGGTATCTCCTGTGTAGCAAATTCTTTCTGTCTCTCCCCCAAGAAGCCAAACAACTTACTGTAGTACACTTCTGAGCGGGGCATAAATCTCCAGGCCCTTGTGTCTCTGATAATCTTCCCAGTCCCATGGCGTGACTCCAAACTTTTGCCCCCTGCCGCTGGGGAGCCCCAGGTCACTGGACGAGCACTTTTGCCATCCTTGGAATGGCAGCGAGAATTCCCTGAAGTGTCCCCTGGCGCCCGGGGCCGCGGTTCCCGGAACTGGCGGCTGCTGACTCGGCTCGAGCTTTTTCCTAGAACCGCTGGGCCTTCGCTCACCCCCCGGGGCTGGGGGGGCACGGGGGGAGGAGAGGCAGAGGAGGGGGAGGAAGGATGACGGGAAAGAGGCCACGTTGTGCAGACCCTTCAGCTCTCCAGACATTCCCCTCTCCTTTTTCATGTGAATCCCAGGAGAATTATTTTTACCTTCTTTTTAAGTGCTGGGAAGTGCGGGGATGAGCCCAGCTGCAGCCTGTCTGGACTGTCAGCTGGCAGGAGCAGCTCCCACCTCTTCCCCAGCTCCCCTGCCCGGTGCTGCCTCCCTGCTCCTGCCATATCTCGGGTTTGCTTTTAGTAATTCCAGCTCCTGGATTTGAAAACGATTCTGCAAGAGGCAGCAGCCATGCCTAGGTGTCACACCGAAACTCCTTTCCAAGCGTCGGCACACACGCCAGGAAACATCGGCAGTAACAAATATCACTAAGAAGGAAATTTACCACACAACAGTGAGGTTTAAACTAGGCTAAGCCTAACACAGGCAACCTATGCTGGGAATGATCTCCATTACCAGCTCCCCATATGGCGGCTGTGTACAAAGGCTGCATGCTAGTGCAGTTGCATCATCACGCTTCTGACAGTGCGCTCATTTTATACAACAGCTTTTCTACGTCATGGCTTTCTCAAGCATTCACACGGAGCCACCTCGGCTCCTAACTCTGCTTTAAGCAGCTGTGTGTACAGCCCATCACACACCTAGCTATAAAACTTATTTCTAGGGAATAGATGTCTATACTGTGAGCCAGACATGTCTGGGACCAAATCCTTTTCTTAGCTAATCACATGCAATTTCTTTTGCTTCAAGAAAGCTGTGCCAAGGTGATGGAGAAAGAATTTGGCCTGCAGTCCAGCTTCTCCCCAGCACAGCATTTAGCTGTAGACACTTAGGGTTTTCAGAATAAAGCTCTCTGAGCACCTGGCTGAAAAATAACAGCCAGAAAATTCCAGAACACGGTGGATGAAAATTAGGAGCTGAAAGAAAGTAAATAAACTAAATGGTTTTCCCTGCTCTGACAGCACACATTTTTCCTTCAATCATCTGCACTGCAACGAAAGGTGATGATATTGCTCCATTTACAGAGTTTTTCCTGGCCTGTCCCCAAGGCCACAATACAGTGCGTTTGTTTGGTTTTCATAAGGTCAAAGAAGCATATTTGGGTAACACAGAAACTTTACTATGGACTTTCACCTTCGCGATCTTAAACCAAGTGTGACAGTTGCAATGAAAAATATTTACTGCTGTTGACATATATTGGGGGGGGGGTGCTTTTGGAAGAGAGAAGGCTTTCAGTCTCATTACACATCCTTCTCAACAGCTCTTTTAAAATTTCTTTATTACACACTAGAGGAAAAAGAAGAAAATGTCAGGATCTAGACTTTACGATTTTCCCGGAACACATTGCTGATCCTCTCGAGCCACCAATCACAGACAAGTCAGGCACACGCAGGGAGTTATTCACACCGATCTGTGTGGAAGAATTCTAGCAATAAGTACTGTTAGTACGGATCACATACCTGGGGCTACTGTGTTCATGTACTAGTTTAAATAGTGGGCAGAAGCTGCAGTAAGCAAGTCATGTGCAACACTGCCTTTTACGTGAGACACAAAAAAACACCGGCATGGCTTACCCGCTTACTTTATCTGGAAACCTCAACAGTCTGGAACATCATGGACTTACATACCCTGCGCTGTGGTTTGTAAAAACAGGCCATCAAGCATGTACACTATTCAAAAGGCAGTCTGTCCTACTCTCCACATCCCCAAACTCCATAGTCTACTTGGTGACAGTCCTTCTTCTGTTTGTAGTGGCCACGGAAACAGCCATAAATCAAGACGATTGGGAGCCTGACATTGGTCCACAACTTGGTCTCACTTTTCCAGAAGGAACAACTGCAAAGGAAACCATCCCTCCCTACCCAAGCAGAGAACAACCGGCAAAAATCCACACTCCTGAGACACGTCCAGAGGTCAGAACATGCCAGATGGGGAAGGACATGGGCTGATGCTGAAGTCCCACCAACACTGTCTCTGGACAAACCTGCACTGGCTTTAACCCAGCAGCACAATGACTACAGTGACCACATGGGAGTGCAGAGTCTGACTTCCCTCAGATCCAAGCCCCTTTCTGACACAGAAAGGGAAGAAGAAAACACATGATAAAATACACACCGATGTCACAAGAGGCATCATCAAGCTGTCTTACACCAGTGGTTTTCAAGCTGCAGTCCTCAGAACTTGGGGGGTTTCCATGGATTACTACTGACATCCATGAAAGATGACTAATTAGAGGAAGCCTACTGCCAGGAGGACTTTTTGATGGAAAGTTTTGAGTTACTCATGTTGAAAGCATTGACAACCGGTATTCTAAGTGATGAGTTGCAAACAGTTTCTCTGAGTCTTTAAATGCATTGGGTGGGGGCTGACAGGTGACACTCTTCCTCCTCCCACCTACATACTGAGTAACAATATTCACTCCTTCCTAATTTAGGTCCTGCTGTTAAATTCCAAGCAGCTTCCTTGAGGAATCATCATCTCTAAAATGGAGACTACAATACAATCCTAAACTTTCCCAGATGGCAGATACGTGAAAGGTTAACCATGTTCTTAACCCCCTCTGACTGCACCAACATTATGTAAGCAGAAATCCCTTTTCGAGTGGCAGCAGAACACCACCAAATGAGCTGGGCAACAGCTTTAAGGACAATTCTTTGCAGAAGGTGGCACCTGGGCCTCCTCAGCTCTACTATGATAAGCCTAGTAGAAACCTACCTATTAAGTACTAATGCATGGTATATGAGGTATAAACATATAATATTTGTACTAAGCATATAGCTACATAGAAGATGTCTCAAATCTGCTATTTAAGTTACAGTTGCTGTAACTCAAACTGCTATTCAGTTATAGAAAATACAGCTAAATTAACTCTCACTCAGGCAAAGCAGGTTAGGTGATTTTACTGATATGAGAGAAGAAAGATGCAGGAAGCACTCCAAGAAAACAATTTTTTCTTTCTATTTAGAAAACCAGCTATTTTTTATCCTCACTCTTCACTCCAATTCCGCTAACCAAAACAGAGAAGCTTTGAATCCCAGCAGCAAAATGTAAGAAAAACAAAACAGATGTGATTCCACCCTCCAGGCGATGCAAAACTGCACAAACTGAGTACATAACCCTTCCTTCGTGTGTTGACCTCTTAATACAGTGTACCATCACTGCTGCCTATTTGCACATCCAGCCATACTCAAGTCTGAGAAATGGTTGTCCTTAATTCCTTTTCCACAACTTCAATTGTGCCACTGCTTTGTCTTGCCTATGACAGGACCGCAGAGCTTCCACCTTTTCTCAGAGAACAGCTGATCAGCTGAACAAGATGTTCCTTCCTTACTTCTTTGTTCTGGACATCCTGTTTCTGCAGCCATCAAGGCCTAACTGCACAAACTATAAATAATATCTAATCCTCAAGATGGTGATTAGACTTGCTCATTATTGCTACAGCATCAGACACCTGCCTCACACACTATGTCCCATGTGATGGAGGTGTAAGAAAGGAAGCACCTAGGAGAGAAGAGCAGGTCTGCAACAGGCTTTAGGAACTAGCCCCTGAATTCCTGATGATCCAGTGAAGAATTTGCCCCCAGCACAGAGGATGGAGCTGCTTGCATCCTGACCAGCCTTCCATAGCTCTGCCAAGGACAGCAAGATGCTGTGAATATTCATTGAGGTCAAAGCAACTATGGTTGTACTGTACACCCGGCAGTTTTCAGAAAAACCTCCTGTATATATTTACACACAATGTAAAGCACAGAAAGGAGTAAGCAGTCTGGCATTAGCTGGTGCCAAGGAAATTCAATAAAATACAGAACTAAATATAAAACCCATACCAGTTCACACACTGTTGCTGCTTTCTTTCTCCCTGTTTTATTCAGGCCATATTCCACTCACTCTCTTCTTTCACAGTTGCTGTTTTCACCCTTTTCGCTCCCTGCATTGTTTCCACTCTTTCTTTTTAAAAGAAAGTAGCTCCTCAGCTGATTTTTAGACTTCACAGATTCCATCAGCTTCTCAATTCTTTTATCACACGTTCCCTCCCCACCTTACTCATTTTCCACAGGGGACTTCCAAAATCCTTTATTTCCCCCAATTATTTGCCACTGTTTTTTTCTGGTCCCAATATAAACACACAAGCACATTCTAAACTACAACGAACAGCCATTGCAAATGCAGTCAGTCATTTACCTGACCTCATACCCCTGCATGGTTAAAAAAAAAAATTAAAAAAACAAAACAAAAAACCCCCCAAAGCATCTTTCCCTTTCTTGCTGTTCTCCATGCACCTCCCTATTTCTTCTGGGTTCTCAGAGTTTGAGCACGAAACCGAGAGTCTGTCCAAACAGACATAGCCCATTTCTCGGTTAACTTCTCCAGCCACCACTAAGGTGACTACTGCATTTTTCCAGCAAACCACTCGTGTCACAGGCTCACCTCTCAGGGCTTAATCCTATACACATCACCAGCAAGTATTTCTGCCCAGCTAGCATAAAATGCAAAGCCATTTCCCACAGAGCTGGTTTCCAAACAGGGTTTTGATTGCCAGGATTTGCCTTTATCAATACTCAGAAATTCTACATTTGCCAGTTTTCATCCCCCACCTACAACTATCATAGCTGGGCAGCCATATGATTTATCACACCAGCTTCCCCTCTACCGTGACAAACTGCAGTTCACCAGTGGGGTTGCTAGGACCAGGACTTGGACAAAAACCCCTGAAAGCCTGATCTAACCAAATTGCATCAATACTCAGCGATGGCAGTGTGCCAGCGCTAATTACTTCACCGCCAATCAGTTTATCAGAAGCACTCAGCCAGTGTGCTCATCTTTCAAGTCCTCTCCTGTGTCTCCAGGTGCCCCACCTTTCCTTCCTCCATGCCGAAATGTCTGGGTGGTGCCTTCTCTTCTCACAGTGCTGTCTAAAGACACGACAAAGGCTTTAAGTAACAACATAATAAAAGCTCTAATTAAAATGCAGTGGAAAAGTGTTAAGATGCTTTAGGTCCAGACTGAAGCATCTTCTCTGTTGCTCAACATGGAAACATTGAGCTAGTGCCTATCTGGAAGGGCAGAAGGCAGCTGGAACAGTGGAGCGTTGGAGAGCTGCATTCATTCTCCTCCTTTTCTTAGGAAGGCTTGGGAAATTAAACTAGATCCAAGAACTCTTTCTTCTCCATTAACACTCATCTGTCACCAGCTTTTTTACAAGGCAGTCCCTCCCATCCTCTTTCCTGCGGTCACTTCAGCCAGCAGCCAGGCTCTTCCAGGAAATCAGACAAGACAAGAGCAGAATCACTCATCTGCCAACCACCCGATCATATAGCAGGGGCAAAAGATTGTAAGAGGAAATTCATTTTTTTAAAAAGAAGCTTTTTACTGTTTCTTAGGATCTGGCTTCTGTGTAGAATGACACACAAAGAAACTTTTACAACACACACAGTGAGGAATTCAGATTAGGGAAGTACAGAGAGAAGCAGAGAAGCTCTGAACCAACCTTGAAAACTTGCACATCCTCAAACGAATGTTGTAAGAAAGATGAGAGCAACAGGCTTGTACTAGGAACTAGAAGGAAAAAACAACCCCTTTTAAATCCTCCTATTTGAGAAGCTGCTGAACACTCAGTTTAAACTTTTTTTTTTTACATAGATAATCTCCATGATTTTAACACTTGAATTTGAGGTGGGAGGAGGAAGCAAATGACCGCCAACATAGCAAAGCAACTCAGGTCTCACCAGGGACAATCCCGAGTAACTGACCATGAATGGAAAAAATGAACTCATGTATTTTAAATGGGTGAATTTAACTCAAAAATCTCAAAACCAAAAAGAGCTATAAACTCTTACGCCATTAGTATCTCATAGACCTATTTTCAATACCTCTCATTCATATCGTATGTGTACATAAAAAGAGTGGCAATGCACTTTCATGATCTTAAATCTCAGGAGGGTTAAATAAGAGCTGGTGAAAAAGTCTGTAACTAGAACAGTCTGAGTAGCAGTATTGCCTTGTGCAGTGTTGGGAATGCCTATTTGCAGGTTGCCGCCTGCAGCCAACCTAAAGAACAAGTGATCAGGGATTACAACTTATAGGACTCTCAGACAAACTTGCATTTTATCTACTGAGTGAAGCTTTCCAAAGCTGGTCATAAAGTTCCCCTTCACGTCCTCCCGGATCACACACAGCCAAATAGAGCTACACCCAAAAGTGCCTTTGCCATCCTGTCCAGAGGCTGGGATTCAGCTCCTAAACTTTCAAAGGCTGCACAGTGTTCGTAAGTGCACAGGGGGCAAATACGCACTGACCTGAACTGCAGAGCTAGGAAAGATGAATAAAGCAGAAAATACGGGACAGTTTACTAAAGGTTTGGTCTGTGACTCAACAATTTGTAAAGTCTGCCCAGGAAAGGCTGGCAACCTGAAACTGATGTAAAAATAGTGCCTTTTTTAACAAATCCAGAGCCAATCAAAACCACATAGCAAATCCACTGAACTTCAGGTTGTTACCGCATTGCGTTGCAACATTTTGAAACTTCCCAGAACAAAGCTTTTGTCCACAGGACAGAGCCATTTGTGCAAACTAGAAATATCCGCTGCTGTTAACACAGTGAATTCTATGTACATACACACAGCTGCAGAGACCGTTCCTCCTTAGCAGGCAGGAACGATACTTACCTGAACATCTGCACATATGCATGCAGCCACACACAAACATAACAAACTGCGTGCATATATGTGTTTACTAAATTGTACCAGCAAAAGCTTCAGTAAAAGAAAGTTGCGGTCATGAACTCATTAAAGCAAAGAAACAAAACAAATACGCAGTGTAGCTCTTCGGGGAAGAGGGTATGGAGAACGGGGAGTCTGCACATTAGATTTTTCCTGGGCTCTGATGACTTTATGGTAGAGACAGGTGAAGTGAAACCTGACTAGGGTAACTTTAGCCAGAGAGAGTGAGATAGAAATAAACAATATTATTCCTGGAAAGAAGGGGTAGTAGCTGTCCCTCTGCCAAAGGGCATTCCAGTCCAGAGCCTAGTAGCTGCAGATTCCTTTCTGCGCTCCACCTCCCAGTGTCAGGGCAACGGTCCCAGGTCTTGACGTCAAAGCTGCCTTTTGTTTGCTGCGCAGACTTTCCCCTTTTGCAGGTTTAGCAGATCAAGGCATGGAAGCAGCTGGGCAAAGGGCTCTATTCTGACCAGATCTGCAAACTCATCGCAAGCCTCCAAGGAAAGTCCTCTCCCCACATTACTAATATCAACCTTTCCAGTAGAAAAAAAAAAAAAAAAAAAGTTCAGTATGTCTAAATTGTTTTACGTCTAAATTGTCCTCTTGCTAACCTCTCCTTTGACTCGTGCCCTGTGTTTTATCTGTTGCGGTTTTATCTTGCATTATTTAGATTGCAAGAGCTGCCAAGCAAGGACTCTTTCCATAAGTACAAGATAAGACTGTAAAACTACTTCTTTAACTATCAGATATATTAGGAGGAAATCCTCACAGTGATGGGGGATAAACTCCCAGTGTTCCAGGATAGTACTCGGGGATATCAGAGGGGGAAGGAAGAATGAAACCAGGTGCTATTATGAAATCATTCTACCTCTCTGAACTTGGGACAGCTAGAGCCAAACTGGTTGTTTTCCAAAGTTAGCAGAGGAGCCTCTCCTCTGCTAATCACAATGACTTGGGCATATACAACCCATCCCTTGCCCTTCACATCCACCTGACTGCCTGCCCCAAAACACAAGCTATCCTGTGGGAGTGTAGGGGAAGAGGGGCCTGCGGTAGAACTAGCTGTGTTAGTTCAGGCTTCTCCTGCTAAAGAGGCCCTTTAAGATACAGTTATAGCAGTCACAGTAAGATTACGTCACTCCTAATATAAATTCAACACCCTATTATATCCTATAGCTTTTTTGTTTAAAGGCCAAAGACTGTAGGTCAGTAAACAGGGGGCAAAAAGAAATGGAAAAACGCAGTCACATAATACACACAAAAATGGGCACAGTAATCAGCTGCCACATATTTCCAAGAGGAGATGCCAGTCTTCTCACATGCTCAGAGTTAAGATCTGACCACATTCGTAATCCCTCCTTTCAACAGCAATGAACCTGACACCCGCTGGGATATTCCACAACAGGGCCTTCCTATTCCCTGGCCACTGGGACTCCCAAAACCACCTCCCTCTGCCCAAAGCAGAGGCCAAGGCTCTTACTCCTGTTCTCCAAACACAGGTGGGCTGCAGGCTCTCCTTTTTTCACCTTCTGAAAGCTTAAAGCTGGGGAACCTTTGGTATCTTTCCTTTTTGTAAGACTTTCAAACTAGTACTTGACTTTGTGATTGTTGTAGGAGTACTGCTGCTGGCTTTGTATACCTGTAACCAAGTGGACAAATATGACTATTACCTCCTGGCTAAGGCACAGGGCCATCACTGCTGGGATGCAGCATTCCTAGGCTATTAGTAGCTAACAAGATGAGCAGCATATGCTCCTGCTGGTGGAAAAAAAAAAAAAAGGAAAGAAAGAAAGAAGAAAAGACCTTTCTATCATCTCTGCTGTCAGAGTAACAGAAAACTATATGCTCAACCCAGGCCAAAGTGTTTCATCCCTTGTAAAGTGTTAATTTGCAAGGCAGAATGCATGTTGCCTGCATCTCAACGGAGCCTGGTCATCCCACGCCATCCTACTGACCTGTACAGAAAGCCAAAGCTCCCAAACAACTAACCCACGTCCAGTTCCCTGGGACAACTTACTAACTAGTGTGAGTAAATCTTCATTCAACAACGCACAATCTGCGTAGGAGGAAGGAGTCCCAAGTGGAGTCTCATATGGTCACACTTCCCTCTCCCGTCTTTCAGCCAAACTACAAGCACACAAATAAACATGGGAACTGACTGTCACATTTACTCTCTTTTAAGCTCCTAGTATTTTCAGAGGAGTCATACTAAACGAAATGGAAAGGCCTGTTCATTTTTGCTTGTTCTCTAACAGCAGGGAGACACAAGCTAGCAGGTCAGTAGGATGACTTTATATTACCGACTTAAAAACGCACATGGGTGGTATCAGGGGCAGATGTCAGGAAGTCTGCCAGCTGCTACAGTCTGATCTAGAGCTCTGCATGGGAGCGCTACACCAAACCGGGCTCTGACTTTCTATCAACATGTCCTGGAAATGCACACTGCCAGTCAGGTCACTGTGGAGATAAGCAGGACCTTTTAGGCCTCATACAGATCCTTTCTCTAATATAAAGGCTTGACAAAATTGAGCCCTGGGGATACTAGCAACTTGAACTTAATTTATGTCACATGGTGCTCTCTAAAACTAGGCTGTGATGCAGAGAGAAAGAATATTTCCAGGCATTGAAGAGACAGCTATTCCAGTAACTCAGCACTCCCCTCCCACTCCACCAAAGCAGGTGAGTGAGCAACACGAGCCTTATTCCAAGAGCTGTGAACCCAGGAGTCAGGTCTCAAGAAATCAATAGACTGAAATGCTAGTAGTAGGGGTGTCAAGATGGAATGGTTGCATGTGGCTGGTAATTGGCCTTCAGACTGTTGACCCTTTAGAGAGTCATATTTGCCAAGTTCTCCCTGTCACTACAAGGGCTGAGAATCTTCTTTTTAAAAAAAAAAAAAAAAAAAAAAAAAAAAGAAAATCATAGACTATCTCATCACGAGAGAGAATTATGAATCCAGAGCCAGAGGCGTGAAGAAAAACAGTAAGTATGCAGAGCACTAACAACTACTGAGCATCCCCCTGATACTGGAGATAGTTTAGGCTGGTGCCAGCTCTCAAAGAGCCAGCAGCAAGGCAAGCCCACCATCATTGCCTACAAGATCTGCTTTTAGCAACCAGCTGGCTCCCGGGACAGGATTTGTACCACAGCAGCTCTGCCCACTCTCAACTCCTACCCCTTCTCTCCATTCCAGACTCAGATGATACAGGAACAAGCTGCCTATCACAGCAGGGTGATCACTTGTGTGCATTAAATTTGTAGATATATGATGGGGTGTTTCCAAGTTAAAAAATACAAACCAGCCGCATAACTGAAAATGTTCAGCTAGGTCCTAGCTGTCTCAGCAAGCCAAATAAAACTCTTATGGCCTCCCCAGCACTGAGCAGTGAGTGGCTCTTTTGTGCACTGCCTGCTGAGCACCACTGGCTTCCCACCCAAAGTCAGAACAGACAAGGAGCATGGGGTGCTACCATGGCTTGGAGGCCACGGCTGCCTTGACTTTCCTGTCTCTGTCACATTGGTTTTTGCTTGTGATGTTGGTGCAGAGACCTAAGGGAACAGAAGTTCTGGGAGGAAATGAGTCAGGAAACCTGTACCACGTCACAAGGGGAAGTGTGACTCAAGAGCACACAGTGCTTGGTGCTCGCTGCTCCCTGGCGCCCTGGAGGAGGTGATAAGATTGTGTAATCCCCAAGATAACTTGCTGCACATCCTAATTCTGCTGATCCTCCCAGGGGAGGGGTGCCTCTGCTGAGTACTGTACATTAGCTGATTTCTTAGAATAAACTGTGACAGCTCCCTGTGAGCTCATTGCGTGGGAGGGGGGATGCTGGGCTCCTTGCCTGCACTGTCAGAAGAACGAGGAGCTACAGAAGCACTGAATTTATCAAGAGCACAGCAAAGACCTGGCAAACCTCTTGTTTAGTCTATTTGTTCTTCTTTCACAGAGGGTGTAGGGACATAAGTACTTGAAAGTCACAGAGGAACCAGCTATAAAGCAGAGGGGAGGATTTGAGAAAGAGAGAATTTGAGAAAGAACGACAAATGTGGTGGCAATAGGAGGGGAAGAAACAGTCTGTGTGGTCAGGACTGTGGTGAGGGGACAGTCAGGGAAAGAGGTACATGAGATACCAGGAGGAAAGAAGCCAAGAGTGTAGGCCAAGCAAGGGAAGCGGGGAGGGCAGAGAGGATGGAGAAAATTTTGTAGAGAGAGTCACTTAGGAGTGATGAGGAAGGTACAGCAAAACCAAAATGCTCCTGGGATTGAGAGAGCAAAGAAACGTTACACTGAGGGAAGAGGCCACCATCGGTTTTGAGTTCTCAGTACACACCAGAACCAGAGTTTTCATTTCTGGGTCTCTGCTCATCTGTAAGGGCTATTCCTGAAAAACAACCAAAGCCCTAAAAAGCAGGGGGGTGGAACAAGATATAAAAATCACCCTTTTTCAGCCATACAGGATTGTCCTTGTTTCCTCATCATGAATGCAGGCACGAGCAGTGTTAGCTCTTGCAGGCTCAGCCCTTTGCCTCTGTCAGTACAGCACCTGGTGCAAAAGGGTCTCAGGACATGAGTAGGCTTCTGGAAATTTCTGCTGTACAAGTAAAGCTCCCAGGCACCTTGGGGAGATTGAAGCCAGCTGAACTTCCAAACTTCAACCCTCTGCTCCCCAGAGACAAAACCATGCCTACAAAATAGCTTTTGCAAACAAACTACAGAATATGAATGAAGAGAGAAGGAAGCGCTCGCTGTCCCAGCGCAGACACGGCTGGCACGCGTGCACACCTGAGCACATGCTGCTGCTATGCAGGGGCTTTCACAAAAACTTGTCCAGAGTCAGAAAAGGTCCCATCCTGTCCCAACTCACCAGTGTCAAAATCCACTAAACAATCACGAACACAGCATGAGTTAGGGAAATCCAGGCCTGGTTATACAGAAAATTCACTCTCAAGAAGTATCATTTTCAGAAGGGACTGTTTTGTGTTTCCCAGGAGAGCTCCACGCTCCAACACGCAGGTACGCTCTGGGGCTGCAGCTGCATCGACGCTCTGTCCATCTGAAGTAGATCTAAACTGTATTTCAAGCACTGTTTCAGAGTCCTAACCGTGCACAATATGGCCCTAAAAAATACCATACAGTCTTTCAATTGCAAATTTGTCATGCTATTTATGCTTGAGTCAGGAGCCAGAAGTGATCAAACCATCAGTTTTACCCCCAGCTGAGGGGCAGCGAAGATGCTGGCTGAGATGCAGAAGACCTAAAGCCTATTTCCATTTCTGCCCCGACCTGTCACCTATCCTGAGACAAACCACTGTGTGTCCTTGGGTTCTGGGTCCCTTTTCTCCCTTTTTTGCCTCACTGGTATCGAATGCAAGCTTTCTGGGTGTTGGCTGCTGGACAGTATATGCCTGTAACATTAACTTCATCCCAGACTGCAAAATGCTGAATGGTTCTGTAATGGAAATAATAATGAGTACTTTAAGTTTCAAGCCTGATATTTCTAGGACAAACATCACAGCTCATATGACCTAACGTCCCAAGGCTAGCAAGCCTGGGAAGAAGAGCTGTCTATAGGAACTGTGTGCAGAGGAGCAGGCAACCAACCCTACAACTTCTGGTAACAAAAAAGTAACATTTTTACCATAAAACCAAAATCAAAGAAAATTCTTGTTCCTCGCCCATGAAAATTCAAGGCTGCTGGAAAACCAATTTGTTGGAAATTTGTGACCGTTACCATGGGTTCAGTGAGAACCTATACTGTAATTCCTTATTTCACTGTGATCAGTCTGTTACTCAGAAATGGGACAACTGTATTTTGTTCCTGTGGGCGGTATCTGTAAGGCCACAGTGCAAGGAGCGAAACTACCGGTATCACACTTTATAAGTGTGTGTTAGTTATTCAGCCCCCTGCAAACACTCACCCACCTTGTGGGCACAGTACAGGGATGAAGATGTGTCCAGCTGAGCAGGTACTCACGGATTTTTGATAAATGATATTTTGTGAGTCTGACTCAGCTGCTGACAACTCCTCACCACACAGGATGCCTGCACTCTTTTGCAGCAGCTCTGTTTTTCCCTTTGAATCTAGGCTAATAGGAAAGCATCAGGTGGAAGAGTTTATTTTTCTAGTTACTGTTTTTCAAGATCCTGCCTGGCCTAGATCAATTCCAAGAACTGAGGCAGTTGAACAAAGAAACTTTCACAGGCTCAGCAGCAGCATGAACATCACTGCTCTGGCAACTTCCCACGCTATAGCAAGAATTTGCACAAACCAAAACGAGACCACACACAACAGAAGGGCTGAGCAATGCATGCAGGGAACTGCTAGTGACAGCACCTTCGGCACCTCTGCAGACACCAGAGGCAGTGGGCAGCCTCCAGCACCTGCCGTTACACTTCCCCAGAATATGTGCTCGAGTAGAAAAACCTCCCCACTGCTGTTTATCCAGGCAACTAACCAAACCACAGCGCTCCCACGGCGGTGGCAGGGCAAGGCAGGAGATACGGTTGTTCACTCAGTTCCCTCCCAAGAGGCCACACTCTCAGACAGGATTCACACACCACAGCCTCTTCTCTGCCTTACAATACCACAGGTTGCTGACTATGAAGCCTGAAACTTGAACAGCAGTAAATTCCTTTAGGGGACAGGATGGGGCAAAGCAGAGACTTGTAAGATCCCAGTGCTTCAGCCCTTCTTCCTTCACACCCCATGCCAGGAAAAAAAATCAGTCACTTCCATGAACCCTACACAGGCACAAAAATAATCTCAAAAAGTCATCTTATTACGTGCAACTACCAGTGCCAGCTTAGAAACAGTGAATTTGACATCCCAGGTTACCCCAACCCCTTCTCATTCTCTCCTTCTTTATGTGTACTTTGACATATGCCTATGCTGGCATTCACAGCGAGTTTTTTTTCTTTCCTAGATTAATGCACTGCAGAGGTGGAATCACAGGCCAGCGCTCATCAGAGCTCAATTGAGGAAGTAAAGCCCCCAGGCTGACCAAAATCAACCTGACGACCTGTGTCAAGTGAGAAGTCTAAGCCAATTTTAGGCACAGAGGGAAAGGAAGGGATTTTCTTTCTCCCCTGAATAAAGCAAGCCAAAAAAATTAAAAGAGAAAAACCTTTGGACTACTTGTCTTCAGCTGAACGCATCCATGGAAATAGCAATAGAAATGCCTACATCTGCTATGTTGTGGTCACCTTAAGCTGTTTTCTGCATCTCATCAGATTCATCACAGCCATCAGACTCAGATAAATTTGGCACTGGGGCTATGGCTGTGACAGTCACAGCTGTGGAATAACAAGCTTTGAGTCAGCCTGAAGAAAGCAGCAAATGAGCCAGGGCATTTCCAGTGATCCGGTAATAGTTCATGTTTCCAGAGATATCTCTGCCTAGGGACCCCACAGACATTAATAAACCTTCATGAACCCCAGCTGAACCACAGTATCAGTACATCCTATACTACACAGGGGAAACTGAGGCACCGGAGAACAGTGCTTGGCCCCAACCATGCAGCAAGAAACAGAATCCAACTTACAAGGTTATAAACTACAAACTCCTCCTCCCTATCCATAAACAAATGCAGACCCTCATATAAGTACTTTCATTTAACTGACTGGAATTTACCCTACGGCACGCGTAGTCTTTATGTGGCCCTAAAAGCACATTATCAAACATTTTGTGCATCAGTACGCAGCACCATGCTGTAATTACCCTCTCAAGGTATAACTTAACCAGGACAATTTTGGAGGAGTCTGTGGCTGAGAAGTTCTTTGCACTCCAGAAGGCACTTTCCTTACTGAAGCCCAGAGTCCAGGGAGGACACGGCCACTGGAGCAGTCTGCCTGACCGAACAGCTGCTTGTGCTTCAATTCTGATAGGCAAGATAAAAAAATAAAAGGCAGTCCTAGCATAAATCTAGGGAATCTGAGCTACATCAGGGATACATCTGGCTGATGATGTGACATTGTATTTCAGACTGGCTTCCAGACACATGGCCCCAAAGAATGAAGAAAGCCTTTGTCCCTTTCTATAAGAGCCCCTTTTGTAGCCTCTGTAGCCTCTCTTGCTGCAGTGAGGGTTAATCCAGGCTAGTGAACAAGAGAGATGAAGATCAGCTCATCTTTTCCATTCAAGCAGAGCCTGCTACAGAAAATGCTGGTTTCTCGATGGATGCTCTGTGTCTCAGTGACTTCCAGGAACAGTGAGCTAAACTCAGCTGCTCTTCCCAGCACCAGCTGAGGGGGCAGCAGGGGATGGAACACAGCCCTGTTCTTGGAAGTCAGGAAAAAATAAGGTTCTGGCAGAGCTGTACAAACTCTCCTCTCTCCCTCCTCCACTCCCCAAAAGCCTCTTTCAGCATCTCTAATTCCTCACAGCACAGCTGGGTTGGTTTTTCCTTTTATCAAGTAAACATTAAGAGCAATGCAAGAAAACTGCAGGCAATTCTCAAGCAGAGAGAGGTTCAGTTGATCAAATAAATAAATGATAAGCTCATCTCCGTGAGCTCCCACATGCCTCATGATTTTGCTCAGTTTAGTGCATGACCTACTGTACCTCTTAACATTTTCCTGTTAGATAAACACAGAAAGCTATAGAACCATCCAGCTCATGGAAACTATTTTTGGCTGCTTTATCTTCATGCAATACGAATTCCAAGGAATGATTGGATATTTGGACTTCTCCCAGCCTGGCTGACTGTGAAGGGAGCAGACAGTAACCTCATTGGTATTCTTCTGTGGAAACAAACATCTTTTAGAGATGACAAGTATCTGGCTTGTAGGTACAGCACTCTGAATGAAATTCAGGGAAATAGAGCAGTCACCAGCTGTGAGGAATGTGAGGAATAGCCTCGAGGCACACAAAAAAGGAAAACAGGAATCAGACTGAGTTTGTTTCATGGTTCCCCACAAGCTGCCCATAAAATACAAGGCAGCAGCACTGAGCTGTGAGCAGAGGGAGAAATCCTGCTGCAAAGCTTGTCGTCAGCAGTGCAGCTGGATGAGAATTTGCACCAACTTTCATACAGACTCAAGTCTGGCCCTGTAGAAAAATAAAAGAAAGCCTGTGACATCTGTGTTGGTAGGCCTCAACTGAGCACCCAGCAAACTGGCTCCCTTGTCAGGCGTCTTGGCCAACGGGCCCTGGAATGAATGGGCCACACAGCAGCTCAGACTGACAACTGGTCACCCCAGGACGTGGCCATGGCATGCTGCCATGGAGGCGTTGCAGGAGAAGCTGTTCCCTGAGATATACAGTAGCTGTTCAGCAGATAAGACGTCTGTCTTCAGCGCAATCAGTTTCTCACCTACTACAAGTGTTCCATGCACTTAAAATGCTGTGGTTTTCTGTCTGTTGGGTGTTTTTTTTCCACCTGCTGGACAGAAGGAAAATCTAAATCTGCATGGTTACACAGGACTCTCAAGTTCCCTGCAATGCCAAGGCCATATGCACATGTTTACAAGACAAGACCACTTCATTGTTATCTTTCATGGATTTCAGGGCTATAAAAAAAAAACCCCACCCAGGGAGTAGCACAGAAAGAAATGTAGTCAGCAGCAAACCACGAGACCAGTTTACAGGTTGTTGAACATTTTCCATTTGCTGATTTCTAGGTTCTCAGACACCAGCTAAGAGATCGAAGCACTCTGCTGTCCCTCCGGGAATTCTAAACTCCACCAGCATGACACACCATTTATCTCTGCTACCTTCAATTAGAAACAGGAAGCGAAGAGTTGGGCACTAGGCTCATTTTTAGCTGTGTGAAACTGTGATGACCCAGCTACTTGCCTATAAATCATTGTAGATGTGCTGATTTACACTCTGTGAGAAATTGGTTCATTAGCTAGAATTAAACAGAGGCCCAAGCCACACCATTTAAATTTGAACAGTGCTCTTGAACACCCTGTTCAGTCCAGGAACTGGGATTTGCTTGGTGCCTTCCTATATTTAGCATACAGTAATGTAATTGAAGCAACAAAATTAGACCTGCAAATAGACTGGTTTCTCAGTAGTTAATCAAGGACCTTTTCCTAGAACTGCAGAGGGCTGAAATTAAAAGAAAGGAATGTGTGGTAATCAGCCCCATGGAGGCAGGAGGAAACCACCATGAGTTTAAACTCCAAACACACATTCTGGCCAGCTGAATGTACCCTTGTTTAAATTAAAATGTGCCTTCACAGTGACCCAGGCCAAGGATTGCATGAAACTCTTCAGAGTGCACAGTCCACGTACAAGGAATTACTGAGCAGATACGACTCTTATGGTCTGCAATTAGCTGTATAATAAGAATGTCCTCAGACCCCCATCCTTAATGGATGAAGGAAATGACAGTCTGAGGTACCTCTGCAATAATGCTAATCAGTTTCTGTCAGTGACTTCTGTGAACAGCAACAGGTATAGAAAGGAGTGACTGAAAGACAAATCCAGTGTACAAACTGCAAAATGCATAAAACAGGCAGCAATCATACTGCAGCAGCACTTAAAGTGAGGAAAGAAGGCAGGAGCCTGCAGCACTGCACTCGTTCAAATTCACTATTAATAGGTCTTACAAGATAAACTAGAAGACTCCATTTTCTGTCCTTTTCTTCTTAATCATCTAATTTTTATTGGGGGGCTAAATAGGAGAATTACATTTAAAAAATCTTTTTTCTGTCACCAGTTTTCATATTACTGTTAGGAAAATCTCCTCTTCGCATTCTAACCTAAAAACTGCCAGAAGAATAAGACAAAGAAAATACTCTGTAAGCAGAAACATAGTCAGACATTTAAGAAGTGTTGAAATGCTTCAGAAACTGTCAAAGCTTGCAGCTGATAGTGAATGAAAGGGAGCTTCATTTTTATGTATTTCTACAGTATCAGCACCACAAGCCTCACAGTGTCAGTTAGGACATGCAAAGACATCGATGCAGAGCTAAGTCAGAGGAAGGTCTTTTAAAATGTATTTCAGAGCTGTATTTTCTAGCTTTGGCAATACCCTTGAAGAGGTCAGCTGTTCCTCCCCATCTCTTCTGCTCACACTGTCTGCAACTGTTCTGCAAACAGATGGAACAGCCTGTCATGCACAGAGTATGCCCGTAGAAACGTCCTCCAAACAGCTTTTGCCAAAGAAGTTTTAGGATTGAATTTACTTCCCACATGTAGAAGCTACTGACTTCTCTTGGCAAATTTTTCCTGCATAACATGGGATCTCTGCTGGATCAAGGCAGATGAGGTAGAAAGATTAAGAGTTCCCCTGCACTGGTTTCATATACTGCATTCCCAACCCCTGCTACTGTGGGAGGCAGAACATGAGGACAGAGCAGGGAAAGTAGGAAAGTAAGGAGAGATATGGGAACCAGACAACAATTGCATAAAATGGCAATCAGCCATTGTGCCTTTGATTCACCCTGAGGGAAGCCAGAAAAGAAGGAAGGGCCCAGGTAGCTCGCCTCCCTGCTGTCATCCTGCAGTGGAAAAGCAGCACGGGGCTCTGAAGCTGAATCTAAAAATCACTCACTCAAAGCTCCAGGTACTAAGAATTGATTATGTAAAGCCGTATCAGGGAAAGTGTTTCTTGTATGCTGCAGATCTTTTTCAATGCAGGTCTACAAAACATTGTAGCATAATTAAGCTTCCATAAATATTAATAATTCAATTTTTAATTCCACTTCTAGTTCCATTCCTTCCATTCATCTAATAATTAATAGTGCTTTCACATCACCATTAAAGATACCAGCTTGATAGCAGGAACAAAAGATTAGGCCGAGAATCTTATTCATAATGAATGGTGATGAATAATAACAGATACAAATTGCAAAGTGTGAGAGTGCAGAAACTGACTGCCCTAACCTCTGAGTTAATGTAACAACACAAAAGCCTCTCTGATATTCACAGATACTAGCATTTCCTAGAAGAAAACCACAAAGAAATCATTTACTCTTAAATTACAAAACACTCACTGGAGACGTAAGTACATTTGAGAAATACATGTCAAATGCAATTCAGGGAAACACACTCTAGTATTTTAAGAAAAGCCAAGTCACCTTCCTATCAAGGCAACATTAAGGAAATAGAAGTGGAATTACCGCCTCTGTCATTGTGGTGAACACATTCAAGCAGAGGACAGCAGAGCTGTAATGGAGGGTAAATGAGCAGCTGTGACGCAAAGCTGAAAGGTGGGGGGACTGTGCAGACATATAGACAATAAATATCTTTTATCATACAATTCAAAGCAGAATCAGCATGTGAACTAATTTAATGCTTCACCCTTAGCCTTGCCTTCTTTTTCTCCTCAAAGGCATGTTGTTCCTACTGCATGCTTTTGCAGCAAGGAGCTCAAAGGCACTGGCTGGTACGTGGCACTCAGGCATATCTTTCCTGTATCTTTGAAGAGCTTCCCTGGGCAACATCTCACACTTTTCTGCTCCAATTTGTTACGCAGGAGCAGTCTGGGCTTTCACATCTCATCCAGGCCATAGTGGGCAAGCCCCTGTAGTGCCCCAGTGGAGACAGGCAGCACATAGAAAGACCCTCCTGTAGTTAATCTTATATATCCTTTTTTGGAGCGGGTGCAAAGGTGGAAAAGTTCCCTCAGCTCACAGGCATGCTCTCTACAGAGCATCAGAGCCCTGCAGCTGGACAGCATGATGGCAAGCGCAAAAGCTCGACAACGAACATACCTTTTCTTCAGCAGGGAGGCTCAAAGCTGTACAGACTCCACACTCCCTCCCTAGCCCATCAAAAGAGGAATTACTGTTTCAGCATCTGCATCATCATTCAGAACATTTGCAAAGGAAATTAATTTGTAAGTAAGCAGGAGCTTAACTCACCAGTGGACAGAATATCCAAGAATAACCAGCATGCTACTACCTCCCACTGACAGTTAATCCAAAATTGATATTGCTTTGGTGGCTTGATGGCTTTGAACCTCAGCCAGCTCACTGCCCTCTCAAACCAACAGCACTTTGTGGCCTTTTTTGACGCAGAGCCTTTTGGTTTTTTTTTTTTAATTCAATGGCTCTGAACGACCTATTCCTAAAGAAGCTGAAGTGTCATTCTGTCCTGTAAGAGTCAGGAGAGGCCTTAAATCCAGCAGGTACACAAAGGGATTATCTCCCCCAGGGCTTGTCCCTAAACCCACAGAGAAAGAAGGAGCCAGGGAAGAAGTCCTTCACTCTAAACTCCCCACATGATTTTTTGCTTGACTAATCCAGTTTCCCTTTTGGCATATTGAAACCCCAGCCAAAAATACAGTGTCCTGGATTTCCCCAGTATTAAGAATTGCCATCTGCAAACCACCTAGCTTCTTAGCACCTCTGCTGGGGCTCTTGCCTGCAAGTTATCTGAACATGTACTTTCTAAAATGCTTATTACTAGTCAGTGTTTTATAATACCTTTTTCTTGAGGCCTAGTAATTTAGAAATTAATTCATTATCCTTCTGTGATTCTAGGGTATTATTCTGCTGTCATCCAAACACAGATCAGAAATACTTACTAAATGCTTCTACTTATTTTCATCATCATTAACAATTGCACCATTTCCATTTCAAAGAGGCCTTACACAATTCTTTTTCTGTTTCAAGCAGAATGTTTAAATTCTTTATCGTCCTTGAAGATAGCAGCCAAGGATAATTTTACGTTTTCCTTTTCACTTCCAGTTTTCTGCACTTCATTTCTAATTTATATTAACTGCGCCCCACTCTCCCTCCCCTTCCCCACTGCTTTTACTTTTTTGTTCCTAATGCTGTCTTCACCACTGAACAATGATCAGCTTTTACAAAGATGTCTCTTTCCCGAGGGCAGAATCACAGTTCTTTGCCATATAATGCACTGTTCTTAAAGAATACCTAATTCTAATTTTTTTCCTATAAAACACTCCCCAAGTTTAACTCAAAAAGTCTTTTAACTTTGGGTAAATTATATGTTACACTATTAGTCAGGAAAGTCTTCTTTTTATTTAGATTTATCTTTACCGAGGTCACAGTCATGCAGATACCACCAACTTCCAATCCAGCTCTGAAATCCTTTGCTCCCAGATGTGCTGGGCCTGTTAAAACACTATTCAATGATTTCTTGAACGCCACGCAGCACATAAATCCTTCCACTCTGAGAGGCTGCACCTGCTGATTTGCGTAACCATCATGCACTTATCTTCTCTGGATGCAGATTCTTGGACTCCAGTTGCACAACAGCCACTGAGTCAACGTGACAGCAGGGACTAACATGCACCTCCACCCCCACCACCAAGTGACAACATTTCTGCTCTCCTTGGCATGCAGAGCATCCTCCCACTGCTTTGACTGGATGCTGGGCTTAGAGTCAGACCTTAAAAAAGTGCTCCCCAAATGGGTGTGAAAGAAAGGGAAGAAAAATGTCATGGCTGGAAAATAGCAGAGAGGGACAACATAAGAGCCTGAATTCTGCATAGTGCTGATCATGATGCAGGCTGGCAGCTGGGGATTGAGACCCCAGGGGTTCTGGGGGTCTGCCCCTAGGGGACTCCAGCAAGGACAAAAGGAAAGGCAAGGGAAGAGATCATCAGTGAAAGGAGTAGAAATATCTTACTGGGTCTCTCTTTTGGGGCAGAACCCTCCTACCTGGAACACAGAAGAGAAAAGTAAGAATGGAAAAGGGTCAGATGAACAACTACATTTACTGAAAAGCTTTTAACTTCTAGGACCACAGACCTCTCATGCCACCCAACAAGAAATTGTTGCTTTCAGCATTTGATTAAGTGTTTGGTCAAACTGCTCCCTCCTGGCACCTTCACTGAACCATCCTGGGCAAAGCCAAAGACAAACCCCCTCTGAGTGGCCAGCCCCAACTGCACAAGATACCTCCAGCAGGCTGAAGTCAGGCCCATCAACCCTTCTGCCCAAGAAACTGCGCTTTACATCAAATCTCACTGTGGGAACACTTCTGGCCCCAATCCAAAAAGATACTTGCCTACACCTCTTGCTAATATTCCTAGGTCAGACCATGAAATGATTCTTCAAAGTTCTTCTTTGAAGAACCGCATTTTCTTGTCTTGGAGAAGAGTAGAAAGAGGTAGAAAAAAAACCCCTGGGTTTGGAATCTCACTGGACAAATTAGTGGTTTGATCTTAGAAGTCCAGGTACCTGGTGTGTTCAGAACTAACGACAAAAATCAGGGTAGCTTTAAAATTGCCCCCCAAGATTGCCAAACAGGATCAATGCTATGATCCAGCCAAATCCTCACCCACATCTGACAGCGCCCAAGACTTCAAAGGGAAGTACAAAAACCAACCAAACAAAGAAAAATCCATTATGTAGAATTAAGGAAGAAGTTCTTTTGAAGGCTTGTCTTCTGCTGGGCCTTTGACTCTTCTGCTTTCACCAGCCCCCTCTCCCCTATCTTGTCAGTTTTTGCACAAGAATTCCCAAAGACAGATCCTGAAGAATATAGCAAAGATCACAGAATCCACCCCTTTGCTGAAAACTACCATGGAGAAGAGTCAGACTTAAAGACAGTTGCCAGCAGCTAAACAAAGGCTCTCAGCCTTCTCATCACATGACCAGCCACTAAGAAGCAAGTGCTACAACCAGCACCAGAGCAATTCAGTATGTCTGTCATAATATAATTGAGGTTGGAAGGGATCTCTGGGTTTCATTTAGTCCATCAAGTTAGCTCAAAGCAGGGATAACCTCCAGGTTAGACCGGCTTGCTCAGGTCTTTGTCCATATGAGTTCTGACACGCTGGGTCTGCAATTAGGCTGCAAAAGAGGAGACATATACAAATAGACCAAATACTGGAATAAACTGCTGCATTTGTAAATGGGCTTTTCCCATGTGTAAAGTGAAAGTGTTGCTACAACCCAGGACAACTCTTCAACCACAATTCTTGGAAGCCAAACTGGTGTTTACTCCTGGATATGGAGAGCAGCCTACCAGCAGGGAGAACAGCCAAGGGCTCCTTTATGACCTTCTAGCTTCCTTAAGTGGTTTCCAAATGGTACACTACACTCACTGGCAATCCACACAATAATATAGCATCAAATAGAATTGAAAGTTTATCTTTTCAATGATAGATACATTTGAGGTACAGAAACAGCACAAAGTCACTAAAGAATTATCTCAGATTAACATACTACACAATCACATTTCTTCTAAAAGCTCTTCAGCTCCATCCTATACTATGCAAATGGAGAACTATTCTAAATGGAGTAAATCTGCTACCATCCTGATATGTCTGGTTGTCAATAGTTTTTTACTAAAGAACTAAGTGGAGAAATAAACCCATGTTTAGTGACACTGCAGTCTGACTCTAAACTATCAAAACCATGGATGCCAAGAGGTAAGACTTTCCTTTGGGATTTTAATTCCCTGCACTAAGTACAGTATTAAGTACAGCAGAAGATAAAGCATCCAGTCCTCTCTACACATAGTTCACCCAGGTATGTTCTGTGGATGCTGTACACATTCACCCACATGCAAAGTACATCCTACAGTATGTATGCCCTGCAGTCACCCATTAGCTTCCTACCAGTGCTTCAGTTCAAATCTTCAAGTTCTTTTGGGATGTCATTTAGCCTCACAAGTTATTAGAGCATCACTGTTCCCTGGCTTAGTTGCCTACATCATCAAAGGTAACCTTAAAAGGACAAAAAAAGAAAACGGGGAAGAATATTGTGCTACTCTACCTTTGGAAACAAGGATCTACCAAGCACAGTACCTCACAAGTAGCTTTATGAAGAGTAAATAAGATTTACCTTACCACAAAACACCTGAGATGTTCACCCTGTGGTATTTTGAAGCTGCAGGTGTTCTTTTGAGGAGCCTGCTTTGCAATGCATGGTTCTTCACTCAAACTGCCCTTGAGACTATGCAGCAGAGGCTGTTAAGAAGTCAGAGATCTGATGGGGATTATCTGGAAAGATCTAGTCTTGCCCTGGGACAAGAGAGATGGACTTTCCTGCCTTATTTTCTGTAATTTTCATGCTTTACTAAATGTAATTGCTTGTCTGTATTTTATGATGATATTTTAAGTTGCCTTCACTGCAATCTTCTTTAAATTGGTTGAACACAGGGAAACTCAAAAAGCTGTTATGACCATTGCATTAGAGCATTAGCGCCTATCTACTGTTTTTATTTCAGTTCTGTGCTGGAGTCAGCTCACCTGTATACACGTAATAAAGCTGTTAAAGAACAAAACAGCCCCAGAAAATCAGGAAAGGGCAATGTGACTTGATTTATTTTGCAGATTTTTTTCACTCACCACTGTCTTTTCCACTTACAAATTATACTTCACCCAAACTGGCACTGTTTTGATGTCAGCAATTCATTTAATTCATTACTAACACAATGCAGTTTACAAGGGATGCATTTCTGGCACTCAGTGGTTAGTATTTCCCAGCAATGGACTGGCCTCCTAAATTAATCTTATCTCAAGGGCTCTGTGTAAAACCCACAGAGAAACATCTCTCAGCTGGATCCACCTGTTGCAGCGAAAGAAGTACTCTCCCAAAGTGGAGAGGTAAAGAGATCATCTCAATATGTTTACGAACACATATGCCAGTGGTTCCTAAGCTGTGGTACTGGAATCACTGAAGGAGGAACTACCCCAGGTCACAGGGCAAACATCTCCACGAGCACAGTTAAAGCTGGTGGAGATGGGGTTTGGTAAATGAAAGAGGGCAGTGCAGGTCTTGACTCAGGACAAGGAGGGTGGGTCCCTCCGAGAAGGAATATGGTAGCTTAAGGATTAGAAAAATATATGACGGGAGGGTGCAAACAGGAAACTAGAGGCACACCTTCCTATAAACATGAAACAGCACATTTCCAGCGCCATTGTCTCATGATCTGCCCTTGACTCCAGTACT
The DNA here is from genome assembly GCF_026419915.1 of Harpia harpyja. Lineage (NCBI taxonomy): Eukaryota > Metazoa > Chordata > Aves > Accipitriformes > Accipitridae > Harpia > Harpia harpyja. The sequence continues at coordinate 6,005,166 of NC_068969.1, forward strand.
GATAATGATGGCTGTTGCTAATACCTAGGGTTGCTATTGCTGCTGCCTATGCATTAGAGGAACACCAATCTGGGAACCCCTGGCACAGGTTACAACCACAGGCTGAATTCCTCTTTGATACCACTTAAGCCAATAAGAGTTCTGAGAAACTGTTGCCACATGTTCTCTCCACTACGCACTGCTTAACAAGCAGCTCTTATTTTATGCTAGCTTCAGTTTCAGAGCAATTTCAGTGTATGGTCCCATACCCAATACTTTGCAGCAGAGTGACTTGGAGCTGGGTAACTGTGGCAATACCAGTGTCTACGAAGACAGCTGTATGCTCTTCTAGCTACATATGAACAGAAACAATAGTACTCAGAGCTGTTCCTATCTATTGGAAACATTCATTCACGCAACAAAAACACCATGAGGAATGCTTATGTCATTTGGGTCCCATTTAACCTCTCTTATCTGAGAGAAGACAAGTCTGTCCCAAAGCCTTAGAAAAACCAACACCTCTCATCTCTGAGACTCTGATGACAGCCTGGATTTAGCAAGCAGCCACCAATTAGGTCAGGTTAGCCAGCCAGCACATTACCCGTGATATGTCCTTACTTGCAGCGCTGTCACTCCATAAAACATGAAGGGCTGTTTTCGCCACCTGTCAGATTCACCACAAAATCACAAGGCATCTTCCCTTTCCCCTCACCTGCCACACTTAGTTATAGACCACAGAGGTCTCCGCAAATTAAACGCTACTAACAGTGATCAGGGAATTCTGTGCTGTTGCCCAGAGTAAAAAGCAGTATTTGTGGACAAGTTTTTCTAGATCAGCACCTGACCCTTCATCCAGGAGAAAGGCAATTAGTTTCAGTGCTTTGTTAGGTTCCCTTCTATGCAGAGGGAACTCAGAGGAGGAGGCAGTGTGAGAAGGCTTGCCATAATGGGAAACCTCTTTGAGGAAACCGAAGAGCTTTTGTCCTTCTTTCCGGAGCCTGTCTTGTTCTCTTCTGACTAACTGGGTCTGATAAACTTTGAGATGTGCTGCACAGCCTCCTACTTACCAAAGCTTTCAGGAAGGAGAAGTCAGGGAAGAAAAAGCCATTTATGAGAAAAGATGGGTTTTGTGGGAGCTTATTGAGCCACAGCACATAGCCTTCAGGGTATGTGACTATTTACTTCTGCTCTAGCTGTACTTTTAGCTTTCAGCCACGACAGCTACATTCTTTTTTTTCATTTAAAATTACTCATTGTTAATGAAAATAAGTTTTAACTTGAAATGCTAACTGACTTCCAAGAGGAGGAAGATTCTTTAAGCAGCATTCACTAACCAACCCTGAGAAGTCAAGTCAAAGCCAAAAGGTCCATTTTTTCAGCTTGTCACACTCTGATCCATTCTGTTCACATGGAGCTCTGCAGTCTTGAGAGCTGCAGCTACTTCGGAAAGTTCTTCTCAGGAACAAAAGTTCGTGACATATTTACATCACTGTTTACCAGATACCCATGGGTATTACAGCTTAAATATATAAATTCCATCCTCAAATGAACATTATGCTTTCATTTTTTACCTATACACATACACACAGAATTTGTCAAAAATTAAGAACTTTTTGAGAAACTGGGAAACAGATTTATTAAATGTAAATCAATTATTTTTTTTCAGCCAAAAAGTCCCAGCCAATCACATGTAAGTGCTCTTAAATTTTTGTTTAAAAACAACTAGCCTTCAGTCAAATCGGCTTTTACCACTTGTTGCTAACTCCTGGATCCTCAGACAACCGAACATAACCAACAATGCTGTTCAACTGATATTATAATATAGCACCAGTAGCTTGTGGGTTTTGTGATGCTTTGCTGCTGCCTTGAATTCTCCTGTGCACAGAAATAGTGCTTTGGAAGGAACATCTGTGTTTTATCCACATCTCTACTTCACTGTAATATTGACAGGAAAAAAACTCTGAGGGAAGCGTGTTCACTAAACCCATTATAAAAAAAAACAGACATAGAACAAAGCAAGAGACAATAGCCAAAGACAATACCTCTGGCACACAGCATAAGGGGACAGAAGAGCCTTGGGCATCCCCCTCCTCTTTCCTTGCATGCCATTCCCTTATTTTTAAGGCACTCCTAGGAGTCCCCTTCCAGCAAGCCCCAACTCCAAGGGCAGCATGTAGGGCAGGAGCTGGGTACCCACCATACATCACATTAGAAATAGTCTCAGCGATTTCCACCTGCCAGAGCTCACCCCAAAGGCTGTGTTTCATTTGGTTAGTAACCCAAGCTATCTTAGGCCTGCTGGGCCCATCAGAATAGAAAAGGCAAAAAAGAGTGTCATTCTCTCTCCCCCAGCACTGCAGGTTTTACACTGTTACCACAGGGCATAAAGCACGACACTGATAGCGTAACAATCTTAAAGCAGGGGAGCGACTTACCTTGACTGAAATTCACAGCCAATAGAGGATTCTGCCCAGACTTGTGCACCACTTTGGCTCCATTCACACCATTGAAACTGGTTTAAAAAAAGCAAAAAATAGTTAATCTCACTCTTTGGGAATATCTTCTTCCAGGAAAAACTGATTCACTGAACAACACATCAGACTTCCCCCCCCCCCCTTTTTTTTTTTTAAACTAATTCAGCACAAGACTAGTATAGGCCCTTGCTGCCTATATTGACCCAGCTAAATGCAGACATCTAACTGAAATTCTTAGAACAGGAGCTTCTTTGACAGTCAATGGTGACAGGAAGATACATTCCACCTGAATCTGACTTACATTCATTTGTCAGTGCCCAGATTGCTCTGCTGGAGGATCCAGCACTTAGGTTTGTACGCTTGTATTCTATGACTCCACCAAGTTTATTCTGCTGTCCCTTCAAGGATCAGAGGCAAAGGGCTTGATCTACCTGGCCTGTTAGTCAAAAAATCTTTTTAACCCTCTTTCTGCTCCTTTCTCCTTGGCAGCTGAGCCCATTTTCAGCAGCTCCTTCTTTACTGCCTGCTTCTGCATTTTCTAGAGCTCATAAATCCCCCTGGACTGGGAGGTAGGGGGTTCTTAAACTGCAATTTGCTATATGATACAGACAACAGCTACTGCCCCATTTTGAAATCCAGCACACTCTTTTCTTGCTTCTTCCTCAAAGAAGTGGAAAGAATGAAACACTTGTTTCTGGGTGAGGCAGCAGCTCCTAACCTTGCAGGAACTCAGTGGGAACCAGGAACTGTTGCCACCCCAAAGGTGAGAACCTGCTGGTGTGCTGTAAAAAAGGAGTTGCAATGCTTCTGGAACCATACCCCCAACCTTCCCTTCCCCTTCATTCTGTCCCCGCTGTGCCTGATGAAATCCTAAGAGGATAAACTGTACTTGGCAGTGTGAAGACTGGACTCCTCCGCTCAGAGCTGTGGTCCCCGCACACTGGCACACCGAGACAGGCCGTGCGGTTCACTGGCAGGTACAGTTAGTGCCACCACAAAGGCCTTTGTGCATGACACAGCTTCCCGATGTCAGCAGAGGGTCTCTGCTGTCTACTGTTGTGGAGGCTGATCAACCTCAGAAAATACAGACGTTTTCCCCATTTTTATGACAGTTCAATGAGCCTCACTGCACAGTACTGCTCAGGTGCCTTGTCTTTCCTTATTTCCCTGTTCAATCCACACCCTGTAAACATGACTCCAATGCTCAAACAGAGCCACAGTTTATCTACAGGTGCCTCTGGTGAGAAAATAACATGGAGAGCAGGTGCTGGTACATACAGAAGCGAAAAACAGGAGGGGCTCAGGCCACAGTTGGATCACTTGGTGGGGAGGAGTTTCACTAGTGTCCTTCAGGCATCAAAACCACTGAATATATAGCAGCCTGTAGCACAAAGAGGCACTTGGGAAATAAACGTGATGTAAAGTCCTCCTGGTTTTACATCTCGGTGCATCCTTCAAGTAACAAAACTCAAACACCATAAAACCATATGAGGACTATAAACATTTTTGTGAGTGATACTAACTCCCAGCACTGCTAATTTACAGAGCACAAGATTGAGCCTGCCCACGTTTATGGGGCCACACTATTTAATCTGAACTGAGACAGGAAATAAACAGCTCAGAGGTCCTCACTTTAACACTGATGTCTGAGATATTACTTGAAACCTGGGACTACCCTTCCAAACAAAACGTACTCATCTGTTAAAACCCAGCAACACTGTTCAAAGAAAAGAAATGGCTGTTTATATTGTCATTCCACTGCTACACAAGTGAAATTGGTAACTTTGTCATACAATCCTGGTAAGCGTTTACTTTCTCTTACAGATACTTTTCCTTTCTGAAAGCTTTCGGCACAGGCCATTTTCATGCTCCACTATAAACTGGATCACTGTGTACATTGTACAATTTTTGTTATATAAAAGCTGTACTGAGGATATTATTAATTTACATGCTATCTTTTCTCTTCTATATCTCTTATTAGATCAAAGAATAAAGAGTTGATCTCAGCTATCAAATAAACATAAATGCCTGCTGCAAGTCTGAACCAAGCTGATGTACAGATATTACATACAGATAAGCAGAGCTCTGAGTGATCTAAGCTGCAATAACCATCTTAGTTAAGTGTAATGCATAATGTGCTGTTCAAACCACAAATTAGCAATAATATGGAATCAATTCAATTCAAAAAAAAAATCAGAACTTTGCCTTAAAGAATGGCCTTTTTAATCAAATTAAATGTTTCCAATTCTGTGAAAAATAATTTTCTCTCCCAGCATTTTTAAGGACTATGGTTATTTCTCCATTTCTTGTGCAGAACTACATAAAACCTTTTCTTGTTTACATATTTTTACATATTAAGTTTTCAAAGGCTATCAGGGTTGGTCTGACTCTCCTTTCTGAAGAAAGGAGTGAGAACTATATTTAAGCCTCATCTTTCAGGCACACAAGTAAGGCTGGATTTGTTTCCTTTTAATACACATGGAACAGTGAAACGAAACAAAAATGACCTTGTGCTGATACAGTTATCTTGGGAAGCCAATGCTTTCACCTATGGTTAGTTTAACAGAGGGGGGAACACTAGGAAAGGGAATATATTCACTTCTCAGAGAGCTCTGCAATTAACTGTAACACTGAAAATGAACATTAAGCACTGGTCCCCACTTCTTCCTTCCTTGCTTGCATGGGAACAAGCAGTGCTAGCGTTTGGAAGAAATCAACACAAAGTTAGTACAGCACCATTTTGTCAGCACACTGTTGCAGCCTCATCACCACCATCATGCTGACCAGAACTGATCAATTTGCTTCATCCTCACATCACAGTGCCTCTCTACCAGTCCACCGGTGAGGAAAGAAGGTCAAACAGATGAAAAATTAATTCATGCCTACTTTGAGACACCTTTACTCTGCCAAAGAGATATAAAGAAGCACTACTGCAAACACAGACCTGTGCCCAAGCTGCTCCACGTGCTCTCTGCAGGAGACACACTCCTGACTTACACCTAACACCTGCCTGGTTATGACCAACACCTGCATGAAGGGCAAATATTTAGCAGCCCTCACCGGCCAGGTAAAAAGGCCCTTTTTCACAGGTATCCCCCAGTTATCAACCCAATCACTTAAATACTTCCCAGAGGTCATCTATCCCTAACATGCACCAAGCTCAGCACAGAGTGATGGCAGAACCCAACAGACACAGGCTCAAGAACCAGAGTATTTTCAAATATCTGGTCATTGGTTTTGTTGTCACTTCAAACAGAATGAAAAAAAATCCCAAACTTTTTGATGTTCCTCAACCCGTGACACAATATGTTACATCATAAATACAGCTCTTGGATATCCTTCTGCTAAAGTCACTGAAAAGCCCGTGAGCTGTCAACTTCAAATAAGATGCCTGCCAGCAGAGACAGGAGTTTGGAGACAAGCACCCACATGAGCTGGTATGATCAGAGCAAGTGATCCTCTGAACCCTCTTTGCAGAGCTTTTATCAGAGCTAGGCAGGCAGCAGGCAGGTCATGAGTCACTTGGCATGAGTCACACTACCATTAACCCCTCCCAGCAGTATTAGGATTTAAGGTGGAAAATTACAGGTGTGTTGTAGACCAAGGTTGTGTAACAGGTCAGTTTGCATTTCAGATACTTCCAACAGGTGTCAATGCGAATGGCTCAAGCACGATGAAGGTGTAAGCACTTCAGAAAAGTGGTTAAAACAAGAAGCACTACACCTTCATAGTAACAGGTTAGAAGAGAAGCACCTCACACAAATATCACTGTGATGTGCCATGATATTTGCAGCTAAACTTAACTTTTACTAGATGATGTCCTGTCTCTGTATGATATCCCTTACCCTGACTCAGTGAAATGAAAGGCAAATGCCTCGTCACCTGCAGGGAGTGTTTAGCATTGCTCCTCCTGGTCAACAGCAGCACGGAGGAGTCAGACTGAAAAACACAACACTGAGGCTAGCGTAGTTCCTGATTTGTGTAGGTTTTTCTGAGAGCATTACATCATGTTAGTAGCTTCCTCAAGTGGATTTCCTCTCCAGAGTCTGGCACTACTGCCTTGAACAGAGACTTCAGCATCACACAAACATCTGTTCGTCCTCCTCCCTGACTGTTCAGCTACATTCAAATCTAACCTTTGGGCAGCAGACAGCACAGAATGCGGACTCCCTTGCATTCAGATGTTAAAAAGGAGTGTCATTGTCCATAATCCTAGATAGAGAAGTGGATATTAAAAACTACATCTACTTCAGTAGTTGGACGATACTTCTCAGCTAGGCACTGAGCTCTGCATTACAAAGACTGTAGAAGCCCACGCCTAGCCAGGAAAAGGGAAAGATGGGGGTAATCCCCACTGCCTGCAGCCTTCTTCCTCGTTTTATTAATCCACCTTCTAATGCCATCTGCTCCTTCTTTTGATCTGCTGCATCCTCACAATGAGACTGTAAGCAGTGATTGAACTGAGCATGGGAGGTCCTCTGCATCCAAAATGACCAAGATTTGCCCCCTCAGATATTTCTAGACAAAGTGGTACAAGATATGATGCCATGGCACTGATTATAACTGACATACTTCAAGAACAGGCTGACATCACTTGAATCTGAACGAAGTCACAGGGATGTGCCAAGTTCCGTCCTGCCACGTTCCCCATCCGCTGTACAGAAGGGTATTTATAAATCCCATGTAGCTGACTTGTCTTTCAGAGAAGGCGGCAAGGTCCAGTCCACCAGGTGTTGGAATTCTGCAAAGCAGAAGCAGCACCAGGCTCCTAATGCCTTATGGATGATGGCAGAGCTCGTTTTATTCATGGCAGCAAGAAACCTCAGTGCGAGCGAACAGGCTGCACTGGCACAAAAAACGACCCCAGCTGCCAAGCTAATTGTGGAGACAGGAACAGCTGGTAGGAGGATAGGACAGGAGATGGGGTGTCCTTTATATCAGAGTTGCACTAATGTCCTAAGTGAGCCACAAGAGGGGAATGTAACTTCTAGGATAAAGACCTTTCATTATTCAGTGCAGGGATTTTATCCTTGTAATGGAAAAATCTCGACAATCATGAATAGGAGCATTCCGATTACAGGGAAATTGTGGCTGGGTTTTTCAAAACATCTTGTGCAACACACTCCAAACTCAACCAATTTCTTCAGTCTGAATTTATGAACAAACTCTTTGGGATTCACATACTCCACCCTTCATTACTTATTGTCAGACTGAAGCTAATGCAACAAGAGCTGAGCAGGTTCAAGAAGAATATGTTTGCAATGACCCTCACCACTGGCAGAAGTAAGTAGAAAGACTGAAACTCAGGTTGAGGGAGGTGCTGAGCATGTCATTCTGACAGGATAAGCAGGACTGCCTTTCTGTGTGGAAAAAAGACCCCCCAATTAGAAAAAACGCCTTGTAATTTCTTTCAACCCAGCCACCTCTGCTAACTAGCAAATACCATTCAACTTTCTTTTCTTATTGGAGAAGTCTGCTTGGGTTTCTCCATGGATTTCTGCTTTTCCATCCAATAGAGGGTGGGGTTTGACACCCACTGTTTGCTTTTACAAGCTCTCAAGGCCGTAGGGCAGCCCTTGTGGTTGTGTACACCAGGCTAAACATGATTTTATGGCTAACTCGTACAGGAAGGAGATGTGGCAGTGTCACAAGGTAAAAAGACACAGCAAACATTTTCTAAACATTTCCATTATTCTGAGGGCACTGCCATTCTGGAATGTCCATAGCTGAGACCGATTCTCAATACGATTTATAGGAATACAGAAACTCTTGAGGACCCACTGTTCTAAGCTCAAACACCTTACAAAAATAAAAGTTTCAAAACTGAGCATGCCCTCAGGGCAAAACTCGCAAGTTTACAACTACTCATTTTTCAGAATTCTTTCACTCCTCTTTTACATCCACTGCAATTACATCCACTGCTCTGGTTTGGAGTAAGCAATAAGAAAAAGGCAAGGCAAATGAGATTTGAGCCTTTTGTTTCTGTTACTGCTGTTTTGCTGGAACTAATACAATAAAAAATAGCTGCCTAATGTGCGAAAGTTTCTTACATTAACTAATAGAGTTACAAAGAAAAGGAATTAAAACAGTACAACACTTACCAAGCACCTTATTTGATTTCATTTAAGCTGTGAGGGAAAGAAGAGAAAAAATGGAGTGGCAAAGGAAGAAAGGAAAACAAATGGAGGGAAATACAGGAATTCGTTTTGACTATCCCCTGTACAGACTATCATCTATGTTAAATTGACAGAAAGTACAAAAGAATTTTTTGAAGATCTCAGGAGATAAATTAATCTTGGTTATGGTTTCTTGAGGCTTTCAGCTTCTCAGTGAGCAGCATTTGCTGTATTCACCTCTTCTATTTGCCAAGAGAGAAGATTGTGAGCTACTCAGCATGTAGGTAGGCTTCTTCCAAATGCTTCTATGTTGCTCAGGCAAACATCTTAAGACAGCTTGGAACAGAGATATTCTTGTCATATCTGAACAGGCATTGTTTGGACAACTGAGGACAAAACTTTTGTCTCTAGAGAATAATAAGTCTCTAACTCCATTTTTCAGATATTGCAGAAAAAGAAAAGTGAAAGAAAATCCCTTTTTTCTGCAGACTACAGATCTACGTCTCGCACAATCCAACCACAGCTTTTAACTTCTGAAAACCAGACAGAAATTCAGCCTTATCACAATGGTATCTGGAATATTTAACACCCCAAATATTCAGAAGAGTGAGATAATGTTGTAGGAATTATTCCATTAACAAATTCAGATCATTTACATTTTATAACCTTCAGCTGATGAAACAGTCTTAGCTTATTGTGCAGTCTACTAGTAACTTTCTCTGACCATCAAATTTTTTATCTGTAATATTGGAAGATGCTGCTGGGAAGACTTAGGGTAAGATTGCACTCATTTCCAGACAGGCTATGTTAGAATACAGTTTTGAGCAACCTTTTGTCTTCATTTATAGTAGGTAAGATCAGGATTCAATCCTGTCTCTCTTGACCTGTCAGGTCAAATGTGGAAAAACATCCCTCAAAGTCAATAGCAACTGCAGGTCATGCATCCCTGAGGCCTAGATTTAATCACATCATTTCTGTGCACAAAAAGAAGAATATAAAAACAAGGTACCAAATCAGCATGTGCACAGGATGGTTAACTTCTCCCTAAGTAGGCCAAATGGTCCAAAGGCACTGAAAAGGAGTAAGCTAAGAGCTCAAGCCCCTGCGTAATGACTATAGGTGTCAAGCTGGGCTGCAGAGGAGGACTAGGCTTGTTGTCCTTGCCAACCATTAGATCACGTTGGTGTCAGGCCCTCATGATTTCCCCTCTCCCTACCAAAATTCCCTGCTGGTCCCATGATCACCTGAAAATGCAAGGACAGGATGCTTGAATGAGCTGGAGGCAAGAGAAGCTGACCACTTCTGAAAAACCTATGACTTCTCACATCATCGGGTAAGAGCCTCCTCTGGGAAATGCAATTTTTATATTCACTTTATCCCTCCAATGCATTGACTCCACTGATTAATGGCAATTTTCCAATGCTCTTCTTAGTTTTACTGACAAGTCAGGATAATGCTGGGGGCCAAATAAGTAAAGCCCATTAGTAAGACGAAAATGCTGCACAGAAAACCAAACTCAGCAGAGCTACACCATGGATATTGTGGCAAAATTCAAAGACGCAGCAGATTTTTTTCTTCAGATGGGCAATAATGCTCCTCTGGCTTTCTCCCATATATCTCTGATGCTCTCCAGGTCTGCAGCCAGAAGGAATGGGAAGTAAAGTCTCTCTTTGCCTTGAATGCTCATGTCTGATTAGGAGCTGAAAAAAGATACTTGCTCTGCCTGCCCTACTATCCCTTCTTTCATTCCTCATGTTTTTGTCCAGATACATCTTCTATTTATTGCCTGCTTCTTGCATTCTTCAATTCATTCCAATTCCAAAGAACTGCCATTTCCAGGAACACCTTTCTTTGTACCACCACCAAGGTCTGAAGTTCTTGTTTTAGCTGGTTGGTTTTTTGCTTATCTATTTGCATTTTCCTCTCATTTTCTAGCCTGAAAAGTTCAGCTTGTCCTATAGGTGAGTGTTCCTCAGTTCTGACCCAGGATAACACTGTAATTTTCAAAACACTTTCAAGAAATTACTTCATTTTCTCTTAATCCAAAAATTACCAACACAATTTCAAGCTTGTTGCAAACCAACAAGCTGGTTTGCAAAAGGATCCTGGCACCTCTTCTGACAAAGGCAGCTCTGCTAAACTTTGCTAACCTTGCTTCTACAATTTCATGCCAAAAGGCTCTCTTGGGAAGTCTCCAGCAAAGTTGGAGGCATTCTCAAAATACGTCCTAAAACATATCCTAATCTTTTACGAACAAGGAATTAGGGGCACAGAGACAAAACTACCCTACCACAGCCACAGTGTAGATCTGTGCCAGAATGGAGCAGAAAATGGCAGCAACTGGGAAGTGGAGAAGGAAGATTTAGCACAGAGTCCTACTGTCCAAGTTTTGTTTCTAAAAGATGCTGTGAAAAGGCTCTAAACTTAGTCAGTTTGGTGAAATCTCTGTTCTTAAACATTAGATACAGCCAAAGCTGGATATCTGCACAGCTCAGCTATCCTGAAACTCCGTATCTCCTGCAGCTGACTTGTAACTCGGCTATCGATTCTTAATTACGGCTGTTGACTGCTGCTTCCACCTTCCACTGCAACTTGCCTTCCTGCCTAGACTATTGTGTCAGGCTGTCTATAGCATCAACATGCATAAAATAAAATGAGACTTTCAGAGATTTAATTTACTCTCCCTTTGCTACCACAGGCTCCTCAGGCTTCTTTACATAGCTCCTTTGGTTTCCATTTCTCCTTTTGAGAGACTGCTCCACAATCTCACTCCTCTAGTTGTTGAAAATCTAATTTTCAGGATAAGTTTATTAACAGCAAATTTGTACCAATTTGTCCTTGTGCCAGCATTGATCTTTATTATAAAGACCTCTTCTTCCCCTCTATTATGTACTTAGCAATGAAGTGTTTACAGAGAGACATCACATTCCTCTCCCAGTCTTTGTTTTCCTAGGCAAAACAAACTCATCGCTTTTAGTTTCCTCTTATCTGCTAAGCTTTCTGTCCCTTACTCATCCTCCTAGCCCTGTTCTGCACCTGCTCCTGCATGAGTACACTTTTCTGACAGAACCGTACACAGTGTTCTTGGCACACTCCTGCATCTTGGTTTTAAACCTCCCTATTTGTAGCAGGACTGTCTCCTTGAAACTATCCCGCAACCGTATCAGCCGTGACACTTCTCCACCATATGTTCCTATTGCTATCAAAGTTCCTCTGCTGCCTCCAGCAGCCGCCTCAGCACTCGGCTCATTCCCTCCTCTACTCCCACCTGCCAGGACTTCGTGCACATCATTCCCACACCGGCTGAAGACGCACACGGTGCGAAGCTGGTGCCAGCACTCAGTCCTGCGCTCTCTGTGCTTCTGTAGGGCTCTCCCACCCACACTGCAGGTACCAGTCACACTGCCCTGCTCCTCAACTTTTAAACAAGCAAACTCCCACAGAAGACTCCCCTGATCCTATGCCTCCTGGGCCTCCTTCCCATGTTGGTAGGCTCTTCTGAACACCACCGACTCTCTGGCTTTCAACCTGGGATCTTCTATGGCTCAGTCAGCAGTGACAGAAGGACAGAGCCTCCCTTAGGCCCCCAAACCTTAGACCTCTGTCCTACTCAGAAGTACACAGCCCTTAACTAGACTTTGCGAGCTCTAAAATGCAGCCAAACCACCCTTTCAGAATGACCAGATACATCCACTGAACTTTCCCTCCTGCCATGAACAATGGGAACATTCTTTTCCTCACATGGGCCAGTTCTCCTCAGGCTTCCCTGCTAATGAAACACCACTTCCACGCTCACGGGCAGAATTCCTGCTGACTTCATTACGCTGGGGTTTCCCTGTAGCTTCTAGTGTCATACACGTAGCTACGATGTCTCCCAGATTACAGCCTTTTGCCTAACCTTTCAAAGATTGACTTTCAGTATAAACCCAGCCAGGGCTAAAATGGCATACAAAATACTATTTAAGAACAAGCAAAGGCATTTTCATACTTGCATTGAGAATCAGTTTGGACATAGCTAAACCCAGATCTTAGCCTGGGGAATAAAGCATTCTTCCATTTTCCAACCCTCAATCTAATTCTGTGAATTGGGGCAAGCGGGGACATCTGTTGTCTTGTGGAAATAAAATTCAGAGGAGCACACCCATGGGAACTTGTCCAGTGCTATTTCAGTGGCATGGTTCCAGAAACTGCCTTCATACCCTGTCTTCACTCAGCCACTGCTCCCAGATCCTTGCAGTAATAATGGCATGAAGGTCACACAGCCTAAATCAGTTCACGAAATCTGCTTTTTCTATATGAACTCAAAAACTGTCCCTCATCTTCTTATCTCTGCATTTGCAACAAAGCTGTCAGCATCTTTATTTCTGATTTCTGGAGAGCTTAGCCCTCCCTGTTAGGTAAGAGTTTCTTTCACTGATACTATTAAGAAAAAGAAAAAGGAAGTCTTTAAATCAGTGGAGTGGGGTGAACATGGCAGCTATGTCTTGCTAAGGGCAGACCAGTTTCGGCAGCACACTGCTGATTCATGCTTCTCTGCTGGGATACGTTACATCTTAAAACTATTGATGCCTGGATTGTGTACCAACTCCCATTAAAATATCCTACTTATAAACCCCATTGCCACTGCAGTCCTTTGCCATGCCACAGCCCAGATCCACTCCTCCACTGTGGATACTATTCCCAAATTGAACATGTTTGCTTAAAACAAACAAGCAAGCTGCTTCTACGGTATCAGTTTGTTTTAACTATATGGTGTAATAGCTGCATGAACTTAATTTAAGACTGATAAACTCTTCATCTGTGCTGTGAGCCACACTGGAATTTGGTTCCCCAAACTGTGGCTTCCCACCAGCGTCTGCAATGACGAATGCTGAAAGGTAACCACAGAAACACCTTCCTCCACAAGAACAGCAAAGGCCCACTCACTAGTCATCAAATCCCAATGCAAAGCGTGACAGGAAAGGAAACTGGCTCTATTAATTTTGCAGCCTCCCAGTCATGCAGGCTATCTTCCCTGCTCAAGCCATCCTGGGTTTTTTTGGAACTCATTTGTGTTGCTTGTTTGGGCAACACCTTGGAAAAGAGAAACAGGCATGACAATGTTTGCCATTTCCTCCACGTGGAGGGAGGTCTCCATGGAAGAGGTCCAACGGTGAAAGCACACTGTCCTTTCCCCCTGTGAGGGGCAGGGAAGACAGCATGCTTCTGCCTCAGGGTAAGGAAAGTTATTTCACACCTGACATGATGTGTTACAAGCAGTACAAAAGCAGCGCAGGAGCCAGAGAAGGGCAGCTTCTGCAATGAAGGAATTTTTAGGACTTTCACTATGGAGACTTGAGTTTAAGTCCTAGTGAGAAACATCTTAAGTCTTCTCTACTCACAGTGCTAAGGAGCATAACAGAGTGCCTTTGCTGGGACAGAAAGACAGCTAGTAGAAAAGCACCATCAAAACATCCTCTTGGGAAGAACTTCTTTTAAGAACAGATTTTTTTTTTAAATTGTTTTTGAAAGAGCATTGATTTTGATAAAAAATCCTGCCAAAGCAACTTGGAACAGCTTTGTTTCTGGCAGTTCAGAAGCTCTATTTCAGAACTTCCAAATTGTACATATTTTATCTTAGAGGTTATTATCCCACATGCATCGTTATTACCTTGCCCTAACATGACAGAAGTAGTGAAATACTTTATTACTTTTTAGATCATTAAGATGAATCGCTACTTAGTACAGAACAAAACGTTATCTGCTTTTCTAGATGAAGGCATTCCTGGGTGTTGCAACGGCAGTGCCAGATTTTCATTACATTGCAAACAAGGGACTTGTTGTTCTAGAGAATAAGATAAGATGTTTCAGTCATATTAAGCAGCAGCTGTTCTTATCAATTTAAAAAAAAAGAGGTAACTAACTACCATGTTTTCTTATATAATATACATACTGTGACCTATTACTAGTCTTTACTTAGCAAATTGGCAGTAAGCATAAGTAGTACAACAACTTAAAATGGATGTAACTCAAAACAAAAATTCAGAAATCCCAGAGCAAAACATTTCTAAAACTCAAAATCTGGGACACAGTGCTCTCATAGGAAATTTTAAAAATAAATTATTTAAATCTGATTAAAAGGGGGGGGCGGGCAGGAACCAAACAAGCTTTACAGTGTCAGAACTTCCCAGGAAACAGCAATTCTGAGTTAGGCTAATGCACGTTAATTCTGAGAAGCCTGAGCAGGATTTTTTGCTTGGGACAAAGTCCAAGCAGATCAGGATGAAGGGAATTTTGCAGGGAACCACAGCACAAACAGCGAGGTTATGGGAGGTCAGGCACAGCTGGGTGTGAGAGCACTCCAGGGCTGAGCAGAGCTTTGGTGGAGGAGTAAGGCACTGCCAGATTAGAAGAGAAAGGAAAAACTGGGTTGCCTTCACTCTCCTGCCCACTGCCTGCAGAAAAGCAGCAGGTCAGACCTTGAGAGGGAGAAGTGTCATGCTCCTGTGGGACATACACCGCTAGCCATAAAAGGATGCTTGAGGCTCTACTGGCAAGCACCCACACCTTCTAGAGGGGTGCTCAGGAAAAAGCATGCCATCAGCAGCGGGATGGTGCCTCCCTTCTTGCTTTTACAGACTCTGCATTAGTAGAGGAGGGTGCCAGCAAGCACCAACCGTTGCAAAGACAGGATTTCAAGCAGTTATTTTGTGTTCAGAACACCAACAACAGGCTACAGGGCATTCATCCAGATGCGTTCATCTTTTAATTTTTGTGCTCATGACTCACGACCTTTCATGCTCATGACCTAACCTGGCCTTAATTCTGGCCCTACTTAGTAACAAAATTACTTAATTACTAAATTAAATACTTAATTTATTTAATACTTGACTAATTTCATTAAATTATCCAACTTTTGCAAGTTACAAAGGCCACCTCTCCAAAGACAAAATTTTCACTCTCAAAGTATTTTTGCCCCTTTTCTTTCCCACATAGGTAATGATGGATGGAAAAGCCAAAATAAATTAATAACTAACTACCTCCATACTCTTAGCTTTATTGCTGGTCAATAGGGCACACAATCAAGCCCTGAAGCAGAACAGATGATATATTTGCTGGGTTTATGGAACTTACCGTGGAGTTTATTGCACAGTTCAGGATCACATGCGTGCGTGTGTGTGCACGCGTGCCTGCGCGTTGCTGAGGTGGAAGAAGTTGTGATGCTGAACAAAGGGCTACTGTCTGCTGACACAAATGGGACAAAAAACTCACTGACCTGGAAGTTAAAGTACAAAATCTACTTTCAGCCTGAGTGCCCGCTGCCCATACACATTAAATGAAGAAGCCTTGTTTGAGCGAACTATGATCTTAATCTGCTTTTCTCAAAGAGAGCACATGCCAGCACCATGACTCCCACCCCAGCAAATCCCATCAGCAGCAAAATCACATGAAGGGCAATGCAAAACTAAACTGCCTTTTAGATTAGGATTTTTCAGTCACAAGGTTACTCCAAATTATCCAGTATAAAGAAATTTATCCATGCAAGCAAACAATATTGGCAGGGGGAGAGTTACACAACAAGGTACTGGCAGGGGAATAGAGTACTGAAAGCTTAGAGAGAGAGGGAGCAACCTGTGAGAAAAGCCTCTAAGCACTATGGCAATACAAACACACCATGAACTGCAAAGCTCAGAGAAGGACTCCAGAGAAGCAGCAAGCTCAAAGTGAAAAGGTATGGTGAGGTGGTCACTCCCAGGTAAGTCACAGAGCAATGTGGCCTTTTTCAACAACCCTAGCAACTGTCTTCACATTCTAGACAGTCTTGGATGAGTATTTCAGATAAACTGTGAGGATTTTGATGGCAGAAGCCACTCCTACCAGCATTGCTAGGTACTGCAGCTCTTGCAGCAGCTCAGGCTGCCAGATAAGGATTCCACTGCAGTATGCACTGTGCTATCAAGCTGATGGGCATGCCCCACTCTGCACATGCTATAGCGTATATACAAAACACAGGAGACGAGCTAACCATCAAGAAAGGAAGAAGAAGCAGGTGGGGAGCTAAAACTATAGGCAGCAGCTAGCATAAAGCAGAAATCAAAATCTCCCATGTAAGAATTGCTGAATACATCCCACTAGAAGCAGAGTTCTGCCTCCTGTATACTCATACCTAACTGCACAACTGGTGTTTATAGAAACTTGGGCAAGTGGCATCTCTGTGACACACTCTGAGCAGTGCTCTGCTCTTGATCAACAAGGCTCCTCAGAGTCCTGTGCTCTGTCCACTGTTGCTTGCCCATCACCTGTGGTCCACCAGAAAGCCATCCACACTGGAGAAGGGGCTCCATTCACTCTCTGAAGTACAGACATTAAGCAGAGATGCTCACAGTTTGCCTCCTATATACAACTTGCACCTTATGGAGACTCAGCCCCACACTTCTACTTCAGAGTGGCAAAGCAGGAATGTGGCAGCGCAGGCCATCCCTCCTAAAACCTCAGCTTCATTTTAACAGACCCCTTCTCAAGAACCTTGCCTTCTCTAGATGAACTTCATGTAATGGTTTCTTCACCACTCCCTTCGTCCTCCATCACATCTGTCATTTGCATACGTCCAGGTCCTGCCGTGTTTAGTAATGGCTGTGCCACTAACACAAACTGTGAAAACTACCCTCATGTCATATCTCAAGACTGCGGCTCTCAAAACTGAACATTTCTCAGGCTACACTCTCCCATCCTTCCTTCATGCAAACAGGAAGGAATAATAATAACTCCTTCCTATTCTTGAGGCACTATCATCCTCCCACGTGACAGCTGGGATGGCTATACTATTTAAAGAACTAGTAAAGGGAGGAACAAGTACAGCTAGAGCTAGGTTGCCAGAACTGCCATTAAGAGCATTTGAGCTCTTCCTGTGACTCTGCAGTGGCCCTTCCTTTGTTGTGCCTCAGTTTCTCACTGTACCTCTTGACCCCAGATATTTAGATGGAAAACTCTTCTTTGCCATGCTGCAAATTCCAGCCCGGGAGCTGAGAATCCCTGCAATGTCTCCTGATGTTCCCTGCTATGGACAGGATGATCTCAGAACATCCCAGCTGTCACAAAAGGAAGGATGAAGCCTGAGACTACTTCTGTAGCCCTTCAAAGCAAGCTGAACCCAGAGCAAATACTTAATGGAGACAAGGCCCCTTCCTCCCCAGGCAGCAGTTTGTTCACATGTAGTTGTTCTAAAGCCTTCTATCCTGTGGTAACCTTGCTGCTTATGTAGCCATGGTTATCATCATAACACTGACGGGGTAGCTGCAACTGAAATGACGTGTTGATGTCCACTCTGCCCAAAATGCTAGGATGAGCACGCAAGACACAGAAGAATGACCATTCAGGTTTGCTGGTGAAGGGAGACGATGAAGCAGATCTTTAGATCTTGAAGCTGCCGCTTAAACAAAGCTACAGTTCTGACATCAACCACATAAAAGAGACAAACAATGGAGACCAAAACATGTGACAGCACTTCTCTCCACCTGTCTGCAACAGCAATGTATTTGATGCCCATGCACTGTAAAAGCACCAGTTGCTTTTGTGAACAGGATGCACTTTCTCAGGACTCTGTAGCAGGCTGGTTTGACTGTGCGTCATGCTCTCATCATGCTCAGAGGTGCGCTTGCTGCAGAAAAACTAGTGCTGGTACCAATTGGCTTACTCCCACATCCTTTGGTTTTGCACTGGCAGCACTGGAAATCAGCAAAGCAAATCTGATTTATCACGCTGCAGCAGTGGTGCGCTCTGTCACCAAGAAGCAGATGAGACGGATTTCATAAAAGTTGGCTCATTCTTTGCTCTTTCTGGATGTAATTGAAGAAGAGACAGCCATAGAACAGTCACAGTCCTTTCTGAAGTAACTGAGTACCCCACATCCTCTACATAAGGTACTCTTACAATGGTCTGTAAGACAGCAAAGGGATATTATTCCAACCGTAACAGCAGGGAACAGAGTAAGCAATAATACACCCAAGGTCAGGCCGGCAGTTTTTCACACAGCAGGGATCTGAATCCAGATTTTGTGAATCCCAGTATAGGACAGAACCACTGGCAAGTTTCCAGCAAATGCAGCGTTAAACTTCCCAAAAGGAGCAAAGTGGAATGACAGCTTCTTTGCCTCTGATCTAGCAAAAGCAGATGGAGAAGAGAGTACAAGTCACACCTGCTTTTGGGCACAGCTGGAATTACTCAAGCCTTGCTTGTGGGCAGGAAATACCAGGAACAGGTTCCCCCTTCTTTGCCAGCCCTACCTGCTCTGCCCTCACAGTGAAATCCACATGCATGTGGATTTCTTTCCTCAGGCATGAGAGAAAGAAATCTAAAGCAGTTTGCTCAAGAGCATATCCCCTGAAAAAGAGCTGGTTTTGCAAAAACTCCAAATTCCACACACCATATTCCCCAAAGGCCTGATCCCAGGATCCAGCCCGGAAGGAAAACAATCATGGTATTCAGTTCAGCACAGCACATCTATGTTAGCATGATCACTCCTCTTACTACTAGCGTGTTCCTTGGTCTGCTCCATTCCTTCTACCTAGCGGTAACATAACTCTCATGTACCCTCTCTGGAGGGGATCAAAAACCCCAACTAACATGAGCAGGCATTTTAGCAAACCGCTTGTACTTTTATTCCACCCTCAGAAGGCTGTTCTGCCAGACCCACTGTGGCAGTGACAGGCGAGACCGAAGAGTCCAGGGACAGAGAGGTCATATACATCAGTATCCTGCAAGTCACCACCTCCTGCTTGCAGGCACACTTACAAAAGACTACCCCAGGCTGGAGGGCAAATCTTGGGAACAGTTCAGATGCAGACTCTGAAGCCCGGGCATGTCAGCCTAAGCCCATCTGCCACAACCAAAGAGGTGACTGCAAGGCAGGAGAAAGCTGGGTACAGGTCCGATTCTGCAACTAGGGCACATTTTAGAACATCCCTGAGGCTACACTAACTTCTGCTACCTGTCCCAATTGCAACAGTTGAATGCAGAGCATGCTTTGGCCATGATCCCAGGGCTGCAGGATGGTAGCATGTAAATAGCCTCCTGTGTTCACCAGGGACTGGATGGACCATGCTGAGATTTGCAAGCAGCTGCCAGGCACAGGAAACAGAGGAGGACTGTGACATGACCCTCCACAGGAAGGAATATCTCTAACTTCTGACACTTAACTCAAAGCATATCAAAACATCTATGGAAGAGGAAATAGGCTGGAAACTAGTAAAGTCTCTCTTGGTATCGCAACATCTTGACTGTGAGAGAGAAGCCTTCTCTCACTTGGTATTTGTCCCTCTGGGTGCAACCTGGAGTAGAAATAGTAGTTTATTAAAACTTAAATACAGCTTTTGAAAACTTGCCCAGACAAACAAAATGTTCATGCAAGTTTTTGGCTTGGTCTTCACTGTTAGGAAATTACTCCTCCCCTGTAATAAGATGAGCTGTAGCAGCTCTGTTATTCCAATCACCACAGGCACAAGTATCACCTGCGATGTCTGAAGCACACTGCCCTTCAGCACACCTGGTCCCCCCCTTTACATCTCACAAGCAGGGAGGGAAGGATGTGCAAGCAGCCTACAGAAAAAACATAATGTTGGTGTTCTTTCCCTCAGAAATGAAGACTGTGAGGAAACACAGGAACAGACTACCACATGGAAGCTGCTCTAAGGAGAGAGTCAGCTGGTCTCCACCTCAGGACAGGAGAAGAAGTACTCAGCTTTAATAGCGGCAAGGAAGATGAGGTACAAAGGATAACTTTCTAGCAGATAAAACAACAAAGCACCAGAACAGATTGCATGCAAAAGTCCTTATCAGCATTGGAAGCCTTTTAGATCAGGCTGGGCAAACATTTGTCAGGAATGATGTAAGCCAAGTTGATTCTTACTTGGACAGTGAAATTGGGCTAGATGACTGTCAAGCTCTCTTCCAACCCATTTTGATCTATGGCCCTGCATCAAGGAACTGAGTGCTGCCCAGTAACCCACACACATTCAGTCACCTGGGTCCCCAGAGATTTCCTGTGTCACCCTACTGCAGTCACTCTATGTCTGCCAGTTCCTCACCTGGAAAGGAGTCTCATCCCTACAAGACCACAAGCTGGGCTGAGCACACTGTGAGGATAAATACATTTCTTTGACTCTCTAAGGTCCCTGAGAAAGTCCCTTTCACCCCACATCTTTTTTACAAATATGTTAACAATTAAAAAAAGCCAAGGAGAATATCTATCCTTTAATGGATACAGAAGGGAACATTGCCACCAGAGATGAGGAAAGGGCTGAGGTACTTAATGCCTTCTTTGCCTCAGCCTTTAATAGATAGAGACCAGTTATCCTCAGGGTACTCTACCCCCTGAGCTGGAAGGCAAGGACGGAGAGCAGAATATACCCCCCTTAATCCAGGAGGAAATAGTGACCTACTACACCGTCTGGACACTCACAAATCTATGGGACCAGATGGGATCCATCCAAGAGTACTGAGGGAACTGGCAGAGGTCCTTGCCAAGCCACTCTCTATCATCTATCGGCGATCCTGGTCAACAGGGGAGGTCCCAGAGGACTGGAGGCTTGCCAGTGTGACTCCCATTTACAAGAAGGGTTGGAGGGAGGATCCGGGGAACTACAGGCCTGTCAGCCTGACCTCGGTACCAGGAAAGATTATGGAACGGTTTGCCCTGAGAGCACTCACATGGCATGTGCAGGACAAACAGGGGATCGGGCCCAGTCAGCATGGGTTTATGAAAGGCAGGTCCTGCTTGACCAACCTGATCTCCTTCTATGACCAGGTGACCTGCCTAGTGGATGAGGAAAAGGCTGTGGATGTTATTTACCTTGACTTCAGCAAGGCCTTTGACACTGTCTCTCATGGCATACTCCTTGAGAAGCTGGCGTCTCACAGCTCAGACAAGTGTACTCTTTGCTGGGTGAAAAACTGGCTGGAAGGACGAGCCCAAAGGGTTGTGGTGAATGGAGTTAAATCCAATTGGTGGCCGGTCACAAGTGGTGTCCCCCAGGGCTCGGTGTTGGGGCTGGTTCTGTTTAACATCTTTATCAATGATCTGGATGAGGGGATCGAGTGCACCCTCAGCAAGTTTACAGACCAAGTTGGGAGGCAGGGTTGATCTGCTCGAGGGTAGGGAGGCTTTACAGAGAGATCTGGACAGGCTGGATCGATGGGCCGAGGCCAATTTTATGAAGTTCAACAAGGCCAAGTGCCGGGTCCTGCACTTCGGTCACAGCAACCCCACGCAGTGCTACAGGCTTGGGGAAGAGTGGCTGGAAAGCTGCCCGGCAGAGAAAGACCTGGGGGTGCTGGTTGACAGCTGGCTGAATATGAGCCAGCAGTGTGCCCAGGTGGCCAAGAAGGCCAACGGCGTCCTGGCCTGTATCAGAAACAGTGTGGCCAGCAGGAGCAGGGAGGTGGTTGTTCCCCTGTACTGGGCACTAGTGAGGCCGCACCTTGAGTCCTGTGTTCAGTTTTGGGCCCCTCACTACAGGAAAGACATGGAGGTGCTGGAGCATGTCCAGAGAAGGGCAACCACGTTGGTGAGGGGCCTGGAGCACAAGTCTTATGAAGAGCCCCTGAGGGAACTGGGGCTGTTTAGTCTGGAGAGAAGGAGGCTGAGGGGAGATCTTATCGCTCTCTACAACTACCTGAAAGGGGGTTGTAGTGAGGTGGGTACTGGTCTCTTTTATCAAGTAGCTCGTGATAGGACGAGAGGAAATGGCCTCAAGTTGGGGCAGGGGAGGTTTAGACTGGATATTAGGAACAATTTCTTTACTGAAAGGGTTGTCAGGCATTGGAACAGGCTGCCCAGGGAAGTGGTTGAGTCACCATCCCTGGAGGTGTTCAAAAAGTGTGTAGCAAGGCACTTCAGAACACGGCTTAGTGGGCATGGTTGATGGTTGGACTCCATGATCTTGAAGGTCTTTTCCAACCTAAATGATTCTATGATCTTGGGTGGGAGGCTGAAAACACAGGTGGTCCTTGCACTTCACAGTGCTTAGATGAAAATTACACCAGAACAAGAATGGTACTCTGTCCTCCAGCACACTAGAGATTGTCCAAAACCATGGATTATTGCAGCCCTAGGGGTGCTTCAGGCCTCCCATTAACAGCCTGAGGTACAATCCCAGTCCTGTATCATAAGCTGTGAGGTCCCCTTCCAGCTTCCCTACATGAGCCCCGTGCCGAAGCTGTTTTACTGGCACAGGAATAGAGGTTAAAGCCCCACTTTGCAGCTGTGCCTACACTGAAGCCCTGTGTTGACCCGAGTTCTCTCACTGGGGCACTGCACCTTGCCACACTCCCAGCACAGAGGGAAGCTGTGGCAAGACTGTTCTCCAGCACAGGCACAGCTAAGCTGGGACCACAGCACCATCTGCAGGGCTCTGCCAAAGACCAAGCTTTTACCAACTCCTCCTCAGGGAGGGCCAGCCTTATCCTAGTAGATACTTTACACCTGGTAACTCTGCAAAACGCAGGCGTGAGCACACACCCAGCCACGCTCTGCAGGGTCCTGGAAGAAAACAAAGCCCCTCTCTGAAAGCATCACTTCAGGAAACAAATCACCGTTTTGATACAGTTCCAAAGACCCAGGAAGTTCCCAGAAAATTAAACATATGTCACATGCTGGATTACATAAATGCCGACTGAAGCATCAGCCTTCTGTGGCTTCAGAGAGCAGCTATGCCTCTGCAGAGAGCTCACGCGCACAGTATATTGCTGGCGTCAGCTGAGCCTCCTGCTCACAGGCAACAAAGACAACACAGACATGGTCCAGTGGTTTATCAAGTGCGCTGGGAGTGCCTGTGGTTCTTTAAAACCACCATCTCCAAAAAGCTTTGCAGTGCTTCCGTACCAAAATGAACCTGGGCCAATATCCGTAAAGCACTGAAGAACACATTGTACTATACCAGCACATTCCCTCAGATGCAAGTCTGACAAATAAATCCAGCCTCTTGGGAGGAAGAACAATTTTTCTCCATTCTCGTCTTTATAAGAAGGTCAGCAGCACCATGTGATTTTCTGAGACATATAACCACTATGCAACGCAAACCCACAGAAATGCAAGTGTTTTTATTATTGCTTTAGCTATAAATATAGGAATTTAACACTTGTCCTACTGGATTAGACCAAGAGTCTGTCTCACAGAGAAAGCGTCCTGCTCAGAGCTCAGACAAGTGATTGACTGATGCTCCCAAGAAAAGGCGCTCTGCTTTCTGCAGCCCACCCACCAGCACTCTCAGAGGGACATCTGACTCTAGCCTGTTGCAAGGAATCAGCCTACCCCTTGAAGAATGCAATATGATGCTGTTTAACACTCATGAGCCAGTAAACTATCCAGCTTTTAAAGCATCCTGCACAAGTAAGCTGTGCATGTGTCATACATAAACACTGCTAACACACAGATGAAATCTGTGAACTCATTTCTTTAATTTTGAAACAGTCTGACAAACTGAACTTAAAAAAAAGACCCTAAACTACTATTTAAAGAAAAAACAACAAACCAAACAAAATAACACCTCTGACTACAATTTGTACTCACAGCTCCAGCAGGCAAAACTGCCAGAAATCAGCTGTGCTGGAACTTTATTTCCAAACTTAGGATCGAGTGCACTTTAACTTAACTTTTTTAGTTCTCTCCTTCCCTAGATTTCTTCTACTGTGTTTAACCAGGGCAGGTACTGCAGTCCAGAGAAGGCTCATAACTTCAAGTGAAGAGTGTATGGGACATGGCAAACTACTGGGGTGCGCAGAGCGGTGGGGAGGATAAATGTGAGTGATATGATGGGGTGAAAGGCCAGTCTGTGAACAGAGCTGTATAAGCCCTGAGGGTGGGGAAAGGATCCATGTGGAGACCCAAGCGCTGGTACATCAGAGATAGCTCAGGTATCTGTGGAAAAGCAGGGCCAATGTTCAAGAGTTAAAGAGCAAATGAAAGAGTGAGGAGTGTGAGTGTAGGAGAGGGGAAAGGGACTAGATGCATTAATGCTCATGTAAAGTCCTCTGAATCTGCTGCAGCCTTCCAAACAGACGCAGTTTGCTGATGCAACTCCTACCTCAGTGTTTCTGGCTATGCACTCCCAGTGCAGCCTGGACAGAGAGCCTGACAGCACCTCCGCGGTGCACACAGACTGCAGAGGCCACTGTCTAGACACTTCCACCCCTCCTGAGTGCTCACCTCCACTGGCCCAGCAACTGCTTCCATTCAGACTGGTAGACCATATCCTTTCATTTGCTTGCTTTCCTTCCTTCCCTGGCTAGCTATGGTCAGGAAGGGAACTTGCAGCAGCTTGAATTTAATCCTGCCGTTATTTATAATGTCATGATGTTGACTGTCCATTTCAGGGACTTCTCTCAGTGTTGTTTCAGGCAGCCCTACTCTGAGTCATCCTTCCCAAAGAAGCAGACCTCAGCTATTCCCACGGCTGTCAAGAGACTGGGTCCTACTCCAAACTTAGCTTGTCAAATTTTGTACAAGTCATTTCACCTCCTGTTTTTCAACTTCTCCATCTGCAAAACCGGAGTAGCAATTCTGGCCTTCTTTGTAAAGTCTTGCATTTAAATGCCTTACATGGAAGTTAGACATTTCTATTACTATCAGAAGCAATGTGGAAGTGCCAGATGTTTATTCAGGTCTGCTAGCATGTTTGAAAATGTAATTGCACAGCAGTTCCTGTAAGGATACTGATCTGAAGCACTATCTTTATTACAATGTTTTGATTGTTTCTGGCAGCATCCACCAAGTGTCAGGTGCTGTAGATTCAGATGGCGTAACATGTGGAATGATCCTTCAACGACATGTCACTCAGCAGGACTGGGAAACAAAGGCTGCTCTGCTGTTGGAGATCTACTCCAGAGCATCAGAATCCTGGAATAGAACTGAATTTGAAATGTGGAGGTTAGTCATGTCCCATCATACCTGCAAATCCATATGCCAATATAAGCCAGAGTTTGGACCTACCATCCAGTCTGGTCACATTCTATACAAATTTATCTCAAGGCAAAAAAAAAAAAAAAAGTGAAATTCTTTCTAGGTCAAATGGGTGATCTGGCATGTTGAGAAGCTGTATTTTTAATGAAATATCTGGAGCTGTGAACTCTTCCATATTGGGTCCTGAGATTAATGAGTCACTTTAGCAGAGCAAATTTGCATGCAGTTCCCCAAGGAAGGTGAAACACTTCTACACGCTCTGCTGAAGTTCTGCATCTCGGGATGAAGTCTGTATCAGGAAACGAGGGGGTCTGCTACTGCATTTAGAGTTCAATGCACTGCGGAATTAAGTGGAGATTCCTTTTGCCACGCAGAGTTTTCAACAAGCTGTTCAGCGGGGCTCACCAGCAAAAAGCATACTACAAGAAGAATTATTTCTGGTACAGTTGTCATCTGCTTTGTTTTTGGATGTGCAGAAACCTAGGCCTGTGGGAAAAAGAATGACTAGAGCTTTAAGTTTTGCTAGGGAGAACATGCCTCTACCTCCATCCTATAAAAGCAGCAATTTTCCAATGGTGGAAATCTCACCAGAGCTGGTCACCCCATCAAAAATGCTTACCTGCATCAGAATTTCTGACTCAGAAACACTTGCCAGCCTATCTCAGGGTATGAGAAGGTTGAGATCCTTGAAGGGAGCCCCTATTTTGTTAAAGATTGGCTTCAGCTGTGGACTTTCTTTGGCTGAGTTCATTCAATACATCAGGGTGCAGGGATGTAATCTACAAAGAACAGAGACCTATACCTGAAGCAAAAATCTGAAGATAAAAAAAGACTTACTTGCCACAGAAGTCCTTGTGAATGGCACGGAGGATGAGCAGTAAGTTGGGGTGTGCCTGTAGCCAGTTCTCCACCATATCTGGGTGTCTGGGATCAACTTCCAGAAACACACTCCTGAAATGACACATTTGGGAGTAGAAAGTGGGGAGATATACACATTTAGGTTGCTAAACTGATAAAAATTAAGGTCTGTCTTTCTGGATGACTCCTTCCAGTGCAGGAAATGAGGTTGTCAGCAAACACACTGCGATCCAATAATCCTAAAACGGATCACAGCTGTCCATTTAAGATGCAGATTCCAACTGCCTCCTTCAGGGGGAGAAAATGTTGATCTTGGGAGGAATTCTGATGGTACTCCTCTGTGTAAGCAGTTAAACCCTTGTATTGAGACGTAAGGATACCTTTTGAACCCCATGCAGAGATACTGCCAGCTCTGTCTTTCTGAAGCCCCCAAAGATTTAAGGCCAGAATGAAGTTTTATGATGCAAATGGATGAACACCGACCACTGGACTGGCAGCACGAAGTTCCTCTTTGTATAAGCAGGGTGACATTAAGTCCCAGTAGCGAGTCATAAAATACAAGTTACTACACACATTTTCCCACAGTAAATGTCTCCATAAATCAGTTATGAAAACACCATCAGCATTCAGACCTACATAGAGGACTGTACAAAGGAGAGTGCAGCAGGGATAAGGGAACTAAACAGATGACCTCAGTTAGCACACCAGGATTAGGCCTGGGCACTGCAGGGCTATTTCCATCTATGTTTCATGATACTGGCGCATTTCTGAGTCTCCACTCCTGCGATGAGGCAGAACCACCCTAGCTTACAGGCACGTGGAGATGATGGAACTGGTTACAGCCTGTGACAGCGCAGCAAGATACAAGTTTAACAGGCAAAGAGCAGAAGCCAAGCCCCAATCATATGCTCTCCTGAGAATTCCTAAAACATCCCACGCTGAATACTCTCTATAAATTCACCAAACTAACTACAAGCTGGATGTGGATCTCATTCCTGACCTTAAAAAACTTCCACTCCTCAACGGGGGCTCCACCTTATAAAACAAACAAAAAGGGAAGGAAAAAATAATCCTAACGAACAACCCCACAGGACCAATCTCTGTTGCTGGGAAGTTCTGAGGAGCATCTTCTGCTTTTGTGGTCATGCAAAGCATAAGGAACGAATTCTTCTGCATGCAGTATGCCTCTCAATATTCCTGCTCCTCTTCTCAAAACAGCAGATTTTCAATGACCTCTCTTATACTGGCAGAATGTCAGGAATTTTCAACAGGATATGTGAATGCCCTGGCACAACAGACTTCTGGGTATCAGCATGTTGATTTTTAAGCACAAAATGGATCCCACATGACAGAGAATAAGAACAATCAGTCTTGAGTATTAACCATGGAGAAATTTAACATTTAAGAAACTATCCCTGGCTGATCTTGTTTCTCCTGGGATATTCAGCATTGTATCCTGGCACAATAAACAAGTTTCCCCTAATTAAAGGGTGGGAGGGAAGTAGAGATCTACATCCATTCTCACAGAGTTCTACATTGCTTCTCCTTCAATCAGCTATTCTGCTTAGAAAGCTTCCTCTTTTTTTTTTTTGCACTCTCTCTGCTGCTCTTTCATGTTCTTTTTGTTGCTGCTTTGACCTTTAAAGATTCTCATTTCACTAATGACTATGAAACACCACCACTGGTCAAGGAAGGCTCATACCCTTTTATTAACCTATTTCAAGCTAATTTTGCTTACACACATGATGTTTTTTAAACTGCTATTATTAGGGGGGGGGGGACAACACAAACAGACATTTTTGCAACTGTTTTCCCTCTGTACCTGCCTGTACAAAAACAGAAGTTACAGAAGTGAATGAAAAAAAGACATGAAATTCAAAGAGAGAACAGTGCTTACCCAGAATCCTTCAGAAGAGAAGGAGCCAGAGCCAGAATTGTTTTGATGACTCTCATCCCATCATCTCCCCCATCCAGTGCATCAAGGTCCTCATAGCTGGAGTGTGGGAATAAGATGACATTAACAGCAATTCATGTGGCATGCGCCACGCCCTCGAGGATGCATTGCCCTACGCTCCATGGAGAAAGGTGCACCTAACACACCTGAACTCCAGTACTCCTATAGCAGGTGACAGCACTCATAGCTTTTATGTAAAATACAGGGAGTAAGAAGGCAGCTACCACTAGAGGCTGAGATACTCTATGTTGAGCACAAGCAGAAAACATCCCCTGAACTCTTCCTGAAAATTAGGAGCCAACCGCAGCCAGGGTCACACAGTTCCAACACGTGGACCTGTTCTCTCTGTGCTAGCTGGACAGGGAGAGAGTGGGTTGTACAGCAAGGAATCACTTGCTCTATTTCAACCATGCCAACAACCAGGTTGGACTGCCTTCTAACCTAGCAGAACAAATTAGGATGTAGAAAGCTCAGCTTTCAGAATCTGCTCTGGTGCACATCTTGTACAGAGGTGGGTGCGCAGGACTTTGTCCTGACACACATGACAATCAGTTCTGAGGAAGAACCAGCACACACAAAGTAGTTGCACAGCCCAAAAGAGCTTATTCATGTTTGTGGGGGTTTGTTTGCTTCAGACAAGTATTGGGATGAGAATCAGTCACAGGATTTCCACCCAAGTTTTTTTTCATTACAAAAAGCCGCTCAGATTACTTGTACTTTCTTTCATAAACTCACATAAATTATAAAAAAAAAAAAAAAAAAAAAGTCTAACAGGAAAAATGTTCTGAAACAGTTTTGGATTGGAAACTTGTTAATTTCAAAGTGTGTGCTTTTTCCATTTTTATAAATATTTAAAATTCTTTGATATTGTTTCAGACCTGTAAGCAGTATCAAAGTAACACTGTATTATTATGTACCATATAAAGACACCTACACTATGTACATGTATACTACATTTGCATGTTTTGTGTACAATTTTGTGTAGTATAAGGAAGCAGACAAAAAACCTTGCTTCAAGGAACAGGAGAGGAAAAAAATCTATTTGTCTGATTACCAGAGGATTTCTGCGTCCAAGGAAGCCATATCTTCATGGAAGACATATGGGGGGTTACTGACTATGAAGTCTATGGGGCCCCAGACTAGCAGCTGCTTAGCAGAACCTAGAAAAGAAAAAGAATCACAACCAGCTCTCAACCATAACAATCTTCTCTATAAGCTCAGCATCAAAATCCTACCCAGGAAACTGTCTCTCCAGACACATGCCCATGTGTGTTTGGCTCTGCTTTTCTCTAATAAAATTTTATCCTATTTCTTTTTGGGATAGCCTGGCCTGCTCACTCTCCCACCTTGAATGCAAGAGTGATACAAAACTAAGCACAGGAAAAGTATAATTTTTTCATATCAACAGCCCTGCTTAGTAGAACATGTTACAAGGCACAGGATCTTGATGCTCTGGAGCTCTGTGCCCACCTGGATCTAAAGCAACAATTGGAACTTGAGAGAGCCCACAAAGACCTAAGTGGGAGCTTAGACTAGCTGTCAGGATGCATATCCTTCCTCTTATCAGAGCTGCAGAAGGACCTCTAATGAGCAGAAGAGCCAGGCCCTCTCAGCAGTATCAACCATCTAACGGTTTGCTCTTCTGCAAAGGTCAGCTCGCTATGCTTATGCTACCATCTGCACTAGCACATACCAGCCCTGAATCAGACATCATGTAACCATGTGAGTGTGGCACTGTCCTCAGGCCAGCCTCTTAGCACAGGGCTTACCCATGCAGGTGCAATGTCAACCCAGCTACATGGCTGTTGGACTGGAGCTGGCTGGCTTACTGCTGTTTGGAGTATGGGCAGCACAAATGCCGATTTGTAGACAGAAGACTGTGCAGACATACCCCTAAGACGCAGTACAGTGCTAAAAACAATAGTGTAAGAAAGGTGCACTAACAAATCTACAATGCTGGCGCTCCTGGCTAAGAAACTGCTGAGCACATATCTACCTAACTGGATAAGCCTCACCAAATGGCAGTTTTAACTGGTTTCAGCTGGGTCTGGGGAAGACAACAGGTATCCTTCCCTGGTTCAGCTCACCTAATTTCAGGTGAATAAGGCTGGGCATTTAATCTAAGCTAAATATCCAGGCTGCCTCTAACATCAATGGAGAGACAGGCACATACGTGTTTATCTAAAGCATCCATGCCAGCACGGAATGAATTACACTCTGTATATGTTTGCCTCTCTCCAGTAACACTAGAGAGCACCTGGACTACCAGCTCAGACAC
The DNA here is from genome assembly GCF_026419915.1 of Harpia harpyja. Classification (NCBI taxonomy): domain Eukaryota; kingdom Metazoa; phylum Chordata; class Aves; order Accipitriformes; family Accipitridae; genus Harpia; species Harpia harpyja. The sequence continues at coordinate 6,035,758 of NC_068969.1, forward strand.
AACCTTTAGACACCTAAAATCAGGAACAATTCACCTTCTGGTGTAGTCAGGGACTTCTCTCAGCTGATCATCTAGCCTGGAAATCCCTGAAGGGAAAAGCTTCACTGGTACACTTCTTACTGACCTTTTTCTCTATTAACTTCAACACCCTCCTGATGTCTGCATCCCAAAGGGGTCCCTTGGCTGTCTCTCATGCCTGCCTCCCCCATCAAAGTAAAAAGGAAGAAAGGCAAAGGGGATCATAACAGTGAAAAGAGTTACTGTATGAAACATCATGGTGGAGGATGTGGATCCTCTCCTGGAGTTGCAGCCTGTAAAATTCCAGATGCAAAAACAGAAAGATTAGGAGGCATGTTTGTGTGGATTGATGAACAGCACATTCTATAAACAGATCATTAAATATCACATCTCTTATCTAATACACGTACATCCTACGCCACTGACTGCAGCTGGATTCCTCTCAAACTGCAAGGGAAGTTTAGGATCTGCTCTTTGCCTGAGGAAAAAAATTCAAAGCAAAGAGCACACTCTGCACCCATGGTGATTCCAGGGTGCAGCTCCTGTGCACCCAAAACCTGTATGTATCACCCCTTGCCATACATGCAGCAGTATTCCCCTACCCTGCTGCATATTAACTGCATCTCCAAGGCCTCCCCCAGGTAAGCTCACCATCCCTGAAAAAAAAAAAAACCAAAACCAAAAAGACAAAAAGAAACCCCCAAAACCAAACCCCACAACAACAACAAAAAACGAACCAAAAAAACCACACAGCAAAAACCAAAAAAAACCAGAACAAAACCACCTGCTTCAAATATGTAAACTTGCTATTGTAAGAATATTTGCCATATTCTTTCTCAAGTCTCCTTGGTAATCATGGAATCATTTAGCTTGGAAAAGACCTTCAAGATCATGGAGTCCAACCATCAACCATGCCCACTAAGCCATGTTCTGAAGTGCCTTGCTACACACTTTTTGAACACCTCCAGGGATGGTGACTCAACCACTTCCCTGGGCAGCCTGTTCCAATGCCTGACAACCCTTTCAGTAAAGAAATTGTTCCTAATATCCAGTCTAAACCTCCCCTGCCCCAACTTGAGGCCATTTCCTCTCGTCCTATCACGAGCTACTTGATAAAAGAGACCAGTACCCACCTCACTACAACCCCCTTTCAGGTAGTTGTAGAGAGCGATAAGATCTCCCCTCAGCCTCCTTCTCTCCAGACTAAACAGCCCCAGTTCCCTCAGGGGCTCTTCATAAGACTTGTGCTCCAGGCCCCTCACCAACGTGGTTGCCCTTCTCTGGACATGCTCCAGCACCTCCATGTCTTTCCTGTAGTGAGGGGCCCAAAACTGAACGCAGGACTCGAGGTGCGGCCTCACCAGTGCCGAGGACAGGGGAACAACCACCTCCCTGCTCCTGCTGGCCACACTGTTTCTGATACAGGCCAGGACGCCGTTGGCCTTCTTGGCCACCTGGGCACACTGCTGGCTCATATTCTAGATCTTAACAGTGTTCTGGCATCTGAGTGTGTTTTCTAGGCATCTTTGGATCTCATCTCACATGCCAATGTTAAGGTGATGAGATGTTACTGCACACTACATGGAGGCCAGCATGTGCAGTGCAGCAGAACTCCTGTGCCAGACACAGCTAGGAAAAGGGACTCCTTTTAGGGACAGCTGATGCACAGACTGTACAGTATAATGTATTTAAAATACACACTAGGATCTCTCAGATACTAGTTTCTAACTCATGACTCATTTCTTGCCCTGACATCTCTGTGCATACGAATTGGGAAACACATGTTATGGTCAGTGCCTTTCATCTGCAGCCAGATGTCCCCCGGGTCCTCACACCAGCAGAACCCCTGAAGGCACTGGAAGACATAAACACCTCTCCTTTACCTGTGACAAGTGAGCAAGGAAGCATGCTGGCTTGCTATTTTTAAGAAACAGGTCTATAAAGGCCTTGGTATTTCTTAGGGAGAAATCTTGGCAAAGATTCTGATCTCTCTGACTCACTACACTAATCCAAGGTAGAACAACAGCCTTGAGACTGCCAGACTGCCACTGCATGGTGCTTATGGTGCTCTAGTCTGTCACAAGCTGGTATGATCCGTCCCTAGCTTCCAGCTTTCTACAGAATATGCTCCCTTCCAGGGGAAAATAGTTGAGACAGTGATCCCCTTAAATCTTAGGAATTCTGAGTAAAGCTCCCTTGATGCTCCCAGGACAGGAAAGAGACACCAGTCTAAAAGTAGCCTTGGTGCTTGGCGGCAACCTGATACTACAGGAGAGGCCACAGAAACAAAGAGTTGGGAACAGCAAGGAAGGAACAGAACTTCTAATTTCTCAGCTACATGGTCCATCCATCAAAATACCTCTCTTTTCTCACCAGTTCTCCCTCTGACTTTTGTCAAGACATTTGAGCAATGTCAGAGGAAGCACTTTGCAAAGTCAGAAAGACAAGGTTGGTTGAGATCTGCTGTTGGAGAAAGACTCGAAGCCTCCCACAGGAGATGCCATTTCCCGAACCAGCAACAGCACATGGTGGCAGAGAGTCTGCACTGTCCCCTAACTCCTGTCCTCCAGTGCAGTCAATGACTAGAAAAATAAAAATGACCCAGCTCTTCCCAGCATGTTCTCTCCTCTCACCACAGTGGCAGAGTCTTCCTCCCAGCTCTTCAGTGTAACACCTCAGGGCTACCCAATGGGGTTCATAGAGCATGCTGTGACAAAGGCCTTATACCCAAGTCCTATTTGCCTTTGCTGAGGGCCGATGGTACTGCCCTGTCAGCAAACATAGGCAGCAAGAAAGGGAGGGATTCCTGCATCTGTCTGCAGTGTGCCCAGATGGGCCATCTAGCACTGGGATTGATTTAGTGAGAGCAAGAGTCACCTAAGCATCTAGAGAACACAGCTGTGATAAGGGAGCTCTGAAAAGAAGGCAGGAACCAGGCTGGCTTCAGTCAAGCAGTAACACAGCTTATCCTACTGGCTTCTCTCCCAAGAGCTACAGGGCACCATGCCATGGACAAGATCACAAGGACACAATGAAAATATCCATGGAGAAATATGAGGTTCTCTGGCATGGCATTTTCACTCCCTCATCCACTCTTGAGCCAACAAGCAATGTTAATAAGAAAAATGATTTTTCCCAGATGCCAGAGCAATAATCTACCAAGGAGGCAAAGATTTGGCCAGCTTTTATTTTATCTGTGAAAAATTGCAACAGAACTTGGTTTGACACTGACGCATCAGAAGGAAATCTCTGTTCCCCATTCTTTATAACTGGACTAGGAAGCAAAGGGTAATAGTGAGGTGACAAATTTGGGAAGTGCTTGTTCCTACACATCACTTCAGACTCACATAAGAGCTGGGACTAGGTTGCAAGAAGTGCAGAGATGCAGCTCAGTGCAGCCATAAACAGAAGTAGCCTGTCTCTGTAGCCCCAGTGCTGGCAGCAGCTTGGGGAAAAAAAGTGTACGTGGGCCCTGTGGACAGAAATGTCGGTTAATGAGCACCACTTAAGACTCACAGCTGTACTAGACTCCGTAAGAGGTAGCAATAGGAATCCTTTCTGAAACTGCTTTAATTAACGCCTAGGGCCCAGCAATTACTGAGGATATGAATACATACTAGAGCTCTGTACCTTTTTACAATGTCTACAGAGACTGGGATCCTGGACTCAAAAACATCCTGAGATTCTAGCTCTGGGGCTCTCTATGTTAGTGACAGTTCACAATAACCTGAGTTAAGAAGAACCAGCTGAGGAAGCAGAGCCACTAGGAAGGACAAGGTCAACCTGATACAGATCTGTCCTGACTTCAGGCACAAGATGTTTGATTCAGCAGCACTGAACATCCAGCCACAGCACAGGTGTCATCCAAACAGCACAAGACCCAGCAGCACCATTCTCACCAAACCCAAGACTGCAAGGGGTATGCTGAGGGATACCACACCAGCACATCAGAGTAAAAGTGCTATTTGAATGTGCAAGCTTATATCTAGAGGAGCAATGACAGAAACAAGCATGGCAATAATGATATAGGGAGCCAGAGAGAGAAAGGTTCAGGCTATACTCGTCCTTAACCTCCTAAGTGACATATACATTCTTACTACCTGCTGCCTTGAGTTTCCCAAGTTCACAGAAAGGAGTAAGAGTAGTTACCATGAAACACTTTGAAAAGCCCTTGGAAGACAGACAGCACATAAGTACTATTGCTTTACTTAGGCTGCTGTCTTTGCAAAGCATGTTCACAAGTCAAGGAGAAAAATATTCTGGTAAATAATAAGCATTTTTCTTCTGAATTCTTACACACTTTAGGAGCTCAACCAACTAAACATTCTCTGGTTTGCAGTGGTGATAAACAGGAACCACATGTCCAAATATTGAGGACACCTGGTCTTTCTCAAACAATTTACAAAAAATGGGTAATATGCGGGCTTGTACCTTTGTGCATTCTCTCTGGTGAGATCCACAGCAGCCTCCTCTTTATCTATGGCTATCACCCGGCTCTGGGACAGAAAAAAACAAACCCACCAAACAAGTATTAAAACATTAAGGTTCCTGAGCAGACATGCTCTGCCAAAAAGGACATGCAAGATAAAAACTGACAATTGACTGTTCACTCTCTACTCTTAAAAGGAATAGCTCATGAAGAATGCATCTCAGGGCACTGATGGGATCATGAGTGACAAAAGGCACTCTGCAACACTGCCAGCAGGAGACCAAAATAGACAGGCTTCTGACCAAACCAACTCAGCTGACAACAATGAAGTCACACTGACTTACATCACCTGCTATGTTCATAGCTCCTAGTAGTGGGGCTCAACACTCTGGCTAGTCTGGGGTAGACACAGGTTAAAGGAAGATCATGTCTTAGGCTTCTCCTCTCTAATATGGACAGAATCCCTCCCAGCATTAACACAACCACTTGGACAGAGGTTCTGGCATTTTCCATCTGTTATGCAGATACCTTTTGCCTAGTTACTCCACTGCAGTCCTTACACCATATTCACTGCACGTACTTGACTGTGTGTCAAGTATTAGAGTAACATTAAGATAGGACTACACATTTAGAGATTTGCTTCACCTTCCACTCCACCTTGGGAAAAGTGCAGGCAAAGGCCTGACCTGTTTTTGCTTTGCTTAATGTTTTTTAAACACAGATGTTGGTAAGTATTTACATAGAGAAAGCATGCTTAAAGAAACTACTTTGCATTTGGAGATGATGGTGTGATTGGCCGTTGTTCCTAGGGGGATTAATTTCACAGCCTCAGACTAGCACCCACACACATGAAGCTGACCCTTAAGGTGGAAGACACTGCTGAGTCCACAAGTGAAAAGTTGCTGTTGTTTTCTCACACCCTAGTGCCAAATTCTGCCTGAAACACTAAAGAGGTCACACAGAGTGTAAACTCCACTTAGCTGTCAGTGTGGCTACCACTAACTCCAATCAGTCAAGGCTCCTTAATTCTCTGGGGACAGCAGTTTGTGTTGACCAGCTGGGAAAGGACAGTTATCAGTTAGAAGGCCAGACTGACACAGCTCTTTAACTTAACAGGCAAGGAAAACAGCATGAAGTACAGCTCAGGAAATCAGAGTAATTATACTTTGAAGTCATGAAGCTCAAGTATTAACCTTATCAGGTCACTGGGAGGAGGAACACAGGCATCAACCTCTAATTCTTACACATCAAGTCTTATACTTGTACAAGAAGAGGGACTGGCCACAGCAATTCTCATTCACAAGAAGGAACTGGCTGGTCTGCAATTCTGAGGAAAGGGTAATATTTTTCCCTTAACCACACACAATGAGATCTTGGATTAATTTCTCTCTCTGTTTACCAACAGTATCTCAGTAAGCATGTTACATGCCACAATAATCAGGGGCAAGAAGGGCTTTGGTCACCCAGATATCAGTCCCCTTCCTGCTCTTTTCACTCTGTTCAAAAGGTATGGGTTGTTATTAGGGAACAAAGGACTTCAAAAAAGTAGTTTGGCAGTTGTGGCAGTGTGACATATGCTTGTCATATTGATCCCAAGTACTGACACTTCTGTGGTAATTCCTTCCCTGTATTCATTTAGTCTCCAGTCTTCTAGAGACGAGATCTTTTGATTCACAGCAAGGTAATTTTCAGAGATGACTGCCCCATAAATTTGACTAACATAGTGTGTGCCCATGCCTCAGTCCCTCTTGCCCACAGCCCAGGATATTAGCTTAAACCAACACCCACCAGTGCTTCAATCTAAGGTGATTAATAGTGAGCTGCGATAGCAGAAGAATGAGCACATTTGCTTCTTTCACTCTGACGAGGTCTCCACTACTCCTGCAGACAGCTGGGGAGAGCAATTCCTAAAAATCCCTCCTCTACCTAGCATTGAACTTATAGGGCCTGGATGTCAGAGACCTTAGCTGCTAAAGTCCCATCAAAGCAAAGAAGTTTGTCTGTGAAGTCTCAGTGAAGACTAGTAGAGTGGGATTGTCCTGTAACACAGGCATCTATTGTACCATGAGCATTGAAAAAAGCTCACCTGTAGCATTTTGCCCAACAGACTCAGAGCAATTGCTCCAGAGCCACAGCCAATCTCCAGGATCACAGGATGAGGGACAGGAACCGGGAAGCAGAGGCCTGAATTCTTCTCGCGTTTCTGAGATTCTTCCTCCACAATTAAAGAGACGAGATCCTAATGAGAAAACAAAAAAAACAACCAACCAAACAAAATAATTTCTAAGGGAACTGTTTTGACTTATGCCTTTGTGGTCCGAGGACTGGAGTTTAAATTACTTGACTCTGTAGCCCAGTGAAATGTATTTTTGTTGCTAATTTTTAAAACACAGATGGCAGCAATGGAACTGACATGCCAGAATTCACTTCAGCTCCATCTCCCCAGGGTGCTTTGATTAGTAACCAAATCCTCAGGATATAATTTACCACAGATCCTCTGAAATCTTCTAGCACTGTTGGGAAAAACAATAACCAAACTGCTGGAGCACATTATCTTCTGCAGCATAATTTTATTTACTCCAAAATTTCAGCTTTCAGAATTCGTAAGCTTCAAAATTTAAGATGCCTACACTGTCTCAGTATGGTATGTAATCTGGAGGCAGAGGTACAGCTCCTAACAGCATCTAAACCAATAATCCAACCTGCGGATGAAAAGCAAACGCAATGAATTACTAAATGATCCAAATGAGCAGCTCCCTGCATGGATTTCAGATTGTGGACTCCTCCTACATTTTGTTGGTATAAAGTCACATGGAAAAGATTTTCATCCGTCCTCCTGGATCCGTACGTGTCTCTACAATCACTGCCTCCTACCTCCCACCTATCTCCTCTTTTTTAAATCCCTTCACAATTTCATATAAAATCCAACACAGCAGGAGAGGTCTCAAAGATACACAGTTCTAACGTTTGTGAAAAGGAGTGACTAGCTACTGGAGAAAGCACACAGGTGCCTCCCTCAGACTGCAGCATGAACTTCCCTTGTCATTCACTGGAGAAAACTAAGACAGAAACCTTATAAACACCTTGAGTGCATCAGCAGCTTGAGCAGGTGCTCACAACTTCCTGCAATCCTTGTGCTTTCATGGTGCAACAGTTCAGAAACAAGGCCTTACTGCCCAAGGCACTCCCATGATGGCTAGGTTATTTCACTTGAGAGGTCTGCTCTTGGATCTCTCCTGTAAATCCAGAAAGCTTAACAAAATTTACAAAGAATAACTGACTTCATATTGCCAACAGGTAAAAATGAAACACATTACCAGGACAACTACTGGCCTTCCATTTTTGCAAGGAATCTTGCACGTTCTTGATATAAGCAGTAATATTTAAAAGCAACATGTTCTGGCAGACAGGTCAGCTTCTCAGTAAAGCAATGGCCTTTTTCAGGAGCCAGTGCAGTGTAACAGATGCCTTGTGCAAAGCTGTAGTTTTTATGAAGATATTTGTTGCTGTTGGTCACCCTTCATGCTAGGCCAATTTGCATCTGCAGTAAGTAGGGAGGCAGGATGCAAACAGGTATAAAAAAAATGAAGTGTTAGGGTAGATAAGCTTCAACAAAACATACCCGACAGCGCAACACCTGAGACAGAGGCTGTTTTGTCGGACAGTATTTTCTAAGGTTTCCCACAAGACGTGAACTGCTTTTAAACATATTGAAGTACTGTGCCCCTGCATGCAAGTACACCCCCAGTGCTTAGAGAACAGAAGTGAAGCTTGCGCTACTTCACAGTCCGGGATGGAGAAACAGACATATTTCAACATTGACCAGGCCTTGCAAAGCCAGGCAGCTTCAAACAGCTCCATTTTAATAGAACCCTTTGCCTGTTGATTCCTCCTGCTGAAAGAGCCTGAAAGCATAAGTAAAAAGCAATGATTTGGTTTATTTGAACATGTAAACACTCGATATTTCTTCTAGTAACATTATGACTTCTTCAGGTCAGCTTTTCTGAGCCTTTGCCATTTTCAACTCAGCTGTGTTAGGCTTTCCTGCTTTTCCAGTAGCCTGGCTCTGCCAACACTAGCCTTTTGGGAGCCACTGGCTCCTTGACTTTCTTTAGGCTCCTTTTCACAGCCACAGCCTTTTGGGACCTTCAGGGGCTTTTTAGCAACAAGCACCTTCAACAGTTTTCATTGTTTTCTCTCAAATCTTCCCCAGCTGTTGAGCTGGAAAGAGCCAGAGGTGCCCGTGCCTTTGCTCACCAGATACTCAATGACAGCAGCCTTCATGCTTCTCCAGGCTGTGCCCTCTGCCTTCCACAGCTTTCAGTGCTCCTCAGCGATGAGCTCTGTTGTACTCCTGCCCAAAAGCCCAAGAGGGAATGAGAAGCAGCCCACAGGCTGGAGGGCACTATTCTGAGAGGCCTCTCTCAGAGGTGTGTCTTCACTGCAAAGTTAAGTCTGGTGAGTGATACCTAAGCTAGCCTCAGGTATGAGGAGCCACGCTGCAATGCCCTACCCTGGTTACCATGTCGTTATTGGCACTGCACTCATAAGGGAGTTCTGCTAACAGCCTCCAAAATCACATATTCCTTGTTGCTGCTCTGGGATTTCTTTCCTAGACAATTATGGAGGAAAACATTCTTACAGGCTCCCAACAGGGCTATGGGAAACCATTAGACGACTACCAGCACTCAGACAACAATAGGGAAAAATACATACCTTATCTACCCACTTTTGTGCAAAAATGGCTTTTGCCTTTCAGCTAACAGCTCCAGATGAATCAGTCTGAAAACATTTCAGCAACAGAGACAGCAAGATATTGTAACTGCAGCTGGTTTGGGGAAGCAGGTGCTGATGATTCCAAGACCACAGAACAAGAGCCACCTAAAAAATTCTGCTCAGCCATTAAATCACTCTTTAAAATACCAGCCATTTCTAGTCACTTACAAATATTTCCAGGAAATCTCTACAGTAACTCAGAAGAACCATCTGTCTCCAGGGCTGATCACAGAGTAGCACAAGTTACTGATTACAAACGTCCAAATGTAACTTTCACACAGCAGAACTACTGTCAGCATTTATTAACTTCCTTAAGGCTTATCATTAGTAATTTCAGCCTTGGAGTTTTTAATGGAACTTCTACTTTACACATTCCACAGTGAAAGTATTTTTAGAGTGCTTGCCAAAGCTCCTATTTAAATATGACTGATTTCAGTTTTCATCACATGTATATTAAAAAAGGGATGTTGGTATTACTTGGGCTTTGTATCCTACTTCCTGACTCCCTTGCCTTATTGTCTTGGTTATTTCATATACTTCTTACTGAGGCAAAGGCTAGTTCTCGCATTATACATGCTTATCATAATAGTTCAAAATTAAAAGATATTAAAAATAATGTGACAACATAAAGAAACTACATCCTTTTCCAGACATTAGTATCTCACTACAATAAAAAAGTTCAATAACTATGAAAATAAAATTCTTTTATGAAATAAATTCGATTGGCAAGCAAAACAGAAGGTGTATTCTAACTGGGAAATTATGAAAAAAATTACTAGTACAGATTATTCGATGTTGAATTAAATTTGCAGTTATGTATGTATTAAAAGCGAGAAGTAAAGACAAAATAGAATGCACTAGAATAAGAGTATTAACTCTTGCATGAATGCAAGAGAATAAGAGTATCTGCATGAACTGGCTGTGGTATCATGGTCCTTTTCTTCACTTAGAGCTTTCACGTGAAAACCACATTTCCCCAACATCTGCAAAAGAATCAGGAAAACCCAGCAACCATGATAGACAGTATGCCCAGTTAGCCCACTGCCCTTGTCACTAGGTTTCCTTTTCAGAAATCATGAATGATTAAGTTATCCCAAATTGTTTTGAAACCGTATTCTTCAGATACTTCTTAGTATTTTAGCAAGCCATACAGCCAAAATCTGTGCTCTTCAAGCACACCATCATCTCCAAGATGTCACCACTGGAAACTGATAAGTTACGGCACTTTGCAGAACATAGCAGAACCACTTTCAAATCTCATCTTGGGAGATTAAGTATTTCTGGCCATGCATTACAGTGTTCATACAAAGACTACAAAACCCCATGCAAGACAAACATTCCCTACCTCTGTACAAGAATCTGACTAGAGCCACAGCTGGGGAAGAGCAACAAAGAGGCAGAAGGTGCTAAAAAGAGATGCCAGTCCCAGACACAGAGTAACTGGGACAACAGCAGATAGCCAAAGACTGTGGTCTTTATTGTGTAGGATACCCCACATCTTCTCAGACTGAACAGATTCAGAGCGCAAACATCTGCTAATGTAATGCCACCATTGCTAAAAGCCATCTTAACCGTCAGTTTAATCACCAGCTCTAAAGGTTGAGAGATGAAATTATAAAAATTCCACTGGGAGAAAACACTTTGGCAGCCTAGGTAATTAACCTTTGGAATATGTTAGGTAAATTCTCCACAACCTGGCACACTAAACTGAAATGGCAGGCTGTTTAAAGGGGCTTATTTTCACTCACATCATTTACAGGATTCAATACATCAGAGAAAGAAATGTCCTTCACTACAGAAAAATGCTACTTTTGATAAAACAAAGATTCGACAATCAGCCGGTCTTTATAGTCTCTAAAAACAGGAAAATGAGTTGGCTTGCTCAGGTGCCTTGTCCCTGCAACATGCTGAGCGCTTCAGTACCTTTAACACATTTATCCTCACAGCTCCCACGTTCCAGATGAGCAACTGTAAAACAGTGACCATCCCAAACTCATGAAGGAGGACTACGGCAGAGCAGAGCATTGAACCCAATGCTCCAGAAGCCTCATCCGCATCTTTCCAATGACACCACTTTACATGATGGCAACAAACTCCAGTTAGGAACAGGCAGGTCTACAGTTGCGTGAAGGCAACTGCCCTCCTGCAGAAAAGCAGAAGGCACAAAGATCAGAACCAAATTCCCACATCACCTAAACAAACAGTGCTTGGCTGCTCTTGAATCATCTTTTTGTTTTTACTGTTGTAGATAAAAACTGTAAACATATAAAAAAATAATCCAAAGCACCGCACTGAGGAGCAAGTAAAATCATAAATTCAAGAAGTATCTTGAGACACGTGACCTGATTCCACATTTACCTATAGCATGCTAACCAATGGATAGGATGAATGCTCAACTGTGGAGTTACTAAAATTCAAGTTATTGCTTACAGTATGCATCATTATTGTCAGTAACAACACAGCCTACACTAAAATCCTGCTAACCAGTGCTACAGGTACTGGCAGAACTACTTTTATCCTGGAGCCTGGTGTACACATATGTGGGTATAAGTGTGATATTTGTGTCAGAGTGAGGAAGTGGAACATTTTTAAGATCTTTTCTCCCCTAGTCTGTGCAAGAAGCTCCTTCCCCCAGCAAAAGCCACTTTTGTTGGAAGGAGTGGAGGGACTGAATGGCAAACAGACAAAACCAGAGAGAAACTAAAATCCTCTCTCTGCTTTTGCTAGCAATGGCATGAAGGTGGAAGGGAAGGAGGGCCCTGGACATGGCTTCAGCAGCCCCCACGACTCAGAGCCGCCAACGTCTGCTTGCAGGGGCAGATTGCACATTTCATTCAATAGGTGGGTGTACAGAGGTGTTCAAGTAGCAAAGAGGAAGAGCTAGAAGTCATATGGAAAAGTGAGCTCAGTAGCCACTGCTGTCCCTTGGAGCAAATCTTATGTATGGCTAAAACTGGCCTACAGCTGTCCTCTCCCCTGCAGCTTGCAGGATTGCCATGCGCCTTTCCAGGGCACACCAGCAATGCCAGTGTGCTCCAGGGCCTTTTTGTCATCTGTTACAGGCAAATAGCTCGACAGTCAGGGCAATAGGCTAGGCTTAGGAATGGGGCCAGCTCACAGCTCTGCAGAGTTACTAGTGTGACTAAATGCCAATCTCTCTGCATGTTGCAAACTCCTCTTGCACAGCAATAATCAATGAACTTCCCTTTCTCCCCCATTTTACAGGATTTTGTGCAAATAAATATTCAAGAGAATGTCAAGAGCACCAGCCACCTCTGAAACCTGTGCATTCATGAGTGTGGTAAGCTAGGTGCAAAGCAAAGTATCTGGAAGGGTTTTTACACTGCACTGGGCTAGAGGTGATGCAGGCATCAAGTGATAGGTTTTCAGGGACCTAAATTCTGCTGCTTAGCACAGAATGGAGTGGGGAGAAGGTGGCAGTATCTAGACCCTCTATGTCTTTGCCAGAAGTGAATTTAAAAATCTACAGGGGAAAAATGCAGGACATCCTTGAGAGGGAGAAGGCTAGCTGGTCCTCGCTAGCAAAGGAAGAGCTTGCGAGGACTAGAAGAGACCTATTACCTACAGTTCCATATATAGAGGACGCAAATATTTGCTTCTCATGCTGCTTTATTTCCAGCACTCAGATTCTCAAGCTTTTGTCTCTTAGCCAAGCCACTTACAGCCTGCTTTCACCTTGCGATTCCAGGAAGTCTTGCTTCACTGCCAGCTTCGCCCTAAGTTCACGCTATCATTTATTTGCTTCCCCCCCCCATCTTCTCTGTTGAGTGAAACAAACGCAAAACTTTGTGAATACCTCCAGCTTCCCATGAGCCTCTGCCTCACCCTTCCACCCACAACTCCTGTTCCCCAACCTCCCCCCCCAGCACACACTCATGTTCTGACAGGTTCTTGGTATTACTTCCCCCTCCCTGCAGCCAGGTCTCTAGTTCACTGTATTTCTTGGAACTGCAGCTGCACAAAGAAAGTGTGAGGACAGTGTCTGCCAGCACCCAAACCACAAGCTCCACAGCTGCACAGCTCCAACCAGCAGACAGCACAAGGTCAGGCATCTTTCAGCACCAAGACAGTAGGGAGGAAACAGCAGAGATTCTCGCGGTGGCTACAGAGCTGTGCGGAAGTCCAGATTTGAGGCAATCATGTGCTACAGTCCAACAACAGTGAATGACCCATCTGATGTTTCTGCGATTAAAAGTACAAGGTTAAGAAAAACAAGAGAAAGGGAAGAATGGGAAAGGCAAGGGCGGAGGTCACAAATTTACACTGCATTCCCTAGAAGCACCCTTTTTTCCGTGCCCCACATGCTCTGCAGAAAGCAGGGAAGACAAGATTCCAGGGGTACGAGTCAGGGTGGCAAGACGCTCTAACTTCCCAGGCTAGCAAACAGGATGAGGAAAGCAAGACACACACGAAAACCTGGGTAACCTCTGTGCTCTTGCACGCTTCCTGGGAATGTTTTACTTATTTGTATGCTTTCCAGAAACTTCTGTTCTCAGAATCCAGGACTTTCCATAGAGCCTGATCTGATACTAACCAAATCACCCCTCCCCTCCTGTTTGTCCACTTGGCTGCCAATCAGCACATGACAAAACACCAGGAAGCCAAGCTCAAAACCTAACTCCATGGCAATGGTCCTAGAAGATCACTGCCACGTACCCTCCTTCCAAAACCAAGCCACCAAGCCAGCCCAGTGCTTAGAGGGCAGGCAGGCTATGGCATTTTTGTCCTGGGCTCTTCTGCCTGGCACTGCAGTAGGAAAGAGAAAATGTTGCACAAAGCCCATGAAACTCCCTCTAGACATGTATAAAAAGCAAAACACCGGAATAATTCCAGAAGGAGCCACTGATCCTGAAAGAAAAGCTGGCTTTATGCAGAAGCAATGACAGACAAACAGGTAAAGGCACACCTAATACTGAGGCAGGAGTTTGGCTCCTCTGTCGCACAACAGAAGAAGCTCCTGACGCATCAGGGCACATGCCAAGCGCTGTTTCATCTGTTGGAGGAGAGGCTGCAACAGCACCCAGAAATGACTTCATCAAAAAGCAGCAACCTTTGCAACCCGTATGTGTTAGTGCACAACAGAAGTTACCACAGTTGTCACGTCCAAACTTAGCCGTGGCCAAGAGGGGCAAGAAGAGTGGATCAAAGTCACTGTAAAATGGCCATACCTTGGGTCTCCAGCACAAACCTCTATCTAGGCACATTTCTCCAGAAGCAAGGTATTTTCTTTCTCTGCATATACTGGTATTGACCACTGCCAGACACAGCATCTGGACAGATGCACTGGTCCAGCTCGTTAATCCCTAGCTCTGAAATTCCAGTTACTTGGATGTCTGAAAGAAGCTGGGGGTTAGGGAATGGATTTTTTTTTTCCCCTCTGTTCATGTGGGAATCCCCTTGAGTCCCATCCCTCCTGTTACAGCCATTCTGTAGTTTGTTTTTCTCCAGTTCTAGTCCTAAATCCTGCTCTAAGTGCTGGTGAGCTAAGCTACTCAGCTGAAACTCATACAAAGAGAGACCCTCTTTCAATTGGAAAAGGAAGATTAAAATGCTAAAGACTTCACAGAGTTCTTTTAGGGCCCCCCCAAAAAATAAAGGCATTAACAACACGGAGATCTGTGAGAACATATTAGGAAAGTCTATGTAAGTTAACCTGGGGAACAGGTTTGTGCATGACTTCAAAGAACAGCTTTTGCTTTCCCTGCCTTCAGCACAAATTTTAGCTTTAAATTTACATTTTTGAGTCTGTCCTGGAAATCACCAACTTTGAAGTAATCCTCTGCACTAGCACAGCCTTTTTTTCTTGCATAGGAAGCCAGGAGAAACTACTGCCATAGTTCATCTTGGCCAGTTAGCCAGGAACAACCCTGTTTCTTCCTCTGTTTCCTTTTGAACAAGAAGAAATCTGTCCTGGGAAAACATCCTGTCCTGATTTTAAAGTGGCCAGCAATAGACGCCTGCTAAGCTGTTTCAGTAATTAATTACACTCTCTGTTAAAGATGTGCACCTTTTCTTCTGGCCTGCATTTATAGTACTTGTTATACACTTGTCTATGAAACCAAAGAGACTTCTGTTATCAAATTTCTGCTCCCGGTGCCAGGTAACTAACCCCTAAGCTTGTCTTTGATGAGCTAAACAGTCTTTCACAAGGCAGATTTTTCCAGCTGTTAATCCACCTACTGGTTCTTCTCCAAACCTAGTTTTCCATTTCTTTCTCAATCAGTCAGTAACATAACTGGACATAATATTTTTGCAACTATTCCACTACTGTAGTACACAGATTATTTAATCCTGCTACTTGTATTTGGCAATCCCCTGTTAACACATGCAAGGATCACATCAGCCTGCTGGGCAGCCCACTGAAAATGGGTGCTTGTGGTCAGAATATCCATAAGAGCCCCAAATCTTTCTCCAAGCTCTCCTGGCAGCAGAAGCCCCTCAGCCACAAGGCACAGGCTGCATTATTTGTCTCTGCATATATGATCCTATTAAACACTTGGAATTGCTCTTTGAGCTAGGCACAATTGCTCTGCAGCAATAACAGGATCCCTTCGTAATTCCCATTCCTCAGCCTCTGTGCCACAGCCCACTTTCAGAAAATATTGTTCTCCTCCAACATACTGATAAACTATTGCCTATCATCTGGGCAAAATCTGATCTACGTGAGGCCACAACAGCAACGCTCCAACTTTAGCACATTAGTTTACAGCTACATTTTGACAGATAGCAGTTAAATTTTGATCTATTAAATAATGCCCTATTGCATTTATGTTCAATATACCTTATAGAAGTCTATATATATTTCAAGAAGGGACCTTAAGCTATGTACAAGATAGGGCACCATTATCCTTTTCATTTCCCAAATTGGGAAGCCAGTGACGCAAAAAGGAGAAGCAGCCTTCCTTTGAAGAGACAACGGATCAGAAGCAAAACCATGAAAAAAAGCCAATCTCCTGACTCCTGATCAATGGCTGTACTCACTAGACAGTGTGACCTTCTGACCTTTCCAACAACTAACCATCTGTGGCAATGAAATTAGGGAAACGAAAGTCCATTCTGCATCAAAAGCTTCCTTGTAGCACTGATTAAAACAGAAAATGTGTAAACTACTTTAACATAAAGCACTGGAGAAAGACCCCACCTTGCAATCTGTATATTTGCATATACATGTCGGGAAGCAAAAATACTCCCTTCTCTGTGTGCTTGACCTTCTTAAAAGGACAATGATTATGTTTAGCTAAAAATAAGGTTAAACTTCATGAAAGGTTTCTCTGAGCAAATCTTTGCCTAAAATGCTTTTGCAGAGCACCCCAGCACAAAGACTGCCATTCAGCTGACAGATGCAAGTAAACAGCAATGGTTTTGGTGTACTGAGCATGTTATCATGGGAAAGAAACAATCTATCTTGGGAAACAAGATAAAAGCTTAAAAATCATAAGTGGAAAAAGAATTGATTAGACAGCGGCAGGACTAAAAATTACAAATGCTATACAGAGCATGAATGGTTTATGTGTTACACAGCAAGAAGTAAGGGCTTTCCTGTTAAACAAGCAGGCAGCACCAGAAGTAAAGTAAATGCTTTTCCCACTTACAATACAAAATTAGAAAGATTTGCTGTCAGATGATGTCATGGAGGCTAGACACAGACAGACTCAAAAGAGGATTAAACAAATTAATGGAGGACAGATCCATTAGTGATTATGAAGCAGGACGACCCCAAATCCAGCTTTGGCTAAGAACAGTCCTTAACTGCTGACTGTCAGAAGAAGGGGGGGATCCTCCCATACCTATCTTTTCCCTTGTAATTTTGCCTCCACCATCTGCTATGAGCCCCGATCAGACAGAGTACATTGAACTAGACAGACCAATATAGTCTGACCCACTAAGTCTTTTTTCTTGCTCTCACAGGAGATTGCAACCACAATCTTTTTTGCATGACTACTAAAAAATGTTCAGCATGGCACAGACTTGTAATTTCTTTCCCTAAGATGTCTCCCAGGCTAAACACACATCCTCACCCTACAGTGTCACCCCCTTACAGGACAATGGACTGTTCTCATGACACAGCCATCACAACAAAGCTAAGACAGAAAATAATTATGTAGGGTCTGAGCTCATGCCAAGATTACAACAGGTCAAGGAGGTGTCACCAGGGGACTCCTGGAAGGCCTGAGGGTCAGAGGGGATGAAGGGACTGTGACAATCCTCCCAAACAGAACTGAAGCTCTCCTCCCAGCAGCTTTCCTCCAGCAAAAACAAAACTCAGTGACCAAGAAAATGACTACCCACACAGTAGTTGCAAGGGATAAGAGATGGCTGGTTTTGTTCCCACTGAACAAATAAGCCTTCACTTGCTTTACAACACAGCATCTGAGAGAGGAGGGGATCAGAAACACCAGAAATCCTATAATAATTAATAGGAAATAACACCATCAGGAACTCCGCCAGCCTAAGCCTGGAGTGCCCTCTAGGGGTAAAAGACTGGTGAGCCACATACCCCAAACTACTTCCTTCGGAGAAGTCCTGGACCAAACCAAACCTTTCCTTAATGAAGTCATGGTGAGGCTTCATTTAGCCTATATTTGCCTGGACAAAAAAGGAATTATGTATCCACGGTTGGCTGAGTTCTCCTCCTCTTTGTCCTATTTTTCCTCTGATCCACAAGGCTGCTGCTCACATTTTAGAAGGCCTTGCTTTGGGAAAAGGACTTTCTTCTCCATTAATACAGTGACTAAGCAATCTTGGGACAGGGATTCCTTGACATTACAATAATAATTGCATAACAAAGATAATTCAGGAGACTCAGAACACCCCTAAACTTTGGCCCAAACACCTCCCCATTGCAGAAGCCTGGGTCTGGTAGTCCCACAAGGCAGGACGCTGAGTTCTGCAACCCCTTGCAAACCCACTCAGTGCTTGCAGCAGCAAGTCCAAAGCTTTGCTTACAGAGGGCCAGGTAACTGGAGGAAGGTGAGACTGAGCACTGCTTAACAAAACTCTTCTCCAACTCACAGAGTACTCTGTGCTCACAGATGTATCTATCAGCCCTGCAGGCCAAGAAGTTATGACTGAATGCAGTCAGCTTTGTTATCCCACTCTCAGAGCTTAAACAGGACCTGCTAGTTTCCTAATTGTAGCTGCCTCTCCCCTCCCCACCCAGATTCCCACAGAACAGAAGAATGAAGCCACATGTGCTGAAAAAATATTCCCAGAGGGAGCAAACGGGAGAGGGCTTAGCTAGCAGAGAGAACAAAATAGACTACAAAGGGGCAAATTTCACACAGGGCAAAATTAAGCAGACGATGGAGCTTCTCTCTTTGCATGTGTCTCTCTGTCCTCAGGACTGAAACAATGCTGGTGGTGTATGTCCTACTGTGTTCACCTTCATGCCATTACCAACGCATCTGGGAGCAAGAGTCATAACCCTTCTGTTGTAACCATAGAACAAAATGTGTGTGATAAACATGGCTCCTCTTCCTTTCAGTCTTTGAATCAACAAGCAGGAGCATTTGCAGAAGCTACATAAATATAACCAGAAAGCAAATTTTGCAGCTGCTTGTGTATCTGCACTAACAAGTCAGTTTAGGGAGTCACATTTACTCAGCCAAGGACAAGACTTGCCATGTGGCTTGTGTGTGCGGTCACAGATAAGCAACTTGAACCTGGGATATCAATGCTGATAATGAACTGCTTCCTAAAGAACAAGGATTATTTACAGGTATTATTTGGTGAAAAGTTCCAGCACTATTTGTTTTAACAATGCTGTAGACAAATCCTAAATAGAAAGAGAGCAACAGATGCAACTAATTTCCACCACTACGGTTTTTAAGTCCAATGAAGTCTGGAAAAATTACTCTGATGAAGCAAAACATAGGCAAACCCCAACCCAAACACACCACACAAAACCCAGAGTCAGAGATGACCAACCTTTTCTTCCTAGCAGAAGGAAAGGATCTGGACACCAACTCACTTTGTGCAACAGGTTACACACAGTACATGATTCCTGGAAGCAGCACATGCCTCAAGTGATGTCCTGCCAGGTGCTGCTAAATAGCTGGGTCTTGTCCCCATGCTCTTCCTGTCCAAGTAACCTCCCCAGCGCCAGATCACAAGAAAAATCTCAGTTGCCAACAGAGCTCCATTCCTGAGCTATCATCATAAACTCCTGGCTTTCCATAATAAATGTGTTAAAAATGTGCCTTCATAGTAAGTACCGTGACACATCAAATAAAGTTTTCCCAGAAAGACAAGATTTGGGTTAAGCTGTTTATGCTACAGATTTGCACCAGGGTATGTTAAGCGGTTTCAAACACGGCATGTTACACAGCACTGCATTTCAGTTTGGGCCAGCGGAGATGCTTTTACCAAAATCACGCATGTGGGCACAATTAACAACGTTCTCAGGCATTAGCCACCCTGGCTTCCACTCCACACAATAGGCCTTTGAAGCCTGGCACAGCATGGAGAGAATTAGAGCACAGCACCAGAGGAAGCCTTGCCAGCAGATGTTTTGACTGGCAGAACATGCAAGTTCTCCCTGGTTTTAATGCTCATGTTGCATCGCATCCACAAATTAATGGGGAGTTAGAGGTTGGAAATACTCTCTTGAATCAACTGGAGCAGAAATACTGTTGACAATAAAAAAAGCTAACCATTGCTGGGCTCCAGCTGACAAAACTATTCCTTAGAGCCCTATCTCCAAACTTAATCACCACAGAGTGATCAAACCCAGACACAACAGAAAGCTCACACCTTGTCTGGACACAAGTGTCACCACTATGAATTAGGGCCCAGCAGGCTCTCAATGAGATGTTGCTGATGCCCCACATCAAATTAAGAGTCTCATTCTGAATATTCTTCTACAGGCTGTGATGAGAAGATGTCTAAATGGTAGTTGTGCTGACTCCCGCTAAATTGTCTGGAACCCTCTCATGGATTTCCATAGCACCCTCTTCTTCAAAGGGCACAACAGAAGCACAGGCTGTCTTTGCCTTATAACTTTTGTGAAATAAAAGGTGTCAGATGAAGGATTCTGCAGACTGCATCCTCTCTTTACTGAGCTGCTGCTTTCTTCATACATTCCCAATACTATCCCTTCCCCAGAAAAAGCTAAGGTGGTCTTCCCATCTCCAAAGCCCACTCAGTCTTTGGCACCTCTTCTGACACTGTCAGTAGGGGACATTCTGTCTGAATGATCCTTTTCATTCTTTTTACAGCATGGGCCCTTACTTATAGAGACCTGAGCAGAGGGCTGCCAGCACATTACAACAGTCATCAAGCAGCAGGCAAACGACTGAAGAAATGACGATTAGACTGAAACAGGTTTAAGCTTCTTGGACTCCTAAATGGACAAACCATGGAGGCCACTTAATCTCCAAAAGTTAACACAGGCTCCAGAAGAATACAAATTGTCAGAAGAAAAACCAAAACAAAATGAAAGAAACAAACAAAAAAAAAGAACCAACCCCAAACCAAAAAAAAACCCCTCACAAAACCTTAAACCTCCTGAGGACTAGTAAACAGAAAGACTTCCTTGCTAGGATGGTCTATGAGCTGAAAACTAGGCTACTGTCAGGGAAAGTGTCACCATGTAGTTAGTTCTTAGGCTTTTCCCTAGCAGCAGGAACACCGGGGAAAATGGAGTTTTAACTTGATCACGTATGGCTGTCCTTCACATCCTTACAACTGACATTCATGTTTAATTCCAGCCCAGGTCAAAACTTACCCTTCAGTTTCCAGTGTTTCTTTTGTTACTGTTCAGGAAACAACTCTTCAGTTTCCAGTGTTTGTCCAGAAACCGCTGTGGAGCTATTAGACAGGTGGTAGCTGCCAATTCCTACCAGCCTGCACTGTTCTAGTCTGCACATGGACAAACAGGCTCTCTGGAGTCCATTACCATTTTCCAATAGCAGCATTCCAGTAACAGCTTTAAGGAAAAAAAGCCAAGTCCTTCCATCAACGGAGATGGATCTCTGTGTAATTAAGTGATACACTAGCTTGCAACATCTCTTGCTCTGAGCCAGGAGGCAAAGTTCACCAGCACCAGTTCCAGATCACAAGCTTAGAATCCCCCCCTGTTCTAAAAGAAGTGATCTGACCTTCTCATCACTACAACCTCATGATATACAGGGCACCTTCACAGCAATGCTATGATTGTATTGTATGATGTAATTCACAGATTCAAGCCCGCCCCCGCCATGTTCTCCACATTCATACCTCTGTTTCAGGCCGAGGAATAAATACTGGTGGTTTCATCTTCAGAGTCAGGTCCTGAAAGTCCCACTCACCCAGCACGTACTGCACCGGCATCCTGTGGCAGGCAAAAGCAAGTGTGAACACTTTAAGACTACACTCTGTAACACAAAAAAGCACTCAATACCATGCTTACCTCATTACAAACCAGATAACCCTTCTGAGGGCACGCACCTAGACACCCCCAAGGCTCTCAACTGCATGTGCAACGTGCATATACGCTCTAAGGGAGCTGTGGGAGCTCCATTCCCACAAAAGAGTTTGTTATCAAGCACTGGATGCAGGGAACTACAGGCCAGTCAGCCTCACCTCCATACCAGGGAAAGTGATGGAACAAATAGTCCTAGAGATTGTTTCCAAATATACTAAATACAGGAAGGTGACTGGGAGTAGTCAGCATGGATTTACAAAGGGGAAATCATTCCTGACCAACATGATAGCCACCCATGACACAATGACTAGCTCAGTGCATGAGAAGAGAGTAATCAATACTGTTTATCTTGACTTTCCTAAGGGTTCTAATACTGTCTCCCATAACATCCTCATATACAAGCTGACAAAGTATGCACTAGATAAATGAGGTAGACTGAAAATTGACTGAACCAGCAGGCTCGGAGGGCTGTGCTCAGCGGCACGAAGTCCAGCTGAAAGCTGACCACTAGTGGAGGACCCCTGGGGTCAAGAGTGGGGCCAATATAGCATAACATCTTCACTAATGATCTGGATGAAGGGACAGAGAGCACCCTTGGCATGTCTGCAGATGACAGAAAATTGGGAGGACTGGTTAATTGACCAGATGCGTGTACTACTTTTCAGAGGGACTGCAGGAGGCTGGAGGAATGGGCTGACGGGAACCTCAAGAAATTCAGCAAAA
Organism: Harpia harpyja; assembly: GCF_026419915.1. Classification (NCBI taxonomy): domain Eukaryota; kingdom Metazoa; phylum Chordata; class Aves; order Accipitriformes; family Accipitridae; genus Harpia; species Harpia harpyja. The sequence goes on from NC_068969.1 coordinate 6,058,128, forward strand.
AGCAATGTGAAGTCCTATAAACTGGGGAGGAATAACCCCATGCACCAGTACAGGCTGGGGGCCAACCAGCTGGACAGCAGGCTTGCAGAAAAGGCCCTGGGGATCGGGTGGACAAGTTGACCATGCGCTAGCAATGTGCCCTTGCAGCAAAGGCGTCCAGTGGCTTCCTGAACTGCATTAGGCAGAGCGTTTGCCAGAAGGTCGAGGGAGGGGATCATTCCCCTCTATTCAGCACTGGTGGGAAACACCTGGAGTGCTGGGCTCCCAGTACAGTAGAGACATGGATGTACTGGAATAAAGTCCAACAAATGGCCATTAAGATGATTAAGGGATTGGAGCATCTGACATACAAGGAGAGAGACTGAGAGCTGGGACAGTTTAGCCTTGAGAAAGGAAGGCTCAGGCTGGCAGGGGCAGGGGAGGGGAATCTCATCAATAACCATATGTATCTGGTGAGATGGAGTGAAGAACAGGGAGCCTGACTCTTTTCAGTGGTATCCAGTGAAAAGACAGGCAAAGGGCACAGACTGAAATACAGAAAATTCCATTTAAACCTAAGAACCACCCCCTTTTTTCTTTTTTTAAACACTGTGAGTGTGGTCAAACACTGGAACAGGCTGTCCAGAAAGTTTATATAGTATCTATCTTTGGATGTATTAAAAATCAAACTGGGCATGGCTCTGAGCAACTTGCTCTAGTTGATCCTGCTTTGAGCAGGAGGGGTGGAATAGATTTCCAGAAGTCCCCATCAACATCCATGATTCCATGATTTATGAATTTTGGGGCCATGTTTTCAGCTGCTGTGAGGCACCATACCTCACTTCTTCATGTAGAATAGCAGATATTTCTTGCAACCTTAACAGCACTTAAGACAGAGCAACTCGCAAGTCAGACAGCTCTGGGAATTTTGCATTTCTGCTCTTAACACAAGACTCAAGAGCACCAGGAAAACTTCAGGGAAGACACTCAGATCCTACAAAGAGTAATCACTGTTAACACACTGACTCCCTGAGAAACCTTCACATCCTATTCTGTGCAAGTTGTGGCAGGATTAATCTGCACAGCAAAATAAGGATCCACATCATAACCACGCTCACATAAACAAGCAGGAGGATGCTACCTCCAAACATACTCCCAAGCATCTCCCACCGTTCTAAATGATCCAAGTTCCAGAATATTTCCTCTCCTCACACACTACTCCCCAGGCCCAGTCTGATTCCAGGTAGCTCCTTCATACCAAACCCATTTAACTTTTGTGCTAAGAGAACCGCTCACACAGAGCAAACAAATGGAGGCCAAATGAAGACCAAAGCTACAGCAGCCATGAATACCTCTAAACACCAGGGAAATCCCTCTGCAGGCAAAGCCAAGAAAGGAAAGCACAGTAACACCACAGACCAGTATAGGACTGGCAGCTGAAGAGAGTGCTGAATCAGACAGAAGGGGCCAAGGCTAAATTTTCTAAGCACAGAAGGGCTTAATGAAAATGTACCCAACTCAGAGTCGGTACTGCCAGTTTCCAGCCCCTCTGCAAGATCCCTTAAACCCTCTTTGCTCCCAGACAGGACAGACAGGTGATTTGCTACCTGACAACAACAGCAAATGCCCATCACTTGAGTCACCATGAGAGACCTACACAGCACTGCTACTTGACATGTCAGCTGCTAATGGTCTTCTGCCTTCTCTCTGCTACCATTCTTCTGGCTGCATTAAGACTGAAGGAAAACCCTCCAAAGGAATGACTGTAAGAGGATGCTCCTACCTTTCTAGTCGCTTCTTGCTCAGCTGCTGGATTTGCTGCTGCTGCACTGCTGTAAGTGGAGTGTGGAGGCTTTTGGAGTTCAAGCTCTGAAACTGAAGACAAAGTAACTTTAAAGCTTGCCCATTTGTGCCACATGGGTGTCCTCTGCACCCTCCCAAGGGTATCCTCCAGGGAGACCCAGCATGCTGACAAACACATATGCCTGGGACTGTTGGAAACCACAAATGATTAGGAGAACCTATCTGCATGTTTAAAAACAAACCTGTACAAATGTTCTTCTACTTTTCGGGGCTCAGAAGAATAAGTAAAATTAAGAATCATTCCACCAAGCAAGTCAGGGTACAGTATGGGTGTATATGTCATGGGTTACATTTCAGTCTCTGCAAAACAAGGCATTTAAGAGACCCCAAGTGTTCTACTGGCATTAATAAACTATGCCTCACCCTCTCCGCCATCTAAGGAAAAGTTGTTCTACTTCCTATAAGTGAGATAAAAAGAAAGGTAAGGGATTCAATCAAAACGACAAAGTGAGAGGCACACAGAGACCTTTTTCTTTTCCTATTACTTAACTGTTTTTGCTCCCAGGACAAATGACACAATACATTCGCTGGACTCTCGTGCTTCAGGGATCCCATTTGTCTCAAACACCTTCTGCCAGTAGTTGACTGCATCAGTGGCAGTCACGAGCCCAGGTCTTACACCGCAGCTCTGCCTCAGAGATGACCACTTTGGACTGATGATAGGACTTTTACTTTCACTCAATCCCCCTGGCACGCACTGAAGTGAGAGACCGAACAATCTCCTGAGCGGTGGGTGGGTGAGGCATCTCATTGTTGTGAAATCAGTTCCTGGCTTCCACATGTGTTCCTTGTTGCCATCAGCAGATCTAGTCAGTGCTGAGACTCACAGGACACTTGGTGCTACCACAAGGCACTGTGGCTAAGCACCAGCTGACCCCAGTCAGTGGATTCTCCTCAGGGCAGCACAAAAACAGCACCAGTTTGCAGCTCTTCTGGTCTACAAAAGGAGGCAAAAGTACAGCCTGAATCCCTTGGGCTAGCAAATCATAGGTTCCCCTCTGAGAGAGTGCAGACTGCTTGCCCTAATCCCGGCCCACAGGTACAAAAACAATTACTCACACCCTAAGAGTAACAAAGGATTACCCCGAGAAAAGACTCAGGTAACAGCTAACCAGCTCTGCCACTGCAATCCATTTCTTTGCAGAGCTGCCCATTTTCACAGGCCAGAGCTACTGAGGCCAGTCCATACCCATGGCAGGGCAGAAGCGAGCGTGCCTACACGCAGGCACAGCACTCCTGCCTGTCCTCAGTCCCAGAAAGCCACAGGCACACCAACCTTCAGCTCCAGCCCTTGGCTCTCCACCCCATGGGTGGGCCACCCCGGTTCCCTGCAGGAAGACCTTCAGTCTCCCCTAGATTCCTTCTTTTATTCCTCTCTCTGTTCATAAACCACAAGTCCTAGGTTAGTGGGTGCACTCACAGAAGACTTTGACTCCATGGGTCAAGGGTCTTCTACACTGTCACCATCCCCAGAGAGCAGGCAAAGAGCTGCAGAGCCAGGGCTGAGCTGCTAAGAGCAGAGGAAGGAGAAAAGCTCACAAGGTACAACTAAAGGGAAGAGAAACACTTGCAAGATGCAAAGGCCAGAAAAGGCAAACCCTGCCAGAGGAAAGTCAGTCTCTTAAAGGAGAGAACAGGCAGAGCCAGCCAGAAAGGGAAGAAAAACAAACAAGATGACTGCAGGAGACAAAGGAGATGAAACTTTACAAAACAGCTGCTGCATTTCACAGGTGGAACTGTGTTTTAGTAGAGACAAACAGAACAACAATCCCACTTTCCTGCTGTGATCCATCAGAAATGAGGGCCCCCCTCCCTTCTGACTCGCAGTCCCTGGAGCCACTGTGGGTTTCCCCGAGTGCCCATTTCCATTCCTCTATTGATGGCTGCTTTTCATGTCTCAGAGAGGCCCAAACCTCCCCTCCTCCAATTCCTCCAGAAAACCACCGCACAAACAACTAAATACCTCTCCCGAGCAGCCGGCAGCACCCAGGGGCAGCTGCTGCAGGGAGATCTGGGGAGGCTGGGTCAGCTCCCACCTGGGGAGATGCTGGCAACTGAACCCCTGCAGCAACCCCGGACCCTGCTCTACCCCTGCTGCACAGTGAAACTGTGGGAAGAGTCAGGTGTCCACTGCCCTCCTTTGCAAAATCAAACCGAACAGAGCCCAGGGAAGCTGCAGAAGGAATACCCTGTAGCAAAGATCTCAAGATCGGCTTACCTGCTGCTTCCTGGCAAAGGGGTGGGTGCTCTAAGAGCCCAAGGATCCCCTTCTTACCATCTTCATTACCAGGAGCAGAGAGATAAGCAGCCCCTATGAAAATTTGCCTTTATGTTATGCATAAGCTACAGTCTTTACCTGAGCAGCTCCCCACTCCAAGGCCCTGTTTTGGGGATACTGCCACAAGAGGAATACTAAAGGAATAAAACATTAACCATTAGTGTTAGGGAGGCAGATAAGACTTTAATTGGCCATGGCTGGAACAATGCTGCCACTACTGTCACTATTAATAAAGGAGACCAGCTACTGATGTAAGGTCCTTGCCAAGAACAGTCCCTGTATGCTACTTCTTGGTGCAAATACCTGTTTGCACACAGGTAAGGAATAGATTTTTTTTTTTTTTCCTGCAGTTCTGTGGTTTGGTCCCTTCAACCCCCTGTTCCCCACTCACTGTAGTCCAACACGTACACCGGTGGCCGTAGAAAGGCAGGGCCTGTCCCACTCTCGGCCCCTGCCCTACACTCCACAGGCTCGGGCAGGAGCCGGGGCTTGCGCCGTACAAGTCGAACCTGTCTGCTGCCGGGTCAGCGGTCAGCTGAACCGGCCCCCCCACAGCGCCGCTGGCCGTACCGCGGGAGGGGGTACAAGTCCCCGTTTGCCAGCCAGGGAGCTGCCCACCCACGCCTCATTTCAGCGACCGGGCGGCTCGCCCGTGGTAAACGAGCCCCACAGAGCACGGTCGCGACGGGAGCACACGCCATGCCCTGACCAACGCCAGGCACCCCGCCCGGCCCGCACCGCGGCGCTGGCGCGGGGTCCCTTTACCTGGGCGGCGGCGGGCCCCGGCGGCCCCTCAGAGGCGAGGCAGCGCGCCCGCACAGAGACGCCTCACCTCAGGGCGGCCGCCACTGGCGGGGCTGGAGGCGCAGCCGACTCCCGCGGGGACCGGGGCCGTGGGCAGCCGCCTCCCGCCCCGCAGCCTGACGATGGGGGGGGGCGGGGGAGGGCTTGGGGAAGGGGTGTGAGGAGAAGCGCCGCACGGCCGAGACGCTCCCGCCGCTCACCGAGCGTCGCCGGCCCGCCGCCGGCACGCGCTTGAGTGACAGGCGCGCTGACCAACCTCGAGCCGAGCCCTGCGGGTGCCGGCCAATCGCCTGCGGCGCCGAGAGGCAGGGCGGGGCCGCCGGCCGTGCGGCGGCGCGCACGGAGCTGAGCGGCCCGGCCCGGCCCGCCCCCGGCGGGCAGCGCGGCCCCGCGGCCGAGGGCGCGCCCCCGGCCCCCCCCCCGGCCCCGTGCCCCCCCCCCCCCCCCGGCGGCGCTCCGGGGGGACCGGACGCCTCAGCGGGGAGCGCTGAGTAAGTGCCGGCCCCGGCGGGCCGGGGGCGCCGGCGGGCTAGGGGGCCGCCCCGGCGGGGGGGGTGGCGCGGCGGCGGCGGGCTGGGCCGGGCCGGGCCGGGCCGGGCCGCGGGGGGCGTCCGGCCGCGCCGGCCCGTGTGCGCAGGCTGGGGCCGCCGCGGCCTCTCGGCGGCGGGGAAGGGCGGAAGGGCGGGAGGCGGCGGCGCCCCGCGCTCTGCCCGACACCGTCCCCCTGTCCCGGGCAGGCCCGCCCAGCCCCGGCCGGGCGAGGCGGAGCGCTGCCGGTGGCCGGAGCGGCGGGAGCGGAGCGCAGGGCAGCGCTGCGGCGAGGTGGGGGGAGCCGGCTGCGAAGCCCGGGGCTGCTCCGTCACCGCCCGGGTAGCGTTTCGGAGCGGGAAGGGCCGCATGACCCGTTCTCCGTCTGGAAACTTCTCCCCGGGACGGGGAAAGAGCGGCTTCCCGCGGGGACAGTCCCCCCAGCCAGCCGTGGGGCGGCCCTGCCCCGAGCGGGTTAGGGGTCGGGGCCGTTGCTTGTATTTCAGTTTTGTATCGGCGCGGAGTGCCCCCGCGCCTGTAGGCAGGGCGGGATGCGGCCGTGGCACCTCTCTGACAGCGGGAGGGGGACAGCCGAGGTGCTCCGGTACACGGGACACGCGCGGGTGGGGCTTCCCCCCTTACCCTGGGGGCTGCCCCGGAGCCTGGTCAGCCCTGTAGCAGGGGGAGAGGAAGCCACAAGTTCACGCACTGGGAAGCCGCATCCCGTAGCCAGCAGCAACCCCGTGCTGCTTGCATTGGTGAATTACTAGAGACGCTTCATCGTGGTGAAGTAATGCAGAAAAAAATACTAGTTATTATTTGCCTTCTTCATCCAGAGATCCCGTGACCCATCTTCATCCTTGTGACACAAACCTCTATTCCTGTCATACCCGGGAGGAAACTGCAGCACAGAGAGATTAAAACCAAGACTCAGGAAAGCCAGCAGCCTTGAGCTAGTGCCTGACACGATGTTCTGCATGTCAGAGGTGTTGGCCACCGCAGCGCCTATTAGAGACCAGTTTGGAAACGCTGGCTTAGGAGAGAAACAAACGTGTTCTCCCTATTCCCAGACCCAACAGAGCCCAGCACAGAGCGGTCCTGGCTGTGGGAGAAGCTCTGTTGGTGCAGGCAATGGAAGAATGCCAGCTCGCAGCAGCTGAGGATCTGGTTCCTCTTCTGTTCTGTTCTGTTCTATTTGTGCATGGACTATGCTGAAACCTGCCAGCGATAGGTCGTAGCTGTCCCTGGCCATAGAGCGGCCGTCAGAGACTTGGAGTGTGCCCAGCCTGCAGATCAAATTCCAAGCACCAGGATGACAACTGGGAAAGGAGGGTGGTGGGAAAGATCATCCACCCCCAGCTCTACTGTTGTAAGCTGTGGGCCCTGGGCCATACTTGCACTCAGCCTCCCCATTTGGCCCTCTGCAACCTGGACCAGAAGGGGCTTGGGAACAGAAATGCCCTTATCTGGACCTGGAACTAGTTGTCTAAGCTGTGTCAGAAACCTTTCATACAGGACTGCTTTTAGAGCTAGGTCTCTGGGCTTGGGAATCCTTCAGCATGGACAGGACCCCGAGAGCATGAACAAGAGCCACTGTTCCCACTTGACCAGAATTTCAGCTGGCTAATTTTAACCTAGCCTAACTTTATTCAGAGGAGCAATGCACAGCAGCACAGTGTGTGGTCCACGCAAAAGGGGTCTTTCTTACCCAAAGGCTTGGTATCAGCTTCAACATCCAAGTTCCAGTGGTTTTCCATAACTGACACTGCATTGAGATGAAGGCCTAAGCCATTTTGTTTCCAAAATTCAGGAGCTGATCGAGATCTAGAGCCATACTTTGCAAAGCCCTTGGGCCTGCTTCACTCCTTTCACTTAGGCTCTTTTTCCACTTTTTGTTTCCTTGGTGGTGGCTTTTTTTAAAATGTGAATTATCGTCATGGAGAGTTTCCCTGAATAGCACAAATCAATGATTCTCTCTGAGGAGCTGCTCGCTCTGCCCAATACCTGCTCAACAATTCCTTCCCTTTCCCTGCCGGGCTGCAGCTGCTGCTGCTGCCGCTGCTGTGGCACTCAGATTTCAAATTTGCCATCTTTGTGCCCGAGTGTCCACTACATGTGAGCTCCACTGTGGTCAGTAATGGCTGGGGAGATCCAGGTGCCACATGGTTTAAACTTGGTGTGCGTGGTTTAGTGGTCAGTGAAGGACGTGGTCCCTTTCAGCTGCAATGAACTCGTGTCTCAGCATGATGTTAGGTGGGACCAGGCCAGAACTGCTATCTTCACATTCCTCTAGAAACTCATGGGAGTTTGACAGCTCCCACAGTCTCCCAGGCACTTTGAAATCCCCCAGCAACTCCTGCTTCACAAAGTTCACAGGGAGCTGTGAGACAGATCCCGCGTGTATGGTGAGAGATTTACCTGCTCAGGGAGATGGAGGACAAGTGCTGTGCAAGTCGAGGTGGCTGCTTGGGCTGCTGGCTGACCACAGGGCTGCCTGGTGCTGTTTGCCTGGTGTGATTTCTCTGCTTCAGTTGTTGGTGATGGATGTTAATCACACTGCTTAATGCAGCTATGGACAGCAGTAAGGCGTCACAGTAATGGGAACTGCGCAATAACCTTGCCTAGAATAGAACAGAGTGGAGCAGAACAATGGCTCATTTCTCTTTGCAGGCACATCTTTTTCTATTCAGAACTCATTAACCCCTATGTCCCGGCTGCATTCCAGTCCAGAGATGTAATGTCTGCTAAACTGCAGAGAAATTATCAGAGGGCTGCTACAGTAGCTCTCAGGGTCAGCACTGCTCTGGTCCAGAGATAGCTGCATTTTCACGGAAGCAATTGCTGAACTAATGTTAATACAGTGGTTTTATAAACAAAGCTCTGCAAATACTTCCCATAGGATCATCCCATGGTGTTTTGCAACTCCTGATCATTTGCACAATAGAAGCATGAAGCAATTAGTCTTTCATGTTTTCAGCATGAATAGATCTATCAAATTTCACAACTCCAATCCAAAATTGGACTCATTTTAAAATTAATATTGATAATTAGCAGTGCATGACTAAGCTCGTGTGGGTGCTTTCATGGAGGACTTGAGAAATACTCACTGTCTTTAGTAGCAGATGGGGGACTGGTGCAACTGGTGCCACTGCTTTAAGGAAGCTGCCTTTCCAGAGCACATGGGATGAGGGACAGTGGGGTGATGGATACTGCAGTGATTTACCAGTCACCAGTGACTACCACAACAGGGAAGTCCTACTTTGGATTCAATAAAAAGGATCCTGAGATGTGGATGCCTCACAGCTGAGTGCCATTTTATTGGATGTGTTCCCACTGATAAACTTAAGGGGATCCATGTAACTTTCCAAAAATTAAAAGCAAGAGACAGAAGCAGGAAAATGCTGTATCATCTCCCAGGGCAGATAGAGGCCACCTGGCTCAGCCTGGAGCAGACCAAAGACAGGGGTCCTGAGGTTGTCCTCACATAGATCTGTGAAGTGCCTGCAAGGAGGCAGAGCTGAAGCAGCAAGGGGAGAGCGTATCACGGAGTGGAAGTGAATTAGGCATGACTTCAGGGGCCCTCAGTACCCCTGAAAAATCTTTTTCCTATTTTGAGTGGGCATCTGTGAGCTGCTCTCAAAAATTGCACTAGTGAATTGGGAAACTTTGGAAAAGGTTGTGCCTGTCTCTAAGAGCTGTTCATTTGTTCTCATTCTTTCGTAGGCAGAAAACAGTGTGGTTCCTATGAAGAAAAACCACCAGCAATGATGCCACAGGACAGGTCTCACATGAGGGTCTTTGATACAAAGGGCAGCTCTCTGCTTCTGTAGCTGATGGGTGAGGACAACAGCTTGGTAAAAGGAGCTACCAAGAGCTGGCAGGATGAGTTACAGCTCACCCTCTGTGCATGACTTGTATCACAGCACCACCACCACGGCCAAGCCAGACCCAGGGACAACTCTGGATGTGAC